>NW_024065842.1:0-1299718 GCF_014898295.1 Botrytis byssoidea
TATCGGTTAATAAGAGGCAAGAAAGATACTGAGGTTACACGGTATCACAAAATTACAGGGAAAACAAGAGAAGAGAGCTACGACTCCCACTTTCCGCTGTATCCACTACGTCGCCGAGAAGCCGAACCATAGTTATGAACTGATTTTCACTGGGACTTGAACTCAGTTTAGAGGCAGCTCTCATAATTAGATAAGAAAACTATATTCTCATGCTCTCCTATCAATCTCCCACGCAAATCATTGAAGGTGTTATCATTGAGATTTAGTCTTTTGTAATTAGCCGGAGTGGCCCCTAAGCTAACCATCAAGCGTGGTGCGAAGAGTGGGTATGCCAAGTGCGAACACCAAGGCAATGTGATATATTTGTTAAGTGGCTGAGAGGCTTACGGAATGTTTTGCCCGCAAACTAACATAAATCTCCATCTCGGAAGTATAATGGACTACTCGGTAATAATGCAATCACCCCCTTTCGCTTCCTCTGGCACGTAGACAGAACGAAATGATACAGGGTAACCAACGAACACCTTCTGGAAGGCGTTTGTGAGGAACGTCTGGTGACTGTGACGTTTTGGGGATTTCGGGGACTTCGGGCATATTGTCTGGAGTAATTACCAAGTACAGGTGGTCCTGTGTAGATCAAAATCCCAAAAGCACCAAAACGAATATGCGCCGCAACTACTCTTCCTCGAATCAGATACATTGAGGGCTTCCTAAATTCCCCATGATTCGATTCTCCTCCATATGAAGATCCGTTGCTCCTGTCGCTAACATCGGAAGGATAGTTCCTTTTACCCAGAGCCAGACTCGATAACGTCTGATCTCGCCGGCAATTGAACAGATCTGGTATAGCCATTAAAATGTGTTGGAGATGCCCCCCAGACTCAAGCAAAGCCTCAATTGGTGGCTTCATTTCAGCCCTGATTTCTATCCACACCTTTGATGCTGGTGGAGTTAGTTTGAATGGGGCATCAGAAATTGATTATGGGCTATAGACCGACGCATGGACCAAGATAAGAGGGACAACTGAATGGCATTCATGCAAGATTTGAGGGATGTCCGTCGGTCTAGGAAAGGGGTCGAGATGATGAAGGAGGCTCAAAGCCTAGGCTTGCAGGCAGATGAGAATGCGCACAACGTTACCACGCGAATTGTAAAATGTGATCAAGTTTGTACTGTCCGAATGATCAAATCCTTGTGGGAGTACGAAAGTATACATCAAGTGATACAAAGTACCATGTAGCTAGTAATTTGCTACAAGCAATAGCTCAGCAAGGATAGTCTCAAGTAGGTCTTGATGCGCTTACTTAGGCGCAATTCTTGTCCTTGTTGAAGGTTATTCGAGGGAAATTGGCACACTCTTCACGACCACCGGAAAACTGGAATCCACCGTCCAAACAACGTAACTCAGGTTGCTGCTCATATCAGTGATATGCGAATGCGATCACCCGTAGCTGAGCCGTCAAGGTTGGGCTTGGTAACCCGGCATTATAATCATCCCACTCTGCTCGTTAGAGTAATACTTATGGCCGCGTATGGCCCGAAGTCGGCAGCTCAGGAAGTTTAAAAAAATTTCAGAATTCCGTAGGTTTTGGCGTCATATGCCGTGGTGCGAGATCTTAAATCTCAAAATCTTTGGCAAGTGTAAGCTTTCGGGTAATGGCTTGTACGTAGCATTCCGCATGTTGTGACGAATCTCTTTACTTGGCGGTTCTCTACCAGGGGCAGGAGTAGGCAAGCTCCGAGCAAATAAGCCTTCGGAAAGTTCTGCAAATTCCTCGGTCTAAGCTACAATCTACACTCGACTGCTTTGAATATCGAAAGGTTTTCCAAACTCAGATAAAATTAGATGCAACTAAGAGTTTTTGGCTTTCAATGCAAGATTCAAACGTTTAGGAAATTTATCTTGTGATATGTGTTCAAGTCATGATGACCCCAGGCAAGTTAATCCAGTAGAAGACAGCATCAGGCCTATCTGAGTGCCATCAATGACATGTAAATGGTTTAAAGTGTGACGACTAGCTTGTTCAGAACTTGAGTCGAATAAATATAGATGTAGGCAACCTGCAATATGTGCTATATTGAGGTATCAGTTTGATATTCTCGGTTCATAATATGTTAGTCTCGACAAAGTACGAGAAAAGCTGCAGACCATACCCAGTAGTCCAGAGCTGAATACCATACTTTTCGACTTGGGTCAGAACATCCAAGTGATGCAGAAATTATATCTCTCTTGTAGGTTTATTTGCAAGAATAATTAGAAATACAAGGTGACTTAGTTGTTATATCATTCTAGTGCAAGACTTTCTTCAACTTCAAATGCCGATCATGAACCACTTAATATACAAAAGCAAGGAGTTTCTCTCTCCATTTCCTTTTATAACATTCAGAAAATGATCTTGACATCTGTTCAATTGCGCAACACCCTGCATACACTTCGCGAGGGTAATGAAAGTAATACAATTTGTTGACACTCGATAGTTCAAGTAAATATGGAAGATGTATTGCTCCATTTTTCGGAATAACTTATTTGTTTGCTGATATAGATTCATTTACAAGTCCCAGTCTAATTGTTGCAGATTGTATCGTCAACTTTAATGGGGGCGGTAGCAAATGATTTTCCGAATAGTGTTCGTTCAGAAGAAAGGTATATTATTATTTTTTTTTTTTTTCAAATTGTAGAATCATTTCTTGAATGATCTGTAAGTCTCAAGTAGATCTTAACCCTATAGTTTCGCTTCTTGTCCATATCATTTGTTTTTCCTCCCATCAAGTCTAAAAAAATATTACCATAAGTAGATGTATTCTACATAACTGCAAATCTAAGCTTAGTCAGTATCTCTTCCCTTTCTGTAGACTCGGTCATTCAGTATATTATTTTGAAAATGCGAAAAGGGCTTCTGGTGATCTTTTAACCCACGTGAATATGGCTAAAGTGAATCATTCCATGCAACTAGAGAATGCTTTCTCATCCCGGCCTGGATCATCAGAGTTGGCCCAAGCCTCATCGTTCAATTTAGAGTCTGGGAAAAAGATCAATGATGCGTCTTGATTCTTTGAAGATGTGAGTCCCCTCCAGCATGGAACATTTTAATCAACCAGCATTGAAAATGGAAAACTTCGAAACAGCGTTCCCAATTCGAGATTTAATCATGCCCTGTGCAGGTCAATAAGGGGCCCCTATAGAAATTCTCCTCTTTCTTCCAAACAAATCATGCACCTAATCAGACTATGAAGGATGGCTGGAACTACATTTGATATACCAGTATATTCCTGCTCAGACATGTCAGTAGTGGCTTAGTTAGAATTCAGGAATACGACATCAAGTATGTAGATCAGATTAACGACTCGTTGATGTGCCAATTTATTGAAAATATAAATAATATATACCTTGAATCGAGTCGAGTATTAACTCGGTGATGTCCTTATGTGACTTGAATGATTGAAGAGGTCCTGCCGACGCTTCTCTGGACACAGCCGCAGAAAGCTACGATGTGAAATCGATGATTCACTTGGAAATGGTGAGGATCAATAAGCAGAATTTCAAGCGTGAAGATGCCACATTTTTGAGTGGCAGGTAGTATGATATCGACTTCAGGGTATTTGATAGTCCGGACTGTACTCCAACAATATGGGTCTGAATGTCTAGAAAGAGACAGAAATCTGAAAAGGGTTCAATGTTCTAATGAAGAGCTCAATATTTCGAATGGTTTTAATGTTCTAATTGATCCGAGGGTTTGATCATCTATATTTTGAGATTACAGTCCGAACTATTGGACACTCTGATCGATCTTCTTATGGGATCAGATGGGGTCAACTCGACTATTCGCCAAACACTGTTCCAGGGGTAAAGCCTGAGCGATTATTCAATAACTGTGCACATCGTGCTATTGTTCCACGCAAGAACATACAGAAGATCACAGCTATGAGAGTTGAAAATTGAGATTTGGATGTCAGACGAGATGTGTATCATCACTGGTCCTACCAGCACGGACGGAAACCCGAATTTCGTCTTGTTACCTAACATCAATCATGATCTTGTTTTCTGTCATGTAGAGGGTATGCATACAGAATACTGGCATCTAAGATGTGTAGAACATGATCCTGAAATTTTCTGAATCGTGAATATGATCCCTGATGCCTAGCGGTAGCCGTTGCTAGTAGTTGGTCCATTGAAAACCTGTCCATCTCCGAATCAGAGCATGACTTTCATGTTGATGCTGCAAATGCCTGGGTAAGTGAGCATGAGATATATTCAATCGTTCATTATCTACAACTAAGCGATGTCGTCAAACACACAGCTCAAGATGCAGCCACATGGATGGAAGATGACGCATCCTTCCGTTGTTGCATTGACAAGTCGCCCAGAAGCACTTCTCACTTGACAAGGCTAACAAAGGGTGTAAGAAAGCTCGAATGCCCAAAACGAATTTGAATTAACAAGATTCAGTTGTAAATAATGTGTGAATATTGCTAATAGTGACGGGGAATGAAAAATTGAAATAAGGATTTCTGTGTCCGTATTCGAAGTTCTCGTTCCCATTGCGTCCGGTGTCTTGATTGGTTGCCGTAGACTCAGACGAACGGTAGGATCAGGTGACCCGAACGCTAGCTAGTGATATCGAAACGATCTCTTACGCACATTTTTGTTCCAGCAGCACTTCTGTTTTACATCAAATTGACTGACATTATGTACGACTTTCTAGTAAAGGAAATGCGGATTTATTCTTGGAAGCTTCTCTGCATCAATTCAAGGGATGAGGGCGAGCTATACCCCATTTTGTCTCTATCTGATAAGGATGGGGAGACGCCTACCTTAGATTATGCGGGCAACTTTATCAATTGCCAATCGTTAGCCCACGAGCACGTTGGAAGTGTAACTCCGCATCGTCACTAGGTAGTTACCGGTACCGGTACATTTTAGCTTTCAGGTAGTAGATCCCACCCAGTGCTTTCAACCTTTTCCTATTCGCTATCTTTCTTATTTAAAAAATAACATACATTTGTGTGGCTGGCAGCGAAGGCAGTTGGTGGTATAAAAGTTCCTCGCCCACATTCAATCTCTAAGTGAGAAAGCTGGAACTTCGGCCAAGGTCTAATCCTCCCAGTTTGCGTGATTCCCTTATCAACCACTGGTTTCTTGTCAAGCATAGGTGTCATTTACGGGATTTCCACGTTCAATTATCTGTGCCATCAGGAGACATGGCCAAGCTTGTCCTCGTCACCTTGATTTCAGCGGGATACTTTGTTTCTTCTACCCAAGCTGGAGCCGAAGTAGGAAAAGGATCTCAATTACCGGGGGCACCATCCTTCGTTGTCCCGTCGGCATTTCCAACCTCAGTGTTTTCGAGTTATTATCTCAAACCTGCTGCAACCGCCGAGCCTCAACCAGCGTTGTACGATCCGATACTAAACATCACCTTTCCAGTTAATCTTACTGATCCTGCAACCATACCAACTGCTACTGATGATCCAGTATACTATCCGGAGGCTGTCGGCAATCCAAGCAATACACCTCCTGAAACATTGCTCCAGAATGCGCTAAACGAGGTTAAGGATATTATTTACAATGAAACTGGGCTCTCAAACAATTGTTCAAAATGTATTGCTGCATTGAGCGTAGGGAAAACTCTCGCCCAGCAAGCTCCAGAATATGTACCTGATGCTTTAATCTTGTTATGTCAAGCCACGGGCTTTGCATCGAACACCACGTGCAGAAATAACTATGCACCAGGAAGTTGGGGCGCAATATGGGCACAAGTGCTAGCATTGGCCGATGTTGCTGAATCAGACGGTCAATATATATGTAGTTCCCTGAGCACAACTTATTGTCCACTCCCCAGCGCAGCGCCATTAAATACTACCGGATTGTGGAAGCCAAAGCCGGCTAACGCAACGGCTCCAAAACCAAGTGGACAACGAAAGAAAGTCCTCCACCTTTCGGATTTTCACCTTGACCCTAGATATCAAGTTGCTTCTGAGGCAAACTGCTCTTCCGGTTTGTGCTGTAGATACACAGATGCGCCCACTTCTCAAGCAATATTTCCGGCACCATTATATGGGTCTTACAAGTAGGTGTCATGTTCCTATGTAATTGGAATAATCAAATAATGGATTTCGTAGATGCGATACTCCATATTTCCTTGCGCTAGCAGCTCTTCAATCCATTGGGGCTATGACCGGTACCAAAGGCTATGGATCGGAACCCGCTTTCACAATCTATACAGGTGATTAACCAAAACTTCTTCCATAGATTCTCACTAACTGCCCATTAGGTGATCTCGTTTCCCATGATGCTCAAAACCAAATGTCACGAGAATATGTTGAGTACACGGAGACTAGTATCTACTCAATTCTGAAATCATACATCAAGAACCCTATCTTCCCCGTACTAGGAAACCATGATTCAACCCCGGAAAATATTGATAGTCCCCACAGCTTACCTGGCCCTTTGGGTAAGCAGTTTAGCTGGAACTACGATCATGTCTCTTCCTTGTGGCAGCACGAAGGGTGGCTGAGCAAAGCAGATGCCGAGGAAGCTGCTATTCACTACGCTGCTTATTCCGTGAAAACGCATCTCGGACTTCGGATTATTACATTAAATACCGACTTTTGGTACAGGTCTAATTATCTTAACTTCATCAACACGACAGACCCTGATGTTTCCGGCTCGTTTAGATTCATGATAGATGAGCTTCAGATGGCGGAAGATGCTGGCGAGAGGGTCTGGATTCTTGGCCACGTATTGTCAGGGTGGGACGGAACCAATCCACTACCAAACCCAACAAATCTTTTTTATCAAATAGTCGACCGTTACTCACCCCATGTCATCGCCAACGTCTTCTGGGGTCATACGCATGAAGATCAAGTGCTTATTTACTACTCTAACAACGGAACCATGCAGACCTCCTCAACCGCGTTAACAACCGGATGGATCGGACCCAGCGTAACTCCACTGACCAACATGAATTCCGGCTATCGCATGTATGAGATAGACACCGGTTCATTTCAAATCATGGACGCATATACATTCTACTCTGACGTCAACACCTATTCTTCCCTTAACGGTACTGGCCCTACCTTCCAATTCGAATACTCCACAAGAGCTACGTACGGACCTTCCATTTCGTGGCCAGAAGATGCGCCGCTCAATGCAACGTTTTGGCATGGTGTTACGGAAGCGATGGAGAAAAACAGAACGTTGGTAGAGCTGTTCAATACATTTCAGGGGAAAAGTTCGATCAAAAGCCCTAATTGTACAAGTGATGCTTGTGCGCAGGCAAAGGTATGTTATATAAGGAGTGGAAGTGCGCCGATCGGGAGGGCTTGTCCGCAAGGATTTGCGAGCGTGCAGAGTCCTTATCTTGGGAAGAACTTTTGAGGGAAAGGGGGGATGATGCGCAACGTAAAAAGTCTAGATGAAGCCACCAGCTTACTGGCCGAGCGCTTAATGACCTAATAAAATACATTCAGCCCATGATCATATTTTAATCCCTGATTTACACCGTAAAGGTGTAAACAATAGTTCACTATTCAAAACGTTTGTTTGTCGCTTCAATTGCGAGAAGAAATTGAGAAATGAATAACGACTATCACACGTTACTTGGGTGATTGTACCCCCATCAGTTTTCATTGGAATCCAGAAGTTTCGATCTGATAGTGTGTATGACTTTGAGCCATCGTCCGAAAATCAATCTCAACCATAGGATTTGTTCGGGGCGAATAAAACGTAAAATATCATACAACATCAGATCTTTAAATTTTGATATTTGTGTAGTAATTTACACACTCTAGTCCACCCTCTAGCTAGACTTCTTTTTCCTGATTGCCATAGCTTCTTGACTCAGCTCCTCCAAGGCATCCTCATAAGTTTCCTTCTTATACTCGCCAAACTTTCTTGCATCAACCACCACTCTCTTGACCTTCTCTCCGTCTCTCCTCCTGATTTCTTCACTCTTTGCAACCTCATTGAAGAACCATCTCGCCTCAGTGTTCCCAACTAACGTCCATGCAGATCCTTGTCTCCCTGCTCTCGCCGTTCTACCTACTCTGTGTACATAATTTGTAATGCTTGTAGGAACATCATAATTTATGACATGTGCAAGATCAGGAAGATCGAGACCACGAGAGACGAGATCAGAAGCGACGAGGATTTGGAGTTTACCTCGAGAGAATGAGGCAATAGAGGCCCTGCGCTCGGAGGAACGGGTTGTGGAGGTGAGGGTTCCAATGATATTCGTGTAGGAATCGTTGATCAAGGAAAGCAAACGACCGAGACGGATGGCGGATTCGTTAGATTTGGTGAATATGAGCACACCATGAGGTTCGTGATTGATCGGTAGTGGATTACTTTTGATTTTTGATTTCGACTTGGGCGATGGTCTTGAATCCGAATCTGAATCAGAGTCTGATTTTGAGCTGTCATCTGAGGACGAACTGTCTTCTGAGCTATCTTCGTCTGAACTGGAATCAGAAGAATCCGAATCCGTGTCTGTGTCAGATTTAATTTCGCTCTCGTCTATCATGCTATTTCCCTTCAATATTTCAATCAAATACAACGGCTTCAGATTCTCGTCATCTACCTTGACAGCAAATTCAGCAAGTCCAGATGGTAGAACATGCGCCTGTGAGCCCTTTTCATCATTAATGGCTGATGAGCCTTCTAGGACTACCAATTTTGGTCGATAGAGCTTCAAACTAGTCAATTGACCAATATCTCTAGTCATCGTAGCGCTAAGAACAATTTTCCTCACCCTATCCTTATTATTTGGAAGTGATTTCTGCCCTGCCGCTGAGGAATTCATAACAACATCCAACCATTGCTGGAAACTTTGATCCAGAAGCTTATCTGCTTCGTCTATAATAAGCCATTTGACATGCTGTAGAGTAAACCCTGGGGTAGACTTTAGATGCTCCACCAATCTTCCCGGCGTGCAAATTAGAATATCAACCTTTGATACTGGCTCAATGACATGATCAGGCAAAGGAGAAACGGTTTCATCATCGAAGAACGGTTCACCTTCATCATCTGTCCCAGCATCAGAACTCTCCCATCGAGAATTTTTTCGCCTTTCTTGCTCGTGGTATAGTATCGGATCATATCGATATGTATTTTCCATAAGGTTTGCTTGTTCTACTTTAAAAGCTTCATTTCCTACTGCTGTGCCTATCTTTACACGTTTTCTACTGCCAGCAGAGAATGCACTCGAACATACCTCACACACTTCACGCGCTTGAGATACAAGTTCTCGAGTCGGCATGACGATCAATCCACGTAGACGAGTGACTGTATTATGGCTGATATCTTGGGTCATGGGCAAAACGTATGATAGCGTCTTTCCGGATCCGGTTGCCGCTGACACCAATACATCACCAGGCTTTTGCTGAGAGCCAGGAAGTAGGAGAGGAAGTACTGCGGCTTGAACGGCGAATGCTTCATTAAAGCTTTTGGACCGAAGAACATTGGCAGCTTCAACCTCGACCCCTAAATCGGAAAATTGGGCAGTAGTCGTAGGTGAGACTAAAATTGGTGACGCAAGCCATGAAGGGAGAGTAGATTCGAGCGATGGAGGTGGAAGTTCGGGAATTGGTTCTGGCTGCGGCAGTGGGACTAAATCGTGGATCTCTGCAGGTTCCTCTGGCTCTTGGGCGTTCTCAATAGCCAGACCCTCCTCAGCAGCTTTGCGCGCACGCCTCTCAGCCTTCTTGATAGACTTCTCGCGCTTCTCTAATACTCTTTTATGTCTTTTATCATCTATATCCTCACTACTTTCTGCAATATCCCGAGACGGAATGGTTTCGACCTTCGACTTGGACATCTTTGATTTCTTGTCCTTCCTTGTTACTTCTTGCGCTTCTTGCGCTTCTTCTGACGAGACAGTATCATTATGCGAGTCCTCATAAATTGATGGCACGAGTGCTGTCACAGACTTCTCTTTCTTCTCTTTTCTTGCTTTCTTGGAAATGGGCTCTGGCGTGGGCTGAACGACATCTTCGCGCTTTCGTTTGGAGGCTGGAGATGGTGATTCGGGCGCAGCTATGGGGGCGTCTAGTTGCGTATTTGGTTTTAATTTTGATTTAGAAGATGGTACATAACGCGCATAAGTTGAGGAGGCATCTGGTCGTGTAGCAGGTGGGGCGAGAGGAGGAGGAGAGGATGATTTGGGGGGAGATGGAGGGGCCTCGATAGAATTCTCTTGCGTCGTTACCTTCTTTTTGGAAGGAGGAACATATCTTGAATACATCTCCAAGCCTTTTAATTGATAAGTTAACGATTGTCAATGCCAATTGATGAATTTCGAAACCTTCCTCAGTTGATTGAGAAAGAATTGAGAAATGGAAGATAAAAATTTTACGGAGACTTTAGCGACTAAAGTGGCAGTTAACTGAGCGCGACAAACTTCCCGAAAGTCTAGGCCTCAAAGTTGCCAAAGCTCTTGAAGCTTCCTACTTCAGCCCTCGCTGATGATATTGATTGTCATGATGATGATGAATTTGCACCAAAAAGTACAAGTGACTCCTCCCTGAACTCAAGTTAACTCTCTCCCCTTGATCGGTTGACCTTATCAATAGTTGTATTTTTTTCCAAGATGCCGTACAATATAGCTATGGTCAGCGACTTCTTCTTTCCACAACCAGGAGGTGTCGAAAGTCATATCTACCAACTCTCTACGAAGCTCATCGACCGAGGACACAAAGTCATAATTATTACACATGCATATGAGGATAGAACCGGTGTCAGATACCTTACAAACGGTCTCAAAGTCTACCATGTCCCATTCCTCGTTATGTTTCGTTCTTGTACCTTTCCCACGGTCTTCTCGTTCTTCCCAATCTTCCGCAATATCGTTTTACGAGAACAAATCGAGATCGTTCATGGTCATGCAAGCATGAGTAGCATGTGTCATGAAGCCATATTGCATGCGAGGACGATGGGACTGCGGACTGTATTTACAGATCACTCATTATTCGGGTTCGCAGATGCCGGCAATATATTAATCAACAAGCTTCTCAAATTTACATTGAGTGATGTTGATCATGTAGTATGTGTCAGTCATACCTGGTAGGATTATCCAATTTCATCTTTTTGAAGACCCTAAAATCCTAACACACTGTAGTAAAGAAAACACGGTTTTACGCGCTTCCCTTGATCCTCTTATGGTCTCTGTCATTCCAAATGCAGTCGTAGCAGAGAACTTTCGACCTCTATCACATCCTTTATATCCGTCCGATCCCCCAGGAAAGCATCCTCCACCAGCCCCATATCCACTCGGTCCCCACGATGTGATCACAATTGTCGTGGTTTCTAGACTTTTTTACAACAAAGGGACCGACCTACTGATTGCAGCAATTCCCCGAATCCTCGCTCACCATCCTAATGTACATTTTATAATCGCAGGATCTGGTCCAAAGGCCATCGACCTTGAACAAATGCTGGAGAAGAACGTGTTACAAGATAAAGTTGAGATGCTTGGGCCTGTCAGGCATGAAGAGGTCCGAGATGTTATGGTTAGGGGGCACATATATCTTCATCCGAGTTTGACCGAAGCTTTTGGAACCGTGATAGTCGAAGCTGCTAGCTGTGGGTTATATGTTGTATGCACGCAGGTTGGAGGGATTCCAGAAGTGCTTCCATCACATATGACAGTTTTTGCCAAACCAGACGAAGATGATCTAGTCGCTGCTACCGGCCGAGCCATCGCGTCTTTGAGAGCTAACAAAGTTCGTACCGAGAAGTTTCATGATCAAGTGAAGCTTATGTATTCATGGACAGATGTAGCAGAGAGAACAGAAAGGATTTATGATGGGATCTTCGGTGTTCTGAGCGAAGCGGAATTCTATGGATATGACGCAGCTGATGCAGCTAGCTGGAGCGCCACGAGAGGAAGAGCTGGCGTACAAAGCTTTGCTTTAATCGATCGTCTCAAGAGATATTATGGTTGCGGAATATGGGCAGGTAAACTCTTTTGCCTCTGTGTGATCATCGATTATCTTTTATTCTTGCTGCTCGAAGTTGTGGCCCCTAGAGATAAAATTGACATTTCGAGGAGTTGGCCGAAGAAGATACCACAAGATTCTCCTAGGAGAGATCGTGAAAGTAGGAGAGAATATGGATAGTATTGCGTGATTGATTATGGACCCGTGAGGTACATTTCTTACAGATGACAAAAAGGACATCGCCTTCGATGTTTCTAGTCAAGGCCGGTTTGGTGAGTTAAAAAAAGAGTTGAACATCGACGCTTCCATCCATGCGTCGTGGAGGCTTGATCATGAAAAGCTACAAATCTACTATTCTATCGTACCCAACAATGAGCTGGGTAGCTCCGTCACCTTGCCCATGAAATCCGGATCACGTCGACATTGGCAACTCTCACTCCTGCCCTGGATGTTCTTGTTGATAGCAGGTTTCGTCCCGTGGGTATCAGCGCTAGAGATATTCGAGCATAGGTAGTCTAATGATCAACATACACCTAGACACTAGCTCTATGATCCAAGACCAATCTAAACTTCGGAGTTTTACGATAACTATTTAAGCGCAGCAAAGACATCGTCCTTAACTACAGTGGTTACTTTGAGCTTGATTCAATGAATCAATCAAATTTTGTATGAATGATGAGCTGTGGCGGCTGATGATGCTTGGATTAAGCAAGGCCTGGTCTGGATGTGCGCAAATAGAAATGAAGTAAGGGTGCACCCCTCCAGAGACCAAATTCCGTTCGACCTGCCAACTTCTCGAGCTTTATTTACCTTGTGCGCGATGCGATTACTGGTATCGGCTCTATGTAATGAGCCACTTCAGTCACCTAGAGGCCAGCCGCTATGACCTGTGATAGACTCGCCCTTGGAGGGCAAGAGTAACGCGTCAATAGGTGATCGATCTTTGGCCCTCGCTGTGCAAAAATATTCCAGCATGAGAAGTTCAGATCAATATTTCGAACTTCGACTGAGTACGTTTTGAAAGCATTCGAAATGCTGAATCTTGGAGTTTCGGTTCCTGGATGTTCATATACTGGCTTCTTCATAGGAGTGGTTAAAAACGCGGGGTGTATGGATTGATTGCATGGAGGTATTAGAGCCTGCCCAAGCAAAGATTTTGATGGTTTCTAAGCAACACACGCGAAGGATGCAATGAGCCAGCACTCTACGCACATTTATAATATGCAGGTTCAAGGGCACGTAATGGCCTCCTCATTGTTTTGGCTCCCCTGGCGCGTAACCACACTCTGCATCTGTAGGTTTACTCCAGCTGTGAGTGAGTTTCTCCCGCTAAACAAGACTGGATGTCAACCCAACCTCGAGCCAACGAAACCCCAGCCACCCACCCCAACTCAAGCTTTAAATAAAGTTTCATCTTTTCAAATGCAACCCAGTCCAGGGCAGGATGATAATATGTACTTGTGTCATCTGAGGTGGTTGGCCATTTTGTGAATAGCCAATGAGTACCTAGTAAACTTGTCACCTCAGACATCCCAGAAGTGCCGAGGTGCGTATCCAAAAAGAGAAGAATCTTAGATCTCTTTGCCCCGCGAATCGACATGGGACGTGCTCAGCTCCACGTAGTAGGAGGAAAAAGAGGCCGGAATTACCCATTTTGAACTTTAGTAGAATCTTTCAATCAATTGAATTATAATTCAACCACAAATCAAACAAATGAATCTGAAAACACGGACATGATTATGACCTTCTAATTCTCTTCTATCCTATCAAAGACCATACTTTACTTCAATCATAAAGGAAAGGAATTGGGTTATTAAACGTGAACAAACCCTTCGTAGAGGACGTGCCCAAGATCTACCCGAGATCCATAATATAAGCAACCTTTACTCTCCCACGAGTCTCCTGAATGGTCAAACCCCCATCTCGTGCCTTAATGATCCGTGTTGCGACTATGCCTATTAGAGTGGCTGTGATTGTACCTCGCACAGAGTACAATGCCATTCAGGGTTTCCATCCCAATTCTAGGATCTGTTAATCGAATTCAATCTTCAATATCGTTGGAGATTCCTCCTATTGCGTCAACTACCGGCCCTGCACGCATTCTAATGACGCCAGTGGCATTCTAGTAATACGCCACATAATATCCCATCTCAGCTTGCTATGACCGTTTCGGTGCCACTAAGGTTATGGGCTGGGTTAATACTAAGCCGAGATTTCTATAATCAACAATTTTGATACTTTTCAATGGCTCGGATGTCACTACGTTGTTCCTTTGCGCTGATTTCAGCTCGAAAATCTAAGGCCGCTAGTATCTTAGATGCATGCTTTTGAAATGAAGGTCTGATGATTGGGTAGGAAAAATGCCTCCCTCTTATTGTGGGTGGCCTTGACCCTTGAGAGTCGGGGCCACCGAGACAGAACTTCCGAAGATTACCACCTGCATTGTCCAGGTCCCGGGTTATGGGACGAGGAAGGCAAGTGTGGACAAAAGGAATCAAATCACGCGCGGTTGGCAATGACTGGTAGCGAAGTTGCGGCGAACCTGCCAAGAAGTTAACAAAATCTCCGAAAGCATCCCAGAAAAGCTTACTCCAGATCTCAGTACTCTGGGGGATATAAGTATAGACCATAGCCATTAGTGACCTGCCCAGAATTCTCTACCATTCCCAGCTCTCATTCACTCCAACTTTCCCCCCTTCCCTCCATTTTTCAGAAAGTTCTTAAGATGAAGTACAGTTTTGCGATAACAGGGCTCGCCCTCTGCTTCACCAAGACCCTCGCCTTCCCTTCCCGCATGTTTGATGATGCTCAATCCATGAGCGCAGAAGAGAGGCGTTCCCTTGAGAAAATTACTGCCCAGATCGAAGCTGGAATTGAAAAACGTGTATCAAGTCCTCGCTCTGTTGGATTCTCTGCATCCGACCAATATGTATCCAACACAGGCAATCATGCATTTGTTGCTCCAGGGCCCAATGATTTGCGTGGACCCTGTCCTGGTAAGGAACCCCTCGATTCAATCGCTTGGTCTGAACTGAATGGTTCGAAACATGACTTCATAGGCTAATGCTAATGCTCGTCTATATAGGGTTAAATGCTATGGCTAATCACAACTACATTCCTCGCAATGGAGTAGCGACAATTTCACAATTCGTTCAAGGAACCTATGACGGTGAGCCATATATCGTCGTGATTATGAATGTCTCGTACTGACGTAAGAAATAGTATTTGGCATGGGTGCTGATCTTGGAGCATTCCTCTCTATATATGGTGCTGTCTTCGACGGGGATTTGACAAGTTGGTCTATTGGGGGACCCCCATCTTCAGGCCTGCTGAGCTCAATTGGACTTCTCGGTAAACCTCAAGGATTGATTGGATCACATAACAAATATGAGTCTGATGCATCACCTGCACGTCCGGATCTTTATGAATAGTAAGTTATACCATATTTTAGGGTCGGGGGGATAAAATTATTAACAGTGACTAGTGGCAATAATTACAAAGTGATCTTGTCTCAATTTGAAGAGATGTACGCTTTGCCGCTGGGTCCGAACGGTTACGATTTATCAGTTCTGACTCCTTTCCGAGCAACTCGTTTCCAACAATCCATTGAAAACAATCCATATTTTTTCAACGGACCCTTTTCAGGAATCGCTGTCCAGCCTGCAGCATACACTTTTATTTATCGATATATGGCCAACAAATCCTCTGAATATCCTGAGGGCTACTTGAATGGCGATGTCTTGAAGTCGTTTTATTCAGTCACTGGAGAACCAGGTGGCTTTGTGTGGACAGAAGGACATGAGAAAATCCCTGACAACTGGTATAAACGGGCTCTTGGTGACGAATACGGTCTTGTACCTTTCGCACTCGATCTAAATATTGCAGCTCTTGAACATGTTGAGTTTCTTTCCGTTGGAGGAAATACCGGCACGGTGAACTCATTCACAGGCGTCGACCTTAAGAATTTGACCGGTGGTGTATTTGATGTTACCACATTGGCCGAGGGAAATAACGCTATTTGTTTTGCATTCCAAGTTGCTCAGCAGGCTGCTCCTGATATCCTTAAGGGTCTGTTGTCTAATACTGCCTCTGCTTTGAGTCAGCTGAATGCGGCGGTTTCTGCTGCGTTGAGTGGGCTGAGTTGTCCTCAGTTGAAGAGTATTGATACTTCGCAGTTTGCCCAGTTTCCTGGTGCGAAGGGGGCTTATTAGCTATGATCGGATGATTGATACAGTGATGTGACGATGGATTTATGTGGATCTAATATGGGAATGGGAATGGTTCAGCCGTTGGCTTTCTTTGTATATAGTTTTTATATTGCCTATAAGCGAATCAAGGAATATCTGCAACGTTGTGATAAATTTCTGATTCACAGTTGATATGTAGATCTGACCAACCATTGCTCTGAAATAAGCACCACTGTTTTTCATCGAAATGCCATATCATTCTCTAGTGAAGACTCTTGAAGGTGAAGCTTTGGAGTTTCTGATATGTGCGCATTGCGAGGATATCATCATTGTCTCAATACCAAAGTCAAAGGATTTTCCCGGTTTCAACGATTTGCTTCTTTCGAGTCGTATAGCGCTATCAAGTACTCTGCTAGGCAAAATTGCGCATTGTGCAAGCTCGTGCTTGCAATATTCCAAAGTCCCAGCTATTCAGCAATGAATAATAACAGCCCAGAAGACCGCGCGTTGTCAGATGTACAGATAGCCTCGTGGTCAGAGAATCATCATGCAGATATCGCCATTCTTCGGCCCGAACTGGGTAGGTTTAAAACAACTGTTTGTTATTTTTGGGCGAGTTGCTGCATATGAGGGAAGCGCAAACGATATTGAGAGAAGAAGCATACAAGAAGGTGGTCCAGGACCAATGCAAACTTTGCTGTTCGGATAGAAATTGAGGTTGTCAATGTCTTGACTTTGACTAATGTTTGGGAAGCTAGTATTCGTGGTCCAAATGTCCCCATTCAAAATCATCAGATTACTAAGTGTATATACTCGTTTATCATAAGGCCTTATGATGACCGCCCGAGACCTTGAGGGGCGGATGATTTTAAGTTCTGGATGCTCAAGTACGGACAACTACACCCGATTCATACGTTCATTGTACTGGTAGAAGAATCCGTATCGAATGTGACAATCTACTGACTGGAATCGAAACTTCTGGCAGAGTACATCCACACAGATCCAGCAAAGCCCTGCAGATTGGAAAGGAATCGTTCAGCATCAATTATTATTTCGATGACTGGAGAGTGCATCATACAATATATTTCACTGAAGATATTCTCGCGGAGTAAGTTGAGAAATCCGAAACCTTTTTTACAAAAGCAGCCCAAACATTCAATGTAGACGTCCATCCCTTTCCCCTCCAATTCCCTGGAGCGCATGACTGTGAAAATGGGCTTTTGATAACTCCTGTCGCTAGAAGGAAGGGGGTCTTCACACGCGTGGGGATATATCAAGCCCCAGCCTATGGTGAAATTTTGCAAGACTTCGAGGACGTGAGAGATAAGGGCGAGCTTTCATTTGAGACCGAACTATCGTTATGTCAAAGAGTATCAAGGGTCAATAAAACAGGACATCAAACTTATATATCACTTTTGTCTAACAGGAGCGAAGTGACTTCATTGCACATCATAAATTACTTTGCCAGATCCGTCTCAATGTTCCTGAATCTGTGACAAGAAGGCGGCCATCTCTATCTTCAGATAGAAGGCCGTCGGTCTAACAGCCAAGCCTTCAGCTGGGAGCCAAGCGCCAATGACTTGTAATCCATTTAGATGAGGCGAGAACCTTCTCTCAGTTCTATATCACATTGTACTGGAAACATCGGCGCCAAGCTCCGGGCACAACTTCAAAACTTCAAGATCAGATAAAGCATTCCAAACCAAGATTATGATTCTCGGGATGATTGATATTATCCCAATCCAAGTCCTAAGCACTCGCTCGCAACTCCAGGACGGGATACACGAAAACAACAATGAACATGATATCACGAATGCTGACATCAAGCACCCTTTCCTCCTCACCGAGAACTCAAAGAAAAGACATAAGCGCCAAGCTCCAAGAACTCACTCGAAACACCACGACCAGACGACTCTTCAGAGAAATAAAGTTAAAGATACATCTTTGGTCACAATTCATCTCATCAACGCAAATACCATCTTGGCAACCCCTAACACCAAACATCCGTGCATACCCCTTCATTTCCTATCACAACCGAATTTGGAAATTTTGTTCTTTGTGATCCACTTGTGTACTCTTTATGCTTAAACAATTTGAAGAACAGATTTTTTTGGAGCCTTTTGATTCGATCAGCAGGAGATATGTTCTTATTATGGAAATAGGTAACAGAAAGGGAGAGGGAAACAATCAGGCTTAGCGATTTGCCATGCTTTTGTGGGGCGGAGGTTTGCTGGGTTTGGGAGATTGTTTTTCTTGGTGGTGATTTTTTGGGGTTCAGGTTAATAATGGAATGGAGTATGTAGCGTCGATGATGAGATATATATCTTGCGATCCCGCCCGCTACTAATTTTTGAACTGCCGGCGCTATTTGATTCCTGATACCCCGACTTTAGTGCTCATTATCAGACGTTCTTCGAGATATTTGTCTCCATCTACACGATATCAATAGTCACTTCATCGTCTTCACCAAAACAAGCCAAAAAAATCCAACACCATCACTCAAAATGCAATCCACAACCCCTCTCATATTCCTGTCTCTCCTCAGCCCAATCCTCGCCCTGGACTACATATCAACATATAATCTCGGCGCTGCCCGTTGGGACGCAACCCTGACCGATACGCCCAACAACATTACTTGCACCATCACTTACGACGATACATCTTCCCTCCTCATCGCAGACACCGATGGATATCTCAGTAGTGCGGTTGCGATTGTCATGCCATGTAGTGATTTGAATGCAGTTGCCACCACTGTTGTTGGAAAAGAAAGCTCGAGCGTTAGCTATACGGTACCTGGGGGAGAGAAGAAAGATTTTGTGGTAGCAAGTAGGACTGTGTTGGCAGACGGAGAGGTGATTATGATGTCTTATGGAGCGTGAAGAGAGGTTGGTGGAGATCTGGTGGACGTGAGAAGGAGATGACGAAAGGAGGAGGTAGGAGGAAGAAAGGGAACAATGGAGCTGCAAAAAGAATAGACGAAGGAGAATATAGGATCAGATGGAGAAACTATGGAGGAAGTGGCAATGGCAGGCGTAGAATGAAGGATATGTACGAAATCACGATCGAGAAGTGCTTAATATGGCTCTGTAAAACAGCTGCGAGAGACAGTAGACAGCGAATGAGCAAACAGTCAGATAGCCAAATTTGATAAGTTTATGGATATTCGACTTTTGTATGAATAATCTCACACACATTCGACTTTGTGCACTTCGTGTAGTTGGTACTCAGAGCTCATTTCTTCTCATTCACAATATATCTAATACCCCTGTTCCGTTCGATAATCACATGATGATCACAAGGATATCCAGTCCATTCCCTCCCTGCCTCTTTTTCAATATTTTCGAATATGATTTACACCGAATTTTTTTTGGCCCAATAGAGAATATTGTGCGATATGAAGTTGTTTCAAGTTTCGAGGGTCTGGCGCATATGGTGAACTGTGCAATCCTCGCCGTAACATACAGGCGGTTAGTTTATCCAGCGGGATCCACCTCTGTATGAGTCCCATTCTGGAAAAGATATTCATTTCCGCTGGGAAGACTTGGCGTCGTGAAGCTTACGAGTTCGGCGAGATGGTTGTGATTGATAACCTTCCCAATTTATAGAATTTAGAATGTGTGTCGTTTAATCTGAAGCGAAGTGTAGAATCGTCGCAACTCCCGTAATAATAATCCAAGTAGACTGTTGTTCAGTATTATCTTCTTAATTAAGGAACGATTGTTAAACTCGATACTAGACAGTGATTCCCCCATTTAGTCTGTTTCCAACTAGATCATGAGAATCTCGTACCAGCCAATATATCCAGTAATAAATATCACCCACACCTCCGCAGCATAGACATCCACTTCACTGGCACGCTCTTACATACTTCAGTGCCGGTAACTCTCTACTTTGCCATCCCTCTCCTCTCCTAATCCTCCCATCACCCCTTCCAGACCCATCACCACAAATCCACGCACCACTTATACCACCCTTTTGCCACCCAAAACAGCTTAACAGCTGATGTTTTCGCAGACTCCCTTTGTCTGCTGATAATAATGTGTATCCCGGTACAATATCTCGGCGCCCAGAAGCCTCTTCGTGTTTTTCTCGAGTATATGAAGCTATTAAGTGATGCGGTAGTGAAGGCGGCGCATCTTTGTGACCTGGCGTGAGCCTCATTAGTTCTGTATACCAACGTGTACTATGCTCTTCTAGTTCCGCATGACTTGGCAATCCTATATACAACGTCTCTAAATTCCCGAAATATCTCAACTCAAAGATCGGGCAGCTGAAAGAATCGCTTGCTCTAAGGGTCAGGTACGTTTGTGTGATCATTATATGCCGTATGAGATGAGTTGGAAGATCTGGGTCCAATGCAGTCGTATCAAGTGAGTCATTGTCATAGTGATGTTCGCACTGAGGATGGTAGTGCAGGATGTCAACGGCATGATGAAAATATATAGCGCCCCTTTTGTTTAGCATAGAGGGGTTGAGGACCGAGTAACTCTTAAGAGCAACTTCACGAGAAGCCCGACATGTTTGGGTAAGTGGTGGTGGCTGAGATTGATATCTATATGTATGAAATTCTGGAGCGAAGTCGACTTTGATAACCCGGGGTACAATGCTGTCTGGCTGAAGAGAAAAATAAAAGATTTTGAGTTGAAGTTCGACTGGGAGTCTTCTGAATTGCGGGAATGATGACATTTTGGCGTGTTTCACTCGAGTCAGAACAAGAGTGTGGTGCGAAATTTGAGGTTTTGCTGGGTATATATGTTCGTCCGAAAGGGCCGAAATTGGCTGTCTACCGTGATTATTTTCGAATTTGTGAACCGTTTGGCAAATATCACGTTGGAGTAACAACTGATTCACGCCAAAAATAGGCAACTCTCGGTTTTGCGAGGATTTTCAGCCACGGGCGAGTGTGAGCTTCCAAAGGACGAATTTTCAATGGGTGGAGCAGCGGTGAATTCAAGGAAATGGTCCGGTCGATTGCTAGTTCGCGCGCTGGCGAAAGTGAGACAGAAACTGATTGACAGCACCGTATTCGAGTGAGGTCTAAGAATTTGTGGTTTAGTAAAAGCTTTGTATCGTCAACAAATACGAATAAATGCTTGCGTCTAGGAAGCAAGAGAGTGAACGGTCATAATCAGATTGTACGGTCAAAGCCGTTCCCAAGATCAAACAGAAACTACTGCAGTGGGAAAATGATTCTTATTGTCCAGCAATACCTAGATCTTCAAGCTCCGGGATCAGTCGCGAGACATGTTGAATATTGATGATATCGAACACCGAAGAATTTGGATTTGGGTTTCTCGAGGGGGATGAGATGAGATTCATTGTTTATTATCTCCCTCGAAGTCACACTCAATGGAATATGACTGATGTTGAACAAGAACAACCACACGATAACGCGCTGGCTGACGATCCCTCCTGACGATCCCTCTAGCTTCACTCGGTCTTTAAGAGGCACGTAACTTTACATCGCCGCAATTTTATTATTGATGGTGTACGACCTCATATACAGGCTCAGACTGCCTATCCACCCGAAGTATCAGCCGCAGGTAGTGTAGCACAGAGGCTACGTGTATGTACCCAAAACCAAAGAGCGGGGCAAGATAGGATTTTAACCTTAAGCGTGCATTCAGAGGCTCTCAGCAAGGTAATTTTGTTGCGGAGAAAGAAATGGCAACTCACCATAAAGCTGAAATTATCGTGAAAATTGATGAATGTTGCCGTTATTGTTGTTTTTCTTGTTGGAAACAAAGAGGATGGAAAAGCAAGAAGAATTGAGGTATCAAATAGCTAAAACCTAAAAGGAGACCATTTAAGACCTCCTACGGTACAGCATAGACCAACAATAATGGCTTAAGACAGACATTAGTGGAATAACAGTGGGGAATCACTAGAATATCAACCATTGACGCCAGTAACCAGAGATAGTATAGCGATGGCAATGTTGTAGAATAGCTCCTGCCACGGCTGTGCAGTACAAAAACAAGGTTGGATGGCCATGGCTGGCGCGAACACAATTAATCATTTGATTGCCTTTATCGAAGCCTAATCATCCGCAATCCTTTACATGGAGAACAAATGAAATAAATGCAGATATCACCGAACGTTCGATAATGTTTGACTGCAGCAGCAATACCGGTACGCAGAATCGATTGGTTTTTGCCAAGAAGTTAAATTGACGGATAATGGGGCGTAACTATGAAAAGACGGAGTCAGATCTAATATGCCGATACAGCAATCTTTAATCACAGACTTTTCTCGAGGGACTTTATGATGAAGATAGGTATTGCGACAACTTCTCGGTGGGCGCTTAAAGATGGGCTACATCGACCTTTATACCTATTGTTGTGCTTGGCCCTAACTGCTAATTGCGGATCGCAGAGCTTGGCTATCCACCTTTGAAATAAACGACAAGCGCTTTTTACAGGCGGTCGTTTGTTTCAATTGCCATCACTGGCCCCTTAGACTTTGTAATCGGCATGGTCAAATCAATTTTACGTGAAGACTCACCTACTTTAAGTATTGGCTCGTATTCAGACATACACAATGGATGTGTACAAAGGTTGAAATAACTGAGGGAACTCCATTCAAATATTTTATCGCATACTTTTTTCTCTTTGATTTTTTTAACTGGAAAAGTTTACAGTGAACACCTATCGATTCAATATGGGCTTCAACATTTGGGTAGAAAAGCCAAGCGAAAGCTTACCACAGTACTCACAGTTGCCACAACAAGAGCAAGCTGATACCCACCCCCATTCAGCATCTAGAGAAACACCAACTCGATCAGATGTTTTCTCATATATTCGTTTCATTCTCTACTCAATAACGGGCATCGCATTCATCACATCTTTTCTTTGGGCCGGTCCTACCGCTCTTCGTGAATACCTTAATGTCCCATCCTCCTCTTCCTCTGCTCTACCAACAATCACAAATTCTTCTGCTCCAACAATCAACCTCATAATCGCTTCCTTCACATCGAAAACTGGTTCGCCGGAATGGACAAAGAGCTTGAAGAAAGATAACTTAGCAATCGTCCAATACGATTCTCCAGCGTCCACATACAAAGGTTCTGAAGCCCTCATCTATTTAAACTACCTCTACCAATTTTACGATAATCTACCTTCTGTTTCCATCTTTCTCAACAAGTGGGAAGCGACAGAGCTTAGCTGTCCCGTCACCGAAACGGATCTAATCAATCGTCTTGACCTCGCTACTGTTCAGTCTCGGGGCTTCCTTCCCTTCTGCCTCCAGGATGCATCAAGCATGGAAACCAATGATTCTGTCATCTCATTATTTCATAAAAGCTTTCCAGAAATGGAAGTACCGAGCAAGTTTTCAGCTCCGTGCAATGACTTTGCGGTTTCGAGGGACGCAATCCGTTCAGTACCCAGAGAACAATACCTGCATCTTGCTAATCTGCTAAGACCAACATGTGCGGAATCTGATGCGGGGAAAGAGTGGGGCGCTATTTGGTCGTATCTCTTCCTACAAGATGATACAGATGAAGTCGCTCCTTCAGAAGCCTTATGTCAAGGCTGGGGAATCTGCTTGGGTGCAGAGGATTGGGAAAACTTCAATGGATTATGCCATGACATGGCAATGGAGTAAGGCAAAAGTTGTAATTATTTATCGGTTCATTTTAAGGCCTTTCTCCGACTTGAAACAATCAACCATTTGATTATCAATTAAGAATTCATAAGTATACAGAAAATTTTAAGCTGACATTGTTCCCCCCTCATTACTTTTGCGAGAAGACCGTGTTCATCCCTTGGGACTCTTCCCCTTTTCGACTTTGAGAAGTATTTTAGACAAATTTTCCCCGAACCGACTGACAGCTGCTTGCAGTGAGCGTACAAGAGAATTTTATCTGCAATGTTGTTGATAAATCCTTGACATGATCGGCTGCACTCGCGTCCAAATTCAGGTACAAGCTCAGAGCGCCATATCTGCATCGATAGTTACAGCTAGGCTGTACTACAAGCTATGTAGCTGGGAGAATCGCTTTTAATGCTGCTGCTGCGCAAAATCGCAGTCTCCCTGAAGATCTCCAGGGTGGCGTTTTGATGCTAGCAGTGGTTGTACTGTACCGCTATCTTTGGGATAAGATTTTACTGTCTCCAGATGTTTATCTCTCTCTTTGTTCAACTCCATCTTCGTATCCAAAGTCTACAGTCCTAACTATTCCGCCAAACTCTGAATCGTCTCGCGGGTTGCTTTTTTGTCCAATGATGAATTCCTCGCTTTCGTTCTCGCCCGTAACTGTACTAACTCCCGGAATTCCGAGTCGCGATTTGTTATCTTTGGTTGCCGGATTTGACTTATAATGACTTTTGAGGGGGTATGAATGGCCTTTTCCGTGATGCGCATCTCCACTACCGTACATGCGCCCCGAACTTCCCAATACCTTGGGACAATATTTTCGCATAAAGGGTCTTAGGGTCGGGGCGCATCCACCAACGATACTGAGGTTAAGCTCGATAACACACCAGAGCAGAGCATCGACTGTGTCAACTATAATACGAATTAGCAGGTGCAAATCAAGACTTCAAAGCTGAAGAAGAACTTACGGGTGAGATCAGTCCCCTTGAGCAATACGTATAAAGACTTTAGGCGGATGATGCTAACAACACAGACACTGGTGAAGAAGTCAGCATAGAACCATATTCATTTGGAAGTTCGGAGATGTACAAGCTTCCCATGATCAATATACCCCCAACCCCAATTTTCTGCCTGATAGGGATCTGTAGGTTCCACATCATTGGAAGAGGTGCAGTAACCGTTGCAAAGTCCGTCGCAATTCCCAAACCTGCCTGTGCGAAATAAAACACAGGCCTATTGATACATTTCGCTGTTCCTGCATACTGGATATCCCAGGATGCAGATATAGGACGGCAGCTAAATAAGTTCGCCAGAACACTTGCAGACGAATAGCAAAATGTGAATGCAACCAGACACCAGATAACAAAATGAAACTGCCGAGACGGAAATATACGTCGGTAGAAGAGAAGAACGGACGTCTTTGCCATACCAGTTGCAGCACAGAAAAGCATGGCAGCAATGACGTTAATCTAGCCGTTCATACTGGTCAGCTCTGAATGAGAGCAACATTTATGGAGTGCTTGCCATACCTTTAAAAAGTTGGGATATAAATCGTCAAGTGGCACATCATACAGATGTTTTCCTAATCCATAGTCGAGTACTAGGTAAGTTAGTAAGACATAGTTAGGCATTTAGGAAGATATCTCACAATTTAGAATACATCCGGTTAAGGCAATTGAGGTCAACTTCATTGGGGAACACATCGTCAGTTTGAACTTCTCTATCCAGGGGATGCATTGGAAATACCAGAGCAAATATCATAACATCTACTTATAAACACTAGGTCAGTACTATCCTGATACAACAATCCGAATATGAGAACTTACAATCATCAGCAGCAAAGATTCGAACAATTCTAGACCTAGTGAACGTCCGAACGGAAACCGCTATTATGGCCAGAGGAACGAAGACGCATATAACCACCACGAGTCCGGCTGCATGATATGGGGCCTGCGAGTTTGGGGTAATTCCTGGAGGTGGGGGGATGGAGTAGACGATACCATCGTATGAAGACATAATAGCAAAAGATGAGTTTGTGAATTGGATTGAAAGACCGGTTCTCCGTATGCTTGATGTTATTCATATTCATATAAAGCAGATTCCGCAATCAGTACCAAGAGGTTTTTTGCGCTATGATCTTCGTACAGTAGTCTCACTCCATCAATACTTATGAGGTGTCATAGTAGCCGTTTACTCAGATCAAGCTGGATGTGTGGATTAAGAAACGATATTACCTTCCAACATGCATGTGCAAATTTATTGGGGAACATGTTCCCCAGTAAACAAGCATAGGATCTACATGATTTAACTGATGCAAGGATGATCTGATTCCTTCTTGTAAAACATCCCCTGGAGTGACAAGGGGTTAACATAGGTTTGGAATCTCCCACGAAAGAGTGAGAAGTCAAGATCTTCCTTGCGGAAATGTTGTCATCGATTTTATGAGAACCACTGCTATATTGAACTCAAATTCTGGGGACAGAAGACTATCAGGAGATCGGCTTAAAGTGATTTGTTGAAATGACGAAGGTTGCCGGGACTCCTCAGTTTGTCTTCAGAATATGACCACTACCGTACCTATACAACTAGAAGAAACACAGTTGCATGGCTCAAAAAATCTTCTACGAGAGTGTTTTGTATCTGCTACATTGTTTGGCACACCCTCTGGTATTCAGGATAAGTTTCATCCCCAACCCAGAGTCGAGCTTCCGTCCCGGGTTCTATTAGCTCGTGAAATATCTAAAATCATACGTCATGTATGACTTTGAGAAAGTTGTTCTGCTAAATATCATTGGAGTTTTTTTATTAAATTAAAAGCAAGTGTAGACTTCAATCACTCTTTTCTTCTCTTCCTTCTCTTTCTTCTCAAATTTGATGTAGGAGAAGGGGCGGTCATTTCGGTCATTCTAAGACTAAACCCCTGGTGGATCACTAGTCTCCAACGCTGATGACGGCTTAAGGTTCTAGGATATGCTTGTAAATCGTGGCATAGAACGGGTGAAATAGAATTTTATGTTGGATTTTACGAACGTATTCGAACGGGAAAGTACCGCCAAGGAACACTAACTATTATTGACGATGAACCACACTACGAGTAAACGTGGTGATGCCTCCAAAGGAACTCCCGAGAACATTCTAAGTGACAAGGGTATTGGCATGCTGGACTACTTATCATCTTGGCTATGTTTTGGAGGGGTAGCTGGCAGAAGGGGGACAGCAGTTTCCATTATTGTACTGGATTAATATTCATTACCAATTTAATATTTAGAACATATTATATAACGTGTTTTATCAGTGAGTGGTTTATATCAGTGAATAGGTTATTTCGAAAATCATTTAAATCAAGCTTCTTAAAATATTAATATTTTAATAACTAATCATTATTTTCTTGAATAAAAGATTTTAAAAAATAATTAAAATCTAGATTTTCTATTAATCTAATTTTTATAATGTGTTTTATTAGTAAATGGTTTATATTAATAAATAAATCATTTCGAAAATTATTTAAATCAAATTTCTTAAAATATTAATATTTTAATAACTAATTATTATTTTTTTAAAAAAAAGATCTTAAAAATTAATTAAAATCTAGATTTTCTATTGATATAATTTTTATAAAATAGTTTTATTATTTTTTAAAAAAAAAAGAAATTATTACAATTTTTGTTACAAAAAAACTTTTTTTTATAATAACAGTTTTATAAATTCGAATTTCCTAAAACTAATTAGATTTTTGAGATTTTTATATATTCAAATATTTTATATTAGATTTTCAAAAAATTATATTTATAAATAAAGAAAATATATGATTACACATAAACAAATTTTGTATATAAAATAAGTGACCTATTCACTGATATAAACCACTCACTGATAAAACACGTTACTTCTTTTTCCGACTACTTTTTGGTCTTTGCTGGCTGGCGATTGTCAGACAAACAACGAGAAGAACATATAAACTACACCAGTCAGAGAAAGTTTGAAAGTAATTCTTTGCCAAAAGTGATTTCAAAATGTATTCTGTACTGTAAATTCTCTCCAATGGAACAACGAGATTGAATTACTGAATATGATGTCTGAAACTTCTTAGAACAGGTATTACTTTACTGTTTTGATATCAAATTACAATTAGAACGAAGAATTGTGATGTTCAACTATTTCTGACGATCGCTAGGCTGGTCTTTTCTTCTTGCGCATGATAGTCGTGTAGCTGGATCTTATTGCATAGACATTGCTGAAGGGAACGATAAAATATCGGAAGGCTCTTCATGATTACAGTAAGTCAAATTACACACTGTCTGCTTTATAAGTAATTGCAATTGACTTGATGATAATATTCGCGATTTCTTTCAAGACCAATTGGCTTCCCTCCTTTCTAGGCGTATCTTCGGTAAAATGTGCTACCATCTACACGTAGGAGAAAGAAGAGGCCAAGATTGATCACCTCGATAAATTCTTTGATAAATCAACCACGAATAAAATGATAAGAGTTAATCAAACGGATCCTTAGATATCCTTCAGTTGTAATGCTGTTTAGACTCTTAATTCTCTGAATCGAAATGGAACCATTGGATTGTTGAAGGGCTTTGCCAGTGGTCAACTCTGGTCTTTTTTTTCTCTCCCATGACCAGACCGCTACCTTCGATTTGGCTGTATCACAGCATTTTAAACCAGTTCTTTGATTGAGTGTAGGATTGAGATTACGATGCTACAGCACCATTCTTGATTCTACCATGTAAAATCGACACCCTTGACGGTCATGAGGAGTGTTCGAGTCAGTACCAATAGTTTAGTGGGCGTCCTTCCTAACACACAGTACGTAATACCGGGGCGAGCCGAGCCAGAAACCGGTAGCCTAGAGAATATGGAGAAAAAAATAGGCCAAGACCTAGTGGCTGAATGTCAAAAGATTAGAACTTTCGTACTATTTTGCGATAATATCGGATTTGAAGCATTTTCCGTCTACAAAAAAAAGCTGAATTGTCTGTGTAACATCACATATCTGTAATGATCCTCAGAGCCCATCTCGGCACATAACTATAGTGGAGCACACTATAAAGATCACTTCTCGAAGAGGATTATTTATCCACTATAATACCAGGGGTTTTTAGTGGGCGCACATGGGGGTGGGCTATCCCACTTGAAAATCGTTCCCATTTTTTACACTGAAAATCGAAAGATGTGCTACAGAGTTGCTTTTATTTGAGGACAGGGCTCAATCAATTATGCGTATTGATGATATATGCGAAAGAGATTTTGCTGAAGGGCTCAATATCCTCCGTCATTGGATAATATCCCGCCGTCAGATAGCTCTCCGCTACTTGTTTCGGTTTGTGTCGACGGCTGGATCTGACTAAATGAATGAATGAGTCCTTCACTTGAAGGCAGCAAAGAGTCTTTTTGGGACACATAGTAACAAGTTTCGACGGTTTAGTGTAGATAGCTAATCTATATACAGATCATAGCTTTTTATGAAATATCGTTTATTCATCCACAAGCATAACCCAACGGCAGCAGTAAGCCTTGCAGATTGACAATTGACTGTCAATGCCAGTGTACAACAAAAACGAATTCAGGAAGCAATAGGAAAAGTTGAGAGCTCTTGGTATGTACGAAGTAGAGAAAACAGAACAAGTCCGGTATATGCTAGTCCAAACTTACCATGTGCGACTGGTAATCCGCACACCACGTTTTCGGTAGCGTGGTGGGTTTTCGTAGCTTGAGAAGCAGAAAGACGCCATGTGGAGCCTATCAATAGTTCAGTGGTAAAAGTAGTGAACGGCAATCTGCACCGAGATTGTCTTCACCGCAATTAATCCCCGCGTTTCCTCACGTACCGATGGACAAATCCCAAATACAATGCTACAGTAAATTAGGGGTGTGGATATTAATCTAGAATGGCGGAAATAAGCCATTAGATGAAGGATGAACTCCCACACACCTAGGTGATTTCGGTAACAACGTGCGTCGAAAAATTTCGATAGTCTATTTACCGCCAATGTTAGTTTTCTTGAAGAAGGTATGTAAATACACCTTTCCGTGCAATCATCATTGTTGGTCGATTGTCGATTGCTTGCCATTCTGGTAATAAGTAAAAATTATGGCGGGAGCTATACTTGGTCTCATTCTTAGTCCGCTGCTTTTCGGCAACTGGGTTTCAGCCGACAACTTCATCCGCGATATCGCGAGCGATGTCGTTGGGTGCGCTACAGTCGAAGCCGTCTTCCCGGACAAAGTCTTTTACTCCAATAGTACCATTTACCAGTACGAAAACAAGAATTTTTGGTCTCAGACGGAATATTTGAGCCCTGAATGTGTCTTTCGACCTACGACTGCTAGAGATGTTGCAGCCGCAATTGCACTCTTGGGGACGGCAGAAGGAAAGTTTGCTGTAAGAGGTGGTGGCCACATGGCAATCAAGGGGTCGAACAATATTGACAACGGCGTACTGATTGTCATGTCAAACCTGACGACACTCTCGATATCGAATGATTATAGCACCCTCTCTGTTGGGCCGTCTCATCGATGGGGGGATGTGTATAGTTATCTTCAGACCTACAATCGCGCTGTCCTTGGAGGTCGCTTAGCTTCAGTCGGTGTACCAGGGCTCCTTCTTGCTGGTGGCGTAAACTTTTATGGAAACCAGCATGGATTCTCTGCTGATATGGTCATTGGGTATGAGGTGGTCCTGGCAAATGGCACGATTGTATACGCCACCTCCAGCTCCTACGCCGATCTCTTCTGGGCGTTGAAAGGAGGCAGCAGCAATTTTGGTATTGTTACGAGATTTGATTTGAGAACAGTTCCATCCGAAAGAATTTGGGCTGGTATATACACCGTTGCACAGGAATATATACCGCAATTTTATGCGGTAAGCATTTCTTCCCCCCCCCCCCCCGTTTGACAGAGATATGCTAAGAATCAAAGGCCATTGCAAACTACTCCACGAACATTGTCGATCCGCTTTCTCACATTGTTCCTGCAGTCATCCCAGTTGACTCGACCACCTCTGTTGGCGCCGTCATTCTCTTTTATGATAGCACTAATATCAGCTACCCTGCTTGTTTTGAATCTTTCACTTCCATCCCGAGTATTAGTAACACTTTGGACTTTAAGACGCTCACAGAATTCTCCCTCGAGACGAATACCGCTATAACACCCGATATTAATGACGTGTTCGTTGCGGGAACTATCGTGGGCAAAACATATGACGAGCTTCTTCAAGGGATAAAAATTATCAACGACACATTTTATTCAGCGCTTCCTGAGCTTTATGCTCAGCTACCGGCAGATAGTATTTCCATTATCGAGATTGATTGGCAACCGATCGGCTCGCTTTGGTTGAGTGCCTCAGAGGCAAAAGGTGGTAATGCACTAGGTCTTGATTCTTCGAAGGGCACGTATCTTTGCTACGCAGAAGTTGTAGAATGGATCGGGTCATCTTATGACGAAATTGTCGCCGCCTGGGTCGAGAAAACAACTTATGCGATCAATAATGCTACGGAGGCGGCCGGGCTCTACGACCCTTTCAACTATATGGGCGATGCAGCTGGTTTCCAGAGCATTTTCCCTGGATATGGAGCAACGAATGAGGCCAAGCTTTTGTCTATTTCGAGAAAATATGACCCAACTAGACTTTTCCAGACATTGATGCCAGGGGGTTATAAACTTGGAATCTAGGGTTAGCCATTGTGCTCAAGAGAGCTTATATGTACTGTTGGGCAGAAGATCGTAAAAAACATGGTACTTTTAATACACAATGAGTCGTGTTTATGTGAGTTGTCTCAGTTGCCAAACTGGATGTTGAAAAACGGTATAGAATGCTCAGTAGTGCCTCAGGCATCAAGTTGGGCTCTCATCCCGGATATCAGTCAGCCATGATGCCACCCTTCTGCGTTTGTCTTTGCTGATTGTGTTCAACTACTTCCTAAAAGTACACTTCAAGTACATCTATCGGAAGACGCAGTTATACTATTTTAATTAGTCATCTGCCATTTCTATTTTGATGAATGCACCCTCCCGACATATACATGCTTAGCGGTGTTCGGATTGTGATTTCGGAGGTCGTCACTAGATTCGATCGATATTCACACTCCTACCCTCTACGGGGTTGGTATCTAAATGGGTATAGCAAGGCAATATCTTTGATACCATGAGTCTATTCGGATTTGCATTGAAATCTCTTTGCATGTATAGTGACGTGCGGTCTAGGAACCGTATCCATTGCAACCTTCACATGGACCTTCGATTCCAGCTTCTTTTTCCGTCACATACGTTATCATAAAACCTCAACACCACACAATCCAAAGTAAGGGTACGCGTTGGTATTGGGTATACCCAAGATGAGTGTTCAAACCTTCATCTTCTGATCATAGCTATGGATAAAAGAGATCTGTCAATGGCAGTTTACCCCGCTTCATTATCATCCTTTGCCCAAACAATTCATTTCGTGCATCTCACCTGCCCTCTCCAGATATCTTCAACATTGTGATACGCGCAGTTAGTATGCAACGGGGGGCCAAAATTACCACCACTCAATCGCGTTATCAATAATATTTGCCGGTGAGACATCGCATCATACCTGTATGCAGTCAAACCTCCGAGTTTGATGCAGAAAGTCGATATAACCGTCGGCAGGTATATCTTCCGATGTGACGCACATGTTGATATAAATACATACATCTATATTCAGCCCCCCACCCCCACCATATCATTTCTACAACCCAACAAAAATTGAAATGCAACCTCATTGTATATAAGTAAGGCATTGAAGTATTTTTGGTATCAACACATTATCCATATAGCCATGAAGACTCTGCGGCGTACAATCGACGATATGTTGATGGAGGGCTGTGTCTGGTTTGATGACACTTCAAGTCCCTTCCATTTTTATAGTCGTGAAATAATAATTTCTCAATCACATACATCATGAATTTCAAGGATAGACATCCTAGATCACGAAGTGGAGTATTTGATGAATCAAGTAAATTCTCATCTGAGTCGACGGAATCCTTTCTAGGTCTAATTGAATCACCTCCTTCTATGATTACTTTCCCAAGATCAAACTCTATTTTTCCATTGGAAAAATATATACCAGATGAGAAAGGCTCAAGAGAACAGCTCTTACAACATGAACGACGGTTCAGCGATCTTCAGGTACCGTTGGTGTCAGAGAGCAAAACCATCTCGACTTGGAAATGGATCATAGTCTTCTGCGGATTATCTATAAGGGCGTTTCTAGCAGGGAAGGCTCACATATGTCGTTGTCGAAGCCCAAGGGCATTCGTTGTCTGTTCCTAATTGACGCAATCTAGGGCTTGATGCCACCATAGTCGCCGACGCTCAAGGACCTATTCTCCAAAGTCTGGGGGAAATTGAAACGGTTGCTTGGATCTGGAGCTACTATTCTGCTTATTGGTTCTTGCTATGGGGTCTTCCAGATCAAATACATGTACATGTTTAGCATGTTGCTTTTTGAGATAGGAAGTGCACTTTGTGGAGCTTCGACTTCAATGAATGTTATGATAGTTGGACGGATCATGGTGGGTATTGGAGGAGCAGGAATTGATCTAGGGTAGGTTTCTTCTTCTATATTTTTGGCTTCCTTGCTTGTTGTATGAAAAGTTCCTTCAATTGCTTAAAAATATCGAGGACTGAAACAAAGTGATGAGATGGGGGATTGGCAGTCATGCTACATGTACTAACCATATCGTTAGAGCTCTTAACTATCTATCCAAATTTACAGCTCCACGTACAAGACCCATCTACAACGCAATACTTGGAATTTCCTTTGGACTCGGCAACATTCTTGGTCCAGTAATTGGCGGGGCTTTTGAGAATGCTCCGGCTCTCGGTTGGCGTTGGTCTTTCTATATCAACCTTCCTCTTGCCGCAATTATGACACCCCTGTTCCTCCTTCTTTCTCTAAAACACAACCCTATGCCTTCCATTTCGACCTCACAGAAACTCAAACTCATTGATTTCCTCGGGTTCGTCTTACATGTTATCGCATGGTTTTCTTTTCTCGTTGGTGTCACAATGGGCGGCTCAGCCTGGTCCTGGTCATCCATTTCCTCCATCGCAGTCTGGACGTTCTTCGGAATTTCTTTTTTCTGCTATATTATCCAACAATCTCTTTGCCTCCTCACCACTTCTTCCCATCGTATTTTTCCAGTTCATTTCCTCCGTTCTCGAACACTCGTTCTTCTTTTTATCGCTACAGCTGCGTCAATGACTGCACTCGTCACACCTATCTTCTATATTCCTCTTCTGTATCAATTTGCACATGGCTCTTCTCCTATGGCATCGGCACTAAATTTGATCCCTGAAATCGCAGCCTTCTTCATCATAATTTTATGCACAGGCGCATTACTCCCTCGAATCGGTTACTACAAAGCTATTTACATTCTCGCCTCAGTCTTCATGATTGTCGGCGGAATATTCATGAGTCGAGTCACTATCAATACGCCCAACAGAAAAATTTATCTTTATTCTATCTTGATAGGAATAGGAGTAGGCATGATGTTCCAAATAGCCTACGATATTGGTATGAGTAAAGTGTCATCGGTGGGTGCACAGGATACCACAGCCACTGAAGAATCAGGCGGCGATGAACAAAAACTTATTGCGTATATAAATTTCGCGCAAGTGGGCTGTGCGGGTATTGCGCTTAGTATTGCGGGATGCATATACCAAAACTTGGGAGTCAAGAAGCTTCAAGAAGTTTTTGGAGATGGGGTTCCGGTGGAGATTATCAGGGAAGCCTTGGGTGGGTTGAAGGGGGAGGGGTTGGGAGATATGAGACCTATCGATGGGGATGTTATGAAAAGTGCATTAGATGCAGTAGTGGCGACTGTAGGGAATGTCTATTGGTTGGTTGTTGTAGCGGGTGTAGTGTATGCAATTTGTGGTCTGGGTATGAAGTGGGAAAGAGTGATTTTTGAGCCGGAATTGGAGGGAAATAGGAGGTTCAGTGTCAACTATGAAGCCATCGTTTGAGATTGTGGAGGACGTTGTTCATTTTGAAATGTGTTCAATTCAAGTGGAAAGGGCTTGGATCTCATTTCCTATAATATACTTTCATGCCAAATGGGATTGATTACGATAGCTTTGTAATTTCAATACGCTTTTCCGTCTGTGTACTCATAGCATTTAGTACTCTAATAGCACTGCTCAATAGTCTCCGTCCTTCTCAACACCCTCCGGCCACCAAATCATATGCCCGCCTCCATCTGCATGCTGCCTCCCAACTCTCGTGTAGAAATCTCCTAGCATTCTGAGCCCCATTTTTCTGTACAATTTCTCTCCTTCAATACTAGCAGTCAATCCTGCAGGAACATTCTCTTTCCTCGCCCTCTCCAAAATATACTCCATCAGCAACCTTCCGATGCCTTTCCCTTGGTACTCAGGAAGTACAACGATACTATTTACATGCCAGCGATTTTGCCTCCTTGGGAAAGCTTCGGGAGACCAATAACGCTCTTGATCCATTTTGATTGAGTGATCGAAAACGGCCCTGTTGGGTTTTGATACAGAACGGTCTGGCCGGAGGTAATTATATAATCCGAACAGAACTGTTAAGATGGAACTGAATATCCATCTCCCGATTCTTTCCACGCCGCGCCTCTCATTTACAAATTCCTTGACTCCGGAATCTACACCTTTACGACTATACATCCCATATGCCAAAAGAACATCAGGTGACTCGGGAGAACAGACTACCAGGGTCAGAGTCTGAGGGTTCAGGTAGGATTTCGTAACAGCTTGCCCAACAGATATCTGTTGATCTCGCGGATATTGTTTTGCGTGAGGATTCAGGAAGTCGCTTACGGGGCTGGAACCATAGGCTGCGATGACAATGTGTGTCATTTGAGGAATATCGAAAAGGGTCGCGGGGCGAAGAGTGAAGGGTTGGGACGGCATTTTGGATGTGTGATTCTAGGTTTTAACAGCTAGATCATTGGAAGGCGTGGAAATGATAGAGGAGGATTGATACAAGTTTCGATATTCACTTAAGTACTCGAAGACCCTTATTAGGCAACTACCTATATATATTGTGCAATCAACACTTTACGCCGGATGACTGACACGTTCAAAATTGCTTACACCGAACACCGAACTCCGAAAACTTGGATATACCGGGATAATTCCCAAATGCCAATAGCTTTATATTCGAAAATGGAATTTTCGATTTCAGCTCACAGATTTACTCTCTAGTAACAAGTATCTTGCCAATAGTGTCGTGGGTGCTGCTCGTCTCATGAATGGACATGAAGTCGGAGTTCAGGACTAATCATGTGATTGCTGAATATGTAAGCACAAGTGAGATTTAGAGGGAATGTCGACGACCATTTTAGGCAGATACTTGGCTGAAGGGATATCTCAGTGTTGTGAAATATATAGTTGATGCTTCGGTTTGTGCATGTCCCTCGAGGTCATAGCCTCTTCCAGAGAGCACATTCCGTTGGTGGGCAGGGCATGAACTTTGACAAAGACTGCTCGAACTGCAGCACAATCCCAGCTTTCTAAGTAGTAAATCGAGATAAGCTTCTATTCTAGTCAAGCAGAGATAATTGTATCGTCAGTCATGGAACTCCTATCGATATCCTCAATTCATAGTCGCATTGGGAATAGCTAGATACAGATAATGAAAGAGAGACACCAGATAGTCAATCTTGGAAACGTTTATATTGATTCAACAGTTACTATTGGAAAGATACGGTTTGGAGAGGATGAGGTGAGAATGCCGAGTGTGGAGGGAGCTTTACTAGGATATGTAAGAGGAGCGAATTTGAGGAGATGCGTCGATGTTGATATTATGATATGGTTTTTGTACGAGTGATTTCCTGCTGCGATGGTACGATGTATCGATGAGAGGGACTATGTATATTGGAAGGAGAAGCGAAGAGTGTACCAGCATGATAATTTCTCATGACTCAATTCGTTGCTACCAGTTGCTATATGGGAAGTAAAGAGCATAACAAGATGGGTGTGATGTTCTTTTCAACGATTTATATGGATATCATGAGATTGTACAATTGGAGAAAAGAGGGTATGAGTCTAGAATTTGACTTATATGAGCTCGTTCACTATTAGATAAAATAAAAACACTCACGGCCGTCATCACCAGGCCAATAAAATACTTGAACAGATATACATATCGATATGAAAGGATTTTCTCTGTCTATAAAAATCTTTAAGCGAATGTAATAATCTGTAGAGCCAAAAAGAAAATTTCATCGCAAGTGCCCATTCCATTGCCGAAGGTCAGCACGCCCTAACCTCACTCCACCCTACCACTTCACTGCTCTCCCAAAATGTAATCAACACGTACCCATGACCGCCCTCGCCCTCGCCATTCCTATGGGCAAAGGACCACCCATCCCATTCGAACCAAGAACCTTCTCCCCTCCCATGAGTTCATCCGTGTTATCCATTTCCTCTACCAGCATCTTCGCTTGCACCAAAAGTGCTTTGAGAAAAATGTTATCTGTGAGATGCTCAGGAATATCTACTTTTGGGAGAGTCTTCTGATGTTTGGTCCGCTCCGCTGTTTCCTCGGTGTCAGTAGAAGGTCGAGTATTTTGAAGAACATTTTCCATGCTATCGTCATTCTCAACCACTACCCCATCATCCGTAGGTGTGGATGTACAAGCAGTCGTGGGACTCTCACTCTCCTCCTCCTCCCCCCCAGCACCATCATGACCCGCACCCGTAGCACCCCTCGCAATACTTAACAGCGTAACAATAAACAGCTCTTTCAAATAAGCAAAACTAAATCCCTCCGTCGTCTTCGCCACAAGTGGACACAATTCCTCTCCAAAGTCCACCATATCCCCTCCATCCTTTCCCAATTTTCCTCTCCAAAACCCTACATACGCTCTACGCTCTTCTTCATTCGGAACCCTAAAGCAGTACTTCCGATCAAATTTGCTTGGTCTCTTACTAATACTCGAGTCTAATTTTCCTAAATGATTCGTACTGCCGATCATAAGGATTCCATCATTGGATTCTAGTCCATCTACTTCATTTAGGAAGTAAGATCTCGTTTTCTCTGTGACGAGAGAATCGAGATCTTCGAAGATGAGGAGGCAGGGTGCCATTTTGCGGGCTTTTTGGAAAATGGTTGAGATGGCCCATTTTGGGCCATGGCATTTACCGTCGAAAGATTTGACATATAGGGATGGGATAGGGGAGGGACGAGAGGAGAGACTTGACATGAGGGCTTTGATGGAAATAGTTTTGCCATTACCTGGAGTTGGGTGTTAGCGAGGATGAACATGGGGGTGAAAGTTTTAGGAAGTGAGAGAAAATTGACTCGAAGTAAGATGTATAGAATAAGAAGATGTATTTGGGTCGGAGAGATACGGACCGACACCATTTCCAATGAAGTACGTGCCCATGGGTAGAGATTCCTGAAAATTCTTACCTGGTACACCATGCAAAATGATCCCACGTTTCCAAGGCACAGCAAGCTTCTTATACAAAGCCTGATTATCAAAGAAGCCCTCCACATCAGCGATAAGATTGGCTTTCATTCTTTTATTGAGAATGACTTCGTCCCACGAGGAGCCCTGAACAGATTCATAAAGATTCTTGTCTTTAACCCATTCTTGACTATCGAAGACGTATATTTCTTCGTGAAGTTCAACAGTCCAAGCACTGGCGGCTAGAATCAAAGCATTTGTACTCTCAGCGGAGGGGTCTTTTTCTTTATTTGTGAGGATAAACTGTAACTTCAAAGTGCCGAACCCCGCTGGATGATCATACTGTGCTTGATAAACAGTATATTCCATTTTCTCCCAAACATAATTCCACCTGCCGAATTTGACATCTTCAACGACTGTCTTCGGTTTATTGGCAAGACGAGATCCTGGTGCGTGGTATGTTTGAATAGTCCAATTAGCAATTTCATCACTGCGTTCATTTTTTGCGAAACCGGCATCGGCGTAACCCATGAGGTCACATTTATCAGGATTGGTCTGCATAACGTGGTGGTCTGAATAGGTTTCCTTGAGATTCTCAATGAAAGTGAGTGGAACAGATGTTGCCTGAGCACCATGCTGGGCTTTCCAGTTACCGTAGGTTAGTATGTGAGCGAGCCTATGACTTATTAGCTCATCGATCGTCTTCGATTTGAATTCTGTAGAGGAAGCACTATGACTTACATGATTATTCCAATGCTACTAATTGACTTGCAGCTTTTTGAGAATAGTAAAAGTAGAGAAACTCGGAGGGTGAAAGAAGCATGTAGGATTATATACCCCCACCCATCTCCCCCTCACAAGGCTGCGCCGCCGAATACGTTACTTTTTGCCTCACTTCAGGCAGCACTTCTACACATTTTCACGAAACCAGTAAACGATCCCTCACAGCCTATCAACTTGCCAGGCACCTGCACTTCCCCGCGACCATGCAGATAAATAATGCGAGTGACCTCACTGTGTCTGAGATACTGCACGATGATACGTAAAATACATGCGTCCCGGGCGTGAGGATAATGACAAGCGAGACAACTTCAAATGAGCGAGTCATTCAATACACATTTAGAATTAATACACATTTAGAACACATCTTTCATATGTCATGGGGATATTGAGATCCTGAGGATTTACTTATTTCTTCCACAATATGCAGCTTCAATAAATTGTAGCCGGCGTGCATTAATCGGTGCATCTTTCAATGCTCGTCATATTCAGTGAACAATATAATACGAACATTATTTCCTAAGTTGTAGACGGTGTAACATCGAATACATATGTGAGTATGAGCGTCGCGTTTTTGAAAGTAGAACCCTTGATCTGATATTACCAACACTTGGAAGAACTGGACTTCCCCATGATATCAACGTGTTTGAACTCGGCTATCTCTCTCATCAGACACTGTGTTCATAACTAGAACTTCTTAATGAATCTGCCAATTCCTTGATTCTTGAACATTATTTCAAATCAATCAATCCGGCAAGACAGTTGGTAGTTAATCGAACAACTATCATGCGGCTCCAGACGATATATTGAGAGCAGAACTTAGAACTGAGGAGTATGCAGATAGAAACGAATGAGTAGGGTAGTGGCTGCATACAGAGCACTATATTCTTCTTCGAGATCGAAAACGCCAACTCGCCTCGTAAGTCGATGAGAAAACAAGAGCAAAGAAATCGAGTAAAGAGAACCTGGGTTTAAACCTGTGATGTGACCAAGTAATCAAGTCAACTTACCCAGTTCGCGAGTTTATCAATTTCAAAAGACGTGAATAGTCATGTTAACCAACCAGTACATCATCGCGACGGGCTCTGCACGATGAAATTACTGTAGGAGAGAAATGAGGGAGCGAAAAGGGGTGGCCTTGAGGCCCAATCATTCGTCAGAAGGTTTTGGGACAAGACACGCTGCTGCAAAGTAATTGAGATTGAAAACTTGGAGACAACTATGTCTGACCATGATAGCACATCAGAGCTTCACATTAAGAAATAAGAAAAGGAAAGATTGTAAGACCTGGAAGCGATTGCTTTTTGGAATTATAATTTTCATTGTTGCAAACTGCCGGCCTCATTTATCGTTAAAGTCATTAATTTCGTCTTTTATCAAACCATCAACCGGGTATCTCTCTCTCTCTCATTTTAACAAACCCTCCCAAAATATCCCGTTTTCCAGATTCCCCTCATACTTTTGAAGAGAAGGAGGCTTCTACCGCAATATAGCTGCTTATATCGTAGGTGCAATGCTAAGCGTCTTCACTCTTTGGAACATTCCAACATGCTTGATTCCTTCCTCGTCCCAAGTTCCCATCTTCTCATCAATCTTAAATCCCCATTTAGCCCAAGCTGGCGCAACCTGTTCCTGTGCGTGAACACACATCAAACCTTTCCACACAGGTATTTCTTCTGTGGTCGAAGCTCCAACATTTTCCATTCCCATTGTGGCAACAGATGGATTAAAGAATGTAGGGTTCTGTTGCGCCCACGACATAGCTGCGCCTGCCAGTAATTTGGAGATGCCAGCACCCCTGCAATCCTTGATGACTGCAATTCTACCCAGTTTTATATATGGTTCGACTCCGTCATGATATGTAGTTGCTCGATCGACAATGTAAGGAGGTGGAATTGTGCCATCGGGAATCGGGGCCGTTTCCAGCGCATCAGCATGATAGCTGGAACCTGGTTCAGGATGTGGTGGATGTGGAAATGGTACCAGGCGAATTGTGCCAATAGGTTGAGATGTAGTCCTACTCTTCTTTCTCTGTAATATATTACCATCATCATCCTTGACTTCAGGATCAGTTGTTTCGTTGACTGAAGCATAAATGACCCAGTGGCAAGCTCGAGGGTCGTCGGAATCAAACTCGTTCTCGAGAGGAACCCCTTGCTCTTGGACGAAGACAGCTTCTCGAACTTCCATAGCGTCTAGGAAGGTTTTGGGAATATGATCGGGTTGCTCTGATGCGGGAAGTTTGCGATCATACCCATCGAGGTTTGTTGGACCTAGGAATTGGATGAAAGGAGTTGCAGACATTGTGATGCGGCAAGAGTGATGGTCTCTCTGGTAGTTGTATGAATGTATAGTTTTTGTGAGAGTGGGAAGTTTTTTTGGATGAGTAGCAAATGATAATTAAGAGGAGAATAAAACGGACTGATTATCGAACAAATCTATTTCTGTGGTTGTAATGCGCCGTTTATATAAAACGCCTGAAAATATGCACAATGATGGCTAGTGTGACTTGTGGCTTTATGACAGTCATAAGGTTATGGAAGGAAAGGAGACAGACATATGGATGATTGACTTGTAGACCGGTGGCTGAGAGGCAGGTTGAGAAGTCAAGGTACCGATTGATAAATGTCGCCGAGAAGCCGCAAGATCTTTCGTCATCAAGTTGTAGTTGGAATTGTAGTTGTATTTTGTGGAATTGTTGGTTTGTTGGTTTGTTTTGAAGCTGTGGATTAGCTGAATGATTGACAATGTTTAAATGCGATGTGTCAATCAACGTGTGAACAGACGGCGAGACGTGATAGATGGCGAACATGTATCGGTGATAATAATACTTCTTTCATAAGATGTAATTAGTTGTAGAGTTGTGTTCCAAATACCTACCTATCTAGGTAGTAATTGGAATTGGAATTGGAATTGTAATATCTTTGCCACACGAACGAATAGATGAGATCATTTACCGGCAATTGTATTAATGTCAAGGAATAGGGATGGAGGGGAAGAAACGAGGGGGGAGGGGCAGAGGAATGGATATGGATAATGGATAACGTGATTCATATGCGAGTGGATCATATCATCGAATGGATCACTTAAAAATGCACCAAAATTAGTCATTTTTAATATTCCTATTTTAATAGCTATTCATTATTTTTGAAAAATAAAAGAATATAAAATAATAATAAAAATGAAATATCTATAATTTCTAATTTCTTTATAGATATTTTGATTATAGCTTAAAATTGTCACACTTTATATTACAAAAACCTTCTTTTTCAATTAAATTTTATATTAATTGGAATTTTGAAATGAAAATTAGATTTTTATATTATTTATATAATTAGATATTATATATTCAATTTCTGAAAAATTATATCGATAAATAAAGAAAGTGTATGGTTACACACAGACGAATTTTGTATATAAAATGAAGTGATCCATTCGATGATATGATCCACTCGCATATGAATCACGTTAATGGATAATGGATAATGGATAATGGATAATGGATGGAGGGGAAAAGTTGGAAACCCGAGAAACCTTGCTTCACTCGAGCTTCACTCAAATGTTGGGTTGGGTTGGTCGGAAAGTCGGAGTCTCGGGTACTATCTACTCCGTGATTCCCACCTTTCTCTTATCGGATCTCAGATAAGATATCTTATCGATGGAACCCCCTCGAAAACCTTCAGCCTTAGGACTGATAATTGTAAAGCTGTCCTCTTTGGTCCTTACAAGGATTATCAACGTCAATCAATCTTTGGGAACACCTTGGAGAAGTCTCAAGAAAAAGAATACTTGTCCATAAGTAAATTATATTAAAAATCAAGTAGAAGAGGTCTTGTTGTTATATTTCTAATTGCATTGTTGTCCTTACGAATATTTGACTTGGAATTCTTGTGGACAGATTCTATGTCGAATATTTGAGGCAGGGCAGTCATATTTTGATACTCGAGTAGTTGAAACTCGTTACAGTATTTCTTTGACCTTCTCCTCCATCTTCCCCCCTCTTAAATATTATTTCACTTCATTCATTTCTACAGCAATTAAGCTTGCTACACCACAACATATAATGGCTCTTTCGAGGAGTCCTGCTGGGAAGACCTTTTCTTCTCCAATCTTGTCCATATTATGTTTATTTTATATCTTCACTTCCACAGCACTGGCTGCATCGGCTGTTTTAGGTGTTGATCTTGGGACAGAATATATCAAGGCAGCTCTAGTAAAACCCGGCATTCCACTCGAAATCGTTCTCACCAAAGACTCTCGTCGAAAAGAAACATCCGCCGTAGCTTTCAAGCCCTCGAAAAACCCAGTTAGCGGATCATTCCCAGAACGAGTTTACGGTTCAGATGCGCTAGCTTTGGCTGCACGATTTCCTGGAGATGTCTATCCTAACCTCAAGCCCCTCTTGGGATTGAAGACGGAGAATGATCTCATTAAACAATATGGAATTAGGCACCCGGCTTTACAATTGGAGGCGGACAAGACACGAGGCACAGCAGCTTTCCGAAGCGGTGCATTCGCTGCAGATGAGCAGCCATGGACTGTTGAAGAAATCTTAGCCATGGAATTGCAGAGTATTCAAAAGAACGCCGAGGCTCTAGCTGGTAGCAAAGTCAATGATTTAGTAATTACCGTCCCAGTCTTTTACACCACAGAGGAGAAGAGAGCTGTTCTTTTGGCGGCAGATTTGGCAGGTCTTCGAGTTTTGGAATTGATCAGTGATGGATTGGCTGTCGGTCTCAATTACGCCACCTCTCGAACTTTCCCAAGCATCAATGAAGGAGGCAAAGCCGAACACCACATGATTTTTGATATGGGCGCCGGATCTACAAAGGCTTCAATCTTGAAGTTCCAAGGACGAACCGTAAAGGACGTTGGAAAGTTCAACAAGACCATCCAAGAAGTAAAAGTCGTTAGCAGTGGATGGGATAGAACACTTGGAGGCGACGCTCTCAACGCTGTCATCGTCGATGATATGATTGCACAATTTGTCGAATCTCCCAAGGCACAAAAGGTATCAGCAACTGTCGAGAAGGTCCAGGCTCATGGAAGAGCTGCTGCGAAGTTGTGGAAGGAAGCCGAACGTTTACGACAAATTCTCAGTGCCAATGCCAATACTCAAGCTAGTTTCGAAGGTCTCTACGAAGATGTTGACTTCAAATACAAGATTAGCCGAGCGGAGTTTGAAAAACTTGCCGAGGATCACGCTGCTCGAGTTGGTACAGTTATTGAAAAGGCTTTAGATTCCGCCAATCTTGAGATCAAGGATCTCGATTCTATCATTCTTCATGGAGGTGCTATCAGGACTCCATTTGTTCAGAAGGAGCTTGAGAAGATTGTTGGTGGTTCTGACAAGATCCGCACCAATGTCAATGCCGATGAAGCTGCCGTTTTTGGTGCTGGATTCAGAGGTGCCGGACTCAGTCCTTCATTCAGAGTCAAGGAAATTCGAAGTTACGATGGTGCTTCTTATGCCGCTGGCATTAAATACATTGATATTCACAAGAAGCCAAGGCACATGAGATTATACGAACCGACCACTAACGTCAATGCGGAGAAGCAATTTACTTTCGAAAATCATGAGGAATTCACTATTGATTTCTATCAACATGTTGCATCATCCGAGAAAGTATCGCCAGGATCCGCAGAGAAGGAACTGAAAGCCATCACTTCACAAAATTTGACAGAGTCTGTAGCTCTTTTGAAAGAGAAACACAATTGCGATAACAAGGATATCAGAGTCCATTTGAGCACTCGTGTTAGTCCTGTCAACGGTGAGATGGATATCGTAAAATTCGTCGTTGACTGTGAGATTGAAGAGACAGAGAAGGAGAGCATGGTCGATAGTGTCAAGGGACTTTTCGGATTTGGAAAGAAAGATCAAGCACCATTAGAGGATGAGAAGGAATCCACGGATAGCTCTAGCGCCACCGAAAGTTCGACTACATCTAAAAAAGCCACTTCATCGTCCAGCTCTAAATCTGCCTCAAAATCCGCATCCGCATCAGCCAAGGACAAGGAAGCCGTCAAGAGCAAGAAAACTTTGATTGTCATTCCATTGAAATATGAACTTAAACTCAAAGGTCTTCCAGAAGTTCCAGCTTCCGAAATCACCAGAATGAAAGAACGTATCGCCGCCTTTGATGATTCTGACCGATCCCGTCGTCTACGCGAAGAAGCTTTGAACCAATTGGAAGGATTTACATACAAGGCAAGAGACTTCCTTGATAATGAAGAATTCATCGCCGCATCTACCGAAGCCGAACGTTCGGATTTAGAGAGCAAATCTAAGGCAGCAAGTGAATGGATTTACTCTGGTGGTGCCGATGCATCTCGTGATGAACTTAAAGCCAAACTCAAGGAAATGAAAGACATCGTTGCACCAATTCAAAAGCGAAGAGAAGAAGCCGCTGGCCGACCTGAACATTTGAAATCTCTCAACGACGCGCTAGAGCAAACTAAATCGTTCATTGCCGGTGTAAGAGAGCAAATCAAGAATGACACAGAGGCCCATTCTTCCTTCAGCGCATCTAAATCCAGCGCTTCAGCTAGTTCCGAAACAACATCCACAGCCACGGTTGATGATTTTGCCGATCTCGAAGATGAAGAGAATGTTGGTTCCGCTTCATCAACAGTAACTGCTCCTCCCGAGCAAGAAACCATGGACCCACCAGTATACAACGAAGCCGATCTCGTAGCTCCTCAAGCACTTTACGATGATATTTCTAAATGGCTCTCCGAACTTGTCGCCCAACAAGAAAAACTCGCTGCTACAGCTGACCCTGTTCTTCTTGTCAAGGATCTCGCCGAAAAGACCAAACAACTTCAAGATATTGGCGTAGAACTTATCATGAAGAGTATGAAACAGCCATACAAGACTGCTCGCAAACCAACTAGCAAACCCGAGAAGAAGAGGTCCACAAAATCGAAGTCAAAGACGAAGAAGAGTAAGAAGACTGGAACTGCAACTGCTGATGAAGCAGATGCGACAATTGATTTGGGCTTTGGAGGACCAGATGGAAAGGCTGGAAAGGGGGATGAAGGAAGTGAAGGAAAGCCTATTTTCAAGGTGGGAGAGAATGATGAGATGCCTAGCGAAGAACAAATTTTGGAAGCAATTAGAAAGGCGAAGGATGATAAGAAGGAAGAAGAGGTTAAACATGAAGAATTGTAGATCAGTTAGATGGATTTGTATAGATGCTATTAAGTGATTTGCATCTGGGATGAGATCTAGTTGTTTGTTTGTATGAGACAAGATGAGCCTATACAGATACTTACTAAAATATACTAAATTTGTTACTTCGGTTAACGTGATTCACATGCGAGTGGATTATATCATCGAATGGATCACTTGAAAATGCATCAAAATTAACCATTTTTAATAACGTGATTTATCATCGAGTAGACTATATCATCAAGTGAACCACTTTCATCTCAATTTACATTTTCAAACCCATATTATTTAATAACAATTGAATCAATTAATTAAAGCTATTAAAAATCTAATAATCTAGGATTTATTATATTGTTTTAATAAATTCTTATATTATATTCTATTTTTTCATATTTATTATAATATTTATTAGAAAATATTATAATATTAGAATTCCTTTCTTTTTAATATTTATTATATTAAATCTAAATATTAATTTTTTATTAAAATAATATATTAAAAGCTTTTTATTTAATAAGTATTTCTTTATATTATAATTAAGTTTTTTTTATATATTAATATTTATTTAATATTTTATTTGTTTTTTGAAATGTATGGTTTTTTGTATTTAAAAATGTATTTTTATAAGCTAATCTTTTTATATTTTTAATTAAAATTAATATAATTTTGAATATAGATATAAAAAAGTTTATTCAATAACAAATTATTTGAGATTTAATTAATATTAATTAAGAAAAAACTTTAATTAGATTATAAAAGATTTGAGAGATTTATTATTTTAGATCAAAAGAGAAGGAAATAAATATACAAATTCAAATATTTAATTTTAAGAATATAGTTTTAGAATTGAATAATATTAAATCTATTCCTTAAAATTCTAATTTTATATTTTAAAAAATAATTGATTTTTTATATACAACTTTGAAAATTATAAAGAATTCAATCTTCAAAATATGATTAATATAACGTGGTTTATCATCGGATCGCCAATATCACCAGATCGCCATTTTTTTCACTATTTAATCATTTCAATTTCGTATTATTCAATAACTATTTAATTAATTAATTGAAATTTTTAAGAATCTAATAATTTAGGATCTATTATACTATTTTAATAAGTTTTTGAATTATAATTAATTTTTTTGTATATATTACAATATTAATTAGAAAATGCTTTCTTATTAAAATTCCTCCTCTTTTGATATTTATTATATTAAATCTGAATATTAATTTTTTATTAAAATAATATATTAAAAGTTTTTTGTTTAGTAAGTATTCCTTTTTGATATAATTGAATTTTTTTTGCACATCAATATTTATTTAATACTTTATTTATTTTTCAAAATATATAGTTTTCTATACTTAAAAGTATATTCTTATAAACTAATTTCTCTATATTTTTAGCTAAAGTTAATATAATTTGAATATAGATATAAAAAAGCTTAATTAATACTAATTTATTTAAGATTTTATTAAAGTTGATTGAAAAAGAGCTTTAATTGAATTATAAGGGATTTTGAGAGATTTAAGAATCTAAATCAAAAGGGAAGGGAGTAGATATATAAATTCAAATATTTAACTTAAAGAATACAGTTTTAGAATTAAATAATATTAATTCAATTCCTTGAAATCTAGTTTTTATATTCTAAAATGTAAATTAATTATTGATATATAGCTTTGAAAATTATAAAGAATTTAATCTTAAAAATATAATTAATATATATCTTAATAAATCCATTAATTTAATTATTATATAAGTATTTCAGAATATTAAAATATTCAATATCAAATAGTTGAATTAATAACTAGAATGTGCTAATAGCTTTACACATATTATATTATTTGCTTTATAATATAATTAAAAAGATATTGATTTATGATTTTTGTGTTATTTAGTATTAATATTCGATATTTGCTCTTTCTTTAATAAATAATATATTTATCGAAATACTTTAATTATTCTAATTCTATTTCATTATTTGTTCATTTATTAGAAATAGATTTGATAATCTAATTTATAAGAAGATTAATTTAGTATATCAATTTAAAAAATAAATTTGTCCTTAAATTATTAGAAATAGAGATATAGTTTTACCCTCTTTATTATTATATATAATTATTATAGCCTATTCTCGATTATCTAATTATATTATCTTACTTCTATTGTTTTATTTAATATTAATTATAATTATATAAATAATTATAATTTCTATTATAAAATCTATTTTATTGAAATTATAGAAATTGCAATCTTGAATATCATATTTCATTTGTATATTCAATATTATTTAAAATCATTTTTTAATAAACTTAGAATTTTTATAAAAAGCTCTTTGAAAATTATAAATATAATTAAAATATATCTTTAATTTTATATAATACTTTATAAATCAATAAGTTTAAAGTTTTCCAACCTTCTTTACCCTTTACAATTTAAAAATATAATTCATTATATCTTTCATATCATTTAATTTAAATATAAATTCTTTATTATTTATATTAATTATATATTGAAAAAGCACTTTTTTTTTCTAATTTAATTATTTTATATTTATTTGCTCGAATTTCCATTTGATTATTTTGATTATTAATTCTATTATATAATATAAATTAAAGTATTAAATAGATTTTTATAACTTTTGTAATTATCAAATTTTTAGATTTTTGAATAATTTTAATAGTTAAAATGATTTAGATTTTTTTTGATTGTATTTCCATAATTATTTATTGAGATATTGTGAATTGAAATTAAAATGATTGAATGATGAAAAAAGTAGCGACCCAGTGATATTGGCGACCCGATGATAAACTATGTTATGCTTTAATAACTTTATCAATTTAATTACTATATAATATTTCAGAATATTAAAACAATCAATATCAAATAACTAAATTAAATAATTTAAATATAATAATAAATATAAATACATAATATTATTCTCTTTATAATATATTTAAAAAATTATTAATTTATAATTTTTATACTTATTTAATATCAATATTCAATATTTACTTTTTTTTTTAATTCTTAATATATTTATTAAAATATTTCAATCATTCTAACCCTATTTTATTATTTATTTATTTATTCAATATAAATTTAATAATTTATTTTATAAAAAAATTAATTTCGATATATCAATTAAAAAAATAAATTTAATCCTAAATTATTAGAAATAAGAGAATAATTTTATTCTTTTTATTTTCATATATTATTATTATAGCTTATTCTCGATTACCTAATTATATTGATTTATTTCTACTATATCTCTCAATACTAATAATAATTCTTATTATAAAACCTATTTCATTGAAATTATAGAAATTTTTATTTAAAATATTATATTTTACTTATATATTTACAATTAATTAAAACTGTTCTTTAATAAATTTGAAATCTTTGCAAAAAGCTTTTTGAAAATTATAAATATAATTAAAATATATCTTTAATTCGATTTAATACTTTACAAATCAATATACTCAAAGCTTTTCAATATACTTTGTATTTTTCAATTCAAAAATATAATTTACTATATTTTCTATTCTTTTATATTTAAATAAAAAATCTTTTAAATCTATATTAAAAATATATTGAATAATAATTTCCTTTTTTAATTCTATAAATTTATATTAATTTGCTTGAGTTTTGATATATAAAATTAAATTATCTATTCTATAAATAAGAATTATATAAGAGATATTATATAATTAAAAAGCTTTTTGAAGATTTAGTTTTTTATTATTTTTGATAGTTTTAATAACTAAAAGCAAATGTGTTTTTTTATTATTAGATTGTATAATAAATAATTAATAAATTGTATATTGAAATTGATTGTATTTGTTGAGGTGAAAGTAGTCTACTCAATGATATAGTTTATTTGATGATAAATTATGTTATTCCTATTTTAATAACTAATTATTATTTTTGAAAAATGAAAGGATATAAAATAATAATAAAAATAAAATATTTCTAATTTCTAATTTCTTTATAGATATTTTGATTACAGCTTAAAATTATTACACTTTACATTATAAAAATCTTCTTTTTTAAATAACTTTTATATTAATTAGAATTTTGAAATAAAAATTAGATTTTTATATTATTTATATAATTAGATACTATATGTTTAATTTCTGAAAAATTATATCGATAAATAAAGAAAGTGCACAGTTACACATAGATGGATTTTATATATAAAATGAAGTAACCTATTTGGTGATATAATCCACTCGTATATGAATCACGTTATTTGATTGATTGTATTTAAGCGTTTACTCTGTGTTGCGTCTGTGGTCTTTATCTGTTTAGAATTAAAGGTTGAGAGAAGCACAGAGATAGAAAGAGATGTTTTTCGAGTTATTTGTCTTTTTAGATTCATCTTTCTAGAGGGTGTGTATGTGATGTGATATCGGTATCCTACATCGTTTCTGTTTCATAAGGGGAAAGAAAGGCAGGGTTGCGAGAACTTGAGTCCATGGTTTATTCATTTGTATCTATATCCGCATCCTCATTCTCATTTATTATAATTTTACTAGGTAGGTAGATGGGTAGGACCTCGACAGATTCTCATATTCATCTCATATTCATCTCCTTATCTATCTATTACAATCTTTCTCAATTTCAGTTTCACTTTCAGATTCAGACTTCTGATATTTCCTTGAATTTTCGCTACATTTTCACTAATGAACGGATACATATATTGTATTTAGGTTAGTATTTAGATATGTAGTTAGATGTTTAGTTAGATATTCAGGTAGGTATGTATTTAAGTATGGGTAATCTAATTTCTAATTACACCTTCTAAATATAGATATAGCACTCAAAGGTTCAACTCAAAGCCACAACTATAACAACAACTACAACTCGAACTATAACCCTCCACCATGAACTATTCTTCCCCTCCCCAAAATCCAATCCTCAAATATCATATCTCAGACTCCATTCAACCTCTAAACCTCTAACTTGGCATCGGAATATATATTTCTATCTAGCCATTCATCTACTCTATCCATGCTACACAATCCCCCAAACTATCTTTCAAGACTGTGAGGTCTTTGTTTCGTAGCCTTAATGTGTGTATATATGGAGATTTCGCTTCATCTGATCTGTAAAGCTTTCTTGAAAGTTCCTCGGCTAGGAATATTGCTGTTTTTGCCTGTCGAGACTTTGGTACTGTTGACCCATTGGCAGATTCCGATGTAACGGCAAACACCCCCTTCACTTTTTCATCTCCATCCCCACCCCCTTCCTCTCTGTCTCCCACTCCTCTTTGCCTCTCCCTCTTCCTCTTCCCCTTTCCCACCCCACATCTCATCCTTATCCATACCTAACCCTCACACCTCCCCTTCCCACCTCCGGAAACGGTAAAAACAAATCTCTCTTTACCTCCACATCTCTCCTATCCGTCTCCACCAGCTCCTGTGCTTCATATCTTCTAAAGATCGTCGCGAGCGTGAGTAAGATTTCGGCTCTGGCCAGATTAATGCCCGCGCAGGAGCGCGATCCCTTGCCGAAAGCGACGAGGTATTTCTCGAGAGTTTTGTCGGGGGTAAGGTTGTGAAGGGGTGGAGTGGTGGAAGAATTGTTGGTGGGAGCGGGAGTGGAAGTAAGCCAGCGGTAGGGATTGAAAGTCAGTGGGTCGGGGAAGATATCGGGGTTTTGGTGCATGTGGACGGAGGTCATCGAGACGGGTGTCTGTGGAGGTTAGCTTCTTATTTTGTTTCGTTCAAGGCTGAAATTGAATTCAAGCATGATGATGTGAGCTAGAAGTTTTTCCTTCTAAACTAAAGGGGTGGAAGGGGAGGATTTTTGAGAATACGTACACCAGCAGGAATCTCCCAATCTTTATACATCATAACTTCATAAGGAGAAATGCGGGGAAGACGAGTTGATATACCATAAGAAAGTCTTTTTGAGTATTTGAGTTAGACGGAGTCCCCAAAGTAAAGATAATGTACTTAGAGAAGAAGAAGAGGAAGAGGAAAATGACAAGGAAGAGAATATATACCTCAAACCTTCGTTAGTAACAGCGTTTAAAAATGGAAGGCCTTCAAGATCTTTCAGACAAGCTCTTGCGTATCGATCCTGCATAACTGATTTTAATTCCCCTCTCAAAGTCTTTAGATGTTGTGGATTATCGAGAAGATGGAAATGTGTGTTCTGAAATTCAACATGTTAGTAAATTGGACATTTATTTTCTGCCTAGTAGATTCTTTTCTCCCTCCCCCTACTTTCTTCCCCTCTTTTTCTTTTCTTCAAATCTAGAACAATGAAAATCACTTACAGTCAACATGTTCGATACCGTGTCGCTCCCAGCTCCAATTAGTGTAAATGCTTCTTCAAATAATCTTTGAAACTCCTTTTCCGAAGGAGGAATTTCATCTGATTCAAGAATTGCATGAACGATTGTTCCTTCAATTCCATTACCTTTATCGGGATCAAATTTGTAGTTACCATCGAGGATGTTTCTGGTGTCTACCTCAATTGCCTAAGAAAACATGATGCGTTAGATTTGTATTTCCTTTCGATTCTCGGTTGTGAAAGAAAAGTGGAAGCGGAAAAGGGGAAGGTGTCAGAGAATACTAACCTTGCGAAAATCCATGAGCATAGCAAAACCAGGTTTGGTGATCTTTAAAAACCATCTGGGAAGTCCGAGAGAAATAGGTAGGAGGATAGGAAATTGTGTTAGGAGGTGGCCTAATTTGACGGTTTCGGCTATGGTTTCGACCCAGAGGGGTGAGAAATTGGGAGAATCAAGATGATTCCAGGAACGATTTAGTGCGTACTGTGTGTGAGAGTTAGTTTATGAGGTTGTTTGGATTTTTTTTAAAAAAAAAATAAGCGTGTAATCAATACCAAAAGGAAAACTTGAAGTACTATAACAATAGAAAGCAATAAAACAAACCAAAGTAATAACATCAGTAATAAAACACTGATAAACAATCCTCATGTCCAACTCCTCACCCTTTTCCCTAAATTCTTCAATTCTTCCACATAATTTGTCAAGCATATCAAGTAACATAGGTTCCAATTTCTTAATAGTTTGCTTTGAGAGATATTTATTGAGAGCAGCGCGTCGTTCTCGATGAAGTTTATGATCTACACTTCCGAAAGCTGAGCCGGGAAGTTGGAAACGATCGAGGAAGTAGGAATACTTGTGACGGACTTTGTGTTGGGAATACAACTCTTCATAGAAAGCGGGATCGTAGACGTGGAGTTGATGGGGAGAGATACGGATGATGGGACCTGAGGGTATTAGTTTGTTAATGAGAAAGCGGTTAAAAGGGAAAGATCATGAGTGAGGCGAGGAATCCAAGATACAGAAATGTATTGAAAGATAGTGGAAGTGGAATTGGAAGCAAAAGAAAAGTAAGATGAAGACATGAATGAACGAAAAGTGCCATGATGCCAAAAAATGGAAGCAACGAATACAAAACGTCTAGAAGACATAAAAAGCAACAATCTGCTCATCAAACACGAAAGATGCTATAACAAAACCGAAAAAACACACCGTAAACCTTGTGCAACTCTCTGATTTTGAACGTAAATTGTCCATCACACCAAACATCATAGTAGAACTCGTACCTGTATCAACACGTGTATTAGTAAATTTCAAAGAACTAAGTCTCACACCACATCTTTTCCAAAGATCCACAACGAAGTAATCTTTCTCTTTCTCGAGGAACTTCCTCTTACTACTCTGAGTCCCATTCAAAGAACCTTCAGTCTGGAGATTTGAAAAACACCAACATACCAAAGACTTGCCGCTGCCAACTTAGGACCTGGAAACTTAGCCAAAGGGCTAAAGTAAAGTCGATAAACCACCAATGTGACCTGATACACCAGGAGTGTCGTGATAAAAATCAAGAGCGAATGCCCTATGAATGGTTGTAGAAGTCCCATTGTTTGGAGATATAAAGTTCTCTTCACCTTTGTGTCTTTCGTATGTATTGAAGAGGTTGCTGATGATCTTGATATACTCAAAGATGAAGGACTTCGTATTGTTATTGCCGTAGTAGTAAGATCCTCCGACCGCAAGAGAAAATTGAGGCACCCCCAATATAAAATTGAAGTCATCTTAATAGGATGAAACCTCACTGCCGAGAAGAGTGAATCCATGTTTTGAAAATGACCGAGGAAAGACGTATGTAAAATCGAGGTGCCTGCGTTGGCAAGATCGAAATCGAATAGAAACTGCAGTATTGAATTTCTTCGTTCGACCGTTGGTCAACCAACAATTCTACCCGACCACCAATATATTGTCAATAAACAAAACAAATTTCTTCAGTCATATTCGCTCAGAAATATATCTCATCTCAAAGAACACTACTTCAACTTCAGCGACTATATATCTTCATCAGTATTCTCCATGGAAAGTGATGATAAGGATATAAAGGAATACAATACCATCAACATTGAAACCTCACCCACATCATTTTCACAAAAAAAGGCAAGAGCGAAGCAAACACACCTGACAACCATCAAATCAAAGATTGTCTGAAACAACACATATCAGAATCAGGAATCAACAATATATATACATACACCAATATAAACCGAACATTCAAACCACACCTCAAGCCATCATCTCACAAGCAGATCCATGCCCCGAAATCCCAATCAAGTTGTCGACTTGGGGTATTTTCTCCCATCATATTCGTATCACCAATATCACACACTCGACACCATGAGACCCGAAGTACGATACCCACCTCAGATCATCACCTCTTCCAGCATCTCCGCCACAATATCCACACACGGATTCTCATCCACCCACCCATTCCGGTAAAGTGACGAAATACAATGAGAAATTTCCCGTCGCATCGGTGCGACATTGGCTTGTCTTGGCATGTGTCCCGAAAGGAAGGAAATGAACTTTCTTCTTCAACAGATCAAATGGTCGTGTACAGCATGCATGCATGTATATATACGCATGAGCATATGCATATGCAGGGTTGAGGTCTTGGAAGAATTCGATTTGGGATTTCTGTTATTGGTGTTCTCATTTGTCACTTATTCCTCCCTAGTAGATTTCCTCTTCCCATCCGAACATTACTGCTCGGCTAATTGGGGTTCTCATCGCATCGGTAGTACAACGACTAGGAATGGTCTTGGCGATGTCCCAATGAACTTTTTGGATATTGCTGGGAGGGGTGAAGGTGTGGATTGTTGAGGGATCCATGGGTGATGTAACCTAATTTATATTCCCAAGCCACGATAATGTAACTTTTCTTCTCCATATGATGAATTTGTGAAGAATGAAGAGAAGACAGATAGTAGAGAAATTAGAACGAGGATGAATTTATTTTCGAATCGACAAACGAAATAGGGGAATTGGTATCTGAATCCGATGGAAAGAAGAATAACAAGATCATGGATATTCACCCATCATTTCCCTCACTTCTCCATACCTCCACTGCTCAATACATATGAATAAACCAAGACATATACAACGACATAGCGTATACAAACAGATCTCGATCCATCCATCCATCCATTTTTTCTTTCTTCCTACATCCATACACACACGTGGTGAATCCGGTCCGATGTCGTGCAACATGACTAACGCCATATATGCATCTCAATTCAACTCAGCTGTACACATACCTCCATACATACCTACAGATCTACACAAATACATATACACATATACACATATATACATGAATCTAGATGTATACCTAGATAAATCATCAACCCGAACTGTACCAATCAACACGACAAAAATATCCCATCTCCTGTGGTAGTGTAGTATTGAAAAGTATCCACTAAGTATCTATGTTTCAGAAATCTTCTCGTTTCTTTCTTCTCCTCTCACCATTTCGATAAGAAACAGATGGATCAATAGATCGATAATCCCAAAGAAAGAAAGAAAGAACCGGGAGGAAGTAAGAACGTGAGCGAGTAATGCATACATACATACATCTCCAAATCCACAAATCCGTGCATCCACAAATCTAGATTCCCAACTTCCCGTCGTACAAACCCATGTTGTGTAACATGGCAATCTCTTCTCTTCCTTCTACCTCATTACCCATTACCCAATCCCATATCACATACAAAAAACACCATCCCATCCATCCATCCATCCATCCACAACCCACAACAAATCCCAAGCATCAACATCTAAGTTCCACCCACCCACCCACCCAGCCAGCCAGCCAGCCAGCTAGTATAGAATTATATATACATATCGATATATGATTTCGTGTACGATTGAAATAAGTAAATTTGCACATCTGATTCTGATTCTGATTCTGATTCTGCTTCTGATTCTGATTGTGATTCTGATTCTGATTGTGATTCTGATATTTATCGCTTATTTGCTGGTGAGGATAGTTTATTATAGTTTATTATAGTGTATTATATTATAGTAAAGCACATCATAGCATAGCATACACATCACGAATCAAATAAAATCTAATCGAAGCAGACTAACCCACTCGCTCCAATTCTCCAATTCTCCATCCATCCATCCATCTATCCATTCCAGCATCGATATACCACAGCACACCACACCACAGCACAGCACAGCACAGCACACCACACCACACCACACCACACCACACCACACCACACCACACCACACCGCAACTCAACCACCCACCCATCCATCCATCCATCCATCCATCTATTAACACAATATAAACAAAAGAAAAAGAGAATTTCTAATCTATCCACCAAGGAATTCGCTAGCTTTCTATACATTTACTACATATAAAAGTATTCACTTCACTTCACCCTCTCTCATTTCACCCTCTCTCATTTCAATCCAATCCAATCCTCAACTTCCAACCTCGGAATACCACCTCGGAATACCACCTCGGAATACCACCTCCTCCCTTCTTCCCTTCCTCTATTTCGCCCCTTTCCCTTTCCCTTCCCCTTCTCCATCCCCCTCCCCTTCTTCAGTTAATCATTCATCATTCATCATTTGTACAAACCACCATACACACATCCTATACGAAGAAGAAATATCCCCCCCCCCCCCGAAAATCAAGTCATATCCCATAGGTAAATCAACCTCAAATCTATTCACAACACATTTCACCAAAACATTTCACCAAGACAAGCAACAGATGTAAAGAAACAAATAAAGGAGAAGAATAAGACTTTTATAAACTCTCAATAAATACTTAAACTTCACAACAAAACAATAATAACCCCGTGTGATATATACATTATGTATAGCATGATAATCATATCCGTGTCCGTGTAGGCTTGCCAAAATACCCTCTAGATCTACCCCTTTAAAGCCTTTTCAACAATTGCCGCCCCGCCACAGTGATATCACGTTGGTCTAGGAAGTGATAACCTAGGATTAGATAGGATGATGTCAAAATATATACCACAACATTTTGCTCATCCCCTTCACTTTCATACCCACGCCCATCTGCCTTTTCTGCCTTTTCCAATCACCAGCCTATCATCCCATACATTATGTGAAGATCTGAAATTCATAAATCGCCTCATATATACTGCCGGTGAACCTTCTGCTGCTCCGCCCCTTTGAACAATGGTGAAAAACAAACTCTTCCCAAAACCTTACTTAAGGATTGTAATTATTCATAACTGCCCAAAAACTATCCTGACCCAAATCTCCTTCAAATTGCCATGGTTCAGGTTGCGCATACAAACTTGCGTCTTGGAAATTTTGATATGGCAAATCATAATTTGCTCCTCCAAGGTTCGTACTTAAATCATTGAATATCAGATCATGCATCGGTTGTAAAGGAGCAATTGAAGAAAGGTCAAAATTGTGTGGCATAATGTTATTAGCTCCTTGAAATTCCCAAGCAGCTGGTATATTGGGATTTGATGAGGTCAAGTTTTGTATTGTGGGAAGATTGTAATGACTTCCATTGACAGAATTTGCCGAAGATATGGTTGAAGGATCGGTCGATGCAGGAGAATTGTACGATTGTGCAGATGTAGAAGTACCAGATCTTACAGCTTGTGAGCTAGCGACTGTTGATGATGGGTTGGATCCCACATCTGATGGAGTGGATGGTTGAGGTTTGTTCGTTCCTAATGCTTTCTTTAAACGAATGTTGATTGCTTTGAGTACACCGGCCGCTGTATTGGCAATTGCATTACGTCCAATCATAGTATGGAATCTCTCCATTGCCCAATCAAAATGTTGTAGAGTATTGTCAAGAAGATCCCTATTTTCGAACGGGTGTAGAATATAAATGGCGGCCGAGAGGATAATAGCGTCAAAGGTATTGAGAACAAGGTTGAACATTTTGTAATGCTTTGTTTGCAGTAAACTGAAATATTCACGCTGCACTCGTAAAATATCCAAACCAGCTTCAAGAGCAGAACGGCGACTTGAAACCGAAAGACAAATATATGGTCTATGAAGAGCCATTGTTGTGAATGCACCACCGTTCTGGAAGATTAATCTGCAAGGTGGAAGCCAGTAACAATCAGGGTGATTATCCCAAGTTGTGTCAGGATTTTCGGCTCTGAAGTAGGGTGGACATAACTCATGAATTTGCTTGATATTAATGTGCATCTTTTGAACCTTCAGTGCATCACTAGGTTGTGGTCCATCTTTCTCAAGGTAATATATATCCCAAAGCGGAGCCATAACTTCAACATACCATAATAGCATTGTCAAAGGTGTGGGCATATCTGTAGGTTTTCGTTCTAGAGGAGGGGTCTTGCGTCGATCTTCAAGAGTCGCGGGTATAGGAGCGTCGATAGGAAAAGGTGGTCTTGGATCACGCATATCAATTGTGGTAGGTCGGCCAAGAACCAATGCCATATGTACGTCCCATAAAGCGAGTACAAGCCAAGTTCTCCGTCGGAGTTGTTGATGCCAAACATGTTCATATCCATCTTCAGGCTTGTGACGTTGAGGTTGATAATTGTCTTTATGCAATTCAATCTCCTGAGCGTCTTTGATGGTTTGGGATAGAGAATGCCAACTCTCAGGCACCATTCCACTATACTTCAAGTACGACGCCCTTACAAAACCGGCCTGAACAGTCACAAGAGTAGTGTTTCGTTTGCCTAATAAGGTCAAAATACTGACTCCCGAATCACTGTAATCAGCCGCAAGATCATCAAATGACATTCCCGCTGCATATTTGAGTGACTCCAAACTTGGATCATGGTCTGGCGGTTGAAATAATAAGGCCATGGCAATACATTGGAACAGGAGAGCGGGAAAGAACTGTAAATCTGCAGGTAATTCCTGTGGTCCCTTATTCAAAGTTGCAAACGAAAGATTGTTCCAATTTCTGAGATGATCGCGAAAGGTTCCTTCGTCTAGAGCATAATATTGAAAGTTGACTTCGCGGAAGAATGTCTTTAAAAGCATATCAATGTAGGGTCGGGAGGGCAACTGTCGTATCAAGCTCTTGTATTTCTCCCGAAGTCCAGCATTCTCTGATGTTGTTATGGAGTGCGATGTCACAGCGGCCCCATCGTTGACCTCTGCCTCTATCTTCTTGAAGATCCCTAGGGTTGTATTTGAATGGGTCCCATTGGACTTTGCATATCCTAAAGCGCTAACTTTTGCCACGGAATCCGATTCGACTTGTGCATTCTTTCCATATTCCGCATTATCAGACGACCTTAAATCATCTAGTAATTGTTGTTTCCTCGCCGATTCATTCTCATATTGACACACATCTTGCTTATTGCGATTAACACAATTCGAACATGGAAATTCACGATCACACTAGAATTGGTATTAGACAACTCCTCTTATGAGAATACAATGAGAAAGCGAGAACAACCTTTTGCTTGCGCCTATGACATTCAGTACATGAGATCACCACTCTCTTCCTCTTCTTTGGAGCTTTCTGTGGGACCTCTGTTTTTATCGTCTCTGGGCCCAATGCGATATTGTTCTTCGTCCCGGCAGCTTGCAGATTATGGTTGGGAGGGAGGTGGTCGAGGTTGAGGCTATTGTAAAATTCGTCGCATGCGACTTGATTAGGATCCGGCTTCATATTGATAGAAGTCTCATTCATTTGCATGATGAGCGATGGTAGGAGTATAGAGATGAAGTATGTCTTTTCCACGAGAGAATATCTTTCACGCCACTCGCAAATGCCAATCGAATCGATATGCGATCGATATGCGACTATCGCAAGCCGAGGAAACTTTGAATTGAGGAGGTACTCGAATACCCCCACTTGTCAATACTTCGTGGGGTGGAGATATTTGTGTAAGGGGTAGATGGGTCGGTGTTGAAATGGGTACGAGAGTTGAATTTGTTTTGGATGATAGAAAAGCGGCTCTTTTGAAATTTCGGAATTTGAAAGTGATGTTAGTCGATCCTGAGATCGTGGTAGTACATATAAGGCTTTTTGGTCGTCGCAATGTATGTAAGATGTAAGAATGGTCGATGATGCCAATCAAATCCTGGTAGATTGTGTGAGGTACAGAATCTTTCGGATGTAAGGAATCTATTCTTGTTGACGCAAACGCCGAAAGGGTGAAGAGAAGCCCTGGAGATGTGTAGAGTGGCGCAGGTGGCGGACGGACAGATGGGCAGGGCAGGGCGGGCAAGGCAAGTGGATGGGAAAAAAAAAAGACCGAGAATTTCAATTTTCAATTTTTCAATTTTTCAATTTTTCAATTTTTCAATTGCCTCAGGCCAAGATTGAAGAGATGAAAGGGATGAAAGGCATGGAGATGAAAGTTAGAATCATCAGTAGGCGTGGTAGGTAGATTAGGTAGGTAGGTAGATGAATAGATAGCTGGAGTACCTAGGTAGATAGTAGATAGTGAAAAGTAGATAGTAGATAGTAGATAGTACTCGAGTAGATAGTAAACATGATGGGCGGGGTGAATCTTGATTTTTAGCTAGAACCTTGGAATGCCTAGATAGGTAGGTACGTAGGTTTATACTAGGTAGGTGGACTCGAAGTAGAGTAGAAGGTACATAGGTACATAGGTACATAGGTAGGTACACATAGTGCATGACTAATAAACTTCATCACAGATTGTATATTCGAGTATATGCAGATACCTAGGTATATATAGATGGTACCGAGTAGATGTATGGCAGATAGATACTACTTGGAATCAATCAATCTATCTATTTGAGCCATCTGAGTGAGTTTCTTCGTCTGCTTACCTGCTTACCTGCTTACCTGCTTGCCTGCTTACTTACCAAGTGTAAAAGTACTTATTCAGATCTAAATGACGCTCCGCTGGCTCTCCGAGGGCCATTGCCATGGAGGCAGACTAGATAATAAGAGCGGTGTTAGAATGTGTCGTTGGTTAGATGCTGAAGCGCCTGGTATTCTCATCTCGAAGCACAACACAGAATGTACAGTTCACACAGAAAATGCAGAAGAGACAGAGGATATAGAGAGTGCCGGTAAACACAAGGAAGAAAATCAAAAATCTAATTTTACTCGAGGACCTGTGTGACATCAATTTCATGCTTCCAATTCATCTAGTAACCTCTAAATAGTCACTAAATTCCTTGATTATTAAGGTTCTTTTCTTATTTTATATTGAATAGATGTCTCCGTATATTAAACTTTTCCTCAACCTTACCAATTACCTTCCATCGATCTAGCAATCACGACGACATCATATACCGATAAATTCCTTCCAGAATATTCTTCGTAGTTTGCCTAGTACTTGTCATCGTGGGCCGGAGAATGGGAGTATCCGTTCCATGTGCAAAACCACGTGTAACCTTATCCTCATCTTCCCCCTCCCCCAAGATAGACCGAGCGCCATCAACCCTAGAGCCTACCCTACCTTACCTTGGAATCAGATCAGACTCCCGTGACCAAGATTCAGAATCCCCTTGCCATGCCTTACCATGCCTTATCATGCCTTATCATGCCTTACCATGTCTTACCATGCCATGAGAAAGTCAGTCCTGGTAAGTGTACAATGTAGGTAGACAGACACAAGTTGCAACGGCATCCGAAGTTTCCCGACTCCACTCCAACCAAGATTTTCCGTACAGTAGAGTAGTACTTGACTATTGAAATCCCCGAAACGGAAGCATAGCATAGCATAGTTATATTAGATCAGTCGTCAGGAGCTAGGTGCAGAATGGTAAGCAACAGTCGTTGTACATTCAGCCCAACCAGCTTCAGATTATTTTCAAACACGCCACCCCCCACCATCCGAAGAAATAGCATTCGAGAATGCCATGCGGCCATACAGAATGGAACATAGGATTTCGAAGATTCTTGATACAGATGAGTTGGCGAGCATTACCTGAAAGAGGAATAGATGGGGAGACAGCTCAGCCACAAATGTGTGTGAGGAATTTCGGTTCGATGTTTACAAGATGCTAGTGCTTCATGTGGTGAAGAGAGTCCTGGTCTAGATCGGAAGCTTAATCTTTCATCTTCACACTAAGGGAAAAGTATCAGGGACGGTGTGCTAGGGGTGTCCACGGGCTGGACGGGCTATACCCAAGAGTCAAAATCTAATGTTCATCGATTTAACATTACGGGAGACCACCAGTGAGTGCATTGGGAAACTACTCGGAACTCTTTTATGGAGAATTCAGGGGGTAGTGGCCATGGTGGGAAGTGAAGGATGGGTAACGTGATACATCCAAAATGCAGATGCAAGGATGATTCTTGATAGTCCCTTAGCATGTTGTAGATAAAGCACGTTCTAACCACCAAACAAGCGTCAACATGATTTTAATGTGGAGAAGAGGAAGGAGAAATGAGAAATGAGGAATGAGAAATGAGTGAGAAGAAAAGTAAAAAAAAGGGTCCATTAGTGTCATGTTTTAGTTCTAGTCTAATCAAGTAGCTAGACAGTAGTCGGAAATGTCTCCCAAGCCCTTCTCTTCTAGTGCTGATAATATGCAACGTGCAGCAAATGATTTGAAAATTTGAGATCTCTTGTTGAGGGGTTAGGACTAAGAGTGAAGGCGGGTAAGAATAATAAGAATACGAGTATGAGTAAAAATTAAGAGTGAAGAAAGCAATAGAGAATCTCCACCAGCTCAATCCCTCCAAATTCTCCAAATTCTCCTGGGGCACTCCAGAGACCCTGATAGTATTTTTACATTCACGCCCCTTTCGCTTACGATACCCATATTAATCAGGAATCAATGCATAATGACGCAACATGTCGATCGATTTTCCTACATCCCATCCAGACCTTTTGCCGTGCACACCAGCGTCCAGAGAATTCCCGACCCAGAGAGCAACAACGCAACACACTCGTTCTTTCTTATTTCTTTCTTCTCTGGTCCGTGTCCCGTCACAGCATGTTCACACTATTGCCATCATGCTAAGAAACATCAGCTAAGACTAGGACTCTTAGTATTTATTAGGTAATCTCAGCCAGTAGAATCTAAAAGTCAAAAGTCGAAAAGTCGAAAAGTCGAAACTCAATAATTTAAACACACTGAGCAAGCTTATCTACCTACCAATCTACCAATCTACCAATCCATTCTTCACACCACCCCCAACTTTTTATTTATTTATACTTCTATGGTGTATTTAAGCAAAAGATAAGATTATTATTGTTATTATTTAAAATAAAATAAAAAATTTAAAATACGCATTAAGACTATTCAAGCTTAAACGCCCTTCACTGTCTAAGACTTCTACAACTCAATTTCATTTGGTTTATCTGCGAAAACGTTGATTTGGGGCTGCATTGCCTGTCTATCGTATTGAAAAGGTGGAGGGGTTGCTTTCTAACCCAATCCAATGCATACAACAATTACAAAGTAGAATCTAGGTGAGTAAATCTCTACGACCTCCTTGTCTCTTCCCATTAACCTTAACTTTTCCAATTCCATATACCGATCATCAATAAAGCCAGAAACTTTAATCACTCCATTTCTGATCATCGCATTCATTAGACAGATCTTACTGCCTCGACCATTTCCTTCCATAGACTGATCATAGATTGATCATCACCTTGACTACCTTCTCTCGATCCTGTCGAACTTTCTGAAAGCTGGCCAGCCATTCAATTAAACCCAAGCGCAGATGGCGCCGGTAGCAGCAACAGTTGCGCTTTCGCACGTCGAGGGGATTTCCGATTCCGCCAGAGCCAGAGAACTATACAAGTATGTCCATTGTTTGATTTGAATCGCTTCCACAAGCCTACCCAGGAGTTTGGAAGAAGACACAAAAATAATCACGCGTATTGAGTCAAACAGAAGGAAATCAAAGATGTCTATCTCACGAAGTGGTCTAGAGTGGCTCACTGCTGATTCATTTGGTACCACAAGTTCAAATGCGAAAGAGCTATCATACTGATATACATCTCCTTCAGATACTATCAACCTACTGCTTCCATAAATACCGAGACATGTTTTCCAGCACACCAATCATCCACAGAGTCTGGCAATCAAGATCTAGAAGTACAATCTGATATTACTTCAACCAAAATATCTTCTCCAGATACATCATTGACAGCATTCTGCCAACTAGTATCATGGAGATTAGAGGTGCAAAGAGCAATGATCAGGTAATTTTCAAGCATACGTATCCATTCTATTTGATTCTCAGCTGACAAATCCCTCGAGTCTTATCGATGATGGCACACAGTATTTCATTGCAGAAAGCACAAAATCATTAAACCTAGTGGATGCAACAAAGCACAAACCAGGTGATGAGTTGTGGCTCGGCTGTACCTCTGTGTCAAAGGCTGGTAGGTTGTGTGAGAGGTATGACAAAAGCGAATTTGAAATTAAAATCAAGTCATCAATTGTGTTTAATCTCTGCTACAGGACCATCGAAACTGCCCCAACCGTATTGGGTGAAGAATATCCTTCATTCATAGTCAATGACTTAACATTAGATGATCGATTCAATCAACTTTCTTTTGTTACGGAATCCCCACACCTCAAATTTTATGCAGGAGTTCCACTTATCACCAAGCGAGGCATACCGATTGGAAGTTTATTTGTGGTCGATAGTCAAGCCAGGCCCGGGCTCTCCAAAGATGACATCTCTTTCTTGGGCACTATGGCATGCACGGTGATGAAGCATCTAGAGTTGAATCGAGAGGTGGAGGAACATCGACGGGGCATGAAGATGAGCAGAGGCCTTGCATCATTCGTCGAAGGTCGTGCAGAACTCGAAGAGGCAGACATGGAAGCAGAAGATGGAGAAGGCACAAAGATTGTTGGCCAATTTGAAACAGACACTGGGATCAGACGACAGAAGTCAAAATCTTCATCATCAACAAAAGATTCGAGGATGTCAAGTACTACTTCACCTTCTCTTAGCAACGGTAAAGAAAATGGGCATGTAACCTCAACGTCAACGATTCCTACAAGGATAGAAGGTACCGTTTTGACATCTGAACAATCGGATTCATTCACCAATGAACGACCAGGAATGGAGTCCACGCACTGTTCCTCTTTTGGGGAGACTAGTACAACTGAGCAGTCACCTTTCGATATGTGCAAGACAGATACCCCTGATGAGGAGTTTACCGAAGCTTCTGCTTTGAAGTTGCTCTTCTCACGCGCTTCCAATCTTATCAGGGAGGCGTTTGAAGTAGATGGTGGGGCTGTATTTTACGATGCACAAAAAGGGTTCAGCAGTGATACGCAAACTTCTAGCTTAGAATCGTCTGTTACTGATAGCCAGACGAGTGGTGACGATGAAATGAGAAACGGATTCAATCCTCAATCTTCGATTTCACGACCTTTTACTCGATCGTCGACAATGTCACAAACACGAGAAATCGAGATTTTGGGATTCTCCACCCCCGAGGCATCATCGATTAATGGTGACGTATATCCGGGAACTCATTCATTCTTACCATTCGAGGAAAAGTCTTTACATCAGTTTTTGCGCCGGTACCCACGCGGAAAGCTCTGGACTTTTGATTCGGATGGATCCATGTCCTCGGCATCAGATGATGAAATTCTTAAAGGTTATAAATCTTCTGCGAGACCAGGCAGAAATCAACAACGTGGAAAGAATAAAGTGGCTAGGGCGGCAGCAGATGGAAGATTTTTGTCGAATCATTTCCCTGGTGTCCGCCAGTTGTTATTTGTCCCGCTTTGGGATGCTGGTCGTTCTCGCTGGCTCAGTGCTTGTTGTGTTTGGTCAACAGAGCCTACGCGTATTCTATCCAAACAAAACGAGTTGTCATTTCTCACTGCATTTGGAAATAGTGTCATGGCTGAATGTTCTCGTATAAGTACCGAAGTCGCTGATCAGAAAAAGAGTGATTTCATTGGAAGTATTTCTCGTAAGTATTGAGCAATGATTGCCAGCAAAAAAATTATCAAGGGGCTAACGATGTACAAAGATGAATTAAGAAGTCCGCTGCACGGAATACTTGCGTCTGCTGAGATGTTGGATGATCTCTCATTGCCAAATTTGGCTCAAGAACTTGTCGAAACGATTGATAGTTGCGGCCGTACCCTTTTGGACACTATCGTGAGTCCCTTTTTTACTGCTCTTGGGTGCATTTCACGCGCAATTTTCTTTCCTCGTGCCCTGGACCTCGTTCGCCCTTGCTGACTACATCTTTCAGAATCATATTCTGGACTTCTCTAAAATTAGTAGTCTTGAGAAAAATTGGCGTAGAAATCGTCGGGGCTCCACCAAACGAAGATCGCAATCGAGTAATGCTGGTCCCCTGGCTTTACAACAATCCGATCTTCCTATGATTAATCTGTTTGCTCCTGTAGATGTCGCAGTCCTCTGTGAAGAGGTGGTTGAGAGTGTTTTTGCAGGCTACGTTTTTCAAAATGTCACGGCAAAAACTTTCGATATGGTTCATGATATACATGACAAAAGCTCGGATTCGAAAAGACAATCAGGATTGCTTGCCATGTCATCTTCAGCGAACCCAACCCCACAAGTTTCGGTCATCCTGGATATTGCTCTAGATGACTACAATTTTACTACACAGCCCGGTGCTTTCCGAAGAATCATCATGAACTTGCTCGGGAACGCTTTGAAATATACGTCACACGGCTATGTACGGGTCAAACTAGAGACCGCTAAACTAGATGATCTCAACGTCCCTGGTGACGGGAGAACTCCGAGATCGATGATCATATTGACAGTGACCGACACAGGGAAGGGTATATCTAGTGAGTTCCTGAGATCGAAGCTTTTCACTCCATTTGCCCAGGAAAATACTCTCTCAAGTGGGACTGGATTGGGACTGTCCATTGTGAGGAGTATTATCAACCTACTTGAAGGAGACATTACGATTGATAGTGAATTGGGACGTGGCACTGGTGAGTAACCTTAAGCTTTCCAGCTGTGTAGATATGACATGTTGATACAGTACTGACCTATTTCTCTAGAGGTCAGAGTCACCTTGCCACTTCTTCGCGGAATGCCCAAAGATACATCAGCACCAGCAACACCAAAAGCTGTAACCTCGTTATTGCGTGAGACCGACGAATCAGTATCTTTATTGCGAAATGAGATTAGCGGTCGTGAAGTAGGCCTCTTTAATTTCAACCCTCCTACTATAGACCCTATACTTGCAAGGAAGGGAAAGCTTCTTGGAAGTTCCGTCAGAAATTTCCTTACAGATTGGTATGGTCTGAAGATTGTGCCATTATCGAAGAACCCAAAAATCATCATAGCAAATGCTCCAGACTTGTCTGTTCTCGCGAATCTCCGTAAAATGCTCCCTCGCCAAAGTAACCCGTCAATTTTGGTTCTGTGTCCGCATTCTTCACGCTTCAACCACTCATTCGCAGAAGCTGGCATCAAAGGCAATGTCACCGTAGTAGCGAAACCAGTGGGCCCACTCAAACTTGCAAGAGCACTTCGATCCTGTCTTGAGGGTGTGACGACTGCAAGTGGTACAGCCATCACGCCCGATTCATCCGGCATGGCGCAAGCTGGCACTAATGATCTTAGTAACGTCTTTGAGGATTTGCTCATTTCCCCAAATGGTGGCGAAGTATTGGACAACAGTCGTATGGCGGCTGATAGCGAGAATGCTCGGAAGGCTATTGAATCACCGACTCCAAACGCACTTGTCGAGAAGGGCATGGAGTTTCCATTTCCATTACCTCAAGGTGGTAAAAACTCTACTTCAATTGGGGAACTCTCTTTGGATAAGAACCTTCTCACTCCCATAGCTTCAAGCTTTGGTCTCACATCTCCACCTAATCCATCAGTTGGGTATGTGACTAGTCATCCATCTGGTTCTTCAACCGCAACTACAAGTACACGCCAACCTTCAATCACAGTCGCAGATTCTGATCCCTTCGCACCAAATCTACTTTTAGTAGATGACAACATGATAAACCTCAAACTTCTACGTCACTTCATAACGCGATTGGGTTACACAACGGTTCACGAGGCAGAAAATGGACTTGAAGCAGTAAAGAAAGTTGAGGAACGACCGGAGGGATATGATATCATTTTCATGGATATAAGTATGCCAATTTTAGATGGATTCGATGCTACAAAAGAAATTCGAAAATTGGAAAAGTCAAGACGAGAGCGAGCAATAGCCAACGATGGCGCAGACAAGAGTAAGAAGAATGAAGCATTAGTGGTGGCACTTACGGGTTTGGCGGGCAAAGATGATGTGGAGAAGGCGAGAGCTTGTGGCATTGACCTATTTATGACCAAGCCGGTGGCTATGAAGGAGGTGAGAAAGATGTTGGAGAATTGGAGGGCTAATCAGAGGGACTGAATGGGAGGGTGGATGACTCTGATAAGTGCAAATATTCAAGCGGAACGATGGAACGATGAATATGAATACGAATCGCATAAGGGACTTGTATTTTGAGGCGTTATGGAAGCATCCTGGCAGAAGCATCAAAATTGGGACATGGATATCCAGGAATTGTAACAATATGGAGGGACGGAGCGATAAAATTTTGGCGCGGCGTTTGGCTTTGAGCTTCTAAGAGAGAGGAGCTCATATATACCCAGGTGTAATGCATGGAATTTGTGCTTGAGATTAGCGTGGCTTTTTGGTTTTTAGGAATGTTTGGGGGGGGGGGGAGGTTCTTCGAGTTGGATGGAAGGAAATGGATTAGTGTGGAACGGATGTGATGTTAGATGATATACCCTGAGGCTGGGGCGATGGTGTGATGGAATAATTGTGGTGATGATTGATGGGATGGATGAATAGATATGTATTATATGAGATGATGAAGAAATCAATAGATACCAGGTATACTCATGTGTCTTAGTTGTACTTGGATGGTGTACTGTATTGTAGACTTATAGCATATGAGCCTAGAGCATTGTGGATTAGGGGATTGATTCAGTTAGAAGTAGAGTCTGGGGCTTTGTAAGTGGGTATAGGGTATGTAACATTCTTGTAATTTATTAATTTATTCGAAAGTATCTACTTAGGGTATTCATCCTACCTCTTTGCCAAGATAAACATGTATGGAGTGTGTGAGTGGATGAGTGAGTGGGTGGATGGGTGATTAAGTATCACCTGGTAGTGGGTGGGTGTGTGAGTGGGTAGGTTAGGTAGGTAGATCAGTGAGTATAGGGGGTGTGGTGTAGTGATCTTATACAATTTGTTAGTAAGATACATTTGAGGAGGTTGATAATAGATGTGTATATAGATGGTATAGGTGGTGTAAATGATATATATAGTGTGTTATAGTAGTGTCGTATCCATATCTGAGGAGATACCTAGGTATGTGTAGTGTTTATGGTTAGATAGGTATACCTAGGTAGGTAGAAGGTATAGGTAGAGGGAGATGAGTAAGAAATAGATGTATTTCGTTTCGTTTTGTTGAATTTCGTTTTGGCGGAGTTTTGGGGTTTGGGGTTTGGGGTTTGGGATTTGGGATCTGGGTTGATGGGTGGTGATTGATTGATTGGCTGGGTATAATGTATATGAATGGGTAGATAGGTAGATGGGTAGATAAATGGATAAGTGTTTTGTCAATTATATTGGTTGGTGGTTGGTGGTTTCATTGTATAGATAAATGAGTGGATAAGTAGATGAGAATCAACGAGAGAAAAGATAAGTAATTAGATGGATAAGTAAATTGGGAGGGAAGGGGGAAGGAGGAGGTAGATAAAATGCATTGAAACTTTATATTGGAGGAGTTGGGTAGATAATAGATAATAGATGGTTATTTAAGGTGATGGGGGTTTGTGGTATCGTGGTTGTGATGTAGTGGTTGTGATATAGTGTTTACAGTAGAGTGTTTTTGTTATAGATGGATGGGTGATAGATAGATGAATTGGGATTGGGATTAAGGGTTATGGATTTGAATTTTTGGGGAGAGGGGATGTGTGTGCGTGGATGTTTGTGTTTGTTGTTTGAATAGATGTAGATAGGTAGATGTGGTTTTTTTTCTCTTCATAAAATAGGGTTAGGATTGAAATTGGGATTGGGATTTTGGATTTCACATATGTATTTGTGTATCTGGATTTTGAGGTGAGAAGAGAGGGAGAAGAGGGAGAAGATAGTTGTATATGTATATATATGAATATATGTGTATGGTTATTGTTTGAGCGGATGGGTAGATGAATAAGTTGGTAGGTGAGAGGATAGATATTTTCAATGAGATGGGAGTTAGAATCTGGATTCTAGACTCTGGGAGAGAGGTTGATGTATTGTGTATGTATGAATTATGATAAGTAAGGAAAGATAGGTGGTAAGTGAGTAGATAGATGGCTAGGTGTATATTTTTCATGAGTTAGAATTAGAATTAGAATTAGAATTAGAATTAGAATTAGAATTCGAATTAGAATTAGAATTAGAATTTAGAATTAGAATTAGAATTAGAATAGAATTAGAATTGATAGACTGAGAATTAGGATAGAATTAGAATGAGAATTTGGGTGATAATTATTGCCACATTTGCATCTAGGACAGATTACATGATCTTGATTTTATTTGATTCTCTTTGTTTATTTGACGAGAGTGGAGGAAGTAACGAAGTAATGGAAGTATATTAGTTGAGAGAAGGTAGGAGATAGGGGATTGTAGGAGGTTGGGAGAGAGAAGATGAGATTAATAGGGGAATTAGATGGGATTCTGGGGAGCTGTAAGGGATCATGTTTGGTTATCGTGTAGATAGGTAGGTACTCGAGTAGATAAATAAATGGATGAATAGTTTCATTGAATGAGGATGGGGATTTATGTATTTGGATCCTGGGTTGTGTGTGTGTGTGTGGAGGTATGTACATGTATAGATTTGTGAGTTTTGCTTTTTGTTTGTTTCTGAAGTTTATTTGTTTATATTCTGAGCTAGTGAGTGGAGAAAAAGTGAGTAGCTTGGTGGAGAGGGAAGATAGAGGAATCAAAAGCACATAGAGGGTGAGGAGAGAAGAAATAGAGTGAGATGGAATGGAAGGGAATTCATAGAAAAATAATAGATAGTTATATTGTTTTCTAGGTCTTGTGTATGTAATTAAGATTGGAAGTGAAATCGAAATTGGAAGAAGATGATGTAAAATTGGGATAGGATTTTATGTATTTAAGTCTTGGAAGGGGCGATGATGTGAATGTATGTGATCTCATTCGTTGTTTCTTGTTTGATTTATTGGAGAGGACTTGGATGGCGGAGGGTATTTCTTTTGAGAAGTTGGAAGATGTAGGCTTCTGAGAGAAGGATATTGAAAAGAGAGGAGACACTGTAAGTAGAGAAGATTGTAAAAAGGAGATTGTAAAATGAAAAGATTGTAAAGAGAGGAGATTGTAGGGAAAGGGGATTGTAGGGAAAGGGGAGGTAATAGTATGGCATCTATACATTTGGATTCAGGGGGAAGGGTGCTGTGTGAGAATATATTAATATATATTGTTTTATCTTTTGTTTGTTGTTCTGTTGATTTGAGCAAGTGAAAGAGATAAGTCTGCGTGTAGCAGGGTGAGGATGGGAGGAGCTAGGGTAGGACGCATGGCAAGATTATGAGAGAAGAGCATAGGAATTATAAGGGGGCTGTAGGTGGTCAAGTATTTACATGGGTATTGTATGAATATATATGTAGTTATATGGGTATTGGGTTTTTGGTACGTAATTTCAATTGTAATTGGAACTGAGGGAAGAAAAACATGAAGTGAATGTTTCTTTCTTTGGAGAATAAATTTAGGATACGGTAACTCACTCTCATGCTCTTATAATCTATAGCAGATTCTATATAGAAGCTACTTTAGATTAGATTCTATAGCGGAAGGGTAGATTTTTTTAAGTGGAGGGTGAAACCTAGAGTGTAAAAGTAGAATCTATAGGGGAAGCATGGAATCTATAAGAGGGTAGTGACATCTATGGGTGGAGAGTAAGATCTGTAGGGAGAGGGTAAATTCTATAGGTGGCGAGTAGGTTATATGGATTAAAAGTGAAATCTATATGGGAGAATAGATTCTATAGGTTGAGAGTAGAATCTAAAACTACAACAACATCACTTTTCCCTTAATTTTCTCCATAGATTCTATTTAATACAGACTGAATACTATGCTCTTGAAATGGGATTCTATTCTACAATCTAATCTAGGATCTAAAGAGTATGATAGTCGAACAAATGAGCTTTTTGGAATATGAAAGCAATTCATTGGCTTTGGAGGAGCATAAGAGTAATTTACCGAATCAAATATAATGGATACTATAAGTTAAGAATTGGGTTGAAAGTTGGAAGTTTCGAGTCATGGTACCTAGGTAGTTGGAATGAATAAGAAAGAAAGAAGATGGGAAGGCACTGATGGGCTGGTTTGAGATTTGATAGGAAGAACTTGTTTCGACTTGGCGAAACTTCGAAAGGTGATGAAGCCTTCTCTACTCTTTTCTTTTCTTCTTTCTGGTTAAAGTTCTTTTGGGGGAGGGGGGAAGCTAGGTATCTACCGAAGTCTTGTGAGATGCGTTGTTCTGAGGTGCTGTTTGGAATAGAATGAATGGTTAGGTCTCGTGTATATGATTTGAAATGAGGGAATTAACTAGATCATCATCTTGGTCCTCGATACATCGATCGTGAGATTGTTTAATATGCGGATGAGTGATGGAGATGAAGATGGAGATGGGCTAGAATTTACGCATGCCTGGTGGGTAGTTGGGTCTATCAGGTAGGTAGTTGAGTAAATACCACCACCTCATAGAAACTCAATTGCCGAGTCGATAGAGAAATGATGTCTTGATCATGAGTGAGTTATTAGTCAGGATTAAAGCATCAGCGTCATTCTCTTCGAAAATGAATGGTTCATCGAGGAAGTGCTGTTTGGATTTGATGTCCAAGACTCTTGGACCCGGAACTGACATACTCTAATTTAAGCTTACTCCGTTAAAATGGTTCTAGTTCCGCTTCTATTTCTATAGAGACGATCTTAAAAGTTACCCGGAGCATCAAATTTGTAATCGTCAATGGCTACTTACTATAGGGTATAGTAGTATTGATGATGGGTATATATCCAGATGCACTAGTATTTTATCCACATTTAGCCGGATGTCGGTACCTTTCAAAGGTGGTACCGAAGACCCCTTTTGTGAAACAACCTTGGAGTGGAGGCGCTCGTTCGCACCTTTAAACCAATGTAATGCTTTTTTCGCATCAAGTGTGTGATGTATCAACCAAGACGCTTTTGCTTGATTTATACAGAATAATCAATCAATACCAGGCAAATGATTTTCAATATTCAAGGGACGAGTGACCTATCTACTGTATTTTACTTCGCACTATCATGAATGATGTGGATTTCGCATATGTGTTGACAGAAGTTCACTAGTCTACTACTAGAATACCCGTACATCAAGCTTTTCCACGGTTAACACTATCACACCACAACTTACTCGATTTGCAATTTAAGTTTCCCATCCAAAATCTTATTTCATCCCCGTTCATCCCATAGCCAATCCCCATCTCCAAAGCATCATCAACATATTTGACAACTACCGTTTCGATCGCATGACGTTCATCCATCCCCCTTATCCCAATTGGCAAGTCTGGATCTTGAACCTATAACTCTAATTGAGAAACTCGTCCGAAATTACAGTTGGTTTTGGACTCGTGAAGCCTCAATGCGGGGTAGTACCTTGCTCTATCTTTGCATATAGCCGATACACATTTGTGGGTCGAGGCAGGGATTTAGATTAAACATTTAGAAACGGAGAATAAAGACGTTTGATGTAGAAATATTGTGGATGCAATTATTGCATATCCAATACCTTTGCGGGATATATTGAAGAATGCCACTTTAAGGTCCAGTGGCCAGATTGAATATAGTGGAGACCAGATGTGCTTTAAAGTTTCTCTTGGGAGAAATGATGGATGAAGGGGCTGCAAATGACAGATGTAGGGGTACTCCGGATGGAGCAAACGATCTTGGATCTAGATATATAAGTTGTATCTGCTCTCAAGTTTAGAGAAAATCATCACACTCACATACTCTCTTTCAACAACTAACTACTTCACTCTTTCAAACAAATCTTCACAATGGTTTCTGCATCTTCCCTCCTTCTCGCTGCATCAGCTATCGCTGGTGTCTTCTCCGCTCCGGCCGCAGCACCCGTCAGCGAGAACTTGAACGTTTTGCAACAAAGAGCATTGACTTCTTCCGCTACTGGTACAAGTGGTGGATACTACTACTCCTTCTGGACCGATGGAAGCGGTGGTGTTACCTACTCCAACGGAGCCGCTGGTCAATACGCCGTAACCTGGACCGGTAACAAGGGAAACTTTGTCGGTGGAAAGGGATGGTCCGTTGGTTCCGAGCGGTAAGTTCTCATTCCTTCCTTTTGTCGTCTTTGAAAAAAAAAACATCAAACTAATCCCTCCCCAAAGATCCATCTCCTACAGCGGATCCTACAAGCCCAACGGAAACTCCTACCTCTCCGTCTACGGTTGGACCACCAACCCCCTCATTGAATACTACATCGTCGAAGACTTTGGTACCTACGATCCTTCCTCCGCCGCCACCGAGATCGGCAGCGTCACCTCCGACGGTTCCACCTACAAGATCCTCGAGACCACCCGTGTAAACCAACCTTCCGTGCAAGGAACTGCTACCTTCAAGCAATACTGGTCTGTCCGTACCAGCAAGCGTACTAGCGGTACCGTTACCACCAAGAACCATTTCGCTGCCTGGAAGAAGTTGGGATTGACTCTCGGATCTTCTTACAACTACCAAATTGTCGCTGTTGAGGGTTACCAAAGCAGTGGTTCCGCTACCATCACTGTTTCTTAAATTTGCGATGGATAAGAGAAGGGGAGATTGGGGGATGGATGAGTAGATAAGGGGTGGATGGAGAATGGATGGAGAGTCTTAGGAATCTTGTTTCTTGTATATATTCCTTACGGTGCTGTTTCCGGCAATACCGGATGTTGTCGTTTTTATAGGCCTGTACAAAGCATGTGTATGGCGACGAATTTATAATGTTATCTACGCTTTCGAAAGATCTTTACAGCTGTTCAAATATCACATTTCCACGAACGATCGATTGAATGGAACTGTCAATTGAAGGGTAACATAACAAGTATTCTGAATACTGGGTTTCCATTGAATCTGTTCCCATATGCTCTCATATCGTCCATCGTATCTTTCATCGAATCATAACACATCGTACCATACCGTATCGTATCATCATATCGCGTCATACACTCCTCCTGCCATCACCTCGAGAGAAACCGTGATTTCTCTCCCACTCTCAGAACGAAAATAAATCTGTCATAAACACCCACATCCTTTAAAGAAAACAAAAATTCAACAACTAACCTACAAATGCTCATACATTAAAATCCATCCAATCCATCCCACAGTATGATCACCCATGATCCATTTCTCAAATCCCCACAGACAATATCCTCACCGTCACATCTCCCTCACACCACCCCATACAACACACACACATAAAATTTCTCACTCCTTCTCGTATCTCCATCTATCCTTCAGCGAACGTTTAGTAGCCATCTCTATCTACCGCAACTCCAACATCTCCGCTCGTAGCTGTCTTCGCTTTGCACGCATATCTTCTCATTCCTGCATCTCCGCTTCTGTCTCTGCTCGACGTCTGGCTCGCTTGGATCGTCGAATAGAATGTTCAGGTTGGGGTTGGTTTCGTGGTTCTAAAGTTTCGTCGGCGCGTCGTTTGAGGGATTGTATGCCTTGGGTTGGTCGGGCCAATTCATGATTTGGAAGTGAATGGAATTTCGGGAGCGATCCAAAGGGGTTTCTTTGTATTCTTGCTTGGTATTCTGCTTTCCGAGTTCTGATTCCCTGTTGGTCCTGCAGAGCGAGCTGGGTCTTCTGAGATAGTTGGGAGTGTTGGTCGTGAGCATCATGGACGTGTTTCACTAGTACATTTCTTTGATCTCGTATCTCGCAAGCTCGTTGGTCGTAGACGTCTTGTGCGTCGGTTGCTTTTTGGGCTAATTGGTCTTCAGCTAACTGGTCCTCGGCTAGTTGATCTTGGTCCATTTCGTCTTCGTCCATTTGGTCATAACCTTGAGTTATCTTGTAGGTTGTTCCGACTTGTCCGGTTCGTTTCTCGTAAGCTAGTTGGTCATAAACGTCTCTTGCCCTTTCAGCACGTCGTTTTTCGGCCGATTGATCCTGAGCGAGTCGGTCACAAGCTAGCTTCGCTAATTGGAACAGTTCAGTCTGTTGTACTGGCTGTTCTTTAGCTAGCTGTTCTTGGATTACTTGGTCGTGAGCCACACTCGCCTCCCGAGTTGTTTCATTCTGTTGGGCTTGTTTCTCGGAAGCTTGTCGCTCGTAAAAGATTTTTGCATTTTGAGCTACTTGTTCTTCGGTCAATTGATCTTGAGCCGGTTCTTCGCAAGCTTGTTTCGGCTGTTGGACCACTCTAGTCGGCTTTGGTAGTTCCTCTTGGATCGGTCCATCGTGTGCTTCTTGTGACTCTTTATCCATCCGCGCCTGTTGAGCTGTTTGCTCATAAACATTTTTCGCCTTTAGCGCCAACTGAGACATTTTCATTGGTTCATTCGGTTGGTATTGTTGTGCTTGCTGAACAGTTTCTCGTGTTTGATGTGAGGCCAAAGTCTGAACTTCCCCAACATCTTCCTCTATCTTGACACCATAATGCCCGAATTTTCCCACCGTATCAGACTGTCTAAACTGAAAGGCGATGGTAGGATTGGAATTTTTGAAGAGGTTTGAATTCAGGTCAGGGGTTTGTGTGGTCAACGGGGAGGGTTTAGCGGCAGTATTCGTAGCTTTATAGGGTTGTAAATGATTCGAATTCTGATCTGAAGTTTGGTATGGCCGATGCGGATTGAGGTCTCTGAACATCGAGGGTGGGCGAGGCTGAAATTGGAATTGTTGTTGAGAAGAAGATTGTCGAGATTGAGATTTGTAAGATGGAGCATGTTGATCTTGAACGTCTTGGGAGACTGACAGCGCTCGGAATCGATTAATTTCGAGTCCCTCTTGAGGTTGAGGATTCTCTGTTTGGATGTTTGAAAACTGTTGAAGGTTTGGGTCAATGCTGTCTCGATTTTGAGGAAGTACGGAGGAATCAGCACAGGGAACAATGGCGCTTACACTAGCCAGACTATCAAGTTCGGAGTTCATATCCACATCTCTCGTTCCATCTCCAGGCTCTTTTTCGGCCGTGGCCTCCAATCCGCTCACGAAATCAAGATCTGAAATAGATGGGTCATCTTTGCTGAGTATATGACCATCTTCATCTAGTGGAGGATAGCTATGCGGCGTTGGCGAAAACTGCAATGAATCGTTGGTTTGACCAGCAAAGTCAACACCTGCTTCTCTTGCATTATCGAAGTTCTCAGGGCTGTTGAGTGATTCTATATTCCGTTCCTCATCGATACTAGGAAAACCCGTGTCTTCATTGTTGCTTAGGTAGCCAATATCGTCTTTATTCATATCAGCCATAAGATCAATCATAAGATTGACAACATCCAGCTTACTTCGGGCTTTATTAATTTTATCATCCACTTTGGATATGAGGTCTTGGAGCCTCGCTGCCTCGGCCATTCTCTTACCTCTGTCGTCCTCACTCCCTTCACTGACACGATCCGTCGCCATAGTGAATTTCTCTAATTTCGCTTCGTATAGTTTCTTGACTCTCCCATGACCAATAAGACTGGATCGAAGCCTTTCTACCTCAAATTGCATTCCTTTAAATTCCTCGAGCCTTGATGTGGTCTTCTTAGGCGGACCCAGAGCTGGTGTAGCGAATACTGGTACGGGCATAGGATATTTTGGTATAGACTTGGCAGTGGATACTTTAGCCTTCGGCCTCAGAGGCAAATTGGCAACACTAGATTTTTGCTGATTAGTGGGCATGCTTCGTTGCGAAGATCGTGCGATCACATCCTGATTCGGCTGTAGTCCTTGGAATGAGCCCTCGTTCCTGTTCTTCAATGATTCTCCTAGTCGTTTAGCTGCCCTTCTTTCATCAACCGTTTTACAATTAATACATGTGGATAGAAACCTGCCATTGCTTATGGGAAATTCGGACCTGGGCTTCCAAACTCTTTCCTTGCTACAATAGCGATATAGGGGACCCTCTTCACCAGTTTCCGTGCGCAGGTGCTTTTGAGGATAACCTGGCATGTTTCGATCATCTTCAGGAAGAGGAACACCTGGACCGAAAATTTGCAGCCATTGTTGATAGACATTTAAAGTTGTGAAATACTGTGGAGTAACACCAGCAGGGGCGCTTCCAGGATAGAAGACCTCATTGGAGAATTTGGGTACGATACGTTGCGGAACAGGCGTCTTTCCTACATGAACAAATGTCATCTTATCACTGAAGTCTATGTTTATGCCAGAGAGTATATGGCGTGTAACGTGTTGATGACTGACAAAAATATTCGGAAGTTGTCGGAAAGATTATCAGCAGTGACGGACAAAAGTCGAATGCTATCAGAGGAATAAATAAAAGAATCGAATGCGTTCAGTGAGATGTGCAATGAGACATGCAATGGTTCTAGAGGTAGTCAATAGGACCACATGAAATGCTGGGAATTATTCGTGAAGAAAACGCGACCGAGCGCGGAATTATCACCTAGGGAACACTTAAGTAGACATGAGGCGGAGTCGAATTCACTTTGTTTACATCTTCTTATCTTGCTTTATGATCAGTCATGCCGAGGATAAGCAGATAAATGAGGGGCTGGAGGATTGATGAATGGAGTGAATGTTGAATTGTCAATGAGGATATTGTAGATCTTGAGATGCCATCCCATAGTTACATTGTGGTTGTTTCTGAGCGAGGAGCGTTGAGAGGTAATTGTCGTCTGAAGGATAAAAGACTTTAGCGGGTAAATTGCTGAAGCTTGCAATCACCATTACCTAGTAATAGGACATACATTTTGAAAATAGAAGTGCCATCTTCATTAGTGAAGTGTGTCTATGGAATGTAGATCCATGATATTTTGCGGCTCTTAATGTAGGTACTAACTCGCTTAACAATACGCCATTCATTAGCTTGCGATTCAGTACGTCTGATGATATCCACATCTCATAATCGGGTCGTGATATTTTGAATTTTGTTTGCTAGCTGATGACATGGAAGTTCTCTGGAGACAGGATATCATCAAAGGAAGAAAAAATGAGAAGTAGGTGCCGGGATGATTAATTGAGAGATGGTGATGAAATCACGAACTGAAAGATGAACTATCTATAGGATCAGAAGCTATGCTACCTAGTAGTCGAGCAGCATATACTAGAAAGTCTTTATGTGATATGAGAGGCTGGCTGAGCAACGCATGAGAACTCTCTTCCTCGTTGCTGACTGCTTACTGGGAAAAAATCATGGAAGTCAAATGAAAATTTATTTCTCGCAAGGACATACAGAAGATTCAATCTTACATACATACTATAATATAGTATAGAGACCTCAGAAATATCAGATGGAAAATATTAAAAATAAATGCTCATGCATGGAAAGCGTGCGCCGTGAGATATTAAATGATACGTATCACTTCCCATATCAGAATTCTACGTGAACATAGTATGTTTGATTTGTCCTTGTGTTGAGATCAGAAATAATAACGAGGTAGACTTCCCCCAAATACTTCCATCAAAGTAACTTTCAAAGAAAATAAGAATTGCGTATAGAATACCACTTGTTCTGGGCTGACTTATTTCCATGATAGAGAGTTATTTTGATGGCGAAGGAAAAGTAAACATGTATTGGCAGAGAGTTCCCAACTTGGAAATCTCAGGACAATTTACTATATATCAACATACTATCAATCCAGAGAGGGTTACTACTTATAACCATTGTATACTCAGAGATCGAATGTTGATACAGGTAGTGAAATTCACAGGTTACGAGGAACCTCACTTTGTCTATTGCCTTGACAGCAAATCTTCTACTGTCGTTCATCCATGAGCATGACAGTAACCTGTTGTTTTTGCATGGTTCATGTTGCAAAGAAAATTCAATGTTCATTGAACACTATGGAAGCAATAACAAACATATCAATAAACAAACAAGAAGCTCTGTTAGAAGTGAGTCTAGGTTCAACAAAAATCAAAGCCCTCGCTTCGATAGTCGGTGCTCACACAACTGCTCGAGATTTGTGATATTCAAAATTCAAATATAAACCCGAAGTAAGACCTTCAAAGAACTCTTGTCTTGTTTCGGGATTGGGATAGCCATTTAAAGTCCTGGAGCTCTTCCATTCTCCAAACTTCCCACAATCTCGACAATAACATTACAACTTTCAAAGTCTTTGAGATAATCTTATACTTCGCAGTTACTTTCCTTGTTCGATAGTACGACTGCTTTACATATTGGTGCCATCAAGAAACGGCTTGTCAAATCCACAAATATTGGCATCCCGATTAATTTCTGTTGGACTTCAACAATTGAAGATCGAATCAAGTCCTTGGACTTCATACCATTTAATGATACGACATACAATTCATAGTAAGTCCACAACTATCTATGGCTTTCTTTGAGATTCCAGAGCCCATGATAGCTTGCTTATAGCCTCGACATCTCTCCAATCCTCAGAAACTGATCTGTTATATAGCAATCCGCCTCCTCCAGCAAATTCAAGTTGGACACTATCGACACCAGAGAGAATCATGGAAGGCAGCTCGATTTGTATGTTATAGCGTCCAATAGCGGCATACCTGTCGATACAATGCTATCCAAGAAGCACCCAGAAATTCGCTGGCCACTGGTCGCGGCAAGTCTCAGAACTCGCGGACTTCCAAAGCCAAATGAGCTTCTGTATTCGCAAGTCCCAGAGGGTAGTAAGTCATGTAAGTCATCTCATTCCAACTTCCAGCATGCAACTAGCATGCCCACACCTGATGTACTTTTTAAGATCATGAAGATCTATATTCAACACTTCGAGTCTCTCTTCAAGCGTATCACCACTGACATAAATGACTTATAGCGGTTCACTACTTTCGGCAACGACTCGTGGCTTCCGGCGCGCCGATTCCCTTCCTGAGATCATGAAAATGTATATTCATCGCCTCGAACATCTTTTCAGGCGTAATGCCGTTGATATAGATGAGGTACAACGAGCAATGAGAGTTCCAATATGCCACCTCCCGGCCCATCACACTGACCTCGATGTCAGAACACTGTAAGTACGTCTCAAACTTCTCATCCTGCAAACGTATAAGCCTTGGCATCTCTAACATTATACCAAGGAGATGACGACCTCGGTCCAGAGGTAAATGAGTATGTCCTGGTATCATTGTTCCAGGACTGCTTCCCTCTTGCGAGTACGAAGCACCATTCGTGGGCGGTCTCGGCCCAGAGGTAAATGAATATGTCCTGGTGTCACTCTTCCAAGCTAGATTTACCTCTTGCAAGGGGAGTGAGACCAAGACTTATTCATTGACTTCTGGACTTGCCGGGTCACAAGACGTGTTAGTTTAGATTTGATATAGTTGCCATCGTCACATCTGCTCCAAAGCAGATCTTCAAAAATATTAAGTTGTCTGCCTGCCCAGGCAGGCTCTTCTTTACTTGAAGTGCCTGTGTGGCTGTGGGGATTGAACGGTGGTCGTCGTTCAATCGTGAATGACGATGTTTCGATCTGGTGTTCTTGAATACCTGAAGGGCGCAAGGTGGCATGTGTGTGGATAATGTGGAATTGGTGTTGTTTGAGATATTACTTTGCAGATATTTTGATGATGGGAGATGGGAGATGGGTTCCTGTTATTGATAGTGTATATGTAGGAGGTGGACAAGTAGTACCAATAGAATACAGTTAACCATAGCCGCTTCGGCGTGCGCTTCCTTTTTCTCATCGTGCTGAAGTGTTTGAGAAGCTGTTGGCAGAGAGTCGTGGGATTATGGTGAGTTCTATCCATGGGCTTCTCATTGACTGATAGTTAACAAGAGAATCAGACTCTATGTGCAGAGCAGAGTTTGAGGCTCACACTCCGACCAGCTTGTAAACTGTTCGCCGACAGGCCGTACAGAAAGGGAAAACAAGAATGTTTTCAGCGGCTACCTGGTAAGTCTTCGGATTTTAATTCCATTGTCCATAATACAAGGTACTGATTTCTATTTTGCTTTAGCCAATTGATACCTGTCTAAGTCCCTACCCAAGGGTCCCAACGCCTTCATATACCCCTTCAAACAGGGTATGCAGTGACTTTGCTGCCTTGCACTCGATCCCGGACTTCTCACATCCGATGAGGATGAGCAAAGTGGAGAGGGTGGAGCGGAGGAAGAGGGCGCCTCCCTGAAACCACAGGCCTTGAATAGAGCATCGACAGCTTTGCCTCTCATCAACCTTTCGTCTAGACCCATATCGGAGAGCCAGTCATTACCAAATGCCCTTAGATCAACCTAGAAGCCCCATCCCATCACTGGGTAGATGATGTTAGTATGATTCTTCCCTCTCAAGACTGCTTTAATAACGCTTCCTTGATAGGTTCCAATGGAGCTTGAAAGATTTTCCAAAAGTTGTCTCCTTCGAAAAGGATTACGTGACGAAGAATTGGTGCGGTGAAGAAAGCCATTGGGACTCAAGTAAATTCAAAGTTGCCGGTGGCTTGAGTCAAGCCAGGCAACTTTGCGTCCACACCATCTACTTCATCTGCCGATTAATACCCATCGAGCCCTTTCCTACACTCAACCACGACACTGTGTTCTTCACTGATATCCTTTCAGGCATTTCAAATGCGGCGGCATTTGCTGGTTGTTACTTTTTCCCTGCCTTGCCACCAAGGCAATGCGCCCAGGCAAGAGGCGCTCCAGCCAAGATACACCATTCGGGAAATCACTTCATCTTGAAGTGATTTCCTGAACTCGCTTGCCGAGGATAGTGAAATCTACCAAGGCATGCTGGCAGGTAGCCCGATCAAGCCTAGAGAACAGATCCAGCCAGAGCAACTCCGCAACATTGTTCAGCAGAGCTAGTTGGGCTGTCAGAGAAGGTAGTTGCTAGTCTTGTGTAGGATAATAATTCAAATTTAATTTCATTGAAGTGTTGCTTTGTCTTTTGTCCCAATATAATACCATAAAACGTGCCCACTATCACATACGACCATAGACTGAAGAGAATTGGGCATCCCGTCCGCTCTGCCATACACAAGCTTCAGATCGGTGGATTAGTAGTTGGGTGGGTGACCACCAGCGAATCCCCACTGTTGTATGTTTTTTTTTTTTTTTTTTTTTGGCATCTGAGGGAGGGGACGAGCCGGGAAAGGGGATGTCTCTTTTGTGACTCTTGGTCGCTTTGTATGACTATTTCAGAGCACACGAGACCAATGGACTAATAGTTTGCTTCGGCATTAAGAAAGTCTTCCAGCGTTCGTAGTTTTGTTTCAGTTATGCTCGACATCGAGATCCCGAGGTCCAAAATTGCGCCGAGAAGTCTCTAGAATTGATCTTCGACGGGAATTTGCTTCATCTCAACGCCCCACTATTTTGTCACCGGCAATCAAGATCTACCCACCCTGTAGCCCATATTTCATCGAGTATTCCTGCTTGCTGATACAAATCTTATCGGTACGAATTCCCATAACGTGGCTCTCCTCATCAATCTTTCTCCTTGCGCGAGATACTGTAGATGGTTTCCAAAGGCAGACTGGTAGTGCACCAATCTCGAGCATCTCCCTAGCTTATGCTTCGGTTCAGTGTGCCGGGGTTCTGGAGATCTTAGGACAAGAGCAGTTATTCTTGTCAGTATCAAGACTGCGGCGATGGAGTAGTAAATATTGGAGTATCGAAGAAGTTTGTAGAAAATAAAGGATGTACTTGTCATGGCCTTACATGTTGTTAGACTTCCAGCCTCGACTGTGTTTGATAATTGTTGTTGTGACTGGGATCTCCATGCAAATAATGTGAACAGTTTATGAAGAGCTGGCCCCTCTGTGAATCAATGTCCGACATTGCCGAGATCCACTATGGTGAATTGTGCTTTGTCACCTGTGTTCACGTCTTCAAAAATGTGTGAATACCTACCTACCTACACAACTCTGCTGACAGTACACCCATGAGTGATCAGAGCTGATATAGAAAAGAAAAATTACTCTCTAGGAAAGCTTTCACCATCGAATAGTGACATTTTAAAACTTGATGGAGGAAGAGGAAGATGAAGTTAGCGTTTACAACAAAAGCAAACAGTGAAGTTCTAGTATATGCATTAGTGCACCGGTCACTAGACACCTCCATCTTGAACCAAAACAACCATCAAAGAACTGACGGGAGCAAACGTTGGAGGGAGGAGAATTTGCAAAGGCAGCCGTGAGACAAGATCTAGCTCATCATTGAGACTTCACGTTCTGACAGTTGAATCTTCCCACTCGACTAAGACTTCCGAAGTTATTCCAATACCAAACATTAACTTCGATGTCGTCGTCAGGAATGATACTTCCGCATCTTCTTGCTTCCAAATTTGGTGCTGTCGTCGAACAAACAAAAATTGCGGGGAAGTTTCCAGCCACCAAAATCAAAGCCGCTCGTGCCACTTCACTTCCCTGACTCCCGAGATCCCCATCCACCACCACTCCATCTGACAACACACTCACACCACTCCTCACCCAACACAACACAACACTCTCACCCCATAAGATCATTCGGCATCGCAAAAAGCGGAACTTGTTATTCTTCAACTGTGAGTATTCAAGGCAAGTGAGCTTGGCAAGTATTGGCAAACATAGAAATCTATGGAACAATCGTTGGAATACGAGGAGATCGGCATCTGGTACGGTACTCGTTATCTATTTCTAGATTCACATGCATCTGACGTAGTCAACCGTATGGATACATCCCTCACTGCTTCCATCATCTCGTACTCGCCTTATCAATGAATGAGACTCGGTTTATGTAAATTTATCACTCCAAAGTGATGGAAATGCGGAGGATTAAGCATGAGATCGAGGCGTCCGGAAGATGCACACGATACCGCTTCGATGCCAAGATCTTCGTACCCGCACAGCCTTGCATACAGCGTGCATATACCGCTGTTCTTCTCGTATTGCTGAGAGGAGACTCTACTGATGGGGTTATGAATAGTTTTGATAGATATCATCTGATTTAGTTGCAATGGGATGTTTCTCGTAATTGACAATGCAGGCAATGCGGTCCTGGTAGGTACCCCGCTATCACGAGTTTCGATGGGTGGGAGGAGGCGACATGTACGGAAAATTATCTGGTGAATTACTGGGGCGGAGGTGAGGCTTGCGTGAGGGGCTTTTGAGGGGTAGAAGGTATATAAGACATGATGTGCGCTGTGGTGGAAGATCATTATCAACATCAACATCTACAACATCACTTCAAAGTATCTCAGATATCTACAAGAACTTCTACCTCAAAAACAAACCTCACCACCTCAGACACCCAAACTCAAAATGCAATTCCCAACTCTCGCTACTCTCCTCACCTTTGCCGTTAGCGCAACAGCCATCACCGTCTCCTACGACGTCGGCTACGATGATGCCAGCCGTTCTCTCGCCGTAGTTTCCTGCTCCGACGGAGCTAACGGACTCCTCACCAAGGGCTACTCTACCCAAGGTTCCCTCAGAAACTACCCCAACATTGGTGGTGCATCCACCATCGCCGGCTGGAACGATGCAAACTGTGGCAACTGCTATCAATTGAGCTATGGAGGAAGAAGCATCAATGTCCTTGCCATTGATCACGCTGCTGCGGGATTCAACATTGGACAACGAGCACTTGATACCTTGACCGGTGGACAGGCAGTTGCTCTCGGAAGAATTGATGCTACTTACACCCAAGTCGACAGAAGTGTTTGTGGATTGTAGATGGTTGAAGAAGTCCAGAATGCAAGCACGGGGATGGGAATGGAAGCTTGGAATAGGGGACGATGAACATGAAGATGAATATTGCATTGGAGATGGGAGTAATGGTGTTTATGACGATTCACGAGTATGGTTACGAATATTTAAAGCAAAGTAATAATGATAATGCAAGTTTTGCTACTTAATCTTTCGCTCCAACTGTGCGTTTTGAATGTGAGGTACTTTTGAGAGTGTTATCCAATCTTTGGTGCGATCCATGGAAGCTCGGAATGTTCGGGAAATACAGCTTCTATCTCACGTTAACTATAGCTTGATTATGACTTACTTACTGTTGATGTTTCACACATGTGGAACGATAAGAGTTGTCCGTATTTGCTCCAAGGCTCGCCATTGACAGAATCCCAGATCGATTTGATAACATAAATGCGGGTATCTTCAAAATGTAAATGTAGATATATTCGTATATGGAATGGAATCTGTACTGATTATTCTATAATCTAAATGCTATATCTAATGGTTTGATATCGATGGTCCCAAGTTCCAATCCAAAACGCCGTACTCTACCCATATTCACATGCCAGATTTAGTAACCCTTCAATAAATCAAATCGTACACCTTCAGATATCAACTCAACTCGTCACCCCTCAAGACACCCTCTTCACAAGGGGAATCTTCGCACCCCAAACCTGTTTATGAAATCCCAAGAAAACCTTTAACTGTCCCTCGAAATTCCCCATATATTCCGAATGAGAATACCTACACCTAATTTCCCGCAATCCCTCCAGTGTCAACAAACCCCCATAATTCAATTGCTCCCAGCTCTCCGCTCCTCCCTGCCCCTCATACTCCTCCACCACTTCCTTACATCTCAATCCTTCCTGGAACTTCAGATGTACATACATCGTATTTTCCCAATCCAGGCCCTCCAACTCCACCGTAGTGACACGCTCCAAAATCCTCCTATCCACCGAATTCAAAAATGCCATCCACTCGACGAAGCGTTTTCGGCCTTTGAGGTTCTCGCCGCATAGATCCCCGGCGAAGAAGGAAATGGTGTCCATGAGCGGATTTACACAAATAGGCTGTCTCATGTATTTACTGAGGAGAAACCCGCAATTGCCACCAAGTTTCCCACGGGATCCTGGAAATTCCGAACGGTAAAGGAGAGTATAGTATAAGAGTGTCTCGGAACGTGATTCAGAACAGATAGAGAGGGTGATGGGGGGTGGGGTGGAGTGAGCTTGGAGGGGAGTGATGTTGAAGGAGAGGGGGACGGTTCGGGAGGAGGGGAACAGGGAACGCCAGATCTTGCGTTGGAGTTCGAGGGGAAGGAGGGTGAATTGATGGAATTTCCAGGGAGATGGCGTTGGTTGTTCTGATGTCTCTGGTGTTTCTGATGGTTTTGATGTCTTTGATGCTTTTGATGCTTTTGATGCCCTTGATGGGAACCATGATTTTGGTGTCGTGATTGACTTTATGATTGACATCGTGACTGTTTTCCTCCTTTCCTTGTTGAACATAAATCGAAATGGTTGTGTTCCTGCTACTATCCAAACCCTATTACTGTAAATCGAAATAGAATCAAAAGAATGTTCAAGTGAGTATGATGAAAACAACAAAATTTCAAACACGAAAATACGCCCCTGAAAAAATCACTATAAACAAACCACAACACAGAAATTTCCTCCGCAAAATTATCTCGAGTCTCCTACTTGCACTCGAGTCATGGAGGGGTTTTGTGATGTCTTTGCGCAATGAATCGAGTCGAGAAGCTAGAAAATTCTAATTTTTCTAGTGTTTCCAGCCTTATGATGAAACCAAAGTTAAATTTTTCTCTAGGGGCGCGTTGGAAAATTTATCGATATACTTTGACGATAAAGAAACTTAGAAGGGATGAATAATTCAGGAGGAAATGAAGTGATATGAATGATTGAAGCAAAGCGAGATAGATACCTACGTATGAGAGAGATACATGTGGAAGGATATCTTCACCGCCGTCGTGCGTCTTGTTTAAACAAGCATATACCTACTCACCGCGCATTCCCACTCGAGAAGTGAAGTTTCGAAACCGGATAATTATCTCGACGTGTATTTTTGAATCTTTCCTCTGTGATGAAAGAAGACAGGAATCCAAGGGAATTCTTCTGGCGACAGTGAGGTGTTGGTCCTACATTGTGTCAACGAATGTTGAATTCAGATGTTTCATCCCATTTTTTCGACCGACACTAGAGATGCATCGTATGTATGCGAATCAGAGCCAATCACATGATGTGATTGACTAGGACTGATCGACCTATCACTTCCAAGGGGCAAGAGATTTAAAAGATCTTGGCTCATCATCAAATGAGATATGCAACGAGGATGAAGATAATGGGAATCATGTGAAAATCATGTGAGATTCATGTGATAGTCATGTGCCAGGAGGCTGAGCTGTGCAGGGGTATCGTATGCAATTCTCTTATCACCAAGATTCTTATCAGTCCAATAACCCATTCTCAACCCATTGAAACGGCACGGCAACAGACAGAAAGGGGATCCTTTCCGACCTTTACCTGTTTTAACGAGATAAAATGGATTGAATGGGAATGGGAAACATTTACAATCTCGACTCCTCGTCAATATGTCGTCTTACATATTAATACCATGGAACCAAACGGGAATACCATTCTTGATACAACCCACCACGGCACAAAATTTGAATGAAGGAAACAAGGAAAACCCAGACCTAAACTCTCCTCGCTCAGTGTAGCCGCCCGAACCCTGAGTTACGGCATAGTCTACTTTTACTTTTGTTTGAGTCCTTTCACTTCACATGTTCTGAACGACGGGAACGAACTGTTAATATAGAATCTTTCGAGAATGACGAGTTCGATAGATCATTCGTTACCTTTGACTCCCAGCCAGAATTAAAGGAGTTTCAAATGTTTGCTTCCAGCTTATCGGTTTGTTCAAACCTGGTTAGGATTGCGAATAAGATTGGAGCTCCTACGATGGTCTATCTACACGATCGCTTCATCAAGCCCTATGAAAGTAGTTTTTCGTTCTGTGATAGGTCAGGCCATCTTAGGATCGTGGGTATGAGCTACCAAAGGCTTCGAAGCTCAAAGCTCACGATGGTACCTGGACACCCACTTTCATATATGACAGTTGCACGGAGTTGGTATCTTTCAAGGGCAGTTACTGGACACATCGGACGGGAAGATAGTGATTACTATTCACGAACAGGTGCCCTCATTTAAATGTTCCGTCCCTTGTTCTTTATACATCGTTGGAACCATTGGTTCTATTCAGCTGCATTCATGAAAACATGGGTGATCTCCCACGGTTCTGACCTTGATACAATTATTCGAACCTCTATTGTGGGTTCTCATTGGTTTGTTTTAATCTTTCATGGCTCAGCATACAGGACCCAATCATTCATCTGATCTCCAAAAAGAGACTAGGTACGGAGAATTGCCTCGGTTTCGGAAGATGACAAGTGGGTCTTTCGTCGATTTCATCTGAAGCTATTCCCATTTCATGGGTGCATGTTAAAATCTAAGTGGATTTTTATAGATGACAGCTCTCCACAAACTATGTACCTTGATCTTTGGTATGGTGTATCCATTATATCTCAATAGCACGAACCACAATACATACACACCACACCCAGTCATACTCAAATAACATTATCAAATCTTCCTTCGGACCCATTTTCAAAAGGTTCTAGAGGGAAAATAAGGCGATATTTGCTGGCAGCCACAAGTATCGTGCCCCAATAATTTATACGATCCATTTTAAGAGTAGATCCTCGCCAAATATATCGATTCGTGGAGGTACAAGGTTAGGCAACTTTCTGATTGACCAGCAATGTCCATGTCTAATGGTGGCAATTTTCAGCAAAAATGATTGAATGAAACGAGGCTTCATCGATCATATACCATTGATATTTTTTTAAGGATGGAAATTTGAAATTAGCATCTACATGAAATTTACATTTTACTTCAACGAACCCCAGAACTTATACTCCACCTGTTCATGACTCTCTTTAATTGTACTCTTTGACTTCCAAATATACACAAATTTCCGCCGTTGCACATTACCCCATTGTGCTCAAGCTGGCTTAAAGCTTGGTTGGCAGTGACATATTCGATGTATTGGTGTTACGAAGCCAACGACCTGCAAAAACCTGGCCATTGGATTTGAGACTGTCCGGATGATATGAGCTGTACAAATCTCGTCGTGGAGGCATGGACATCTTGGGCCATAGCCGTCATATTCATTGCAGTGAGAATTTCTGCACGAATCTCGAATCTGGGATGGACACAATTAAAGTTGGATGATGGTTTAATGTGTGCCGTTGTGGTTCGTCGTGCTTTGATGCAATTTGCTTGGGATTTGATTCTGATGTGCAGTGATAGTTCGCATATACAGCTGAAGCAACCTCATCATACTACCTCGTGGCTCGCTGGTTAGGTTATTCGAATGGTGGAATGACTGAGTTAGAGCGTCAGAATCTTGACCCTAATTCTTCAGAATGGTTGTATCGAGTTAATGGGGCCAAAACTCATATTTGGAATTGGGTTACCTATATTACGTTGATGTGGTTACTAAAAGCTTGTTGGATCACCTACTATGCTCGTTTGATGTAAGGGTGCTCTTGATCTCGGTATTGTATAATGACTAACATTGAATCATAGTTCAGCTGCTGAAAAAAGGTCATTGAAACGTATCACTATAGGATATGTGGTGTTGGGTGTCACATATCTATCAGCCATTCTGGTAGTATTTTGTAAATGCATGCCATTGAAGAAGCAATGGCAAATTTATCCAGATCCAGGAAGTGAGTAATTGGCATCAAGCCTGTTTGGAGACTTTTCTAATGACAAACCACAGATTCCTGTTATTCTGGCAATTCCGTCTTTCAAATGGCTTTCATTATGTCTATCAATACAGCAACACATATGTATATTATGGCTATACCTCTACCTGTACGTTTAAACAGCCTAGCCTTACATCATCCCTCTTAAATCAAAGCTGACATGTTACAGACAATTCTTGGTACCAAGGGCATGTTGCCATATCAAAAGCTCTTTCTTCTCGTCCTTTACAGTGGAGGATTTCTCGTCACCGTCTTCGGAATCCTACGTTGTGTTTCCATCTTGACCGTAAGTTCTGGCTCTGACGTAACTATCCCACTCTCATTTCACCAACCTTCTTCCCCTCCCACATCCACCTAAAGACTAACCTATCTCAAGACTTTAGGCACAGCCACATCAAGCGGACAATGGTCCCTTCGCGAATCATTTCTCGCGGTCCTAGTCACCAATCTTCCAATTGTCGCTCCAATAATCAAACGCTTTTCCCAACAAGTCCGTGATCAATCCACGAAAATCTCATCGCATACGGGAACTTCGCCTTTTCGCGAGGAGGAAGTCGAGTTGGGCGAACTGAAATTGAATCACGAAAGATCCCGATCGAGAGGGAGAAAACAATCTTTAATCCCTAAGATCAAAGAGATGGGACCCGGGGAATGGGATGATGATGAGGTTGTTATGGTTCCGAAAGCTGCGCTGCGGAGATCCTACATGGGATGTAATAATCCGGCACCGAGTGAAGATGAGAGGGGAAATTATTTCCATTCTCGTTCGCACGCAGATACTCCCAATGATAATGGGAGCTCGAAAGAAGAATTGCAAATATCGGAATTACAACAGCGATTGGATTTAGTACCGAAGAAGGAAAAGAGTAATATGAGAACGACGATCGAGGCGGGCTATGGAAATCATAATCGCTGGAATTGGAGTAGAGATGAGAGGAAAGATGGAGAAGGGGAGGAGGTGGAAAAGGGTCAGATTCGAGTGGTACAGGAATTTAGATTCACGAATAGTGCTAGTAGTGTTTATGGGGGACCTGTTGCTGGACGATAGACTGATAGAGGATATGGGATAGAATGGGGAAAAGACGAGGAAAGAACGGGGGTGGAGAGGAGACGAAATTATATGATACCCAATGTTAGCATTTTTCAATTTCATCTCGCATCACATCCATCACATTGTATTGCCTTTTGTCCTCATACGTTCAAATATATGTATATATCTGATCTGGTACTCTTAGCAGATTGGATTGCTCTCAATCTAATTTCTTGGATTGAAAATGGATTATGCTCGGAATGAGTAACAAAATTGTGATGAATATAGTACAAGCGCGGAAAAGCTTCCGCTACTCACCCTCTAGTATATTGATTTTGGAGGCTTGGTGTGAGGAAAGCGGATAGAAGGGTTTGTTCGAGTGGATGGATGTAGAGGAGATCTGTATGAAGGGAGGTTTCTTTACCAAAGAGATCACGTCCTTCGAGTCAATTGCGAAGGAGTAAGTTGGTCTTGTGAGAGGGTCAAAACTTTTCCGTACGGAAAAAATTCATTATATCCTCGAGAACTCATCTTTTGAAACTGTCAAAGATGCTTCTATAGTGGTTCCAGATACAATGGCCCAAATACAATGTCTCTGTTGCTGGTGGTGGGAAGCAGAATAAATCAACCAAGCCTATTTTAGCATCTCATCGTAATGATAAAGTATGAGAGTTGAACGCCGCGAAGTTTCATGCTTGGAAAAGGATCTTTGCCATGTTTAAAGAAATTGTTCTTATTCTCTCATCATTTTCTCAACAATTCTGGAAACCAATCGAGGGTTTGAAGTTAAGGACACATGTTTTCGAGACTCCCATGGAATTCTCTTACAATGCTCATTCCGTCACCTTTATTTAGAAACCTCGTTCTTTCGTCCATCTTCGAGATTGTCCATGTAGCTCCAACTCTTTCAAGATGATCAAGTCTTTGATGGCCCTCAGGCATATTAGCACAATGTACTTCAGATTTTCGCATATCAAAACCCACACACATCACATCACAGAGGATACCTCCTTTGTGGCGCCGTCGTAGGAGAAGATATGATAAAGTCGCATGGACTGCAACGAGAGCCATGTATTGCAATAAAACACTGCGTTACTGGTGCTGTTATCTCCTCGGCCGAATTGACGGCATTGACCCAAACGATCAAATCGTTCCTGATACCTCGATGCCAGCTTCAGATTGCGATGAAAGGGTTCTTCTCGTCCCTCATATCTAGGATGCAAGCGCAAGTATTTCCAGTAAAACAGTTGTGTCCTGATTGCACCAACAAAATAAACCAATTTCCTCGAGTAAGAAAGGGACTCAAAACATGGAGCAAAGAATATCTTTTAACATAAAGCTACCGGCGAAGTCCTGGACTTCTTGAATGATAGAAGGAGGGATAAAAGTGAACATATGTTGACGGATAGTGAAAAGTTTCAGATCCGGGACAGTACGGAGAGGCGTTTTGAAATTGCGATTGAGCAGCCATGATATGCGGACTTGTTTGTTTTCCAGTTTGAATACCTCAGAAACGATAAATTTCTTCAGAATGTCAAGCGGAGAGTTTCATGGAAAAAGAGAATCAAATTGCTAGGGAGGACGGTTAGTTGAGAACTTTCTTGCACTATAGCAGTCCCGAGAAGTTACTACAAGTAGCTATTCTGGAGTTGAGGTTCATTCTCCGTCTTCCGAACATGTCTCTCGCGCTAAATCATCTCGATATAGTTCAAGACCTATTTGATAGCATATTTCATTCTTCTAATTTGATTTGTATTACCATGCAATCCGTTCAATATTTCCTATAATCATTAGAACAATCTAGCAAATCTCACTCGGGTGTATTTGTGTCTAGATCTATCTGTTGATAAACGATATTCAGTGTACCCGATATCATGCTTTGAATTGTAGAACAATAGGCGAAAGTTCCCCAGCTGTCTACTTCACCATGTCAAAACAAAATGTACGGAGATCGTAAAGTGTATCCGGGTTACTTCAAATGTATCCCCACGTATATTTTCCATCTCCCCCCGCTCCAATATGAAACGTCAACCCGTCAGCAATAAGCCACAAGCGGTTGCAAATCGTTCCCGCGCATCATCCGGCTTGAGTGGCTTGGTGCTGTTCGTGCCGCATGTTAGGCAGACAGATAATTTTCCGAATTTTGATTTCTTGCTTTCGAGGTCTTAATTATTGCTAAAGGAGTGTGCAATAAAGCTTGCGTTCGAGCTGGATTTATTTCATTGGCGTTGAAGGCTCAATTCCACAATTCGTTGTCGGCTTTTTTGGTAGCAGCCCACTTCGCATAGCCGACCTACCGCGAGACCTGCAGCTTGTTTCTGAATGACATTGAATGCAATTGATTTGAGAACCTACCCGTATATTTTACATTTTGATAATGCATTGCGAGGCTTTCAAATGATATCCCAGGACAGTGCGCCTAACATTGCATTGCCATGAATTCTCAGAGTGGTAGTCAGCCGTGTCTGTAGAGCTGTGTAGCGCAATTGGAAGATTTATCATTGGATGCCTGTTGGCGTCAATCACTCTTCAGAATTTATTGTGGATTGATATATCATGGTATTTCTATTCAAATCCCTAGATGAATAACAAACATCAAAGTCTTCAGAGTATTCACCTTCGTCTCTACATAGTATCCAGTTGAAACCAGTCAAATATCAACCTGAACATCAAAATGACAACGGAATCAGAAATCGATTTTGCTACTCTGTTTGCTAATTCTGCGACCATAAATTATGACAATAGTAACAAGGTCGCCGCAAAACCTCCCCAAACCTCCAGTGCCGATGGATTCGTATCAAGTAATGGATTTCAACCTCCCACTCCACTTTCTAATGAGAATTCCACCTCCACAGAAACACCCACTAGACCTCAATCCTCAGCATTCTCTTCTCCCCTGTTTGAATCCTCGTTAAACAACGCATCTGAACCAAATCTATTCCGATCTGACCTTGGTGCATCATTCACTTCAACACATACATCAAGTAATAATGGCTCTTCTTCTCGTCCTGCTTTTTCTTTCGCTCCTAACCCTGCTACCCCATCTGGCTCACTGTTCGGGAATACCTCCGTGCATTCTCCGACAACGCCAAATGCAAAGTCAAGACCATTATTTGGATTCGCTTCATCGAGCAACAATCCGTCTTTCGGAAACAAGAGCTATGTCCCATCAACTTCTACATCAAGACTCAAGAAACGAGTCCAAACTTCCACTCAAGTACCAGCTTTTGATTTTCTTTCAACAGCTGCAAATAATTCGACCACTCTTTCAGTACCTCCTGCTGAACCATCCCAAGAATCTTCTTTCAACAATCTCAGGTCATCTACCGACAAAGGAACAAGCACACCCCATGCACCTCGCACATCTCACATCAAAATCGATTCTCCCAAACCAGCACCCTCAAGTCCACCAACACCCATCACTACCACATCCTCCGAAAATCTCATTCTCACCCTTAATCACGATTCAAATCTCAAATCCGAGGACCTACGCCCACAGTATCAAACCCTCCAATTCTACCGAAAATGGACTTCTCATTTGATATCTCACCTCACTGGTATTCCCATAATCCGCACTACACCCCCTCTTTCCCATCGACCCGACCATCCTAACGAACTCATCCCCACTCATCATCTTAATCAACTTCCCGAAAACGAGCTTGCCACCGCCAAATCAGAGCTCGAGGCTCTAGTTAAACATCTACTCACCCTCTCTCTTCCCTGCACCCCTCAAATCAGAAATACCAGTACCGATATCCTCCTATACCGCCTGCACACTGCAACATCAAAATCTACCTATTCTCGCTCTTACGGATTTCGTTGCTCAGGCTGGACAGATAGTCTCTACGCTTCCGGCGTAACAAGCGAAAGACAAAAGAACGGCCAAGCATTCCAAGCCCATTGTAATGCCACCTCCAATCCCAGTCCCTACATCTCTGTATCCACATCCATTGCACGACTTATGAAATTGCCCGCATGGAAGAAAGAGGAAGAAGCGGATATCCGTATATTTGTTATCTCACTGAACCGACTTGGACAATTGGGCATCAAAGCGCAAAGTACAGAGCTATATTTTAATGAGTTTGTAAATTCCCCAGGAGGGAAGATTTCTAAGAAGAATGGGGACAAGAATCATCTATATGTAGATGGAGTGAGTTTTGTGACAGATACTCATTGGGTGGTAGAGGAATGGATACCGGATCAGGCAATTGTCAGTGAGATGAATTGTGAGGAGTTTTTTAATATAGCCGACAGAGAGGGGATCAGTTGGGAGGATGCCAGGAATTACTCATTGAAAGCATTCAAAGCAGAATTAGAGCCACGGAAAATTGACTTGGAGAAGTGGCCTAAGAGATACCCGGGCGGGAGGAACTAGATTCCTGGGTGAGCAAGAGAAACAATCTTCGAACAGAATAGTACGGCGCCGGAACACTTCCAGCCATGGCATAGCGAAGTCAGAGACTCAGGTGAAGGCATTTGCAGAGAACCCACGGATTACAATGTCTGGTTAAGGATCTGATTAAAAGGAGGAACGAGTAGCTGAGAGAGATACTAGTCCAAACAGAACGATCCTGCCAGATCCAGATGTGAACCTAGTCGACTCGCTCTCTCGAATGAAAGATGCGACGAAGAAGTTTGAGTTGAATACACGAATATAGATATGGGTTTTGGAGTATCGGCAAATATGATTTGAATGTGCATACCTATTTGAAGCTATCTTTGACCGAATGTGTAATCAAAATGCTTAAAAAAACACCCAATCAAATGGTGAAATTGACGAGCGTAAACAGAGTATGGGAAAAGAAGTTGGTCACTTGACCGAAGAGATAGACAGCAAGTACAAAAATTAGATCTGGGATGATGAGCTAGACATTTGCGCGGAAAATCATTCATTCAATTGTTTATCCTGTCTATCTTGTGTATCGTGTGTATCCCTCTAACGCATACCCATCATCGAACTACCTGCGCCAGAATCCCGTAAAAAACCCTTCTAACATCAGAATACCCTGCATCAATTGGTCCATTTACCCACCAAATCTATCCATCTACCTCTCTACTCCTTGTAGATATCATCATCAAACTTTCCGAACCTATCTCTCCCCTCCGCTTCAGCATTAACCCATACACTGACACTTGTTCCTGGACACTTGAAAACTCCCCATCCATCTTCTCCAATCTCTACCTCTCCTTGTTCCCATCCCAAAACATCCGTCCATTTCTCTCCCGCATGCATTTCTCCTACAAACATTCTCTTCTCTCCTGGTCCCGCATTACTCAATACTACCGCACAACCGAATGGTCGATCCCAAGTTCCATATCTTACCCAGCCGATACAGGTTGCGTAATCGAAGTAATCTTTTTGTTCGCCATATGCGTAGAGCTTTCTGGCTAGAGCAAGATTTGGGAGTGCACCACCGCATGATGGAGGGAAGGGGTGTTCGCCTTTTATGCCGTAAAGATCACCGTAGAAGATGCAGGGGTAGCCATCAAAGCGGAGGAGGATGAGAGCATAGGCGAGAGGTTTGAAGAAAGGTTCTATAGGGGCTTCAAGAGCCTGGTAAGGTTAGGTGTCGTGATTCATGACCAGTGTCTAGGTACTTGTTAGTTTTGCGTATTTGAGAGAAAGAAAGGTAAAAGCAATAGAGAGCTCGGAGGAAAGGAAAAGAAAAGAATGACTTACAACAGCATTGACTGGTGCAGTCTGAACCAAGGTATCATCAAATACACCTCTTAAGTCTCCTCCTTCTGTCTTACTCAATTTGCTGAAGTTGTAAACCAATGGTGCATCAAAAAGACTAAACTTTCTGCCCATGCGATCCAAATATTTGTTCATATCATCCAAACTATCCTTCCAAAACTCTCCTACAAAGAACCATCCTTGGCCGTATTTATCATTCATAAGAGTAATGAATTTTCCCAGGAAATCCTCACTGAAATGTTTGACTGCATCGAATCTCACTCCCTTTAGTGTGATTTGATCTCCAAGCCATCCTCCCCAATTCAATACATCTTTTTCTACTTCTGGATGGCCGTAGTCTAGATCTGCGAACATGAGGTAATCATAATTACCCTTTTCGGAATCAACATCGCCGTCATCTGCCCAATCTTTTGTTTCATCTCCGAGAATCTTGTAGATTGCAGTTTTTTGGTTTGCGTCGTTGTAATCTGTGCCAGAGAAGTGATACCAATGGTACTTTTGTTTCGAGTATTTATCGCCACGGCCTGGAAAGTCAAAACCGAGCCAGCCTTCAATTTCATACGGGTCTGAAATGTTCTTTGTGCGGTCTTCCTCGTCGACTTCCTGGGCAAGACACTTCTCTTTATGATCTGCTGCTGCTTTGTGATTAAGGACTTGAAGAAGAAAAGAACGTTAGCTTTTTTTCTTGCTAGAAGTATATTGTTTCGAGGGGGTATTACCAGCATCCCAATAGATTCCTACCCCAACCTCATTGGCTTTCTTCACCATTTTTACCAACTCTTCCTTGTTACCCCATTTCGTACCCTTTCCTCCCTTTTGTTCGAATTCTCCCAAATCATACAAATCATACACATCATAACCATTTCCAGATTGAGAAGAAGCTTTGCATCCGGGTGGGATCCACATGTTATCGATACCGGTAGCTTTGAGAGAAGGGATTGCATCGTGAAGTCTTTGCCAATGCTTATGATCGTCTGGAACATACCATTCAAAGGCTTGGAGCATGGTCATGTTCTCCGGAGTAGGTTTTCCTGTTGATGTTAGGTATGCTTCTTTGAAATCGGAATGTTGGAGTGGTTGAGGAATTGAGAGGTTGCTTACTTTCTTCATTAATGTCCCCCATATTGACGGATTTTGAAGATACTGATCTTGGATTTGATGGATAACCAAATTAATGTAGTCGTCGTAGAAAAAGAATATAGGTAGGTGTATAGGATTTAAAGAAAGTTTGAGAAAGATGTAAGGGAATCTACGAGAATAAATAATGAATCCCAAAGATGGAATTCTCGTAAGATTACAAGAAATTCGACTTTTGAAACTCGGAGGCCCCTCCATTATTCCAAGTAAATAATTCTCCCCGCCAGATTTTCAAGAGTTAGACTGGGGCTAGATTAGAGCTTAGGAACAACTAAGCTTGGAAACGATAGTTAGTTTAACTTCCAATTTCCACCTTCTGGACTCTAAGACCTTGATTTTGGGAGGGAAGTGCATGAAGGAAAGATAAGACTAGTTGACCCCTGGAACTAACAAAGGCATCATGACGTGGTTGGCAATGAATTTTTCTTTTGCATGGATTCAAGAATCTTAAAACATGAAGCTTTTCAAATAATGTTACAATTTATATCGTGATATCTGTAGCGACGGCGAACCTCAAAATGATATGGTACCTAGTGGCCTTTCGTTACACGACTTATTAGCCGGAATTTTTGTACGACGATCAAGTTAAAATGCCATATCTCGTTACTGGCCCGTTTCCATCGGCTCGGATCTTGGCTGGATAATATTTACTCGAATATGCAGTACGACATTTGAAGTAACGGTAACGGCAACGGCAACGGCAACGACCTCGATATTATCGAGTATTTGTGTTACCATATCAAAAGAGAAAGAGATGAGGGCATCGTGTGTTTAGTCGACGGTTCAAACAAGACACCCAAGACTTCATTCAGGAACAGGGTAGAGATCAGCTCTTGGTCCCTGAAATCCCCCCACATAGTCGGTCAGATAGAAAATCCCCCAGACCAAGATAAGTGAAGCGCAAGTACACTGGTGGTACTAAGAAAGAAGAAGTGTTAAGAAGCGGACGAAGGAATACGAGCGAGCACACTTTCGGGGTTCTACCGCTGGTTGAATCTTCAACAAGCTGGCATCTTATATATCATCGGTTACGCCAATTGTTCGGAAGATGATGAAGGGGCATGAAATTAGCTTCTCATTTTCTTTCCTCTCGTCTTCTTCTTCTTCTTCTTCATCCAAGAAGCAACGAGGGATAAATTTAGAGTCAAAGTACTCCAAGAATACCATGACGAACAATGTTTCTAATTCACCCACTTCGGCGCAGGTCGACTTTCTAGCAATGTTCAATTGGTGGTCCTTTGACCTCTTTTAACCGACAAAACGTCAAAAGGTACGCCAAAATGAAGCATCGTGAACTAGGTAGGTACGTACCTACATTGACATTGACTTTTTGACACTCACCGACATTCTCCAAAGTTTGGTAGATGATTCTCAATCCAACCCGAAAAAGAGTCCGGAAACAATTCACCCCTGCCTCATTACCATTTTATATTCAATTGATTTGTTCGTCGTTGGATTTCTCCTCAATTCCTTCCACCTTTTAGTTTGGCACTTCTAAGAAGGGTAAGAGCTAAAAGATCCGTCCCCCTGGTCCCCTACAAATATTTACATGGTCACCACGACAACCCAACAATCTCAACATTTACTCTTCCATTTCATCAGATATCTTCCCATGGTTTCAAATGATTCATTTTGGACAGATATGCTTCCTATTCTTTCTGCATGTTAGTTCACTAGTTAACTAATGAGATTCTTGTAAAATCACTCCGTACACTTGTTGTCAAACCCTCCAACTTCATCCTCGTACCAATCATCAAAATTAATCGACGGGTTGCTGCATGAACTGTTTCACAGATCCGTCAATATTTACTTCCCGATCATCGCTATAAACGGGTATACTTAACGGGATTATATTGGAAAGTCGAGGTCAAATGTCGCAATCAAGTTCTCGTCGACAATCGGATTTTAATATTCATGAAGATTCCAATTCTCTGAATGATATGGTTGAAGATAAAGATACCAAGGAAGTAGACGGGGAGAATGCGACAAGTGAGGGGAAAGATATTGGTGAAGTAGTGTCTCAGGTGGAGGATTCACAAAGATATACAGAAGAGAGGTTGGAGATGGAGGGATCTGAGATTGAAGGAGATTTAATATTGGATCAAGCGTTACCAGAGTTACAAGAGGACGATTCGATACTCGCAGGCACAGAAACGAAACACAACGAACATGATGACTGCGAAGACTGCAAATACGCAAGAGATGAGAAGCGCAAACGAGCAGAGGCAAGGGAACTACAGATGCGGCGAATCGATGCGGAGATCAAGGATGCAGCGCGAAAGGTTGTGGAGAGCATTGAAAAGAAGGATCCCACGAGGAGTACGGCCACGAACGACTACAACGATTTAATCCTCAGCACACAAACGGCGGATACCTGTGAGCTAGAAGATCATGATGATTCTCTCTCGAGCGCGGGAACCGACGAGAGCTACGAAAGAAGTTCATACAACGGGCAAGACGGAACGGAATTGACATATGATATCGCAAACGATACGATGGAAGACGAAGAACAAACGGAGAACGAGGACAGTATTCTTCACCACGATCTTTCTAGTACCGATGCCGAAACAGAACGTGGGGACTATGATATGGAAAGAAGAGATAGCAGCTCACGCTATGGAGATGTCGAAGACGATGTTTTCACTGATGGTTCCGACAAGAGTCCTCGGTTGTCAATAGGTTCCGCGGAGGAAGAACCCAGCAAAGTGAACATAAGCAATCGGCACTCATGGCAATCAAGTCGACATCTCAATTTGAGTGAAGAAGCTCACCAATTGGTTGAGCTCAATTCACCGGTTGTTGGTGAAGAAGCTGCAACAGAATCTATCATCTCAAGAACTCCTAGCGGTAGTTCTCATTCTCGCGCGTCTGCACCAAGAGCAATGGACTCGTCATGCAGTCCGAGAAAAGTACCACGTCATCCATTCCGTACACCGTCAGATATCAGGGCGATGCAAATGTATTCACCAGCCCCTTCACTCTTTTCCACCCCTTATTCAGTAAAACGACAACAAAATCCCACGGTTTCTCGTCTTGGCACTCCAACTGGTTCTCAATACTCCAAGAGTCGTACGCCAACTCGTTTCAAGAAAACTAGAGAAGAATCCTCTCTTGTACTCCTTCATGTTACCGTTCTTCCATTGCAATGGCAATACGCCAAAGCTATACTTGCTCCAGAACTTCCCGCCAATCTTTACAGTATTCGTGAGGCATATTATCTTTTACAGGAGAAGCTCAGCGAAACCATTCTCACTCGTGGAATATTACTTCCACATCCGCAAGATAGTTATGAATGTCTTCAAGAGCGTTTTCTTGATGCTTTGGAACTTCCAGTCCGTCCCCGAGCTAAAATTCTCCGATGTGGGCATTATATGGGTCCTAACACCACATCCTCGGACGATGACTCAGACGAAAGAGACAGTGGATTTGGTAGCACTGGAAGATTTAGACCCAGGCCAGAAAAAGTCTGGTGCGATATTTGCCGTCGAGACGTCAGATACGAAGATGATGACCAAGACGAAGATGATAAAAGATTCAACGTCAAAATCTTCGCAAGCAACGGCTTAATGAGAGCTGGGGCCTGGGCAGCCGCATGGCGAGAGATGGAAAGAGTAGATATCGAAATTGAACCATTTGTTCAACCATGGATGGTTGAAGATATGGAGGATTTGATCGAGAGACTACGAGAGGCGGAAGAGAGAGATGAGGATAGTTATGGACTTTATTCGGATGATTCGAGTAGGGAAAGTTTAGGATCGGAGGCTCAGAGGCTACATGAGCAGGGAATGGATAAGGTTACATTGAGACAGAAGAGAGGTGGCTTGGAAGAGAGAATTCAAAGAAACGAATGGTTGGCTGCTGCTTCTCAGGCTGCGGTAGAAGAGGCGGAGAAGTGCGCGAGGGAGGCTGAACTCTTGAGGTTGAGAGAAGAAGATTTGGCGGAAGCTAAAGAGGAAGAAGCTAGATGGGTTGAAGAAGAAGCCGGAATCTTGCGACTCCAAAAAGCAGAGGAAGAAGCTGGGGAACTTCATGTTGAAGCAGAGACTTTGAGACTTCAGGAAAAAGAAGTCGAGAAATTACGAACTGAAGCTGAAACTGAAGTTACACGGCTTTTGGAAGAAGTGAATAGAGCTCAAGAGTCAGCTGATCTGGATCCCGGGCCACCACAACATAACGATGAAGACCAAGCCGCCAAAGAGCTGGAAGCAGAAGCCCAACGAATTCAAGAAGAAGAAGTAGCATTAGAAGAAGAAGCACAACGTATCTTCGAGGCAGAGCTTGCAGAACAGAGAGTTCTTGAGGAGCGAGCTAGAGAAATTATGGAGGAAGAAGAAGTGTTGAGGAAACTGAAGGAGGAAGGCAATTTACGACAAAAAATCGCGAAACAGGAAAAGGAGGCGGAAGAAACGAGACTAAGGGATATCTATGAGAAAGCTTCTACCCGAAGTGAAACAGCACAGGTTTCTTCTACTTATACTCCTGCTTCGAAACCAAGGACTCCCACAAGGACGGTAGATGGAGATGAAACACTCACGGAACTCCTAGTCAAAGCAGCTGGTGTAGCGATGCGGGATAGAAAAAATATACTTATCTTAGTTCTCAGTGTGGTAGTGCTAATCCTCGCAGTAAAACCAACTTCAAATCGTGAAGTTGAAGGAAGAAAATCTGTACCGGATAGTATTACCCAGAACCAAAGATATGAAGTTGGTCAGAGTATCGATCAGAGAGGTTATGCTGCTTCTGAGAGTGCTTTCCCTATGAGGGAGATTGAGAGTCCGATTGGTTTGAAAGGACAGGAAAGAGATGTGGTCATTACGAGCTCAGTGCCCGCTGTAGCTCAAGGCGAGACTACCGGGCTAACAAATGAGGGAGGAAGATTAGAGATTGATGCTCCTGTTCCGAAAGAGATTAAGAAGCCTCTTCAAATTAGTGCTTCTGAAATAGAGAATCTGCAGACGTCAAAAGACAAGAATCCAGTCTTGGAAATTGGAATGGAGATCGAGACGACTGTGTCGAAAGATACCCCAGCCTTCGATTTTCCCACAGATGCAAGTTTTATAACCGTAAATTTACCAGCAACCAACACAGAACCTCGAGGGGATAATCCGAATATCGACAGTAATACCGAACCATAAATCGGGAAACATTATAACAGAAAGAAGAAGGAAATTTAAGCGAATAATGACGCGGTTCATTTGATACAGATAAAATATGGTCAGATACCTGGTTACCAGTCCTGTGAGCGTGTGCATTGTTGGAGTATTTATTTAGCAGGTGCGAATGAATGAATGAACGATTATGTTGGTTGGCTGATTGGTTGGATTATTAATGTGATGTTGTGGTTATAGTTTTGTTTGATTGATTGACTGTTTGGAAATTTGGATAGAATTTAGGATTCTCGCGCTCTTTTTTTTTCTGTTTTCTTTTTGGTTGGCTTGGTTCGGATGAATGTGTGTATGATGTTGATGATCAATTGGATTGGATTGGATTGGATTTGTTAGGGTGTTTATTAATGTTTTTTGGAACTCAAGGGATGATGAAGTTGAGGTTCTTATTGTGGAGGATAGTTAAAGGGAAGAGGAAGGACAGTGGAAGTGTATATATGATTATGATGTTTGCTTGGATGGATGGGTGAATGATGAATGTAGTTCATATGATAGAATTGATAGGAGAGGATGGATTGGTAGCTAGACTAGTGCGAAAATCAAATGAAATGAAAATCAATGGAGCTTATACATGTTTTGTTGGGGATTTAAATGATGAGAATACGTCTTTATGGAGAGATTGTGAGATGGTTAGGATCTAGGTACCTAGGTAGATATAAAACTCTCTAATCTCATTATATCTCATCTATCTCATCTAGATAACATTCTCTACTAGATACCCAAATGTATATCTCTTCCCAATAATCCCATCTCATCTTCCTAGATAACATTCCCTACTAGCCAGCACGCTCGCTTGTAATTCCGGTTAGAGAAGTGAAGGTAGGGGGAGAGAAAAGGAGGCAATGTGTATATCTGACGAATATGAATTTGAACTATCGATTGGATGGGATAGGATGGTTGGTTTTTATTGTGTTATGTGTGTATGGTGATATTAATGATCTATATCATGCTGAAAAGAGTAGATATCATTGCACGTGTTGCATTCGCTAGGCGTAGAAGCGGAGCTGGGGTGTGGAATGTGGTCATTGAGTCCTGAAGAATGCGTTTCTGCGGATGAAGAGGGGGATTTGGAGTTCTTGTCTGGGTTTGGAGTCATCATAATAGAGGAGGGATTTGTCTCGAGTTATTGCTAGAAAGGTTGGGGTCGGGGAGTAGAGAGATGGTAGTGGTGATATGAGTAGTTTACTATGCACATTCTAGCGAGATATTCAGTTTTGGGGAGATCTTCGATGTAGATGGATATTGATGATCTTGGAGATTGTAAAATTCTTGGATGTTAGGTTTGTCCGGTCGGATATCTTTCTGTCATCGTGTGCGATCGAGGTATGTCTTTTGGGTTCATTTGAATGGTGAGGCCTCTTTAGTCTGATAGTTTAGATTGGTATGAGTATGGTAATTGCTTGCGCCGGAAGGGTTGAGCTCCTTCTAATTCACTTGGATGGGCTGTTTGAGTCATATTACATCATCGCTCTGTCAATTTGTTCTTGATAATCTCCCAAGAATGACGCATGTTTTCTCATTTAACCTAAACAAGTTCAAACTCTAGCTCCAAGGCTTCTATCAGAAACATGCAATTAGCAGACAGCATCTATCATTGCTTCTTGATGTCTTGCGTTATTGCCAATTCACTAAAGCCAACTCGCTTAATTTCTTCCATCTCGCCAATTCACTTTGCGAGAATGGTTCATGCGTCTGTTGGCACGCACAATGATGCCTCCATCCTTTAAACATATCATGCCATTTAACAGTTATCAAACACATTTTTTAAAATCATGTGTATACTACTATTGTGGCTAATAAAATGAACTCGATTTATGGGTATTTGTGTAGATCCAGAAAGATAGTCGATTCTGATTTTGTTTTACTCCATCAATAGATTCATGTAGAGCTTTGGCATTCCTAGATTCAGTGGCGTTTTAAGACACTTCACACTTCACACTTCACACTTCAAGCCTAAAGCTTATGCAATAACTCCTTCTGAAGCTATGACCGTGATACATCGAAGCTACGCTGATAAAAGGGAGGCTTCTGATATCACATGAGCAGCATTGAGTCCTGAAGAGCATACCATCCTACCAACCTCTGTTTACTTGTTTGGTCGAGAAAGTGACAGTCAATAATTGAGAAGTTATAGTTTTAATGCAAGCTGTCACTAGGAATGCGTCTATTCAATCGGCAAAATTGCGGAGGCGATTTAGTGAAATCTTCTTGATTTGATTTGACATGTAATGGTTAAACAGTGAGCTTCTGGATGTATTTGGTATAGCCTCACCGCATTCTATAACAGATATTGCAAGAGGCGTTCGTATGAAAGGTGGGCTATTGAGTGACACAGTCTTGGGAAATCGAATCGATAGACCAGACTAGCTGACAAGCGTCCAGACTCGTTCTTTTCATTTCACTCAAATCACATCCGGTTATCTATGTAAGAGAATCTACCCCTTTGACTAACCCTTATTTATTAACAGCATTGAATCGATAAAAGCCAATTATCCTAGTTTGGTTAAAGGAGTGAGAAGGGATCAAAGGGGAGGGCAGATGGAGCCACCTTAATAAAAGGAATGGCGAGATTATGCTAATATGGCTGGGAGCATATCCTAGAAAGATCGAAATTCATTCTGAATATTAGCTTTTCTTCTCACCGCTCCATTGAGGCTTTCGGCAGCGGAAAAAGAACGCTACAGGAGTGCAGCCTGAACGGCAAGTTTCATCTGATAAAAGGAATCGAGCTGATAATGTTGGGTGTTCAACCAATATACATTATATTGTCGAGCGTATAATACACACGATATCTTATGGTCATTTAGCTAGATACTTGTGAGCAGCCAGCCGCCAACCATAAAAATATGAACTGTCCTAATCCGTTATCCCCTTACTCAACGATACCCGATTTAGTAATAGCAACACGAGCTCTTGGAGTACCAGAACGAGTACCAAGTGCTTCAATTTTCTTCACAAGATCCATACCCTCGATTACCTCACCAAACACTACGTGTTTACCATTCAACCAAGGCGTGGCTATTGTGGTAATGAAAAATTGAGAGCCATTTCTATTGAAAGTCAGTTTTTCATCTGACTCATGGATATCAAGAACGGATATCAGAAACGAAACCTACGTGTTTCTCCCTGCATTAGCCATACTCAATTGACCAGGCTTCGTGTGCTTAAGCTCGAAATTTTCGTCCGCAAACGTTCTACCATAAATGGATTTCCCACCAGTTCCCTGAGGTTTAATCAGCAGTTTCCCAGAGAGGATGTATGTGAGTAAATGACCTACGTTTCCTCTAGTGAAATCCCCACCTTGTAACATAAATTGTGGAATGATACGATGGAAAGAACTTCCAGCATATCCAAATCCATGTTGACCGGTACACAATTCACGGAAATTGCGTGCAGTTCGGGGAGTAATCTTATCATAAAGCTTGAAGGTGATGCGACCCGCGGGAGCTTGGAGTTATATCAGCAAAGGATGAGCCCACCAACGAGCGTAAGACCCCACCAGAATCAACAGTTATATCAAAGAAGCAGTTCTTGCTCGAATCTTCCCCATCTCCGGGCTTGACCAAAGGAGCTACGGGATCTGAAGTCGAAGATTGGATGAATGGGAACGAAGAAGTGATTGAGAAGAATGAAGGTGTTAAGAGATTATAGAGCGAAGAGTTGTTTCCCTCAGACGATAGAATTGGTGATGGGTAGGCATACTTCTGAGAAGGCGTGGAAAATGGTGGTGCCATATATCTTGGTTTTGTGTCATTATGAAGCCATTGGAAGGCAGAAGTCGTTGAGAACATCTTTTAATTGGGAAAGAAAGTAAGACCAAGTCAATTGAAGTTGTTGGAGATTGTATCAACCAGAACTCAATTATCAGCAAATACTCGTCGATACTGCCGAATTATCAAACTTAAGTGACACACGTGATGACGTGAGACCCCGTGGTTTAGCCGGTCATCTGTAATCATTTCAACAATCTGTCTATTGGTCGCACAGCTTGATTGAAACACAAGAGGCACATCGACGCCAACAGCTTGGTATTTATGACTTAATGTGACTTAATTTGATTGACAATCTAGATTAAAACAGACCAGAATCATGCTACCGTCTTCAATATATGCTAACGCCTAGTTCTCTTCCGAAATACAGTTTGTCCCTTCACAAACTTTCTACTCTGAGGTCTCCACATAAGCCAGATGCGATATGGTCCTGGCACGATAACTTCCTTCAATTTTGCGAGTTGTTCTTCGTCAAAATTTGTAGGGGTGGTATTCCAAGGCAAGAGCGAAGGGCGAATAATGACGAAAGCATATGCTTTGTAAGATTACAATTCACGTCCGTCACTGGTTGACTCGACGAATACCTCAAGTCCATTTCTATGAACTTGCAGCCCCATGCATCATCAAACTACCTGTGCCTTTACGACGATACTTTGGATCCACAAAGCAGTAAATCAGAATCGAGATTAGGCAATCAAATCAGGAGCTATTCAATAAGAATTGTAGTGCATTTCATATTGATAACAAAGAGAAGCAGATATTCCCTCCGCAAGTGTGGACGGCTCATGACCGAAGGATGACCTCCAAAAATATCCCAAGTGGATGGTCAGAAATAGTCTTCAGTGGGTCTATTTCCATGCATAGTTTGAGTCAGGATTCGTAAGATTTTATGGTTCCATTAGAAAGAATGCATTACATCTTCTGGTCACCAAGTCATTGTGATAACAGGCTCCAGCGTTGCAAATGGATTTTCAGTGTGAACTATCTACTCAGTATATAGAAGAGAGACACGTAACTCGTTTCTCCCAGTTGACGGGGAACCCGATGCAAGAAAAACTACTGGCTGGCTTGTCTCTTTCTTTGACCGTGAGCCAGGGCTGTTTGGATTGCTTGCGTGCCAACGCCATTCTCTTTCAGCACACTCCTCGATGCCGGAATCTTTGAGAACTTCCAAAAGGATGTTAAATGGTGCCCAGAACGAGGGTACTGATTCCCGTACAAAACTTGCGACGACAAGTGTCACGAACTCAAAAGAGTTTCCGGCGCTGATCGAGCAAATAGACAACGCTAAGGCCAGTGTCTCACCCGACGATCGAGACGGTGATGATGTGGTGTCAGTGATGAAATATTACCACGAGGCAAGTTTGTATCAGGCGTTCATTGAATAAATTGGTATCGAACAACAAGCATGGGTTTTACGAATTAGCATCGAATAGTTGATGTTGAATGTGTTAGCTGACATTGGAGAACCAAGACAGATTGTGCGAACCGGGCTTGAACTAAGATGACATGCAATTTGAAGCAAAATATTGAGCCCACTAGTTTGAGAGCTTGAAAGAGTCAGATATCTTTTAGTTAAAAAAGTGATAGACAAATTTTCAGGAGGGAACGTCGATCCCCTCTTCTAGATCAGTAGGGCATTTCATCGGGTCAGAAACTGATCCGTGAACGGTGGGCCTCTGCATCGTTTTGATCACATCAAAGTCGATGGTATTATTGCTTTTCTCTGTCAAACCTGCTATCAACTGTGATTGTAGTAAGTCGTGTGCATTGAACGCAACGGTCCTTGCAACCCTTTCCTAAGACACTGTTCCACAAGCCAACGGAAAAAAATTCTCAATGCATCAGAATGAACCACCTTGCAAATCATATGCGTTCCGTACGACTCGCCTGGCAAGAAATTCCAAATCGCATTATCACATAAGGAAGTATGATTGACTGAGAACTTCCTTGATCTCACTGATATTGCTTGTAGGTATCATCCCTACCGGTTCTTCACATGTGAAACCCTAAACCGCGGCAGACAAGGATACTTCCCCAGATTACCCCGCAGACATGTGTTCCTGCAGCATGCTTAGCATGTTAATTCTCTATGATATCCGTCCGAAGATAAAATTAAGCTCGCAATGCTTTTTTGCCGAACGGACTTTGCAGGGAATTGGCTGCGGGTGACTAGTCATTGATCCAGTTCATTTGTGCTTCCCCCTCATCACATCATTACTCTTTATGATGAGCACCCGAGAGCGAATATTGAAGGATATTGATGCGTCGAAAGGGCCTAAGAAACTGCAGATATTTGTTGTCTGGTTGCTTGCCGATCGAAATCCACTGTGAGAGTGAGAGGTAACAATCGATTTATCCGATGTGGAATATATAATGCGGATACGCACAGATGTGTAAGATTGTATAAATTTTTCTGAAAGCTTTCCTCATCATCATCTATCTGACTATAATTATTCATACTTACGCCCAAACTTTCATTTCGAAATGCGTTTTACTATCCTCCCTGTGTTCTTCCTCGCCTCCAAAGTCCTTTGCGATGGCCAAGCAATCGTAGATGCCATTTCAGAAATTTCAAATACAACCACCTCTCTCAACCAAACTGTCTCTAGTGTATGTCTCCCATTCTTTCACACACTTACCACCATGATATCCCGTTGATTCATTCAACTGACTTCGTCCGCCTCTCTCCCCAGTGGTCCGGCAGCCTTCTAACCTCTTTCCCCATCGTCACCCTTTCTGCCAAACTTCTCATCGACATTAACACCGGGACCTGGGTCGCTTCCTCCTCCGCAAACCTCACCCTGATCGAAACCATCACCATCGCCACCGCGACGCAAAATCTCGTCACAGTTGTAGAGGGAACTCTCGAGACGATTGAATCTGCTAAACCGAAATTCGACAAGCTACTTTTCAGTCCGCTTATCCTGTTGAATCTGGTGGAGGAGAAGAGTGCGACGGATAGTTTCAGTGCGAAAATCATTGAGAAGATTCCCGCAGCTTTTCAAGAAACAGCGAGGTTTGTTGGATTTTTTAATACATTATTGACCTCATATCTGTCTAGAAAATTTGAGAACTGATTCTTAATAGAACTATCGTAGCGCCTGTTGATACGGCGTTTGATGCTGCTATTGCGCATTATAAGTTATTGTGAGAGGAATGAATAACGACGGAAGATATAGTGATTGTTGGATTGACAAAGGGAAGTTGAAGGCGATCAAGGGACTGGGGAGAGGCTAGAGGGGTTTAGCGGTATTTGTAAGTTTCTTGAGTCAAGCAAAAATTCGATGATGAATAGTGGGATGCGATCGAGAGCCTACGAGCGTCTCGATGAGGAAACTGCATACAAATTATAATGAACACAGTTTCTGACAAAACGGGAATTCATCACAAATTACTTCCGAAACCCCTTCATGGAGAGGTGAGAGTAACCATGCCTTTAGAGCCGAAATTCATCTTAGGTGAAAAAACTTAGTATTAACGACATTGATACGCGAGGGATCATTTCTTGCATATGCCCAATGAAGGCATTGTGTATGCATTTGTTGATTTAAATCTCCTAGGCTGAATATCATCTCTCCATCCCTCTCATCCATATTGCGTTAAGACGTACTAGCCACCATAACCAACACAAATGTGCACAGAAGACTCTTGTCCAGCACTTGCAGGGCCTTAGCTTCTAGAGTTTCATAATTATTTCTATAGAATCTGATATCCATGCTTGATCAATGCACTCAATCATATTCCAATAATATTAACATTATCTCGTACATTAAACCGATGGCCAATTTTTCCTTCACCGTAGATCGTCCCGGAATTTCCCACATCCAATTCTCGGGGTTCAACCAGCTCTTCTACGTCTCCCAATCCTAGTCCCAGTCCCATATCCGTTTCTCTCGTCTTCCGTCTGTCGTTCCGCTCATCTATCCCATTCCCACCTTTCACATTCCTCTCAACAAAATATGCATCCATCTCCACTGGCTCTGCATTAACACTCACATGTTTCTTCTTCACCAAATCAACATACGATCTCGTTGCAGCCTCTGACTCAGTAGGTAAGCCGGGTTCAAACTGACGTTCTCCATCCCAAGAATCATTATCATCTGCGATTTCTTTCGTAGTGAGTTGTCTCTTTGTCCGAGGCGTAGATGCTAGATAGCGGCGACGTCGGATGAGTATGAAGGCAATGACCATGATGAGTGTTACGCCGAGGATTATACTGACGGAGATACTGATTTTTATGGTGTATGTGAGGGAATTGGAGGGATCGGATGCGGGCTGAGTGCTCATTGGTGAAGTCAAAGCTGAAGCTGCTTCCACGATTGCTGCGGTGGGACTAGCAGGGAGTGGAGTGGTTGAGCTTGCGCCGGTTGAGCTAGTCTGACCGTTGTTTGCGCTACTTGTATTGGTAGAAGAGCCAGCAGGCATTTGACCGAGCGTGAATGTCGGGCTGTCTACTTCAGGCTGAGTATTATCCGAAGGAACCCAAAATATCTTATAAACTCCAGCTTGAAGTGATTTGTCCGGAGTCCAAGTTAATGAATTTCCCGATGTTGCAACTACCATTTATACCGTCAGTCTCGTATAATATTTGAGCAATATCTGGTTTGTAACACACCTCCTATGGATACCGCGCTGGCTAGCGAAACACTTTCATTATAATATTGAATGGGTGCTAGATGAAGAGTAACGGAGCCGGTTGAATTAACCCAAGTGATCGTAAACTGCTGTCCTAATACTGGGTTAAAGGCCGTGTTTGTGAATTGAAATGAACGAACTAGGCTTGCAAATGCAAGCAAGATTAATTGCAAAGAAACAATGTGAAATACCCGCATAGCGAATGCTACACGGAAAAGAGATGGGAAAACCAAAGAGTGACGACGACAAAACCTGGAGAATACTAGACTTAACTTGAGGTTGCTATATTTATTTATGTGCTTGAGATCCTTTGCGGCAAGACCAAGTCAGTGTAGTATTCTAGAGCCATTTCTGGCGGTGCATGGCATGACAATCCTTTACAATCATGGCTAATCACGACACAATGGATTTATCGCATGTACTTTGCGAATCATTCAATTGTTGCGAAAGAACGGTGGTATAAGATACATCAAAATTGGGTAGGAATGAGCGGTTGAGGCCACAGAAGGAACACGAGAAATTAATGGAGTGAGATTGGCAGGCTACGCAACTCGTTTAATCCTCTATTTCATCTCGTTACTGCAATATGCTGACGTAAATAGAACACTTGTGGGTGCATAAGGCTAGAATGTAAGACGCATGAATTGAAGGGATTTCAGTTGTAAAAATTGTCAAGTTCAATGGTACCAACAAATAAGACATGAGCTCCACCCTAATTACTATGAGTCTGAACCTCTCGAATGAGCTTTTGGTGAAATCTACAGAATTGAATTCACACATTACTACAGATCAGAACCAACTACTATGTCATCAGACATATGGCTAATGAAACCATAGAAGAACGATAAGAATCACTAAATGGCGAAAGGTTCATTATTAACAGATTAAACGGGTCAAGAGGAGTGAGGAGTAAGATGAGGATTTGTTCCTACCCGTGTGAGCCGGATCACGTGGAAGCTACTTGAAGTGGCTGACAGCTAGTTCAATAACCTGCAATAGTTTCAAATGAACTCAAGCATTCAAACCCCATTCCCTTAAGTTGACTGGTATAATTGTTTCCCATTACTTGAAGTCCATTTGGAGAATCAAACCCTATTGTCTAAATTCTACTTGGACATCCATCAATCCCGTCACCGATTTGTATCACGTGATCAGTTAAATTGAAAAGATAATCAAAGTAGGAGCGCCAGATGGAATTATTCTCTCAAAAGGCAAAATAAGCGTTAACTTTGGTTCTTACTACCTCAAATATTGAGGAGAAGCCTTTGTGGATTGATTTCTGACATTTCATTGATACGACGTCAAATTGGCTGCTTGATCCACATCTGGTAGCTGCTAACAAATATCACCTTTCAGTAGACTTGCAAACACAGCTTGTGCTATCGCAAGAGCGATAGAAGATATTAGATAGCCCGCAATGAGTAAAACACCATGGCCTATGCATACATAGCTTGGCGGTAATGCAAATTCGGCTGCCAGTAGAGAACGTGGACTTCCAAGTTTCGTACCAGCTAGCGAGAATCTCGGGGTCTATCCGTTTCTTTGAAGTTGTGAGATGCAATATCGTGAGAATACCTCTTACGATTGCCAGAAGCATAGCGCCTACAAGCATGTATCGATGAAATAACGAAGCTTCCTTGTTAATACTGCCCCGATAATTCTTACTAAGAAACAAGATGCAAGCAGCGGAATAATCCAATATCCGGATTTGAAAGGTGATTTTACACCAATCAAGAGTAAAAATATCGCAGCGATAATATATCAATGCGGCAAAATTCAGACTACAGTGTCCGTGAAGACTTCTATCGTCTGGCGGTGGTTGCGGCGCAGTCGTAACGTTGGTGGTGTTGGAAGCTTACATATTGATAAGCTCGGTCTGGTTCGGCTGGGTGCCGCTCTGTCAAGAACCCCAGAGAAAGTAAGAATAGAAGGACTCGTTCAGAATTGTATCACTAAGCTGCTGGCTAAGCTTCTGCAACCTTCATCGGTCCCAACTCTTCGGTACCTGCCAAGTCTATCTTCTACATAGATCTAACGCACATGTAATTATCCTTGAGATTCGTTATCTTGGCAGTCTTTGATGCTTATAGGCGATTCTATACGGAGGCTGGGGGAGGGCTCCAATCTTCCAACAACTTCCCGGAGTATCACACAAACTTAAGTGACTCCACGTTGTATATATCATTTGCTGTGCCATCTGTGCTTCTCTTATCCGTCGTATTCTGAGTTCAGCTTTATAAAGCAAATGATTTATATAATCTCGCAACCGAAGACGATATCGCAAGAGGCTTTAGAATCATGAACTTCAGATTGCCTATACTATCTCAAGATATACCCGGCGCATCATACTCAAACATCATGAATCAAGCGTCTCCAACATTTGAACTTGCGCCGGCGACTCGTGCAGATATACCCCGACTCGCTTACGTTCACGTCGTTGCTTGTCTCCCCGACAATGCTTTTGCCTTGTACTTCGACAATCCAAAAGAATTCGAGCAAAGAGTGACGGAGATGCTCGAAGGTCAAATCGGTGACCCAAACTGGCAGCATATCAAAGTAGTCGACAAGGATACGGGCGAGATTACTGCTTGGGCCTCATGGAATACTCCAGCCCATGTGGAAATCAGAGAACGAGATGAGAAGGCTGCAGCGAAGATCTTAGCTTCGAAAAAGGATTTGGCTAAAGGCGAATTTGACTCCCCCCCTGGTCTGCCGATGTTCGTACAGGCTGACACCGATCGATGGCTGGAGAGATGGACTAAAGGTCAACGTCACATTCTTTGCAAAGTCATTTTTACAGAACCGACTTTCCGACGACGTGGTATGGGTAATGCTCTCGTTGAATATGGCAACAAACTGGCGGACAAGAAGGGCTTGCCCATATTCACGCAAGCTTCGCCTTTTGGCTTTCCGCTTTATACGAAGCATGGCTTTGAAACCGTACAGTGTTTGAGTGTAGATCTCAGGGAGTGGGCACCAAATGCCAAGGGCAATTATAAGGGTTATGGAAATTATAAGTCCCGCTATATGCAAAGGCTTCCGCAAATGCTCCCGGAACCTATCTGAGGGCTTGAGAAGCACGCTTCAGTACTCTCTCCTTTCCAAAAGAGGTGTATGTTTTCACGAAGATCACTGCTTCACGAGAGACTTCTCGCCTACTCGTATTTCTTTTGCGTGAGATAGCGATGATATCGAATTGCAAGGGAAAAAAAACAGTGGAACAGAGCAGCTGATAGGAATTGAGATATCGCTTTGAAAATGGAAGATGATTGGTGAATATACAAATATAATTGAGCCACATTGCAAAAAGTGAATTCACCTATAAAGTTGACAAGAGATAATATTGGTATGTAATTTACAACATCCACACACATATTGACAATTAAAAGACTCATCCAGGGGTTCTCGGTGAAGAGAGTGGAGAAGAAGGACATGAACTTAAGCATTGAGGGGCTCTCATCCCGCAATACCTGTCTTAGAGTTTCCATTTCCTGACTAAAGGTAGAAGAAAACTCCTCTGTCACCCGATAGTATCAAGATGTGTAATCTTTAAAGTTCTTTTGCAAATCATTCAATGGATCAGATTTTGTTTCTGGGCTGCTTGGTGCAGTTCCAATGTCAATTTGCAGCTGCGTGCATGTCCAAGCATAGCTTGGAGAAACCATAATCCGAGTTATTTACCTTCACCACACAAATGAAGATAATTCTTAACGAGCATAAAATTATATGGGTGGTGTTTAAAGATGTTTGAGATGGGTTCTCGATGCGTCATTGCTGCTGATATTGGAGGGGATTTTGGAGATGTGCATTAATTGAAATGGAAGAACGATTGATGTTCAGGCATGAAAATAGACTAAGGATTGTGCGACTGAACGCCAAGATCTCAACTCGATAACGTTAATACCTTTTCACATATTATGAGGGGAAGTATTTCAACAACACTTGATATTAATCATACACCACGAGAGAATGACAACATGAGGAACTTTGCGTATACAAGGTCAATAACTCCCATGCAACCACTCAGATCTATTCTCAATTTAAAAGTATTTGACGCCTCATAGTAAGTCCTGTTTGGCCGCGCATCAGCTCTTCCACTTGAACAATCACCTCGAGAAGATTCGCCCTTCATTAAATCGCCCGCAGACGCCAGTTCTAAATTGAGATAGCGGATATGAGACTGCGCAGGCAATTGCGCGAGTTTACTTGACCTTCGACGACTCGTCCGCCCGATACTAATCTGATAAAACATACACTGGGTGGACAGGACAATAGGTTCAGTCAGATGCGATGAGAATATTCGAAGTCCACATCCGCAAACAAAGTCGCTGAAGTGGCGGAACTCAACTCGGGAATTGAGGAAGTAATGACTCTGTTCATCCGGCAACTGGTCAATCCCCTCCCTGTCTTTTCCGTGGCTCACAGTCGATCTGTCGAAAGCGGCCAGTGAGGATTTTCGGTAATCGGACATACACTCAAACTTGTTATATACGAAGGATACACAAGCAGCTCACCGCCACATTCACGGCATACCAGGGCAGGATATGAATGATCTCGGCGAAAGGATCGGTTGTCATTACTAGATAACCAAATCTCGCTTTGGCGCAACTTATTACAAACGGGTTGACGATGTTCCTCATACTTCAATACGAAGGATCTCAACACCATAACTAAGGGCGATAGGGGTCTCGTCTGTATATCTATATACACGTGGGTGGCACTTTAAAGATATTGATCTATTCCAAATGGCGTCCTCAGGTATACTTCTACGTGTGTAGGTGGTTAAGGTAAGTGAAAGGAAGGTATTGTCATTTCGGAATTTATATGGCTCATGCAGAAGCTCGACTTAGTCGAGATCATATTTGTATTGATGGTCGCCACACATAACCGTAACAAGACATGAGAATTGAAGTTTTGTAGAGCCGGTCTTATCGGAATTTGCTGTCACAACGTAGTGTGAAGCTTTACGCATCAATCATGTATCCATCACCGCTCAAGAAAGATCTAGAAATTCTTCAGAATTCAAAACAAAATAAAAATCAATCAAGAACATCATATAATCACTTTTTAAAATCTTCATTGCCAATTCAATTGCCTTCAGTGGAAGATTTCATGTTCCTCCGAAAATAATTAATGTTCAGGCATTAAGGCCATCACTAATAAGCGAGGGTTGAATTTCACACAAACCCTTTAGCGCCTCAAGAATATTCGTGTGGAAACTCTATCAACTTGAGAAATTTCACCGACGTCGACAACTTGTAAATTTAACCACCACCGCCAACTCCACAAATCAGCCATCGCAATCATGTCTGAAGGAGAAATCGAAGTCGAGGCCGTTTCCGGCTACCAAGTGCTCCCAAAGGAGGTCACTGAGGAGATTGGAAGCATCAAGGTACAACTCAATTAAAATTCATCGATAAATGGGAATATTGAAGCTGACAATCTGCAGCTTTTCAACAAATGGAGCTACGAGGATGTTGAGATCCGCGACATCTCTTTGACGTAAGATTACCCAATGCGAATTATATGTGGAGGAGAAAAGGATGGAATTGGAAAATATTCGACATTTATTTTGGATGAGGGGGATTATAGGAAGAGCCAAAGGCTAATGCGATATTTTTTCAACAGCGATTACATTCAAATCAGAGCCCCAGTCTACATCTCCCACTCCGCCGGTCGTTATGCGCAAAAGAGATTCAGAAAGGCCAACTGCCCAATCATTGAGCGTCTTACCAACTCCTTGATGATGAACGGTCGCAACAACGGAAAGAAGCTCATGGCTGTCCGCATTGTTGCCCACGCCTTCGAGATCGTACGTCCGACCACATTGTGACACATTTGCAAGAAATTCTAACACTCAAAATTATAGATCCACATCATGACCGACCAAAACCCAATCCAAGTTGCCGTTGATGCTATCGTCAACTGCGGTCCCCGCGAAGATTCCACCCGTATCGGATCCGCCGGTACCGTCCGTCGTCAAGCCGTCGATGTCTCCCCTCTCCGCCGTGTCAACCAGGCCATTGCTCTCCTTACCATCGGTGCCCGTGAAGCTTCATTCAGAAACGTCAAGTCCATTGCTGAGTGCTTGGCTGAAGAATTGATCAACGCTGCTAAGGGAAGCAGCAACTCCTACGCCATCAAGAAGAAGGATGAGTTGGAGCGTGTCGCCAAGAGCAATCGTTAAATGGTTATATTCGGGGATTTTCTGTGGGGTGTTTCAATTTGCATTATGGATGGATGGGCGATTGGCTGCATTTCTGTCACATAAACGGCTTTTATGAATGCAAAAGTCATGACACAACCGGAATAATGGATATATGCATTCAGTGATTTTGTGCCATCGGTTCAAGTGCACAAATTTGTATTGGGACCATGAGCCTAGGATGGCTGTGAGGGCTGATCATATGCCATCTGGTGATTCTACAGAATTTGATACCTCCAGATACAAAAGCAAATTTGATGAACAAATCCCGCACATTCCAAAGCTTCACAAGTGACATGTACGATGATTGACAGATGTTGCTAACGGATCCGTAGCCAGGCCGCTTCAGCTTTGTACGCCGAATTATGCTTTTAAGAGTCTCCCACCTGCATTCCACGCTTGTATGAGGTCTCTATGGAGTTGACTCCAAGGTTTGTATCATCCTTACAAAATTTGCCAGTAAAAGTGATACTGGATAACACTTGCTATTCGTTCTAATGTGTTTGGCGCGTAATGGTAGTTTCAACCTAGAGTTGCAGTATTTTCTAGAGCTAAAGCACCCTCACATTGAGGATATAGTAGTCTCGCTGTATCGGAACTACTACCGTTCAACTCTCGATTCCGGTTTCTCAATAATCGATGGTTGATGATTAGATCCTGCGCGAAATTCTGACATCTTGCTCGTTTCGATCGGCAGGGTTCATGGATTGCTGAGGAAAATGGGTAGACTGTTGGTTGAATTATACGGATGGGATGTATGTAAAGAGGTAGGCACTTTTATTGAAGTGGGTGGTTGGGGTAAGGTGGTCCAGTGGGTGCTGGGAATCTTGACATTATCTATAATGTTGTTAACCCACCAGCGAACTCATTCGCGATCCTGCACGAATAATCAGAGTAATATTTTACATTCCCACGCAGTGCGGCGAGTAGTTATTGATCGCTCACATATTGATTCATGATATTAAAATGAACCACTCCATCTACCTTCCTTCCCTCTCCCTCCCCTGCACATTGTTTAAATCACTTGTATACATCGTATTTCATTCCCAACACCGCACACATAACATCAACCCTTTCCCCATTCCAGTCATAAGATGTGGCGAAACTCTAGCAAGATTTGGAGTAGGAAGTGTGTCAATATTACAGGAAATACTGTCTAAAATGATAGACCTCCAACATCTAAGATTAATGTTAAGAATGGTACTTGCATCGCTCAATACACGACACGGGCGATAAAATGAATTATCTCGGGTTCTTAAAGAGACGCAACAGGTATCCGGGAAATTTTGGGAAGAGGGATGGGGAGTAGACTTCGTGGGTTTATACCAGGTGGGTTATTTTTGTGTATGAATAACTATTTGCATTGAATGTCTGCTTAGGAGTGCTCTTCGTATCCTGATATCCTCGTGCAATTTTCCGACTTTCTGAGAGCTGTAAATATCTTCTTGTGTCAGTGATCTAAGACCATATTTGTATTGCATGTCCAATTCAATATCAAAACTATTCATCTGTATGGGATATCAGTGACTATCATGTGATTAATCATAAAGGCCATACAGTTTCATACGTTGCCTGTTATGCTCGTTACTACACTTCCAGGGTAAAGACTAAACTTTTGAAATGGCAACCTTGAGAGGGGAGGTTTGAAAGAATTAAGTCGAAGCTGGTTCGTTCCCGAGATTGAACATATGATACAGTCATGCTCTGTACGAATTGACTACGTAAAGGATAGGAGGGAAAGAGTAATGTGAGGATATCGAGGAAGGAAGATGGACTGGGAATTTGAGCGAGATTGTGAGCAATGATATGGTTGTATATCTGTCTGTTTGATAGAGCGAATTAATAAAATGCTCGGGTATAACACACATGATCCGATTTTAGCATGAATTGCTAAGGGATAATAGCAAAGAACACTCAGTAATCTGAATCCGTATATCAGGAATCTACAACTTGAAATTATCGTTCAAATTGATTGTACATAAGTGATGGATATAGATGATGAACTAAGGGGCTTAATGAGATTTAGATAACGAGAGAGAATTGGAATAGGAGGATAGAGAGTGTGTTATTGGTTTAATTTGCTAAGAGAAGTTTGGATGGGTTTTAGTGGTTTGAGATGAGATGTCTTCATACCTTTTCCTCGGGCGAGAACGAGAACTGTATGAACGATGTTATTCAGAAGAGCGATATGTTTACTAGAAGGGGTGTTGAACGACTGCAAAATTTGATAGATACAAAGTTGTGTAAGCCACCGAATGTTTATTGTCAAGTTTTTTTTTTCTTTCAGCTTTTCCAGAAATAATTTTGATATCACGTCCTGTATATCTATTGATCAGCTGTAGTCGATAGAAGCAAATAGCTATCTATGTCTTAGCTGAAACAAGCAGCGTACTGAAAAAATGCAATCCACTATTCTACTCGACAAGTCCGAATGAGAACATCTAGAATGTGGTGAATATCTGTCATGATTTCTTCAACCCTTATGACAAGGAATACAAGCAGTTAGAGAAGGAAATTCCATTGCATTCGAGGGAAAGCTATCCGAGGTTCTTCAGGCTCGTCGGAGTCTATGAAATCTTGTGCGGCAAAAGAGTGTCTTTCCGGCAAGAAGATAGAGGCAGGCAGATCCAAATCGGGCTCAGGTTTTACGAAATTCGAGACGGTATAGGATTTTTTTGAGGTTGGATTAGGAGTAGGTAAATTTAATTCGAATCCAGCTTCGAGAGAGTCCTTTTCTGGAATACATTCGAAACACAGATCCTCAAAAGTCTATATAATTCGGTTGTACATTCATGCACTGCTCCGACGTAGATATCCTCATGGGGGCCTGAAGAAAAATTATCTTTCAAAAGTCCTTGGAGTGGGAGTTGTTTTGAAGGATGGCCGGGAAACAGAAGGGAGACCTTCACAACGTAGTTAAAAGGATGCAATCACCTCGATCATCTTTCAAAATAATTGATTGGACTAATGTGCATCTGGAGGTCATCCGTGAAAGCATTCATGCTAGAAGAAAGACCCTTTTCCTCGAGCACTTTGCACGCATGTAGACGAAATGAGGATGACGAAAACACCCTTTGTATACAAATTATGTTGTAGCCTGATGCTCATGTCGACTTTGACAGAACTAGGAAATGCATGGATGTTATAAGTTTCGCTCAAAATTCACAGGGTTATCATTATTAATGCAGAAGTTTAGGGAGTTGACTGAAGTCCACGATACTGCAGCTTGACGAAGCTGCATAATTTGCTTTTGATTAATTTGTAATACGAGCAATAAATTAACATCCGATGTTTCCTCTCTTTCCACCTCTCTTAGTTCTGTCAATATGCCCTTTAAGCACCCTCCTAGTCTGTTGCAAACTTCTCTTTTGCTTACTCTTAGCCTTGCCCAACGTCATCATGAAATTCTTCTTTCGAGATTTCTCTTGATTGGTAGTACTCTTGCCCTCGGCATCCTTCTTCGACCTCCTAATAGCTTTGGTAGACTTATGCTCGCTACGCTCACCCTTTCCTTCCCTAGCCATTGCTATCTTCTCTTCTCTTGTATTCTTTTGTAACTTCGAGAAACCTTCAATTTGATCAGCTGTCAAGGCATCATCTGCATGTCTTGCAGCTGCGTCCTTCATCCGTTGAGATTGTGTCCTTCCTCCCATCGCCTTGTTTACACTAGCCTCAAGACGGAGCTCTTGAAGCTTTGCAAGATCGGCTGGAGTGAGAATTTTGGTGGTTGCATATGTGGAGATCTTCTGTTCAAGGGCCTTGTCGGTAGCCTCCTTCGCGGCATCTTCTGTTGATAATTCGGTGCCGTCCGCTGACTTTTCGGTAGCTTTGACTTCGAGCTTCGCCTTCTTCGCGGCTGGCTTCTCATCTTCACTATCACTGATCTCAATTTCGCCGTCGCTCTCGACGTTGATCCAACCATCCTCATCACTATCAGCATCAGATTCAACATCCCAAGCATTCCAATCTTCCTCATCATCCTCTTCTTCATCCGTGCCCAATTCTTCTGGCAATCCACGTTCAACTCGTTTCCTTTTCCTTTCGTCTTCCTTCCACTGCTCAAGTAACTCGATACCTTCGATACCGCCGGCTTCTTCCTCACCAAAACGTCTTTCTTTGATTAATCCGGTCTTGAGACCCATTGTCGCTGTCTTTCCTCTGTCTCTCTTCTTCAACATATCAGCTCCGACCTCACGATACAAGGACAACAATCCTTTTGCTGCCATCATCGTTCCCTTGTCTTTACTTTTTCTGTACATGATAAGATCTTGCAGGAGTGTATCATTCATAGCTAATGGTTGTCGTACGCAAATCTCTCGAATAGCATTAAGTCCGGAAGCAGCGACCTCCGAGGCAGAAGCTTCAGAGACGAACTCATTGGCAATCTTCTGTACCAAAGGCTCCAAAGCATCGGGTGGAACAAGATTATGCGTTGCTTGAGCTAGAGATGCCAAAAATGAAGTTACAGATGGTTGTCGTGGTGTGAGGTACTTGGTAAAGTACGAGTATAATGAAATTACAGTAAGCTTGTGCAAGCCAACAAGTCGCGAAACCAATTGTAGGACAATCAGTTTTTGTTCAAGGTTGAGTTTCGACTTCGAGTTCTGAAGGTGTTTTGAAAACAGGGTTTCGGCGAAACCTTGGGGATCATGCAAGAGATGCAGGGCGGAGAAATTCAGTGGATGGGGTGCTTTGCTCTTCTTTTCCTTCCTTCGTACCTTTTCGACGGCCTTCTCCAACGTTTTCGTCTTCTTCTTTGTTTTTTTGTTGATACCAACTTGATGCTTCAGCTTACCAATATCAATGGCTTCTTCGTCACTGCTTTCATCCTCCATTTCTTCTCTTTCCTTGTCACCTCCCAAGAAAAACCGTACTCCACCGCCAATAACCTTCTCATTATCTGACAAACTAGCTTCCTTCATAATCTCAACAGCTTTCGCATCTGTCCAGATCTGTCGTTTCCACAATTCTCTCGTAATTTTGACAGCCCAGATTCCTTTGGAAGATGTTCGGTCGGAGGTGAGCAGATTGAACAGTGCTGTCTGCATTGTTCGATTGAGACGATGATTTATGCTCTTCGAGTTCGAAGTTCGTAGGTCTGACAGGATCTTCTGGAATAGTAGTGTTCGGAGTGTTTTACTAGGCGTAGCTACCAATATTGGAAACAATGTATTGAGAAGGTTGGCCGAATCAATTACTTCCTTTCGTCGCAATAGTACCAAACTACCAACGATCTTCTCACGCAATTCGCTTTCAAGTTCGGCATGGTGTAAAGTTAAAATCTGCTTGAGATCCTCTGGGAACTCTGCGGTATCTTCTGGGAAACAGTCTGAACAATGTGCGACGAAATCGATGAGGTCGTGGAATGATACGATGCCGCCGGATGTCGCAGTGGAAGGAGAAGACATAAAAATATCTCTTTGTGCTTGGTACTGTCCATATTGATTTAGGAAATCTTCTGCGTATGATCTGGTACAATTGTCAGATGATACTTCCATTACTCAGTGTAGAAGACATGTAACTTACTTTGGATCTCTTCGAATCTTGTATTGTAAATTTGGACTATAGAGGTCAGCAATGATCAGTAGAAATGTACCAATTGAACTCTTACAGATCCGCATCAACCTTCTCCAAAGCACCAACTCTCTTTTTACCCATAACGTCGGTTGGATGCTGTCCGATTTTTGAGTGTTCGAATCTGCCTTCTCACTGAATTTCACATGGGTAAGATAATTTTTTTCGTTATCATTATCTTAGCGCCAGTCGCTTAAGCAACCAGCGCTATCAAGACGGCGTGTGAGTATTGATTAGTAAGGTGTTTGAATATGAAATAACTGAGGATGGCAAACTCTTCAACTACATGCCTTTCTATTGGTTCACATATTTGCCAACTCACGCTCGCCCAAGAAGTTTATATCATTAATCACAGCGACGACGTGGAATTAATCCATGATGGTTCATCTAACGTTATCAAATAACATCCAAGTGGCTACCACACCTCGTATATATTCAGTTAGCGGCCGCATCAACGCGGAGCACGTAGCTAACAATGACTGCATCGATCCCCAATATTATCATGAGCCTCAGCTCGCGTCAACAATCTGAGACCTAAAGAATTTGCAAGATGGCCCCCAAAATATCTCATTGGGTGCCGACGCCAGTCTTCAGCTTCTAATGGTACCACATAAGTTCGTGGTGGGTCTTCGGAATCATTCTTTGCTACGACTACTGCGAGTAATTTCAGGATTTTTCTGACGGTGATATCACGGTTCGTTTGAAAGGATCAGGTTTTGGTGAAGCCGTTGTTCAGCCATTATCGCGCCCAAATACTATATAACTCCTACCCAGTGGCAGGTGATCGAAGAGCCATAAGTCAATGCAAACCTACCCCTCTTCGTTCTCTTCATGCCTCCCTTCATCTACCCTTATCAGTGGTAATGAATTCGCCCACAGATTGTCCATTTATTTCTGCGAAAATGTCTGATGCAGATCCATATATCCTAACAAAGCTCTCTGAGCATGTGTCACAACACCTGAACAAATCACTTGATCAAGCCGTGGAGAATCTATCTTTGAGACTCCAGGACACGGCTAAAGATGCTATCGCTGATACTAGAGAAATCAATACCATTATTGACCAGGCGGTTAGAGAAGCCGTTGAGAAGGCATTCGAGAAGTCTGTGGTAACGGAAGTTGAGCCTTCTTCGGTACAATCAGAGTTTAAATTCTCACCTCCCCGAAATTCTAATTTCGTGGGCCGCTCTTCAACTCTGGCAAAACTACTCAGCCTATGGAAACCAGATCAAAAGAGTCGATTGGCAGTAGTTGGACTTGGAGGAATAGGGTATGTGATTTACCCTCAATAGTTTCAATGCCAAAACTCACATCCACAGGAAAACCGAGCTTATTACTGAGCTTGTCTACCAAATTAGAGAAGCATCACCCGCATCAATATATTGGTTTGGGCCTGGAAACTTGCTTGCACCTTCTGTCGATGGACATGAACCATTAGAAAATTGGCTACGGCCTGGACGAGACTCCGCAAGTTTGTTGGTTGTTGATGCCGGTGATAATTTTGATTTTCTGCTGCAGCAAGCTGAGCATGGTAGACTGATTGACAGGCTGCAAAGGTTCGAAGGTGCCATCATACTCATTACAAGGACCAAATCGAACGGGTGTCTCTTAAGTGGCCCCCACAATATCTTTGAAGTGGGATGTCTCGAGCTCGAACCAACAATGTGTTTATTACGAGACAGGTTGACCGTTGACCTATTCGATAATTCGACTGACGAGCAACTTCGCGAAATCGCCCTTCTTGTTAATTGTCTACCAAGAGCCATTGTCCAGGTCTCAAACTTACTCAACGATACCTCGATGAAACTGTCGCAATTCATCTCCATATACCGGACAAATGATCAGTTCAAACTACGACTGCTGAGTTCGGTAGCTCCGCTCTTTACAATATCGGAAGAAGAATCTGTTATTGGAAATGGCGTCATGAATGCTAGAAAATTTCGATTAACTTACCCTATGGCAGCTCGTATTCTTCATCATCTATATTATCTTGGCGGAAATGCAGTACCACGCTCTATCATCTGCTCGTTGGTTGATCCTCTTGATCTCATTGTCGTAATGTGCATCTTGAAGGGGAATTTCCTCGTCACAGAGGACGATACTAGCGAGACATACAGCATGCATCCCTTGGCCTTCTTGTCGCTTAAGAAGGTAATTACCAGCGAAAGATCAGAAGCAGAAGAAGTTGAGATCGAGCAAGAGCTGGAATGGTACACACAAGCAGTTGTTGCCTTTGGGAATCATTACCCTGACTCGAATAGCAAGGATCGAGAATGGTGGAAGAAATGCTTCGAACGGTTCCTTGGTGATGGAAGCAAGAACAGTGATTCTGTACGAATTGCGCTGGCTTTGGTCTACAACAAAGAATCCAAACATCTTGTTCGCATGGGCCTCTACAATGATGCTTTGAAGATGGCAACACACGCAGTTGATACTTTACCCGAGGCAATACCACACGAGCATCTTAATGTGCTTCAACATCATCTTTCGCTACTCGACCTACTAGCCAAGTATGGAGAGCTTAGAGATGCTTTGCAGACGTATACCGAAGAACAGCCAGATGAGTTGTGGAAGAAACGCGTTGAAGGCATCCTGTACCTATCAGAAGGTACCAACAAATCTGATGTCGTTGACATTTTCCGCCAGATTCGCCGTACAAAAGAGTCCATGAATGCTCCGGAAAGTGATTTATGTACCAGCATTGACGACTATGGGGCGGCCCTGATGCTGATTGGCAATTACCAAGCTGCTGAAATAGAATTTTCGACAGCTTTTAGGAAAAGGGCAACATTTTTAGGAACCAATCATCCCGACACTCTCATCAGTTGCCAACACCTTGCAAATGTACTGCACAAGTCTGGCAGGTTTAATGATGCCCTTAGATTTGTGGAAGGTGCCATACGTGGAAGCCAGATGTCTCAAGGCGACGAGCATCCTCAAACTCAATACATCAAAAGTCTTAAAGCACGGATTCTACTGTCCAAAGCCGTTTCATCGTCTGATTACAATGAAGTCGAATCTCTTCTTACCAATGCTGCCGACGTTCTCACTACTCACCTATCTGACTCTCATCCTCTGGTTTTGACTTGCAGGAGCAACATTGCACTAGTGATGCTAGCACAAGGGAGATATGATGAAGCTTTAACCATGAACCGTGCTGTTTTGACCGCAAGAGAACATGGTCCATGGTTAGATCGTGAGCGGCACCCGGACATACTGACAAGTCGACACCAGATTGCAGAATGTCTGAGGCTCAAAGAAGGATGTCATGCTGCTCAGAGTTTGAGTTCCCAAGTTCTGGTTGATAGAACGCAAATATACACCGAAGGAACTTTCGAAAGCGATGACTTTCATCCCGAGCAGCTCACGAGTCTCCACCTCCAAGCTCTCATCCTTGCTGGCCTTGGTCAACATAGCGGAGCTCTCCATAAAATGGATCTTGTGTTGATTGGTAGGAAACGCGTTCTCGGAGAGTCACATCCGGATTATCTTAATAGTCTCACCTGCCGAGGTGAAATCATACGTGGGCAGCTCCCCCTTGAACAAGGGCGGGAGGAGATGTTGGACACTATCGACGCGCTTCATGGAAAAGCTTTGGAGGGCCTTACTCGAGTATTTGGTTCTCAGCATCACTGGACACTTCAGTGCCTATCTTACATGGCAGCTGCAAAGCGTGAACGCGGCGATGCTTTGAGTTACACCGAGGCCGCTGGGCTGTATCGTCATATCTCGCGAGCTTATGAGGGAAACATGGGTGACCTCCACCCTGAAACTGTCAGGGCGAAAGCCCATCTCGCTGAAGTGATGCATCTTTTGGGAAACCGTCCTGAAGAAGCCAAAAAGGTCTTCAGAGAGGCTTGCGCTGGACTTGCGAAGGTATTTGGATCAGATGCCCATGCTACTATCACCGCGTATAGAGGGTATGAAAAGTTTGCTAAGGATCTTTCTGATCCGGTCTAAGGCTTTTAGAGGGTAACGATGAAATTATTTTGGAAACAGCATGACCAAGGATTATCAGGAAATACAAACGTGAGAGTACATGTACGGGAAGGGTAACCCAGCATAAACGGCGTTCGAGTAGACGTTATAATGGATGGATAGATATTTTTGATGGAGCTGTTTATTGATCCTTGTTCTCTCCTTGCTGGCTCAAATAGCAGGAGTAATCTGCAGAAGCCTCATCGAAGGCTGGAGTTCATGCACGAATTTGATAAATTTTCTTGTTGTTACGTCTATTGTTATTTTTGTACAAATCATAGAGTCCATCCGGAGAGCACAGAGTGGCTTCAGATGTCTGATATCGAATCATTCATACACGCGATCAAGTATTGTCCGTTGATGTTGCAAGATGCAATGATTGTATGTTTCGAACTTACCACTGTTAGCCTTTACAGTTCAGCCTATTTGCGTTCCCGGAATGTATGCCAGCAAACACTCACACAAACGGGTCTTTGTGCTACGCGAATCCAACCCAAGACGCCACGTTCTATTTTAAATTCAATGGCCAATCATTTTTAGGGCCTTACTTGTAGATTTCTCCATCATCTCCATTATGTTGTATTTCATATCTGGAGCATGTTTGCTTGATTTCCTATCCTCAATTCAATTGATCCTTTTTCTTTTTGCATAGCTGGCGCGATTTTTATTATGTTTAATTGAAGCTTTCAAGTTCTCCCTGGTGGAATTCGTTCTGTCAATATGGCTCCAATAGACTTTTCCATTTTATCCTCCCGTTCGTTTCCAAACAAAGTCGCCAATTCCACATCCCCAATTATAAAACTTGTTACCCAATCTTCTGCCGCATTCTCTGCCTACACTCCTTCTCCTACCCCACTTCTCACTTCCTCAACACTGCCTCTAGAATCTCCAATCCTGACTGCGCTCCCCGATCTATTGCGTGAACAATTCTCCACTATCATAGTTGATGCTCCCACCACTACTTATACGTCCTATATCGAACTCAACGATAATGCATTTGCTTCTGAACCCGCTTCTCTCCCTGATTCGACTCCCATCAGTGATTCATATGCAGTGGAGACGCAGGCACCTCAGCCCAATAATAGCGGTAGAGATATCGGAATAGTCATTGGTTGTATCATTGGGATATTGATTCTAGGATTGATAGGTTGGGTTTACATGATGAAGGCGAAACGCAGTCAGAGGAAGAGGAGAAAAGGGAAGGGAAAGGAGAAGGAGATTGTGAAAGAAACGGTGAAGTTCAAAGTAAAGGTAAACAAGAGGAAGCATAGGAAACATAAGAAGCATAGAAAAACGGAAGCGAAAACAGCAAGGGTCTCTGGAGGTGAAGCACCGGCTGCCGGAGGTGCTTAGAGGGGATGCGTAGGAATAACTCTTTTCTACGGAAGTTAGTTTGGCGAACTGGGCTGCATAAGCTCAATGGTTGAGCTACCGTTGAGCAACAAAAAGTGTGAATTAGGCACGAGCAAGCTCAATGGAAGTTTAAATAATAACCTGGAATCAAATTGGAGATTGGAAAAGACCGCGACTGAACGCTGGTTAGTTCGAATGGGCAGGGTACGGAATGATCGGGAACTTTGCAGCGCCAAATGATCAACCAGACGAATGAATTTTTCGATATATCAACAATGCATAAACCAGACTTGGATCTAGACCAATTGAGCTGCCTCGTTCATTACCAATTGTAGTCAGAAAAAAATCCAAGAAAGGACATACTTCACATTCCGCGCTACTGCATGATGTTGCACTAGACACTCGGCTTGCCATATCAGGAGATATGCCAAGAAATTGTTGCTATACGTGCCGGGGTAAAGGGTCTTTCAGGGATCGCATGTAGAATTAAGCTTTGCTGGGCGTGGCAGTGTTGAGCCTTAACCTTAAAGGACATGTGGTAAGAAATGTGCTAGGGGTTGCTTTGACGCACGAAAGGTCATTGTACAACGCGTGAACAGCTATCTATCAAATGAACAATCGCTCAGACAGTGGCTACTTCTCTCCAAGGTCTTTTGGTAACATTTTCCAAAAGGCTGTCAAAGAGTGTTTGAATAGTTCCCCTCGAATTGAACAACTCTAGAACAATGAACGTTATAGCATACAAGAAGGGACTTCCGCTTCAACGGTAAGATCATAGTCTCAACCAAGCATTCAAACACCCAGATAGAGAAAAATCGATCAACTAACGCCATGAATCATCACCAACGCCGAAAACATCACTCATCCCGCCGTCGCGAGAGTGAGAGGAGAGAGGCACGAGATCGATGGTCGCATGCCGATCCAAACCACCCGGTCGAACTCGGCGAGATCCGCAAGGAACAAGGTCACACTCCACAATGCCGTGAGGTGAGACCACGCAGGAGAAGAGAGGAAGAACCTTCAGGTTGTTGTAACATCATGTGAAGAATCACGTGAATGATGGAGTGAGGGGTTAATTGCCAAGCAAAGCAGTAGAGTAAGTTGAGAAACAAGTTGACTTTTTCAGGCGTAATTCTCTTCGAAAGTCCTCCGCAAATGATCAACAGCATCTAAGTAAGTAAGTTTGAAACCCATTTGACTTGTGCGAGCGTTCATGATTCCAAATAAAATAAATTTCCATGAAGATTAAAAGTAATATTCTATAGTCCCTCAAAATGTGCAAATGATCGAAACCCAAGAATAGTTAGGGAACTTCCAGTAAATCACTTGACCTGCTTTGCATTCCAAACATTACAATTAAGTGAACTTAACACAAAAGAATCTATGGGTGTACTCCAATTCTACAACCCTAATTGAGCTATAATACCATGGAATATAAGCGAGGAAAGTACCCACACCCCAATGTATGTTTCAAATTAGTCCGGGAAACCTATCTCTTTTGGGTGCTCAAAACCTTGAGGGAGGAATGCCGACCTTGGCACTACAAGTATCAATCCATGAATGAAGTCAGAGATGAAAAGCGATCTCAGAGATCCAATAATCTCGAGTGAGCACAATGATTAGATTTCTCTACATCGCTCGCAGGTAGCGTTTCATTCATGCCCAGAGCTCCTACACCACTAGTATTTGCTCGTAGTCTAGACCGTGGAGTTCCAGAAAACGTTGAAGTCGGATAGAGTTCTGACTTGACGCGTCTTCGCATGAGTGGTCTTCCTGATACGACTAGGAAAGACCGAATTAGCAATCTGACCCTTGAACCTACAAAAGCCATCGATCCAAAGTGCAGCCTATTTTCATGTTATGCCGTTCGATCCAGTGATAGAGAAGTTTGGCATGAGATCCGGGGTACAGTAGTGGTGGAAAAATGCCCGACTAAAAGCGGCATTGACCCCGCAACACGCTAGATGAGTATCTTCGTATAATCTTACCGAAGCCTTTCAACAACCTTTTTCTTGAATCCTTGACTACATCCCGCTCAACGAACACTTTGAGCACTTCGATGCACCTTGTAAATAGTATCCTGCAAGGCTTGTCAAAAACAGCTTGAAGTTGAAGAACTATCGACGATTAATGGGAGGTGCACGGTATTGAGGGGGAAAGGGAGGACGGAAATAGCTCGGTGATTAACGACGGTCTTTCGTTTGCTAGTAACATGTTCATCAACTTGGCAGAAGTCTGCAGTGCATTGGAAACCAAGAACATAAGCTGTGTCACGTTCAGATTATGGTATAACTCAATTGGCTTCTCTTTTCACTCCAGGTACTTGATTGGAACTCTAAATATTGCCCGCATACGATATGTGAACTCGGACTGCGGGGTAAACTTAAAGTGTTTTGATTACGACGGCAGATCGCATTTCCCCGCGTCGACCACGTCTCCTAGATTTTGAATGTTTTACTCGAATGCCCGATGATGTCCTACTCTCCTTGTGCTTGACTGTGAGGGCGTATTCAAGCTGCACCTCTAACTCGCGCATCAATCACAATTGACGTCCATCAAGCGGGCATCGTCATGGTAAGACAAGAAGAGGGGTAGCGACGTTGACTACGGCTTAGTTGCTCTTGTCTTACTGCTCCCTCTGTTCAGGGACCTTCAGGAGGCCAATGGTCACCGATTGAGTATGCCATGGTACCACATACAAGGCGGAGATGTAGCTGACGCTACACGAAGCCTCTAATTTCGTTAATCCGGGTATCCGGAGCCAGGGGTATAAGAAGTTGGGGGTAGAAAAGGCTGCGTGTTTCTTCATCTCTGTGGCATGCTTTACCAGCTTTAAAAGTTGCAAGTAATACACAACATTGACAAACTTTGAATAAGGCAGTGACAATGACGATCCCAGATGAGTTCGATATCATCGTCTGTGGTGGTGGAAGCACCGGTTGTGTGATTGCTGGCAGGTATGTCGATATCATTCCAGATATATATGCTCATTAGCTCGATACTGAATGGTCTGCAGACTTGCAAATCTCGACCACAATCTCCAAGTTCTCCTCATTGAAGCTGGAGAGAGTAATCTCAACAATCCATGGGTATTTCGACCTGGAATCTGTAAGAATTATGCTATATCCCTTCAACTGCATTAGCTAACAGCTATAGACCCCAAAAACATGAAACTCGACAGTAAGACAGCATCATTCTACTATTCTCGACCTTCAGAATGGCTCGCCGGTCGCAAAGCTGTTGTCCCATGTGCACATATACTCGGCGGAGGGTCCTCTATAAACTTCATGATGTACACACGGGCGTCTGCTTCCGACTATGACGACTTCCAAGCCAAGGGATGGTCTACGAAAGAACTCATTCCTTTGATGAGAAAACATGAAACATACCAGCGGGCATGCAACAACAGGTTGGTGGATGTACCTTCTGCCAGTTCACATCTCTGACCCTTTCAGGAACCTTCACGGCTTTGATGGACCCATTAAAGTATCGTTTGGAAACTACACCTATCCAATTACTCACGACTTTCTACGTGCTGCCGAATCTCAAGGCATCCCAACAACTGATGACTTACAAGACCTGGTCACTGCACAGTAAGTCCCATTCGCATTACCTTGTTCCACACTTACGAATATATCAGTGGTGCCGAACACTGGCTGAAGTGGATTAACCGAGATGTAAGTACACCTTTCTGAAGCGGAATCATAAATCTCACATCATGTCAAGACAGGTCGACGTAGCGACGCTGCCCATGCCTACATTCATTCCACTAGATCCGTACACTCAAACCTTCACCTTATGTGTAACACCAAAGTAGATAAGATTATCATCGAGAATGGTCGAGCTGTCGGTGTTAAAACAGTGCCAACAAAGCCTCTCCACCCAAATGTAAGTTATTCTGTAGCAATTGATCGAAACTTTCTGACACTAAATTCCAATAGCAACGTTCACGCACTTTCCGTGCACGAGAGCAAATTGTTGTATCAGGTGGCACGCTTTCATCACCCTTGATTCTGCAAAGAAGTGGTGTCGGAGACCCAAAGAAATTGGAAAAGGTTGGTGTCAAGCCGGTTGTTGATCTACCTGGTGTTGGTCAGAACTTCCAGGATCATTATTTGACATTCTCTGGTATTAATTATTCCCTAAATTCTACATTGCTATACACACATGCTAATACTTAGCAGTCTACCGTGCTAAGCCCGGAACCGAAAGTTTTGATGATTTTGCCAGAGGTGTCCCGGAAGTTCAAAAGGCAGTGTTTGATGAGTGGAATCTCAAGGGTACTGGCCCACTTGCGACGAACGGTATTGATGCCGGTGTCAAAATTCGCCCAACTGAGGAGGAATTAAAAGAGATGGACAGTTGGCCAACACCTCATTTCAGATCGGGTTGGGACAGCTACTTCAAGAACAAGCCTGACAAGCCAGTTATGCATTACTCGATCATCTCTGGCTGGTTTGGTGATCACATGTTGATGTAAGATATTAACGCTAGATCTCACGAGAACAGACTAATTAATTATCAGGCCACCTGGAAACTTTTTTACCATGTTCCACTTCCTCGAATATCCATTCTCTCGTGGTGAAACTCACATCGTTTCTCCTGATCCATACGAGGCACCGGACTTTGATGCTGGCTTCATGAATGATGAAAGAGATATGGCACCAATGGTTTGGGGTTACATCAAATCTCGTAAGTCTTTCTCCTTTATTACAGTGGTCCATTACGACGGAGCTCTATACTAATGATCTAATACAGGTGAAACTGCCCGTCGTATGGACGCTTATGCAGGAGAAGTACAGAATATGCATCCATTCTACGCATATGACTCACCAGCTAGGGCCAAAGACATGGACTTGTTGACAACTAAGTCGTATGCTCTCCCAGGCAATATTACCGCGGGTATTCAACATGGTTCTGTAAGTTCTATCTCGTATACTCAATATTTATGGTTCTAGATCTTCGAAAGCTGACGAGAAATAGTGGGCAATGCCTGTGGAACCAGGAAAGCCACCACAAATTTCATACCTCAACAGCAATCAACGAGATCTACAGGAGGATCTCAAGTACAGCACTAAAGATATTGAGCATATCGAAGAATGGGTAAAGAGACATGTAGAGACTACTTGGCATTCTCTCGGTGTAAGTTACAACCCATCAAATGTTATATGAATATTCACCTAACCTAAATCTAGACATGTTCTATGGCCCCCCGCGAAGGAAACTCCATTGTAAAACATGGTGTTCTTGATGAACGTCTGAATGTCCATGGTGTCAAGGGTCTTAAGGTCGCAGATCTTTCTATCTGCCCCGATAATGTTGGATGCAACACCTGTATGTTTTTCTATCCAAACAAACAAATGAACATCAACTAACTGGCGACAGTCTCAACTGCTCTTCTCATCGGCGAGAAATGCTCTATGCTAGTCGCCGAAGATCTCGGTTATAGTGGTAAGGCACTCGACATGAAAGTACCTAACTACCATGCTCCGGGTGAGCTGAGTGCTATTGCTACTTCTCGTCTTTAATTTCGCTTTTTGATGGATATGTGAATATGAGGGATCGCTTACGAATTTCAACTGTTCTTCTTATTAATGCCACTCATTCAATGTCAATAGCGTCTAGGGTTGTTATTTGTCATTATATGCTAGTGTAGTTACGATTTAATGAATATCTGGATTTCTAATGAAAATCTCAGTCTCAAAGTTTCCTAACATGTTATTTCATCAATTCAAACTCATTATATTTACTATTGATCACTATTTACAGCTGAATCAGCTGTGATGGTGCTCTGGCAATAGTCCATGAACATGGATCATATCAAGAACAAATAAAAAAGTCAAATCCAGTTATTGCATTGTCGTAGTTATCCAACTAATTTGAGCATACCTTTTACCCCGAATCAATTCTCAATTCTATCATTTTTCTACCCAAAATATGTTTCTATCATGCCTCGATCGCCAAGCGGCATGCTGGTATCAAGCGCCAGCACTGATAGATCCAACATTTGCTGTTTCTTTCAACCTATCTGCTAGCATATCATCCAAAGGCTTCAGTGCATCATCCAGACTCTTAGTATTCGAATTCTCAAGAACGGATTTACCAGCTGTCATTACCAGACGTTCGGGAGCCGGCTCTTGGAGATACGACATTACGCGTGCGCGATGAGCTGCTCGAAATAACTAGTGATAAAACATTAGCACGAAATTCCCATAATGACAAAGCACTGAGTGGAAATTAACAATAGACAAGAAATATACACACCTTCAACTGATTAACCATCTTCGCGAACTCCTCTTCGATTTGCCTAACTCCATTCTCCTTTGCCCCCCTCACAAAACTATACTTCTTAAGCACCAAACACAATTCTCGCTGTCTCGCCGGTATATATTTCTCCATATTCTCATCTGACAAATATCTCTCCATTCCCAAAAACGCATCTAGAGCTTGGAAGAACAAGACATGGTTTCCAGAAAGTCCATCGTATTTCACATATTCTCCATTGACGATCTTTCCAACGCCCCATCCTTGAAATCCTTGGACATAGGACAGCCAGACAGAATGGGAGACGCGGGATTTAGTGAGATTTTCGTAGAAGACGAGGAAGAGGTCGCGGATACGTGTGTTGATGTTGCGGAGGTGGGGGAGGCAAGTGCTGGGGGTAGAAGAGTTGAAGGATAAGACTGAGAGGACCATTTCGTGGTAGATAGGGAAAGCCTGAAAGAGTTAGTAGTACTAAATGGAAAGATTTGCATGGAAGGTGGAACCTACAACAACTTCAAGGTCATAGAACATTTGGAAGAAAACTTCCTCGGATGATCGGATCAAATTGGACATTCCGACATTAATTCTATAAATCCTTTCTCCTCTCGTATTAAAGTTGAGCAAGACGTTTGATGTATTGTTTCCTGCATCAGCGTCCACCCCGAAGTTTCGCTGAAGATATGGCCACGGCGCGTCTAGTTCAGATGGGAACTCGACGGTTTTCTCTAATTGTGCTACTTTTACCACAGGAATAGTTGCCCACCTGAGTTCACATTAGTAGATATTTGCTGGTTGAAAGTAATACCACATACCTGTATGCATGACGACAAACAGCAATACAGCAATAAAACCCATTATATGCGTCTCTGGGAAAGAGATCCCAATTGCCAGCTTCAACTGCAGCCATGATGGCCACAACTTGGGGAACATTGATCCGCTCCATCAAAGACTTCCGCATCATAGATCGATATTTTTCGCGTCTTTCATTATTGACATCATCATCTAGCGAAGGCGGAGCCGCGGACAGAAGTGGAATGAGCTGGAAGTAAATTTCTTTGTATGGACGAAGAGCCATGGGCCAAGAATCATGATTTGCATTTGGTGGCCAAGCTCCTGCGCCGTCCTCATCAACTAGTCTTGACATAGCGGCGGCCACTTCATGTTGATCTCGTAGATTTCTCAAAGCTTGATATTTTGAGACATTCTCGTTCTCGTCGATCTTTTCCTTCACTTTGGTTTGGATCGGAACTATCACTGGTATCGGGACTTTAGCACGCGTGCTGCAGATCCTAATTAAACTTGCCGAAGCAAAAGCTAGAGTAGACGCTAGAGCACCTATGAATAAAATCAATTCAAGCATATTGCAGAAGTTTATCGAGGAAACTCCGTTGTTGAATGTTGGAGTATCCTTGTTGAAATGAGTTTCGAAAATTTATAATTTCAGGACAAAATAAGGACAAGATTTGTTAGAGAAGGGCGGAATAATGATGCTATTCCATTATAGTTTACAGAGTCTAGGTTTTATAGTGGTCGAAAAGCCCCATTTTGCACGATTGATGAAATGTTCGCGTAAGCCCCTTCATTGACGACGGTTACTTGTAAATACAAGTTTTTTTGATTGGGTCGAGGAGAGAGGAATGCCTCAATGAACACAACATGAACTTGGCTGAAAACTTCAGTAGATAGCGCAGCCTTGACGGGAGAACTCGTACATCTATCCATTAATCATAGTAGATTCCCCGCAAAACGGCGAAAGGATTAGTCGATGTGGCAGCCCTAGCCGATACCATGTCTTAACTAAACCTCGAAATATCGTAGGAATCTCTTGAAAATTTAAGACGGCACGATTATCCTGGGAGTAAGCTTATTTTTAACACTCGTCCCGATTGCCAGGACTCCACGTGGAGGCGAGAGACGTTGTAATTTACTAAAGTCATTCAATATACCCCATGTAAACAAGTAAGCATGAACCATCTTTATGGTAGGTTTTATCCCACATGGGCCGAGTGACGTCCTATGATCGTATTTGCTCCCCTCATGAGAGAAGAATCCTTCAGTATGTTTTAGGAGGGGAAAATTGACGGCTCCGTGGTTTCTTTTGGTGAAAGAACTTAGCCAACAGGTCCATGAGCCCCTGACATATGCACTGAAGAAATCTCAGCTTATTCCTAGCCTAAGCCTCGGAGAGCATGATAGGGTGGAGGCTAACATCGCCATACTAGATAGCCATTGCACCAATGTGAAGAGACGCTAAATAATGTTATGTGTCATAGCCCTTTCTGGGCGAGACAAACGCCAATAAAGAGTGTACAGGTAAAAGCCTCAGTGCAGTTCTTCGGTGCAGCTAAAAATCCAAGCAAAGATTGATTGAAGGTGACATCACCTTTCCAACTTTCTCATCTGCTGCAATGGAATGGATATTGGTCCCATAAGGGTAAGATGATAACTTCGATCGCTTGCAAAACCCCCATTATTTTCACCACCAAAAAATATCTGTGAAAAACAATGAGACCGAAGCAACGCACTCAAATTTGCCCCAGCCCAGGACACGCACTTGTATTGATGCCCAAACAATTGAATCTCACACGAAAGTGTTCGTGTGAGATTTGAGAGATGACTTCAGGTTTGTGAGGTGCAGAAACCCGCTCGAGTGAATAGTTTGCAATCGTAGAGCTGACAATTACAGAAAACTGTACGCGTCATGTATGGAAAACAGAAGATACTCTGGCAAGAGTGAGATTACATCGTTCAAACGACCCTTTCACTGGTCTAGGTGCGAAAGGTATGATTTTCATTCATACCACGTTGCCGATCATTTCTAGATCGCTTCCAGTGACATAACTTGATATCTTGAGGCTCGATCAACCGAATGGCTTTCTATATCTGTGTCAAAGCTTGGGAGGTAGGTACGAGTTTTGGGTGAAACAAGGGATGCAAGAAAGATCTCAGACAGCGTCCAGGCAATGAAGTCGATAGGTGCCGAGAGTTGAGCCTCTTCGAGCACGACAATGCAAGCTTATTTTTGTCAGCATTCCGATTCTTTGCATCAATGAGACATTATATATGCAGTAAAAATCACACACTCTCAGCCTCATCTTATGACTACACCTGCTCTACTAATGAGAATCCGCTGACAAGTGACATCCTCAAAAGTAGTGCAATTGATGACATTAAGAGCATTTTTGTGATGTTTTCGAATCCCAAGTGAGTAGGATCTAATGGCACATCTTCATAGTGGTGAACTATAGCAGTTTTCCCACCTTCGCAATCTAACTTGGGTCAGATAGTTATGTTGATCCTGATTAGGATTGTAGTTCCACAAATGCGCTGACCGAATATGCAAGTAAGAGTCTCAAGCCGTGATCGGGATATCAGAGGGGTTTGTTTTGTAGTAGACTTGCTTGGACAGCGGTTACAATGTTTGGATTTCGATAGAAGATAGGAACTGGTACCGGAGAAACTATCACATATGCCAGTGGGAGCTGACCACGCAACCTCGAATTTTATCTGGCAATATAAGATAATGCGAGAAACATACGCGAACGATACTGCCCAACATCTAAGCTCTAATTTGGCATATTCCCGTTCAAACTTCAGCTACATCTGAAGCCTAGTGAATGATTGATGACCAACATTGTGCGAATTCATACACCGTGTAAGTATCTAAAAGCAAGAGGTTTGTTCTGGATATTTTTGAGGAACTCCCATGTGAAGATACTACAAGCTACGCAGACTTGGAGTTAGTAGTTGTATGGCAAAGCAGCCTGAAGAAAATGAAAATTTAACACTCATCACAAAAACGTGATTCGCGAAACAATAAAGTGTTTATAGAACTATTTGTGTGTCTCGAAGCATCCTATGACTATGACTTTCTTGCAATAGTGACAGTATACTTCTGGTACAAGCCTTCCTCAGAATTGATGTCATGAAGACATGCTCTCGTCAATGTGTCCAATTTCTCTCCACTTATGCTAATAGCTCCAAGCATTTTGCGAAGTAACTCCGGATACTGTGGTATCAATTTAGCTTGAACATACCTCGCCATTGCTTGACTTTGGGGCGATTTGCTCGATGCCGAAAATGAAAACTCAAAACTTTCGATGTTGGTCACCTCCAGACCACAATCTCTCATTAGCGCTGCTGCTCCAGAGCCAGAGATTGTCGATAACCCGGACTTTTGAGCCCCGGATAAGATTGCTTTGTGCCACTCCCAATCGTCGCTCACGCACTCTGAAGTCCCGGCGCGATAAAATTTCCAGTCTAAATCCTGATGTTCAATCATACCACCGGACTTCAATGCATGTGAAGTGTTTGAAAAGTACTTTGGCCAATTGTTGATACCTAAGAAAAGCATGCGGCCGAAAATATAATCCAATCCTTCCGGATTGAGTATTTCGCGGCTTAGAATACCATCATCTGGTTGGTTGTAGTCAACATCCAATGCATTTCCTTGAGCCCAGACCACGTTACCCGGTGCCATTTTCTTTGAATCCTCTGGCACTGGGGTTAGATCGAGACCGTAAATGGTGGCAGATGGCAAGATTGTAGCAATCTGGATGGTCGCTACACCAGTACCACAGCCAATACTAGCCCATCCAAAATCAGCAACTGCATGGTACTATTGGTAGCATTGTGTAGTGGTTAAAACATATATACAAGAAGCATGCAACTGAGTCCCTCAATCGGCTCTGTCGTAATTTAAGAACTGATTGTACTTACTCGACCACCTTGGAAATATTATCAAGTGTTTGTAATGGAGCTAAGAAAGGGAAGCCGCCAATCATCTCGACAATAGCAGCTGCCTGAGTATCAAGCCGATCCTGCTCAATGACGCTATGGTAATGAGATTAGTAGAGCTTCCAGTGATTGAAGACCATGAACCTACTCATTTGCTTTTGGGAGCACATAAGCCGCGTTCGTGTCATGGTATCGCTGTTGGCTATTAACTTTAACTGTTGTCATATTGAAAATGCGATCTGTGTTATAATGGGAAATTGATAATTGATCAACAAATTTAAATGAAATGAGTTGTGTTTAGCAATGCTCGTTTTGCAAGAGAAGTCCTGTCATATTGTATCTGAAGGAGTTGGAGTTGATACTTGAGGCTCCTCCCACGGCGGGCGCGATGAGATGGCATACTGCATCCTTGACATGTGCGATCCATGATAAGCTGATCCCCGTGTATGCAGATTTATATGCAGAAATGTATGCCGTATGAATTATTTGGAATGTGGAAGGTCTACAAATTGCTTGGCATGAGGTTCAAGGAGAGTGTGCCGCTAATACTATTCAAGGTTAGCTTATAAATGTCCTCGGCATCCCACATATCGCCAGACCATCCAAAAAGATTCACCAGTGTGAGAACATGCAAGTAATGTTTGAAATCATGGTGACAAAACCCCCTCGGCTCAATATTAGAAAGGGTCCGTATCTCTTGTGTGAGGTGATCAGGTATTGCTGCAGCTATATTCATTAGCTATGAATAGGTAGGTAAAATACGCAAATATGCCTACATTTCGAGAAGTCCAAGTTCATCATCTCTATACTATACTCTGCAAACGAACATCTCTTCTCAATGACAGTCTGATGTGAATTGATTCAACTAAGGTGCAAAGATATAACTAGCTTTCTCCTTCTTTAATGGACCAAACCACTTCACCAATTATTGAGCGCTCTACCGGCGAAGATACCATCATGATGTCCTCCCGTCCACCACCTGCTTCAGTTGAGGACCACAACAAGGAAAGCTACAATATTTCTCCTTCGAGTGATACATTTCTCGAAAATGGTAGTAGTACACCACCAAAGATTGGAATTCCCAGCCTGCTAAGACAGAATGTCTTCATGGCTTTTATCACCTTAACCCAACTAGTTCAAATGATCCCTCTGGGGGCCGGTATTAATTCTAGTTTTGCTATCGGAGCAGCATTGGGAGCAACAGAAGCGCAGTCGGTCTGGATAGTTGCTTCATACCCTTTAACTCAAGGGACTTTCGTTCTGATTGGTAAGACAATCCATCAAACTGCATTGTTATGCAAACGATTGGCATGAGGATAGCTGACATGTCGTTATCTTAAAGGAGGTCGTCTAGGCGCAGTCTATGGTCACAAGAACGTCTTCACCGCCGGTTGTGTTTGGTGGACTCTCTGGGCATTGTGCGGTGGATTTTCTGATAACTTAATATCGATGTGTATCATGAGAGGATTATGTGGAATAGGCGGCGGTCTGATGATACCAAATATTGTGGCTTTGCTAGGCATCACTTTTCCGCCTGGAAAGAAGCGAAATTTGAGTTTTGCTTTATTTGGCGCCATGGCACCAGTCGGCGCTGCTGGTGGATCTCTTGTTGGTGCGGTTATTATCCAACTTTCCGATTGGAAATGGCTTTTTTTTATGCTGTAAGCTGCCTTGGTATGGTACGTGAGTCTCATGTACTGATAGCAATTAGTGGTCTACTTGGGTTTGTTGTTTACGGAGTTACGATCATGGCTGTTGATGCGGATATTCCCATTGATCCAAAGGGTACCGTGGACTGGGTTGGCTCTTACCTAGGAGTCGCTGCTCTCATCCTTTTTAATTTTGTCTGGAAGTAGGTTGTGGAACCTCATTATATTATACGGAAAAAGCTAACATGTTTTTAGTCAAGCACCACTCGTTGGATGGGACAGTCCTTACGAGATCGCACTTCTTGTTGTGTCTATAGTTCATTTTGCTGGATTCGTATACTGGGAAATAAAAGTCGCCAAAGAACCAATTCTACCATTCAACATCTGGAAGGCCCCCTCATTCGGAATTTTGATGTTGGCTGTTTTCTTCTCATTCATGAGCCTGGGTATCTTTTTTTGGTATATGAATGCATATATGCAAAACATCCGCGGGGACAGTCTCATTCTTACTGGTGTGCAGTACTTGCCACTTACTATAGTTGGATGTGCGACCGCTTTTCTCGCAGCATGGCTGGTTCCTCGAGTACCGGCGCAGGTCATCATTAGCCTGGGATGCTCGGCAATGGTCATTATCAACGTCCTTCTCTCGACTATTCCTGCAAATCTCACTTACTGGGCGATGGCATTCCCCGCAATGTTCATATCTGCTTTTACCATCGATCTGATCACCACCAGCGCTCAGATCATCGCATGTAACACTGTTCCAATGAAGCATCAAGGTGTCGCAGGTTCATTAATAGGCACACTCCTTGGTTATGGGCTGAGCACTGGTCTGGGTATCGCCGGAACTATAGAAGTGAACACTAACGACAATGGGAAGGATCTTCTTAAGGGTTATCATAGTGCTGCATACTTGGGAGTTGGTTTGGCGAGCGCTGCTCTCATTATTAGCGTTGTATTCATACGTATTCCTAAGGATACCCGGGAAGGCTGGGCGGAGGATGACACACATGCTAGAGAGAGAGGCCAATTATAGGGTAAAAACAGATAGCTGGTGACCTTTTCGAGGATGAATAAAAATTGAGTTTGAGATTTATATTATCTCATTGTTCTAACAGTTGTATCGTCTAACTTGTGGGGCAGCAGGACAGTTGGCTGACGGTTCAACGACTAAGGGTTCATCAATCAAGAAAGCTTCTTGAGGTTAAATTCAATGTATAGTCCGTCCGCACACACATCAATCTTGAAATAAAGACGAAGAATATTTTGTTATTTATTGTTCTTAGTCAACTTGCTAGGAAGATGCATGTTTGTAAAAATTAATACCCTAGCATACGATTGTCATTCAGCGCCCGTATGAAGATGTCACTTAATGATCGCACACCTTCTCTTTCACGATAAAAATCTACTATCAGAGTCAACACAGACAGTAATATCTCCATAATTGGTTCTAGCATTTGAACATAAGCCTGTAGCTCTTAGGGTGTTAATGCAGTGAAAGCTACATTTTGATCCTTGACAGCGCGTCTGCTATCTGCTCATTGAATTGATATCCATTGCTAGTCATACAAAAGCTTGCTTCCATGCTCTACTTTCTCTCAAACAGAACTTTAGAAGTTCTGAACGGAATACGGCTGTATATTTATGCCCTTAATTTTGCCCTGCGCTGCCAAAACACTGCTTACATTCTTTAATGCATTTTCATGAAAAACAGCGAAATCTGTATCACGTCGTTAGAACATGTTACTTGTATAAAAGATTGAACTGGCATACTCCTCGCGTGTCCTGTCTCACAGGCATAGATGCTCCATCTTATTGCGGTTTCATATTTGAAAATATAAGTACTCTCCAAAGTGACCCAGTATCCACCGAAAGAGCCATTGCCAGAATTGTACGCCACGGGAACGGTGGAGGCAAGTTGCTCGAATTTTTCAATGAATCCTCCGCGAGAGTCGATCTTGAGGTCTGTTAACTACGGAGGGCAATGTCAGAATTTATTTAAATCAAGGCCGGGTGACCGTAGATCTTGGTGGTAAATTTTGACATATTTACCTTCTCTGAGATACTATAAGTGCCAACTTTTGTTGGTAGGTAGGAAGTGCGAATGGAAACACCAGGCTTGTTCTCCGGGCCACGGGTTTCATAAGGTACGACTCCGAGCCAGGCGGACTTATAATCTTGTTGAAGAACAAATCAGTATCGATTTCATCAACATAAGATGCTTCACTCACAATCCATGATAAGACCCTTAACATCGATTGCACTGGCTCCAACTACAGACCATGTAGAAGATTCCCAGTAATCTGTACCGGCAGGACATATACATGGTAGGATCGAGTCGGTTGAGCAGCGTGCAGAATATTCTCTTCTGTGCGCTAACGCTGTCACAACTAATGTAGCATAAATGGTAAGAGTAGTGGTGAACTTCATTTTGAGTGAAGATAGGGCTAGAAGGGCAATTTCAACGTAGATGGGTTTACACTAAGTGAAGTGGATATGTGAGGTGATATAAGTGGGTGAAAAATCTATGGTCACCAGAAGTTTGGCTTCACACTCGTCGTGGTCTGAAAAATGCTGCCTACAATCCACATGTTTTGGAAGGCTGTAGAAAATGAGAGGCGTCATGGTAGCTCACCGAGTCTGACAGAATTTCTTGGCTCAGGGGTTTCCCATGTCTCGGCGTCATGTGAGGGGCGTGAGACATGATGATATTGTTGCCGATGGCTTACAGCGAGCTCACAGACTTCCCCGCCACAGCCCCGTCGCCTCGTATCTTAGCCCTCTATTTCACAACCCGATGACAAGCATCAATCCCATCAGCATATCCCTACCTGCTGACCGCCTATGCGTTGACTTTCGTCGCCAAAACGTTTCTGCACCTCGTGGATAAGCAGTCATGTTTGGCTTTGACTTTAGATGAAGCATTGTGGCTTCATCTTTTTTAATTTGCCAAGGCTTTTGACACGAGGAGTCTTTCGATATGATACTGGGATGTCACTGTCTTGAAATCTGGGTGGAGCTTTCCAGTCGCCGGCTTCTGACCTCAGATCGAGTCTTCTGAACAATCCTTCGAATTATTCTCAGGGCAGAGTCGTCGTTGAAGATCCGAGCTGAATGTTTATATCTGGTTACAACGACTGTTAGTATCATAGTTAGGCTGGAGGGCTGACATACGACGTATGTTCGGTTAGTCGGCAGAGTTTACGGAGGAAATGTTCCTACGATGAAACACGATTATACCTCGGGCTCGTTGAAGGAAGTGATGAGGCGGACTTTCCCTCAGGGCGTTCTCGGCTGAGAATTTAAAGGATGTGTGGGCAAGATTGAGACTTTCTGTGGAATTGGAAATGTTCACTCTCATATGGTTCATTAGAAAAGAAGACGTCTCATTCTACAAATATCAATGTCCTCCCAGACAAGTCTCTGTGCTACAGTTTGTGATATATAAAACTTCGTCGTCAAAATGAGATTCACTATCTTCTCTTATTTCTTCCTTCTAGCCAATATTTCATTAATTTCTGCAGGCTACGGACATGATCATGACAATACCCAAGCAGAGGCTTCCAAACAAATCGACAAATGGCAAGATCAATATGATCAATACATCAAAACTTCAATCAAGCACCAGAGAGTGGGATGTACATCTCAAAATATAGTCTATCGTCAAGAATGGTAAGATCCCACACAGTGAAGTTGAAGGACTATTGCTAATTGTTTCTCAGGGGATCGCTTTCAGAACGTTCTCGTAAAGATTATATTAAGGCTATTCAATGCTTACAATCAAAGCCCCCCAGAAGTACTAAAGAAGATGTGCCTGGTGCACGAAGTCGATATGATGATTTCAGCGCTACTCACATCAAAGTGACACCTTATGTACACTTCAGCGTAAGCTCTTTTGTCCAGATGTAGGAACCTCATCACTAACGATAAACAGGGTCTCTTTCTTCACTTCCACCGCTACCTAGTATATCTCTACGAAAAAGCTCTTCGTGAAGAATGTGGCTACAAAGGATACCAACCCTACTGGGACTGGACACTTTCCTGGGAAGATCCGCGTAAATCCAGCGTTTTCAACGGCTCTCCAACATCTATGGGAAGCAATGGTGCCTTTATACCCAATCGTACCAGCACGACCATCTCCGCATTCGGGATCACTCTAAACATCCCTCCTGCAACAGGTGGCGGTTGTATATCCGGCCCTTTCTCAAATAATTATACCGTGAATCTTGGTCCCATCGCTTACGCCCCCTATGGTCCCGATCACGGTCTAGGATACAATCCCCGCTGTCTATCGCGCGATATCTCAACTGTTTGGTCTAACAACACGAAACCTTCCGACGTTGTGAAACTCATCAAAAATAGTCCGGATCTAGGAACATTCGATACGAATCTCGAAGCGCTAGATGGGGTTCACGCAGGTGGACATTTCTCAATGGGTGGATTAGGTCTGGATGCCTATGCCAGTGCGGGAGATCCAGCTTTTTGGTTGCATCATGCTATGGTGGATAGGGTCTGGAGTTTGTGGCAGAGTTTAAGTGCAGGTAACAGAACGAAAATGGTTTATGGGACAGGGACGGCCTTTAATAGTGAGTTATCTTTCGATGGAGGGGAAAACTGAAGTTTTGCTAATTTTTGTCTCTAGCACCTCCGAGTGCGAATATTACGCTTGATACACTAGTTGATTTTGGTATCTTGGCACCGAAACAGAAGATCAGTAGTTTGATTTCGACGATCGAGGGTGCTTTTTGTTATGCTTATGTTTAGTTGTTTTGGTTGATGTCGATCGGAGCTTGAGGCAGCGTTCATTGTGTAGCTGTGGATGTTTAAGATTTTGCAATGCTTTTCGGATTCCTCTTTTGGTTCCATACGGTCTCATATAGAATGGTTTGATTATCTCATTGAAGTTCTGTACATGTAGACAGACTTGGATAAGTACATTATACTATAGTTTTGTCATTCACAACAAGAAAAAACAAATATGAAATATTAATGAATGGTTAGCATGCTCTGGGCGATAGGTTCACGAAAAGCTCGCAAATTCACAGAGAACACTGTATCATCTTGCACATTATTGATCGTCTACTTCAATAGGTTTACTTAATCAACGTTAGATTGTGAGATTATGTTACTGCCATTTTTTGCAAATAAAAAACAAACAGAAAACAGTCTATTCATGCCAAACTCTTGATTAATTCCGCCAATTCATGCTCACTCAATTGTTTGATTCCCAAAAGGTCGTTGTCCAATTTATGATAGGCCTCGAAGTGCGATCCATATCCCTCACCCCAGATCGAAGCAATGATGAATGGCATGGCGAACTTATGTGGGTCTGGCTGTGGTTTCTTCAATTCTTCCCATGCGCCCGCTACGATATCATCAACCGATGCAACAGTCTCAGTCCAACCATCTGATCCTAAAGCCTTCTTTCCAATTTCCGCGAGGTTCTTAAGGGTAGTTGCGTAACTTTGAATATAGACCGCACGATTCTTTGTTTCTTCTGGGTGCTTGAGTACACCAGCTACAGCTCGTCCGATGTCTGGGAGAGTAGTGGTACTGAAAGTTCGATTGCCCCCATCATAAAGTGTGATGCTTTTTCCCTTTGCACTCATAACGAATCCAACCGACAAGCCCCAATCAAGAAATGCACCATTTACCACAAGAGTGTATGAAAACTCGCTAGAAACATGCTTCTTGAGAGCATTTTGGACAGCAATTTTAGGTTGGAAAACTGGCAAGGCTCCAGTATTTTCTCTAGGCGTATTTGATCCGAACTCAGAGGGAATGAATCGCTTGACATGAGCTTTAACCGCTGCTTCAACGAGAAGGAGCTGCTTGTCTAAGCTGGCTGAGGCGAGAGTCGATACAACGGCATCTTGTCCTGTAAGAGCATTGGTGAGTGACTCGAAGGAGTCGTAGTCGACTTCCTTGACTGTAACAGGAGATGGAAATTTGTGAGTGCTCGATTGTCGAGTAAGAACTGTGACTTGAAAGCCGGCTTTAAGGAGTTGATCAAGGATTGCTGGGCCAAGATTCCCAGAAGCCTACATGAATGTTAGGCACAGATCTCAGAGAAAATGGATAAGTTCTTACTCCTGCCAACGCAACTTTCGTGATGCCGGACATCTTGTAGATACGTAAAGGGTTTATCGTGGTGGTTTGTGTTATTGCTATTAAAATAAAAAACGTACGATGAGATGCTGAATGATGGTTTAGTCTGGAAAGTGGTAGACTTGTATAGGTACTATATAGCTATCATAGAAACCGTTCATCGCGGTGTGTAATGAGGGATGAGCTGCCCGATGACAAACCGCCCTCACGGCAACGATACATTCGGTCTACAGCATCGCCATTATTTGTAAGCAAATTCCTATGGCACAATCTACGCATTTGCATTGCGCAATTTCGCGGGCCATCCCACATCCCACATCCCACATGCCACCGGCCGCTATTCACCCCTTGCTTTGGCCTACGGGAAGAAGCGCTTAGCAAACCTTGGAACGCTTGGCAAACCTAAGAAAGTCGAATTCACGAGTGAGCCAATGAATCAGAAGAACCGTAGATTCTGGGAGGCTGAGGGCTTATTAGCTGGGTACACGGAAAGCACATCATCATCCTGATCCTTTGTGTTATTTCTAATCCAATAATGCCCAGGTGAGCTTGGGTCAGCCACAAATGAGAACGTTAGGTGTGGCTGGTGATAACTTACATAATCACACACTCTCTTTCCGGCTTCAGACGCGTCTTCATCAGCACCTGGGCAAACCTGGAACAATCACACTCTTCTAAACTCGAGTTAGCACTTTCTTTGATCCTCTGGCACATCAAGTCACAAACAGTCGTAACATCGTATCGATGTAATTCTTTCCAGCCAGATCTTTGGCGATGCAGGATTTAATACTTGCAACTGTGAAAATCACAGTCCTCTCGCTTTCGTATTCAAACACAGAGCTTGGCTAATAAGCAGTGCATTTCGGGTCATTCACCAATTGGTGGATGTCTTACTCCTCTTTTGAACTTCACACTTTATATTCTTTCCCATTTGCTTTCCTACATATATTTCAATCCACCGGCAATAAATTGCGTACAACAAGATGCCACAGACTTCTCCCACTGCATTTGTCACCCCACAAGCAGAGGATGATTCATCTCCAATTCGTACACGACCAATAGCAAAACGCATCAAATGCAATGTGTCTGAATGTGGGAAGCTCTTCAGTCGCAAAGAACACCTTACTCGTCACATGAAGTCACATGATCCCAATCTTCAACATGAATGTCCTGTATGTGGTCGGCGATATGCGCGAAGGTAATTCAGCCCTTCATTCATCCGAAGAAGTAAGTTGAACATTGCTTACAGTCTATCCAGTGACGTATTGAAGAGGCATCTAGATCATCATGCTCAGAATTCAAGTACTAAACGTACAATGGTTGCATGCACATCCTGCCATGAGCGAAAGCTCAAGTGTGATGACACATCACCTTGTCGATCATGTATTCGCACTTTAACAGAATGTAGCCGATTGATTGATGCTAGGACTAATCGTACGAAAGTCGATAGTGTGGGCGTGAATGAGACTATCATAGGGAACAATGCGGTCAACGCTCACAATTCAAATCAGGACTCTGATCATTCACATCCCTGGTTTCAATCTGAAGATTCATCGTTTTCTTTACCTCCATATTCCGATGCGACCCTTGAGCTATTGTTTCAAGATGAAGTTGTTCCCAGCGGGAACTTTTCTTGGAGTCAACAACAGTCTGCGGGAGAAAATCTTACAGGTTTCTTCCACGTACCTCTGTCTGACGATGCTTCAATCTCTCTGCATGCTTTCAATGATCCGAACAAGTCTCGGATGAATGCAATTTGTTATGATGCCGAATCTAGTGACAGAACCAGGTCAAATTTTGCATCACAATCACCGTTATCATCATTATCCTCTGAGCAAGATCATTTATCGGAATTACGTAGAACACTGAGTCAAGATCAAGGTCATCTGAACGGGCTTCTCGAAGTTTATTTCACCAAAATTCACCCATCCTGGCCCATTTTACACGCTCCCACGTTCAACCCTCAAAGTGTTTCGCCGATCTTGCTAGGCTCTATGTTAATGCTTGCGAATTGGTTGGATGGAAGTCAGGAGCATGAAAAACTTGCGTTGGTTGTATTTGAAGCAATATTAGCTGCTCGATTGGTAATTTATACCCTCTGAGGATCAATGTCTACCATCTCTAATCTAGATTTGCAGGAAGTTCATCTCTCACTGGACAAGGAGATTGATCAATCGTCGCTTCAAAATCTCCAAGGTCTTCTTTTGTGTGTTGTGTACACAATTTCTCTTTTGGTGAGTTACGTTTACAAGTGTGAGACTTCACGTCATTTTTCGCTCACTACTGATAATTTCATAGACCACTAAAGGGATGTCGTCAAGAGCTGTTTATCTTAATGGTGCACTGATCTCAACATGTCGTCATGCTGGTATCTTCAATGGGCAGAACACATATTATGAGCTGGGTGACTGTCCATTTGATCTTTGGCTGGTTCAAGAACAACTTCACAGGTACCAAGATTCTCATGGATTCTGCGTCACTTTGTCTACGCCGTATGCTGACAGCAACTAGACTTGCGTTCTCCAGTCTGAGAGTGGATGCTTATCTTAGCGTCCTTATGGATTATCCACCTTCTGTTCGTTATCAGGAGATCAGCATTCCCCTTCCAAAGTCTACAAAGCTATGGACTGCGGCAACTGATGAAGAAAGACGAAAACTTCAGTGGCATGAACCTGCAGGTCGCGAGAAAGCCCTGTTCTGCTTTCTCATGCGCGATCTTATTGATGCTAGCGAAAACCAGTCAGTCTCGTATCATCTCACTGATAATGACTATCATCTCGGACTTTGTTCCCTACAGATTGGCACTTGGGAAACGGCTCGCGAAGCTTTCTGCTGTTGTGATTCAGATGAGCTGATAACGGATCCAAAAAGAAGCGATCCAGTACATCGATGGGGCTCTCAACTCAATCGTTGGCGTACAAGAATGGAAAATTATGCTCAATTGCACCCAGAGATCAACTCTACTGAGTCCAACGATGATCGCATATTTCCACGACTGAACCTCGTACTATGGCATATATCGGCACTCACGGTTCATGCACCCCTAAAGCTCTTACAACGACAAGGATGTTGCTTCAAATGTCGTCCCGGAGCCGGTTTGACTACACAAAGAACAAGAGCGCGTCTAAGTAGCTGGATGCTTTCACCACACCCTCGTACCGCCCTTTGGAATGCTGGTCAGATCTGTCAGCTAGCAGAATTAAACTTCTCGAATAGCTCATCTAATAATGATCCTTTGCTCAATCCACTTGCAATGCCTGGAATTCTAAAGAGTGCCATTGCTGTTTGTTCTTATGCATATCATATTCGTGCCTGTTTTGGATGCACTAGTGTATTAGGAGATTCGATCGATCTATTCAATGCATCTCATAAAGACGACAAATTAAAGAATTGGACGGAACACGGAATTGGAATGGCTATCTGGGGTACAGAAGCAATTCCAGTCTGCCATTGTAGATTTAATGATCTGGAAATGTGGTTTCGGGAGAGATTTGTCAGAGATCCAGGTGCCGATAAACAATTCACTTCATTTCTTGCAGGCTTGGGCGAATGAAACATTGCGTTCTTTCTACACTAAAAGCAACTTCTCTTATCTTTTACATCAGGAAGGCATGAGAAGAAAATATTGACAACACACGAGCTTGTAATTCTATCTACATTGGCGCCAGGTTCTCAAGGGAAAGACTGGAACGTGCTGATTGTTGGGTTTTCACCACATATCGAGTGGAACGATCAAGCTGGGGTAAATAAGAATCTAGAACGGATGCCTAAAGCGAGGACGCTGCATATGGGCTGCAAAGATAGAACAAAACTGTGTCATCCAGAAATGAGCATCATGTAGAGCTTGGAGTTGGACTCACATTAAGATGTGACTTATTATACAAACCTCGCTTGACAAAGGAGTAGAACAGTCGAAGATCTTAGTCCCAACAACTCTGCGCACAACCTTCGTTTTGGGGTTGTTTCAGACAACATTAAGATAGAGCGTGCATTGAGAAAGACTGGTCGAATATTTGGCTGACTATCTCACTTCACAGACTAGCAGTCTGTCACGAGAAATATGGTGGTCACCGCAGAAAATGTTTGAGTAAGAAAATGAATCGTAGACAGTATTTCCGCAGTTGTCGTTCTGTCGTATTTCTTCCTTGATATCTGTGCCACTCATCACGCAAAGTAACTTTGGTTGGAGGTCTTTTTTCAAGGCAAAAATGATAAAAATCTTCAGCCAATCACATAGGTATTTTACATTCGGCCTGGAGAATGATAGCAGAAATTTGAGGTGCCTAAATTGTGGCTTTACACATATTGCTCCTATCAATTACCCCGTGCTTACCGGAATGCAGCGGGAAACCTTGGCTTCATCTATCTATACTTCGTGATTGGTGTCAGGCAAAACATGGCGTGCGGAAAGTGAGGCTAGGCTTCTTGATTCTTTCACATTGTGCGCACTGCCTCCACGGGGAAAATGCAGATCTAATATTGCACATTGTGGGAGAAATAATATCGTTCTTATACAAATTCATGATTTTGTTTCTTGTTTAAACATGATATCGATGCGATCGCAAAAATGGCAATTTACAGTTCGAATGGTATTCTCATAGCGATAACTACGACCTTTCTGTGGGCGGTCATAGATGCTGCCAACGTCAATGCTACTGGCTCTACTGATGGACCTATTGGCGCGCATAATAGCGATCCGAGTGTTCACTGCTCGAAAACCCGATGGTACAATGTGTTATTTTTCTATCTCAGCAATTAGTAAGACGCACAGCAATTTCCTTGATGGTAAGCTAAGTATTCTATAGTTCCATTCACGCAGCAACTGTTCGCTCTCTTCCGAGAGAAAGTGCATGGGCATCTGCTGCGTACAAGGCTTGCTGTCTGTTGGTTCCTTACGCAGGAGTCCGCCGAGGATTAAATGTATTCTTGAGGGCCAGCATGTTGGCAAACACACCTCTCCAAATGGCAGCACGAGCGAATGCATTATGCATGGTAGTACGTTCACAAGACTGGAGGCCCAGGGACGGGGACTTTATTCGTGGTTGTGCACTTGATGCAGCTATTCCTGATAATGACTGTCAAGGTTCCTGTGGACCTAATTTTCTTGACAAAAGCACAACGATTGAACATATGAAGATGACAGACTTTCATGCATGCACGTCAGAGATACAATCAGAGACTTCAAATAGCACGAATCCCCGCGAGGTTATTCTACATGTCAGAGCCCCGTATGCGCACTATGCACCAAAATCAAAATGGGCCCAGTTGGGTTTCTTTATGCTCCAATCTTACCGTTTCCGCGCGATGTCTCTGGATCAGCAGTTGGTACGTGTAGGTGATATTGAACTACATGGCCTTTGTCAATTACCTTCAGGCTTTACGCTTTGTTTTGTACCACCACATATGGCTATTAATCCTCGTCATACTGTTTCTGGTATCGGATCCTCCATGGCCATCTCTTCACAATTCTCTGCGTTGCAGGTATTATGGTCCATTGCTCAAACATGTATAGGGTCGTATACGCTGTACCAATCGAGGGGTTCACAGTTAGAAATTTACGGATACGCTGCCTTCGGGTTGACCGTAATACCCTATGTGATTGCTAGCATTATCAATCTGCTAGCAAGCTTGGTCAGTAGGCAATACGATAATGTCTTCTTGGTTCATTCATCGATCATGGATGAAGCAATTAATCGCGGTGCAGTTGTGGATGGAGTAGTTGGATCTATCGACCGAGTAGAGGATGAAGGCGAAAACTTAACTAGCGAGGATGAATTAGGCAAGCTCGGTAACTCGGCCGTCGTGTTCAGAGGTAATATGAATGTAGAAGGACGATTCAGTTGCGAAGTTGACACGGCTGAAGATCTGCTAGCATACACACTCATGCCCCCAGAACCCCCTTCTTGTACACCACCGACCAAGATTCAAAGATTGAAAAGATATCTCCTAGATATCTTTGAAGACCCTTCTAAAGTTGAAAAGCGTCTGGCCTCGAGCATTCAAGCTCTAAAGAAAGAGAAATGTATACTCAGCATACCCTCCCATAGTTCCTTCACGCGTTTGGCCCCAACACATCTCGAACCTATCCTCCTCTTCCTCGCCTCTTTGATTCTCATCACTGCCGTCGCAGCTCCCTACATCATAATTTACATTCTCACCGGCTGGCAAAAGAGACAAGCAACCTCCACCCAAATTAATTTTACTATTCATTGGCTATGTCTGGGGCATTCAAGCTGATTATTCATCGCGGAATTTGAGAGACATACTAGGAGGACTTATTGGGGATGGATACTACTTTTTGTGGTGGTTTGTTATAGTTGGGCTCCCACTGGGGGCTTGGTTGTTGTGGCACAGGAAATGTATGAGTTTGGGCATTGTGAGTCTTTGTGAATTGTTTGCAGTGGTTATGTGATTTGCAAATAGATCAGATAAGAGCATTTTAGATTCCTCTGTTTAAGTGATCATGCCCATGTGATTCATTTCCAGTGAATTCTACTACCAGAATTTGCAAACCGATCAATATCAATCTTCCATACACGTCTACGAACATTGAAATAAGCACCGTTCAATTTAATCCAATGATCCAATTTTTTCTACAACGATTTATTTAGTTTTCATATACAAGTGCTTTGGTAGTTGACTCCAAGGCTAGAAGCTCAAGGGATAGGGTCTATAATATGAATATGGCATGCCTAATTACGTCTCTTTACGGTTGTTCAATCATTGTTTAACCATGACGCTGTATGTTTGATCTCGATTTTTAGTACAGATAACGAGGAATCTATAAAAATGCTTCCTACATCGGAATATGAAGACAAATACTTCGAGAACAACTCTCAGATTCATCGAGAAACCGAAAATACCAAACCGACCAGATCCACAAACGTCAGCAGACTCCAATCCAACACCAAAGATGTGCAACCCGGTCATCTACCTCTGCCAGCACCTTCCCACCGTCGTAAGCCCTACTCCCTGGCTTAGCTGCTCCTCCCACCCTGCCCAGTACCAAAGCAACAGAATCATTCCTATGAGTTTTTTCTGTAAACCTGCGCCAGGAACCATCGTTGTGCGACGTCCACCCGTTAAAATATTTTGTCAGCGATGTCGTGATAAGTGGAGACTAGGAGGATTCTATGAGATAGAAGCTACGGCAAGTATTGCGAGGGTGGATAGAGCGTTGGCGGGAACAGAATTTCGGTTGACGAGAGAAGAAATTCAAGAGGGCTTGAGGAAGGCAGATGAGTTATTTAGACGTGAGGGATTTTGAGTTTTGAGGCAGAGGCAGAGGGGCTTGGAAGGTAGTGGGTTTTATTCTGAGGAGTTATTCGATGGGAGGGTGATGAGAAGTGGTAGGTTGATATAACGTCATATCGATGTTTAAGCGGCGTATAGATTTACAGCCAGCCAATACTACCTTCCGAGGTTGGCCACGGACGAAGACTATCGAGACCAATTCACTAGGTATATTCTAGATACCTCTATTGTCCAATGAGCATCTTACTGGGATATGCTTCTAAGTACCTAGGTACTTCACATCAAAGCTAGCGGGCCGGGGAGCAGTTAGTTATTTTCAAAAAGGGTTCATCACGGAGAGAGTGGCAGGAGATGATTTCTGGGGACTTTCATCCTTGGATTGAGGTATTCAAGGGAGATCAAAGCTAACCTTTTACTCTATTCTTGAGCTTCGGCTCAGGAGGCACTGCTTCTCATGAAGGGATGTTGGGGTGGAATACAAGATATCTAGATTGTCGAAAGGTCTTTCATTTGTATTTCCCGGCCCTCGTGAAGGTATTTGAAATTCATTAATGGACTAGAATATCTCTTCCCGATATCAGCGTACTCAATTTTTCATCGCAGTTCCAAACTACTCGATGTCTACCGCTCGGTGAGAAAAATCATTACTTTTAATTTCAACTACAAGCCGTGAACGATTGTAACCTAGCTCTCAATTGAAACAGTCAACATTTTTCTCTTATTCATTCAAGTCGATTGATACAATCATTACCCAATCATTCATTTAAATTCAAACAATGGACATTCAATCATCCATATCAACTCGTACTTTGGATGTACATTAATTCAACCCAATCCAGACATTGCCCTTCTATCTACCCAAAATAAATCATAAGAACCCAGGCTCTGCATACTAAGAGAATTTTAAACAATCATTTCCACTCAAGGCTTTGTAGCATAAAACTTCGGCTTCGGCGGCTTCGGAATCTCCTTGATTTCCATAACCTTCCTTCTACACCACGGATCCGAACAAGGACAATCCACCCACTTCTCCTCGTGCGTAGGATTCGCCACCTTCTTTTCCCATGTCTCCTGTTTCTCTTTTATTTTCTTGCACTTTTCACAATCCGGATCCGTACATTCGTAGTCGATGTATATTTTATGACAACGATGGGCATCTTCCACACAAGCCGTAAGACCGCAACGTCCATTACATTTAACCATTTCATGTTCACGCGAACAGTGTTTTGAGCGACGCGGACAAATTACCCATTTAGGTGTCCCTTTTGAATGATCTTTTTCTTTTTCTTTTTTCTTGGTGGGAGATTTCGATTTGGAGGGTTTGTGCTTATGGTAATGGAAAACTGTACCTTCTGATGATTCGTCATCGTAGGAGGTATCAGAAGGTTCATAATATGATCTTCTTCTCCCACCACGATATCGATGATACCGGTAGTCTTTTTCTCTCTCCATCTTTTCCAAATGTACTTTTTCCGCCTCTTTTCTTTCTTTCCTTGCCTCTTCTTGATTGCCTTTCTGAACCACTTTTCTCCACTCCCTGGTCATGAGATTCTCATCGACTCCCAACCCAGAAAGATCACGGATACTTTGGTGATACCAATCTTCAATTGGTTTTGAGACTTTCCAATCTTGAGAACTATGACGTTTGCGATAATGCTCTTCAACCATTGTCATGAGACGTTGCAGGAAGAGAACAAATTTAAACTGGTCTTTTTGTGGATCGAGAAGAAGATGATTCTTCCAGAGATGCAGAGTTTCATCGTGGGACCCATGATGGCGTGAATGATGGGAGGGAGGGAGGGAATCTTGTCGTAAGTAAACGCGTCCAAAGAAGGGCCATTTGTCGCTGAGTGAGGGGTTAGTTATGAAGTTATGGGGATAACGGGGGAGGTTGCAAATAGGAATGGACACAAGTCTTACCTAGCGGGATCGGGTAGAACAACCATGATTACAAATTGAATAAACTTCAAGTGACTTGTTCCGGAATCGAAGATCCAGGATAGAGAAACTGTCGTAATGTGAAATAAATAAACGAATTATTTCTAAATGAATGCTGATGAAGTATGCTTATTATTATGATGCAAATCTTCGTGATTACAAATGAATTTGAGGTGAATTTAATGCATAAAACAATCAGTACTCTTCCGCATACCTTCTTTTGTGACTTTCTCGCAGAGAAGTTCTAGAATAAGAGTAATTCTTCACTCGTGAAAAGAAAAAGAAAAAGTGGCAACTAATGACACTATGAATAAAGATGAAAAGCCATGCGACCCATTGCCATCATTATCAAATGGTCAATAGAGGTCTCTCGATGAATCATCCGGCCTATTAACCTGGAAAAAAAGTTGTTCGTGAGCAGAAATTGGTGAATGGGCGATTTTCGTATCCACAGTCGGCTTTTGAAATTTGGCGAGGTCGAATAGGAGGCCCGCAGTGTTGGTTTGAGTAACCCGCAACTAACCTACTTACAAGTAGAAGGAAAAATTAGAAATTGCGTAATATCAAGCTTTTCTTTTCGGAGAAAACACAATCACGACTGTCAATTGACATGCAAACCTGATGAGATAGAACGAGGTAGATTCCATGCATTAAATTGACCAACTAACATCTAGAAAGATGGGTCAATAGATACGGATTGCCATACAACTTGAGTTTATCATCACTTCAACTTCAAGAAACTGGCCTGAACAAAAGAAATCCAACAGCTATGGAACCTCAGATCAAACACTTGAAGCACTTCTTCGAGAGAGTTTGATCCATGGTAGCCAACAGAGCCTTCTTACTGTGTATGAAAAATAGATCCAATATGAGGGGTTTTGGGCTCTTTCCGAGCGCTCCGAGTATTCCATCAATTCCTGTGCTCTAGTTGCCCATTCTGCATCTTCATCCTTCTTCATTGCCTACAGTGTATTCTTGATGAATTTATCATATGCGTCCTGGAATATGCATACAAGTCGATCCGCATTGAGAACTAGAACATAAGTGGCAGCGGCAAGGAGATTAGCGGCAAGAAGATTCAGGTAGCTGAAGGAAAAATTGATACTCCATGCAAACTAACGAATTGTAAGCTGTGAAGTAGATTGGGTATTAAGAATGCCTATCTTACCGAACAAAATGATAGAGCGAGAAACAAAATGCTCATGAATGCCAATAGCTTGATATTTTAGTTGAAGCGAGTAGAATTTTGTGTTTCCATCAGTATACTCGTGCTGATAAGCTGAGACAAAAATATCAATCAGAGGGCTCTGTATATAGGATACATCACACATTTCTTGCATGTGGGAAACTTACTTCATCTCTGAGATATGTGGCTTCTTTCTGCTTGGTCTCCAGTTTCGATGCTATATTTTCTATATTTCGAAGCTCGCTACGTAACATGGCACGTACTCGTCGAAGTCCCTCCAACTCTTCTTCGGTCGTAGTTTCGCTCGTTTCTTGCCCTAATAGGTTTCGGATTTGCAAGACATTCTGTGATATACTCTTATGTAACTCCCTCAGCGTGGAGATGGCCCAAGAATAATTTTTGAATCGCGAAAGAACTTCTTCGTCAGAAAACACCTTTGCGTGATAATCCGGATCTAAGAATGCAGGCTTGTCACCAATAGATTGGTCGAAATATTTCAGTATTTGCTTCCAGCGATTTGCAGTCTCGGATATGGCGGTATACGCATGGGAGAATACGCAGAATAGCATATTTCCAGAACTAGTTTTTAGATCTTGAATACTATGACTTGTATAAGAAAATGTAGCAGGATTCGTTTCCAATAGCGTCCAATATTTGCTGTCGGAGATCGATGAGCATGCTAGAAAACTGGTGGCTTGTAACTATGAATTTGTGTAAGTAACAAATCAGAAACGATACTAATGGAGAGGAACTTCCCTTTATCCCCAGATGTACCCGGATGAGTCTATTTACTTACGTGGTATTAGCTCTCCAGTAATTTTCTTGTTACCAGTGCCGATGTACGACTTCCTGAAATATCATTGCTTTCGGTGTGTATAAACACCATTGTTCCAAAAATTCCAAGGAATACTTTCGATCTTTCCAACGGGTATTGTTACAATTTCATAGAATTTCAGATCCAAAGAATAACGATCTTCAAATCCCGAGCCAGGGTTTGGTATGCCCTGCTTCGACAAAACGGAGGAAACATTCAAGTCTTGCACCAGGCACCTTGACCTGGTCTCCGGAGCCCAAATTGAGCTTACAAAACATGTCAATAACACAGAGCTTTTCTTTGTAACATTGAGAAAGATAAGATTGGGGTAACCACGTACATAATTCTTCGCCAAGGACCAGACCATACCTCAGGTGATGGGGTACTACTACCAGACAAGCTGGTCACTTGATTTTGACTGTTGTAATCGATCGGAGATTTTGCGGTACTACCGCCTCCACTTATATTTGAAGCACCAGGGTCGATGGTATAAAACTTCGTAGTTTTATCGTCAAAAATATCCATAATTCTCGTTTTCCCTCCATTGAACCATTTCGGAACATCTCTATCTTCTTTATGGATTCCCTCTAACACTTTCAAGGCCGTGTCGCTACGCGGATCTATCAGCCATATTTCCGCAGAATAATAAACTCTCGAACCAAGTACGAAGATTAGTTGACGGGAAAATTTGGTACTTACGAACTTAATGAAAGGAGTGAGCGTTTTGAGAAAGTAAACTTGAGGCGGCCATCTTCACGAACTTCCCAAGCATTTCCTACTAATAGAGACCACCTTTCCTGTTCCTCGACAGTGCCTATTCTACTGGGCAAGCTCTTAACAACTCCGTCATTCCTTCTACGCTTCACTTGATCATTCTCATATATTTCGGATATTCTTACGCTAGGAAGGGGAAACCCTCGCGTGGAATCGTTTCGTGTGGAACCTTTCTTCTTAGGTAGGCTTAGAGTCTGTTTTTCTGTCAGACCAAGACGGCCGTGACGTAAGGCTTTGAGTTCGACGAGAATTTCTTCGAGTAAAGGGGTCATTGTTGTATTATCCTGGTTGATATTTGTAGTTTCTGCCATTTTGAAGTCAGAAAGGTGAAAACACACTTGCAGAGCGAAGATTAACACGTTTCTCGATACTTGAAGGTGTTTATTGATGTACTCAAGATATGGAGGACATATATAAATACAACATAGTCTTGTGCCATGAGTCAGAATTGTACTGTGAGTCAATAAGTCGAGGTCAATATGTCATGATTATTCGTATTCACTGTATTCATGGGATTTATTTAGAATCTTCGAGTCACTACATAATCACATATTACTTGAAAGTTGCCTAATCAACACCACTGTGATTATAAGACTCATAGACGTCAGACATTCTTCAAATATTAATGGCCCTAGAGAAACATCCTCTCTGATACGAATGAATATATATACAGCACTAGCTACGAAGGTGAAATATAATGTAAAGCAAAGAAAATTCTTCTTCTTGTCATGAGTAAAAAGGGGAAAGAAAGAACCAATGGGTAAACACTTTGGAACAACATGAAACAGAGTACAACGATAGTAGGTGCAGTCAAGCGATATCAACATGATGAAATGAATTTCTTGATAGATACTATGAGAAAGTTTCCGTCATTCAAAGTCGTCAAACATAGTAGATGATTGAATTAATGGACGAGATCATATATGAATGATTCGGAATGAGAAAGGAGCTAACAATCAAGTGACTTGAACTCACAGTCTAATGTTCTTGATAGGCTAGAGAATACTCATACTTCATAATATCCGATACCTCAAAGCAAACCAATGAAGTTTATTCGAGCAAGTAAGTATCAGGCAACTACATGTATTATCTAGACTTCAGTTTAAACACCTTAGATGCAATCATAACTTACTTTCACAATACGAGACTTGACGCAATTATAGCACTATATCATTCAAATCTACTACAGATGCTAGATGAGAACAGATATCTGATTGATATCAGCTGGAATCAAGATTCAACAGTCCATGATTCAGTCCAGGTTTAATTCTATCTAATGTATTATCTACTTTTCTTCGCACGACTCTGAACTGATCAGATTATATCAGCTCTCCCAAGATATTCTTTTGAGTACTAGAAAGTTGTAGACTACAGTCTAACTTCTATATGTGGAATTTCTCCTCTGTCGAACTTGGCATATGATCGATATCAACTAGTAAACGAGCGAGTATATATATCTGATATTGAATCTATAGATAAACTACAGACATTTCAATCGCATTCCAAAGGGAAGATAGTAAGTTAAATTATACTGTACATAGATTTTTTAGAGCTCTCATCTCTGGAAGTACAGACATAAAGGGGAAATCCGTCTACGTTTCCTCGTCTAACGCTAAAGGACTTCAAGATCATTATGATATACTAAAATTATTTTCCATGACCTCATCTACTACTTCCATCAGCATCATACTATGATTAGGATTGCTATAGAAGCAGTCCACTTTCTCATTTGATTATTTAGTTTCATGATAGCTGTGGTAAGAATTTCGGTATCGTGAACACATACTGTAAAATTGGCTTGCATCGCCCTCAACCCCTAATTGATTTCCTCAAGTACCTATGCATTCATCTCAAACACACAAAACTCGAACAACCTTTCCTTCTTTCCATCTCTCAACATCAGCCATCAAATCATCACAATCCTAATCCCACCATATCAAGCTATCTAGCCCAAGTATCACCCCTCAACCCATATTTCCCACTCAAACAACAACAATGACTCACTTCCGTCGTAATACAGAGTGATATAGATGGCTTCCTCCTTACACGCTGTCTAAATTTATTCTATGCAATGTATACCACGAATCATAGTTGCAATCACAACTACATTCAAAACATCAACTTAATCACTCATTACATCTAGCGAATAAGGTAGTATGACTTACTATTATAATTACTGATATCAGAGCATTTTTATTACATCAGTGAACAATTACACCGATCAAATCTGGAATTCCTTGTACACAAGTGTTCAAATATAAATATACCTAAAAGTTTGAGATACCTCTACTCCAACGTCAAAAAAATTTCAGCCCACGAAAGATATCAGACTCATTCCTTCCTTCCCCTCAAGCGAAGAAGCGAGTGATATAAACGAATCTCAATCATGGAAGGAGAATCCGGCAACCATTGTGACTACTCCAGATTCCAGAAGCCCAATGGGATACATCTAAAGCCATCGATCTTCTCCAGATACACAAATGCAGATTATATATTATCGATTGTATACTTACTTTTGCAAAGCCAGTAAACAAACATATCAAAGATCCAATTCTCTACCGCTTCAGCTTTTCATGACTCTCCCTCCCTTAGTCTCCTCTCTTTCCTGCCTCCCCTCCTATCTCAAGCCCAAGTAGGATATACGTATCATGTCCTATCCACCTTCAATCTCCTCAATCCCCATCCTATACAGCTTTCAAAAATCATACTTGTATTTAATCTCTCCTCGACAGAATTTTTCACATAACCGTCACATCATCCATATAATATCAGTTATACAGAATCTACCACCATCCATTCGTCCATCCAACCCCCCTCATAATGTCTGTCTATTAATATATTACTTATAAAACCCCTTCCTGTCCCTCCCTCTGTTCCCCCCTCAAGTTATAATCAATATATCCTACGATCCCTCTAAATAATTTAAAAACTCATTTATTCAGCCTTTTCGTTCTTCATTCTTGACTCCCATTGCTAGGAAAGAGAAGAAGAGAAGAGAGAAAGAGGAGAGCTTCCAAACACTATACTACAAGTACAGTTCAAAAACGAAAAAGCACATGTCTTTACGACAAGATATCTATCTCCAGTAATAAAGTACACAATACAAAAAATCACACAGCACCATACCCATACCCATACCTCTTACAATTTCAATCATAACAACAACAACAACAATCGATAACAAGTCTACCAGAAACCAAGTGAGAGACAACGAGTCAACCAGAACGAGTTAAATTCCCAGGATCCGCTCAAACCGACATGGAAATCAATCATTCAAGTTCAAATTTCAACTTTCGGATACTATTCATTTATTCACTACACCCCAGCCCTAGATAGCAAGCACGCACGCATCAACATATCCTCAATCAGCCTTACGGGGAGAGAATTGAAACATCACAACCAGTATAGCATATACGATATAGCATCCAGAATGGCATTCATCACTCATGAACCCTTATTGATCCATCCACCCACCATCTACCGTCCACCATCCACTCAGTCCCTCCCTAAAAATAGAAACCACAGGACGAAAAAAATGAAATCTCCACTGAATCCCCTCTCCTCCGCCCCACCATTAACCAACCACACGCAACACTTAATTTTCTTTCCCTATTTTACCTTACCTTACCTTACCGCTATACAACGTATGTATCCGTCCATCTAGATACCAGTCCAGTCTGCCTCGCCTCGTCTCGTCTCGTCTCATCTCATCTCAAACAATGCCCTCTTGCTTGCTTCAGCTCAGCTGGGATATGAATGTTTGAGAAGCCCTGGAGAAAGTGGGGAGTGGGGATTATGGGATTATGGGAAGAATGGAAACTCGATAAGATACATTTTACAATTGAAGATAAAGTACTCTTCTTGACCGTACTGGTATAGCGAGGTTGAAAAAAGGAGCCATTAAAAAAGAGATAGGTAGTATAAACGCGGAAGAAATTCCTCCTCCGTTTCCATCTCTTGCTCATCCGCATACTTACCGCTGGTCCCCACCGGAATTTACCCATCGACTTTATATTTTGAAGGGATCCCCCTTGAAATTTGAAGAAGGGATGTTCGAGTATATACTCTGTATGTTGATATAATGACACCGACACAATTATACTCCATACCGGAACTTTCCTCCCTATCGAGTTTTGAGTTTACTACCTACTTAATCAGTAAATCCAAATATATGAAACGAAATAGTCTACAAGAGGATGGAATAACCGATTTGATATACCTAGTATTACAATCAAAACCATAACCATCCCTATCAAAAAAAGGAAAAAAGTCAATTCTGAAAAAGAAAAGAGAAGCGAAAGGTTAATCTCAAATTTGAATGATATAATTAGTATAACATGATATGATATACAAGACAGTACACACACACAATAGAAGTTCCTCTTCCTCTTTCCTCCCTCCTCCACCTTTCCTTCCACCTCCCACTCTAATCCACACCTACACTTACATACATCTATACCCCTACTTCTGCCGAGGAAAATCTTCTCTCTGTATAGAGTTTGAAGCAGAATTATTACTAGGAGTTGGATAGGTATACTAATACGTCTGTGCACAGCCACCACAGCACTCACTCAGTTACTTCACACATGGATACAACACCAAAAAGAAATCAAGAACGAAAGAAATCAAACAAAAAAACTTCCCGATCTAGTATTAATACATTTCCGATAAACCATCCCTCCTTATCCATCTCCTCCTGCGAATTCATATCTCACATCTTCATAATAAACACTACGTGGTACGTAGAGAGCAAGGCTTAGACTACACTACCTAACTATCTAAGTGACAATACTACGCGAGCTACGGTTTTTTTCTTTGTGAATTATTTATATTTATATTTAACTATATGGGTATGTGAACAATTGGATTGGGTTGGATTGGATTGGAATGGCGAGATGAATCGAAAAGATGCAATGCAATGCGATTCAAGTGCCGAGAGGGGATCTAGGGATCTAGGATGGGAGGGACGGGACGGGACTGACTCACTGACTAAGTGGGAATATGGATATCTGGATATATGAAATGGCTCGATTGGGATTGCCTTCGGGTTTTGGATCTGCATCTGGATCTGGAAGGAGAAGGGGTTTGATGTTTGATGAGTAGCGAGGATGGGATGGGATTGGATGGAGAGGAGAGGAGAGGAGAGGAGAGGAGAGAGAATTTCGGGGTTAAGCCAAGGGGCTCCTGTTTGTTGAGTGGTTTCTCATCTGGATTCTGAAGGTTTGGAGTTGTTGAGGGATTATCTTTGTGTATATATATCTATATATGCATGATTCGGATATGGAGTATGCAATGTGATAGGAAAATATGAGAGTATAGAGTATGAAAGGTGGTTGGTAGGTATCAGGAAAGAAAGAAAGAAAGAAAGAAGAAAGAGATATTAGTAAGTATATCGCATACAGCGTTCTAGATACTTACTTATTAGATATAATTCTTATACTTTATAGATACAAGGTAATTCTATATCAATCATGAACTCTTCTTAAGATTCTAGATTCAGATTTTCGATAGTAGATATTTAGTAAGTAAACTCCTCAAATAGATAGAGAGAGAGAGAGAGAGCTATTCTGTATTCCTTCGAGAATCTTCCTAGAATTTCCATAGATGAAGAATTCTAGATGAAGAATTCTAGATGAAGATATATATCGAGGTTAGATTAGATCAGATTAGATGGTGATATTTATTTATTTATCTATTAGTCTTGAAGTATGTATTGGATTTATAGTATCTAGTAATTGTATCGGTAATTATAATGTGGACTTTTATATATTGATACTGGAGCGATTTCTATCTACTTATTCATCTATCTAGGTATTTGTTATATGTTATCATCTTTCATCTTCCATTTTTTCATATCTACATAACACAGTTACAATACTCATACAATCCAATTACAATCCAATACATAAAAAACCCATACCATACTATACTATACATTTCACATTACAAAACAAAAGGAATCTCCCTTCCCCCCTCCTCCTCCTCCCCCCAAAAAACCCCCCAAGTGAATTGACCCAACCTAATCCAACCTACATTACTAGAAACTAGATCCATTTGAAGTAGAAGGAAAATGGAAGGAAAGTAGAAGGAAAGTGGACTAAACTAAACTAAAATCAACTAAGCTCATCCACCATACAAACTACCGTACTTCCTTTATAGTCTCGAGCATGTTTTACATACTTAGTTGTACTCCGTCGGTGTTTTTCGTTTTTCGCGAGGGGGTGGGGGATTAGATGAATATAGTGTAGTGTAGTGTAGTATAGTGAAACGAACGGTTAGTGTGAATGGTATGATAACGGGAATTACAACGGGAAAAAGAAAAGAAAGAAAAGAAAGAAAAGAAAATAAAGAAATTTTTTGATCGGAAGGAATATAACTCGATAAGATATTCATATTCACGTCCAATTCAAAGTTCATACCTAGTCATGCACAGTCATCCATGGATATTCACAATTAAATTATTCTTTTCTTCTTCACTACCTATTAGATATACCTGGGTAGTCATCACCATATCAAAGTACTCTAGTTAGTTAGTCTTCGAAGTTCGAGTTCAAGTTGAAGTTCGAAGTTCAAGTTTCAACTCGGACATTGTGAAGTATTTTTTGAGGGGAAATGTCATGTCACGTCACGTGCGATGCTTCGGTCCCGAAGAGAGCTTGGATCTAGAATGATTGAATAAGTGGATGGATCTTTGACGTTTTGATTTGATAGGCGAGAGGTTTACTAGTATTTGATTGATTGATTCATGCATTGATAATAATAAGTGTTTATGTATTTAGATTTTATTTCGGGCTCCTAGTATACAGGTATAGTAAGGGTTTAATTTTATGAATGTAATGGAATGAAAGTAACTTGAATAGGAAATATTCCCTTGGGCGCAGCATAGCACAGCACAGCAAGGAAAGAAAGAATCTGAGAGAGAGAGAGAGAGAGAGAGAGAGAGAGATATTGCCACGCGTTAGCGGCGTAATGATGATGGCTTTGTGGTGGGTGGGTGTGTGATGTGTATGTAGCGGGAGTATGGTGATGGTCTGGTTGGTGTGGTATGGTGTGTCTGGATTTGAGGAGTGATGTAGGTTGAGGGATGGGAATGGAGAGAAAGAGAAAGAGGTGGCTTTGAATATTTATCTGAGGTTTGTGTTATATACCTACTGATATGAAGTAATTACCTAGTTCTTGGGAGTGAGGGATGAATGATATCCATAATATGATATGGGATAGTAGGTATGGCTTGGAGGGGCTGTGTATATCGTACCGGTATCTCGTAGAGTACGAATTAAGTAAAATAAAAAATTACGAGAATGCGAGGATGGATGACATAAGATGAGATGATGAGAATGAATGGATTGGATGGATTGGATGTGATGTATGTGATGTGTGGTGTGATATAGAGAGCGCTTAGTAAGTAAGTTTTTATGTTTATGTAGGTACCTATCTACTTGTGGATAACTGGAAGGAAGTAGGTAGTATTGAGATGGTATGAGGAGGTTGTATGTATAGTAGCTATACTTATATATGTAGGAGTGAATGGGATATGAAGATTTGATAGCACTTTATATAATAAATCTCTATAATTATATGTATTTAGATCTAAGTAGGTGTAGTAATGAAATCGATATTGAAGTTTTGTTATATATATAACGTGGTTTATCAGTGAGTGGGTTATATCAGTGAATGGGTTATTTCGAAAACTATTTAAATCAAGCTTTTTAAAATATTAATATTTTAATAACTAATTATTATTTTCTTAAATAAAAGATTTTAAAAAATAATTAAAATCTAGGTTTTTTATTAATCTAATTTTTATAAAATAATTTTATTATACTTTAAAAAGAAAAGGAAATTGTTACGATTTTCGTTACAAAAAATCTATTTTTATAATAACAGCTTTATAAATTCAAATTTCTTAAAATTAATAAGATTTTTAATATTCTTATATATTGAAATATTTTATATTAAATTTTCAGAAAATTATATCTATAAATAAAGAAAGTACATAGTTATATATAAACAAATTTTATATATAAAATAAGTGATTCATTTACTAATATAACTTATTCACTGATAAACCACGTTATGCCAACTCGAAGAATTAGATAATACAAAATGGAGTTATATATTTATCTGAAGAACTAGATATATTTATATAGTTATATATATATATATATACATAGACAGATAGTAAGTATAAATAAAGAATAATAATAAAGATCTCTCTTTAATATCTGATTCATATCGAATTCGATACTTGGGATATAGTATTCAAGTGATAAGTACTCCTTCATTATGAACTACTAATATTCATTAACAATTCTATATCATTTCTCTTCTGATAATTTGACTGTATATCTACTTCGTAGTATTATATCACTTGTGTAGATGATCAGATATCTAATCAGTGATTCATTTGATTCTGTTCTCTTACTAGTATGATATGATGATAGATACTATACTATAAATGTAGTCATCGTCAACGAGCACGAATCCTTCATAGTGGTAATACTATTCCTTGAATGATTGATGTGAGATGATATATATTGGCTTATAAACTACTACAAAGTATAGTCAATTCATTCAACATCATACCGGTATACAAAGACCTACTCTCCTCCCCTCACAATACTCTCTACTATATCATCATATAATATTCAATCAATACCTCTTGATACCTCCTCATGCCTAGAATATCTCAAATCTCCAAACCAAAATCATGAAATCAACAATCAAAACTACCCAATCGAGATAGCAATTCTCTCACAGCCGATCCCCCGATCCCCGAGGGCTATTTAAATCAATGGAGGTGGATGCACCAATCACATCATCTGATTTGAATGATGAACGCGCGTTCACTTCATTTTCTGTTTCCCGTTTTTGATCAAAGCCACTGAGGTATGGGTAGTGAGTGGTGGTGGTGGTACTGGTGCGTGCTGGTACTGGTAATAGATAGATAGCACTGACATTGACACTTTGGATCTAGGTATGTATGATTCTTCCGTGAGAAGAGAAAGGAAAGGATGGATACCTAGGGAAGGCAACAATTTAGGAAGGGAAGAAGGAAGGGAAGAAGGAAGTGAAGAAGGAAGTGAAGAAAGGAAAGGAAAAGGAAAAGGAGGGGAGGGAGGGGAGTGAAGAAAGGAATTCAAAATTCATAATACATGATATATTACTAGTTAATACATTTTCCATTTCTTATTTCTGACTTCTCTTATTACTTTATTACACTTTAACGTTAATTATATGGAATTTTATATTTCATAACTTGATTGTATTATTGAATTATTTATTGTATGCTTTATATGCTTTACTAGGTATTCTTTATTATATATCCTTCTTTACTTGATCTCCTTCACATATCCTTCCCTCCGTACACTACATTAAACTACACTACACTACACTACGCCCCGACACCTAATCCTATCCTGGCTCATCTACCCATTGTCTAGTGTGTTTGAAAAAACAACAAAGTCCGATTCTTTTTCATCAATTACTTCAATTACTCAATTACTCGTACATCACATCACACCTCTTTAAAACTTCCTTCCATTTACTCTTCGAGAATATCTTCATTTATCTGGTTATCAATTGATTTATTCATCTCATTCATCAAGAACATTTCAAATCATCAAATCAAGGAAGAAAAGGAATTATCTCAAGGAAAAGAAAGAGAGAAAGAAAGGCTTTCAATATCATCGTCGTCAAATCGAATCCGAATCTAACAAATCAATCAATCAATTCATCCATCACTCACTCACTCACTCACTCACTCACTCACTCACTCACCACTTCAATCACCATCAATCACTACCTCTTCAACAATCATGAAGTCCGAATCATTAACCTCAACTCCTCAAGTCAGTTGTTTAGATCCTCTCGAATTAATCGATTATACCGAATATGAAACGGTATCATATCATTCACCCTCTCTCTCACCATCGTCTTCCAAATCACAATTCGTCCCACCCTCCATAAGATCATCCGCAGTATCGACTCCAACCACATTACCTTCATCAAATCAACCAACGCTTTCCGGTCCCAGTCATCAATACGATCTCTACAGACAACAAACGGGTATTCCACAAGGGGCCATCGCAAATACCTTGGCCGTCAATGAAAACAATGGTCACATCAACCGATACAACTTTCAAGATCCCTCATACTTCTCGGCCATGAGTCCAAGTGAAGAATTTGTGGATTTTGGCACGACTCCATCTCGTACCCCATTCCACCCATCAGACGTGGAAATGGAACAAGATCCAGCCTTCTTCTACCCCGAACAAAAGTTTGTGGACCCAAGCAATATTGGATCTCAAACCTTGCCCGTCGGAAACGTACTGCCAACACAATCTAGTCACGTCGGTCGTCTTTGGCCGGGTATGCATCAACAACAAGCTGCTCTTGCCAAAGCTCAAGCACAACAAAAGCAACAACAAGCCATTATCGCACAACAACGTCAAAATGCTATGGCGGCGAACGGACAACAACAAAGACAACCTCAACCACAACAACAACGCTCCAGAGCACCCACGGGTACCGACCCTCTGGTTGAGGAAAAGATTTCTCAATTACTCAACTCGATGAGACAAAGCAGTGTCGTGACTGATGGTGATGATGGAAATTCTCAGAATATGACACACGTTCATCGCATGCGAAAGGAAGAAGAAGATATGGATGAAGATGAAAGATTATTGGCGAGTGAAGAAGGAAAGAAGCTTAGTAGCAAGGAGAGAAGACAACTTAGAAATAAGGTGTCAGCTCGTGCTTTCAGATCAAGAAGAAAGGGTAAGCACAGTGTGACATCGAAAATGGTTCTAATACTAACGTTCTTTAGAATACATCAGTCAACTCGAAGGAGAAATTGCTGTCAAGGTTAATGAGAATATGGATTTGAAGTCGCAAAACAGAGCTTTGATGGAGGAAAATACTCGTCTATCAGATCTTACAAGAATGCTTCTTTCTTCACCTGCGTTCTCTGGTTTCCTCGACACTTTATCTTCCAACCCAGCGACTCAACAAGCACCACCTCCACAACAACAAGCTCCTATTCAACATGAACAGCCAAGACAAGTGAGAAAGGATGTTAACCCATATGGTGCTCAACAACAGATGCAACAACAACAACAACAACAACAACAACAACAACAACATATTGGTATGGTCATGATTCCAGAACAAGCGATGGATTTTGCTATGCTTGATATCAATGCCGACGGATTTGGCTATCAACCACAAGTTTATTCCGTTCTTTCTATCCCAGAGACGGTTATCGATTCATCAATCCTCTCCGGAAAATCCTCAAACCTCGTCGATTCATTACAATCTGAAGATGAGAAAGTAGAACTTCCAATTGTTGAACGTCAACCAGTTCATGAACTTGCACCATCAGCTATTGTTGAGGAGATTGTTGATGAAGAATTTGATGCCGATCCAGCATTTGCTCTTTTCGCTGAAGACACCTCATCAACTTCAGCACCTTCAACCGAATTCAACTTCGATATCGATTTCTCTACTCTTGGCCTCAACAAACCTTCTCAATTCGAACTCGTCGTTCGTGATATTGAAAGCGAAAAATTAGTTTCAACTAATGCTTTCAATAGAGCAACTAGGTTATGTAATAACTTGGACTCGATGATGGATAGATTAGAAGCAATGTTCATGTAAAGGGGTATTGAGTAGAGAGGATAAATAAAGGAGAAAAATCTTGCATTTGTTGCTGCGGTTTAGCGTTTCTTTTGGGAAGTCTCGACAATTTATTATATCTTCTTTTGTTTGTTGTTTCTTAGTTTATATATTTTATCTTTTTCGTTTATTACCTGGTGGGATTTTTTGGTTTGTTTGTTAGGGGATTTGGATCGGTGCGCTGGTGAGGCTTATTTGTGAAGGATGAAATGGATAGAATGATAGGAGAGGGGAAGGATAGGGAGATGGGGTTGGGCTAGGCTAGGTTGGGCTCACAACAGAGATGAACACATCTTTATTCTTGAGATGAAGATGAGAATGGGAATTCGAATGTTTGACCTGGGTTGAATGGAATTGAATAGGATGGAATGGGATGGGATGGGATTGAGGGAGGAAATAGCAATAGTATATTGATATAGGGATTGATTTGGATAGAATAGGAATTTTAAGTATTACGACTATATACTTTGTGCTTGATTGACGTTGATACTTGTGTTTGTGTACTTGCTTGATGAATGTATTGTGTACTTTTAAGTTTTCTTATATGGGATAGATATCATATCCTATTCTAGTGTGCCCTCCTTACTTATTAATCCTATAAATTCCCTCTATGAATTTCATCACTCACCATTATCACTATCGTTTTCATCTTTGTTACCAATTTTTTTATTATATTCATATATTCATATCTTGTATCATTATCCTACTCATCTCGTATCATTATCCTATTCATTATCCTATCCTATTTATTATCCCAATCATCAATCATTATTCATTATTCATCATTTCTCATCCCATTTATATTTATACATACATACCATCATACCATCATACCATCATACCATCATGTCATCATGCCAATTTATCTACATTCTTGAGCTCCAATTCTCGTTTCGTTTCGTTTGATTTCGTTCGTTCTTTATTTATTCATTCATTCATTCATCTCATATTCCTCCCCTCATAATTTCTTCCCTTCCCTTCCCCTCTCATCTTCTTCATCTCCATTTCCATCTCCATCTTATTCCCCTCCATTCATGACCTTCAACACCCCCTACCACTTTCCCATTCCCATTCCCTCGCCCAACCCAAAAACCAAAAACCAAAAACCAAAAACCTAAAACCCCTCCGCAGCTTCACTCAAAACCTCCCACAACCCCGCCGCCGCACCCCCCAAACCTCCACCTATCCCCGCCGCCGCGAGATGATCACGCCATTTACTCGAACTCGAACCCAAACTCGTATTTGCACTCGGCGTTCCCGAATTTTGTCTCCGTGGCTCTGAAGAGCGGGGATCTGCATCGCGAGAACGGCGGGAGCGGGAGCGAGAATGATGAGAGTGAGAGTGAGAATGAGAATGCGGAGAGCGGGAATGGGAATGAGAATGAGAGTGAGATTGATGGCGTCGGGAGTTGTGGGGGGTATAGGAAGGATTGGGCGCATATGTAGGTGAGGAGCCGGACGGAGATGTAGAGTAAGGAGCGTAGAGATTTGGTGAGAGATATTGATTTTGATTTATTTGTGGGGGAGGTCCTTGTCCTTGAGGGTAAGGAGGTTGAGGAAATTGATTTGGTGTTGGATAGGGGGGTTGATGCTGTGGAGGTGGTGGATATCCTTGTTGGGAATAGTTTTGTTGTCCGGGAAAAGAACCCAGAGGTGCGTATCCATTTGGTGTTTGGTTTATTCCGGGTATTTCCATACCTCTTCCTGGAAGTGAATTATTCGATGCAGAATATGGTGAGGGGGAGAAATGTTGAGGCTGAGGTTGGGGTTGTGATTGAGGAGCAAACGTATAATTTGCTTCACGATCTCTTTCTCTGCGATTATATCTTTCCGATCTTCCCTTTCTTTCTCTTCTTTCTCCCCTCTCTTCCCATTCGTCACCTCTTCTACCGTTTCCTCTTGCATCCCCATTTCTTTTCTCACCACGTTTTCTATGCTCATTTATATCTGAATCTGAATCCGAGCTCATCTCCGAACTAGAATCAGAACTGCAAGAAGAACTCTCCTCATCCTCTGAGTTTCGTCTTCTACTTCTTTCACTGCTTTCCCTCCTCTCCCTTCTTTCTCTCTGCTCAGGGTGATTTCTCCACCAACGCTCTTCTCTCAAAACATGCGAGCGCTCAGCATATTGTTGAATTTCCTCTTTTGTGAGAATTCCTAAGATAGCTACGAATTCTGGTCGACTAATTGTAGACATTTATTAGTATCACAAATATTATGTCATATTTGATCACATAGTTTTCCTGCTAACCTCTTGATATCTATGACATATATTATGACATATGTCCTGAGAATAAAAAGAAACGAGGGATGACTTACGCTTCAAATCTTCTCCCGTCTTTCACCAATACTTCTGGTGATATCAAAGATCGTTTTACTTTTGTCCATTTTGCATCTTGAGGGATTTCATGGCCAGATGAATCTGGTGCAATTTTTGACTTGAGAATGGAAGTAGGAATGGGAATGGGGATCGTGGAATCGTGAGGATTATTTCCACTACTAGGTGTAGGCGTGTGGGTTTTTGATGATTGGTTGGCATCAGGAAGATCGAATCGAACACCGCTTGTTCGCGGTGATGATTTCTGGACTGGGTCCGAGCTATGTTTTGGTCGTAGTGTCATTTTTTTCAATTCAGCTTGTGATTGTATGTGTTCGTTGGGAGATTCATTGAGATATGAGTTTGAGTATGATTTTGAATTCCAACTTCCTGGAGAAGACGGCGGAAGAAGTTGAGAATTACTTGTTGTAAAGCAAGGAAGCAAAAGAAGATCCGAGGTTTGAATTATTGAAGTATTATTATGATTCGAATTAACTGGATATCGTGATATCGTCTGATGCCCCGATGACGTATTATCCTCAGAGTTTAATTTTGAGCCGCTAATATCCTTTCCGCAATGGGATTCTGAGATATCGAGATCTGTGGTTGAGATTTTGGGAGTTAGAGGAGGTGATAATTGTCGATGAGAAGTTGAGGATATATTTTGTCCAGGATATGGATATGAGTCGACGAGAGATTCGGGTTTGGGTCTTTGAAATTTCATCGCCGGAGGGAATTTTATATTGTCTTCTCTTTGAATCATTTCTTTTGCTCCAGGGTCATTGCGCCCTGAATTGATATTGGTATTATCGAATGAAGCTGGTGCTACTTGTGCATGAGGTGATTCGGAATGTGTAGAGTCCCATCGTCCTTTATGAGAAGTTCTTGGACTGGTTTGAGGTGTAGATGCAGATGGATTTTCGATTAGTAGCCCATCTTGTTCCATTTGTCGTATATATGCAATTAGAACATCCTATAAGTCTGTTAGTAAGAAGCAATTATCCTACCACATGAAAATATCCAAATACCTTATGTCGTTCCAAAACCACTCTATTGACCCCCTCTCCAACTAGATTCCTCCTAAACCATTTCCAAATCTGCAAATTATCCTCCTCATCCTCATTCTCAGAACCCATCATTTGTAAAGTCCCAACCCTTCGACTCCTATCCGCTGCGATATCATCCACCTTATCCAACAACATATCCAATTCGCCCTTCCCGTCCAACCCTTCTGTGCCGCTTGCATCTCCACCTTCCTCTTCGTCAAGGAGCGAATCGAGAAAATGCGATATATTCTTCTTATGCGAAATCAACCTCACTCGAATCCCACCCAATTGATCCATCTCATTACTTCCCAGCCTTCCACCTCCATTTCTCCCATACCTCCCCAGCAATCCATCAAGTTGTCTAAGGGTCCCCTCACAATCCCCGATAATCCCCTCCACACGTTCCCAATTCCCCTCATCCCACTCCCCATTCCTCTCTTCCTCCTCTTCCTTCAACTCCCTCACAACCCCATACAAACCCTTCACTTCCCGTCGAATCTCCTCATATTGCGCACCCGCCTCTCTGCATTTCCGATACACATCGCGACAAAGTATCGATGCTTTTCTTATATCTGATGATGTTCCCACACTCATTTCGTTTCTCATTCCGCGCTCAATATTCGACTTCAAATATGCAATTCCAAATTTTCGAATGTCGCACTTCGATGTCGCAATCGATTCCAAGTTTCGAGAAGGCGAGGGAGAGAAAGAAGGAGAGATCAATTATAAACCCATCCCTTTGATCAACCCAAAAAGTGGCAAAGCAAAATAATTAATCAATCAAATGAAAATCAAGATACGAGTAGATATGCGAGTGTGCGTGTGTGTGTGTGCGATATGATGTGTTGTACTCTCTTCTTGCTTTCAATTACTTTGCTCTGCTGCAGCGAAGTGGATATCTTTTTCTTTCTTTCTTTCTTTCTTTCTTTCTTTCTTGCTGAGTTCTCTGTCTGATAACCTATGATGAAAGCTCCGACGTAACGAACCACTCCACTTTATTATACCCCGCAATATTTTTCTGGTCGAATTCCCAGATTTCTAATCGTGATGATTGTATTGTGCCGAGTTTCGAGTCCTGAGTTGCGAAGTTGGGGAATTCGTATCGATATATCCGTATTTGTTAATGATGACTCGAGAAAGTACTTGGATATAAAATACAGCTTCAAAAATACAAATTCACAATCACAATAGTTAATATAATTCACCCAAATTCATTACTCAGTACACAAACAAACCCGAGACCAAAAACTGAATTAAGATGGAGAATCTCGTAAGTTTCAGATTAACAAACATCCCTTAGAAGCTGCATAGAAGAATAATCGAAGCCATCAATCGAGGCTGAGCTGAACGAATGGGTACCGGTAGAATAGGTAACTGTTTAAGAGATCTCTCTAGAACTACCGCTTGCCTTGATGAACCATATCATATCATATCATATCATATCATACCATACCAGATCCAGAAACCGATAATCATATTCCAATCCGTTCATCCATCCATCCATCCATCCATCCATCCATCCATCCATCCATCCATCCAAGATTCCAAGTGACGTCGCGGGAACGAACATCCATCTCTCTCCACCTATCCTATCCGTCTCTCCGTCCATCCATGAACCATCCCTCCCTTTACTATTTACCCAATCCTTTGTGGCGCAGTTCCCATCAACCCATCAACCCATCAACCCATCAACCCACAACGATCGCCGCAGTGTCGCACCCACTGCGTAACAAAGGCGTGAGGCTCAGATTAAGGCTTATACAATTCGTATCCACTGCACGCGTGCGAACAGCAACGCTGAACCGAGCACCCTCTACCTATCATGCCGAGTTACCGCATCGTGTTGCAGATAACAGAGAAGTGTGGAAGATGATAGGTTCGCTAAAATATCCTTTGACACATTTTTCTTGCCGGTGCATTCAGGTTGCATGAAGGCTTCGGGAAAAGATGCTAGAACATATGGTAGGTAATCAATTATCAATGGGTGAGATAGATGTGGAGTGCAAGGGAGGGCAGGGCAGAGCAAGCCAGGGGAGGGGAACTCCGAAATCATGTCATGTGAACACTGTACTGGTAGTGTAGATAAATTTCGTACGAGGTCAACTTGGTACGACATATATGGTATAGTATAGCATGAGCAAAAGAGTTTCTTTGATTTTATATTCTCCCGACCAATCAATCAACAATATCATTAAAATAATAGACCCTTCATCTTCAATGCTATTCTCATACTCCTTACAAAACAATTCTTTCTCTTGTATATTTTCCCACTTGTCTACTCAAAAGTCTTCCAATATCTCTCTTACTTCTCTTTTGGATTTCTCCTCCTGCACCTACACGAAGACGAGAAATCTGTTTCTCAGCCTTGAGTCCGATGGGCAATATCGAGAGGTCTTTTTCTCCAGAGGGAAGCGTTAATATTGACTTTGCCATTCGTCCTGTATCTTCATTGCCAAGGGTTTTAAGTACGGAGTCCCCGTAACGGACCATCTCGGATGTTAACCCCTTGAGATAAACGGCCGTTTCGATGCCTTCGAGTGCGGCACTAACTTCCATTTTCAATGTTCCAATGAATGCTTCGGATTCGGATTGATCACCATTGATCAGTCTTGCATTTCCAGTTAACCATCCACCTGCTGCAAGAGCATCAATACAATTGTTGAGTAAGCTGGAGATGAGAATGATGGAGTTATCAGGTGCTTCAACTTCGTCGTCATCTAGTTCCAAGATATCAAGGTATCGACCTGTCCATCCACCTTTGGCCAATTCGACTCTCAAAATATAGATTAGTGATACCGTCTCTTGACTTGTAAAAGCTGTCTGTAAAGCTTCCGTAATGTTGTTGTCTGGACATGTATAGAGTTTTGAGAGAGCCACATTTAAGGCTTCACCTCTGACGCCTGAACCTTCTCCTAATTGAAATTCGGCGAGTTGGAGATCATCTTCTGCCTCGGCTTCAAGTCTTTGTACTTCCTCTTCAGCATTATCATTTTCTAGGGATGCTTCTTCCCCATTTGTCAGTAATGCTTGCTTTGGACTCGAAGAGTCTCCGAGTTCAAACAAATCCATAGTTTCCATTAAGTTTCGAATCGCGTGGAGAAGTTCCGCTGCTCCAAGTAGATTGGATGAAACAAGATGGAGTAATAATTCCATTTCCCGGTCCAGCTTAACGATCGCATTGACAAGTTGGCCAGCTGGTATTGGGCCAGAAAGTGAGGCTCGAATCTCTTGTCTCAATGCTGATTCGATATTAAGAATCGTCATGTTTCCTGTTTGAAGCAACCACCTGAAAAGTCTAGGAGGATAGAAAACAATAGAAAGCTCATACATTCCTTCCAGATTCTGAGACCAGCTAAAAATCTTACTTAGTGCATATAATATCCATCTACGATCGACTTCAGAAGGCTCTATCTTCGCAATCCTGTCTGCAGGATTTTCGGACGTTTCGGTGCTCCAATCTTGGTCGAACTTACTGCCTAAAGCCTTCTCAAAAGCTGCAGTATCTCCACTCTTGACACATCTCTCAGGCTCTCTCGTCATATTTACCCATGCATCTTCTTTCATGCCCATTGACCCAGGAAGATAATGATCCACAAAAAGCCACTTTCCATGCGATGGCTCCTTTCCGGGCTTGGAACGTACAACCTGTGGGTCCGAGCAACCAAGGGAATCGATCAATAGTCCAAATGCTCGAGATTTTGAACCTTGACCAGGTTGAAAATCCACTTGAACGGCAACGAGCTCATTATCTGAGATAGCTAACGCTGTCCCAAGTTTAGGGTAGTAAGAGATGAATTGAGCAGGCATATCCAATCGTGGTCTCTGCTTATCATCAGAGTCTCGTTTGCGTTTGAGTGATTCTTTGTTTGTCTCATCATCCAACTTGATGGTTGCTAACACAGACTCATATTTTGGGTTGAGAATGCTAATAGCTTGTTGAGTTGACATGATAATAGAAGTGCTTGAAAGGCGGAGGAATGAACCGGTACCAGGAGTGTTGATTTCGGATTGAATCCTTGGGAACGTATCATGTAAATCCAAGGTTGTCAACACTTCCGCTTCCAGTATTTGCAAAATACCGGCGGAAACATTGATGCCGAATGAAGCTTTTCCGATCGTCACCTTCTTCTTAGGAGCTTTATGAATTGGTAGAGGGGCATCGAGAAGAGATTCGACAGAATGTGTTGCGCCATTCAAATAGGTCGTCGCCTTCCTTGGTAATGCTACAATGTGTAGTGTACGCACACTATCCCCAGCTTCCTGCACATTTGACTTTGTAATCACGATTATTATGTCTGGATTAAAGCCATCCTCGGTCACTTCTTGTGGGAAAAAAGCAAAAACATCCTGGCGACCTTTCAAGATTCCTTGACCAGCGGAATAGGCATTTGTGATGTGCGCATATTCTACCTCGATGTTGGTCATTGTCATTGATGAAGCTCGACCGAGGGCGGTGGCAGGAGAGGACCATAATAGCTGAAGACTTTCACCATCTAAGCATTGAATCTCACCATCTTTCTTCACAATCAATATATCCGACTTTTTGATCGCATCCAATCCCGAGGATGCCAAAGCACCCAAATGAACCACTGGCGCTTTCGATTGACTGAGCTTGTGTGTGACTGTTGTAGATTGCGATGTGCTAGTCCCTTCCGTGATATCATGGAACAATGTGATTTGATCCTCAGAGCCGGACGTCGAAACATATGTTCTTCGCTCGGTTTTGGTTTTCGTCGTTTTCGACCTGGAAGAATATGGCGGGCAAGAAAATGAAGTACCAGGAGGCAGAGCGTAAGAAGTAAGTAATTTCGATGATGATACCTGAGAAGATATTAACGTTTGAAGACGCTCAAAAAATAACTATAATATCTTACATCATATAAATTCACGCCTTCTCCATGAATTCCTACCGCCAATTCTGACCTCTTTCTTTTTTTTGATCCAGGTGAACCACCAAAGACCTCCCCAACTACATATTGAGCCTGTTTCGATCGCGGCAAGGTAGCGACCACGTATGGCTGCTGTAAAGATATTCTTGACGACATATTGACAATTGGAATTTTTGCGCAATCAATTCCAATTTATTGAAGCAGTGATTATAGATTTGCGCAAAGTAAAAAGAACCAAAAAGCTTTGAAATTTCTCTGAGCGGTGAAATAATTCTGCCGTGGCATAAAACTTTATGTCGTGGAGACTTTGCCAAATTTATTATGCACACCCTGCACACTTTAGCGTGTCTGTTTGGTGTTGATCATGTGATTTTGACCATCCTGCACTGTAGGAATCACCAATCACCAATCACCAGTCACCATTCAGCACTCAAAAACGCGAGCAGAAGACTGTCAAGTGGGTCTATATGGTATGTTCTTATTGTTCTTATCGTACATGCATCGTAGATGGGGCACTCGTGCATCCAGAAAAATCATACATTGAACTTCCTTCTCATCAGATACCTATCTTTTGATATCGAAGAATAATGCGAAAATGAATCAAAATCCAAATGCTCTTGATTGTGTATCATACTTCATAAGCTTAGGAGCATTTTCATACAAGTCTCAACATCAAATATCGACAGCATGATTTTATATTGATTATTGAAAAAGGTAAATGGTTTTCAAAGTACTTCATCTACCTATCACCTATGGGGCCCAGAGTAGACCAGTAGTTAAAGTGCTAATTTCATCCAAACGCGAACGCGGTTCTCAACTTCACCTTGATGTCACTACCTTATTACCTAAGTACTTGGCAACTTTTGGATGCACATCGCTTTTCACTTCCAATTACTTTTCACCGTCTGCAAAAGTGCACTTTTTTATATTCTCTACCTGTTCTCAAGTCAAGCTTCTTACAAAAATTTACAAATGTTTTTCTATTCCTTGACGACTTGATTGATTGAGAATCGCCATCGTTGAAAACGAATGTGCGAGGTTCGCGTTTGATCATCTCGACCTGGCCGCATACGAATGGCGGTCTTGATCGCACAAAGCATGAATCCTCTCATAGAGGAGGGGCACGAAAAGACTGTGCATCCCTTCTTCCAAAAACCATTAAGAACGTCATCGACTGCGGGAAACAATGTAACACCGCAAAATGGAGCTCTAGACTCATCCCATATGCCAAATGGAGAACAAGCAGATTTGTTAGAGGTTGACCCGAATAATGGTAGGAGGAAACGCCTAAAGACTGCCTCGCCAGAAGTTACAACAGTGTTAGAGGCAGAGAAGACATTCGCAATCACAAAAACCACTGCGCCGACAAAAACAGCGAAACCTTTACGAGCCTCGAAGCGTAAGCAAACTACCCTGACACCTGCAAAATCAAAAATTGTTATCGTGCGTTATGGCAGTGGACAAAGTCCAGCTTCTGAAGTTGGCAGCAAGATTGAGAATATTCTCAATGGCATCGAGACATTTATACCGAAGACCGAGTCAAATATTGCGGACGTGAAAAACACAAAAGAGATAGTATCGAGAAAGGGGAATGGGGTAGATGCTATTCCATGGTGGAAGACAGCAAAAAAGAAATCACCGACGCAAGAAGAACCCCAGGAATCCTCAAAGTTACAGCAACCGGGTCAAGGAAAGAAATCTCCTATAGTAAAAAGAGCTACTTTGGGTAGGCCAGCTTCACCATCGACAATTGTATCTAGTTTTGGCCGACCACATTCAAGGGATGGAAAGCAAGCCCCACCAACGTTTAGAGGCTTTGGAAAAGCTCCTAAAACCTCCAAATTCCCTGACGCCATTGAGCCAGCTTGGCCATGGTCTGGAATGGTGCATGTACGCGGAGAAAGAGACAAGGAATATTCAAACGGCACCTCGAGCAGCACAGTCACTGGAGAACCCAGCGACGTCAAGAAAGGGTCAAAATATCGAGCAGTTGAAATCGTTGAAGATGAAAACATTATCAACACTTTTACGGCAAGGTTACGAATTGATGAGACAATTAATAGCATCCACGACCTTCATATTCATGATTTCGCCCCAGTTTCTCCTTGCCTCCGAGTACCATCCAAACATATCGAAACAGGCCCGAGCCTCCAGTGTCGAGTACGAAAAGAACTTATATCAAAACCCAGCAGACCAGTTGTAAATCATGATTTGAGCGATGACGAACTCCAGGAGCCAGAGAAAAGGAACTCGAATGTCCATCCCGCTCTCACAAACGTTTACAACTCAATTGTCACTTCGTTATCGGCATTTGACAAGGCTGAATGCGAAAATTTATCTTGGACACAAAAGTATGCACCAAGAAGTGCGGAGGAGATCTTACAGACTGGGCGAGAGGCCTTTATATTGAAAGAGTGGTTACAAAAATTAACAGTAATGTCAGTAGAGTCAGGTTCCGCTGAAAGTAAAGTTACGAAGAAATCTGCCTCGTCAAAAACCGAACCATCTGGGAAAAGGAAGCGAAAATCGAAAAAGCCGGATAATTTTATAGTATCTGAAGGCGAGGAAGACAACGAAATGGATGAAATAACGGAGCCGGAAGATGGGGATTTGTTAGGAGGTTCAGGTTTGGTCAAAAAAACAGTAATACGTTCTGGTGATTTGAATGCGAAAGGCTCTAAAGATTCCAAGCGCCTGGCCAATGCAGTTGTTTTGAGTGGACCGCACGGATGTGGCAAGTCTGCCACGGTCTTTGCTGTTGCAAAAGAACTTGGATTCGAAGTCTTCGAAATTAATCCAAATTCCAAGAGGAGCGGGAAAGAAGTGATGGATAAAGTTGGAGATATGACTCGAAACCATCTAGTTCAAAGATCCAAAGTTGATAAGATTTCGAGTGCGAATGAGGATGAAGAAAATTCATTCGACTCTGTGGCTGAAGAAGTGAAGAGCGGCCGTCAGTGTACCATGAACTCATTCTTCACTTCAAAAGCACCCATCAAGCCAGAATCTAAAAGCAAGGGCATCATGAACTCATTTTTTACATCCAAAGCACCAACAAAGCCGAAAAGTCAGAATGACAATGAAGAACGTCCATCCAATGATATAGCCGAAGATTTAGAAAATGGTCGCCCGGGCATGATGAAGCCATTCTTCACATCCAAAGAACCGACAAAGATAAAACCTGAGAGTACTGATGCTGAGCAAACTGCACCCAAAACGGACATCAACAAAGATATAGTCGCTCCAAAAGGGCCGCCAAAGAAACAGCAACAATCCTTGATACTACTCGAAGAAGTTGATGTTCTATTTGAGGAGGATAGAGGATTTTGGCAAACAGTTTTGCTCCTGATCGCCCAGAGCAAGCGACCAATTATCATGACTTGTAACGATGAGGCTGCGGTGCCAATTCTTGCTCTATCTCTACATGCAATTATTCGCTTTACTACAGTGCCTACCGATCTTGCGGTTGATTACATGCTACTCGTAGCAGCCAATGAAGGTCATGCTATTCGTCGTGACGCTGTGAAGGCGTTATATGAAAGTCGAGCGTCAGACCTACGTGGTTCATTGACAGAGTTGGAGTTCTGGTGTCAATTTGCAGTTGGAGATCGTAAAGCTGGAATGGAGTGGTTTTATCCTCGTTTACCGTTGGGATGCGATCTAGATGAGTATGGTAAAAAGTATCGCGTAGTTAGCGAAGATACTTATCAGACTGGCATGGGCTGGATTTCTCAGGACACCCTCGAGAGCCAACGACCTTACATCGACATTGAGGAAGAGACCTTGCATGAAGCCTGGAATGGTTGGGGTATCGATGTAGGCGACTGGCAACAAAATCTAAACATCAGTACTTGGGCGGACAAGATCGCGGATTGCACCAATGAGCGGGCCACCAGGCGAGCTGCTCTGGCAATGTACGATGACTTTGCCGAAGCTATGAGTGCTACAGATTGTTTCTCGCATAATAGCTTCGGCGCAGACTATCAGGTAAGTTTTCATCTATCTGCATTACATCTACTCGTTGCTAATGAAATAAGGTTACGATTGATGCAAGTTACCCAAAAATGTCTAGCAAAGCAAGAGAAGATTACACTATGGCAAATCAGTTACTGGACGTATCGCCGCAAATCACTCTTGACGAGACAAGTATCAACATATCATTCTGGATGAAATCTCGAGCTAGGGAAGTTCTTCAAATTCGTCAACATGTTGAACATGGATGGGAAATCCACCGAGAGCTGGATGGACCGACCGAGAAACAAGTTCAAGGCCTTATCCGGTCTCAATCACGTCCTCATGAGAATGTTATTACTCGCCGCGATTTGAGCTTGGCTTTTGATCCTATATCAGAGTCCGAAAAGACATATGTTTGGACCACCGGAAATCTTGAAGCATGTTGCTTTGATCGAACTATGAATCTCATTATACTCGACGTTGCTCCATACGTTAGGTCCATAGTATCTTACGATGCACGTCTTCAGAAAGATCGAGTACGTCTAAGCAATCTAGTCAGTCAAAATGGAGGTAATATCGCACCGAAACCCAAGAGAATGAGAACAACTCGAGCAGCTATGTCAGCCCTTGAGGGCGGTACAAGAAGTACGACGAGGAAGGAAAAGTATTTCAGTCAGGATATCAACCCATATTTTGTTCTCAGGACTGGATCCCAGAGTTGGTTGGATGCAGCTATCTCTATCGCAGCAGCCACGGATGATGGAAGTAGGAGATCGAGTATACAGTTGTCGGAGAGTAATATAGGTGCTGACAGTGGAAAAGATGAGCTTTTAGATTAGAACGGTAATGGGATTGCTCACGAATGATGGATCATCTCCACGTAGCAACACATGGCATGGTGTGGGCGCAATATATGTAAGCATTTGCATAAATGAGGCTTGTTGGAGACATGGCCCGGCGGAGCAAAAAGGGAATTTGGCATGTATGGCAACTTACTGGGTTAGAGGTATAAAATACACAGAGTCCACAATGACATATGAACACAAATATATTTTGAAATATCCTTGTACCTGTTGTATGGTGAACAAGGCTTTTGAGATAATCGATGGGGAGATTAGACTTTTGAATCACAATATATTAGGTACTGTAATACTGCTATGGGTGCCTAGTGATAGTGAGTTCTCGGTAAACGGGCTCGTCCGAATGATGATTCTAGATAGAATCTTCGAGCGCAGCAACCTAACGGGGCTTGGGGGCTTGCCCCCATAATTATACCATTCATAAGTTGAAATCTTCATGTCAGGCTTTGATGGTTTTCCCAAATAGCATTTCTATAGACGGGCTGCGTGGATAGCGAACACTGTAGAGTGCTATTGCTTGAATATTGCTTAAATATTGCTTAGACAGGGGATGTCATTTGGTATTTGATGTTCATATCCATACCTTCAAAGGTTTCCATCGTTTTAAAGATGCTTAACTACAACCAGTTTGACAACATAATTTGTACCAATTGATGATCGATTTATGACCCATAGCCTTTCGTATCAATACATACTATATTTCTCACATTCCCTTCCGTTTCCATTCTGAACATGTTCCTCTCCTTCCTCCAATTTTCTATCTATTCTGATATCATCACGTGATTGTTACGTCAAGACTAGCGCGATTGTTCCACTCGGCACACACAAGCCCTAAATTGAAAAATCAATCCACCTCTATTGAATTGTTCTTGAGAGAAACATCCATTTTCTTCACGACAACATCAAACCGACAAAATGGCACCAGCAAACACCGGCGCAAAGAAGCAAAAGAAGAAGTGGTCCAAGGGAAAGGGTGCGCATTAAATTTTTACCATGCCCTGGAATTTTCGAATGGAAACTGATGAAAAATCATTATAGTCAAGGACAAGGCTCAACACGCCGTCATCCTCGATAAGTCCACTTCCGACAGACTCGCCAAAGATGTTCAATCCTACCGTCTCGTCACCGTCGCTGTTTTGGTCGATAGATTAAAGATCAACGGATCTTTGGCCAGAAGATGTTTGAAGGAATTGGAGGAGAAGGGACAAATCAAGATTGTTGTCAAGCATCACGCCGGTGATATCTACAGTATGTCTTCTACGTTCCGATATTATCTTTTTTCGATACAACGCAAGAACTTTCGAGTCGAATCATTACCATCCAATGGAATGATGATCTTCAGCATAGGAGTGTCAGAAGAACGATCTAGAAATCAAATGCTAACAAAATTTCTTTCAACAGCCCGTGCTATCCAAGCCGACGAGTAAAGAAATCAATAATCGGAAAACTTCAAAACGATCAAGGCAATACACGATGGTCATGACCTCGTCTTCGAAATAATCGACCAAAATTACGATTATGGATTGTACGTGGACGTTTTGGCATGAGATATCCGGATGGGTTTTTATATTATGACTTTTCCTCGGGCTTGTTAGGAAAGGCAGGCAGGTGTAGCGTATCGAATTCAGCCTTTTGCTTATTGATGCCAAATCTGATGGGTCTTCATCCATATTTTGCATATGTGATACCGTGGTAGAGATGTGATTTGAAGATGCAGACTAATCTGAAGGAATGGAACATGACACAGCAGATCCAGTCAAAATGCGAGTGCGAGTGCGGTGGAAAGAGTTCCCGGACCAAGTTCAACCACATCTCAGCCTTTGAGATCACCACAATTACCACTTCTTGGTCCAATTCTTAAAAAAAACCTTAATTGCAGACCAATACTCCCCCACTCAAAACTCCCTCCCGTTCCCGTCTACCCCAAGGCTAAATGTAATCCAATTCCAAATCCATAAAAATACCAATGACGACGACTCCATTTACTATGCAATTCCGAGGCTAAAGTGTCTCCAAGCTGTAAGCTATTATTACACAAGACCCGTAACTTCCCCATATCAATTTATCTCCAACGAACCTGCCACTTGTCCATCTCGTCCCTCCCATTAAGCCCTTGACCCTTTTTCCTTTCTTCCCATTATAACACAACTGAATACTACATCACATTACAAGACACGCGTATTAGCATCCATCTACGATGGCCGACACAGACGCACTCCGTGAACGTCGCAAACGAAACTCGATTGATATTCTAGAAGATGAGGTTCCTCTCACCAAAACCACGACTCAGGTTCCTTCTCCGTCGGCAGAAAAGAAAGCAAAGAAATCACTTAATAAATTAGCAGCCGATGACGATGCAGCACCTTTCTCATTGGTGGACTTATTGAGATCGATTGTTTTTGTACTGGTTGCGAGCTGTGGGTTGAGTTATGTGGTTACGAGAAATAGCTACTTTTGGGGAATGAAGAGACCGAATTGGACGCATGGGGAGGTTTTGAAGGGATATTGGGTTAGTGGATTTCACTGGTTTCTTTTTTGTCTTTGAATTGCTAGCTAGGAAGCTTGATGTGGGAGCAGAGGAGAGGGAAGAATCAGATAGCTGGAGCATTACGGATACTCTTTTAGATTGGGGAATACAATAACTAACATCTCACACTCCTTTCCAGAATGGACCTCCCCAAATAACCGACGCAGATCTCCCGCGCTTCGATGGCTCAAACCCGGATCTTCCAATCTACCTCGCGCTCAATGGCACGATCTATGATGTAACGGCTGGACGTAGGCATTATGGTCCGGGGGGCAGTTATCATTTCTTCGCGGGCGTGGATGCTACAAGGGCTTTTGTGACGAATTGTTTTGAGGAGGATAGGACGCCGGATTTGAGGGGTGTGGAGGATATGTTTTTGCCGGTGGATGATGAGGAGACGGATGCGGAGATTTTGAAGAAGGTTGGAAAGGGAGGTATGAAGAAGTTGAGAGAGAGAGAGAGCAGGGAGGCGGCTAAGGGGGTGAGGGATGCGTTGGGGCATTGGATCGGTGAGTTGAGCTTAGGGGAAGGGGGTGCGGTCTGAGAGGATACTTTGGCTAACTTGTGTTTGATTATAGGTTTCTTTGAGAATAGTGGAAAGTATCCAAAGATTGGAAAGGTTAAGAGGGAGAAGGGATGGGAAACTAAGGGAGAGAAACCAAAATTGTGTGAGAAGGCGCAGAAAGGAAGGAAGAAGAGGACGATTCCTGAGGGGGGAATCTAAGTCTGAGTGATACCTGTATGGGTTTGCTTCGGGGTTCTGACAAGAGTGGAAGAGTAGAATGTAGTATGTGGTATGTGGTATGTGGTATACAGGATGCAGAATGTGGTAAGATGTCGTGTTTTTACATTCGGCTTGTGAGAAGCATTTTGGAGATTCTCTGGAGAGTTAGGAGTGTCTATTTATGTTACACAGCAAAGGCCAATATATCTTCTCTCAACCACTTTTCTGTCATATACGACCATAGACTGAAGAGAATTGGGCATCCCGTCCGCTCTGCCATACACAAGCTTCAGATCGGTAGATTAGTAGTTGGGTGGGTGACCACCAGCGAATCCCTACTGTTGTATGTTTTTTTTTCATCTTTTTGTCGTATTCTTTTTGGTGGGTTGGTGACGGGGGAGGGAAGGGGAGAGAATGGGGACACTGGAGAATAAAAATAGGTCAAGCTTCTCTTTTTGTAAATGCTTCTTCTCAAGTCTCTATGCGACTTTGCACAGAGTGAAGAAGTAGACAACTTCAGATATCAATATTAGAGGTACCAGTCACTACGTAAGTTATAGATATCAGTGATATCATATGATATCAATTGCCTTCTCAGAATATCTTCTGTTGCCACAAGAATTCCTCGCTACGCTGCACAAAAATAGCGACGATGCGACAGAGAATTTCTGTGGGGACTGTGTTTTGTTCGAATCGCAATGTTAATTGGGTAATGGGTTTCATTCTTTCTGGTTTCTATAGTCGCGGCGTGAAGTACTGTCTGATTGCCATATTTGTATTTCGAGTCTAGAGTGCAAAATTTCCTGGGTGTTGTAGGTTCGCTGGCGCTTGTTTTTTATATGCGTCATTCGTTGCGCGGGAGGGAGATGCATTCATGGAGAAGAGCTTGTTGCGAACCGGAGTTGCGTTGCGGTGATGGCTGGTGGTTATGGGCTGTTGAAACTGGAGTGAAATTACTCAAATACTCTTAGGCGCAGGTGATCGCGAATCGGTCTGCTAGTCGCGCATACTCAGAGGTGAGGCTGGAGATGTGTATTTGCATTCATTGTCTAGTGGCTAGTTAGTCTACGTTTAAGAAATGCAAACTTCATGATATGAAAAGAGTTCCTTTGTCGACTCTCAGCGGGATTTGGTAGACCAGACATTTCTGGACACCCCCTAACGACGAATTGGTACAGCCACATGCATGCGTGTCAATTTGCTTAAGAGGATGTGGATATCTGGCATTTATTGTACCTGTATATCCGTCTCTCCATGTTTATTTTTGGAAAGGCAATCCTGGTGGTTAGCAAATAGTTCGTGAATGACGGACACTATTTCAAGGATTTACCGAACGCGCAAATGTACCTCGCAATTTTATCGGGATGAGACTACTCCCGATTCTAAGTAGTGATGTGATGGCACTCCAATTTGCGTTCGACAAAATTATCCAAATGGCTTTGATCGTAGCGCCGGCTCTGGTATTCGTGAGCTGGGCAATGTGAATTGCTTTTTGATGGATTTCAGGTTTCGGCACTGTTTGTGTCGATTTTCCTTGTGTAGTAGAGTATTGCGAATGGAAAGTCCCATTCGTGTGTGAGGTTTTTTTACTGTGATTTCATGCAGATTTGGACGAGACGTGAAATGAGATGTTGGTAGCAGTGCGATTGCTGATGATTGTTGAGGAGATAGGTTGAGAGGGGCGATTTGACGATGATATATGTCATGATTGTTATTGCTGCATGGCCTCAGTGCTCGCAATCGGTAGTATGGCTTCATGAAACGAGACTCAATCTCAATGGTCCGAGTATACTTGATAAAGGCCTGAGTAATCATAGTTTGAGATGCTATGGGTCTAATATGTAAAGCTGGGCTAAAAGATTAGTGGAGTCAATCGGTAGGCATCGTATGACAGTATGGCAGTGTTCGACAAGAGTTTGGGTAAAAGCCAATATTCTAGGTCCATTTCGAACAACGATGGGGAAAATTGGGGTTGAGGCCGGTAAGGAACGTCATAATATATATACAAAGCTCCCTTCAACTTCCCATCCCGCCGTTCGGTGCAAGAGCTTATGGACCGAGTTCCTTCTCTAGTTAAATCCATCTATCAATGGGGAAGTGGGCTAAGCATAGGGCGAGGGAGGACGGTAAGAGCGGGGCTAGGAAAGCAGAGGTAAAAGAAGAGGAGCTAGAAGCGGAAAAATAGAGATATATAATAATTAGCTACCATTAGAGAAAAAGAATTCGTCACAACTTCGCTTTCGCTTCGAGTTGCTCGGCATGTAGAACACCATCAATAACATCCATTGCCTCTACCAATCGCCTTTCCTGCATTTTTGGTGCAACGACTTGAACACAAAGCGTCGATTCGAGATATACTCTCCTATCAATTGTTTTCTTATCCCCTATTTATTTCCATTAGTACAATACGTACTATATTCCTTTAGATAAAACTTACATAACTCTCTATTGGCTTTATCCCAACTTCCTCCCACCTTCTCTACTAACTCTCCTTCCAAATCCGCTTCGTGGAAATCTCGCACCGGCAATGTTCCACATGTATAATCCAATAGCACGAAGCTACTCGTATAACCTGTGGCATTCCAGCTATCAATTGGTGGTGTAGGATGCGGAGCCACGGGACAAATAATGGCATCGATTGTACCCATCTTAGTATCATTCCAGATCTTCAACATTTCCTTTTCTAACTCTGATTTCTTGGCATGAATATCTACAAGTTTCGGGAGAGCAATTGGGGATTTCCGTCTCAAACGCGTGGATAACCAAGGAATAAGAGGTTCGGATGTTTGCTCAAGAAGAGCAAACATATAGTTTGCACCATCGATGCCGAAAAATTGATTGGCGAGCGATTGACATTTTTTAAATGCAGGCGCATCAATTTCGACTATTGAGTGACCGGCAGCTTGGAGTTTGTGTACTGTTTCGTTGAGGATTTTGGTGACAGGAGGAAGCGGTGTTGTTACGCCATCTGTTCTGATAACACCAAATACTAATTTCTCCTTCTTCTGAATCGTACCCTGCTCCTTCCACATTCCATATACTACATCTGGATCTCTTTCCCACGGTTTCGAATCTGACACTATTTGTAGAAACAATTCACAGTCCCGCACGCTCCTCGCAATTGGTCCTGCACTAGCAGGTAGTCCAATCTTCGACGCTCCAGGTTGTTGGCCTCCTTCTTGTCCCACATATGGTACCCGTTGAGCACTTGGCTTGATCCCATATAATCCATTACACATAGCAGGTATCCTAATACTACCACCGACATCTGTACCTACTCCCAATACACTTCCTCTCATTGCAATCAATGACCCTTCACCCCCTGAGCTACCTCCAGCAGTAAGTCTCCTATCTCTCGGATTCAACACTCGTCCAAATACATGATTATCTGAATCCAGCGCCATCAACGTTTGCGGTACATTCGTCTTACAATATAGTACAGCACCAGCTTCTAACAATATATCCACAAGCAAAGAATTCTCTGCCGCGGGGTTTTCAGCCAATGAAGCAATTCCAATACAAGCATCATATCCTTTTACTTTGAACGTATCTTTCAAACTCACAGGTACACCATGTAAAGGACCAATTACCTTCCCCGTCCTCGCAAACTCGGCATCAAGCCATTTTGCACGAGCGATGGCATCGGAGAAAAATATCTCGGTCAGACAATTACATACTTGTTGAGCAATAGCCGCACGTTTACAAAACGCGATGGTTACTTCGAGAGCGGTGAGTTCGTGGGAACGGAGCGCGGTGGAAAGGGATGTAGCGTCGTAGGACTCGGTAATGCTTAATTCGGAGGGGGTGAGAATGCCGCTGGTGCGGGGGACGGAGAGGACGTTGAAAACAGAGGGGGCTGGGGGAGAGGAGAGGAGCCAGGGGGTGGGGATGAGGGATTGTCTGGTTTTTTGTTTGCGGTGAGAGATTTGTTGCCAGGGAGAGGGGGGAGAGGAGGTCATTGTGGCTGGTTTGGGGATGTTGAAGAACCTCTCGAGCTCCTTGATTTGGATGGATATATCGAGATATGTATGGGAAGGTTATTTTAGTATGCGGGGGAGGGGAACATCAAGTGCTCGTGCCGAGGTCATGCATAAATCTGGCATAAACGCAACATTTTATGCAAATATCCTCCATTTGATTTTGTGTGTGTTGTTGACTTTCGAATCTCATTCGTCCCAAACATACATCTTACATTTCTCAACGAACCTGCGAACTCCACAAACCCGTCATCTCATGTCCCCCTTATATATCTCGCTTGCTCAAGATGAACGTCACTATCATCGATCCGTCGGAGTCGATTAGCCACCATACAATACTGGAGATTATTCGATCTCTGCTATCTTCTCTTCAGGTCAAACCTGATACCATCCTCTATGACCCCCCAATTTCCCATCCTCGATTTAATGTCTCTAAATTGGTATCAAGGATGTAGCACACATGTTCAAGCAACCCAATGAACTATATCATTATTGGGAGATGATGTTGAAGAAATATTCTCATGAATTACATCGGCATTCATCGCCCTGGAATAGCGTTGCGTTGATAATAGAAGAGGCACTTAGTAAACATCATCGTCGCTACGAAAACGCAGGGGCAGCGCAGGTTAAGAAAGGGAATATTTGCGATAATTTACCAAAATCTGTAGAATGACGAATTTATTGGATCTATAAGTCGGCAATCTCCTTTCGAGAACTCCACTCGTAAGGTTCACAAATGATGGATCACGACTGGTCGACGTTTGTTCTAAACGGCCACTAGGAACTTGCTGTTTGCGCATGAAGATATATATTAAAAAGCATCGCGATGAGGAAATACCCCCGCGTCTTCGTGAGCAAAATTACAAAGTCCAGGGATAGTTCCAAGGATGCCGTGGGATGTGGATACCCATAAAAGCTGGGATCTTGGTGAAAAAAGAAAATCACAGAAAGTTGAAAGAAAGGCAGAATAAATTGAAATCTGGGTCTAGACTTGTGGTTATCCGTTAGCTGTCGCTCGTGGGGCCAGCGGAAGTCTCGGAGAGTAGTTGAAGGATAATGGATGTTGTGGAAGTGAGTATTATCATGGCTTTGGAGATATAGGTGGAGTTGTAATCACATGTGTAATACATGTGCTGTACGAAACAAAATTTGCATGTTTATTTGTATTTTGAAAGGTAGAGGAGTTTAGCAGTGAATCACATCTCAATCTTCAAACAAAGGAATACCACTTGATCGCCAATCATCATTTACTTGAATAATTGAAATTCTGCGCGACGGCATCTCTAGTGGGATACCGAGGTATATTCCGAAGGATTTAACGAACACAACCCGATATCACGATAGAAATTTGGAGTGGTGATAATTTATCCAGAAGCGATAGAGGAAGTTTATGCGGGTACTGTATTGAATTGGAGTGAGAAAGAACTGGTACAAGATTTTTTCACACAGCATCACTTCTGTTGAGTGTTTGGGACTCTTGTGGTTTTGAGCTGGAAATCCCGGGTTGGAAACCTTAGACTACATTACGGCTCTGGAATCACCGGGGGAAAAAAGTGTTCAGGGAGGTTTCAGTTGGTTTGATTGAGATCATTCGTATTCGCATTTCCATACGGAAGAACAAAGAATCTCGACGAGCGTCGATAATACCAATATAACATCAAGGGAACGCCCAACATCTTGAGGATTTCACGACCCAGAGAGGACGAGCGATAAAAATACACATTATCAAATTCACTAAACCCACTCTTTAGAAGATGTGTATCTACATCATAACCCACCACGCTTGTCCACACACCTCTCTCTTACTACAGGAACGATGTCCGGGATCACTGAGTAGAAGAATGAGCTCTGGGGGTGGGAGATACGAAAGTCCGCCTTGTAGATTCGACAGGGAACGATTTGAGAGGTGGAAGAGGGAAGCAGAGGGCCTGGAAACTGATGAAACCCTGGCGACTCGGGAAAGGAGGGACGAAGGAAAGTGGATAAAGAATGGAGGCAGAAAGTTGGAAAGTGAGTTCAGGGAAAGGTGGGTGGAAGGACTTTGTGTCAAGTGTAAGGCAGAGAAAGAGGGCAGTCGGGTGGTAAGTTCTATTATTCTATTTTGGGGTGACGGGCATGATTATCAAGACCTCAAATTTGAGAAAGCCCTTCTTTACAACGCGAGTTGCATCCGAGCTGTTCAAACCCCCGAGAAATTATGATCGAAAGTTAAACCCATACTGACACAACAAAGCTAGCAAGAAAATCTTCATTTGCGGAAATCGTAAAGAATCTCTTGAGTATCGATCGAGAATTGCAGGTGCAGAGACTAAGTGTGCACTCGGCAAGTGGAAGGGGCAAGTCAGGAATTCCTCCTGTTCCACCTGTTCCTATGATTGGAAAAAGGAGGGGAATGCGGTGATGCTGATCTGATGCGATGCATGGGTATCAAGGCTATGAATGGAGAAAACAGATACTACTCGTTCTTTCTGTTTCGGATTTCAGATGTTATTAACACTACATTTGATGTCCTTGTTATTCAAATAGATGATAAGGAGCCGACTGTACGATGTGAGAAAGCGGAAGGAAGTTAATGATTCAAAAATAATGACTTGCATGGGGAGGGGTTCATGGTTTAGACTGGATGGTGAAAGATACCTTGACATCGGAGTTATTTGGCTTGGGAAACAAAAATTAATCGAAAGAATGAATGATTCCCATAATAAGCAATATTTGGGATTTCAACATGTTCTCTATTTTATCTGTGCTAAATGTTTGAGCATCATTTCGTGATCATATCAAAACCTTGACGTCTACTGCAAAAGAGCGAATTAGGGATTTCCATTCATAAGTGCAGCATTTACTATGCTTTCAATGAAATTTTGATAGGAAGATATTAAATGCATGATCATCCCCCAAATTTTCCCCCTTCATATCTCATTCAAATCTCAAAACTTTGAAGTTCACATCCGCATATCTTCACACTGATTTATACGCTTGTACAACGTGCAAGTAACCACCAGATCCAGAATATCATCTAGCCTCAATTGCCAGACGACTCATAGAATGTGCAGATATATTCACGTATATTATAGATCATGTCCTTATACGCACTCAAAATACACACCCATCTCCGTCTGTCCTCGCGCCAAAGAAAGACAGAAAATTTGTCCATGGGAAACTGCAAGGTTTGGAATCGGTGCCGAAACCGGACTTGCACAGGTGGTTGAGGAGAAAGGAAGTTGTGAAGGGTGTGCGAGGGGTGCGAGAAAGAGTAGAGAGAGGGTTAGAGAACAGATGGTTGGTATGGGGATTAGACGAGGAAGAAGTTACGAGGGAAAAGGGAAAGGTGTTGAGAATGCGGAGACGGAGGTGCAGAGACATGTAGATGACCCGCAGACGCTGGGTAAAAGGTCTAAAGACAAATATGATGGTAGAGAACACCATTATTCATCAAGCTATGATGTCCCGGCGGGGTGGTGTGATTTGGGTTTAGAGATGTAGTTATTGCTTTTCTTGGTTTCGACATTCCCTCTCGGTGGATTTATGGTAGGTATGCTTTTTATAAATTGATTATCATGATATACTGAGCAAATATATGCAACTCAAGAGTATCCTTGGACATAAAGTATGTAATTGCTCCGTTGCAGTCTACAATATAAGTTACCGATTGTGAGTGTAAGTGTGAATGTGAGTTCAAAACAGAATTGTGATTTAGATTCAAATTCTCTACCAACCAAGTAAGCTAGATAGCGGGAAAATGGTAAAATGTCGCATAATATATCATGGTTCTAAATATCTACCCCATCCTTCCACAATCCATCTTGATTGTGAAATGCGCATGCCCCAAAAATCGATAAAGATATCCTTTCCATAATGCACAGGTATCATGTTGAATCCTCCGTGTACTTGCTTTCCAAATCGGAAACTTATGGTGAATAGCAACGCCTGTAAATCCTCCCTTCATATCCATAAACTCCAATAACACTTATGCTGAGAAAACTCCGAGAGGAAGAAAGATAAAAGGAAACTGCCCATCTAGTCTAGTCTAATATCCGAGTGACCAAGGAATTCATCTACCCTGGGTGGATATCTTCCAATACCAGTACCATTCAAATCTAGTACCACTTCCATCCGCAGACCTGAAACAAAAGAAATACTCATCGTAAAGACTGTTTTCGAGCGAGTAACACACATCGCGTTCACACTCACACTTGCACTCACTCCTTCATCTTCGTCTCTGTCATCTCTCGATCCTCTCTACTCATCACCGGCTCCAAACCCCCACCACTCACCCTCACATCCTCCCAACTCATATGCTCACTTTCTCCCCTGCAAACAAAATCATACTCATCCCCCACCACCTGTTTCTCCAGTCTTGCACCCAAAATCTTCGAGAACTGTACTTGTCCCAATCTGCGTTTAGCTCCGTGCCACTTCATCACAACTCCCTTTCCTAAGCCCCTGAAGAAGACACGAATGGTAAGATAGTTCAATGTTCCTTTCTTACTCTGCACTGCTAGTTTTGCTTTCCTAGTTCGGGCTTTTACTTTTTTAAGCGTCGTTTTGGCTTGTTTCGCTTCGGCTTTCTTCTCTCTTTTCTCCTTCTTTTCGCGCTTTCGGAGCGCGTATCGGAGTTTGCGAGCTGCGAGTTTCTTTTTGCGTTGAAGTTGAGCGGGAGTGAGCTTTTTGGTAAGATGGGGGACAAATGGTTCTGGATAGATGGGATAGAGATTGGGAGAAGCAGCGACGTCGTAGACAATACCGCCGTAGATACCTTCTCGGACTAGATGTTCAGTTAAAGCAATGCTTTCCTCGCTGAGATTGCTGCCGGAACAGGGTATGGGTGATGGCTTAACTGATGGAGTGGTATGTGGGAATGAAAAAGCATTGAGGGACGGACTAGGAATCCGGAAGGGATCAAAATCAAATGATGGCCTGGCTTTGTAAATCGGGCTAGTAATTGGTGACGAGATGCTAGAGAGATCTGTCGAATAAGTATTGTGGCGGCTGTGGCTGTAGACACCTTGAGTGGGTGTACTTGGCACGGTACTCACTGTGTTTTTTGTATTACTTGTGTCGGAGCGGAAAAGACCAGTCGTTGGCGTACTTGGTGGAGATGGGATGCTAAAATTCCTGGACAGCGGAGCATATACTTGAGCACTATTGTGGGGAGAGGATTCGGGGGTGTAAAGGGAGTATGTTGATGAAGTAATACCACTTTTCTGATTAGAGATAGGAAGAGGCTGGATGTCTGTGAAGTCAGAATTTGGGATGGGAGCAGCCGGAACTGCGGACGCAAGTTTAGGCGGTGGAGCGATTGGTGATGGAGATGAGAAGATTCGAGGGAGGTTAAGGGTATAGGATGGAACCTTTGTTGGAGCCTCGGGGGTAGTCGGGGATTTGGTGGTTCTCGACTGTGGCATGACAGAAGTGATATTGACCTCTGGAGATGTTTTAGTGACTGTTGGCGGTACAAGAGAATTAACATCAACCGCGACTGAAGAAAGATCACTTTCAACAGAACCACGATCTTGTGTTGGGAGGGCATCAATGCCAGACGTATTGTTGATGGATAGTTGACTGATATGACGATATGGACGATCCATCGGCGGGGGCGAACGAACTAGATGAGTTCTTGGTGATGGCGATCCTGTGTTGTCTGAAGTGAAAAGTGGTCTTCTTGGGATTCCATTTTCGTTCTCAGCACAAGCTGGCAAGTAGATTGGGCCAGCCTTTTTGCGGCGGGAATTCCTGCGAGATAAAGTTGGAGAGTCTTCCAGTTTCCGGGTCATATTCGCAGATGGATGTCTTGCGATTCTCTTGATAGGTATCTTATCGGCGCTTAATCTGCCAAGATGTTCATCTGCTCCTGGAATTACAAGTCGTTCTGGTTCTGAAGCCATTCGTAAATGTCCCTTAGCATCATCTTCTGCACCTTCGTTTCCAAGACCAACCTTAACTTCCCGGTATAAACCATTGTCTTGAACTTGTGGCTTCATCCTCAGAGGTCGAACTGCCATTGTTAAATCTGAATTTGTATACTTCATGATTGCCGCCTCGGGAAGTTCCGTGATTCGACTCAAGACTATGCCCTTTTCTTCTCTCGCTTCAGTAGCTGTTGTATGCATGTCATCAACTGCTAGATCATCATTGAGTTTAAAATCTCTTTCAATTCCAGTCTTTGTTTTCTTGATATATCGATCGGTTCGAGCGTCGTATATGAGATTAGGAAATTGAGAGGTCGGTTGAGCTCCATCAGGTACTTTGATTGCGGGGTTCGCTGCAATGGGGTGAATAAACATGGCGTGGATTTCATCACCGTCATTTGATTCAATTCCATGGATGTTAGCGATCGCTGACTTCAACGACTTACCATGTACCGACAATGACGGGTACTCAAGATCCTGAATCATCTTCGACATCGGGGATAAAGGAGGGATTGAATAATGTGGGACGCCAAGCGACGAAGTTTCGTTGTTTGGAATCGCAGCAGGCATTAGTGAAGAGAGCATCCCCCGCTGTTCATCTTTCCAATGATCAAAACCATGGACAGGAGACATTTTTTTTGGAGAGAAAGCTCGGCCATTTCTCGTTCTTTCTTCGATAGATTCGGTGGACTCGCTGGACTCGTCAATCGGCGTCAATGGTTGGATGTCATATTTAGCAGGCTTTCTGTAAGATTTGGGCCGAACCACCACTTGACAAGTAGAAGGAGCAACTTCGGTGGATTTCTTACAACTATCTGGATTCATAAATTCCAAGTTGAAGGCATAGAAAGTTTGACATCCCAGATAAAAGCTTTCCTCGTGCTCGAAAGATACGGAAAAGAGACGATCAAAGGTAGGAAACTGCTCTCCAAAGCGCATATCATGATGTTTGAGTATGTTGCAGAAAAAGACCTCATCATTGGAGTAGAGGGGATTGGAGATTGGCCGTACCCTCTTCTTGTGTTGTGTTTTTGGTACCAACTCCGATTTCCCCATTGCAATTGACTTTCGGGAGATCTTTTTATTGAAAGTGAAGGTAAAGATAGTAGATCTCACCAGTCAAAAGGCTGGCTTGGTGGTCGCTTGTCAGTCTCTTGTTGCTCTGAGATACAAGAAGATTAGACTTTTAGTGTTTCAATGAAGTGATAGAAAACTTACAAAGTAGCCAGAGTAGTTCAAGTTGTGCGGCCCATGGCGTGGATCTTGGAATAGAAATGGAACGAAGCTATTTGAGACACAAAAGCAAGGCCTTCTTTCCTCTTCTTCCTTGATATTTCTGCCGTCGTAAAAAAAAACGAATGATGCAAAACGGCACCTGACCATCTTGATTGTGAATCACATCATATAAGAAATTCACCACATTCAATGCACCCACTTTTCATGACAAGACGAAGGCCGAAACCACAGCTGGAGTATAGTGAGTAAAACATGAATGGCAACAACATTAGCAAAAAGGTCAACGCCGAGTCGCCCACAGAAAACAATGGTGTATTGAGTCGAAGGAGATCACAAATTAGCAAGGAGAAGCGAGGTGATATATATATGTTTATTCAATTCTTTTTTTCAACCCCAGCGCCAACATCTCCTTTTGGTGTATATAAGATCCCGAAACGAAGTTGAATATAGATGCGCACCCGAGAGATGATTGCTGGCACCAGTATATCTGCAACATTCCCGATGAAATCCAGACTAGAAAATGCCGACACTCAGCTTTTGTTTACTCCTTCCTTCAAATCAATGCCTCATGCTTATTGACACATGCGTCGACCTTGCTTAAGAGCACAGACTTTCTCTCATCATCGCACCAGCTCCCTTCGACTGCGCTGGTCGCAATGTATTTCCACTCCTTCAAACTCAAGTTGAATGCTTCTTGAACAGCAACGTAATTATCCAAGATATAACCACCAAAGTAAGCTGGGTCGTCACTGTTGATGCTGAATTTAATTCCTGCATCCAAAAACTTTCGAATTGGCAATTGTCCAACATTCTCAACACACCTCAAGCGAACATTGCTTAGTGGGCAGACTGTCAACATTGTTCCCTGCTCTGCAACCCGCTTCAATAAGCTTTCATCTTCGGCCAATCTAATCCCATGATCAATTCTCTCAACTTTGCAGATGTCTAGTGCTCTGGAAATGTAAGAGGTGTCACCTTCCTCACCAGCGTGAGAGGTGCGATGAATCCCCTTGCTTTCCGCGGATTCATAAATTTCTCTGAAGATTTCTGGTGGAAATCCAACCTCACTGCTATCAAGACCAATAGCAGCTACGGTTCCATTCGAAAAGTGACCAAGGGAAGTTGCTTCCTGATATGTAGTGTTTGCACTCTCAGCAGACAAGTGTCGCAAGAAGCATAGAATGAGTTTTGAGGTAATACCGAAATCCTTCTCAGCGCGCTTCAATCCAGCAGTAAGACCCTCAACAACAGTTTTGTATGCAATTCCACGCTCAGTGTGTGCTTGTGGATCGAAGAAAATTTCGGCATGGTGAACTCCGTCGCGATTGGCTTTTGTGAGGTATTCATAGGCCAAACTTTCGTAATCCGCAGCATTGATCAAAACTGACATGCCAATGTAATAGTAATGGAGGAAATCGTTGAGGGAAGTAAAGCGTTCATAGCGAGACTCGAGTTCTTCGGGAGATTTGAAAGAGGCATCAGTCGCAGAGTCTGGAAGGGCGATATTGTTTGTTTTGGCAAGCTCGAATAAGAGCGCTGGAGAAAGAGATCCCTCGATATGAATGTGATGCTCACATTTTGGGAGCTCCTTCAGGAATTGCTTCATATTTTCACCGCACATCTTGAATTATTGTATATTGAAAGGGTTTGGATGAGGAAGAGATGGTAATTTAAGTCGAATTATCGAGATCGCAAAATGTATTCTCTGCTCTGATCGATTCTATTGGGGCAACAATCTGGTTATCGAGAGATACTTCTATCAAAAATCAATTGCTCCAAGAAGGAAGAAAATCTAGCAATGACTTGTATGAATGATCAATTATTGTGAATATTGAGTGAATATCAACCTTGATAGAGAGGGCTACGCTTTACAAAAGGACAACCCACCAAATAGCACAGATAGCAAAAATGAAATACTTCGGGCCTACGGCCATTAATATCTGATAGATATCAAACTACAGCACAATATTACTTTACCAATCGCTACCTTTGTGCCCTTTCTTTTCGTCTTCTAGGGCAGTGGTGTCAGGGAATTGACAATGCAAAGGTATGGTCTAATCATGAAGATTGAAGATGTATGGTAATAGTTATTGAATTTTTCTGAGAAAAGGTGGTAATGACCGAAAAATGGCAGAAACTTTTCATCCTATTTTTACTGGCGGTCAAGGTAAAAAGATCAAAAGACCCGACATTCTTGATGTTCTAGCCAATCCTTTCAAGGAAGATAGAGGTTGATTGAATTTCATAGGCTATTATGTTCTGTGGTGGAGTCTTGAAATGCAATAACTTTGCAAGGACTACGCAAGAGAGAGCCAATCGCTATACGGCGGAATCCGAGAAATCCCAGGTACCTTACACTTAAATTCTCATCTATGATCTAACGAAGCACAATTTATCACTCTCCCATCTTTTACTTCCGAGTTCCTTCATCTGTACAAGTAACATACGAAGTACCTAATCAATGGCCCAACTTCTGGAGAGTCGATGGTCGCCGGCAGGGTAGAGTAGGTTTACATACCACATTCTACAAATGGCAACACACAAGGGGGTTTGTCCTGAGTAATTGCCCCGACCATTGGTTGCATTATCCGAGTGTTTGAACTGACTACTGACATGGGAGTCGACCCAGGAATGGAGATAACTTATTCATTGAGGCTCCACAATCCTCCTCCCCCCCCTTGTGCTACTGTCACCTCATCGGGTCTTCAGTGTTGAAATTGTACGAACGGCATTTCCCATTTTCTCCTTAGAATTTACCCTAGTCATCAACTGTCAATCTGTCACTCAACGTTACCCCGAAGTTGTTTGTGGGCTCATTTTATATACGAAGATTTTGTGATGTAGATACCGACGTCGCCATTGAACATGGTGGAGCGTTACAGAGTGTTTCATTATACTCCCGGAGCAGCGGATACCTACTTGATCGTGTCTAACATCGGGGAAAGACTTCTGGTAGCCCTGGAGATATTTCTTTACATGATCTCTTGGTCCTGAGCAAGCGCCCTACCCTCCTTGCACCCCTTGCACGTAAAGTTCCGATCCTTGGGTATATCGCTAGCATTTCAACGTGGTTAATATGAAGACTGGAGGCTAATATCGACTTTTCGGGTCAATCGCCGAACTATTCTTGGAGTAATGTTTGCGAATATTCTGTGATCGTTACAAGGGAATCAATTTGCTGTCTATTCGAGGTTCCAGTTACACCTATTTTACGTTTTCTTACCGCTTGCCGTCGCAAACTCACAGCAAGCATTTATGGTGGGCATCATAGAGGTGTGCAACTACTGCGGAACTCGGAGAATTTCCCGGATCCAAGCTTATATCCCTCAATAGAGTACACATATAAAACATTCTGGACACGCAACGTTGAATGCACGCACATACCCTTTCAGCCTCTATTTTAGTTTTTGATTTAAGGATTTTTTTTTGAAATAGTTTGCTTTCAACATGACTGTGAAATGGTGGATCACTGAGGATGCATCTTTCCCTCCATTGAGGAGAATTCGGAGAACAATCCATGTTATCTACTACCCTCAATATCCTAAAACGCCCCCGTTCAACACGAAGAGAAGCAAAGATCTGCAACTAACATTGGACCAGTTTTCCGTTCCTGGCGGTTGGTTCCATGCTAGAGCATGTGATTGCCAAATGAGGAGGCATACGATATATCAATGATTACTATCATACGTTTCAGATTTCGGCATACCCACTAACATTCACAATGGATCTTCTCCAAGCCAAACTAACGCATCCTAGTTGGGCCAGAGCTTCTCATCATCTCTCGGGCATATTCAAATATCACGATGCTTAGGCGAATGGCGGTTTATCCCTTGCTTTTACATTAGCATTGCAATTTTCTACCTTGATACCGATCAATATCATTCTTACACCATGAAAAGATGATCAGCTCTTGATACCCAGTAACCGGATAATGGAAAAAAATCGGATTCACATCCATGCTGAATATCATAATATTCCCATTCTCATTTACTTTTTTTTTCGGCAAACTCTACCGGCATTCCAGAGGAGTGGGTAAAGTGATGTTCGGCGATAAGATACCAGCTGTCGGTGTTTTTGATTTCTGAGTGAATTCTCTCACAAGATAAAATCTAGACAGAACCTGCAGCTTCAGGAAGGATTTCGAAGGTAGTCCATGGGACACAGGTTCAATGTCAATGAATCGTGATATCAATTTAAAACAAAGTCAGAGTGATCAACGAAGCCTTCGAGATCATAGAACAATACGAGTCTCGACTTCACAGTGTGAACGCTATACTCGAATGGCCAGCAATACTAAGTTCCAAGAAATAAAGCGCCGGAAATGGCCCTAGATTCGGATGATCCCCGATGTTAGACAGCACCACAGAGCACCCTTTGTCGTCATCTTCAACAAATCAACTTGGCAATTTCGACAATAGCCCGATCTCAACCAAACGAACTCGGAGTGGGCGAAATGAGATAGTGCGGCGATCTTCTTTGCAATTTTGAATGTCTTTGATTCTCTGATGCCTCAAAGGTTCAATCTCTTCATAATGATACTCAAGGCCTGTATGAATCCAAAATTCTGAGCCTAGAGCTTCGAATGTTAATTCTATCGTTATCGGCAAAAACAGCCATTGTTTAAAACATGGTCATTTTGCAAAAAGCTCTGCAGTATCTGAAAGAATGCCGTGTAAATTCTCATCGCAATTATTCACGCTCAAGCATAATCATCCTTCATCTCAAATCGATTACTGACTTGCTGAAATTGGTCATTTAGACTCGGACACTAGATGAGCACGGTAGTTCGGTTTCCAAAGTGTGCATAACTAATTTAGTAATGTTTGACCGCGATGCCATGGCAGCACAAACTCTATTCTTAAGACATGGAATCCATGCTGCTGGAGTAACGTCAAATGCTATCCAACGTCACCTAGGGTACTTCCCCATAATCCAAATACATGGGAACAGTGACAGTCTTGCCAACAACGAATCTCCTTGTCAAATTGAAGCTCCAGAATCAACCCAAAACGAGTATCCACACGTTCCTTACGCAGCCATGACTCAAATTAATATGGTTCTCAGATCGAGACTCGCAGCCGGGACTTGGGAGACATCATATATCTCATACCGACACATTGGAAGGCTTGTCCTAACAAAACTTTATCGGGTAAATATGCGACCCGTGACGCCCATCTAAACTTTCTTGTTTGACAGTCACGGCCAAGGAGGCAGTGCATTTTTCTGTTAGGTGGGTGTCTTGGATCTCGCTAGAATCTTGAAGCAGTCCAGGTAGGCCCTGCAAATGAAGCCATCCAAACAAGCATAGTAGCATACCTCAATCTACACTTTTACCTTTGGGCGAGACCTTTGTCTCTTCATCCCAATGTCTCCCTATTATACATATCGCAGGTAGTACAATATTGCTTCGGCAACCGGTAGCAGACTACACCGAGGCAATTGCAATTGTCAAGTAAAAGAACTCAGGAAACCCCGCTAATTCCTGTAAAGCCCGATTCGATTAGCAGTGAGATGGACTTCTGCAGCGGTCAGATGAGCAACTAATTAAGATCCGGCATAATCAGTGCTGCAAATTGAAATGCCTCAATGCTTCCGAGCCTGCAGGCCTATCAGAAGCGGTCAGACATGGTCGTCAAGAATCTAGAGCTAGCAGTACAATCATCCAATTTGATGCAATCAAGATAAATATCGATATCTATGTCGGACTAGATAAGATGATCACGCTTTCCACGTACCGTCGGTATTTTAAAGGGATCCAATTGGAAATAAAGATGCAGATATTGACAAACCTCAATCATCAAATAAGATAATGATCCCACTTCTAGTTTCTTTGAAAGAAAAAGTGTAGATAGTTGATCAATGGATCTGTGGCGCTTATGTGTCGCCATAATACAGATCAAAAACGAACAGATATACCGCCCACTTAAACCGGCATATTTGTCGACTATCCCCTCATTTCAACATTTATTGTCCCCACAATAATCCGCAGGTACCTCGGATGCCATGGCTCAACATCTAGAGTCTTGGCATGCTTCCTAAACCCCTACAGTGCTAACGGGACTACTCCTCTAAATATGCTTTCTTTCCGGAAAGATACATCCCCCCTCCTTTTTGGAACGATGAGCTACCTGGGAGTCAGTGGTAAAAAGAGGCTCTCAGTAGGATCTAGAAGATGAAACACTAATTAGTGTTTATTTAATTCGCCATTGGGTGTACACGGCTCGCTTCTAGGTCGCCAGGAGATCTCCCTGCTTCGAGATCTTTGACGCCTCGACAGCACTGTTGAAGAACCGGAACTTGAAAACCCCACTGCCGTTACCTTGGTTTTTCCTTGTCAAAGATAAAGCTATGTTTGTACGCGCGGGGTTGAATGAAAATTAAATGGCATTGGAAGCTGTATCCGCATCTTGCAACATTTCTCTCACAACCAGCCTTGCATACATTATCATGCACCTCGAGCATGTTTGGCAACGCTGATCTTAGGAACACAGCATGCTGTCGAGACAAACCCCAGTGAATCTCTTCAAGGTACCCGTTTAAATACATTGTAGCAAGGATATACAAGGATAGCAGGTACCACCACCTTATCCCATCACTATATTCCCAGTACCAAATGTTGAACCTCTTTTACCAGGTTTGTGCCGCGTCGCCTATTAAATCTCCTACGGACACAAATCGTGCATCAGTTATTCTTATGCCATCAACGGCCTAGACCTAGACCATTCTCGGAATCCTAGACTCAAGCATTGTTCATGTACAAATCCGCATTTGGCGTCTGGAAAATAAAGATCATCAAAAACGAAATTCAGGAAGATCACCCACGTGTATCTCACATTCACACACTTCCCATATTGACATCAAATCGCGTGAGCTAGGAAATAATCAAAGTATTCCCAAGTTTCTAATCAAGGGTTCTTTCATTTCGACCGTCGCACAATACATACATGTACCAGTACATCTTGCCTAGAACCTAGATTCTCATATATTATTTCGTCACACCCTATCTGCTCGTCTTTTTGATACAAGACTTACGTCGCCCCCAAAGTATCAACATAATAATTCCGAGTCATTGGAATTCGCCCTGTCCTATCAACGGCCCGAACCTGTCGGTATCCTCTGCCGGAAGTGGATTGGAGTGCGCATAAATGCAAGTAGGAACGCTTACCCACGCCACAACCCGAGAATTCTGCAGGGAGGTCATCCTTCACAAATGTCAGTGGTCGGTGAATTAGGTGTGCAAGTTGAACAGATTCCAGGTATGTTTTATTAATTTATTTGAAAGATCACCTTTATATGTCGTTTTAAGTTTTAGGACGGCTCATCAGTACTGAGCTGCCTGGAAACTATCCTCTTGAGCCTTGAGTTTCCGCTGGCGAATCGAATCAAGCGCACAATCAGCAGTGCATATCATATCCCGAAGTATGACAGGAACCTCCTGCCGACCCGACTACCAAATAAGGATGAGTTTTCAAGTTTGCATCCCAATCGGGAAAGATCTTAAGATGAATTTGCCTCGTGGCCATACCCACCTTAGGATTTAACACCCTTGACATTTGCTTCATGCAGAGTGTTCCGGTAACTACTACTCACTGGCACATATCTTGAACCCCTGCCGATAACCGTCACAAGAAACTAGACTGATGAGGTCTTGGGGCATCGCAATCATGCCGCTACTTTTTAACGTTATAATAGTCCTTGTTATATACATGGATGGCCGGGTAGCAGGGAAACTTAGGGCCTAGCAAACTTTGGCGAACCTCTGATTTAAATGCTTGCCTTTCAATCTTGGCAATCAATTACTCCAGATTTCCCAATCAGCCTTAAAGCGGAAGCCCAATGCTTGCATCTCCGTCATATACCCTCCAATTCAACCACTCATCCAAGCTTACTCTAGCACGAAAAGCTCATATCACTTGTTCATCGGCACAATCTTTTCCCTCTTCATACCCATTTACCGCCCCAAAATGGTCATTCTCCTTTAAAGCATTTAGTATTTCCCGATATGCGACCATTTGCTTTAATATAACTGGCTGATATCCGTTCTGTCACAGATTAATCACCTCCACCTCACGGATCAGCTGCCGACTTTTGGTACATCTAGCATTGAAGATTCAGTGGGGGAAATTCTAGCTTGAGCACACACTGCAGGCGTGCGTCGGACTTTGGCAGCTTTCAACGTTGCACAGTACTCTTTCCCCTGCGGCGCATCGCGAATCTTTCAGATCTTCAACACACGGAGCACTTGAAAGATTACCTGTTTCTGACCAAAAGTTTTATGACTAGATCTTATAGACATTGTATGGATCTTATCATCAATCATTTCTGATTAGAACGTTTTTATACACTCTTTTCTATCACAACTACTCTATAGACCGGTACATACCGACCAAGCGATGAAGCTAAACCACCAATAACGACATCTCTAAGCAAACACAACCTTATTATCAGTATTTTCGTTTTATAGATACATCAAATTTACCTACAGTCATTATATCAATTGGAGAGATAGATCCCGCGTGCTCCAACAATGACGGATCCATTGCATAATACATATCCCAGATCGCCGATACCTTCTACATCATCTTATGATTCATCTTCGGTATCTTCTGCGACCTCTCCCAGGCCCCAAGGATTGTACGAAGGAGGATTGATGGGAGCTTCGCCACGGCCAATGACCGGAAACATTCCTCACCCACAGCACATGGCAATGACTTCAGGGCTTCCGCCACCCGGGCAAAGTCCTTTCCACCACAGTTATAGCTCTGCTACTACATCTCCAGGCGGAATGGGCATGGATTCCATAGCATCAAATGGGTCGTCAAGCGGCACTCCAGGCCCTTCTGTTGGACAAATGACATCGGCAAATATGCAAGCGCAAAAGCGAGCGTATCGACAACGAAGAAAAGATCCAAGTTGTGATGCCTGTCGGGAACGCAAAGTTAAATGTGATGCAACGGAAACTAGTAGCTGTTCGGAGTGCTCTAGTAGGAATGTCAAATGTCAATTTACGAAAGAGACAAATAGACGTATGTCCTCTATCAAACAGGTTCAAGACTTGGAGAAACAGATTGCCCAAGTCAAGCGCGAGAATAACCAATTGAGAGCCATGCTCAGTATGAAAGAGGACCAAATGGATGTTGATGAAGGTTCGACTTCTATTTACTTACCAGAAATCGGATCGCAACCGAAGAAGAGACCAAGAGCCCCTCTGCTACACGATTTGTCAAAAATACAATCAAGCATCGGGAATTATAGCCATGGAATCTTCAAAACTCCAGCTCCATACCGACAGATAGGATCACCAATAACCAGAATTTCTTCACCTCCCGAACTACCTCCTAAACATCTCGCAGATCATCTCTTGAGAGCTTATTATTCTTCCATACATCTAGTAACACCCATACTTCATTGGCCAAACTTTGAGCGCGAGTATGAAGAAGTTTACAAAAAGGGCTCTTTGGAAACTACACCACGGAACTGGACTGCATTATTCTTTGCGGTGATGGCAGTGGGAGTTCTTTTCAGCACAGAGCCCAGTATTCAAAGATCTTACAAAGGTAAAGAATACATAGAAGTATCCATAAACCTCACAGATCTTTGGAATGACGATTACTGTATTGATCATGCGCGTACAGTTCTTCTTACCAGTATATTTCTTTACGAAATGAACCTTAAATCGGCAGCGTGGACATGGCTTGGATCAAGTGTTCGAATTGGACAAGATTTGGGCCTTCATTGCGAGACAGGACCGTCGCAATCAGTTGAAGATGAAATGCGCAGAAGGGTATGGTGGGGAATCTATATTTGGGACCGGCACATGTCGCTTGAATTTGGAAGACCCCTTCTTATCGACGATGCAGATTGCGATGTTAATCTCCCCAATCCTATTGATGAATTTTATTTGGGCTATCGATCTCCACCTGCGCCTCAAAATAGTGCACAAACAAGCATGCCGTCAACCTATCTTCTTCCAATTATCCATACCATGCGCGGTATAGGGTCTCTCCTCAAGACCCTCAAATTACCTATCATTCCTCCTTCCACAATATCTGCTTTCGACACATATTTTACAAACTGTTTATCCGCTTTCCCACCCCCTTTCCATCTCTCTTCCTCCGACCCTCTCGAATCCACAACTCTCGTCCCAATCTACCACCTCCTAAATGCACGTCTCTTACTTCATCGCCATAACCTCACTACTTCTTCGCCACCCGATCTACGCGCGTCCGCTATCGAATCCTGTATTCTAGATTCTATGAACAGTGCTTCTATACTCTCCCGCGCTCTCCCTCAAAGTTCCACAAGCCCACTATCCTCGCAAAATCGGAGCTGGGGCCAAAGTACTAGCGCGATGATTTGCATGCATATATGGCGATGCACCTTGTTTTTACTGTTTGGAGGACGATTTGACGCGGCTGCAACGTGTATTAGAGCACTTGCTTATGTTGGATTTGAGAGAGAGGTTAATGTGGCTTGTGGAAGATACATTGTATTCTTTTTGGGCGTGTTGATTGATAAGAAGAGGAGTTCAGACAATAATGGTAGAGAGCAGGCGTATTTGGGTCAAAGTTCCACTGAAAGGATAGGAAGATTTGACATGGATGAGGAGGTAGTGGCATACTTGAGTGGAGATTTGCAAGGGGGAGATGAGAGTTGGATTTGGCAAGGCAGAGAGGCGATGGGGATGAGGAGTCCCAATGCTGGAGGAGCGGGCGTGACTAGTCCTACATTATCAAGAGAGGGAGATAGAGATAGGGAGATGGGAGGTATGAGTGGATTGAGTGGAGGACTTCTGGTGCTTGGGGAGGCGGAAGCGAGGGACTGGGGTGGGTGGGAAAGAGTGCAATATCTGGTGGAGATTCTGGCAAGAGAATCAAATGCGTCTGGGCCTGTGCCAGGCTCTGGACCTCTCTCTGGACATGGACAAGGAAATGCATACCTTCCCGAGCCTCGAGGCGTATTCGGTCTAGGGTTGGGTGTAGCGCCTGGAGTAGCAGGAGGAATGGGTGGCGCAACAGGAGGATCAATCGGAGCGAGCGGCATGGGACCAATTTCAGCAAAACCACAAACAAGTCCTCCGGCTCGAAGGGACGACAGAAATCGTGGCAACGAACGGATGAGTATTACCAACATCATCTAATCCCAAGGTTCATCGAAAGACATATAAAACTCAACGACAAATCCTCCTTCACCCATCGATTCAATTTCACACCAACAAACTCCACAAACCAAATATTTTCGTTGTACATAATTTCATATTCGTCTCCTTTCTTAACAATGGAAGCGAAGCTGAAGAAGGGGGGGAAGGATGGAGGGAGGTATAGTGAGCGAGGCATTTGTGCGTGGTGGGTAATATCCATAAATCTCACTCCGAACAGCAAGAAAACGGCGTTGGTATAGAGTGTGTTTGATGATTGCACCGACAAAGGAAACGGAAGATAGATAGATACCTTTTAACCTTATGGACTTGGCGTGGCCCAAAAGTTTTCTTTTGTTTATTTTGCATATATATCCGCGGGCATTACAGTCAGCTGTCGTTTAGTTCATGTTTATGTAGTGTGTAGAAGATAGTTATAATATATTTTAGTACTTAATTTGCTAAGATTGATGGATTGATATGATTTATGGTGCTGCGAGTTGATTCGTATGGTATGTGAGTGGCAAAGAGAAATCCCAATCTTCGCGAGATATTGTTGAAGCAACCAGACCAAGCACAGTCCCCTTTTGTATTGATTCAGATTACGCGAAATTCATTCATGGCTAAACTTCGACCACCATCTACCATATGAGAAGAGAATGGATAAGTACAGTAAAGATCTTGGAAGTTGCGATACTGAAACCTGAGAAGACGCTGCGTCAGGTCTGGGCTTGAGAGTGTGAGGGAGAAAAATCGCCATGCTGGCAATACTTCATGCTGAAACTCTGTCAGTTCATTAAAGAGTCTGGATGACCTGAGCTATTAGATGCCTCTTTCAAAATACACTCGCCTGTGATCACCCAAAGTATCTTAAATTTTCGCCTCAAATCCGACGAAAGGGAGGTCAATTCTAGTGAATCTTTGAACCTCCCTTTCCTTCCCATCAATTCACCATCCTCTACCATATCCCTAGCATCCATTTCAGACGTTTTGTTGCACATCTCATAAATATAATTCATTATTTCAACAGCCCAAACTAAACTAAGTAATACTATAATTTCTCTCTTGCGTTGTTGATGTCGATGCTGCTTAATTTTCCGAAGTGTGAGCGAAAAGGTCACCGTATTTGCATATTCTTGCGTCACATGTTGACGTTCCATTTCGCGTCGCGTCTCTCAGCGAACAGAATTTGGATTGACATTACTGCTGCAACTGTATGCACATCCACATCCTTCATTGCACATCATATATCGTATACAATACATAAGCAAACTCGCAATCATCTTGATCTCCCTTTCAATTGCCCATCCACCCACAAATATGCCCCCAAAACCATTCAACCCCCCGCGCCCCTCGGGGCAATCCAAACCTCGCGGACGTCCCAAAGGCACGACTTCCACATCTACCATCTCCAAATCTAAATCAACAATCAAACCACCAGTTTCCAAGCAGTCCCGCGTATCCAAAACTCCCACCCCTCAACTCGAAGACTCAGATTCAGACTCAGATTCCGAGTCGGAGAAGGATAAAAATGATGAAATGGAAGTCGACGAGGATAGCGACGACCCATTCGCATCCCAACCACCTATACCAAAAGGCAAAGGCAAAGCATTAACATCAACATCTAAATCCACATCTAAACCCTCAAGCTCCAAGGCAAAAGACAACGGCGATCCCCAATCCTCCGATTCCGAGCTCGAAATGATATCTCCAGCTCGTCCTACTCCTCGCAACAACGCCTCATCATCTACCCACCAAAACGCAGCAGAAGAATCAGATTCGGACTCTGAAACCCGCACAACAATTCCGAATGATCTCCTCTCTAAAATCATGCACGAGTTATTTGCAGAGCCTAATACGCGGATTTCGAAAGAAGCGAATAAAGCGGTGGGAAAATATATGGATACTTTTGTTCGAGAGGCAATTGCGAGGGTTAGGTATGCGGAGAGGGGTAGTGGAAGAGGCGGTGGGTTCTGGGAGGTAGAAGATTTGGAGAAGATGGCGCCGCAGTTGTTGTTGGATTTTTGAGGGGGAGAGACGGATTTGTAATTGGAAGTTCAAGAGCGAACTTGCTGATTTAGGCCTTCGCTGGTATGAATGTTTATGTACGAGAACTTCTCTCTCTATCAAGGTAGCATGGCGGGGATTCGGCGTTATCAGGAGATATGAGGGGAGTGTCAGCGGGCGATTTTTTTGTGATATGAGGTCACTATCTGTTATATATCCTCACAATGGGATTTCATGAATGAGGCCAAAGAGTCATCTATTTCCAACTTTAATGTTGTTCAAGAGGGCAAGCAATGAATTATCCAATTCTGACTCAGGCATTTGACTCTAGCATGAACGAGCACTTCACATGTACATACATGATGACGAAAGTTTATATGGATATGACAGACATAATCCATTCTATCTCATCATGATACATCGCTTGATCATCCAGCGAATTAGCCAAAAAAAAAGTAGAGAACAACTCTCCTACGCCATAATCGGGTCCCGTCCACAGGATCTCGGTACAATGCATACATGCATAGTGATACATTAACAATCATCTTTCTTTTCCTTTCCGCATTATTTCCACCAAGTCTACTTTTCTCTCATCTTTTAGACGTCTCTTTTGCACCATCATGCATTCAACTTAGTAATAAATCCTCACAACAATACCATTACACCAGCTCCTAGTGCACCCACATATCCCATCGCATTCTGTACTCCAAATCTATTTCCTGCATTTGCAGTAGCGGCTGTAAGACTCGTGCTGGTAGTAGCGGTTCCGGATGCAGCTACAGCTACGGATGAGTCTCCGCTACTACTAGAAGATGTACCTGAGGCTGGAGAGAGTGTTGTTGCTGTGGATGAAGAATCTGAGCCTGAAGAGCCGGATGAAGAGCCAGAGGAAGAACCCGTTGATCCCGACGATCCCGACGATCCCGCCGAGCCCGAGTTGGAAGTGGAAGAAGTGGATGATGAAGTAGATGAAGTACCGTTGGATGTCGGGGCGATATTTTTTGTGGCTTTTGCTGCTAGTGCTGCGAAGTTCGCGAGAGAGCGGGTTGAGTTTGCTGCCGTGCTGCAAGGCATTAGTATGAATTATATGGTTGATTAAGAGAAGAAGACTCACTTCTCGTTGACCACCAAAACCATTCCATTTTGACAATGCTTTCCCTGACTACAATAAAACCACAAAGGTGTGGCGACTTTAACCGGCATGCTGAATACTGGTACCATACCTGTACTATTTAACCCAGCGGCTACATTCATAAAGCCACTGTAAACACCTATGTTATTTGTGCTTTGGCTAATAGGAACGCAGGGTGCGTCGAAGGTAGATTGGGTAACGGTGTGGTTTCCGGCTGCAAATTGGAATTGGATTGTATCGCCTACTTTGGCGGAAATGTTGTCGGGGAAATATCTAAGTGCAGTGCTATTGTTGGCTTGGCCGACGCGTACTATATGGGTTTGAGAACCGGTTGTATTGGCTGCGGCTAGAGGGGGGTTAGTTGGATTGGAGAGAGGGTGTGCATAAGACGTACCATAGACAGTGCTGATACTCAAGGCGGAAAGGAGAGACTGAGTGAAATGCATTTTGATAAAATGAATGGTTACCAGTCAAAGAGCCACTGTAGGAATAAGTCTTTCTAAAAATTATAGAATAGAGCAGAATAGAACGAGGGCGACTGGCGCTTGAAGATGAAAAATGTATGTATATCGTACTCGCCGACAAAACAATTAAAGAATATGTATATGTTATAAGAGATAGTAGGAAGAATGATGAAGAGAGAAAGAAATAGTAGACAAAGTAAAATACAAGAGGTGAATATCACGAAATCGAAACCTACATCGAGGGAGAGAGAAGGCATAATTAAGCAAAAAACGAAGATTGAATGATCTTCAATATGCTTGTCCGATTGTCCCAGCCTTGGTGATACACATGAGTGAACTTCAATACAGTTCCTTCTTCCAAGAATATTCAAGGACATCATGAAGGTTGGGGTTGTAACAAAAATGACTTTGAAGTGTTTGGGGAAGGGAAGTTTAAAACTCCAGGGGTTAGGTCTTTTGACGGGAACCAAAACTACGGATGATGATTGAGATAAGATGACAGGAGTGAAGGCTTGGCATGTAACTATATTTCGAAGTTGAGATGGTGTGTATCATGTTTGATGTCTTGCTTAAAGGTTAATAAATGGAGATGATTGGGGTAACTTGTGTAAGGCTGGGCCTCAATAGTGTGTACATTGCCTCTGTCTTCGGTCTCTTTATATGATATCAAAATTTCGCATATGACAGAGGGTTAGCCTAACTTTAGGTGTGTGTATATCTTTCTTCAACAACTGTCTTATACTCGAATAACATCCAAATCACAATTTCGCCTTCTAGATAGCGACGCGGCATAATTACTGCCCATGTAAAAGAAATCCAGTCTTTTCATCTTGTTGCCAACCTCTAACTCTCTTCGGCTTCCATCATGTCCGTCCATGGCATTGTAAGCAAGCGAGTACATGAAGCACGGAGGTGTGTCAACTCGGACAACCTTAACCTTAAAACGTCCCAAGTTTCAATAACATGGGTTGAATACACGTCTGCACGTTGGTATCGTCTGATTATAGGTTCTCTTAAGCTTTTGAACGGGCGGAGGATGCAATTGATTTTCTTATGATGTGATGAAAAATTGTGGATTGATGTATTTGAACTTGGTATGGCGATTTCGTAAGGGTTAAAGAATCGTAAGGTATGTCACGGGCGTCCAGGTCACAAGACTTAAGGTTATACTTCGGGATTGTGTCGCTGAATAATTTGTCTAACAGTCGCTAAGGTTATTGGTCTTATCGTGTGAAAATCCTCAACTAAGGTTTTGACCTCTATGCAGACAACTATCGTGCAATTTTGTTAACATACCGAAATCCATCATTTAACTTACCTGTCATCCGATTACATACTCCGATTTGTACGAGTGTACTGTCTGCTATTGCCGCTCTAAGAATCGAACTGGTATGACAGGATAAAGATGTTGGTGGCGGATCGCATCCAACCAATGTTCAATTGCCTACCGACTTGCAAGATGCGTCTCGCCTCATTTGGCTGATGCGAATATTCTTGCAGCATCACTCGGTCGTGAGTTCCAATGAAAAAGGATCTCTTGGCAAGGGTAAGGGGGATGAGACAAGGTAGTCCTACCGTTGCGAGGCTGAAAGTTCAGGGCTCATCTTGCCGCACACCAGTATATTTGTACCTGTGAAATGTAACAAACTTTTCGATTCTTTACGACGCAATTTTCAAAATGCTCGATCTATTCTTCTCTCCACCTGAAATTTTGGTCGCGAAAGTGCAAGTCTTGGCTGATTTTTTGGACTTGCAAACGTTGCCTTACCACATACATGAAATAATCATCGCATTTTGTTTTTACACCGTCGTCGATACTTATGTCTCCCCAATTATCTCATCTCGACTCTTTCCCAAAATATACCCGTCGCTTTCCCATCGAGGCAAGATCAGCTGGAACATCCATTTTGTCTCATTCGTTCAATCTACTGTGATATGTACACTGGCCTTGTGGGTGCAATGGACACAGATGATGAACGATGGGACATGGACTGGCGGGGAAGAATATGGGGATACACTGGGGCTGGAGGTCTTGTTCAAGCTTTCGCTATGGGTTATTTCTTATGGGATTTGATGGCAAGTGTTGTTCATCTAGGTGTTCTTGGATGGAGCTCGTTGATACATGCCATCTGTGCACTTTCAGTGGTTGGCATTGGTTTTGTGAGTTTCGTTTTATTTCTTAGTTTCTATTTGCACACGTATCCATCATCACTATACTTTATTAAGCTAACGCAACAAAAATCTTAGAGACCATTTGCGGATTATTATGGTCTGAACTTCGTCCTTTACGAACTCTCCACCCCATTCCTCAATATTCACTGGTTCTTCGATAAGCTCAATATGACGGGTTCCAAAGTACAACTTTACAATGGCATAGTACTCCTCGTTATGTTCTTCTCATGCCGTCTTGTGTGGGGTTTCTACCAATCTGCAAGATTGTATCAGGATATATGGAGCTCTTTCCATACCCCCAGTGCAATAATTGCCCCGGAGCCTGGATCCCTTAGTGCTTCAGAATGGGAACTCTTCAGATTCTCTGGAAAATCCAATGAGTTGTCGCTACCAACATGGTTAGCTTGGGCCTATCTGGGAGCGAATACTATATTGACGCTTTTGAATTTTTATTGGTTTAATCAGATGATTTCCGCGGTATCGAAAAGGTTCTCAAAGAAAGGAAAGCATACACGAGCAAATAAGAAAGAGTAGAACTTCTGAAATATCGCAAGGTGAATCCTCGCAGGCCAATTGCTACAGTTTAGATCTGATCACGCAATGGGAAGAGATCAAGACAGCCTCTTTCTTATTTTTCCACAAAGTCAACAATCTCAGTTCACGGCAGAGTGGTGAATTCAGATATATTTGATAATATTCTCAAGGAAATATTGGATTTCAATTAATTCCTAGCTAGACGTCTGAAGACAAGTTTGAAAACCATGTGCACCCTCTTTCATACGTGCAACCTTCTGGGCTCCTTTACAGTTGCGCTCCCTCTCCTCAAACCACAGTGGTGCAAATCTCTCGCATTATTTTAACCAAATCAAATGCATTGGAATGTTTCCGAGTGTATATGGTCAAATGCTCTCAAAAGCCCAGCCATGTGTGCTAATCCTGCAAAAATAACCATAAAATGGAGGATCTGATGACTTGAACCTAAGATGTCGTGGCGACGTGGAAACTATTTCTCTGGTATCTATGAATGTCCTCGTTAGCTCTCAGTGTTAAAATTCTTATCTCTTCTCGCAGTCAAATTGCAAAATTGTCAGGCAAATGGGGCAATCATGCAAGACTTAGCTTACCCTTGCAGCATAAGCAAAAGCACCAAACAAATTGAGCCCAGCCATGATCCCCAACCAATCTAGACTCATCCTCCAATTTTGCGTTTCATACCCGTAAAGCATGAGACCATGAATAACGAAGGTGATAGAGGAAAGCCCTAAACAACTGTACATAATTGCTCTATATGGACGAAAAGCTGAATGCCGGAACCTGGGATGGGAGTTGTGACTGCACAGGCCGGTCCCGAGAGAGATATCTGGTTTTATTATTAGCCAATTCTTCTGATAATAAGGGCACATTTACCATCGTCCAATATGTTTCCTGAATAGCGGGGTCGCAGTAAAATCCATAGTAAACAGTCGGGATCGTGGAACCCCACATCAAGATCACCACACCTAGATAATCGAGTTGATTGCCAAGTGTATTAACTCTCTTACTGTGATTCGCTAGAAGATGGAAACTATTGCGACCTCAGCCAAGAGAAGCGTCTATTGGGCAGCTCACTGGACATACGTAGCTGAAAGTAGAAAACAAATAGCTACTCCAAAGAAGAACGTCGAGAACACGACGATATCTGCTATCGTTGCAGTGGCATAGCGCGGAGCGATTTATCTATAGAGAGAAAATGGAAGAGAAGCGAAGAGAATCGAGCCGAATAGATGAGAGTATATGTTGACTGAACATTCGATTCCTGATTAGCCATGTTTTCAAATATTTTCAAACAAAGCAACTTTACTTGTCTCGTTATGTATATAACATAAGCTCCATAGAGACGTGAGAAATGAATTTGAGGCACGTCTATGTTCTTTCAGACGCATGATGACGAATTCATGATGTACAAGGACGAAGTGACCTATATCCTGATAATATGTATTCATTGTCTCTAGGGTAAGAAACAAATCAGCTAATTCTCATTTTAAGAATTCTGGAGAGCAAACTAACTGCTGCCAATTTTCTCCAGCACACTGTCAGTCATTGTAAAGCCCACGGACAATTCAAAGGAACTCACGAAGCTCATGCCATTCGAGTAGGTTACTTCCTAAATTATAGCCGCTCAGATTTCCTCTGCCCCGAAGTCTTGCTTTGCTACTAATATCTGGCTGGCCCGCGACAACTTTGATGGTGTTTTGACTCCTCTTATCAGAACGTTGTACTGGTCTTGACAACATCTTTGAAAAACGCAACAACTAACTTCACAACAAGCAACGCACGTATGCAACAAAACAAAGCAATAGGGCTGTATTTATCAATACTTCACAAAGAAATACAAGGAAAAAAAAGAGGTCAGCTCTTCGACTTATATCACGTGAGCAGCGCGAGGAATCTTAACGCAACCTTCCGTTTCTGTTCAATCTTGCATACAACCCTAGCCGGCGCTTATGCCCCAAAGTGTAGCATCCGTGTTCCGTAAATTTCAGCAGTGTGTGATAGGTATTTTTTTGGCATACACACTTGTAAATTTAGATCAGTGATGTTGCTTCTTTGTGGGTAACGACCAATTCTACATGGGAAACCTTATGTTGGAGGGTGTCCTGCAGAATATTCTTTGGGTTACATTCGCATTTTGTCCAATACAAAATCATATTATATTTATTCATGAAACAATTGAGGCACAGTCAATGTCGATGAAATTAGATATATGAGTTGAGAAATAACATTAAGTGATGTTAAGTCCCAAGGTATGGGCCCACTAGATTTCGCGCGAAGTACAAACTAGTCGCTCGCTGTTACCATCACGATGCTATTATTCACATCTTCTCTCTTGTTCTATTTCTTTTTATTCGGTATATCAACATGTGCGCCATTTCTTAAACCAAGCAACGAGGCAACCACTGGCTGGGTGTCAGACCCCAATGGACGAGTTACATTTTCCCTCGTCGTTTCTTGTCTATTGACATTATCACTTTGTGTTTGGTCGGCAATGCATCTTAATATTCCAAGACCTTATCATCTTACGATTCAAGAGTTTATAAGAGGAATCAAATGGGGTGTTGTAGGTATTTTTACTCCAGAGTTGGTGGTTTTTGCGGCTTGGAGACAGTATAATTCTGCAACTGCTTTGAAAGCTTTGGTTCAAGATAGAATTGCTGAGGCTGTGACGCCGTTTCCGACTGAACAGTCTCATACAAAATCCTCAGAGGTATGTACCCTTGAATATTCTCTTTCATTCTGAGCTATATTTCCGGTTCCGTGCGGAAAGGAGGATTTGCCTTTCCATGGCCAGTACAATTTATCAGGAGAGTGACTGCTCAAGTTACTTACAATTATTAGCTTGACAAGAAATCGACCAGAGTTGAATTACAAGATATAATTTCACCATGGACCATCGTTCATGGTTTTTACGCCGGCATGGGTGGATTTGTTTTCGATTTTGAAAATTCCGAGGACAATACCCCTCAATTTATCCCCAATTATCAACGTCTAACGCTTACTGCGTGTGGTGTCAACCTACTTGCAGAATGCGGCTACCTTCCAGACATAACCAGACGCGAAATATTGGATAAAAGCAAAGCAGATACCATGGCGAAACTCCTCGTTATTCTTCAAGCTGGATGGATGCTAGTACAAGTTATTGGACGACTTGTTACTGGGCTCCCAGTCACCTTTTTGGAAGTAAATACACTGGGACACGTTCTCTGTGATTCATTATCTATCTATTGTGGTGGCATAAGCCACGTTCTATAATGGTACCCACGAAACTCGAGGGAGATTGGGTCAGGCCTTTGTGTGCGTATATGTATATGAGTAGTCAGATCAGTGGACATGATAGCAAACATCCTGGCATTCTCAAAAGATCGTGGAAGGACTCTGAACTTTCCAGGTTTGCATATGTACCTCCGATGGCGTCTGATGGACTTCAGGAGGGACTCAAAATCCAGAGAACGCCCTCTAGCCTCATCCCAGAGAAATCTCATACCTTTGAAATCAATGCAGCAACTACCGAATTATATGAATCAGCGCAAATATCTACATTTGGATTCTTTGTCCCGTCAAGATCAGACCTAAACGCCAACGGTTCTTCCAAACGAGATCCCGATCAAACAGAAAATACTAAATACCTACTTAACGCTAGTCTCGAGCAACATACCCGTTGGTAACTAGCAGCAAAAGCAATCCATACCCACCCTGCGCTCCGCTCCAGTTTCACTATCAACGCCATTCCAGCTTCTCCTGGTCAGCCCACCCATCAAATCCACAAGCCTCTAATCGAACAACTAGTCTCTCTCTCCGCGGGCAACTGGCCCGGTGAAGATCTTCTCCGTAGCACTGGTGGTCTCGTGATGGGTATGACATTATGGCTAGCCAGCATTGCGTTCGGAGCCGTGCATGCAGCGGCCTGGTATGATTATTTTCCCTCCTGCTTCGAACAATGGATGTGGAGAGCCAGCGCTGTATATATTGCTTTTTCTGGAATATCATGGTTATGTATCAATGGGCTTGCTCGAGCTATCAAGCCCGTCGATCAGTTCTGGGATCGTTTTCTAGCTTTGAAAGAAGATTGGTGTAGTTTTTTGGTGATTGGGTTTTTGTGTACAGTCTGTGGTATCTCATATGTGGTTGCGAGAATTTACTTGGTGGTCGAGGCGTTTATTAGTATCAGGAAGTTGCCTGTTGGCGCGTATGGGACGCCGGATTGGACAACGGTTGTCCCGCATTTGTAGTTTATTTTCTAGGAGCTTCGTCTCGGCTCAAACTATCTATTTCTCTTCCCCGACCTATTCTATGACCCCGAAAGTACCCACTCCATGAGCTATTCAAGAACCGAGATCTCAGCCCTACAGAACATCCGGTCTCTATTCCGGCCTCACTATGACGGAAATAAAAATTCTGTTTTATTGACCCAATGTCTGACCACCCGTCGTCTTGTTGGCAATACACGGCCTAGAAAACACAGGTAGAAGAATAATATAATGTCATATATAGCCTCCACAGCCGACCGAAGTCAGAATTCGATATACTTATTTCGTGTATATAATTTTCTCCATATATTGCATATTTCACCCTGTGAAAAACTTCCATAATCTGTATCTATCTCTATCAATCCTTCATTAATCAATTATTATTTTTCTTGGGGTTATCAGATTCAATATGCCATCGAAAGCAAATACCAAGAAAACACTCCAAGATCCATCTTTAAAAAACCATTCAAATTTAGATTCAAATTCACATATCCTAACCCCAACTCCTCAAAAAAAACCCAAGACTTCCCACAGGAAGCCTCCTACCCCTCCCGCTTCTATCTATACAATAGAATCCGACTCCGACTCCAACTCCGAGTATTCGAACCATGCATCTCCATCTGAATATACGTACTCAAACCATACATCTCAATCTCCATCCGGCCATACCTACTCTACCTCCTACTCATCCCCCAAATCTCTCCACGCCCCCGAAACCCCATCTTTAGAATCCTACCAAGAAACTCTCGATGCGCAGATAATAGACTATTTCCATTCACACCCTGACAAACCATATCTTCAATCTCAATTCCAATTCCAATCCCAATCCCGATCATGTCCTACACCCTCTTCACCCTATCACTCACTATCCCCATCATCTTCTCTCTCACCCTCTTCCCACATCCAAACCAATTCTCCCTCCCTTCGCAAACCACCCACCCAACCCCCCCTCTCCTCCCTCTCCCACCTCGACCAACACCTCTACAACAAACTCCTGCGATCCCGACGCTACGGACACCTCGCGCTATGCGCTTATGAAAACGAAGTCGCGCGTCAAAAACTCACCCATCGAATCTCGCTCCTGAACATCGAGCTCCGCGAAAAAGGCGAAGAGATGAAGAAGCTCGTGGTGCAAGAATTGAGCGAGGAGCAGGGAGTGAGGGAGGAAGCGATGCCGAGTTGGATGGGGGAGGTGTTGTATTGGGGGGGCTGGGATGAGGGATGTGTGGGGTTTTGGGAGGGCTGGGAGGGGTATTGGGAGAGGTTTTTCAGGGAGGAACAGGAGGGGGAGAGGGGGGAGGGGAGGGGAAAGGGGAGGGGGGTGTGGAAGAGGTGGGGGAGGGGGATTAAGGGGGTTTTTGGGAGTACGGGGAAGAGGAGGGTGAGAGGGGAGGATTATGAGATGATGTGAACAAGTCAAACAAAGAAAAAGAAACTATTTTGTTAATATAATAATTCATAACAAACAGGTTGATCACCACCCCATTTTTTTCGAAGTGAGAAACGAAGAGTAAAAGGGGCTCAAAAAGATGATTTAGCGATTCCACAACTGAATACTCAAGAGACGGTAACATTCGCAGCCTAACTTTCTTCTCTACCCCCAAAACCCAAAGTCACAAGAGATTAATTAGAAGACTTCAAGATTGCAATTATCCTTTCATACATTATCGCAGACTACTATTTTATGCCTCATGTTATGTACAAAAAAGCAATTCTACCATCTTGACTAGAAGCGTAAAGATCAAGCTATCGTAAAAAAGTACTCCATTATCTCATCTCATATCCATCATTTCTCATTTATTCCTCCACAAACAAAACATGTCCACTCATCCCACAATTTTAATCTCATCCTGATTCTTATCTGGAACTCCAACTACATTGGTCTTCATATCGGTAGAAGTTTGGATGACATGAGAATTGGTCTCACCAGAGCTAGATTTTTCTCGTTCCTCCCTAATAGTTTCCAATTGTTGTTGAAGATCACTGCCAAGTTTTGTTTCCATAAAAGGCTTGCTCTGTGTATCGACAAGTCCAGGTTGTACGTGTTCAGAGCTGCCAGAATCATACAAAGGAAATGGATAATCTCCTTCACCATGATATTGATAAATCGATCTTCTTGTACCTTCAAAGTTTTTCTTGACTTTATTAACATTTTTCCATTCCAAAGTTAGACCGGTAAGAATCGTAAGAGCACTTGTAATGATAGCCACAAAGAATACCTTCATGATAGCTGCGTTATATGCTGTCAAAACGTCTGGGAGATATTGTGCTGGAATGAGAGTTCGGAGTTCTGTAGCACCTGTGTGTAAGATAAGTGAGGTTGGTAAGGAGGGAAGATTGAGGGCCGAGAGATTTTTGACCAATTCATGAGAGAAGATGGCTTGACCAACCGAGACGAAAACTGTATCGCCAAGAGATTGGAAAAAAGGTATAAGTGCAAGACCAATTGGCACATCGTCATGTGGAAGACATTCTTGAACAGCCAAACTGATCTGCTGTATACCTAAGCCGAGACCCGATCCAAAGACAACCGGCCAACTCATCCATTCTTTTGGTCCGCTATTTACTTGTAATGTGATGAGAAGTCCTGCGCCAACCGGTGCGATAATTGATGATACAATAATCATTGGAACATAGTAGCCAATGGATCTTTGGAATGTTACCGCGAATAGGGTAGCGAAGACCAGAGCTAAGACCAGTGGGAGTGTATGAAGACCAGAATCGAATGGGTCAAGGCCTTGAACAGCTTGAAACCAGATTGGAATGTAGTAGACAACAAGATAGAAAGAACATGAGTTAAATAGAGAAAACCATGCTACCGAAGCAACAGATCTTTGCTTGATAATTCGAATTGGCACTGTTGCATCATCTCCGGACGTGAATCGGATAGTGACGAAGGTTATAAGTAAAATGCCACCCAAAATGAAGAGGAGGATGCTTCTTGTATCTCCAAAGCTGTAATGAGCGCCTCCATATTGCAATGCTAGAAGTATAGAAACGATACCTGCAATGAAAACGAGTATTCCGATGGGATCCATTCTTCGAAGCTTCTGGAGAAAAGTGTCCGAATTTTTCCTAGATTTCCCTTTGACAACGAAGAGTAGAATGGATGCAGCAGCTCCGCCCACTGGCAGGTTAATGTAGAAGCACCATCTCCAAGTGACTTTCTCGGTGAAGACGCCTCCGATCAAAGGTCCACACACAGTGGCGATAGCGAACATACACCATAATAAACCTTTGTTTTTATGTTAGCTTGAGACACTTGAGTTTCCCAGTGGTTTGTATCTCTCACTCATGAAAATAGGGCGACGATGAAGTGGCACGGTTTCGTTCAGAATCAGTATAGCTCCATTGACTACCAATTCAAATGGTCAGTGGTTGTCTTGCTAAGGAACGTTTCGGGGAGCGTGAGAAGGAGAAGAAAAACAACACAACTCAACGATGGTGTTGCATGTGAAAGCTTTTGCAGAATCTAAAACAGAGAAACTTAAGTCATGGATCAATCGCACTTACGGATACCCGAAGAACCTAGGCCAGCTTCACCGTGTCAGTTCCAAAGATTGGTATGAAAAGGACAGAGGAAGACTTACCAATCGCTCTACCAACAATGAAGACCTTCGAGTTTGAGGCGAAGCCACACACAGCAGACTAGGTAAATATGAATCAAAATGGTGGCAGACACATGTGTAGAAGAACCACTTACCCCAGCCTCAAAAATGACAACTGCGATCATGAGAACCCATTTATAGTTATAGAACTTGTAGATTTTTCCAAAACCCATTTGAGTAGCACAGCTTGTTAAAAGATATGCAGATGCATACCATCCGACATCTTCAAGTGTGTTGAATTCATTGGTGATAGCTGGGATAGCAGTATTAAGGGCTCGTTTGATTACAAAATCCGCGCTGAATCCACTGAAATAATCCGCTTTTTATATTATTGCAGAATCCGTAATAGTAGTAATCCATTTCAAAAAGAGCGGATTATTAATTTGTGGTTTATGGTTTATATATCAAATCCATTATAAAATCCATCGAAATAAAAGGAAGTGAAGTATATATATAGCATATATACAAATTAGATGGGGTAATTCGAATTTTCAATATACTATCACTATTTAAATAACTAAATGTGAGGTTTAAGTATGGAATAAAAGATGTAGAATTAGAATGGTGCCAAGGGCCAAGATATTAGCCCAGGATTAGCTAATCTAAGCTAAGCTAATTTAATAACTATATATGATAAAAGTATAACAAATACTATAAATAAAAGAATACTTTGTTCTAAAGCAAAAATATATTTAGTTTTTATATTTTTTCTTAAATTTATATATAACTATTCCTTAAAAACCCTAATTAGTTCCTTTGAAATTCTTTTATTTAATATCTATTTATTCTATTCCACTTCTTTTTCTAAAAAACGAATTAGATACTTAATTATTTCTTCTCCTTTTCTTTTATATTATACTCTTTTATATAGAATTCATTTCAAAGTCAATTTTGAGTTTTATAGAATCTTTTATACAAAAAAGCAATAATAGAAATCTTATATAGGATCTAATATAAATTCAAGATATGTAACATTAATAATTAAATATATTCTCATAGATTTGAATAGCTCAATTTAATAAATTAAATATCCAATTCTTTTTAACACTTTAAATAAACCTATGAATTATTGCTCAATCTTTATATTTCTATCCGTAATATTAGGTATATTATATTTTTAATATAATCTTAAAGAAATATAATCTTTAACCTTAAAGAATATAGATTTGTATTGCTGATTAAAGTAATATTTTATAAATATAATTGTAAACTTAATAGTATTAATTGTTTCAATTATTACTAGCTTATATTTAGTATTATTAGTAGGTTTCATTAGGTATATCTTGGCTGTTTGTTTTGTTATAAATTCGAATCTAGTTTTTTAGGGTAGTATTTTTGATAACTCTATAATTACTTTTATTATAATATTAAAAGGCTTTTTAATCCTAGATTTGTATATTATTATAATAATAGTAATATTTATATCTTAAGATATAAAATTTGATAAAGCTATAAATAAATAAGATAGAATTATTAATTATTATGAGATCTTATTCAAAGTATAAAGATAATATTGGAATATAATCTTAATAGTCTGATTAGTTTATTTACTATTCCTATTTGTTTAAGAATATTAAATTATATTGAATAGTAATTTAATACTCAATAAGTCTATAATTCCTTTTTATATTTCAAATACAAATTTCTTATCCCAATCGGATATTATTATATATAATACTCCTTATAATATTAAAAGTAAATATTGAATTAAAGAATTTCTTTATTAAACTATTATCCAAATATTTTTTCTGGGAATCAAAATAATCGCTTTAAAAAGCTTATCAATAATTGATAATATATAATTAAATAAATTAAATATTGATTTAAATAAAATCAAAATAAAATCAATAGAAATTATATAAAAGATATATAGGGAAATTAGAATAAATTATAGTGATTTATAGAGCTAATATCTGGAGATTAATGATATTCTATATTAATAATAATAATAAAGGAAAGCTTACAGTTTTTTGGAAATATTAAAAATATAAAAACTGGAAGAAACTCTTTTGTGAATTCGATTATAATTAGAATAACCTAATTGATTATGTATATAACTGAATATTTTATTCTCCAAAGATTTAGATATAACTAGTTTTTTTTGAGAATATATTATATTAGCTTTTGTATATAGAATACCTCTTTTTAGTTCAAAAGGTAATTCTATAGTATTAATTTCTAATCCATTATTCTTCTTGATTTAATTGATTAGTTTAATATACCACGGATTTAATATATATACCTGCCTAAGTTTCTATAGCCATACCTCTCCAATTTACAGTATAGTTATAGAATAGATAATAGTTTCTATTATTTTAATATTATAAATATAATCCATCTAAATAGATTTCTACTTTTCCATTTCTTTTTCAATAATATGAAATTGCAATAAAGCATTTAATACAATATTGAGGCATTTAGGTTTATATTATACTTTGAGGCGAAATCGAGAAAGATGTTCAGAACTTCATAAATAGTAAAGATTCAGTTGAATTAAGAAGAATATATTTATAAAAGTCTAAATAGCAATCTAAATATTCATAGAATGATTTATATATATCACTATAGAAAATTTTAATAATTTAATTAAATGCCGAATTCTAGAAATTATTTAATATAAGCCTGTAATCTCTAATTCTATTAGCTAATAATTAGATTCAATGAATATAATAAGCTGGAAGAGAAATATGATTAGTATAATAGACTTCTGAATTAGCGAATCGACTGCAAAATGGTAAACTATATTATCTATTCCTTTCTTAAATATATCTATATTAATATATAGCTTTTTTTCAGGGTTAAAGTAATATAAGATTGAAGATTTCTTGAAGGTAAACTACAAATTATTGAATGAATTTCTTTCTTTAATGATAATATTCTTAAGTTTCAATATAACAGCCGATTTCTTTCTTTTTGTTTTAATAATAGTATTATCTCTATGATCATATAATAAGCAATTCAGTTAGCATTTTTGTTATTATAGCACTACTGATAATTTTGTATAATAAAGTATATATTACTATAAATAACTAATTAAACCGAGGTAGTATTCGAGTTGTTTTAAAGATTAAGGAAAAACTAAAATTTGAATAACAAAAAGCTTATTTTCTATAAATATAAGCCCAAGAGTATCTACTTTTTAACCAAGTAAAATAATAGATGAATAAACTAGATAATATTTCTTAGGATTTAAAATAATATTTGTATTTTTGAGTTATAGAAAAACTTGTTAAAGATATATTAGATGATCCTTAAATATATAACTAAAAATGATAATATTATTAATATAAGCTTATACGAAATCTCTTTTTGCTCTAAGGACAATATTGATATGTTTCTGAATATAAACTGAAGAATTTCTGAATTCTATTACTACGCAAGTAAATGTTTCTTGACCATAATGAGATAATACGATTAAGTATTTCTGATGCTCCTCTTTGACATACTATTAATAGAAAAAGCTAGTATAATCGATAATGGAAATGAAAGGATATCCAGCTATAGTTATAATAATATTGATTTGTATAGGAATTGAATATATATCAGAAATTGTAATTTGATTTAATATACGAATATCTATAATTACCCTGTCTTTCTTTGATATAATTCCTTTATTATTAATTACTTTCTTTTATATATAAAAAACTAGAAAACTAAATAGAATTAGTTTTATTATTTATTTAAAATAATCTTGCTTATAAAACTTATTATAGATTTTGTTTATAAGAATCTAATCTTTTTGATTTATAGAATACACCTTTGCTTTTCCCAATTTAAACTTTTTTTCCCAATTTTTATACAAATCGATTTTTATTTCTTCATTTTTTAATACATTTACAAAATCTTTCCGATTTTTTTAAATTATAATATTAATTTCAATTAATTCCTTTAGCTATTCTTTTTGCTTTTTATTCTTATAAATTATAATTCTATTTGATAGATCAATCTTATACTTAATAATTCCTAAATTATTAACTCTTATTTGTTCTAGGATATTATTTATATTACTAATTATTTATAAGATTATAATTATTATAATTATAAGTAATCCCTTAGCTAAAAAATATTTCTTAGATACAAAAATAATAATTAATATTTGAACTAAATAATAAATATTAATCTTATTTATAATTATTATTACCTAAGTATTAGAATCTATAATATCTTTAAGCTTCAAATTTTTATATAATACTATCTTTTTATTTATAGGATTTTCGATTATAATTATATTGAGTTTATTAGATATTAAGTATACGAAAGATATAAAGTTTTTTTAATATAATAATTTATAAATTATATTATAAATTGAAAAAGATAATTCATTGTTTTTTCTGTTAATAGTAATTACAAAAGCTTACAATTAAAATAAGATAATAACTTTATTCTTTATATAAATTAAGATTTTTCTTTTAGTTTCTTTTAATTATATTATAATCTTAAGTTATAAATCTATATATTAAAATAAAATCAAAATTCTATTATTAAAATTGATAATTCATCCTTTTAAAATAATAATATTATTTTTCATTAAGATTTTAATATTTAATTAATTAATAATATAGATTTTATAATAGAAATAAATTATAATACTATTTATTATTAATAGATAGAAATCCAGATTTACAAATTAATTTATATTATATTTTTGAAAACCTAGATTACAAATATTTATAATCTTATCTATAGTATAAATCTCTATAATAAAATATGTTTTGAATAGAAAAGTATAATTAATTAGATTTATATTGTAATTTATATTAAGGCAAATCAGATATACTTTATTTTGAGAATTGCCTAATAATATTTTAATTTCAGTATATCTTCAATCTCTAAAGGCATAATCTAATAGGAATCTACTTATATCAGCTATTGAGTAAATCACTTGAAGTTTAGATTAAATCAAAAAAGATTCTCTAGAGTCAATTACTGTAATATTTCGCTCAAACTGATTAATAAGTTATAAAGTATAGAAAGACGTATTTCTCAATAAATCATTGATTTTAGATAAAATAGAGAATTTCGCAAATTTGTATTTTCCATACTAATTTCTAAAATAACTATATAGCTTATTTCCTATCCAAAATATCTTATTATAATTATAATATTAATATTTGGCTTTATAAATTCTTATATTTCAAAATAACTTAATACTATTTAATACATATCTGAAATCAGAATTCAAAGAGATAGGCCTTGATTTTCGACTTTCTTCATTAAAACGAAAATCTTGAATATTTTTTTAATATATAGCTTTGGATTTTATATTAATTAATATTCTAATATATAAAGATTTAGATGAGATTAGAAAAGAGTTTTGAATTAAATAAATATATTACATCTCCATCTCCTTGCTATTAATATTAGAATCAGAATTCAATTTCTTATAATAACTTTTCAATTCTTAATAGTAAATTTGATTATATATATAGTTTTTATAATTTTCTGCTTTTTTGTTTATACTAATAGTCTTTTCTATTTTATTTTTTTTAGAATTATAGATTCTCGCTTTATTAATCTTTTAATCCCATTTGGAATTTTGTTTCCAATATAGCTTTTTGTTTAATAAAAAAATATCTTATTTAATATCAATTTTTATCTTATTAGTATTATATTTTTAATAAAAACTAAAAGAATTCTTAGAAAATGGGAAGGAATAAGTAAATCCATAATCATTTTAGTATTATAATTTATTAAAAGAAAAACACTTATTATTATATTAATCAAATAAACAATTATTTAGGAAATTGAGGTAATAAATATTAAACTAATTATTCTTCTTTTGTCCAATTTGTTTTATAAAGATTAATAAATTTATCTCTATTATAGAAATAAATATATAAATATGAAATTTTATAGTTAAATATTAATAAACAATAAATATTTGAGTATATTCAGATTCAATAGTACCTATATTCCAACCAAATACTATAATATTTTAAATAAACTCTTCGGAATTCTTATATTAATATATATTTCTAATAATATATTTGAATTTTTTTAACTTTTCAAAAGCTATATTTAATAATATACAAAAACGAATTTCCAATTTGGTATACTAATTTTCAATATTGGCTTTTAGTTTAATTTGTATTATATTAAATATCTTATTAATATATCACAATTCCACCTTTCCCCACAAATATTAATTAAACTAGAAGGTAATAAGATAAACAGTAAATAATCTCTTGGTAATATTTAATAATTTAGTTTTTATATAAGCAATAAACAAATATATATTATAAAAAACCAAATTATTATTTATAATTCCAATAAATATTTCTGTTTTATTATCCAATTCAAAATAACCTAGATCTTGAGAGCAGAAATATAAAGTAATTATTAATATAAGATTTGATTATATAGGAGCTTGTATAGTATATAATAATTATTGGAATTGTTCTGTAATAAAGATTATAATTAAAGACTTTATTTTATTTATAATAATATTATTATTAATATTATTTACAAATAAGGACTATATTAATAGAAATACATTAAATATTATAGAAGATTGATCTTACCTTGTAGTTTATAGAATGAATAAGATATTAATAATACCTTAAGCTGCTTCAATAACCCAATTATAATTGTTAAATTAGTTAACTAATATATAAGATATTTATTAAGGATTATTCGATAATAAAAAGATATTATTTAATAAAAGTTCTTATAAGAAGGAAGGTATTATTTAATTATTTACACTTGAATTCAATAGAAATTAAGTGATTATATCTTACTATTAAACTAATAATTTATCACAAGCTTTAAACTATTGAATAAAAAAGGAATTGAGTAGTTTTGTTTTTGCAATAATCTCTTAAAAAAATATATCTGATTAAACTCTTGATTTGATAATTGAGTTACTAAGCATTACTATTACTACATTTGTTACCCCACCAAAATACAATTAAATTTATAATAGCAATCAGACATTGCAAGTAAAAGATTTTCTGATAGTTTAAAAAGGGTTTTAAAAAAAGGTTTGATTATAAGAAATACAATATTAAAATGAAAATAATCTAATACAAATATTAATAGTTTATTTTTGTATTCAAAACAAAACTTATTACCATTTGTAAAGTTTAAGTATGGAATAAAAGATGTAGAATTAGAATGATACTAAGGGCCAAGATATTGGCCCAGGATTAGCTAATCTAAGCTAAGCTAATTTAGTAACTACACGTGATAAAAGTATAACACTAAATAAACAAATATGGGAATAGTTTCATTTAAATTTATATACAATTATAAATTTTAATTCAATATAAGCCTATAACTTCAAACTTTATTCACTATAACTTCAGACTTTATTTATTAAAGCTTTAGATTTTAAAGCCTATAAAGGCCTATAAAAAGAATGAATTATTTTAGTGGATTTAATGAAGCCTATTTTTTCTAGTCCTCGTTTTTAATCCACGTTTTTATTTTCCTATACAAATTTATTGAAAAACACGGATTATTTAGTATCATTTTAGAGTAATCCACCCTTTCCTCATTTCAAAATATACTAAATTCATTGAAATATGAATTATTCAATAGAATCCGCGATTTAACATTCAAATATAAATTCAAAATCCGCTTTCAAAAAGTACGGAATATTCAGCGGATTTAGTGCGGATTTGTATATCCAAACTAGCCCTAACAATTGTTCGATCCTAAGTTTTGTTAGTATCACTACATTGCTCATAAACGGAAGATGTTGGAAGTTCGGAGTTGCAGTTCGGAGTTGCAGTATGTAGAAATAACAGTTTGCATTGTTTGAGAGGTCTTAGGATGTTCTGAGCCAAAGAGATATTGAGAAAGAGAAGATATATGAAATGGGTTGGAAGTAGAAGGAACAATCAAGGGTAAAATTCGAGGGATATGAGATGAATTCGCGTCTGCAAAGGAAAGGACTTACAAGAGCTACAATCAGCGTAATCAGGTAGAGAGACAACATAGTGAAAACCATTTTTCCTAACCCAGGATATTGTCCATTCGCATCGTCGACTCTAGTTCCCCAGCGATTGACTCGACCATTGCGATTGGAAGTGGTTGATAAAGGAACACCGAAGGAGCTGACTGCTGCGGATTCACCAGAATTATCCGATTCGATCACAGGACGGACCATCTTGGCCTTTCTCTTGTTAGTAGTTACTTGAGGGCATTCTCTCAAGAATTGGATTTCAGATGCAATGTGAGAAATCGAAGCTGGCAATGGATCTTGAGCTAGGAAGCTTATAAGATCAAGTCGTTGACCTTGGGGTGATGGACGAGAAAGCATAATTGAAGCACGTACGATGTTTATAGGACTTGGATTCTGAATCGAATTAGAGTAACGACCAATTGGTACTTTTTTGATCCTCGATTTTAATGTTGTGTGTGCGAGAAAATCATGTCAAGATGGTTTGGCGAGGGAAGTATTGGAAGAAGAAAAGGTGAGAACAGAAGGCTGATAGACTCGCTGCTCACCCAAATCTTAAGATAGTAAGATTTCAACAAGCCTTTCAATTAGAGGAGAGTAGAATGATAAAGTCAATAGTATGAGAGTTGCATTGTTATGAAAACCTGAATGGACAGGTATACACAGCTTATAGAGGGATCAAAGAGGAAGATAGATTTGACAGAAGATGATGAAATTCAATGGTTTTTCTACCATTCAACAGATGAAAAATGTTGTCCTGTTACTTTCACAAGAACATTCTACCAAATGAAGCAATAACGAGGTTCACAAGGCTCACAAGGCTCACAAGGCTCACAAAGCTCACAAGTCTTTCTTCCTTCTCTTCATCCAATAAGAAAGCTTTAAAAAAGGTTGAACAATTAAGGAAAGAACATTGTCGGGACCGAAGAGACGCCGAACCTCCGACACCCGACACCCGACACCCGACACCTCAAGAAATTGATCCCAAGAACCAAAGCACCATCATCAATACATACATCATACCAAGTATACACCACCACCACCACCACTTGTAGTCTTGTACAATCATTTTACCAATATTGAATACTATTCAATTCAGAATATTCTTACTTCTTCCCATATATATCACTTGATATTACCCCAAAGGGTATTTATATGATTTGGAAGACTTCATTCACATTGAAACATCCGATCACGCATTTGTCCTATCCAAAGGCAAAAGGAAAAAAGTCAGCAAGGAAAGGCTGGCGTTGATAGTTTGGATCCAAACTCCCGACGGTTCCGAACCTCCGGCCATTGGATACGAATGTGGTAGGTACATACGAATACAATACGAGTCAAGTTATTCAACTACATCGTCAACTCACGACCCTTTCATCACATCAATCATCCTCTCTCTCGTAGGGTACGGCTAGGGTGACTTGGATCTTCATATGTTGTATATCTTCATATCTTCATATCATTATGGAATCAACTCCTCAACCTCCGGGTCCGACTATACCAACCCCTCCAGCCCAACCAATTCATCAAAAGATAACTCGTGGTCATTCTTGTATTCTCTGTCAGCAGAGAAAAGTGCGATGCGACCGGCAAAAACCTCAATGTTCAAATTGCGTCAAAGCACATGCTGAGTGTATTCCAAGTACACCTGCTGCTCCACGTCGAAGGAGACGGAAGCTTAGCGAATTAGATGTCGCAGCAAGATTACGGAAATATGAACATTTATTGAGAGTTAACGGAATTCGAATCGAAGACGATGGTGTTACTGGTGGTGTTGGAAGTGCAAATGCAAGTGGCACTGAAGACGGAAATGCTGATGAATCAATTTCAATTCGCCAAGAAAAGACGCCCAATCCTAATCCACAAAACCTTTCGATAGCCAATAAAGGTAAAGATCCAGCTACTACTACAGCAACCGGGACCGAACATATCGATAATCACCATGGTTCACATAAACATCGATGTAACCGTAATTCTCACGAATCACATGGGCATCGTTCTATGGGCTGTGCTCGTGGTTCTAAAGCTGGAAGAGGTCGATTGTACTCTAAACATGGTAACTCTCGTTACATAGAAAAGTGGGTAGCTCTCGTTGTACTTCTGTTACCCGACTAGGTCATTCAAATGCATTGCTAACTAGTTCTAGTACCGTCTGGGAGAATCTCAGCAATGAATTACAAGATCCAAAGGAAGCATTTCAAGTCTCATCGGAAGAAGATGATAGCAATGACAACCCTCTCTTTCCCGAGGAATCAACAATTCTTCTTGGCAACTTGATCAGCTCAAAAAGAAATCTCAGAAGTCTTCATCCACAACCTGTCACAATCTTCAGGTTATGGCAAAATTTTTTGACCAATGTAAATCCATTGATCAAACTGTTTCATGCTCCTACAGTTCAAGAGATGATTTTAGAAGCAACATCAGATATGGATCATATTCCGAAACCTACAGAAGCCTTAATGTTCGTTATATACCTCCTATCTATCGGATCGCTCAAAGACGATGAATGTGAAAGTACATTTAATGAACCAAGATCAATACTTTTATCGAGATATTCTCATGCCACTCAACAAGCTCTTATCAATGTCAAATATATCAAATCTCTCAATTTGACTTCTTTACAAGCTTACTGTTTATTTCTTGTAAGTGATAATCAACACCCCTCGTCTCCTTTTACTCGAACCGAATGACCTAAACGACCCCACCATCTTTCTCTGACATACTCAGATGACCCTTCTACTTCTCGACTGACTTCAAATAAATAGCTTGCAGCTCGTAAGCATTATGATGCTCATGCATTTTGGATTTTGACGGGTTCTGCCGTTCGAATTGGTCAAAGACTGGGTATCCATCGTGATGGATCGTCTCATAATTTATCTCCTTTCGACACAGAAATGAGAAGAAGAGTTTGGTGGCAGATTGTTTTCCTTGATGGTTTTGCTGCGAAACTGTGTGGAGCTGGATTCCCCGCCGTAAGTATATCCTCGATATTCATCTACTCTCGGCCTTGCAGGTCTTCTCACTACAGATTTACATCTCTTCATTCAGCTCGTAGTCATTTCTCATCTACATTCAAGACTTACTGACTTGATATTACGTAGTGGCTCGCAAAATTCGATACAAAGTTACCACTAAATGTTAGCGATAGCGATCTTACCCCCGACATGATAGAACCTCCACCCGAGCGCGCAGGTGCAACTGAAATGCTTTTCTGCTGTATTCGATATGAAGTTTCACAAGCTATACGAAAAGCTAATAGCTTTGGCAATGGGGCACGTGGACATGGACATGGACATGGACATGGGGGAGGTGGCCGTGGTGGTCATAGAGGTGGGGGCCATCACGGTGGTGGTCCTTCAGATATTCCTCCTGGTTCCAATGTCATTGCCGAAAAGGATAAAACTATTGACGAATTGGAGGCAAGACTCCAGGAGAAGTACTTGCAATACTGTGATCCATCGATACCTTTACATTTGCTATCGATATATGTCGCAAAATCAGTCATTTGTACAATGAGATTAATGGCTCATCATCCAAGACAATATCCCGATAAAGGTGCGAGTATGCCACAGAAGGAAAGAGATATGCTTTTCAACGAATCATTGAAGATGCTTGAATATGATGGATTAGGTCATTCCGAGAAGCTTGTTCAAAGATATCTGTGGCATATTCATGTGCATTTTCAATTGGACGCTTTTATATACTTGCTCAGCGAACTTCGACGTAGGGAAAGGGGAGAATTAGTTGATAAAGCATGGCAACAAGTCGAACTTGCATATGAGTTTCGCGCAGAAATGCTTAACGATACTAAAAGTAGCTTATACTTTGCCTTAGGTAATCTAGTACTCAAAGCCTGGGAGAAAAGAGAAGAAGGTAGTCGTTCACCAGATCAAGTTACCCCGCCAAGGTTTATATCAATCTTAAGATCTCAAAGACAAAAGCACGACCAAGTTCAAAGATCTATAGAACAACATGATGATATTTCGGATCCATTCAGAACGGTTAATCACTGGCAAATGCCAGCTACAGCCGAATCTTATGTTAGACAAAAGCCACCTGATTACATACCACCACCACAACCACCACAACCAGGACCCTCAATGCAAATGCCAATGCAAATGCCCCAAGAACAACCATGGCTCGCTTCAGATTCATTCCTTGATACTTCAATGCCTGATATCACTCCTATGGACTGGGAATATTGGCAAACATTATTGGATGGAGATCTTCCTGCTTATACTGGTCAACCTGGTAATAACTATGATCAAAATTGGTAGAGATACTATGATGAGAGAGTAACCAGGATTTTCAAGTCGTTCATCGGCTGCATGTAACCTTTACCTTCTTCAGCCTCCTCGTACATATGCCTCTGAATCTCGAAAAATCAGCTTGAAATATATGCTACACAATGCTGACAGCATTAGTTTATTGCAATGCAACTTACCCAATCTATGGCTTCGGATTTTAACATCTGGAGAAACTGACCGTGATGAATGTTGTAAATCTGTGCACCCCCTCTTCAAGCGGCTTAAAACTCACACCGTGTAGATACCTCGTCATGAGGCTATCAACTTCTTCAAAGAAACCGGGCGTATTCAGAAAGGCATCACGACTGTTACACAACCCTTCGGTCGATTTTGTATGTTAAATACAATGAATATAGTCGACCGATAAAGTTCGGAACTTTCTCAAAGCCTGCTTGGTAAATTCTAATCACCCCACCACTCACGATTAAGATGGCTCCTATGGACCGACAGACTCGAAATATTCCTCGCGCGATGAGTTTTCCTCGTGTTTCGAAAGAGATGATAAAGAATATCACTCGAAGAGATGGATCTTCTACCACTATCGTTCTTCTCGATTTATGCACTGCTTCAAAGCTTGAAGATCACTTCGCTACCATCAGATCAGTCACAAGTCCGGTTGCTGTTCTGGATCCTAGATCGACGACGCCACAAGTCAATGTAGGGGAGGCTACGAATTTGAGCAGTGGTGCGATTGCAGGGATTGTATTGGGTTCTATATTGGGTTTTCTGGTGTTGTTGGTGTTTGGGTATATGTGCTGTGCAGATAGACGATCTGCGGGCTGGGCTGCGAGGTATGGTGCAGATGGAGATGGGGATGGGGGTGAAATGGTCTATGGAGATAGGAGAGATAGTGGAGGAGAACGAGGAAGGGTTTGGAAAAGTGGTGCGAGAGGTGGGGGTGGAGGGGAATGGGAAATGAGGTGTGAATGTGATGATGGTGATGGTGATGAGATTAGGCGGCCGGATAAAGCAGTAGTGAGAGAAAGGAGGAGCGGGAGAGAAAGGACTTATAGAAGGATGAGAAGAGAAAGGGATAAGAAATGGAACGATAATTATGATTATGATAGGAGAAATAAAAGTCGCGAATGGGAAAGAGGAGGGAATAGAAGGAGGAGAGGGAGGAGGAGGAGGAGGAGGAGGAATACATGGGTAGTAGTTGAGAGAAGAGGAATATTTAGTTGGGCAAAACCGGTTAGGAAGTCAAGAGGAAGAAGTTTACGGAGGGAAATGGAAATGGAAATGAGTGGGGAGTGGGGAGTGGGGAGTGGGGAGTGTGGGGAATTTGGAAAGCCGGTGAGGAGCTGGAGGGGAGAGGGGAGGAATAGGAGGATGGGATTCAGTGGTCGTGGGGGAACGTGTAAGGACGGAGGTAGGGAAGGAGGAGATAAGAGGTTGAGATTTGATGTTCGGGATTGAGATCGATGTTGATAGTTATGGTCATCATAATCTTTATTTTGATAACAGTGCGAAGCGACAATTGTGTGAATTTCTCTACTTGAAATCAAAGAATTCTTGACTTTGAGAACATGAAGATGTGGTCTTAAATAACTGTATGTAAGTTTGTGAATATCGGATATTCGAGACTTATCTTGGTTATTTGCTCTAACAACCTAGTAACCGAACGAAGATGCAAATTATCGTAGAGCATTGATTGACTTATCATACTATCTAACTATAAAAACGTTCTCCATCTCTAACCCCAAACTTAAGAAATGTGTAAGAAAACAAGATCTTCGGGCCCCACAGTCTCGATTGCGTTCTAGGTGAATATTTGGGTACGTGTAAACTCATTATCTCTAGGCAGGGTGGGTAGAGATGTTCGGCAATTCTAAATGCAGGGAAAAGAGACAGGCAAGAACACGACACTTTCGACTGCGATTTCAGTCCTTTTCTTTCTTTTGCTACTACACGTGTGCTTGGATCAGATAGACCGACCCTATCTTTGTACATGTGATGAGAGTCGACTGTGAGATCCTGGGGGTGTGGAGGAAACTGAGTTTGAGTCATTCTTGGCGGATGAATTTCGATTGTGAGGTGTGAGATGATCTCTTGTTGAGTATTTTTAGGGGTATGGATTTAGGGTTTGAAATGAGTGATTGGCGAGACTGGTTTTGGTAAGGGGATGGATAGATGGGATGGTAGAAGGAAGGCGAAGATTGGAGGGGGGATTTTTCATAGATTAGTAATAAAGTGAAGGATAAAGAGACTATCTCCTTTGCTACCCTACTAAGAGAATACAACTCATTATACACAACTAAATTACCTGTCTTTTGAGGTGATCTTTGGTTTTGATCATGGATGGGAGTGTGATTTCAAGGTTTGTATGATGATCAATTGTTTGTTGCTATTGTTATTATTGGTGTAGAATCGCAACTTTTGTTGTCAGTGGACAATATTTGTGTTAATAGAAATAGATAATGGGATTTCGATAAGACTACTCGACAATAAAGCTTATTTTTATATTCATACCATATTATTTCGTTCATCTACTGTGCACAAAGCCCACTTACAGGCAAGCATTACTCAGTATCTCAGATCATTCCCTAGATACCTCATGGAAATTCCGACCTGCGTTCCATTTTCTTCTACTTGGTGAGAAAAGTGCTTTTTCGTATGCTTGAATACTTGGTCTCTTTATACATAATCGAGGTGAATTGGGCAGAAAGATTATTAATAGGGTATCTTTATCTCCAAGTTGTGCATTGGAAGCTGGCCATTTAGAATAATTTCGTATATAAATTCCTAGTGGACTCGCTTGGAATTTTACATCTTCTACTTGAGGGATCTTGAGTTATATGGCCGGATATAAGTTGATGTACTCTATGGATGTGGAGGAAGTAGATGAAAGAGGAATTGCCACAGGAGGAATCAAGGAGCAGTAAGGAAAGGCGAGAGGGTGAGGAATTTGCGATTGTGTAGCTTACTGGTTGAAGGGAAGAATGTGAGCTGTGCTGAAGAGTTATATGTGTAGTTCTTCTTCGATGGTTGCTCACTGTCAGTCTTCGAGTTCTTTACATCAGTAGATGAGTATTATTGATTTCGACATATCCCTTAAAGCAGGCGAGGATTTCGGAATTAATTTTATCGTATCGCACCCCCATCCTATTAAAGATCTGACTCTGTTTAAACCGGGCAGCGGTCTGGGAGCGTGTCTTGAGTAGTGTAGCTAACGACTGGCTTGATGTTAGATCTTGAATGTGATAATGGGTCAGAGGAATTCATCTACCCGAGAGCGTCTATCTGGGAATTTATAGTTGCGCAGAGTTCAGGATTGCAATATTTGGCTCATTTAAAAGGAAAGAGCATCATTTTTCAGAAGACTGAAAGATCGAAGGGAGTTCCGTTGAGGATTTTGTAAGAATCCTGCGTGAGTGATGTATACAAATCCCTGTTTGGATTTGTTGTTAATATCTCCGAAACACGGATTCTGACCGGGTCCGGTAACTAGGTGGGAGGTGTGACATGATTTTTACAGATGTAAGATGTAGTTTGATGTCTCGTGGTGTGTGAATATCCAACTGTGTTTGCTCGTTATTTCTGAGGGAATGTGAAAGCTATAGGCGGTTGTTGCTTGTTCTCATTGTCTCTTGAATATTGTCGCCATCATCTCTGGTGTCATATTTTCGTTTGGGATGAAATAATTTCATAAAATCTACCAATTTCCGGTTAGGATCGTGATCTGCATGTTGAATTCACACGGAGTACAAGAGCTGCATGATTTAACCTACTATTAACAAAACTCTTTGGTAAATATGGAAATCAATCAGCGGAAGAAATTTTTATTAAATACCACTACTCTGCAAGGTATTTAGGTCTTCCACTCATGTCTCACGTCTAAATCTCGCGTATATTTAAAGCAGCTATCACCCTTTAGCTCCTTGAAGCCAAGTAACCTTTTTATCTGGCTAGTCCCATTGAATGTGAAGTCTAATACAATGGAATGCAACTTGCTCCACCAGTTGAAAAATCAAGGCGATATGTAATGTTGTTGTTGTCTTGGAATTAGTACTAGTTCAGCCCATTGTTACTATCAGCCAGCACTTTCGAAAGTGTTCTTACTCACTCAAGCAACAGTTTCAATACATCAATCAAATTTAAACCTCGTGATTCATACAATATTACTCTACAGATTCATGTGACAAGCAAGATACTGACTTCCGCATACCCGAGCTATCAAATTAGGTTTATGCACTTGTTCGAGTTATGTACACATGTTTGTGAATCTATATTTCGCTAATCTACCAACCGAAGGCTACACACCGGGAGTATCAGTAGCACTGATATTGTGAAGCCATACTTCAATATAAGTTAGCTTTTGAGTGAAAGACTTGCAAAAAGATCATAACACTGAGAAGAGAATTATTCTTCTCAGGTATAATACTCTCCAATTCTCAATTCACACACTATCGTGAGTGGAAATACTTATACTTTCGTTGGATGGCGGCAGAATCGAGATGACGCCAAAGAGTTTTGTTGGTATCACCTCGGTGGTGATTATGCTGTATTCATTGATATTGTGTCTAATCTATTATAGGTTCTAGAGCTACGAAAGCTATATGCAATACATGCGTACGCTAGTGAGCTAGCGCTCACGTGCGTATATTCACTCGTATCGCAACAAGTTTGATTCAGGATCTTTGAATACTCTCATTTCAGGTTTATGTGAGGAGCTTTAGTATATAGTGTATTCAGTCATCGTTGTCGTCGGTCTGCCAGTATTGTCTTTAACTTGGAACTGGTTGTCTTTTATCATCACGATGCTAACCTTGCGGTGGAACTCTTGAATATCTTAGTTGTCTAGATTCTCGAATCTTACTGAAGGACCATATTTTCACCTCCATCTTCAATAACAGCCGATACCTGTGAGGCTGCTATTATCTTTCATTGAAATCACAGCTGGAAGTCCCTCACTATCCTCCATACACATTATATCACACTTGAGATACTAACCATGAAGGCGACACTATCAAAAACTATTGCTCTTGCTTGCTCTTCATGGCTACATTTCCAAGCTTATGACAGACAGTCTTACGTACAATAAATGGTAACTGCTAGAGTTTATCTCATCCTCAGACCACACGGTGATTACATAATTTTTGGCCTTGATTTCGAGGCAAAGGCTTCCCGAAGATTTATCACTGTAGGGTTTGAAACAATTTGGTTTCAGTTTTGATAGAAAAATCAATAATTTATTATTTTTCAATTTTTTAATTAAAGATTATAAATCACTTAATAATTATATTATTTTAATATCATTTCAATATATACAAATAGATTTTCTTATTATTTTAATATATTTTTTATTATAATAATTTTATTCAATTATATATATATATATCAAAAACATATATTTTTGAAAATCAATATTTTATAATAATAATTATTTTCTTTTTTTAATTTATTATTTTTATTTATTAATCTATATAATTATATATATTCTAAAGATTCCATTAATTTTAGTAATCTTATTATATTATTTATATTTCTATTAATAATGTTTTTATTAAAAAATAAATAATCAAATACTATTTTTTTAAAATAATAATAGTATAATAATTCTTTGTTTTTATATAATATATTAAAATTGCTTTTAAATATAAATAAAGTTTATTATATAAATTATAAATAAACTAAAATAAAACTAAAATGAAAATAAAATATATATTCAATTATTAGTTTATAAAAAAAAAATTCTGTTATATTCATTTCTATTAATTTCTAGAAACTTTTATTATTTTCTGCTAACTTTTATTTAATTTATTATTAAGTTATATTATATTCTATATATATTTATTAATTTATAACATTTTTTATAAACTTTTATTATTTTCTATAAACTCCTATTATCTTCTAAGATCTTTTATTATATTTTGGGAATTTTTATTATTATATTTTCAAAATAAAGAAAAGATAATAGATATTCTAAATGAATTAAAGCTAAAAAACTAAAGAATAATTATAAAATTATATTAACTATATTCAATATATTAATAATATTAATAATTAGATTAAATAAATATATAAAACAAATTTATAAAATTGAATTAAAGAATATATGTATAATAATTAAAAAAGGAAGAATAAAGAAATATATCGAAAAATAAAACGAATTAATTAAATTATTTTAAAAGGATTTTTTATTCCTAAATTCCATTATTAATTCAAAAATTTAGAATTTATATAATCCAAATTTTATATTATTTAAATTTATAAGAAGAAGAATCTTTTTCTATTATATAAAACTAAATTTAAAAAGAATTTAATATTTTATTTATATTTTATTTAATAAAAAAGATATTTTTTTAAATAGTTTTATTACTAAAGTTTGGAAAGACGTAATTTACGATATTAAAAAACTTTTTGAAATATTATTTTCGTTTTTCTAAATTCTAGTTATTAAAAAAGAAAGCTAAAATATTAATTAAATTGTTAATTAAAATATATCTATATTTATTTTTAAATTGTAAATAAATAATTTTTATTTAAATTTAGAAATATACTTATATTTTTTAAATTATAATTTAGAATATTAAATTTATAATTATAAATAAATACTATTTTTATCTTAGAATTAAAGGAATTTTCAATTGTACATTATATATTATATTAAAGTAATTATAGTATCTTTTGCCTTAAAAAGTTATATATTTGGATATATTATTATTTTGAATATAGAAAGTCAAAAGGTAATTTTAAATAATAAAGAATTTTGAAGATTAAACGTTCAATTATATTAAATGTATATTATTTATATATTTTAATTATTCAAATATTTTATTATATAATTCTTATTTTTTATAAATAAATTAAATTTTTAGAATTTCTATATTATTTTTTAAATAATATTATAAATAAAGATAGAAATCCAATTTTAAAGAAAATTTCATAAGATTATAATATTTATAAATTTTAAAAAACCAAATTAATCTAATAAAAACTGTTTTAAAATATCTTTTTAAAGAAATAAAAGACAAAATTATATCATATTTTATTAAAATAAAGAATAACGTTTTAATATTATAATATATTATTATTTTCGTTTTATTTAAGATTAATATAAAAAATCGAGTAATAGAATATCATACCTGATGTCAAGATAATATTAATTATTTGTATTATTATTATTATTATTATTATTATTATTATTATTATAAATATTAATATTTATAATATAAATTTAATTATTTTTTAGAATATAAGAAAGTAATTGATTATAAAAATATAATAAAGAATAAATTGAGGGAAAAGAAAACTAAAATATATCATATAATATATATATTTATTTTATATTATTATTTTGATTTTAATAAATTCTATTCTATAATATCAAAAGAATTTAATATTAATATAAATAAAACTCTTATTTCAATATAAAAGATAATCGAAAGATATTTTTATTATTTTATTAAAAGATGAAATAGTTTTAAGCTTTATAAATTTTAGAAAATCAAATAGAAAATAAAGATTTGGTAAATAAAAAAAAGATTAATATAAAAATTAATATCGAAACTGATATTATTAGTAATAATATAATTAATTTCATTTTAAAGAGCAAATATATTTGAATAAAAAATTGAAATAATTTAAAAAATTAATTTTTTTTCTATTTGATTGATTATTTATAATAGTTTATATTATAAAAAGTATTTTTTGATTATTTTGGGGAAAATCTTCTATTAATAGAAGAGGAAAAAGAAACTGTTTTGCTAAAAGATATTGTAATAAATACAACCCGAATTTTCTATTTATTCTATTTGAATTATTAAATAAGATTATATTATACCAAATTCCAAAGAATATTTAAATATATTTATATTAAAAATATTAAAAAATAATATAAAATTAAAAATATCAAAAATAACCAATTAATTAATAACAATTTATATTACCAAGTAGTTTATTTGATAAAAGAATTATATATTGGGAAATAATGAATTATATTATTAATAAGTATATAATTAAATTTATTTAATTAATAGGATAAATTAATTTTCAATCAATTATATAAGAAATCCCTAATCTTAAAGTATAATATATTTTAATAAATATAAAGATAGAATTAATATCTTTATTTTAAGATTTTTTTCATGTTGACATTGAATATTTATATATAATATATAAACAAATACTAATTGAAATAAGAAAATAAAAAAAAGAATAATTTAAAAAAATATTAGGAATAATAATACTAACTTTAATATAAAAAACAATTGAATATAAATTTATCTAATTTAGAATAATAATTTTTTGTATATTAAATACTTTAACGCAACTAATTTAAAAAGGGAAATGATTTAATGTTCAATTTCGAATTTAAATAATCCATTAAATAATTCTTTAATATTAAATATAAATATCAAATACTTTTTTATACTAAAAGTAATTAATTCAAAATATCAATTAATTCAATTTAAAGTAATAGTATCTTCAATATTTATTTAAAATATAATATTTATATAGAGTATAATACTTATAACAGTATACTAAAACGAAAATGAATATTAATCCACCATTATTTATATTTGCAAAATCAAATTATTATATTAAATCTATTCTTGTTTATTAATAGATTTTAACTCTTTGATTTTTATATTTCTCTATTTTAATAAATTTAGATTTACTTTTCCTATTCTTCTTTTATTTAATTTATTTAGTTTTCCTAAAAATATTAATTGAGATATAAATAATTTCCTATTCGATTTTGATAAAAATATAGATTTCCAATTTATTAATAAAGAAAACTTAATTTAATGAAATAATATTAGAAATAAAATTAAATAATAAAGTAATATTAGAAAATATAATATTATAATAATAATAGTAATAATAGTAAAATAATATCAGAAATATAAATTATATTATAATCATTTTTAATATAATTTATTAAACTCCTATCAACTTCTATTAATTCCTATTAAATCATAAATGAATAATAACTCAGTGTTTTTTAGTAATAAATAAATAAATAAAAATAATTAAAATAAATCAATTTATATTATTATTCTATTTAATCTATATAAAACTATTAATTTCTATTAAATAAATATTAATTTATTTTATATATAAAATGTTAAATATAATAAAAAGGTTATTATAACTATTACTATTCAATGAATAAAAGACTAAATATATAATATAATTTATTATTCGCCCATATGGTAATACTACTCCTCCTCCTTTTTTATATTGATTTATTTATTGACATGATTGAATATAAAAATATGATAATCCATACATGCCTAAATATTAATAATAATTGACAAACTATAATTAGAAAATCTATTTTTTATATAATCACCCAACTACTAAGAAAACTTTATTAATTATTTTAAATTAATAAAATTTTATTGTATTATTTTCTATTAATACTTTTATTAATTTATATATTATTACCTTTTATATACTTATTCCTATATTTATTAAATATGTTTTCTGAATATTTTAATAATAAATTTGGAATATAGAAATGGAAGATAATAAAAAATCTAATATTAAAGCAAAGAAAATAATAATTTATATATTATAATATTAATACTATAACTAGTCTTATTATTTAATATATATTAATACTATTCATATTAATAATAATTATTATTATTATATATTTGTTAAAAGGAATTGAAATAAAGTATATTTCTAAAAGACTTTTAAAAAAATATAAAAAGGTTATATAATATATCACCTATAGTTTTAAAATAATATCAAATCTAAAGAACTATATTCATCAATATAATAATATAAATAATAATATATAAATAATAATAACTAAAATAAAATTATTCTGGATAAATAAAGAGATTTTAATTATATTATTTAAATTATAAAATTGGAAATTAAGAAGTAATTATTAAAAGAAAAAAGATATATTTTCTATTATAATTATAAATTCAAATATTAGATTTATTTTAATTAAAATCTATAATAAATAATTCATTTTGATTTAATTTATATTTATTATTACTAAATTATTTATAAAAGAAAATATAGCCTATTTATTTATATATAATATAAAAAAAAATATGGTTATCTTTTCTATATATACATAATCGATTATTATAATCAAATATAATTTATAGAACTAATTAGTTTTGTAAAATAATATTAATAGTTTTTTTTTTTAAATATCAAAATAAAAATATTAATATTTAATTATAATAATCTTTGTTTATATTTATATTTATTATAATTATATAGATTATTATAATAATTTTTATTAATTATTTAATATAGAAAAATATTTTAATAAAAATATAATTATAAAATAGAATTAATCAAATAATATATTTTTATATTATATATTTTATAATTTAATATTTATTTTTCAAAAGATTTAATAGAAGCTAATAGAAATTAATAGGAGCTAATAGAAGTTAATAAAGTTAATACAAACTAATAGAAGGAGATAGGAGATAATAGGAATTAATAGATTATCAAAAATCGAATTAATTAAATATTAAATCAAATCAAGAATAATAAATTTATATTAAATTATTTTAAAATTCTATATATATTATTACCAATTATATATTTAAATAAGATTTATTATAATATTTAAAAATTTTAATAATATATATAAAATTTAAACTAACTTTTTTATATTTTTAATAGAAATATTTTGAAATCTCTTTTTTTTGATTATATATTATTTATTAAATAATTTTACCTTTGTTTTTAATATATTTCCTTTATTTTCTTAAAAAATTTTAAATAAATAAATTCTTTTTTTAAAATTTATAAGCTTAGAATTGATTTTATTATCTTAAATTAATCTTATAATTAAAAAAAGAATATTCTTTGTAATATTATAGATTATATACATTTTAGATATAATTTCTTTGAATATATCCTCAATTTTTTTTCTAAGAATATATTGAAAAATATTTGTTAAATAAATATAATCAAATATTTTATTTATATTCTAAATTGAATTTTTATAATATTATATATTAATTTAATAATCAAAATTTATATATTTCTATATAAAATTGATAACTTTATATATTTATAACTCTTCTAATTAATTAATAAAAAATAAAGTAAATATTTTATACTACAATTTAAAAAAATTTATTTTTGGTGTAAATAATTATTTATAATAAAATATTTCCCTTTTATATTTAATTTAATTAGTTTTCTAGAATAAAAGTATAAGTAGATTTATTATTTGATGTATAATATTAATATTATTATGTTTAATAATGTTGGCATCACCATGGGGATGGTGAAGACAATATAGTACTATAATTCATATTGTTATAATATTGCTTGAGGTTCTAAAAGCTAGGGTTACAATATATTTATACTATAATGTCGAGATATTAGCACAAGTACTAATATAATTATATAATCCCTATCCCAATACTAATAACTTTCTAAAGTTGTTGAATTATATTTTTTTAATTAATATCTCTTTGTCCATATAATTATCTATCTTTTTAATTTTTTTTAATTTTTTTTATAATCTTAATCTTTATAGTATTATTATCAATTAAATTCTTTAAAATTTGATATAGCTTAGATTTAGTTATTATGTCAATTAGATTAAATTCTTCATTAATTTATTTGATTTCTATAATTTCTTATTTCTTATATACTTTCTGGATAGCTATTATATCAATTATTAGTTTCTTTTTGATAATTATATTAAGCTTTATAAAACAATCGTAAAGTGATTTTGAGTTAATATATATAACTAATAATATATTACGATTTAAAAAAATCTTATTAAATATACTTTTGATTATCATACTAATATCAAAGCCTAAAACTATACTATAAAGCTTTAATATTAATATATTTCTAATAACTCTTTTACATTTAATTAATAATCAATAAATAATATTAGTTCTATCAAATTTATTCTATAAAACAATAATATATTTAATTTGGGAGAATAAATCTTTGTTATTTATAAAGAATATATTTATGAATATAATCAATTTAAGAGAATTCATATCAAGTGAAACAAATTGTAATCTTTTCTCTAAATTATTGATTTATTATTAAATATATTTATTAAAAGAATTAATATCTTTTTCCTTTGAATTAATTATTTATATAATATATAACAAATCAAAAAATACTTTTGATTAATATATAATTACTATATATATTTTTTGAACATATTATACAATATATTAGTCTTTTGTTATTACTAATTTTCTAAACTTACCATATATACCTTATATATCAAATAATTCTGATTTAATTAAATAAAGATTTTTATATTATTTTTTTTAATTAAAATAGATTGTACTATTATATTATTGAATAATTAAATTATTATTGAATTTAAATAATATATCTAATATAAGTATTTTATATTCTTTTATTATAAAATTTATATTTTTGAATTCAATTTATTTATAATCTATAAATACTTTATTAACTATAATAAATGTATTATTTATTTGTAATCCAATAATATTGAATATTATATTGTTTTTAATTATATATAATAAATATAGATTATAAATTAATTATATTATTTTGAAAATATTAATATAATATTTATAATAAATACTAAATCAATAATTACTTACTTCTGGAATATTATATAATAATTATATTATTTACAGAATAAAACCATTTGGGATTTCTATTTCTGTTAGAGATTATATATAGAATTTTCAAACTAAATTTGATATTGATTATATATATACTTATATAATATTGTGAATACTTATAGTAACCTTATTCTTAAATAGTATAATTATTATTACTAATATAATATATTAATTAATATATTAGAAGATATATTACTAAATTAAATAATATTATAGATTCTATAAAATATATATTTATATTATTATTTAAAAAATAAGTTTGGGGTATAGGAATTATAATTTGGGGGAATAAATATTATTAATATTATAGATTCTTAGATATATTCAAAAATGTTTTTTTAGAGTTTTTATTATAAATAATAATAGATAAAAGGGGAGATATAATTTTATTAGATTTTTATAAAATTATTTTGATTATATTTCTGGATATATTTTGTATTATCTTATTTATTATTTATATAAATACAATAATCTATTCTTAATATATTGATTATATTATTCATATAAGTTATATAGATAATATTAATTGTATTAGTTTAACAAATTGTTTATTTTGAGATTGATTTTAAAATTGATTTTAATTCTTTTTTATATATAATTTAACTTGAATAATATAAAATTCTATTAGATTATTTATTAATTATATAATATATATCTTATTTTTTATACTTAATAAATAATATGAATCTATTTAATTTTTATATTCTTTTTATATTCAAATTTTCGAGTTAATAGATAAATTATATAAAGTTATTATAAATAATTTATTATATTAATTCAAAATATTAGATATTTGTTTTATAACTTATAGTTTGTAAATCTCGGATATTGCTTTTTTGATTACTCCTTGATATTATAAGATTATAGATATAAATAAATCAAATTCAAATATACACAAATATACTTTAAAAACTTAGAATATTAAAATCAATCTATTCGATTCTATAATATTATTTATTGCTTTTATAATTATTTATAATATTATTTTTTTTAGAATAAAGTTCTTTAGTTTATTTATAATAATAGTATATATTCTCTTAATAATTATATAGTATTATTTAATTATATTAATTAACCAATAAACTTTAATTGGGATATTCTTTATTTTTATTAATATAATTGTTATATATTATATAAATTCTTTATTAACAAAGTTTTTTTTAGTATTATATATAATATAATCCAAGGGATCAATATAAATATTTATTTAGTATTTTCGAAAAGTATTAAAAATATATTTTATAATAATATTATTTAGTTATTATATAATTTAGAATTATATATTTTTGTTAATAATATGTAAAATAGGGTTAATATTGATATATATTATATCAATTATAATTAAGTAATTGAAATCAATATTATCTTATAGATTGAATTTAAATTAATCTGATGATTTACTATACTTTTGATAATATTAATAAAACTTAATGAGTTTATTAATTTCAGTTTATAAAATATTATTATAGCCAACTCATTATAGTATTTATAGAAATCTATAAATTAAAGAATAACCAAAATAATAATATAAATAACATAATTTTATAATAATGAAATAGCACTTGTTATTATCAATAATTTACTATATAAATTGTTATACATTTATATATTAAAAAAATACTATATATTTATTATAATAAATATATAAATAACTTATTTTTGTATATTATATAATAATTGAATTGATAATATTATTATAATATATACTGAATTTATTCATATTGTTTAATAATAATAAAAATAGTATTTCTACATTTATAATATAGAATTCAATAATTTCTAATAATAGTTTAAACTTAATTGATTTAATTGATTTAGCTTTTCTAATTCCAAATATTATATTTATAATTCCTATTTAGTTTTTATTTAGTAATATATTTTCAATAATTGTCTTATATATTATATATTACTTATAGCCTATTATTAACCATTATACCATAATTATATTAATAATAATTCCTTGAAATTCTTTTATATTATATTTGCTAATATATATTATATTATAGATTTAATATATTAAAATATATATAAAGAATTTATTAATTAAATGAAATATAATCTCTCTATTATTAATAGATTTATTTTGAATAAAAAAACTTGAATATAATTCTTATATAAATGAATCCTGAAATTTGAATTATATAAAATAAGCTTTAATCTTTTTATTAATATTAGAATTAGATTTTTTAATATAATCTTAATTGAAATCTTTATATTCAATAAGAAATTACTCAAAACCCTTATTAAAACTATTATTAATATTCTTAAATTATTTCTTATATTTGTATTATAATTTGTTATATTTCTTTTTGTTATATTAAATTAATTAATAATTATTTTTTTTATAAATAAAATACTTTTTTTTATCTTATAATTTGAATAAATATTGATTATTTTGTTTAAAGCCTTTGTTTTGATTATATCCTTCTTTATATTAATATTTCTAATTAATATAGAATATTATATTTTTATTTAAATAAATTAGTTTTTATATTATAATAATTAATTGAAATTTTTTAAAAAAACTTGATATATTATTAATTAAATAAAAAAAAATTAAAAAATATACTTAAATTAGTATATATATATTAATAATCTTTTAATAAAATAATTCATTTATTTAAATAATAGTATTGAATTCTTTATATAAGTAATATAGTTTTATTACTATTTATTATAAGCAATAAATAATTGATTTTCTATTATTCTTTGATTTTATTATAATACTCTTTAATATAATAATTTTCTATTATTATATAATATTCTTTTTATATTTAGAATCTTCAAATATAATTTTAAATAAATTACAAATATTCTATATTATATTCAATATATTTTCTAAATTTATATAATAAAAATCAAATGTTATATTAATAAATATAATTGAAAATACTTTTGAGAATATAGTTTTAAATATATTAATATATTAACAATTATTAAGAAATATATTATATTTATAAATAAAATTATTATTTTGTTTACTATATTTGTTATCTTTATTATAAAGTTTTATAAGATTTCTGAAAAGTTAATCGATATTTATAATTCTTAATAATAGATTTGGAAAAATCTTTGGAATATTTTAATTATATTCTAGATTATCTTTATTACTTTTTTCTATATTATCTTTTTTTCTATTATTACTATTCCCATTATATTCTTCTTATAAAAAATTGTTTTCTTTATTTTCTTTATTTTTACTAAAACTATTATTACTTTTATACAGATTATTATATAATTAATTACCTTTTTTCTTTAATAATAACAATTATAATAATAAAGGATTGATTTATTAAGAAAATAATTCTGATTAGAATTATCCGAAATAATATTAAATAGTTTTCAAAGATAATGGATTTTTTTGATTATAGAATAATGTCACGCAATTCACTGTCTTATGCAACAACATGTGATTGAGCATGGTATTCCTCTAAAGTGCTTATTTCTATAATTATTATATAGTTTTTTATTTATTTCATATATAAGCCCTAATATCTAATTAAATAATTTCATTGCTTAATCAGAATATATAAGATAGATATAATTCTTATAATCATACCTCAAATCAATCTAGTTTATTATTACTATATATACCTATTATATAATTAGAGTGATCAATTGACATAGCTATTCCTCCGTGATAAATAAATATATGATTAATTTATTAAATTCATTATTCTCTTATAAAAAACTAATATTAATTTGATAAATGAATTTAGAGTATAAGGGTGCTTGTAATAATACTTTTTGTTTAATATCAATACCCTTTCCTTTATTATTTAAAAGTTTGAATTTAGAAATAGTTATAATTCCTAATAGAATATTTAATATTTGTGATAGTTTATATTAATTAAAATCTAATAATTTGGATCAACCATTTATTTGAGATATTTCGGATTTCTTTATTAATATATATATAAATGTTTAAATATCTTTTATAGTTATTCTATATTGTATATTTTTTGATTGAAATATAAATTCCTTGTTTGTGAGTATATTTATAATCTTTTTATTAAATCATTTTTTATATAATAATCGATTTATTTTAATTAAAGTATTATAAATAGCTTATATTATATAGATCTTATATTTTGTAATAAACAAGTTATATAAGTATAATTTATATTTAAGCTTATATAAAAAATATATATCAATTATTTAAAAATATTCTAAAATAAAATATTCAAATATATTAAAATAATTCAATTATAGCTTATTATTATAATAGATTGATTTTTGATATTCGTATAGTTTATATTTACAAAAATTCCTAATCTCTCTTATATTTATTTCTTTTATAAAATCAATAGAATATTCCTGTCATCTTGTAGCCAATATATTAAAATCATTAAACAGAATAATTAATAACATAACTAATTTAATTATGCTTCCAGCAATATTGCTATATTTAAACTTATATTCCATAAAATCATTTTTATATAATTCTATTATATTAACAAATAACAAATAAGTAATAAGGTAAAATAATTAAATATAACTTTATCAAAATCTAATAAAATTGTATTTATTTGAAGAAAATAGTGCTTAATTTGAGCTAGTCATTATTGATTTGTACTTTTTAATGTATATTATTTTGAAAAATAAAATATAAACTAAGATTGAATATAAGAATTGTTGCTACATTACCAACTAATTTCAGGTTTTGTTAGTATTAAATTATATTGGATTAATATTTAATATAAAAACTATTATTATATTACTAACAGTTTTTATTTATATAAGAATAGATATCAAGCTATATTGAATTAATATAAGAGCTTATGCCTTTTTAGAAAAATATTAATCTTAGTTATAAATCTATGTTATATTTGAAATTAAGATATCAGACTCCTAATCTATAATATCATTGATTAATATTGATATCACCATAGGGATAATAAAGACAATATAGTATTATGGTTTACATTATTGTAATATTACTTAAGGTTCTAAAAGCTAGGGCTACGATACGTTCATACTATAGTGCCGAGGCACTAGCGCAAGCGCTAGTGCGGTCACATGATCCCTGTCCCGACAAATAGTTTTATTAATTATTATATATATCTCTATTTTCTAAAAATAAATGATATATAATAATAAAATTTGAATTAATTTCTTTATCTTTATTCTAATTTTTCAAATAAAAGCTTTTTATTGAATTATCTTTATTATTTTGAGAAACTCAATTAGTATTATATATTAAATAATTTCTTTAATAAATTCAATTATTTTTTCTATTTGATATATATTATTAATTATTTTAAGGTATTTCTATAATATATAATAGAATAATATCACGGAGGGATAGCTATGTCGATTGGTCACTCTGATCATATAATAGGTATGTATAGTGATAATAAACTAGATTGACTTGTGATATGATCATAAGGATTATGCCTACCTTATATACTCTGATCGAGCGACGAAGTCGTCTAATTAGGTATTAGGGTTCACATATGAAATGAATAGAAGACTATGTGATGATCATAGGAATAAGCACTTCGTAGGAGTGCCATGCTCAATCACGTGTTGTTGCACAAGACGGTGAATTCCGTGACAAATAATAATACAATTCTTGTACTGAATATTTGAGATAATAAAGAATATATTTAATAATATTTGAATAAATCTCTTTTCTGTTTTTTTTATCTTAAATCTAGAAGGTCGATTTGTATATAATAAGAGCTAGTTTTACTAAGGAAAAACTTGAAATGAGTATAAATTATAGTATTCTGAACTACCATAAATATATAAAACCATAAAGTTAATTCAAATATTTATTCTCTATATTTATAAGAATTAATAGATTTAAATTATTAGACTTTAATAATTTATATATAAATTATTATAAATTGATTATTATATATTAACTTGAGATTAATAGTATAATCAAATAATATAGATTCACTAAATTCTAAAAAGACTAATTACATCTTGAAGATATTATTATAAATCTTATAAGTTTTATTTATAATTCCCTTATTTATATAAATATTATTAAATTATTAATGCTTTATTTTATTAATAGGAATACATTCTATATAAAGTATTTTAGGATATAAATTAATTTTCCGAAATATTAATTAAATAATATTTTCTAATATATATTTAAATATATTATATATAAAATAAGTATTTATTTAATAAGAAAATAGATTTATTATAAAATTAATAGAATCAAGAATATCTCAAAAGTTTATAAGAATTGTGGGATTATATATAATTTGTTTAATTCTAAAGATGGAAGCTTTAAATAGAGAATAAATATAGTTATAGTCAAATTCTTTATACCTTTAATATAATTAAGACTTTTATTTCTTTTAATTTCCTTAAAATTAAAATTATTATAAATAATGATTGTTTATAGATAATTTCCTTATACTTTGATTTCCTTTTTAGCTATAAAAACTATATATTTCATTTGATTATTATAATAATTATAATTATTACAAATTCTAAAACCAAAAAGTATTTGAATCTAGCAACATTTAACTTTATAATCCATTAAATAGAAATTAAATATATTATATAAATAATTTGATAAATATTTGAATTGAGCATATACTATTATATTAATAATTATATAGATTTATTAACCTTAATTTTCCATATTTGATTTACTTAGATAATTAAAATAATAAGAGTATTTATTAATAATAAGAGTTATAAGAATAAAAGATTAAATTAAAGCTTTTTTCTTTATTAATTAACTAATATTAAAAAAATTAATATTACAAAATTTATTTAAAAAAACATTTATATTAAAAGTTTGAAATTTTGATTTAATAAGAAGAATGGCAAATTCTTATTTTAATATATTTTTAAAATATTGTATAAAGATATTCTTATATATTATACTTTTAATAAATATATAATTTAAAGTCTTTTTGAGCTTTAATTATTATATTTCAGAAATACCATTAATTTTATTATATATATTATTAAAAGCCTAATTTATTATAAACTTATTAAATAATATTCCCTTCTAATTTATTATATTTAAAATATATTGAAATTTGAATTGAGATATTCTATTAATAGAAGTATTAGAAGTTTTAGATTTAGAAATAATAATTGAAGATTTAGATAATAAATTAAATAATTATAATAATAATAGATTGAATAATAATGATATACTAAATAAGCTTATTGAAGTATTAATTATTAAAATATTAACTATTTTGATTATTATAAAAAGAAATATAAATACTTATAAATTAATAGAAAATAATAGAAGTTAATAGAAATTGAAAAGAATTAAAAGAAGTTAATAGAAATTGTTAGGAGGAAATAGAAGGAGATAGAAGTTGATAGGAATTAATAAAAGATATTTATTTTGAAATTTATTATAATTTTTTCTATTATATTTTAATAATAATAATTCAAATATTATTAATAATATTTAAATTTAATTAATCAATATATTATTATTATACAATTTCATAAAATATTAGAAAATCAGGGTCTTTGAATTATATATTTACTTTTTAAATAAATTAAATTTAAAGAATATAAATATATCTTTGAAATTCTTTTATTAAAGATTTCTAAATCCTTATCAAAAACACAATCAAAAACTCTTAAACTTTTAAGGAAATAAATATTCCCCTTAATCTCTAATTAATTAAAAAAATTCGATTATTAATAAGCTATAATATCATTATGAAAAGGATCAAGATATTATTTAGAATTCTAATTAAAAACGTTTTATCGACAAAGAGATTCTGAATATTGAGATAAGCTAGAGTCATGACGGTTGACGATCTCAGGATCGTCACAGTATAAACACGTGATCAAAAATACCCCGCATTTCAAGATTACTTCCATTTCGCAACTTCTCAATACAATCACTTCCTCATCCATAGAATTGAAACGCATGATGTCAGGAACCTTGTATTTCAAACACCACCAAAAGTCAGAAGACTTTGAATTCTGACATCTCCAAATCCTTCCTGGCGTAATGATTCTCTGCCATTATGAATAGGGAATTCGGCAACGACCATAACTCTGATATCCCTGCGCCGAACGCCAGCTTTCATCAATAGCTTCAATACTGCACCAAGTGTCCTTCCAGTTGCAAGTACATCGTCTACAACCAACACAGATTTACTTTTGCTAACCAGACTTGGATCCATCTCAATCATGTTTTGTTGCAACTCTCCAGATTCCGTAGATGAAATATGTGATTGCGACTTTTCGACTGAGATAGTGGGTGGTGGAAGTTTGCCAGATTTTCGAACCAATGCCAATGTTATACCAGTCCGCGCTCCTAATGCCGATGCAAAAACAAATCCACCACATTCGCAACAAACTAAAGTATCGACTTTAGCCCATTCCCCAATGAAGTGCCTTTGCAGCAGATCAGTGCATAAGGTCAGTCCACCTGGTTGTTGACAAATGTCAAGTACGTGACGGAAATTTACACCTTGGCGTGGATGATTGGGTACCGCTCTTACCATTTTTCCAAGTCGTGCGAAGTCCTCATGCAGTAATGGCAGGAGATGCTTTTTGGCAAAATTTTCTGCAGCCCCACTGCCTAATGTGTCATTGTTGAAGACAAGACTAGGCAGGTAATGTAAATTCGACAAATTCGTACCATCAAGATCATTTTTAGCTTTGATTTCGTCACGACGTTTCCATCTGCGATCTCGAAGAACCGTTTGACTAGCGTTGACCCGAACATCAAGAACTCTGCTGTCTGGTACCAGGTGCGAGAAAGCTGTAAGCGGTGCCTCGTCTCTCATGCCAGTAATGAAAAGCACGTCACAACTGCCAGAATCATGTACAACACTCTGAAAGTGCTCCATTGGTAATTGAGGACGGTTGATCACCTGTTCCTTGTAAAATTTCGTTAAAGCTGGTCGGTGTTCCTCTTTATAAGAACGATCCGAAAGAAGCCGATTTATATCTGCACCAGTCTCCGTCGCATATTCTCGCTTAGTAGAATCGCTGATACTGACTGAACGTGCTGTGCGCATTTGACTAGTACATGTTGTGATCACAGAGGCCCAGATCTCGGCGCAAAAGTCTTTACCAGCTGCACTGTCACCTGTGACAAGTATGATCAGTTTCTGTTCTACTGGAGGCTCAAACAAAGGGCAGGCGTAAGCTATAGTATTGAATGGGTCCATAGTGCGTTTCAATTGGGCCAGACGTGGTAGGTTTACTCCGAATGCCTTAGCTGCCAGTGTGTTGTCCCTAGGATCTGGTCCAAGGTCGGCACTGTAAATTCCACTACAAAATGGCAACAAGTTTCTGACGACATCATAGACCCACTGAATAGTGTTTCGAACCACTTCAGGTTCAGTCTGGATGCGAGGCCAGACGCCAGTAATGACACAAGCAAATTCAAAATCCCGGCATCCAAAAGCAGAGTCTTTTGTTGTGTTATCACGAGCTGCCCCACCACATTGCAGCAGATGAAGATAGCAGAATGGTGTGGTGCGATTTTGAATAGCTGCTCTTAAGATATCGACGATTTGCACATCTTCAATACTATTGAAGAACAAGCATCGCTTAAATGAAGAAGATTTCCCACTGTGTCCGCCGTGCATCGTCGACATGTACATTTCAGTCTCAAATAAGCCGAAACCATCCACTTCCTTACATTGTTTTGCTGGTCCCAAAATGCTACTTACCAGCGGAGGCATTTCAAAACTCTTGTCTGCCGAAGCCTGGAACATGGTCACCCCAAGATGCAGCTGATTTTCATCTGAGTAGATATATGCATCTATGGAAAAACTCCGAGTAAGGTTTCTGGCGATGGAGTTGACATCACCAAGCTTGAGCCCCGCTTCAGTCTCTTCCCTAACAGGGAAGATCCAGTTCCAAACGGAATAATTTGGAGCCCCATAAGCTTTGAAAGTGACGCTGATAACTACTCCAAAGTTTGTGCCAGCACCTTTAATTGCCCATAATAAATCTTTCTCATTCTTGGGTCTTGTTGCACCGGCTGGCAAATTTTGGGTTGGTACTTCCCCGATATGAAAGATCTGACCAGAAATGACACTGACTATGACAGCACCTACAATGTTGTCGCATGCCAGCCCATGAAGCCTAGACAGATGCCCGATGCCGCCTTGTAACCATAAGCCAGCTCCCACACTAGGTCGGGAGCCCAAAGGTACTGTTAACCCCAACTTCATTGCTTCTCGAATAATATCTCCTGTCTTGCATCCGGCCTCAGCTAAAATTAAAGAGTTGGAACCAAGCCGTGTATTGGCATCATCTACATTATTATTTGAGGTGATAACATGTACTCGATCGAAAGATTCCATATCGAGTGAGACAGTGTCGGTCCATAGACAGTGTGCGCTGTGGCCACCACCAATTACGGTAAGTTTCAATTTGTGCTTCACAGCCCATTGAATGCATTGTTGGACATGCTTCACTGTCGTCGGCCTGAAGATCGAAGTAGGTCGATGCAAGCGAGCCTCCCAGCTTTTGACAACCCGGTCTTCTTTCGCTAATGGCACCTGTAATACGAGATCGACTAAAGCGTTCGCATGTCTTGTAAGAGATAACATACGCTGAGGTGAGCTGAACAACAAATATCCTGGCAGCTTCTTATCATGGTAAGCCAAAGCACGACATGTTTCTCTCCACTTTATTCGTAAAGCCATGTCGACTTCCACATCCTGCTTGATGAAACCCGCGACGAAGGGAGAAAATGCATCTAACACGTCATTTATGTCTGCTATAGAGACGGTTCCCGTTGGAAAAATAGCCGTATGATCAGAAATCAATCCGGCAAGCTCAAAGCACTGGTCGCGATGAAATATCACTAATTTTCCACTTTCTGGGCTTGAAACAAGCATGTTTAGCGCTTTCTTGACAAATTTCTCTTTTGGCTTCATGCCATACATGCTGTGGCAAAAAAGAATGAGATCGAAAGTTTGCCCGTCATTATTCGGATCTGTTTCGATGATATTGTTCTTCTCCTCATCGTCGAAAATAAAGGGTGCTCTACGGATATTGGGTGCAGTTTCCAAGCAAGGAAATGGCGAGCAAGAAGAAATCCAGTCCTCCAAGCTTGTAGCTGATATTTTGTTGGGCTCAAATGCAGCGTATCTTCTAATCTTTCGTCTAAGATGGAGGGGCACATAACCAAGTACGCTCTTTGAACCGGGCCCAATCTCAATCACGGAAAAAGTGGGACGTGAAGCGAGAAGTGAGGTTAGCTGTTGAGATAATTCGGGGATGATGAATTCCTCGTATGAGGTCCGTTCTGTTCCATTCATCAATACGTCGAAACCTTTGTTATACTGAGAGTCAGATAATGGTTGATTCGGAGACGACATCTCCGTCGTGACATCCCTCACCAGAGCCTTTTTCAATTCATTGAAGCTAGCCATATTGCTTTGATCAATTGATGAATGCTTAAATGGAGCTGATGAAGATTGATATGGTTATAATCGATTCAAAAAGCAAAAAAAGCCCAAAACCGAGTTTATGCAGTCACGCGCCTGCAACGTGCCAAGGAAACGAGACCCGGTTATGGAAATGAACAGCCTGTTTATGAAAATATTCATTCCTTGCACATGCAATCATTCAAAATAACGATTTATATCATCACGAGGGCACCAACAATATTTGACTCTTAAATGGCCTGTCAATGTAATGGTTTGATGTTCGGAGCAGCGGGGGGAAATGTTTTTGAATGGATGGGTTAAAAGAATGAAGATGTTTGACCCATATGTCTTTGATTAACTGCAGGCTTGGATGCTTTTTTGAGTCCGTATCTTAATGGCTAATGTGGCGGGTAACATTGTGTGCTGTTCTTGCATATTATATTACTTGTGTAACCATGGCTGAGTGGTGGGATGGTAGCTAAACAAGAAAGTCACACAAACAAAAATGGTAAAGATTTACATGAAGGCTCGATGCGCTGCCAAATCTTTATTCACTTTAAATAGGCTCTTTATTTTGGCGCCTATCACAAGCTGCAAGACTCAATAAGAAGTCATGAAGGCGACATCTCCCCAAGCGGAGAGTTTTTAGATGTTTTCACTCTCAAACAAATCTTCAGTCACTGTGGCATGGATTTCGTTCTCGCCGTTTATTATCATGTGAGCATATCAAGGTACAGTAGATACTAAAAGTTCATCGAGTTACTCTCCGTCCTATCTCTACCAAAAAACTAGCTTCGCTTCGTTTGTTTCAGTAGGGCATGAAAGTTCTTTCGTTCCTCCACGCCATTTCTCAACACACCTCTCATACATTGAGTTGATGTCATAGATTCCGTCTTTTCCACCCCTCTCATCACCATACACATATGTTTACATTCTATAATGACTGCGACTCCTAGCGGCTCTAACAACTTTTCTATTGCATCTGCTATTTGCATCGTCAAACGCTCTTGCACTTGTAGTCTTCGTGCGAAAATCTCGACTATTCGCGCAAATTTGGATAATCCAAGCACTCGTCCGTTCGCAATATACCCAATATGTACCTAGTTTAATAAATAATTAGTCTATGTACGAGTAGCGAGTCTCTAGATTTGATTAGTAAGTACTCGATTTTAAAAAACGGCTTTCGAGTTGAGCATGATTATATTCGCAATAGACGCGTGCATGTTATAGAACCATCCAACGCAGTTTCGAAAGTAGAGCTATATACTTCAAACTCGAAAAAAGGTCATTGATTCGTGTACCAGCTCTCACATGTACACACACTCGATCATAAGGGAGCAGAAAGCGGCGGCAACACATACCTTTCCAAAGAATGGCAACATGTGATGTTCGCACAGACTGAAAACATCAATATCGCTCACAATCACCATGCCCTCCATTTCTTCATTGAAAATAGCGCCATCAACCACTTCTTTCACTTCCTCCCTGTATCCTTTTGTGAAAAACCGAAGTGCTTCCGCGTATCTTTCGGGTGTTTGTTTAAGACCTTCACGATCTGTATCTTCCCCGATCTGGCACAGAAGTGTGCGGATTGTAGCTGCAATCTCATTTGGCAAAGCTCGAGGGTTTGGATCATCCACGATCTGGCTGGACTCTGTATCCGTAGTCTGGTTAAACTTTGGAGAAGTAAGGAGCTTCAGGACAAGTTTGCCTAGATCGTTGAGATTATGTCCATTGATAATCTCACCAATGCTATCGTCATCCTTCAAAACTAATTGATCGTCTGGTCCGACAAAAGCCTTGGTGAAAATATCTGAATTGATAGACATGATTTGATCGATATTATCTGAAGGGTTCGTAATGAGAAGTCTAAGTAAAGCTGAGTCGAGATCTTGACAAAAACAGGCGGTAGCTGCTCAATTTAAAAGAGCAAGTCTTTACCCCGGCATCTCGGATATCCCCACATTTTAAGCAGATGGAAAAATTAATTTTATTCTAGTCTAATTTATTGACTATTTCAACGCTATTGGAAAATGTATGTTTTTTATAGAATATTCGATGTCTGAGTATTATTAAAAATCGATCTTGAGGTTCTTAAATTATTATAGAGTAATATTGAGTCTAACATTCGACTCTGTAAATAATCGTCTAATTCCTAACAGGAGAAAGTAAATTATCCTCGCGAAATTCTAATACTAATTGTATTATAAACCTAATTAATATTGTTAAATATTATATAGCTTAAGAACTATCATTTCAATAAAGCTAATCATATAGAAAAAGTATTATTATATAAACATTAATAATTATAACATGGTTTATTAGTGAATAGATTATATTAGTGAATGAGTCATTTCGAAAATCATTTAAATCAAGCTTTTTAAAATATTAATATTTTAATAATTAATTACTATTTGTTTAAATAAAAAATATTAAAAAATAATTTAAATCTAGGTTTTTTATGATCTAATTTTTATAAAATAATTTCACTATTCTTTTCAAAAAAAAAGCAAATTGTTACAATTTTTGTTATAAAAAAAATATTTTTATAATAACAATTTTATAAATTCGAATTTCTTAAAATTAGTTAGATTTTTAAATTTTTTATATATTCAAATGTTTAATATTAAATTTTCAGAAAATTAAATTTATAAATAAAGAAAGTGCATAATTATATATAAACAAATTTTGCATATAAAATAAGTGATCTATTTATTAATATAATCTACTTACTAATAAACCACGTTATATGTATTATATCAATATTATTGGAAAACGTATGATACAACACGTGATATGACACGTGCACTACACATATAAAAGGTTTTATATATAGATTCCACTTCTATAATATATACATAATATATATTATAATTTAATTTAATATATATATATAATATATATTATAATTTAATTTAATATATATATAATATATATTATAATTTTATATTATATATATATATATATATATAACTTACTAACTATTTCTAATAAGTCATAAACCTTATTTTATAATTAATATCATTTTTGTTTTATTTTAGAATTTATATATCTATTTTTTTTATTTTTTTCTAACAAATATACAGCCAATCCAATTTAAACAAAATAAGAAACTCTTATAAGGAAATAGATTTTATTATAATGTAAAGTTTTATACTATTATAATTAGTTATAACATTATTGAATTTTTATTTGAAATTTAGTCTAAATCATTTTAAAAGATCTCTAAATATTTCTATATAACCCTAGAGGCAGCTCCTGTAATATTATGGAAATAGGCACTTTAGAGAAATACTATATTTAGTTATGTATTGTTATTTAAGATAGTGAATTTCGTAAAATTTTAATATTAAAAGAATTCAATATGTTTTTCTTAATATCTTAAAAGAATTCTATCTATTTAGTTTTTTAGATTTGTTTTATATTAATTCAAAAATATTAATCTTTTTTTAAAATATAATAACATGGTTTAACACTGAGTGCATTATATCACCGAGTGCATTACAAATTTTACATATAAAATACATCCATGTATAACTATGCACTTTCTTTATTTAATAATATAATTTTTCAAAATTTGAAATTGTAATATTTAATTATATAAATATTATAAAAATTTAATTATCTATTAAAAATTTGAATTAATATAGTAGTTATTATAGGAATAGTTTTTTTATAACGAAAATCGTGACAATTTCTACTTTTTATAAAATATAATAGAAATTTTCAACGTAGTTTAACACTGAGTAACCTATATTATCGAATAGCCTACTTTTATCTCAATTTATATCTTTCTCTTTCAACACATATTTTATCAACAATCTATAATAAATTTGAATAATTAAAAAGCTTATATACTCTTTACTATCGAATCTATTTATAAAAATAAAAAATTAAATATTCGAAAAACTACTATATTCTATAATATCCCTTATATAACTTTTTGATATAAAATAAAAGATTTATTTCTTTATATAGAAATTCGAATTAATAATTATAATATCATAAAATCAGAAAAAAAAGTAATTGTTTAATATATACTCAATATAAATTCAAAAGGATTTCTATTATAATTAAAGAATATAAAAAATATAACAAATTATATTTTTGAATCGAAGGATACAAAATATATTGAAAAGCTTTAGATATATCGATTTATAAAATATTGAATCGAATTAAAAACGTATTTTAATTATATTTATAATTTTTAAAGGATTTTTTACAAAAATCCTAAGTTTATTGAAAAATGGTTTCGATTAATTTCGAATATATAAACGAAATATAATACATCCTAAAATAATAATAATTAGTATTAAGCAAAATAGTAAAAACAAAACAATATAATTAAATAATAAAAAATAAACTATGGCAATTATATATGATAATAAGGAAAATAAAATTATACTCCTATTTCTAATAATTCAAGAACAAATTCATTTTTTCAATTAATATACCAAAACCAATTTTCCTATAGATTGAATTATTAAATTTATATCTAATGAATAAATAAATAATAAAACAGATTTAGAATAATTAAAACATTTTAATAAATATATTAAGAATCAAAGAAAAAGCAAATATCGAATATTAATACTAAATAAATATAAAAATTATAAATCAAAAGCTTTTTAAGTATATTATAAAGAGAATAATATTAAATATATATATTTACTATTACATTCAAATCATTTAATTTAATTATTTAATATAAACTATTTTAGCAATCTGAAATATTTATATAATATTCAAATTAATAAATTCATTAAAATATATATCAATTATATTTCGAAAATTAAATTCTTTATAGTTTTCAAAACTATATATAAAGAATTAATTATTTCTCAAAATATAAAATCAGGATTCTAAAAAATAGGTTTAATTCTATTTAATTCTAAAACTATATTTTCAAAATTAGATATTCAAATTCATATATTTATTCTCTTTTTTTTCAATTTAGATTAATAGATTTTTCAAATCTCTCATAATCTAATTAAAGCTTTTTTTTAATTAATATTAATTAAATTTTGAATAACTTGTTATTAATTAAGCTCTTTTATATTTATATTTGAGATTGTATTAATTCTAGCTAAAGATATAGAAAGATTAGCTTATAAGAATATATTTTTAAATATAAAGATTTATATACTTTAAATAACAAATAAAATATTAAATAAATATTGATATATAAAAAAAACTTAATTATATTAAGAAGGAATATTTATTAAATAAAAGATTTTTAATATATTATTTCAATAAAAGATTGATATTTAGATTTAATATAATAAGTATTAAAAAGAAGGGAATTTTAATAGAGAAGTATTTTTTAATTGATATTGTAATAAATATGGAAAAATAGAATATAATATAAGAATCTATCAAAATAATATAATAAATCCTAGATTATTAGATTCTTAATAGTTTTAATCAATTAATTCAATTATTATTGAATAATATGAATTTGAAAATATAAATTGAGATGAAAGTGGGCCACTCAGTGATATGGGCCATTCGGTGTTAAACTACGTTATATAAAAACTTAATATTTTTATAAAAATTATTTTCTTATTAATAAATCTTTTTTGTTTTTTAAAAAATATTGATTAATTATTAAAATATAAAAATTAGGAAAAGGCTAATTTTGGTGTATTTTGAAATGGTGCATTTGGTGATATGGTGTATTCGGTGTTAAATCACATTATTACTTTATTAGTTTATATACTATAATATTAAGTAATCAAAGTAAATAAGAGTAATAAGAAGATAATATAAGTAAATCGATATTATTCTCTATATAGAAAATAATGAAACTATTTGTAATATAATTTGAATAATTATTTATAATTAAAAATCGAGGTTGATTATTTAATATTTTCTTAGATTCTAATTTGAAAATTCTTCTTAGTCATTCTAATTTATAATTATTTAAGGTGAATTTATTCGTATCAATAGAGAACTATCAATTTTAAAGTATATCCTTTTATTACGAGAGCTGTCTTTAGGATCACGTGGAAGTGTTTAGTACTGGGTTGACTTAGTAAGGGGGTATATTAGATTCAATAAGATTATAACTTGTTGGAATACGTGACTAAGAACGTGTCACATTCTCTCCCATTTATATACAAAGTGCGTATATGAGGTAGAATGTGTATATAGCTTAGCAATACCCTTTTGTATAAAGAGGGAGATATAAATTATAATATTATTGAATCTAATACACCCCCTCACTGGATCAATTCAATATAACTAGTTGTAATTCTTATAACTATATATCACAGAGGAGTAGCTATATCGATTGATTACTTTGATTATATAATAAATATAATGTGATTTATTATTAAATAGCTCATATCATTAAGTAGTCTATTTTCACCTCAATTTATATCTTTCTTCTTTAATATATGTTTTATTAATAATCTATAATGAATTCAAATGATTAAGAAGCTTATATACTCCTTATTATTGAAACTATTTATAAAAATAAAAAATAAAAAATTTGAAAGCTGTTATACTTTATAATATTCTTTATATAACTTTTTGATATAAAATAACAGGTTTATCTATTTGTATAGAAATTTGAATGAATTATTATAATATTATAGAATTGAAAGAAAAAGTAATTATTCAATATATATTTAATATAGATTTAAAAGATTTTTTATTTAAATTTAAGAATATAAAAAATATAATAAATTATATTCTCGAATTGAAGAATATAAAGAATACTGGAAAGTTTTAGGTATATCGATTTATAAAATATCAGATCGAATTAAGAATATGTTTTAATTATATTTATAATTTTTAAAAAGCTTTTTATAAAAATCTTAAACTTATTGAAAAGTAGTTTTGATTGATTGTAAATATATAAACTGTTGGAACACGTGACTGAGAACGTATTACGTTCTGCCCGACTTATATACAAAGTGTAAGTCGACCACTCTACTTTTGGACTGTTGGTTCGAGAAGGATACGGAAGACGTAGCACCCACGTATTCGTAGGTCCTGTATGTCTAATTGTATTCTATCTAAAGAGCTAGCTATGTAGGAAAGTAGTAGGCCTTATATAGGCACTATTGAAAGAGCTAGTCTCTTTCGCATTCGCTTAATCCCTTTGATACAATAGCCATTGTATTGAAGTCATTCCTTTGAAGTGAATACCCTTGTTCACACATGAACCACTCCTGTTTTGAGTCATCCTTTTCCACCAAAAATCACTTTTTTGACTTATTAATATTTTTAATAATATTAAATATAATTTAATAAAAATCTATACATATATGACTCAAGTTATTTCAATTGTATTCTAAAAAATTTAGATTTTTAGGAATTTGTAAATCGATTTCTAAAACTTCAAAATATTGATTTTCAATTTATATAGAAATTACATATAAATTTGAAATTTTATAAAATCTATAATAACTTCTAAAAGAAAATAACTAAAAATAATCTATAAAACTTTATAATACATTTATAATATATTTATTTTAAAAGACTTTTAAAAAAAAGAAATTTCTTATAAATAAATATTTAAAAAAGTATTCTCAAAATTATAGGAATTATTTATATTATTCTAAATTTATTATATATTATATTTCTATATCTATTCATTTTTTGAATTCATTTTTAAATTTCTATATAGGTTTAGATTGGAAATCCTCAAAAATATATACAATTTTCTTTTAGTTATTATTATTAAAAAGTTATTAAAGATTATATAAAAGTTTTAAATTTATATATAATTTCTATATAAATTTGAATATTGATATTTTGAAGTTCTAAATTTCAATCCAAAAAATCCTAAAATTCTAAAAATTCTACTATAAATCCAAAATGACTTGAATTATATAAATATAAGTTTTTATTAAATTATATTCAATATTGATGGAGATATTAATAAGTCAAAAAAAAAAAGATTTTTGTTGTAAAAGGGTGACCCAAAACAGGGGTGGTTTAAAGTAGGGTGATCGACTTATATCCGAGTTCTCCATATATTATATTATTAAATTTTTAAAAAATTCTGTTTATAAATAAAGAGAGTATGTGGTTACGTATGAATGAATTTTGTATGTAAAATAAGTAATCTATACACAAATATAACCTACTCACTAGTAAAACAAGTTTTATATATATATATATGTGTGTGTGAATGTATACGTAAGTGATGATATTGTAACTAAGTTTAATTCATGACATAGACCACTGTCTAGTAAATGAACGAAGAGACAGTCACGTGATCAATACCTACCCAGGTCTGGGTTTCGTAGGAACAACTTTCTCCCTTAGCATAGTTCTTTTATTTAAGATCAGCCTTTAAAGATATTTCAAAATTGATCCTTGTGACACCCGTGACACTGAATACAAGATTTATTAACTTTGGTAAGAAATACTATCAAGACCGTGCGATTATTTTAGATCTCATCATCGATACCGCGTGACATCTTCCTAATCTATGTGAAGGATTACGGGACTCCTTGAATTTCCCGAATCTCGTTATAGGTCAAACAAGTGGTGATGATTGATGACGATTCCAATCTGAACGGGGAGGATACCAATCAGGGCGAATGGGAGGAACTGATGAGTTTCAAGCTTTGCTAGGCGCTGTGCGGAGCAACGGTATTCACGCTTCTATCTCGATGAATAGGAATGCGAGGAGAAGATGCAGGAAAATTGTAAGGAATGGAGCCAATTCTGTGGAGGTGGTTCGGGACACTCTACATGCGTTGACAAACGCTGTTTTTGTCAACTTCAGTGAAAGGTTCTATTGTGGAGTCAGGAGAAGGAGAAAAGAAATTGTATAATAATTTTATATAATGAGGAGGGACATAGCTCGGCCAAGTGAGGTTATCTTTTGGTAGATAAAGAGGAAAAAAAAATGAAAATATGAACGAAGCTTTACGTTAATGAAACTAAAAAAAAGTGAGAACCCCATCTAACCACCTCCGAGGACCAATGATCACTTCTGGTTGGTTCTGAAAATTTTTGTACCATCCTCATTAGCTATCGACTATACCCAGCTTCGGCACGAAATACTTGTGCACAGAAAGCTTTCGAATTATGCCCATCATCAATATGTTTGTTACACTTTGACTCCAGGTATCGCTCTTACATACGATCCTATACATAAACCCGAATTATTAGACCACTTACTCGGAGATCCATATACAACTGAGTAATTACCCTTAGGCACTTAAAAAATTTCTTTACTTTTAATCATGAAAATCAAGTGTGTTATATATATGTTATATATACTACAGGTACAAACACTACCGTGTTAGGCGACTGCGTCGCTTAATTCGAATACATATAAAAAGCACAATTACTATAATCAATCTACTTTATTATGTTTATTACAACTTTTTTCCCTAATTAAAATAACCAAGTAGTATAACGTAGTTTAATACTGAATAGACTATATCACCAAGTGGGTCATTATTTTTACATACAAAATTCGTTTATGTATAACTATATACTTTCTTTATTTATAAACAGAATTCTCTAAAAATTGAAATTAAAAAATTGAATTATATAAATAATATAAAAATCTAATTATTTATTGAAAATTCAAATTATTATAATAATTATTATAGAAATATTTCTTTTATAACGAAAATCATAACAATTTCTACTTTTTTTTAAAAAATATAAGAAATTTTTATATTAAAAATAGATTTATAAAAAACTAAATTTTCATTATTATTTTATATTAATTTTCTTTTAAAAAATAATAATTGATTATTAAAATACAAATATTAAAAAAGTATTAATTTTGATGTATTTTGAAGTGGCCTATTTGATAATATAGTTCATTTAGTGTTAAACTATGTTAACGTGATTTATTATTAAATAAATCATATTATTGAATAGGTCATTTTAAAATATATCAAAATTAATACTTTTTTAATATTTGTATTTTAATAATTAATTATTATTTTTTAAAAGAAAATTAATATAAAATAATAATAAGAATTTAATTCTTTATAAATTTAATTTTGATATAAAATTTTCTTATATTTTCAAAAAAAAGTAGAAATTATTATGATTTTTATTACAAAAGAAATATTTCTATAATAACTATTATAATAATTTGAATTTTCAATAAATAATTAGATTTTCATATTATTTATATAATTAAATTTTTTAATTTCAATTTTTAGAGAATTCTATTTATAAATAAAGAAAATGTATAATTATATACAAATGAATTTTGTATATAAAAATGATGGTCCACTTAATGATATAATCCACTCGATGATAAATCACGTTATTTATATTTATATTATATGAATAAATTATTCACAAGTAATCTGTGAATTATCTATCCAGAGCGGGTAGGGTATTCTTGGGGTTTTAATACATAATCTGCCCTACAAGATTGTCCATCAAAAAACAAAGATGAAAATCCCAAAAAAAAGAATTAACAAGAATTTGTTGTTATCATTATCTCTCCATTCATCTTCTTATTTCCATAATATCTATCACTACATCTACAACTTGAACATCCCCGCTGCCATCATTATCCTCATCGCCATCCCTATCGTCATCAACCTCACTTTATTAATAATCTCATCTATCTTCTCTACAAAATCCCCGTCTCATCCCCCTACCCTATGATTCAAGACGCCGCTCTTCACCCATTACGCGAAGTACTCCCGCTGTTCTCAAAATTCGAATAGAGACTAAAGAAGGAGTGTAGGTTTGTATCATCATCACCACCATACACTCATAATTTACAAATAAGAAAATTCTCTCCTCTCCTTCCCCCCTCCTCACACCACGATCCCCTTTTCCCCTCCCAAATAAATATTCACATACGAAAATAAAAAATGAAAAAAGAGAGACAAAAGAAAGAAAAAAACGAAAATAGAAAAATAGGCAAACGAATGTAATCAACATTTACATTTTTGACCAAAAGGAATGTGAGCTATGCTTTATACATAATATTACAATATTAACACCAAGAATCTCATCACCTACCTGCTCCTGCAATTCACCCACCTGGTGCTCTCCCCGTTGATATCTACCCTTTTGAAAAGGGAAAAACAAAAAAGAAAAAAACTCCTCAAATACTCCTCAAATACACCAGCTTGATCGCTCGATTGCCATATCCATCCTTCTTTTCTAATTCTTCTCTCCCAACTCCCCTCTCAGAAACCTTTATCTTCACCACAACGAGAAACAAGAATATCAGAGTAGCAGAACAAGAGAATAAGAAGATACAATAAGAACAGATCAGAGATGCAACAAAAATATCTCAATTTAATATCAAACTTCATTCGATCTTCGATCTTTGATTTCTCTCCTTTAGCGCTTCTCTCTTTTCTCCTATTACCTCAGTCACTTCTCATCCCTTCTTATTTTGTTGTTTCAATTCATTTCTTATCTCTTTCTCTCTTGTATTCATCCACTTACTCACTTCTTACTCCCTATCTCTCCCTTCTCACTTACTCAGTCTTCCCTTTTTACATGCCTCTCATCGCTTATCACTTATCCATTCTTTCACCTCTTATCTAGTTCCATTCTTTAGCCCTCCATCCTTCCATACATCCCATCCCTTCCCTTCCCTTCCCCTCTACTCTCTTCCCCTATCTTCCCCTAACCCATACCCGAAATCAACATCCAACGCCTATACCCAACATCCAATACGCCCCCCCCGATATCCATATTCAATATCCAACGCCCGTACCCAAACTCTAAATCTACTCCTCAAACCCCAAACCCCAAACCTCAAATGCCCACCTCTTAAAACCATATCCAACACCCAACCTCAAACCTCAAACCCCAAACCCCAAACAAACCATCCAACCAAACAGCTCTTATCTATAACCCTCATCCACCCATCCACTATCCACTATCCACTATCCACTATCCATCCACCTAATTTCCCTATTTGCCCCCCCATCCCCATCCCCAGTCCTCGCATTGCCAATCCCAATTCCCATATCATTCCCATTTCCATCCCCATTTCCATCCCCATTCCCATTCCCTACCACACTATACGGATGCTCATCCTAATGATTATCGTCATCATCGTCATCATCGTCATCATCATTATCATCGTAACCATCGTCATAAGCAGTACAAACCATCCTCTCAATCAGGAGGGAAGAAACCACAAATACAATAGAAAGAAACCTTAGAACTTCAGACTTTTTACATATGAGAGTAAAAAGCACATAAGGTAAGCAGGTAGATTCCCCGAACAAAAGCAGTGAGAAAAATTAAAAGATACAAGAGAGGAAATTCATGATATACTGTCCATTTATTTACTTATTTACTGTGGAATACCTCCACACTCACAATGTAACACAATACACTACAACTCTGATATCTGCAGCCCACAAACTACCATTTCCGTCCAACCCCCACCACCCCACCAACTTTCTCACCAACCACAAAAAAACCACCTGACAAAAGAAATAGAACTAATATTCTCAGAGAGTGACACATCCCAAACCATTCATAAATCATAAGCCCACCCAAGATCCAACCAGCACATACCGAGCCCTCTCCTTTCCAAAGATAAAAGACAAGAACTCCGGTGCTAAATGGACGGACGGATATATAACTATTTTAACCCCAACTCCCTTGCTCCTTGCTTCGCAATGTACTGTTCCCCCCATTCCATCCCTAAGTATTACCAGAAATATTAAACACCTCCGCAGCCCAAACCCTAATCGTTCAACCAGAATATAAACATCTCGGCTCTCCCACCCATACCTCTTGACCCACTAAGACCTTCCTTGACTTCTTCCCCTGACTGGTGTTGCAGTAGTTGCTGGTGCACTTATATCTCTCCTCGATCCACCCTCTACCATCTGCTTTCTCGGAGTCATCTTGCCTTCTGCCAAACTTCTAGCTCTACCTCTTCTTTCCCTAATCATAGCCAAAGCTTCTTCTCTTGACACTGTTGCTGTCAAAGCTGGATCAACTGTACCATTTGGAAGAGTGAGGGATTTTGGTGTACTTGGTGCAAACTCGAGTTTTTGTTCTTCTGAGGGAGAAGCAAGTGGAATGCGGGTTGTAGTTGACACTGTGTGGAAAGCAGGTTCATGGCGATACTCGTGTTCGTGATTTTCATGTTCATGCTCATGGGTATGGGGGTGATGAATTGTGGTTGAAGTGGAACCATTTAGATCTTCAGGATTTGTTTCGTCTTTGAATTCGTTCTCAGGGAGATTGATTGGGCTTTGAAGTGATCTGGTGACTTTTGGACTGGTTGGCTCGTCAAAGATAGAGAGTAAAGAAGTATTGGTATCGGAAACAAGAGCCGCAGCTGGTGGATCATGTGAGGGAGTCACATCTCTTCGTTGATGAGTAGAATCTTCCGATGTTTGCTCGAAATTCATTTTGGTATCCAAGGATGTATTCTCAACTGGTTTTGTTGCGGATTCTTCAGGTACAGATTTGAAAATACCTTCAGAAGGTACAAAAATTGTACTTGTTTTTTGAGTTTTAGATTGTCTTGTTGACTCTTCACGATGTTCTTGTGTATCGGTCGACTTTCTTTTGTTGGATTTTGGTTCGCATGAATGGATGCTAGATTCCATCTCCAGAAATTCGACTTGATCAAGGGCTCGGTTTGCTCTTTGAATCTCCCAATCCAATTTGCGCCTAAGTTCATCAAGTTCCTCTTGTCCAGCGCCAGATGCTAATGCCATAGCATCTATGGATTTTCGATCATTCTTTGGCGATGGGAATTCGTCCTTGGTGGATTGTGGTAATGGTATATGTCCTTCTGCTGCAATTCTGGCGATTTCTTCATTCTTGGCGATCGTCTTAAATGCATCCCTCTCCTGTTCAACCAACTGAATCTTCTCTTGTAATCTTGCCAACTTTTCCTGCGCTTCAACAAGTTGATATTTTGCTGTAAATGCTTCTTGTTCCCTCTTCACACTTCGTGCTTTTTCTTGTTCCAAACCACCTTGAACCATCCTTAATGTATCCCTTGAAGATTTGAGTTCTTCTTGTAATTTGACAACGACCGATTGTGATTTGAAACCTTCTTTTCGAGCTCTTCGAATTTCCTTTTCCCATAGTGCTTGTGTATGTGAATGTGTTTCCTTGGCTCGACCATAATTTTCCTAATAGAATGAGAGGTAAGCAGATGATCAGAATGACGCGCATATCGATAACATACCATAACACTTTCAAGTCTTTCTCCAACCTTTCTTTCCCGTTCTTTTCCTTCCTCAACTTGTCTCCTTAATATCCTAGCCTCATCCCTATATCTGCGCATCTCACTCTCTGCCTCCTCTCTTCCGACCATGGCGCGCTTCAAAGCCGCATCGTTTGCTTTTCTTTCTAATTGTTTCCCTTGATAAGCCAAAGAATTGAACTGAGCAATCTTCTCGTTGACTGAACTATCTCTTGAATGTTTACTCGATTTCGAACCCTTCTCTGTAGTAGTAGGAGATGTCGGTAAATCCCATTGTTTTTGTTGATTGGCACGTTCAGGAGATATTTGATTTAATGGAGATCCTGGAGGACAATTCTCTGTGAGCTTTTTAGGTGAATCCATGATTGGATTTGAGTCAGAATGAGGTTGAATGAATTTGATTGTATAACCAAAAATCTATCAGTCAGTATGATGTCTTGAAAAAGGATTGTACAAACTCTGATATTAAGTTTATGGAGATATTATTGTGAATTGTGGTCCGAGTTTGGATTGTTTACTTCACTTACTAGTGCTTATCTTGGTTAGTGTGGTTACCCGGAGAACAACAACAAAAGATGGATTTTGGAGCCAAAGCTGACTAATACACAGTCAAGATAGCAGGGGTCTGAAGAAAGATGGGATGAAAATTTAATAACAGAGTGAATAGCATGAATGATTGGTATGGTGGACATCTGAAAGAGGTGTAAAGAAAGAAAATTTATATTTAATATTCCAATGCTTGAATTTTGATTGGTTGCTTTGTCTATAACCTTACTCATTTTGGTAAAATGATAGTACTTCAAATCCTTACTCTTGACTCGGCATCTATAAACATCATGATAATTTGAAGCCGTATTGTCCATATCAATCAGAAAGAACATGACGCTCCGCTGGGCCACTGCCGTGGAGGCTTCTTCGCTTCGCTCTAGAGGAGATGGATGTGATAGTAAACACTTTCTGTTTGTTGATGATTCTCTCCAGTTCAAACTCCGTAAAACACCACTACCCTATTCCACCGTTGTCATGGTCGTGTGCTTGAAGATAACGTCGTAGACGGGTCTCTTCTCGGACTACTGGGAACTTTTCTGGACAGGTAACACCATTCAATGAGTTTATTCCCTCAACAAATCCGAGTATATCAACACAACTTGATATTGACTTCCGATTAGTCTGCCTCCACGGCAGTGGCCCCCGGAGGGCCAGCGGAGCGTCTTTGCGAGACGATGAACCACAATCATCAAAGCAAACCTCCAGAACCTATAATTTACCAAGTTCGGAAGTCTTCTGTTGATTACCTTAAGAGATAGATAGTCTTCCGCTCCCTCCCTCGCCCACCAACGCTGCAGGGCTCTGAGTGCCAGCGGAGCGCATTTTCGATGGACTGTTTGATTCTATTAGTATTGATTAGAGACTGGGGCTTTCACAAGAGCCAGTCCAAGTTTCTTCCTATACTTGTAGCAATATATATATATGCTCCATCTCACGGTGATTCTGGAAGACAGAGAAAGAGGCCCGTTAGGTAAACTCCATACTCTTTTCGGTCCATCAATATGACGATTGAGCTCATTGAGTGAATCTCAACCGTACCGTATCTATTTCACTGAGCAGCCTCATCATATTCCCAAGCCCAATCTAGGCATCTAGGCATCTAGGCATCTTTTTGCGGTGATTTCTCAATAATTGTCTTTTTCTTCGTATACAAATACCTCGTCAACAACCAGCACACCACCACTTTTCTTTGCTTACTGATTGACTCGCCAAAGATCAACATACCCACCAAAGCATGACATTGCAGTTCCAGACACCAATCAAGTACACTAAATACTCTAAAAACAAGGAATTTCTCCTAGAATGTACGGAAAAAAAAGAAATGGAGACAAAATGGAAGTTATGAAACGGGGACATGTTTGATAGAAGAATCTTTACTCTCGGTGCAATTGATAAAATTCCGATCATGATAACGAGACTAAGGTAGGTAGCTTGTTGATATTATATACCTAGTAGCTAGACCCCTTGGTCCTGAACATTTATCGAGGGTACAAGACCAACACCTCGGAAAAGATAGGGTGAGAGGTTTGTAGGCGAGTGAAGGGATGGAATTTTGTATGGGGGATGGGAGTGAAGATAGAAGCAAAGAAGAAAAGAAAGAAATAATTACCTCGAGGTAAGATAATGAATTGACCTATGAACTTGAAGAAATTCACAACAGGATAGATGTAAGGCGATAGATATCAATAACCATAGGAGAATTAAAAATAGATACTTGAGTTTCGAGTTGATCGATATCTTTTAATATTCTTTTAATATTGTTTTAATATTCCTTTAGTATTTTTCCCTTTTCCAACTCTATCAGAACGTATCAAATCTTTGCCGCCATCCAGTCAAAAACAGAAAGTAACTCCATATGAATATCTCTTCGCTCTTTATCTCTCTCTCGTTTCTCTCGTTTCTCTCGTTTCTCTCGTTTCTCTCGTCTCTCTCGTCTCCCTCGTCTATCCGCTCTCCTCTATAAAAGTGCGGGAGTGCGGGCAGCGGATAGAAAAGTTAAGGATAAAAAAAATTCCTCGCGCCCGGTTCAATCAACTAAACCCTTTTCGTCATTAGTTCCCACTTAGCGCACTGTCTCTGTGGGTAATTTCGGAAGCTGTCCATCTTCACACTTGTTAACATAAAATCTTTTCCTGGGGCCAAAAATACAACTTCTTCTTCCCATTCTTCTTCTTGTTTTTCCAACATCAACCACCTTAATACCATCTCCTCTCAATCCTTTTTCGATCTTTAGATCATCAATACCGTCAATATGAGCAACTTACCACCAAAGAAGGAGTCCGTTATGGGCGTGTAAGTTATAACTCTTTTCCTTTACCAATTCTGGATTCTCGTTTTCCTTGTGAAAGAGCTCGAAGATGGATGGAATTTTGATTGATTTTTCGGAATGCCACATCAACAACTATATCAAGATGGAACCGAGAGATGAAACAAGAAAGAGATCAATTGATATATTTCGAATATTATCCAGGTCTTTGTTATCCCACATCGATAATCCCTAAAGTCATCGTTGTTGGCCAATGGCATTCCTGATCAAGCAGATATTCCATTCTGGCCCCGAGTTCCCACAAACAAATCTTTTCAAGTCAACCATGATACTGACAATCTTTCAATAGTCCACCTTTCGTCATTGACTTCTTGAGTACGTTTATCTCCCATCACTTCGAAATCGACAAGTTTTACAATATTTCCCGATGGAATTTGAAATGATAATGGATTTCGGAGGGGTTTTGGTATGATTTTCACAATACTGATTTGTGCGATAGTGGGTGGTGTCTCCGCTGCCGTCTCCAAGACCGCTGCTGCTCCCATCGAGCGTGTCAAGCTCTTGATCCAAAACCAGGTATGTTTACACTGAACATTTCTCTTCAATCTATTCTTGCAGATACCAAAATTTGCACATGCACATGTTCAGATTAAAGTAACGTGCACGATTTCCAATTCGGGTATCTGAAATATGGATAATCATTACCCCGAAAAGAATTCCATCCCACCTTGGAATTTACATTTACTAATACAATCGTTTTATAGGATGAGATGTTGAAGACTGGTCGTCTTGACCGTAAATACGATGGTATCGTTGAGTGCTTCAAGCGTACCACCGCACAAGAAGGTGTTGCCTCCTTATGGAGAGGTAACACTGCCAACGTCATCCGTTACTTCCCTACACAAGCCTTGAACTTCGCTTTCCGTGATACCTACAAGTCGATGTTCAATTTCAAGAAGGACCGTGATGGATATGCTAAGTGGATGGCCGGTAACTTGGCTTCCGGTGGTGTAAGTTTTTTCCTCGGATCCTTTTCATCATACGAATACTAATTCAATCAAACAGGCTGCTGGTGCCACTTCCCTCCTCTTCGTCTACTCCCTCGATTACGCCCGTACCCGTCTTGCCAACGACAACAAGAACGCCAAGACCGGTGGTGACCGTCAATTCAACGGTTTGGTCGATGTTTACAAGAAGACCCTCGCTTCCGATGGTATTGCCGGTCTCTACCGTGGTTTCGGTCCTTCCGTTGCTGGTATCGTCGTTTACCGTGGTCTTTACTTCGGTATGTACGATTCCATCAAGCCAGTCCTCCTTGTTGGACCTCTTGAGGGTAACTTCCTTGCATCCTTCTTGCTCGGATGGACTGTCACCACTGGTGCCGGTATCGCTTCTTACCCATTGGACACCATCCGTCGTCGTATGATGATGACTTCTGGTGAGGCCGTCAAGTACAAGTCTTCCTTGGATGCTGGTCGTCAAATCGTTGCCAAGGAGGGAGTTAAGTCTCTCTTCAAGGGTGCTGGTGCCAACATTCTCCGTGGTGTTGCAGGTGCCGGTGTCTTGTCCATCTACGATCAAATGCAAGTCTTGATGTTCGGAAAGGCATTCAAGTAAACGTATGTAGAATGGAGTCAAGGGGGGGGTTGATTGTGATGGTGGTTGATGATAATGCGAAATGAGCGCCTTTGGGGTCGGTCGCCGTGGTTGAAAAGCGACAAGGTTGAAGTTGTTGCAGACATCCATTGCTATGGTGTTGGAGCAACTTGCAATGATAGTTTGCCATAAAAAAAGAAAAGACAAACTAGTCGCCGCTGTACTTTATTACCTAAGCAATTTTTCCCTGTTCCTCCTTTTGATCTTGTTGTCTTTAAAGTTTTATCTCATTTGATTCTCATGTGCCGAAAAGTTTCTTTTTGCTTGATTATTATTTTGGGCCGCGAGTTCAATACATAGATTGTGAAGATGGATGGATCGTGGATTAAGAGGTGTTAAAGAATATGAGGTTTATAAACTAACTACGTGTTGGATCCTTGCATGTTGTGATATTATGCCAATGATAAAGTATGCTTGGGCTTGCAAGATAAGTGTGAGAGTGATTAGTTGAGTGAGGTCCGAGTAAAGTGCAAATGTAGGTATGTGATGAAGTGGGCGTGGTGTGCATACATTCTACGTTTATGGGCTGAGACTAGGAAAAGTTGGGGGATGGGGAAGGGTTAAGAGTGAATGGGGACGGTGACTGATGGGGAAGGGGAGAGGGGAGAAGGGAGAGGAAGCAGCCCTTTTGTGGGGGATGTTGGGGAAGATGAGGAGTGGAGCTGAGGGATGAAGATGAGGGTAAGGCGTGGTCGATGGATATTGTATGAATATGTATGTGATTAGAAAGGGAGTGAGGTGAATAGAATGAGAAAAAAAAAACGAAAGTGGATAGATCGAGAACCAACCACCAGTAACTGGAGAGGACATATCGAAGGTAGTGCGTGCATACGAGAAGGTGATGGATGTATAAAGATATCTTAAATCTCGAATTTTCTTTTGTATCAACAAGAATGGAGGTCGACAAACGATATTTGCAGGTGGCTGCGGCCTGTGGGCTGTGGTGTATTGTGTTTGTTGATTGATGAGGATTTTCTTATTTGTATTGAGGTGAAGGATGTTCATGGGGTGATTTGGAGAAGGGGAGATGGATAGTGGGTAGTTGAGTAGTTGAGTAGAGACTGACGATGATGGTAACGAAAGACATGTCTGTGATGAAAATACTCATAGCGAGGCCAGATGGGCAGTAACTGACTTGATGGGATGTGAAGTGGACGCCCGAAATCTGAGAAGGGTGGAAGAGGGGATGATGATTTGAATACACTGGGAGTGCCAGTGTGGTGTTCTTGCAGCCCTTTGTAATCATTTTGTAACTAGGTAATGTTTAGAGGCATGGGATGAGGTTCTACGAGAAGGAGGCTTTTATAGAAAAAGACGGGATGTGAGAATGAAGATTGAGGGGGGGAAGTGCGGATTTGATGGATGGGTGGATGGATGGATAGTGAATTAAGTTTGATAAGAGTTTCTTGAGTTATATAATTCTTTGGGGTTTGTCTCGGAGTTTCCTCAGGCTCTGGAATGATTTGAGGGGGGAGGGGTGTGATGAGTTGGTTCTTATATTGAGACCAGAGTTTACGAGTCGGGGTTAAATAGTCAGGAGGTGTAAGATCCACAGGAACTGCTTTGTTTTCCTTTGTTTTCTTCATTGTGAATTCTGTACATACGGGTTATAGCCACATTTATGCGCGGTGTTATTTTGTACAACACAAGTAAGATGGGTGCGACGAATTGCGAGTGAGAGAAGTAAGATAGATAGGAGAGGGGGATAGACTGGACGGGCTGAGGGAATGAGTTTGGGTAATAAGGGATCGATAATGAGATATTTTTGCTAGCGCTTGTTTGAATGGGAAAACGTGGACGTTATACATGAGGATTGACAATAAGGGGGTGTTAGTGACGGTGGAAATGATGATAACAAGTAACTGCTTAACCAATAATAATCTGGCGTACTGAGTTGGGAAATCTCTGGATCTGCTAGCATCGAGGTTCCTATCATAATTCTCTAGATAATTGTAATACGAAGATGATCGAAAAAATCAATTATCGATGGGACCTAGATTATCCTGGCCAGGGATATTCAAGAGGGTTTTGAGGAGATGAGAAAAATAAGTTAAGAGGTTTTATACTAGAATTTGGAGAGAAAAGAGAAGGTCAGGATTCCCGGCTGTAGGTAGTTATGACTGGAATCTGTGCCCTTGTGCGAGTATTATCTGATGCGTATACCGATCTGTGTTTCTTATAAATCTTGGTTTGAAATTCACTGGGAATTGAAAAATAATTTTATGTGATAGGCTAGGGATAGAAATTAAATTCTTAGTGTTAGGGGTAGGAATAATAGGTAACAAGTGATTCTAGTTTTCTTCTTTGTAGAGACTTCTACCCTATTACCATACCGGGTATAGGTTGCGGTATTGTATTTAGTGGAATATATGAATGGAGCAGGGGAAAGGCGAAAGCAACAGAAGTGATGGGAGGTGCAGTGGGATAGTATTGATGTTGGGGAATAGTGTCATAGTATGGGGATGCACATGAGGAGGGTGTTTGACAGCAAAAGAATAGTGGTGAAGCGAGGGGAAGAGGTATATTGATGATGAAAACAAGGGATGATACTGACAATGAAAGATACAAATGATAAAATAGTAGATATCGGAGGGGTTTAATCCATATGTTCCAAAGAAACATCTATCAATCAGCTTGCCATAACACTTCAAGAAGACATGCAAGTACCGAGCCGTCTCAGTGATTCCATATTGAATCAACTAGTTGCACACGCGATATGATTAGTATTCAAGCAGAAGAAAACTATGAAGGTTTTATAGTCAAGATCGAGGAAAGAAACAGAGGCAGAACCCAGGAAAATTGGATATGTGTTGGATGAAAATGGTTGAGGAAAATGAAGTCAAATGACCATCTCGTCTACAGAGAGCGGAATTTTTTGAAAAGATATGTAAATCTACTGACTGGAGTCGAGTTTTGATTTTTCTGTTAAAATAATTACTAAACCCTACGCAATTTGGAACAGGTTTGTGGTATGGTATAGGAGCTTGCAATGTCTAGATGGGAGGAGAATTGAGATGTTGAGATACGGCCAGAAGGGAATTTGGTGAGGAGAAATAAGCGGATTAGTTGCGCAGAGGGCCAGAATTAGAGTGAGTGTAGTTTTGGGGGTAGATCTATTCTTGACAACAATAATTCTCAAAATAAGAAGTCGATAGCTGAACAAATCGACAACAAAGAAGGAAACAATTTTCTTATATAGGACGAAAACATTTGGGAGTCCAAATTGGACTCTTAAAGTTGTTAGAGAAAGCGAGTATATGAGACCCAGTGTAAAATTGTCATCGCTGATTCTTATTCTTGATTTATTGCTTTGGAGAATAGAAGAGTATACGTGACAAAGAGGGCTTTTATATTAGAAGCGTGAGCAAAGATAGATAAGAGACTCGGTAGAGTAGATATATAGCGCGGAAAAATATGATCTTGTTAACGGTCGGTATGAAGGAAAGTGTAAATTGATGTAGATAGACACTAAGGTATATAAATCTGTGTCATATCCTGCTTCTATTTTCCTGTAAAATTACTTGAAATTTGTCAACTGCAAGAAGTATGGAATTTTGGTTTCGTAGGTATTCACAGTGATGCAGGGTGTGGGAAATGGAGAGAAGTTTGAGAGAATGCAGATGCGTACTTCGAAGAAGCATGAATGTGAAGGTGAGCAATTGGTAAGCGATGATTCTGTGATAGCAAGCGAGCTTAGTGAGAAATAAATAGAAGAATCGAGGTTGATGACAATAAGAGGAGTCATTGATGATAATTGCAATGTCATTAACATGCTTCTGGCGAAACTGAATAGTTAATTTAATTGTCGAAATTTGCAGGGAGAAAATGAAGGATAGATATAAGAGTATAAAAAGGATCTGGACTCTGAGAATGATATCTTTATTATAATTTTGATCCTGTCGATACTCAAAAGATAATTTCCTAGGTTATAAGAAGTCATATTGTAGTTTTTTACTTATTAACGGGCCCCTTTTCCACATTGAACATCTTGATCAATTAACCGATTCTAATCAGAATTTCCCAAAAAATCATTACTCCATCCGATAATTTAGATTAAAATTAAAACTCAAATGATAATTTTCAATTGTAATAACAACTTTGGTTGCACCGGAAAGGTTCGATAGGCCCCTTGTTCGCTTGTTTGAATTTTGCTCACTTCGCTTATATAATAACTCAGACGATTGAGCTCTTAGGGCTGAGAGGCTTCTCCAAGGCATACATTAGACTTTTTTACTTCTTTCCTTCTTTGATCGACGACAACCATCCTGAGTTAAAGTAAAAGTCAGCCCAATAATTGCAATGTCAAAGATGGTGTTGTTACGCGGGCTTTCTATGTTGTTTCCATACCAGATCTTTCATTTCGAAATCCAGATTCTTCGAGATTCGAAATATCAAACCCCATTTCCCCAACTGACACCCACGCGACAATAATAAGGTCTTCTTACCAGTCATCGGATATCCGTGCTTCTGCATTAAAGGAGCTGTGTGGTGAAAGTACCAAAGTTATATTTAATGATAGAATATCCCAACCCTCGCTAAAATCACAAGCCGACCGAAAAGTTTGTTTGGTGGGCTTGTGTATTGCGAAGTAGATTGCCTGTTTATCAATTCGCTTCAAGTGATTCTCCCAACCCTATCCCAGTAGCCAAAAAACATTTGCTATCTTACGGTGTCGAGATATTGGCTCTGGGTCTCAACATTCGTATCATTCTAATGCAAACTCAGCGGTGAAACCTACCGTATGAACCCGTAATGAATTGCATGATTTCTCCTAAGTGAATGAATGAGCTAGGAAAGGGTTGAGTTCGATGTAGACTGCAAAGCTCGATAGGTTTAGAATCATTCCAAGAATCCATTCCAGTGTAGGCAATAGTATACTATAATGAAACTATGGCGTGTATTAGTATATTGATATTACAGTTAGTATGTATAAAAAGAAAACTATATTATTTTTATATATATTTATATATCTAAAGAATACTAATAATATATAAAAATATTAGAATTTAATACAAAATATATATTTCTATTTAAATTAAATAATAAAATTCCATTTCTTATTTCAAATTAAATAGGAATTTCTTATTTCTAGTTTAATTTGAATAGAAAGGTATATTTTATATTGAATTCTAGTATTTCAGTATATTATTAATAATATTGAATATTTTCAATAATATTGAATTCTATATTATATATATACATATTTCGAAAAAACTTGATACACACTATTAAACTAACCCGTATACGAAATACGGGAAATACTATTGCCTACACTGGTCCATTCGCGATGGGCTCGGAAGAAAGAAACAGCAATTTCAATGGACTGTCAGTTTTGGTCTGCTCAATTGTTGGTAGTAAATTCACGTCAAGACATAATTTAGACAGGTTTGTTGTATTAGAAAGAAGGAAACAGTTCTAAGTGATAATATTCAGAACAAAGAACGTTGCCACATGCCCCTGAACTATAAGGGGGCTCAAGCTTTCGGTAAAATGATAGCTAAAATAACGGACAGTAGTAGTAAACAGTAGTCAGTCGTACTTTTATATATAGTTTCTCCATTTCAACAAACAGTTAACAACTTCGTAGAAACTTACATTGTCCAGTCTAACTCTGATACTCTTTTACAATCCATACGATCCTCTTTCATTTCAATCACCTCATCTATTGGCAATGGAGTTCACCGCTTACCAAAGTGTCACCATGCTGCTCCTTGTGTCTACTATTATGCCGAGTTCTATCGTCTTACTTTTGGGAACAATTATGGCATCAAGTTTTCTATTTAAATTTGGTATCAACACCACGATTGAGAGATTCTGGGATACAATCACTCTTACTAGGCTTCTTTTTATTATTCAACTGCTTTTAGAGAGTATCATGGATATTCCAGACAATTTGAAGGCTATCGTTACGGCATCCGCAGCGATTATCGACATGTACACTCAAACAATTGGATTGCACGCAATGAACACGAAGTTCCTTGCTGCCATCGGCGAAGATGGATCTCCCCTGATTCGAAATGGACCTGAGCGAAAAGAACTTCAGTCGCTCCAGAAGTATAGCTTCGTTGTTGCTAAGATAGTGATGGTTGTTGGTGCAATTCTTTTAGTATCTGTTGGTGTCATTTTTATCGCTGTTGTCGTTCAATTTGTATCCACTATCAGATAAGTGATCGATTTTTACCACATGTAATGGCTTTTAGTCGAATTTTCATGCTAATAACTATACAGAAAGATAAATTCTACTGGAACTTTGTAATGAATTCAAGGCACTCATACTGCACCGGCCTACGACCTTGTCATTTACCGGGCATCCATCTTGACTGAACAACACTACTGAAGATAAAGCGACACACGCCAATCTAGGAGAGTTGGGCGGTCCCCGATAAAGCTTCCTTTCGTCATCAATGGTTATGGACTTTGCATCTTTGGCGGTACTTCATAGTTACCACGATTATTATATATGGTTGAGGTCATACCGAGACTAGTAAAATTCGCATTTATACAATTTTAAAATGCACAATAACAGTAATGGTCTCCAAAGAGTGGAAACTCGTGACCTCAAATGTACTTGTGAATTATAGGTCAAGACTTGGTCTGTGAATAGTATCATTCGAGTTCCTAGAAAGAATTCATTTTAGATTTTGAGAAATCGACGAAAAGGAATGCTCGGGGAAATGCAAAATGGAATCGGCTTCCTTTAAGATGAATCTATGAGGTAATAAAGTTTTGACAGTGGAATGAAGATTATGCTGATATCCAAAAGATTCAGTATGCAAGAAAAGCAAAAGCCTCACTGAAATATAATAACTATGAAAACAGGTCCCGCCAATGAGTATATGTACAGGCAGGATATTTCTCAGCTTTCGAAAATTCCAACGATTTTATTCTTCAGTTGTTTGATGTCAAAACTCACATTGTGATTATTTAATTTTTGATAACAATCTTAACAGTTTTCAAGATATGCGAGTTGATATATTAAGAAATTCTCACAAGTCAACTTTTAAAGTATTCCGTTCCTACGTACGCCCGCTAATGGCCTGATCACGGTCTTAGGGTAGTAGTAGCTTACTTCTTAATACTATATCAAATAGCTTCTAGAAGCTCTTTATAAGTCAATCAATACTTTTTTTAAGGTTTTCTATCTTAGATAATATCCTATTATAAAAATCTCATTAAAGAAAGAGAAAAAATAATAGGGTTAGAGATTACAGCTTGTAATGAAAGATCATATCACGGGGCAGGCAGGCAGAAATAGGCTCTAGTAACTTGCCCTGATTCGGCAAAATTATATTGATTTAGATAATAGATTCAAATTGAAGATTAGGATGTAGCTCAAAGAGCTACAATATAGGATCTTCCAAATTAAAGATATACAGAATTTTCATAAGCGAGCTAGTCCGATCAGGCCCTAGCTCACTTGCACTCCAGCGTAAGCGCTCGTTTCGGTCCTATCCGATAGGACCAACATGTCACGTGGTTCCACACCGTGACATTAAGACTATAAAAGCTAAGTTTAAAGAAACTATCATAAGAAAGTTGTATTTATTTGAGATAAGTATAATAAGTATATATTTCTTTAATTTTCCAGGAAGATTTCTTAAATAATATATAAAGCAAAAAGAACTTTTTATACTCTTATTACATTGTGTGTTATAGAGTACTTAGAATCACTTCATAATTTATATTTTAAAAATTGAATATTTAATAAATTCTATAATATTCTAGAGACCTTTTTTTAATTTTCTATTCCTCAAAACGATAAATTGGACCAATTAAAGAAGAATTGTTCATAAATATTACTAATGAAATTACTTAAGATTTTTTTTAAAGTTTAGAATCTTACTTGCGTTTTGAATTATATATATAATCGGACTTATGAGATTTATATATAAAAAATTTAATTTCGTATATCCTATATCGATTTTCGATAAAAATTTAAAAAATATATAACGTAGTTTAACACCAAGTGGCCTATATCACCAAGTAGCCCACTTTCACCTCAATTTATACTTTCAAATTCATATTATTCAATAATAATTAAATCAATTAATTAAAACTATTAAGAATCTAATAATCTAGAATCTAATTCAACTACCCCACTTTCCGATCACCCCCTCTTTTCGATCACCTCAAAAACCATACCGCTTTGAGTAATTATAAAATTTATACTTTGAATAACTCAATAATGCTTTAATTAATTAATTTGAAATTTTGATATTATTATAATTGTAATATAAAAAATAAATATATTGAAAAAGATATTATAGAAATTCTTAAAATAATTACGAATAGAGTAAATATATAAAAAACTAGTTTGAATTATAGTATTCTATATATTATATTTTATAATCGAATATATAATAAAGTTTTATATTAAAAAAGTACCCAAATACTTCAAAAATTATCTCCAATTCAAAAGAATCAATTAATAGAATAAATATTAGTATAAAAAGCTTTTGATATTAGCCCTATATATTATCAAATTAGAGAGATAACAGAGTATCTCCTTATTATATAAAAAAAGAATCCCTTATTTAAAAAGAAATGGATATATAGCTTTTTTCGAAAATATCCTAATATTGGAATTAAGAAATAATATCAAATCGATTCTACATAAGTTTTAAATACTATATCTAATATTATTAAAAAGTGATTCCGAAATCTTATAATCTTTGAAATTAAGGTTATTAAATTAATCAATAAATGGAATATGAATGAAACAGATATAATAAAGGATTAGAGTTTTAATAAACTAGTAATAGAAAATATTGATTAAAGATTTATTCAAAAAAAGTAATCTGAATCTCAAATTTGGATTTTTTTTATAAAATATATTTCAATTAATAAAAAAGTATTATTCCTTTTATAATATATAAGGGAAAATCAATTTAATAATAATAGTTTTTAATTGATTTGATTTTATTTAAGAATTAGAATCTTATTATTACAGAAAATAAATAAACTATAAATATTATAATTTTAGAATAATTAAAAAAGATTTATATCCCTTAAACTACTTCTATTCAACTAGAAAATTCAAAACTTTTTATTTTGGATAAATATAGAAGCTATAAAACTATAGTATTTATATTAAAATATTTTAATAATAATATATATCTCTTATTTCTCCTATTATATATATTATATATATTATAACCATTTGATTTATCTATATTCTTATTTCTAAAAAATATATATCGAATTAAACTTAATAAATTAAATTTATTATCTAATTTCTTACCAATTGAAAAATGCAATTTCCTTTTTTACTATTAAAAGATTAGAATAGAAGATTTAATTATTCAAAATATTAAATCTAAATAATAAATTAATAATTTTTAATTCAAAAATATAGCTAAACCTTTTATAAATTAATTTTTGTTTGAAAATAATAATAAAGAGGCTTTATTACTTAATTCTGAATTTAATAATAATCCTATTCTTTAATAGAATATATATTCATCATTTATTTAATAAAAAACTTTTCAAAAAGAAGCCGATATTAGAAAATATAGAGATATAATGATTTAAGAAAAAGAGATCGATTTATTGATACAAAGATTACTATTTTGTAAAATTATAAGAAAATTTGATATTAAAAATTATAAATTTTTAGAAATAAAGAATAAAATTAGAAAGCTAAAATATCAATTAAATAAAATATTATCTTAAAAAAAACAAAAGGTTGTAATATTTCCAAATTCGAAATTCATAGGGATTAGAGCTATAAAATGTATATAAATTGAAGCGGAAGATTATGAAATTGAGGGAAATAATAGCTCTAATATTATAAAAAGTAATTCTATAGGCGATTTTATTGAAGTTTAATAGTTATTAAGTTATTAAAGTTTTAAGTATAGATAATATGATTTTTTTAGGTGGTCGGAAACAGGGGGTGGTCGGAAAGTGGGGTAGTTGACTTATTATATTGTTTTAATAAATTCTTATATTACATCCTATTTTTCTATATTTATTATAATATTAATTAAAAAATACTTTTTTATTAAAATTCCTTTCTTTTTGATATTTATTATATTAAATCTGGATATCAATTTTTTATTAAGATAATATATTAAGAGCTTTCTATTTAATAAATACTCCTTTTTAATATAATTGAATTTTTTATATATATTAATATTTATTTAATATTTTATTTACTATTCGAAATATATAATTCTTTATATTTAAAAGTATATTTTTATAAGCTAATTTCTTTATATTTTTAATTAAGATTAATATAATTTTGAATATAGATATAGAAAAATTTGATTAATAATAAGTTATTTAAGATTTAATTAATATTAATTGAGAAAGAGCTTTAATTGAATTATAAAAGATTTAAGAGATTTATTAATTTAGATTGAAAGAGGGGGGGGTAAATATATAAATTCGAATATTTAATTTCGAGAGTATAGTTTCAGAATTAAATAGAATTAAACTTATTTCTTGAAATCCTGATTTTATAGTCTAAGAGGTGATTGATTTTTTATATATAATTTTAAAAATTATAAAGAATTCAATTTTCGAAATATAACTAATTAAAACTATTTTTTTTAATAAACTTAGAATTCTTATAAAAAACTTTTTGAAAATTATAAATATAATTAAAATATATTTTTAATTTAATTTAATATTTTATAAATTAATATACCCAAAGTTTTCCAATATATTTTGTACCCCTCAATTCAAAAATATAATTTGTTATATTTTCCATATTCTTTAATTTAAATAGAAATCCTTTTGAATTTATATCAAATATATATCAAATAATTATTTTTTCTTTTAATTTTATAATCTTATAATTATTAATTCAAATTTCTATATAAAGAAACAAATCTTCCATTTTATATTAAGAAATTATATAAAGAATATTATAAAGTATAATAATTTTTTAAATATTTAATTTTTTATTTTTTAAATAATTTTAATAATAAGAAGTATATAAACTTCTTAATTATTCGAATTTATTATAGATTATTAATAAAATATATGTTGCAAAGAAAAATATAAATTAAGATGAAAGTGGACTACTCGGTGATATAAGCCACTCGGTGTTAAACTACGTTATACAAAGTTGTTAAGGATTAAATTTATTAAAGATTTTCTTTTAGCATCTGTAAAACTTTGTCTTAGAAGGACTACGAGAGGAGGATATAAATTATCCTTGAATCTACAAATATAGAATAGAAAGCGGAGTATTCGTAGAGCGCTGATATGTACTGACTACATACACATTATTTTACACGTAGATGTTCGTGTACGATCGTATTACGATTGAATTCGATTTGTTATAGTACCGAGAACTTTAATTTTGAATTAAATCATATATATATTGAATTTTATAGGATTCAAAAGACTTTTTCAATTTCTTATCGTTGAAAGCGACTAGTAATAAATCTTATAAAAATGTTAATCGAATTTTTAATTATCTAATATATTAGAGGAAATTTTAACGAAAGCCTAAGTTAGTTTTTGTTACGGGCATTGATATAGAACCGACATCAGACCGATATTATTCCAATACTAAAGAATTTTCATATATGTATAATTTCAAAAAAAGGTTTTAAAAGGAATTAATAAAAAGTCTTACTTTAAACCTATATCTATATTTATATTAATTGTTATCTTATATCCATTTTAATAATTCTTTTCATTTAATCTCTTTAGAGCAAACCAGCAATTAGTTTTTGGGAATAACTTTAAAAACTTTAAAAATAGTTTTTTCAAAGATTTTATTTCAATTAGGCTATGATATACCTATAATATTTCTATAGTATATAATAAATATTATTTATATTAAGATAATTCTTATTTCCTTTATTTAAATCGAATTAAAAAAAAGTTAAGAAAAAGAAAATATTCTTATAGTATAAATTCTTTAGAATACCTATAAAATATTTTTGTAATATATTTTTTATATTCTTTCGAAATAAAATAAAATAATTAAATAAAAAGGAAAAAAAAGAATATTGAAAAAAAAGGGTTTTTTTGGGAAATTAAACCCTACCCTAAGTAATGCCTGTGAGATATTAATAATGCTCTTATTATTTTATAAATTCTATTAGGAAGATAGAATCTTTTTATAATATTTTAGAGGTTTTTTATATAAAAAAGAACTTAGTTATTTTGTAAATAATTAAATTTATTAATTAAAGTTAATTACAAATAATCAATATTATATCAAATAGCTTATATTTAATTAAAAACAAAATAGTATTTATTAAAACTATTTATTTTACAGTAAGTATAAATAGGTTATTTTTAGAATTTTAAATTATTTTCAAATCATTTTCAGGATTTCTTTTGGATTTTGAGGATTTAATAGGAAGTTAGTGGAGTTCCATATTTTTTCAATCATTTTAAGAATTTTCAGGATTTTAGATTTTAAATATATTTGCTTAATTAGCTTATAAAATTCGATTATTTTTTCAGAGTTTTTGGGTTTTTGAATACTATATATTAATAAATTATTATCGAATTCTAATTTTATAGATTTTATAGATTTTCGGAGATTTAATAGAAAACTAATAAAACTCTATCATTTCAAGATTTTTTGAATTTTCCGGATTTTCTGGATTTTCAAGTTTTTTATAATATTTCGAATTTTTATTATTTTCAGAATTTTCAGAATTTTGAATATTATACAATAATAAAATATTATCAAAATTCTAATATTATAGGTTTTATATACTTTTAAAATAAATAAGCTTTCAAAATCAAAAGTCAAAAAAAGGAAAGTAAAACTCTATCAAATATAAATTATTATTCTATCGAATTGATTTCTTTCTTTTAAATTTTTTTGAAAATTTTAAGGGTTTTAAATTTTGAATTAGAAATTGAATTATTTCTAATACTCTTGTATTATAATATAATTCTTTTTGAAAGTTATTAAAAGGCTGAATCTTATAAAATAAGGATATAAGTATTACATAACTAACTTTTGCTATAGGATTTAATAAAGCTTTGAAAATATATTAATATAATAACAATTAACTATGAAATAATTTTAAAAAGCTTTTAAAAACAAAAGTTTAAGGAGAAGGACTTTATTATAAATATTAATATAAAACCAGTATTAAATTAATATTATTTTAATACTAAAGAACTTTTATATATATATAGTTTCAAAAAAAGGTTTTAAAAAGAATTAATAAAAAGTCTTTCTTTAAATCTATACCTATATTTATATTAGTTATCACCTTGTACTCATTCTAATAGTTTTAATTAAAATCTAGTATTTATTAAAAAACACAAAGCTTATAGAATCTTTTCTTAATTTCCAATTTAATTAGTATTTCTAATACTAAAATTAAAAGAATATCATAAAAAACAAATACTACTTATTATTTTCAGAATTTCTTCTAAAAAAATATATATAAAATTATAAATATATATTATTTTAGAATCATAGTATTTTAATAATATTTTTTATTATTTCTTATATTTATATCAATTTGAAAAGAATATAAAAAATATAACATCTATAATTTATAGATCCTATATCTCTAATTATATTCTATCTAAAAAACTAATTATATATAAAAATAATAAACCTTATATAAATATTATTAAAAAAACTAATCTCTTTTATATTCACTATATTCTTTTAATATAATAATTATTATATTAAAATCATTTCTTTAAAATAAATATTCTTATTCATATAATTTGATAATCAATTCTTTTATAAATCAAGAAAATATTTTCTAAAATTATAACTATCATATTAATTGATTTATAATATAATATTTAGTTATTAATCATATTAAATTAATAAGTCATATTTTAGATTAAAAAAAGATTTTTTTTAATTATAATATAATATTAATAAAATTCTAGGAAATATTTTATTAACTTTTATTTCTAATCGTTTTTGAAAATTCAAAATCTTTTTTCGAATAAGATAATAAAAGAAATAATATAAAGAAAATTTACTATTGATATATATATATATATATAAAATTATAATTAAATTTAATTTGAATTTCTTGTATTAAATAAATGGATTCTTTTTTTAAAAAAATATAAAAAGATATATAAATATATATATATCTATTCAATTTGAATAAAAATAAAAGCAAAAGAAATATAAAAACCAAAAGTAAGGAAATATTTTAAAAGAAAAAATTAAAAACTTTTGAAAAATAATAGTATTTATAATAAACTTATTGGAATAACATGGTTTATCAGTGAGTGGATTATATTAGTGAATGGGTTATTTCGAAAATCATTTAAATCAAGTTTTTTAAAATATTAATATTTTAATAACTAATTATTATTTTCTTAAATAAAAGATTTTAAAAAATAATCAAAATCTAGGTTTTTAATTAATCTAATTTTTATAAAATAATTTTATTATATTCTAAAAAGAAAAGGAAATTGTTACGACTTTCGTTACAAAAAATCTATTTTTATAATAATAGCTTTATAAATTCAAATTTCTTAAAACTAATTAGATTTTTAATATTCTTATATATTGAAATATTTTGTATCAAATTTTCAGAAAATTATATTTATAAATAAAAAAAGTGTATGATTATACATAAACGAATTTTGTATACAAAATAAATGATCCATTCATTGATATAACCCATTCACTAATAAACCACGTTATAAGATATTATATATTATATAAAAATATATTCAATTTTATTAAAAACTAGATTTTTTAATTATAAAATATTATATTATAAATTAATTAATATAGTATTTCATATTTTATATAATTATCTCGAAAAGAATTTAAAACTAAATCATTAAAATTCTGTATTTAATTATTATCATAATTTTTTAAAAATATTTTTTTAATTGATTGTTCGAATAGATTATTCAAAATAGAAATTAATAAAAAAGTTATCAAATTTATATTTTTATACTTTTATAAAATTATAAAATTATATTTTAAACCATTCAAAGTCATTTAATATCACAAAACAACCCAATAGGATTAGAGATTAATATACTTCTATTCAAAAATAATAAATATAAATTATAGATTAAAATATAACTCTAAAGCTATAATATAGAATCTTCCAAATCAAAAATATATAAAGTTTTGTATAAATATTTATTTTAATTCCATCCAATAAAACCAACATATCACATAATCCCATATTATAACATTTTATTAATATTTAGTTTCAATTCTAATAAGTCAAATACTCCACTTTTAGGCCACTACTATTTTGAGCTACCCTTTTATATTAAAATTTTTTTTTTTAATTTATTAACATTTCTATTAATATTAAATATAATTCAATAAAAATCTATAAATATATAATTCAAGCTATTTTAATTTTATTGTTAAAAATTCATATTTTCAGAATCTTTATAGATTGATTTTTAAAACTTCAAAATATTGATTTTCAATTTATATAGAAATTATATACAAATTTGAAACTTTATAAAATCTATAATAATCTCTAAGAAAAAATAGCTAAAAATAAATTATAATATATTTATAATATATTTATTTTAAAAAATCTGAAAAAATAGAAAATTATTTATAAATAAATATTTAAAAGGATATCCTCAAAATTATAGGGATTATTTATATTATTCTAAACTTATTATATATTTTATCTCTATATCTATTCATTTTTATCGTAGATCATAGACTAGTAGTATTATATGGAAGCTAGCTCGATTTAATAACTAAAATGAATTATATAAACAGTGTAACATATGATATTAAAGGGTTTATATATCGATATTCAAAATCTTATTTTATATTCAATAGGGAAAAAGTCTTATTTTATGCTTTTTTCTATTAATCTAGTTTTTTTGTTTTTGTTAATTTTTTACAAATCTTTTTCTAATTTGGTTATTTTTTTGAAATAAAACTCTTTTTCTTATTTTTTATTTTATAGTTTGTATCACGGTCATGGACTAAAGAGCTCCATTAGGCACATAATAGTAAGCCCTCGGGCCTACTATATACCAAAAGGAGTTCGCATATATATATAAATTATATAATTTTTATAAATTTAGAAGAATTAATAAAAAATCTTTGTACTATATTTCATCTAATTGATTTATTATTAATATTTATTTTAACAATTTTTTTTATTTTTTAATAAAATAATTTATTAATTAATATCTATCTAAAAACTATTAATATTAATATGATTTTTATAAAAAAAATGCTTAAAGATTATAATTTGTATAGTATAATCTTAAATTAATTGAATAAAAATATTAATTAATTTTTAAAAAAAATCAATATTGATATAAAAATAATCTAATTACAATAATCTTTTGATAATAAGGATTTACTATTAATTTAATAATTTCAAGAAATAAAAAAAAAATATTATTATAAAAAAAACTTATAAAATAGTAATAAACCATTTATTATATATAATTATTCTGGTTAATTATAATAATTCTATAATTATAATATATACAATTTCTAGGATTATTATTTCAAATTAGGGAAAGTCTTTTAAATTATAGAAATTAAAATAATATAAAAGGAAAAGTATTAATAAAATTAAAAACTTTTTTTTTAAATAAAGATTATATTTCAAAATAATAAGAGATATTATTTCTTAATGGATAAGAAAAAAATAAATTATATTATTTAATATTTTAAGAAACAATTTTTAATAATTTGATATTAATATAAAAACAAATTATTAAATGAATAATAAAATAAGAAAACTTTAAAGAATATATATATAATATAATTATAGATAAAAGAAATCAGTAGTAATAGATAATTCAAAAAATTATATATATAAAATAAAAGAAAAATAAAACTATAAATGCTTTTATAATATATTTAAAAAATCTTAAAAAAGATATTAAATAGAAGCCAAATAGTATTTAGAAAAAAAGATTGTTAATAAATCTTTTGTTTAATTTAATTTAAAGAATATTTAAATTATTTTAATAATCTAAATTTTATTTTGAATTTATTAAATATATTTATAAATTGAAAAGTATTAATAAATTATATTTAAATAAAGATACTAAGGAGTTATAATAAATATATAAATATATTTATTCCTTTTTATAATTAAATTTTTTTAAAGTGTTCTTATATATAAAATAATATATTTATAAATATTATTTTTTAAATTAAAAATTAGATTAATTAATAAAAGGCTTAATGATCAAATTAGAAAAGTTTTTTACTGAAATATTATATACAGATTATATTTGAAATATTATTTATTATAAATACTAGTAAAAAGAATATTATATTATTATATATTAAAATCCTATTATATATAAATATTATAAAGAAAAATATAAAAAATTTATTTATTTAAATAATATATTTAATACTTTTTACTTAAAAAACACTTAGATCTAATTATTATAATAAATATTCCCTTAATACTAGATTTATAAAAAGAAGGGAGAGTAATTTATATAACTATTATATTTTTCAATATAAACAAAAAACTGATAATTTTTTAATATCTTATTAATTTAAAAATATAAGTTAATATTATTTAATAAAGCAAATATATAAAGTGGGATTAAATATTAAATAAAAAGAATACTCTATTTATATTTGTAAATAATATTATTATTATTTTATATAAGAATTATAAATTTATTATAAAAATAAAGAATAATAAAGGGAAGAAAAGAATTTATATTTATAACTTTATTTCTACTATATTAGATTTATTAAAAATAAATATTATTTTAAATCTATTTTAATTATAAATAATAAATCTAAATATTGATTGAAAATCGATATTTTTTTAATATTATTTTAGTTTTAATAATCTTAAAATAATTTCGATAAAGGAATTTTATTAAAAAATAAAATAAGATAATTGAATTTTTGTAATATTTTTAGATAATAATATACCTTATTAATTAAAAATATGGGATTATATAATATTTATATTAAAATTGCTTATTATATTAAAAGAATTTAAAAAATATGAAATAATATTCTTAGAGAATAAGAGTAGTTTTTTGCCCAATTATTATTTGATAGAGTATTATATTAATCTCAAATCTAATTTAATCTTTTCTTAAACTTTTATTTATTTTTTATTAAAGGAGAAATTCTTAATATTATAGAAATACTTTAAAAAATATTAAGAAAAAGAATAGATTAAAAAATTGATTAATTTAATAAATATTCTAATCATATTTATATCTAAAAAGAGAGAAGATTATTAATTATATATTGATTATTATAAATTAAATTAAATTATAAAGAAAAATAGAATTCTATTATCTTTTATTAATAAATCTCTAAATTGATTATGGTAAGATATTATCTTTATAAAATTAGATTTAAGAAATATATATTATTATATTTATATATAAATGGGAAATAAATGGAAAACGGTGTTTTATATATAATATAATTAATATAAATATAAAATAATATCATTCAATCTTACTAATATCCCAGTAATATTTCAGATATATATTAATTAAGTATTAATAAGTTTAATAAATAATATTTATATAATATATTTAGATAATATCCTAATCTATTTAAAAAATAAGATTATATATATAATAAATATCCAAAGAATTCTCGAATATCTTATTAAATATAAATTCTATACAAAATTAAAGAAATACATCTTTTATACAAGTAAAATTGAATTCTTAAGTTTTATTATTTCGATTATAGGAATTATAATAGAATTAGAACATATTCAAATTATAATGGAATAATTTATACCTAATAGTTTTTAAAATGTGTAGGTATTTTTTGACTTTATGAACTTTTATTAATATTTTATCAAAACCTACTCAGCTATAGCCTATAGTATAATCATATTAATAAAAAAAATAAAAAAGGGAGAGAATATATTCGAATTTAAGTGGATTAATAAAGTTTAAAAGATTTTTAAAGTTTTAAAAAAGGCTTTTATTTTAATATTAATTCTTTAATACTTTAATTCTCTGTTCTATATAATAATCAAAATTAATACATCAATATTTATATTAGATTGTATATTATTGTAATTATTCCCTGTAGATATAAAGATATTATTTATATAATAATGGTACCCTGTTGCATTTTATTTAAAAAAATTAAATTCTATAAAATAATAGTATTTCATTTATGATTAAGAATTGCTTATAATATATAATATTTTTATATAATAACGCTATTATGTGATAGGTAATTAATATATAATTATAGTTATATTTGATTATAATAACCTTTAATATTTTATAATAAAAAAAGTCTAAATAGTAAATAAATTAGATAAACAGAGATTCTAGCTGTATATAATTTCGAAATAATATATAGATTAGGAAAGCTAAATTCTGCCAATAGGCCATCATATTGCCCTAATTATGTAATAGAAATAGAGAGTATTAATAATATGCTTTTAATTTTATAAAAAAAATTAAAAAACAAATCAATAATTACAGAATTATTTTATAGTATATCTACCGAGAAGGTGAAGTTTTTATATAATATTATAAGCCTTTTATAATGAAAAGGGTATAGTTTGCTATTTTATAAATAATTAGCTTTATTAATTAAAACTGGTTATAAATAGTTGATATTTTGTTAGATAATTTACATTTTAATAAAAAGAAAATAATAAAAAATACTTTATTATATCTTTAATAGAATAATAAATTTATAAAAAATAAAGAATATTTAAATTAAAAACTGTATTCTGCTAAAATTGTCTTATTATAATAGATAAATACTGATAAACTTTTTAAATATAATAAAAATGTTTATACATTATTAGATTTTGTTTTAAAAGCAGAAATCCTAAAAGCCTATTATAATAATTCTATAAATAAATATTGGGTTATTACAAAAATCCTCGAGATCCTGAAATTAAAGTATTTCTGATCTTTAATGAAAAAAGATGTTAAGAATTATATTAAGATCTATACAATATACTAGCAAACCATTATAAAAAAATATAAACCTTATAATGAATTACAGATCTTTTTTATATTTTATAAATTATGAAAAGAGATAATTATGAATTTTATTATAAATTTATCTTTTTTAAAATTAGATAAATATATTTATAATATGATTTTAATGGTTGTTAATAGGTTTATAAAACTTGTTTAATATATTCCCATAAATAAGATAATTATATTATCTAAATTTACATAGAAATTAATATAGAATATATTTAAGGATTTTAGGGTATTAGAAGATATTATTGCAGATAAAAAGCTGTAATTTACAAATAAATTTTGAAGTAGCTTTCTATTCTATTTACAAATCCATTGAAAAATTTTGATAATATTTTACTTATAAATTAATAAATAGATTAAAAAATAAAATCAAAATCTGATTTATTATATTATTTATTATATAAATTACCGATAGAATGACTGGGTATTACTATTATTCTTTATAGAATTTATATACAATATTATATAGTATAGTATGATAAACACTATCTTTTTCTAAGTAATATATAAATATCAATCTATCTTTTATTATATTGGTAAGAACACTAATATTATAAGGAGAGTGCTAGCGGTATATAAACAAATCGTTTTTTTTAATAAAAAAAAAAAACTAAAAGAATTCTAATAAATCGCTATTAAGCAAAAAGTAATAAAAATAAAAAATATAATTTTACAATAATATAATATTGGGAATAAAATAATATTAAATACATGAAATATTAAGTAACTTTAATTAAAAAAGAAATTTTCAAATTGATTTATAGGTTTTTTTATAATAATAAATATAAAAAATAATAATTAAATATATAAACTCAAGTTATTATTTATTTATAAAATTTATAATATTTTTTATATTTTTTTGTTAAAATTATAATATAAATAATTAGATATTGTAAATCCATTATTATTAAAAGAAATAGATAGATATTTAGAGTATGAGGTAAAGAAAATCATAATATATAGAAAAAGAGGAAGAAATATTTAATATTTAATTTAATAAAAGAGTTATTAGTTAATGGAAGATATATAAAAGGCTTTCTATAATCTCGAAAATACAAAATGGGTATTAAAAGAATATAATGAAAAGAGAAAATTATTAATATAAATTTTAAAGAAAAGAAAAAAGAATATTATAAAATAATAGGATTATATTACATATTTATCTAAAGATTATTATTATTATATAATTACTAAAATTTTTGCTTTTTTTATTATCTTTTATTCTAATAAAAATAGAAATACAATTCTTTATTTGCTAATATATTATATTGTCACGCTAAAAGTGACGCCACTAATAGCCTTAGGCTAATTGGGTTTATATAGACTTAATTCTCCCGTGACACACCCCCGAGATTGCTGATTAGCTGGTTATAGGTAGTAATCTCTTTATATTAGCTTTATTGAGTTATATATATGCAAATCTTTTACTATATCCTTATACTGCCAAATCTAGGTTTTTTTTTTGGATATAACTAGATTTTAATAGGCTGTGTAAATATAACAGGGTAATAGAGCAGAATCCTTATATTAATTCTAATAGGTTAAAATTAAATAACTAATATGGGTTTATTGAAATACTTTTTTATAAGTGGGTTTATCAAATTTTGTAAGAAAGCATGATAAAGTGAAGAATTATATTATTGTATTATAAATGTATACCGGGCTTATAACTGTTATGCTAAAAGTAATGCTACTAATAGCCTTAGGCTAATTGGGTTTATATAGGCTTAATTCTCCCGTGACATATATATAATTATCAAATAAATTGTTTTCTTTCAATATCTTTTAATAATCTTTAATTTCAATTTATAAATTTCGGGATTAATATTAGCTAAATCTTTATCAAAATTAGATTAATAGAATTGATATCAAGCTTTCTATAATGTTTTATTTTATATAAGAGTTTATTTATAATTGATATAAATATAATATTATAAAACCATCATTATAATAGCTTAGCAATAAGATCCTATAATAAAAATTAGATTTTTAATATTATAATTTCAAAATATTGATTAAAGAGAAAAAAATTCCAAAATAAATATTATCTATATTATTATTATATCACTTTTCCGTATTTATTAATATATTAACCTTATTTTTATTAATTTATTCTTTTTTTTTCAAAAATATTATTAATAAATTAATTCTTTAATAACTTAATAATAATATCTTACTATTTTTTATAAGATTAGCTAATATTCTTGTTCTTTTGTTAAGATTTTTTAAAAAAGTCTACTTAATTATTAAATTCTCCTATATAAATCTTTTGGTTTAAATTCAATGTTTTTAAAATAGATAGAGAATTTTTTATAATATCTAAACCCCAATAATTAAATATAAATAAAGTTTTGAGAATAGATAACAAAACCTTTTACTTAAAAAACTTTTAAGAAATTTTATAAATAAAAAAAAAGGGAATAAGAAAAATAAAATAATAAGATATAAATAACAAACTAATAATAATATTATAATATATTGAATATAAAGTACCACAAATACTATCCAAAATTTTAAAAAAAGTAATAGTATATTATAAGGCCCTTAAGATTTGATAAAGGATCTGGATATTCTTATTATTCTTCTTATTATTCTTATTAATATAGAATTTACTTTTATTAGATTTAAAAGAAAAAAGAGATTCTTCAAGGAATCGGATTTTATATTATTTATACTTTATATAATTTTTAAAAATAAATATATTTAGTATTTTGATAATGGATTAGTAATAAATATAATTTTTTAAGCTGATTATTATATGTAATATATTAGGTTAAGGAGCTGTGAATAAAGCAATTGATTATATAAATATTATAGGAAATACTAATTCAAAAATCAGATTTAGTAATAGCAATATATTTATAAGAATTATATAATTATAAGTAATAAAAGCCATAAATTTATTTTTATAATTAAAATTAATTATAGAAATAAGTTTTATAATAAAACCCAATATAATAATATTTAAGGGAAATAGGGTATTTTATATATTTGATAGATTAATTCTATAAATCTAATATTTAAATAAAGGAAAATTAATTATAAATCAATAAGAATTCATAAAGTATTTTATTAAATTACTAAATTAATTTAATTTATTTATTATTAAGAGATCTAATTTCTCTATTAATTAAGACTTATAAATATCCTTATACTTAGCCTCTTTTTACAAAAAAGTCTTTATATTCTTTATATATTATTCTCTTTATTGAATTATAGTTGTATTATCTGTGGCTTTCTTTATACTATAGGCCGAAGTATTATTATAATAAACATATATTTGATATATAAAATTAATATTAAGGATTTATTAGGGAGGTACTGAGATATAGACTTTTTTCTGATAATAATAATAATTATAGAAAATATAAGAATTATTATCGAAATAGTAAAAGTTATTAGAAGAAATACTAGCAATATATTTGAAATAATAAAAATAAATAAGAATAATTAATCTTATTGGATCGATAGCCAAATATAATACAATGAATATAATACCACCAAATTAAGAAATAGTCATTATAAAATAAATAAAAGCTAAAAAGAATTATATTATTTAAATAAATATATCTTTTAGAAAAAAAAAACTTTTTTTATAGAGAAATATAGTAATCTATTAGTAAAGTAATGAAATATATAAAGATTATTTGTTTATATATTGAATTGTTTATAGCATATAAAGACATTGGAATTTTCTTTTGGGAATATAATAAAGACATAGGTACATCATAATATAACTATATACCACCTAAATAGTCTTAGAAAGTAAATAATCACTTTTTAGAATATAAAATATAAAAAAGGGGAGTTTTATTATGGTTATAGATTAAAGGGCTTTATTAGATATATAATAATAAGCTCTCAGATTTATTATATACTGAAGAAAGCCTGTATATATATATAAATTATATAGTTTTTATAAATTTAGAAGAATTAATGAAAAATCTTTATGCTATATTTTATCTAGTTGATTCATTGCTAGTATCTACTCTAACAGTTTGTTTTTGGATTTATAATTGTTTTTGGATTTATAGCTGTTTTTGGAAGCTTATAATCGATGATTATGTGATTTGATTGTATAATACGCTTATATTAGATTGAATACTTTCAAAAGATATATATATATTATATTATTTTCATTAAAATAATAATTTTTTTAATTTCTATATAAATTTAGATTTAGAATCTTCAAAAATATATATAATTTTCTTTTAATTATTGTTATTGAAAGGTTATAAATAATTATATAAAAGTTTTAAATTTATATATAATTTTTATATAAATTCGAAAATCGATATTTTGAAGTTCTAAATCTCAATCTAGAAAAATCCTAAAATTCTAAAAATTCTAATTGTTACGGGCATCGATATGGAACCGGCATCGGGCCGATATTATTCCGATACTGAAGAATTTTCATATATAACGTGGTTTATCATCGAATGGACTATATCATCGAGTGGGCCACTTCAAAATACACCAAAATTAAGGCTTTTTGAATATTCGTATTTTAATAACTAATTATTATTTTAAAAAAAGAAAAAAAAGATTAAATAATAATAAAAGATTAGTTTTCTAAAAATCTAGTTTTTATATAAATATTTTCATTTTATATTAAAAAAAGTGAGAATTATTATGATTTTCATTACAAAAAAATATTCCTAATAATAACTCTTATATTAATTTGAATTTCTAATAAATAATGAGATTTTTGTAATATTTATATAATTAAATTTTATAGTTTTAATTTTTAAAAGATTCTATCAATAAATAAAAAAAGTGTATGGTTATATATAACCGAATTTTGTATATAAAAATGGTAGCCTACTCAATGATATAGTCCACTCGATGATAAATCACGTTATATAGTTTTAAAAAGAGATTTTAAAGAAAAAAATGAAAAGTCTTATTTTAAATCTATATTTATATTTATACTAATTATTATCTTATATTTATTCTAATAATTTTTTTATTTAATCTCTTTAAAGCAAACTAGCAATTAGATTTTGAGAATAGCTTCAAAAAACTTCGAAAATAATCCTTTTAGAGATCTCACCTCAATTAAAACTATAATATACCTATAATATATTTAAAATATATTATTAATTTATAATTAATATTATTTATATCAAAATAATTTTATTTCATTTATCAAAATTAAATTGAATTGAAAACTAAAAAAGAAAAATCTTTAATATAAATCCTTTAAAATATTTATAAAATATCTTCATAATATATCTTTAATATTATTTCGAAAAAAAAAAAAAATAATTGAATAAAAAAAAAGAAAAAAAAAAGAGAATTTTTTTAAAAAAACAAACTCTATCCTAAATAATATCTATAGAATACTAATAATATTTTTATTATTTTATAAATTCTATTAAAAAAATAAAATCTCTTTATAATATTTAAAAATTAATTTCCTGAATAAAGAGAACATTTGAGATTGAAATTGAAAAAAGAAATTGAAATCGTTCACTATAGAAAATTATATTGAATTTCCTATTAAAAGAAAATTATAACAGAATGAAATTTGAATTTATATTTTAAAAAGCAAGTATTCTATGAGATTTTCTAAAATCCTCTTGAAGAACAATAACTGAATATGAAAATCAAATTGAAATTTTTAAAAAGATTATAATTTGATATATTAGGTATTTCTTGAGCTTTTTAAATTTATCAATAACAAAAATTATTTTCTACTTGGATTTTTAAGTTTTAGAAAATGTTTTCTTAATTTCTCATTGAGAAAACTAGCTTTCTATATAAATTAAAGAAACATATTAACAGCTACTATAATTCAATTTACAAGCGAATTCTAGAACTTTTAAAGTTGAACTCGGAGTATAATAATTATATTTATATTCTTGAATATAATATTTCTAAAGTATTTTCTCAATTTTGTATTTTAAAGCCTCGAATAATAGATAGATTAAGAAAATAATCTCGAAACTTAGATTATATTATGTAATTAGACTCATTACTATAAATCTTTAAAACTTGATAATTGATTTAATACTACTCTTATTTATAATCATAAGATAAGGAACATATTTTCTTAATTTTTCTTTGAAAAAAAGTCACTTGAACTATAAATTAAGAACACATTTTTGAAAATATGAGTCTATTATAGATTCTAGATCGACACTATAGATTAGGACAAGCTCTGCTCGCTAGTTCTCGCTTACGTGTCACGTGTGAGTAGTCAGCCACTAGTGCATGCAGACAATCTCAATCGAAGGGTGAGTCTACTATTATCCATGAAGTATCGAATCCCAAGAAGAGAGGAATCATATTTTAGTCGATGATTCTTCGTCGCGACGTTTCTCTTTTTGAATCATGGTAGACTCTGGACCCAGAATTGTAATGAACGAACAGATTTTCACTCACGTCCAATCTCCTCGACATAGGAACGTGGAAGATATCATCACGAATAGCGGTATTAATATTTCGGATCCCAATCTTTGAGGGATCGCAAGGAAATAAGACTTTGCTCTTTACGTGAGCGGAATTGTATCACTGAGTGGGATCATCTCATCTTTCTCGTGAACTTGTTTGAGTGAGATACTAGTTAAGAATAGCGGAAAGGCTAGAGAATCAAAACCCAAAATAAAAATCAGAGATTGAAGATATGTAAGATTTAATGATATCAAATCAACAGCGGGGATTGAAGCTTCTTATTCTTGACAAAGAAAATACCACGCCACGATACAGCTGGAGCAGGTAAAGAATCCAGCTGGCATCAAAAATACGTTCTGATTTTGAGTGCACCATGGATTATTGATGCAAAACATGGAGCCACTGTCATTTCATTCTAGATTTACACTGGAATGATAGTATGAGAATATAGATAACAATGAGAGTTGGTAGTAATGAATAAATATTAGACATTGATAGGGAAAAAGTAAGCAGAGCACTAACGAAGGGGATCCTGACATTACTTATGTTTAGTTTCCTAATAGGAAGGATGATAGGAAAGCCACATTGCAATCACTCTTTGCGGTTATGTCTACAGATACGGTCGCTTGATTCTTCACATCGACACAAGGCGTTTTAGCTTCGACTGAACCCAGGATTGATCAAGAAAGGGGAGTCAGCCGAGATTTTGACAAGTTAGACGAGTATCGTTGATTATTTGAGACTCGTTAATATCCATTTCTACGAACGGAACAACTTTCTGAATAAATCCCAAGCTCCGGCCAATAGGGAAGGATATTTACCCAGCGCTATAAGTGGCCAGAGTGTACTATAATGATGCGTAATAGTGTAAGCTTCCATAGTGTATCATTGATGGAACCATATAAAAAATGATTTGCTTGAATAATCAATGATTACATTCGTCAACTAAAAAATAAAATAAAACAATATCAAGACAAAGACCGTTCGACACAAAATTTTGAGCTTTATCATTTCGCAACAGTATACTGGAACTCCTTGATTATAATTGACATACAGCTATGCGTGAGATTAACTCACATAAATATTTGAACATGACAATAACACCAAGGAGAAGCAAACTAGCAACAGCGAAAATCAACCAGTATGAAAGGATGAGAAAATCGATGTTATTAAGACTTTAGGATTGAAGATCCAAGGTGTCATCGAATTTATGAACTAAATAGTGGCGTAGAGGTGAAATGATAAGAAGTTGGATGTTTGAGTTTCCGAATAAGTTGTTTCCTTGGTATGTTTTGTTGGGGTAAACTCACTGCTAAAAGCTGTAGGAGACTGATCGATTTATATTGAGATGGAACCCGAATCCGTTCAATGCTATGTGAAACTGTGTAGATATGTGAGGAAGCTTGCGATAGGCGGATAAGTGAGTGAGATTCTGTGGGGGATAAGTATATAAGCCTCCTCAATCCTCAAAGTGATTGATTGCTTCAGTCAAGAAATATAAGAAATTATGGATTCGACTCCTAGGATTGGAACTTGGACGATGTGTACTTTACAACAAACTTACTCCTCGACCTGTAGTATGATTTCATGTATGGATACGAATCTGGATTAGGGAGAGAAATCTGGATAATAAGAGAGCGAAGGGATGATGGTATGAATGACAGATGTGAACAGGACATTTTGACGACAAAAGGTTTATTAACAGAAACATATATAACAAAGCGGTGGTTATATGAGTATATAGACGTCCCTAGAGAAAGCTTCATCTCTCCAGTTGGCCTTCCAGGACATAAGAGTTACATATGGAACGCCCCGAGTGGTATCAATAGTCCTAGTCTCTGAATATCAAGCTACCTATCTCCGTTAAGCTTAAAAGATGATATTAAGAGCCCTTTTAAAGGAGAAACATATTTCATAGCCCAATCATTCATACCCCTAACACAAGTATCGAATAAAGCATGTTTCCCTCAGAATCTCCTACCCGTGAACTCGATTCCTATCCTCATGTTTCTGGAATTTTATAAAGAGGATATATAAGCTCAGCAATTCATACCATTGACAAGTAATCGCTGTATGCTTCAGTTGACCTGATTCGTAAGTGGTGCCTGTATCCTCACAGAGAAAATAGAGTAATTGTTTATACTTGAGAACATGGTATCATTTGAGCTTATTGATTGAAAATCAAACATGATATCTAAACTTTCTTGCCAGCAGTAGTATAACAGCAACGGTGAAGGACGTATTTATTCAATGGAAATGACAGTAACAAAGTATGGTATCATTTTCGACAACGAAAATAGTTTCAAAACTCGAGAGTTATGGTTTTTTCACGCAGCTTTCAATTGCGGCTAGTAACTCCAAAAATGAAATATCGAGGATGTGGCATAACGGGCTTCATGCCGCGATATCTCCTGGGTGACGATGTTGGGACTGCTCGTAGGAGGAGTGACAAGGAAACATCTCACTCGGCTTGATCAGAGCTTTTTAAAGTAATTACAGATAAATGTAATTTGGTTTTTGGCATGCTCTATTATTTGGTACAACCACGAGTAACTTTTGCAGCTGAAATTGGTGAATAGTCAAGTAGATCGTGAAGGTGAATCTGACTGGACTGGATCGAATGGTATATAAAGAGTGTCAATTTCTACTCTCTGCTAGTCAGGAGTCGATTTAGGAATTTAGACCAAGCTTCGAAGGGCGAAGCAAAGGGAGAGAAGTAATTTTTGGCAAATTATGCTTTATATTTTACAAGAGTCCTTCCTTCAAGGAAAGTGGTAAAGTGACTATTAAGGGTAGTGAATACGGTTGATATTTTTTGAGAACGATCAAGATCGCGATGAACTTTTAATGTGTTGACAACGTGGATCGATAATTAAGATGAGTTGGGAGTGATAGCAATAGGGATGATTGATAGCCAACCTTACACTGATAAGTCAAATCAGGTCCTTAGATACCATAATCCAAGTTTCAAGGAAGACCACACATGAATCAGCAGTAATTAGTGCACATGCGAAGATCCTGTAAACTTTAGAACATTTACTAAATGGATTAAGAATCAGGAAGAATAGATCAGATACCTCTTAATATACTAAATCACTACTGAAATATTCATTTACAAAACAACACAATTGAAAGGTCCCATGTTCTATGTATTATCTGGAACCGTAATGCAGAAGAAGGTTCAGGGAAATAGTACATATGCGCTATTTAGTCGTTCCCTAAGTAACTATGAATCTTCTAAATCCAAAAAACATGGCTCATAATGATGAGCCTTGGTATGTCGAGTAAAAAGTTCACAGATACAAGAAGTGTTCAGTAAAAATGTGCACGTAATCGAAGAATAAATTATATACGCATGAGACTTCGAATAGATGAGCATGCGCTGCTGATAACGAACCATGAAGATAGAACATAAGACCATAAATGGCAATCTTTGGAACCGACAGTGTAAACACTGGTAATAAGAATAAGCATCACAAAATGAGTGTTCATTTCACTCAAGATATAAAAGTCCATGTAGAAATCCTCAAAATTGGTATCCTTCTTAGCATTTTGGATTCGTACCTCCTTCTCTTTCTAGCATTCAATATCTTCATCAAGCGCGGTTCTTTTATGGTTCTCGATTACAGCCTCGCAAAAAATACAGAAAAGATTTCGCCGATGCCATTGGTAGCATAGTGAAATCTAGACTTCGAAACTGACACTACCCCGCTCTGACATGCCTTCGAAATCTAACAGATCACAAACCTTGTAACCATCACCAGTGCGCCTCAAGATTACGTTTTGCATCAGAATGAAGATGTAAATAACATCATCAGTCCTTTTTTTCGACATAGACAAATCTAAAGGATTCATTCGGACGTAATGAGATGTTCCGTTTTTGGTCCACAATCAATTCTATCGGGTTTTTGGCGTGGTGGGGAGTAGGAATGATATCGTGACTTATCCTCACAACTCGATTTTCTGGGCCTATAGACGACAATAAGCAGGGGAATGTTGTTATGGAATGAACCTGAAAGATGGTAACGGAAGCGAGAACTACTGACTACAATAAACACAAATGTCCTCAAATGTTCAAGGCGCTTCTCGTTGCACTAGATAAGCAATTTACAACATCTGGGATTATATTTCGAGAGAGGATGAATATGTTTTCCCTAGGCCTTTGCATGTTTGATAGTCTCTTGAGCTTGAGCTTCCAATAGTTACTCATGGTGTATTTTATACTCGGAAGAAAATCAACTCTAATCCATTGCAGGGTATCTACAGTGCCAACCAACTCGCGAGCTGGTGAATATTGAGCATCTCTTATCTAGAATGGATCCGCAGTCTAATTACCCAGAGATAGCGGAGAGAGAAGGGCATATAAATATTAGAGAGTGAAGACTTTTGGAGACTACTAGGAATCAATACTTGCCAAACATACAACACAAGAAAGAATGGTTAGGGTGCTAGCTCGACAATGTAGAGCACAATTACGAGACTCATCTCGAGCTCTGAAGCTTGAATACTTGGTACATATCTTGGAATATACCAGTGTTGAGAGCGACGATGGTATTTCTAGATGATATGTTCGCGGATACTTCGATGACGTTGTTAATCAAGTACGATTCAACAACGGTATAATAAGACATGATTATGGATCCAGTGACAGTAAAATCAGAATTCCTAGTAGTGAATGTGAAGAAATGAGCCAAAAGTAATGCTGAAATCATACTTCGATATGGTCCTCAGGCCTGCAGGTCTCGAGGGCAAGGTAGTTGAATCTATCGTGCACCCACCCATCATTTCTTTACGCAAGTACTTTCCAATCGATTTGCCAGCAAAATGGCTTGAAAAAGCCATTCTTATAGCCTTACCTACAAATTGTGAAGAGTTCTCAGGGAGTCAAACTCTCAAGTGAAGCTCCGTTAGCGCTCTTTTGTTAGGATATTTTGACACGCATTGCTCTACCCCCAAAAGTCCTTGTGATTAGAAAATGGACTCGATCATTAGACAAGGACTTCCCTAAACAGAAGACAGTAACATCTATCAGCTTCTACAGAAAAAAATATCTTTTGTGGTGAGTACGCTAGGTAGAATATTATACGGGGGAAGCAAGAACACTTGTGATGAATTTTTATTTATTTTTCAACACATGTCTGAAGTATATAAATCGATCGTTTGAGATGCACATGATATATTTCGACAATAATACCATTGAGATGACAACAGTGAAAAGGACCGCCGGTAAAATAGAGCACTGCCCGACAAGTAACCTTAAATCTGGAGGCTACATACATGAGTCTTGCCCACACTTTTATCGAGCCCAGACACTCAAGTCGCATTATACGCGTTGAATCTGTCTCTGCAACAGCTCTTTTACACGTGAACTGGGCTTCCACAACTTGCCAATACAGTTTGGCCATACGGATGTGGCGGAAAACCCTCTTTTATAGATTCAATTGGAGACTTCTTCTGACCTTCTTTTTGAGCAGCATGACGCAAAATCAATGATATAGAGATGCTGGAAGAGAATGTGCCATATGACAGAGTCTTTGGATTTCGTATATAGAATGTGTTTGAGATTCATCAAATCGTAGATTGAAAGCTCCCATTCCGCTGTCTTTCTAAAGTTCAGGCGCCGCCAGTGTAGGCAATAGTATACTATAATGAAACAATGGCGCGTATTAGCATATTGATATTGCAATTAGTATGTATAGAAAGAAGGTTATACTATTCTTGTATATATTTATATATCTAAAGAATACTAGTAATATACTAAAATACTGAAATTTAATATAATATCTTCATTCCTATTCAAATTGGATTAGAAACAGGGGATTTCATTTCAATTTGAAGTAAGGAATGAAATTTTATTATCTAATTTGAATAGAAATGAAAATTTTATATTGAATTCCAGTACTTCAGTATATTACTAATAGTATTGAATAACTAAATGATATTGAATACTTTTAGTAGTGTTGAATTCTGTACTATATACATATATATTTCGAAAAAATTCGATACATATCATTAAACTAATCTGTATATGAAATACGGGAAATACTATTGCCTACACTGGGCGCCGCACTCTGTAGTGCTGTGGTAAAAGTGATTGAGTTTTTGGTGTCTGTAGGTTTCAGATCTTTGATATATATTTGAATAGCTACGCAAAACTTATATGGGCTTTGACACCTGCGAAGACGGTGATGGAAAGTATACAGCGACGGCAAAAGAACAAATCTCAACAGTGAAGTAATCTCCAGTTTCCGGAATATTAGCCATCTTGTTTGTGGCCTTCGTTATGTGTTTTGCGCGGCTCGAAAAGTCGTTCGAAGAGCGGGGACGTAGTCAAAATTCTCCCCCCTAACCTCCATTCACAGGGGGTTTAACTTACTTATGATGGCCATAGATTTATTTTACCAGTAGAGACTTATATAGGGATGGGAGAGGGATGTGACAGAGTTTTACAAGGCTAGTTCTGTGCACATTTCGTTCTATCCGGAATATACGAGTATAAAGCAAAGACGTAGGTAGGGCCATGGGCAATTAAATGTGAAGTTGTTGTGGTGCAGGAGGTTTTCATATTGGCTAATTTGCACTCTAAGCTCCCGCCAGAATGGTAACTCGTAGTAAATCCGTTTTGCGGTAAAAGCACAAGATATTGTTCGCTTGTTCAATGCAAGACTGGTAATAAACTTCGTTTTTGAAGCTTTGACAGAGACTGGACTGGATAACAATTGACAGTCTTGGCAGAGTGTAGCGTAAAGTCAAACAATACTCAGGATCAACTGTGGTGACGAGAGAGGGATCAAGATATAATATCGAGTGCTACAATACCTAAGCAGGCTCGAAGGATGTACCTAGTAGCTGAGTTTGGAAGATTGCTTGAACATTGATAACACAACACCATGCGAAGAATAATAGAGTCTTACTAGATGAGCACCACAAAAAGTTTATGAAAGAGGCCAAGAACACATCATCTGAAGTGATCCCCAAGCTCGTAATCATGACTATACAACGAGCCACCCAACGAGTTTTGCCGGATATTTCTTGGCGTCCCTTGCACCAACTTCCGTCTTCGTTGAGTGTAGGAGCAAAATCCATGATCAAAGGCTTCATACTTGCTATGTTTGATTTTCATACTCATGGAAGAATTCATGAACATTCAGAGCCTCAACTGTGAGACATCTGACGCCATATTGCGCGACTCAGACAACGCATTGAATTTCCGTTTTATCCGACGATAATATTCAACGCACTGGCATTATCATGATTGACGTCGCTACGTCATTGGGATAGCCCTCAAAGTATATGGAGAAAAAGGGTTTTCTTTCAACATAGGCAAATATGAAGATATACTTATCCTCAGAACATCACCGTCCTCACCATGGCTGAAGGATGAGATAGACTTATACATATCATTCCTTGTCGAACACACGTGTAAGAAGGATTGGGATTCGGTTTAAAGAAACCGGTTTTCCGAACCCAAAAATAAGGCATCTATCATCCACACGGTTAATCTTTAAGGCGGCCGACCCAAAATAAATTATTAGTCCGAAAGGTTCCGATCCTCTAGCGTCAAAAGTTTTAATTGTCGTTTTTCTTTCTAATCAATAATATTGCATTTTATTCAATTGACCACCTTATCTTCTCTCCACCAACGAGATATATCTTGTTCTGTCTTTTCCTTCTCTCCGTAGAAGAAGTATCTAATAATAACCTCACCTCTCCTCTCAATTCTTTTTTTCTAGATATTCATCATGGTTGGCTCTACTGGTTCAACAAAGGTGGATGCAGTCGTCCAACAGGTCGCTGCTAACACCCCAGAGAAGCTCAGCGGTTTCGCACTTTACTCCAGATTTGCTTTGGCAGGAGCTGTCTGTTGTTCAGTCACCCACGGTGGTCTTACTCCCGTCGATGTGTACGTATTAGATTTCTTGGATTTTGCGCAACTTGAAGATTCGATTCGATGGATGGAGAGATAGAAGTGGGATTGGAAGTGTGAGATAACCAAGATATCAAAGTACTAACATCAATTTTCTCTACAGCGTCAAGACTAGAATCCAACTCGACCCCGTCACATACAACAAAGGATTGATCGGAGGTTTCAGACAAGTCATTGCAAAGGAGGGAGCATCTGCTCTTTTGACCGGTGCTGGACCAACCTTCGCTGGTTACTTCCTTCAAGGCGCATTCAAATTCGGAGGTTATGAACTCTTCAAGCAACAAGCTATCAACATGATCGGTTACGAAAATGCCGTCAACAACAAGACTGCTGTCTACTTGGCATCTTCCGCTACCGCCGAATTCTTCGCTGATATCGCTCTTTGCCCTCTTGAGGCTACCCGTATTCGTTTGGTCTCTGACCCAACATATGCCAATGGTCTCATTGGTGGTTTCTCCAAGATGTTGAAGAACGAGGGTGTTGGTGCTTTCTATGCTGGTTTCGGACCAATCTTGTTCAAGCAGTAAGTTTGAAGATTTTCTGGTGATAATATCATCATGATACTAATAACATCAAACAGAGTTCCATATACCATGGCCAAGTTCGTCGTTTTCGAAAAGGTTGTTGAGGCTATCTACACCAAGGTCGACAAATCCAAGACTTCCGATGGAATGCAAACCACCATTAACTTGGGATCCGGTCTCATTGCTGGAATGGCTGCCGCTGTTGTCTCACAACCAGCTGATACCATGTTGTCAAAGATTAACAAGACCAAGGGTCTTCCAGGAGAGGGAACCACTTCCCGATTGATCAAGATCGGTAGAGAATTGGGTTTCAGAGGTTCATACACTGGTATTGGTGCTCGTCTTGCTATGGTCGGTGCTATTACTGCTGGTAAGTAAATTCAGTTCCTTATTTTCATATCTATTTACTAATCAATTTTCTGTAGGTCAATTCGCTATCTACGGTGATATCAAGAAGGCTCTCGGTGCCACTGGTGGTGTTGATTTGGCTGTTAAATAAATGATTGTATAAAAGCAGTTGTTTAAAAAGGGTTTACGGGATCGTCGGATATCTTTTAGCGAACCCGCATGCATTTGTTTGTTCCAGCAAACCTTTCCTTCCTCGCCTTCATCGAAAAATACTCCGGTCTGTCTTGAAATAGAGAAGGAATAGATTAGATGATGGATCGGAATTTCTAGAAGAGGAAGGGGAGGGAAGGAAGGGCTTTTAATGGCGTCTGTCTGTATAATAGAGACTTCTCTCCAATAGAATAGATAACAATTGGATGTGGTTTGTGTTGATTGGTTTTTGGATTTTGATCTCGAGTGTGAATTGGTGTGCAACGTGAAAAGGGGATGGGACCCGAGTCAGTGGTTATGATGTTGGGGTTTACCTGTGTGTCTCGCGTGCTCTTCTCTCTCCTGAATTTGGATCTAGATGATGTGCTGTGCGAATTTGGGAATTTATCCATGGTTTCTGCGACGACTTTAGCTGAAAGGCGAAGGCGGGTCTGAAAGAGGAGGAGAAGGGGTTGGAAAATTTGGTGGATTGTATATCAAAGTATAAAGCCAATCTTCCATTACTTACGCCTCATCATTCACTTCCCAAGATTCTCAACGATACTATGTGCTTTTCTACCATCGTATTTACCTCTCTTTTGTTCTTCTTTCCCTTCCTCTCCTCGTATGGTTCGACCTTGGGTATGGGGACGGAGTATATAACATGTGATATGTTTTCTCTATATATTCCATTTGCTGTATAGATGATAATGATGATGGGTCTGTTCGTGTGTTTTGGAGATTTGGAGTATGTGTTGATTAATCGTTATGATGAGTGGGAATTGTGAGAGGTGAAAAGGGAAGAGGATAGAAGAGATACAAGAGATGGTTTTTTTCGTAGAGGGGGATGGTTGCGTTGTGTTGGAGGGGGGAGGGGGAAGTAGAGAGGAGAGAGCTGGGACTGGGGGTTGAGGGTTGGGGGTAGGAATTGAGTACGAGGAGAGGAGAGCAATGTGAGGGGGTACTTGTTGAAGTATCTTTATATATTTTTGGATTGTATTGAGTCGAGGAGATTTGAAGGGATAGAGAGTTTGGGGTGGAATAGTGAATTTGGAGGTCAATTTCCCAACTAAAGTGTATCTAGCGACGTTAACCTCACAAGAAATGTTCGCTAATTTTTCTTTGGACATTTTCCAAATTCGAATTCAAGCTTAAGCTCATGAATGACTTTTAGGGTTGGATTGACAAGTTGTGATGAATTGATGATATGGATTGTGTAGGTAGTTATTGCTTATGAATATTCCGAGATTGAGATTGAGCATCAAAGTGAAGGGTCATGGTGGAAGCTCTTACTGAGATATTGATATCCACCGATTGACAAAAAATTGTGATATGAATTTGGCAAAACCATAACTTCTAATGTTTACCTCCTGGAATATACAGCTTTTGAGAGGGAAAAAGAGGAATAGACGATTTAAATTCAAAAACGAAGGATTTGAAGAGGTTTCACCCTTCATTTGACATTGACAAGCGAATGGCTGTTGTACCTCATTCTCGATACTCTATCAAGTGGCCTCTAACTTCGAGGATTTGAACAGTAAAATGTTTCTATTCACTAGATTCAGAGATTTACCAATTAATATCATGAATTCCTATACCTACCTAGATATTGTTGTGGCCAGGCTCAACAAGAATTGTCGTATGTTAGACACCAAACATTTGGAACTCTAACGAACAAGCCGTGATACTACCGAATTGCATCTATACTTGATCTCTAGCTCAACGATGATACTGCATATGCATGATAGACGTATTACAATATGTCCGTCCAGCATCGATATCTCACCGCATATTGATCGAATCAGATTTCATTTTTGTGGCTGTGATGTACGAACGTGTGGTTATTGCGGGGGTACATACTGGTCTACATCGTTATGTATCCAATTGTCTCTCGGTCCTGAAACCCCTCCTTTCCCGCCTTTGCCTCTGAGTCGTCCCAATACCAGTCGAGAGGTTTCCATCCAAGTACGGACCAAGTATGTAAGTTGGAAAAGTGCCATGTGTTGTACTATCTCTGGTCATCTTCTCCAAATGCATACAATCATTAGATATCTACTAGGTATTCTTGGCAGGGGATAGATAGATGCTTGAACCAACAGATACTTTGTAGGTAGAGAGGAATATATGCGGAAGAATATATGTGGGAAGAACAGACGGTAGGATAAAATGGTTAAAAAGATGACGCAGATATAAAATTCAATCCACAATCTCAAAACAATGGTTTAATCGGATAATTAATATATCAATCTCTTTCAACCAATCATTTCAATCAATTTCCATATATGATAAATAAACTAAGCTTTTCTGCCAAGGTTTACCAAAAGATCCAAAAACAGCTGGAGCTTACATCCTTGAAAGGAGGGGCAGAGTCCTCGTAAGTTTATGGGAATGATGGAAATCACGAAGGAAATCGGCATAATCCCACTAAAGTCTAGAAGAGATACGAATACTGATATTCACGGTTTGATCAAGGATAGGGAGGTAGTAAATAAATATATGAATACAAGATTTATTGACTTCTTGCTCTTTTCCGTTCTCTTCTCTTCTTTCCACTCTCCTCAAATCCCACCTCAAACCATCAACATCTTCTTAGTTTTCTAACTCGATCAACAATAAATAATCTCAGCCATCAATAACTTTCTAATCTCCATTCAACTCAATCCTAATTACCACATAAACAACAACCGCAGCAATGGTTCACCTTTCTCAAATCCCTAGCGATGATAAGGTCGCTGCTCCCCTCGTCGAAGGGTTGAAGAAACTTACAATGGCGGCGTCGAGCGAGGAGGATCGATTCACAACTAGTGTTTATGGTTCTAGATTTGCTGCAGAGGATCTGCCAGAGCATGAGATGCCGGATGGAGAGATGCCCAAAGAGGTATGTGATTTGAGATAGAATTGGCATCTAAATGGGAATTTGGAGTTGGAGCAGAAAGACTAATTTTATGTGGCGGATGAATAGGTTGCGTATCGTATGATTAAAGATCATCTTTCACTCGATGGAAATCCTATGTTGAATTTGGCCTCTTTTGTTACTACATTCATGGTGAGTTTGTCGAACAATTTCCTTGATTAACATATGCGTCCTCGATCGTTGGAGTCTTTAAAGATGTTGGGGTCAATGATAATGCGCACCAATCATGCTGAGTGCGATTGAATCGAAGGGGGCTATGAATCATCTTGTTCAATGCTAATAGTTTGTAGGAAAAAGAAGTCGAAGACCTCATGACTGAGAGTTTCAGCAAGAATTTCATTGGTAAGTCCACTTTCTTCTCATCCTGCCATCCCGCTTTCCATACCTTCTTCACTCCAACTCACGCTGACTCTCCTGGTAGATTACGAAGAATATCCTCAATCCGCAGACATTCAAAACCGATGTGTTTCCATGATCGGTCGTTTGTTCAACGCTCCTACAAATGAAGAGGGCGATGCTGCGGTTGGTACCTCGACCGTCGGTTCTTCCGAGGCCATCATGTTGGCAGTTTTGGCCATGAAGAAACGTTGGAAGAATGCTCGTATCGCTGCTGGAAAGTCAACCGATAACCCAAATATCGTTATGTCTTCTGCTGTTCAAGTCTGCTGGGAGAAGGCAGCTCGATATTTCGAGGTTGAGGAAAAATATGTTTACTGTACTCCGGATCGATATGTAATTGATCCTGAGGAGACAGTCAATTTGGTGGATGAGAATACCATCGGTATCTGCATTATTCTCGGCACGACTTATACTGGAGAGTATGAAGATGCCAAGGCTGTTAACGATCTTTTGATCGAGAGAAACATCGATACTGTTATTCATATTGATGCAGCTTCAGGTGGATTTGTAGCTCCATTCACCGTACCAGATTTGGAGTGGGATTTCAGATTAGAAAAGGTCGTTTCTATTAACACCAGTGGACACAAGTATGTTCTTCATCCCCTCTTACCTAGACCACGACTAACAAAATTCTAGATATGGACTCGTTTACCCTGGTGTTGGCTGGATTGTCTGGAGAGCACCAGAGTATCTTCCCAAGGAGCTTGTCTTTAACATCAATTACCTTGGTGCCGATCAAGCTTCTTTCACACTTAACTTCTCCAAGGGTGCTTCTCAAGTTATCGCTCAATATTACCAACTCATTCGTCTTGGTAAGAAGGGCTACAAGGCTATCATGAGCAACTTGACAAGAACCGCCGATTATCTCTCCGATTCTCTTGAACAACTCGGATTCCTTATCATGTCTCAAAAGAATGGTAAAGGCCTCCCACTCGTCGCTTTCCGTATGGACCCAAGCTCCAACAAACATTACGATGAATTCGCAATCGCTCATCAACTCCGTCAACGTGGATGGGTTGTTCCAGCATACACCATGGCTCCTAAGACTGATAAACTCAAGATGTTACGTGTAGTCGTACGTGAGGATTTCAGTAAATCAAGATGTGATTCATTATTGAGTGATATCAAGTTATGCTGCAGTGTCTTGGATGAGATGGATAAAGATACTGTCAAGAAGAATCAAGAATACATTAATGCGCATGCTACTCACTCTGGAAAGAGCAAGCATAACCATGCTCATTATAAGAATGAGAAGCATAGTTTGCAAGGAAAGACTGGAAAGACTCATGCTATTTGTTAGTATGGCAGATCGCTGGTTTTTAAACCATTGTCTCGTTTGGATTGTGTATTCGATGGTGATATTTGACGGATGGATGATGGAAATATGGATAGAATGGTGAAATGGTGGTGGAGTAAAAACGAAAGGATGGGTTGATGGATGATGACTGCTTAACGAGAAACAAAATATTCGTAGATTTTCAGTTGATTTTAAAAGGAAGTATCTTAATATACTCGAATATATACAAATATATCTGCAAACTCTACATCACCAGTATATGCATGTCCTTCTTGTCCTATAGAAATAAATAAAACATCTGCCAATACAGGCTATCGACGCTGATCCGCCTCTATCCGTAAGCGCGTACTTGACCCTAGCTTTTCCCCGGGATCGGCACTTGGACACCCTGTATTTTTCTGTACTAGGTATCTATTACTGTAAGACGGAAATTATCGTTCTAGAAACGGAATTTTGCTTCATCTTGCATCTGGTGTTCAACGGTTGGCGCTCATTGGGTTTTATGAAATTTCATTTCTTATTTGATACCCAATCTCACGATTCATTTTGTAGTGGGGTGATTGTTTCTGCGAGGGTGCAGTGCAGTGCATGATAGATTGGGCTTAAGGCGAAGAGGCAAAGACAGGAGAGAAAAAAGGAAAGGGAACAGAGACACCGAGTACAAAACACTAGATCGAAAGTGACGACCGGAAGGGACGAAACCCAAAGGTACGAATCGAGAGAAGGAACCCGGGAAAGGCAATACGATACCAGGTTGGATGAGACAAATCAAACGAGCTTAACAAACGAAAGATAGAAACGACATATGATGTGAGTGGGGATTCGGGTTTGATTGTGTCTGAGGTTTGCGCGAAGTGAAGCAGAGTTTCCAAAGGGATATAGGAAGATTGCCGAGAGGGTTTACGGAATAGAGGGTTTCAGAGCTGCAGAGAAGATATGAGCGCTGGAGGTGGAGTAGGAGCCGGAGCAGGAGGAGTACCGCAGAAACAGATCCGCTTCGTGAATAATGAGGGACAACCACCTGCGAAGAGGCGGAGGGTTAATGCTGCGTATGTATACTTTTTGGAGCAATCGCAAAACGAGTTGTGATTCACCGAGAGTATAGCTAATTTTCAATGAGGCATGTAGATGTCGGACCTGCAGGAAACGGAAAACGAGATGCGATGGGAAACGACCACTCTGTTCGACATGTACGGATAATGGCCATGAATGTATGGGGTATGCAGAGGGATCTGATGGAGTTACAAACTCGACAAGGAAGGAGGTCAAAACCCCAGATGGTGGGGAAGGAGATGAGGGGGACTATTCAAATTCACATCCGCGGAGGCCTGGAATGTTGAAAGAGAACTCGAGGGATGCGGTTCCGCAACAATTTCAACAAAGAGCGAATACCACTGCTGCACGGACAAGAGTCGAGGTTGATCAGTCATATATGCACGATGCGTCTCGACGGTTGGGAAGTGAGGATATGGGGAATAATCGACCTGGAAATCGAAGGGTTGATTATAGAGATGCAGTTCTATTTCCGGACGAGAGTCCCAATCCTTTCGAAAGAGATCAACCACTTCTCAGTGAAACAACCATCAGTGAGAGCCATCGAGTGCCATATTTCAGATATTTTGGTCCAACAGCGATTGTACCCGGGTTCAAACAGATGGTAGTTTCTGTTCGAGAACATAGAAGGAGTATGGGTGCTCCATCGTCTTCTTCTCTCACAATGTCGCCTATATCCGCGAAACACTCTAGTGGGGGTTCTGTGAATGGAACGCCATCTCAAGCGGGGACTGAACCAAGGTCTGCAATCGATATGCCACTCTATGATCCTAATGATCCATTACCAGTCAATAGACTTATCATTCATCTCGTGGAGGTCTTTTTTGCTCATTTGGGTTGTAATTACCCTTTTCTATCGAAACGTCAGGAAAATTTTAAACGTCTAGTGGAAGAAAAGAAAATCGAACCTATTCTTGTAGATGCAGTTTGTGCATTAGCGGCTCGATTTTCGGATCACCCTCTTCTTACCACTTCACATGATTCACCACAACCGAAATCAGAATATGGACAAGTCTTTGCTCAGCGAGCTAAAGCGGCTGTTGTGGATACATTTCCTTGTCCCACAGTTGGAGCTGTACAGGCTTGTTTATTACTTGCTTATGAGGGATTTGGTGCGAATCAAGATAGTGCCTTATGGATGTATCTTGGATGTGCTATACGGATGGCTGTGGATCTTGGGCTTCAAAAGTTGGATGGTGTTAAACATCAAGGGCAGAAGGATCCAGGATATCATAGGTCGGCAAATGAAGGAGAATCAGATGAACCGGATGCGACTATTACGGCGGAAGAGAAAAGTGCAATTGAAGAGGAAAGAATCGATACACTCTGGGCAGTCCTTATGCTTGATCGAGTTATTTCTTCTGGAACTGGTAGACCAGTGAGTCTCAAAGATGAAGATCTCGAATTGACACTTCCGTCCGTATCCAATAATACAGAAGAAGCATGGCCAGATCCTTTCCCTGCACTTATCAGAATCATACATTTATATGGTCTAGTTTCAGATTTGTTGAATAGAATAAGAGGTGCAGACGATATCACGCCCGGGTTGATAAAACAACTGAAGGGTATGGAAAAGGATTTGACTGTGTTGTATCAGAGTTTGGATGGGAGATTAGAATTTTCAGCGACCAACTTTCAACATTATGTCAAGAGTGGGGAGGGAACAAATTTTATACTTGTGAGTTTACCTTTCCTCTCGAAGCATGAGAATTAATTTTACTAATCAATATCAAGGTTCATTTTTGGTTTCATACCTTGATCATGTTACTTCACCAACCTACTTTAATGCAATCTCTCGAAGGTCAAGTTCTACAATTACTTCCTCATAGTCGAGAACTCAGCATGTCATCTGCTAAAACTATTGCGGACATCTTGGCTTTTGCTGAACTTATTGATCCGAGATCATTTATTGGAAACCCATTCACATGTCAGCCGATATACATTGCTGGGTGTGCTTTTCTTAAAGAGATTGCGTTACATACTTCTCAACCATCTTCTAGAAACCCCAGTCCTCGTCAAAGCCCTCCATCGGATACTGTGAAACCAGGTGGAAATCACAATAATCAAGGGAATCAGAAACAAAAACATTCATTGCTTGCAGCAGCAGCGAATCAAAACTATCAACGATGTCACAAAGCTTTACAACATATAGAATCTTATTGGGCTGGAACACGATATATTCGAGTAGCTATGGAACAGAAACAAAGTGGAATAGATCCACAGGAAGTCGAAACATATACAGCGGAAGAATATACCGAAGCTACTAAATCAAGACATGAAATTATACCTAGTTGGAGACGAAAATTCTCTGCAAATTCTCCTGGTAGATTTCCGGAATTTGTACGTTCACCAATGTTGGAAGCACTTCCTGGATCGCCGGCAATAGATTTGGCTCAAGCTATTGGTTGGTCTTTGACTGGAACTACTAATTCTCCAAGTTCCAATTTGACATTCATGTATCAAAATCAAAGTGCGGCGGATCATTTAGAGATGAGAGCTCAGAAAGAATATGGACAAGGAAATATGATTTATGATCCTATTAGACAAAGTTTACCGGAAAATACAGCGGGTGGTACATCGACTAGTGGAAGGTTTGATAGATTTATAGGGGCATCGAGGAGTAATCATATGCCTCCTCCAGGACCAAAATTTATGCATGGTACGAACTCAAATATTGATGCTAGTGCAACGGCGGATGCGGAAATGTTATTGGGGCTGGGAGGTGGAGGTAATGGGAGTGGCAGTCCATATCCGACACCGAGGAGTGAAAACCATACTTTTGATCCAGGACTAAGAAACACCATGAGTCCAAGACCAGGAAGTTCGAGTACACCTGGTGGAGGAGGTGGATATGATTTTTCGCATACACCATCGACATCTAGAGCGGGAGGATTCTATAATCACAACAATCATAATCACAATAATAATAACGCAAGTAATCTACACGGTAATAATATACACTCCGTCAATGGACACGCAAACGGATCGGGTAATGGACAGGGAAATTCATATCATGCGGGAAACCACACACATACAAATTCACACGGTTACATGGGCATGGGCATGGGAAACAATGGGATGGGAGATATGATGATGGAGAGTCAGGATATTGATATGAGGGGTTTGGGAGAGGATATGATGCCTTGGTTGGAGTATTTGCCGGGGGATATGTTGGGGTTAAGTGGCTTTTTCGGGGAGGAGGGTGAGGGTGGGGGGGGAAGATGAGATGAGGTGGGGTGGGGTGAAGATTTAATAGTTAAATGGTTGATCAATTGACTATTGAGTATTTTAATTGAAGTGATGTATGTGAAACAAGGTTCTTTGATGTTTTTGATGATGATGATGATGATGATGATGGTGATAGATTGTTTGTTGTTGTTTTGAGAAGCGAGGGATGGAGGGAGGAGTAGAAAGGAAGTATGAAGAAGGATGAAGGAAGAAGGTTGATTTTTCCTCTCGTTCTCATTCTCGTTCTTATTCTAGGAGTGCTTGGATAGTCTGGTACTAGATAAACTATCTAGAGAAACTATCTAGGTATTTACTAGAGGTAGGTAGCTGGAGGTAGGTAGCTGGGTCATCTAGTAAATTCTATGTATAAATGGATGGATGGATAGATTCTAATTCACTTCGATGGTAATTGATTGACTGTCCGCCTTTCCATGAAGCTCTCCTTTTCATGGCGCTAGCTTCCGCTTTTTCATATTATATATATGAATTATTATATGGATTACTGTCGATTTTTTCTCACTCTTGTATTTGTATCTTGATATCTCAATATAGGTTGATGGGTAGGTTGGTAGGTAGGTGGGTATTGAGCGTAGAATTAGTTGGAATTGTGATGAGATGGTGATGAATTAGTGATATTGTCATGGTTGATCTGGTCTCTTGAGAGGTGTTATGGCATCTTGTGTTTTTATGGTTTGTTTATTTGTTTGTTTTTTTGTTTGTGTTAAAGGATTGGGAGGTAGGTGGGTGGGCTGATGGGTTGTGAAGTAGATAGGTAGGCATAGTTAATCGTTGATTGCGATTGTAATTGTGATTCTTTTTGGGGGGTTTTTAGGATATATCTGGTGCTCCTGATTTTTTGTATTTACATTGTTTTTCGCGGAGGAGGGAGAGGAGTTGGAATTTGGAATCTAAAATCTGGGTATGGTACTGGGTTGGGTTGGGGTTATTTTTCTGTTTGTTTGGATTGTGTGAGGATTTATGTGACGGGCTGTTAGTACTGAGCTTTGTGGGTATAGGTAGATAAATTTCTTGTTTTTTTTGATTCTGGTATGATTTATTTATCTAAATTTGTTTGGTGATTTTGATTTTTGATACTGCGCTGTCTTGTAACTTTTCAAACAAGATGTTTGATCATTGATGAGCTGCCCTCGAGCTTCTGTTCAGACCCTTCGGTTACTTCCGCTTAATAAGCTGAAATTAATGATAATGTTTCCAGTACGATTTTCTATAAGATATGGTGGGAAGCACAAGCTAGGAATTGAAGACATTCAGAAGCTGAACTAGATTGATTTAATGAAAGCTAGCTATGGAAGGAGGAGTTCTATTATAGTAGAGCTCTCCTCTAATTATCCGCAAACCTCCCATTACCATCAGTTTCTCTCGTACTATCATCCACTCGCTTAAACAATATTCTCATGCATTGATTCTCTTCTGTGTCCATACCCCATCATCTCTTCTTCTTCAAATATCCCCCCATTACCATCTGATCCCTCTCCTCCAAAACATAATCCCCATCTACTCATTACGTAACTTACTGCTCGGATGAGAGAACATATGGTAAAGATTGTGAAACAAACGATTGCGAATTCAATACCTTTGAGTTGGGGGGTATCGAGTTTGTGTGTTCGCGTTCGTGCTTGAATGGAGGAGTTAATGTTAGTGAGATTATTAAGGCCGTGAAGGTATGCGAGGGGAGAATGATCATCTGATGATTTGAGATCTTGTTGTAGAGTTGAAGTATCGTTCTCGGCGCGGCTTGAAAAGGGAGATAGCACGATGATAGCGAGACAGAAAATGAATAGAACGCCAGAGATAATTTGGATATTGAAGAGTGAAGAGCGCTGGATGGAACAATAGCGGAATTGCATAGAAGGGGGTTGTGGGCTTGAGGCGGTTCCGTGTATGTGGTTGGGATGTCTGCAGTTGCAGATTCTGCATAATCTGGGGCGGTTTGCGAGGAGAGGAGAAGTTTCGGATGGGTCGCCGCTAAAGGGGATGGGGAAGATGAATTCTGAGGGGGTTGGGGTGGTGGTGGTTAGGGAGGGGGAGGGAGATGCGGATCTGTTGGTTGGGGTGGAGATCATGCTGGTAAATGAAGATGTGCCGGAGAGGGAGTAGAGTGAAGGGATGGATTCGGGTTTTGGAGACATTTTTTGAGTGGGGCTCTATATTTTCGTTAGGTTAGTGGGGGAACGAGACGAGGTGGTCTGAAAATGGATATGGAATAGAGGGGGAAAGTTGTGGATGAATGCCGCTGGAGATGCTTACTGTTGTTGAATTTCCGGAACTTTCAAGGGATAATGAATCTTTCTTGGGAAACATCTACGAGATTTCCGAGTTCCAACCTGGGATAGACTCTATCAAAGTTTTAAGTTTCTTGCCGAGCGGCGATTTATATTTTGGAAGGTTGATAGGTTGATGATGAGTGTGTCTCTATGAGTTCCTCGAATCTTGTTCTTGGTTTGTGAAGGAATCTGTCTTTTGGTAGATTATATGCTGCGAATCGCTATTGAAGAAGGTCATGTATATAGATTTTGGAATGTATACGGTTTGATGAATCACCCTGAGCAGCAATTTGAGTGGCAGTACTTGGATGAAGGCTTCAAAAGATCGAGATGTTACGGTTCAGAAGTTAGAACTAGAAAGCTAGTAAATTTTCCTCATGCTGTATTGTGGTTAATTATGAAGAATTTCATGCTTGTTCATAACTACGGTCATGCTAGTCGAGCATGGTATAGGAAATTCTCTGGAATTTATGATGAGGGCAGATTTTGTTAGTATGCTTTTTGTGTGGTGGCTAGCTAATTATGATTTGTTTGAATCTGAGTTGGTCTCAATATGAGTTTGAGACGAGAGAGGGTGGATAAGATGTACTATGAGAAGAATTTACTATTCGAGAAATTGGAAGCTTAATCGAACAGTTTGCAACGTTCTTCGTGCGTCCCGAACCGTGAGCTTCGCTGAAGGGTGAAATGGCTAGATTATAGAGGATATTGTCTGAAGTTTGACGAAATATGAAATTCACATCCACGGTATCAGATGATATTCTCTATCATTGTAGAATCTATCCCTAACAGCTCTAATCTATGAATTGAAAAAATACAGATTCTCTGTAAACTAGTGAATTCACTTACCAAAATCACCTCTGACAATTTCTCATAGCCCCTTCACCAGCCTCGCTTGCTACAGTAGATAGATATTCACTCTCATGACATCATCACCTAGCCGGATACTCTCATATTCTAGAAATTACTAGGTACGCGTATTAATAATAGCAACCGTTTCGGTATCAGTTCGCCGTATTGAAGTCTTTGGGTTGGATACATAAGGATTACTTTTCCAGCTCCAATCATTTGATCCGGAAACATCTCAATAAATTCCTACAAACGTTGACTTTTAATCTAACTTCGCGTTACATTCCACTTCACATTCAGTCCTTGAAACCCACAGAGAATCAAGAACTATACGACTAAATCAATTAAAATGGTTTTCAGTAAAGGTATACTCAATTTCAGTTCTGCCTTTCCCTCTTTCATCTTCCATCTTCCATCCTTCTTTTCCTATACTAGATATCTCAGCAAAAACTTCACAGTAGACTGACTAATCACCATAGAAGACTCCAAAGATTTCCGCAATTCCAGAAAATCCACCAAAATACCAAGAAGTGTCGCAGCTAGTGCACATCCCCATATCAAGATGAATACTAGTACGCCTACATTCATCTCGCCAGTAAAATCTGAGAGCAATTATCCTGCTTGTAGGACTCCTAGGACTCCTGAGACTCCAAAACGGGCTCGAAAAATTAGCAAGAGTAATGAAAAAAGCAAAGACATGAGCAGGAAAACTTCCTTCTCGAAGATTCCAGGTAGCCCTGGTTCAACCAGATTCCATGCTTCGTCGTCAACGCTTCGTACGAGTCCGGTTGCTTTTGCCCTTGCTGGTGACGTGAGTTTACGCTATGGAGATACTCCCAGCATTTTTTCGTCGGATTCAGGTTCGAATATTAGGGAAAATATTGCTGAGGCAATGGATACAAATCAATTCGCGATTCCCGATCGTAATCTTCCGCTTTCTCCACAGAATAAGACTAGAACAATTACAGCAAACATGAGTAGTCCTCTTACGAAGAAGGGAAAGAGTTTGCCCACTACCGCTATTTCGCCGACTGAGCCCGTTATCATTAAAGGTGTTATTTCTCAAATGAAATCGCCCGTACTTGTTTCTGGACCAATCGTTTCTCCTGCTGTCCGAAGTCCAGTACACATGTCTGACGCGTCGTACACTTCTTCCACGTATACACCACCAAAAATCTCCACAGCACCCTCAATACCTAGTGCTACTCATAAATCCGCAGGATCATTTCCACCACGTCCTATACAAAAGAAAACTCAATCCACACCACTGCTCCCAAAGCGACATCGTTCCTCTACTAGGTCTTCTCGTCACGTTGTTGCATCCAGCGCTCCTAGCGAATTTTATGAGTATCAAACCATTAACGGTACCATTGACCTCCCATTCCCCTTCAAGAAAGGTTCATTTAGTAATAGTTCTGGTTACCATTCTGGCGTTTCTGGCTCCGGATCGACCTCCTCGTCTCGCACGTCTCTTAAAACCATTTACCGGGGAATTTTACATAATGTTAAGCCTAGAGTTCTGAGTGCGTATATGTTGTTTGGAGCTTCCATTATCTGGCTTGTATGGATGACTTCGAGTAAATTACTTTCAGACAAGAAAGGAAATCCAGGTCGCGGCCATGGTGGAATTGGTGGGCATGTTCCTCCATATGGAATAAGCATTGCTACATTGGCCCCATCTTTCCTGACTCATGATATCAAAGAGTTTATGCCTGTTGACGAGCCATATCTCAATACTGGGAGTGCCAACGATCGTCAAATATCACAAAATTCCGACAAGTCACATCCCGATTCACCCTCGAAGTCCGAACCAGAAGAGAGCCTTTGGAATACCTTGTGTAAAGTCTTTGTGACTTTGGCGTGGCTATTTGGTATAATTTTTGTCTTCCTTTTTATCCGTGCGCTGATCGGGGATTTATTTCTATTCTTTTTCTCTGGTGGCGAGGCAGCTGATGGAGATTGGAGTGAGAAGGTGTGATCGAGAAAGTCTTGTTCAGGGCGGAAAAGATTGGATCGAACCTTGTGACATGAAGGTTGAGATTCTGGAGATTTAGGGTGGAAAAATCCCGTGAGAAGGGAAATGCGCCAAAATAGACTATGCGTTATGAGATATGAGATGAAGTTTGGTCTAACATTGCAGAAGATGCTTAGGCATTGAAGTGGCTCTTCTCTTGGGGGATTCAGGGAAGGATATCTGCATTTTCTGTTATCTTGCGTGTATGTTAATGGGGCTTCGGGGCTTGGTCCGGGGGTTGTTCCTCAACAAGGTGGTGAACTTTCACTACCTATGTTTTACTTCTGCGAGGAATAATTCATGATAAATGATGGTTGAATACCCGTCTTCAAATGAATTCTCTACCTGTGATTGAATGTAAAGTATCGGCGTGACTTGATCCTAACACCATAAGCATTATCATCGAAGTATTTTTTGCCTCTTTTGAATGATATAATAGCTACAGCTTCAAACATTCGGAAAGAAACAGATCTTATATAGATCCAAACATATCAGTGAAGCGGGTCTCATATACCTGCAGGAGCTGGTACAAAGTTTTGAGAACAGTTTGACTTTTATCCGGTCGGATCCGACAAGTCGAAGTCCAGCTGAATCTACTGAATCACAACATTGGTCGTAGTCTACATTATCAGATTAGCATCCGCTATAAAGACACGATAAATTCTTGAGAAGAGGCTTGTAGGCTATATGTTCAGCTTTAGCCTCACTATCAGCCGTGATTTACATCTCTGGGCAGACAATACTTTCTTGATAGGTCTCTCACTTGAGAGCTGCCTTATGCCGTGATCCTCTCGAACTGAGATATCTCATATGAACGAATTAAAACTCTTAGAATCTTGGAACCTTGGAATCTACCATGGCCAGATACCAATTTGAGATATATCACCAACGCGTTCATCTCGTGGAGCAGGTCTAAGCTGGCTTTCGCGGATTACAATCTACCACATTGTATTCAACATTACCTGTAGATTTAGAAGTGTACGATGACTCACACGAAGAAATCTTTATTCTATGAGTAGAATTGGATAGCGTATGGAGATTAGTCCTCACTCGAGTTGCATGGGCTTGGTGGTGCGGAGTCCTCGGAAAACGTGAGGAATTGCGGGAATAATCCATGTTACGTAATCATTTCAGTTGACATTCCAAGCTCTACGCTAATGGACCCCAAAATCGGTATCCAGCTAGTCAATCAAACTGAGATGCGAATAACACCTTACGACTTTAACTTTTTTTTTCTCGCTAGATCACTCGAGTAACCGCGATTAAGAGGCTCTCATCAGATTGATCTATTTACTGCACAATACCCCTGATTGAAAGTTCCTGGGACAGCAAACTGAGTTGCCCCCCTCCCCCGAACAAACCGAGCCGACGATACAATGCTTTTCTATCTGCAGATTTTCTCGACCGCGGAACAACTAGTATACTCGATCTCGTAGTCTATGAAACATCTTAGCACTCAAACATGGTGAAGAGGTGAGTGCATCAGGTATTTGGTAACCACACGACATTGTGGGCAGTCAACTCCGACGAATCCCTCGCGAAGCTTGCAAAGTCTCCAACCACTCGCGAAACAATAGCATATATGGGAAAATTGAAGTTGGTATTCAAGAGATCAATCCGCAACAAGATGGGCTCCAAGAGATGTTTTCATATATTTCCAGACTACGAACCTCAAGACAACTTTCGCCAATACAATCTGTGGGGATCCACCGCTCCCTAGATGGCACATTTTTGGGGTAGGTTATTGATTAAGATACGGTTGAAGCAAGCGCAGAGACATTGACAAGGTGAGGTTGTTGTAAAAGGTCAACGGGGGCGAGACTCAAGCTCATCTCATCCACGAGAGGTCTTGACTACAAACCTTTGTATACTATATCTGGTGCTATCAAGGCGTACTTATTATATTCTACGTTACGTACCAATGCTAGAGTTCGATACAGCTAGCTAGGCATATGGAGAGTCTACCACGGAGGCTTCTGATGAAACAGATTCCGCTAGTTTCTCAAATTTGCTTTCAGAGATTCAAATATACATATGGGAATTTGTATGTGAGCCCGAAGGACAGCGACTAATTGTCTTGCATAGCCAACGAATAATCGCTTCTGTACGTTCTATCTTGCAAAAGATTTCAGCAGAGAATGAAGCCAGCATCACTAGACAATATACAAATCAACTACGCCAATCCTATCGCACTCTATATTTGCTTCTTTTCACGGAACATCATCTTGAAAAGGTATGAGCTTACTTTTGGCATGACCCATTCGACTAATGTGGACATCACTGCACCTCAGATGATATTTCTCAATCACGAAGATCGCCACAATTACAGAATAGACTGGAAATCATGCTATGCTACTTGCATTTCTGCAGTTTCGTAGACCGAACAGATTTTGACAGATGCAGAACTTGGGGTTCAAGAGTCGCACACCCAGCACAACGTACCAAATTTTGCATAGATTCTACCCATTTCTTTGTGAAGCGAGGTCATTGAGACAGGCATTCTGGGGCTTCGAGATTACTGGAATTCAAGTACGTAGAAAATCAAATTTGAAGAATTGAATTGAGATGCGTTGCATTTTGTGGACTAGTGTAACAAGCAGGTCAATTACTGCGATCCATACCTTACTAGCCTAGCGATCCAAATTCTACTCGGGAGAACTTGGGAAAGGTTCTGGATGCTGTCAAATTCTGTGGAATCTGCAATTATGCCTGGGACCTTGGAAAGAGAATCGGGACCCGCCGAAACACGATGGGTGTCACTTTTGAATCATTTCGAAAGACATGAGCATGCCTGCCATTGTACATACTTGTTTTCACGATGACATGGCCCGGTAATTTGCAGCTGGAGTCTCGGAGAAAGAGTCATCTTTCTTGAATCGAACCCTACATTTTCTTCAATTCCGTGTATACATATGCAGTGAAACGGAAGGAAACCCAGCTTCTAGAAGATCTCCACCCCCAAATTGACATGCATTAGCTCTCCACGGCGCATAAATTCGCTGCAGGAACTCCGGCTTTCTTCTTGAATATGGAAGGAGACAAGAAATACAATTCTGATTGTGGAAAAGTCTCCTAAAATCCGCTTTACCTGCACATAATATCAACTTTTTTGTAGAATGCATTCTATAAATTCCAAATAACGGTCGCATGACCCCCACGAACCTATTTATCCAGTGACTTGGAGATTTTTGGTCCTGACACCGTCTTGGCTACATCTTTTGTACAATAGGAAGATGCCGACCAAGGCGCTAAGTGTGCAGTCAGCGCGGGGTTGAACCCCCCCTGGAATCGTTCAAGTGGATATTTGAAAGCTATATCTGCACGATCGGACGCATTCAACTTTCGTTTAGTTTCCTCCGCATCTAGCTATTGAATATCATACCACCTTCCTCAATTCACTTCAACGCCGAACCCAAAGAACGTTCTGGAATATAATATCTTTGGGCGTCAATATTCTTCAATAGTTCGAAGATTTTTTGGGGTCGGGTTTGCAAACGGGTTTGAACATGGGTCTAGTCAATTTAGGTCATGAAGCAGATCCCGTTCTCACCAGGATTGTTGATGAGGATAAGGTGGTTTGGTGGAGAAAAAGATATCTAAGAATCTTGTATCTTTTGCTATATCCAACATGTATGGGGATTGAGATGACGTCGGGATTCGACTCTCAGATGATCAATGGATTGCAGTTTATTCCTTCTTGGAATAAATATGAGTTTAGCGTTTAGTAAATTTATTGGGTCGGAGGAATCTTGATGATGAAATACAGACTTTGGTGAGCCGACGATTGATGGGCTTGGAATGTCGACGTATTCTTTGAAGGCAGAGCTTTTAGGTATTGTAGCTGCGGCATACAGCTTAGGTGCCATCTTATCAGTGCCGTTTGTACCAATGCTTGCTCAACGCTTTGGGCGTAGATGGTCCATAATCTTTGGGTCTATTGTAATGGTCCTTGGGTCATTTCTTCAGGGCTTCTCCATCAACGGTATGGCCATCTGAACACCTCTGATTTGGTACACAGTCACTTTGAAACAGCTGCGATGTACATCGTTGCCAGAATGTTTCTTGGATTTGGTATTGTTTCTGCAATTGTCTCCGGCTCAGCCATGCTTGGTGAATTAGCATATTCGAAAGAAAGGCCGGTTATGACTTCTCTCTTCAATGCATCTTGGTTTGTAGGATCTTTAGTTGCCTCCGGTATTACTGTTCGCACTGCAAGCATCAATACAGATTGGGGATGGAGAATACCATCTCTTCTTCAAGCCTGTCCCTCACTTACTCAGATCATCTTCGTCTTGTAAGTATGTCCTGAATTTGCCAAGACAACCCTAACAACAGAACAAAGCTTCCTACCGGAAAGTCCTCGGTACCTTGTTAGCAAAGATAGACGTGACGAAGCATTCGATATCTTGGTCAAGTATCATGCAGAAGGAAATCGTGATTCGGTATTTGTTCGTGCTGAAATGACTCAGATTGAAACAACAATCAAACTAGAATTAGAAGCTTCTAAACGATCTTGGATGTCCATGTTGAGTACTCCTGGAATGAGACGCCGCGTATTTCTCGCTTCTGCCATGGGAGTCTTCACACAATGGTCCGGCAATACCTTGATTTCGTGAGTGTCCTAATCATTCGCTCATCTCATAATTTAACAATGCTAGATTCTACCTTTCCAAGATCCTTGCCATGATAGGTTACACGGATACCAACACTAAAACCGTGATTAATCTCGGTTCGACAGCTTGGTCTTTCCTCACAGGAACTTTAACCGCCCTCATAGTACCACGGTACAAACGACGCACTATGTTTTTACTCTGTGCCTGTAGCATGTTCTTCGTGTATATAGCATGGACGATTAGTATGCAACGAGCCATGCTAGCATATGATACCGATCGGCTCAACAAAGCTGCTGCTATCACCACACTGTATTTCATATTTCTCTACTCACCTTGTTATAACATTGGGAACAATGCACTTGCATATAGTAGGTACCATCCTCTAGCCTATCAAGTGCCGAGATACGAACCCACAAGCGATACTAAAACCCTACAGCCTACCTAGTAGAACTCTTCCCCTACGCAGACCGTTCTCGTGGCGTCTCCATCGAACAATTTTTCGTCCGAGCCGCTAATTTCTCCACCATCTATGTAAATCCCATCGGTATGGCCAAGATCGGTTGGAAATATCTTATTATGTATTGTGTGACCATTTGCATTGAGATAATTGTGGTTTACTTCTTTTATCCTGAGACTCAGGGACGCACATTGAAAGAACTTGCTTTTCGTAAGTGTTTTTCTCTTTGGTTTTGTGGGCTTCGTATATCAATTTGCCGATCCAATTGAGCACCAATAACTGGATATTTTGGAAATAGTATTTGAAGACAATGCATTCGCAGAGAAAGCTGCTGTGGCTGTGGAGAAAACTATACATTTTGATCACCGTGATGAGGCAAGGACTGCGTAAAACTGAGGCTGATACCCTGCACCCAATTGCGTGGAAACGGGTCAATGTCGCCTTCATAAATACTGCATGAGTCGGTTGAAAAGGAATTTCTGATAACGTGGTTTATCATCGGATCGCTAATATCACCGGGTTACCACTTTTTTCATTATTCAACCATTTCAATTTCAATTTACAATATCTCAATAAATAATTATAGAAATATAATCAAAAGAAACCCGAATTATCTTAATTATTAAAGCTATTCGAAAATCTAAAAATTTGATAATTATAAAAACTATAAAAGTTTATTCAATACCTTGATTTACACTATGCAATAAAATCAACAATCAAAATAATCAAATAGAAATTTAAATAAATAAATATAAAATAATTGAATTAAAAAAAAAGTGTTTTTTCAATATATAATTAATATAAATAATAAAAGGTTTATATTTAAATTGAATAATGTAAAAGATATAACAAATTATATTCTTAAATCGCAAAGGATAAAGAAGATTAAAAAGTTTTAAACTCATTGATTTGTAAAGTGTTATATAGAATTAAAAATATGTTTTAATTACATTTATCATTTTCAAAAAGTTCTCTATAAAGATTCTAAATTTATTAAAAAAACAATTTCAAATAGTATTAAATATACAAGTAAAATATAATATTCAAAACTATAATTTCTATAATTTCGATAAAATAGGCTTTATGATAAAAATTATAATTGTTTATATGATTATAACTAATATTAAACGAAATAACAAAAGCAAGATAATATAATTAAATAATTGAGAATAAACTATAATAATTATATATAATAATAAAAAGAATAAAACTATACCTCCATTTCTAATAATTCAAGAATAAGTTCACTTTTCGAATTAATACATTAAAATCGATTTTTCTATAAATTGAACTATTAAATCTATTTCCAATAAATAGATAAATAATGAGATAGGATTAGAATAATTAAAGTATTTTGATAAATATACTATTTATCAAAGAAAAAGCAAATATCAAATGTTAGTGCTGAATAGATATAAAAGTCATGAATTAATTAATACCTTTTCAATTATATTATAAAGCAAATAATATAGTATATATAAAGCTACTAATATATTCTAATTATTTAATTTAATCATTCGATATTGAATATTTTAGTATTCTAAAACACTTGTATAATAATCAAATTAATGAATTTATTAAAATATATATCAATTATATCTCTAAAATTAAATTCTTTATAATTTTTAAAATTGTATATCAATAATCAATTATATCTTAGAATATAAAAACTAAATTTCAAGGAATTAGATTAATACTATTTAATCCTGAAGTTGTACTCTCTAAATTAGATATTCGAATTTATACATCTACTTCCCCCCCTTTCGATTCAAATCCTTGAATCTTTCAAACCCTTTATAATCCAATTGAAGCTTTTTCTTAATCAACTTTAATAAAATCTTGAATAGATTAATATCAATTAAGTTCTTCTACACCTATATTCGAAATTATATTAGTTTTAATTAAAGATACAAAGAAATTAACTCATAAAAATATACTTCTAAATACAAAAAATCATATACTTCGAAAAACAAATAAAACATTAAGTAAATATTGATATACAAAAAAGATTCAATTACATCAAGAAGGAATACTTACTAAACAAAAAGCTTTTGATATATTATCTCAATAAAAAATTGATATTTAGATTCAACACAATGAGCATCAAAAGAGGGGGAATTTTAATAAAAAAGTATCTTTTAATTGATATTATAATATATATAAAAAAACTAATCACAATTTAAGAACTTATCAAAATAATATAATAAATCCTAAATTATTAAATCCTTAATAATTTCAATCAATTGATTAAATAATTGTTGAATAATACAAAATTGAAGTGGTTGAATAATGAAAAAAGTGGCGACCCGGTGATATTGGCGACCCGATGATAAACCACGTTACCTCATATTTCTTTTATTGTTTCTTCAACGAACCCCTATCTTTTAACATTCATTTCTGGCTCCTTCAGATGTTTATCCGATTACATAAATCTTGAACAGGTAGAGATCGGACCATAACCAACTTTTCTTCAAAATCAAAAAGTAAAACTTCACATCTTGAAATCGTGAAATGTCAATAGCTTATCAATTATCTCCAAGCAACCTCCATCTCGCTGGCGCGTCCTTACACGCAAAGATCCCCACAATACGTGCACGTTCGCCGCGCGTTAATCTTAAATGACCAAAATTCCCCATTCCCATCTACATACATATCCACTATAGGAAAATTTCCAAAAGCTTGACACCTATTCAGAAATCATGATTTGTGCTTGGCGGTCTTGAATGGATACCTTATGGATCACATTGCTTCGCTATCTCTAGAACGTCAGCCGCGTCGTAAGGAGAAGAGGATGTATGCTTTCGGGTTGTGTTGTAGGTGGCTCATTTTCTGAGTTTTTGGGACCTTTGATATGTGAGAAGAAGGTCAATATGAAGTTTTGGAGAGTGTCCTTCCTCTTGTACCGGCTGTTGTTTATTGTATTTGCGTCGTTTCCTGTCTCAAATTTTTCATTTCGTCTTTGTGATTTTCATCCCCTTTTCCCCTGAAAATCATCTTTTGTTTTAAGTACGCAGCACCTTTTGATACCCTTCTGTTAAAGCATTTCATATTCGATACCCCTCTTTCCATCATCAAACTCCCAAATCACGCAATGCGGGGAACACAATTCATACACCTCATCCCCATCCTCCTTGGGCGTCTCATCAACGCAACTCCAGAAACTTTCCCATATATTCAATCTACAGAATTTGACGCCGGAGATTATGGTGCCTATCCAAATCGCACCTATACAACACGTCCAGACTTGATCTCTCCTCGTCTGAATATCCTCCAAGATGATCCGAGATGTGACGATGGATTATATACGATGATATCTCTCAGAGGCGATGAAGTGCATATCACGGGACAAAGTCCTATGATCCATGATCACCAAGGAAATCTCGTTCGGATGAATACATCTTATGGGGAGACATTTGGGCTAAATGTACAGAGATACAAAGGCGTGGATTTTTTGACGTTTTGGCAGGGTGATGATTCGGTGGGGGGACATGGGGAGGGAGTTTACATCTTGGTATTTTTCTCGGATATGTAGACATGTGATCTACACTAACTCTCTCATCCAGCTAGATTCCCAATACAAAGAAGCTTACCGTCTAACAGCTGGCAACAACGCCCTAGGAGGCCTCCACGAATTTCACATAACACCTGAAGGAACGGCTCTAGTAACCCAATACATTCTCAAAGAAATGGACATCCGATATCGTCGTCGCACCCGTAAAGGCTAGGTTTGGGATTCCATAATTCAAGAAATAAACATAGAAACCAACGAGATTATATTCGAATGGCACGCATCCGAGCATTTCAACACCGAAGACTCTTATTTTCCAGCTGGAAGTGCTGGACTGAGAAGTAGTCATGGGTACGATTTCTTTCACATCAACAGTATCGACAAAGATGGATTGGGAAATTACCTGATTAGTTCGAGATATTATCAATCAGTATCCTATATTGATGGAAAGACGGGTAAGATTCTTTGGGAGCTCGGAGGAAAAAGAAATAGTTTCAAGGATTTGTCGAATGGGAAAGCTACAGCGTTTAGCTGGCAACATGATGCTCGTTGGACTACGGATCGTAAGGGAATCACCTTATTCGACAACGGGGCGCATTATGGATTGAGACCGCAAGTTGAGAGCTCCCGTGCTATTCATATATCCCTCGATCTCGAAGCCATGACTGCGGAAATCGTACGCGAGTATGTGAATCCGAGAACAATCTTAAGTGCTAGCCAAGGCAGTATGCAGGTACTCGAGAATCGAAATGTAATGGTTGGATATGGGTACAATGCTGCTTGGACTGAGTATAGTTCTGAAGGAGAAGTTCTCTGTGATGTTCGTATTGGATCTCAAAAGACCTTCACCACAGGAGCGGTACAAACATATAAGGTGTTGAAACATGCGTGGGTTGGCCGGCCCGATACAGTGCCGGATGTGAAGGTGGTGCAGAACAATGTGTATCTTAGTTGGAATGGGGCTACGAAGGTTAGAGGATGGGTTCTGAAGGGAGCGAAGACTGGCAGGGGAGAAGGAGGCGAGGAGGAATTTCAGAAGGTAGCTGAAGTTCAGAAGAGCGGGTTTGAGACTAGAATTTTATTCCAGAGAAAATCTTGGTGTTGGGTGAGAGTTATCGCTATTGATGGCGAGGGTGTAAAACTGGAGACTAGTGATATTTGGGCTACTGGAACAGACTGTAAGGATACGGTATGTAATTCTCTCACTGAACCCCATCGACTCATTGAGATGACCCAACTAACGATTCAACAGATCGATCTACCCGAGACAGAAGAAATAATGGAGGAAGAAGAGGAGGCTGCAAAGCCATTAATACCATCAAGATTTGCATTAGAAGTAATAGCACTTGCGGGATTTGCATTTGGAATGTTGGAGTTATGCAGAAGGAAGTTTTGGAAACGGACATCATCCAGTTTCGGATATAAAGTACTCCCTATACAAGCGCAGGATTACGCTGTCGAGAAATAATGTTTTTAATATTCTGAAATGCTTGAATTCTTTGATGTTGTGAATATACTTGGCGTACTTGTGATCTTAGCTTCTTGGCTATTGGCGCCCAGAAGCCTCTTCTGCGGCAATGGAAAGCTGCGTTTCCCAATTAGGGTTGACAATCAAACGGTCGTACATTATGCTTTATGGAAAATATCACAAATTTGGGAAATGTAATGGATAAAAAATTTGCGCTGTTCTTGACTCCAAGAGAACTAGCCCTTTGAATCTGATATGACTTTTATTAACCCTCTTCGTAGTTAAAGCCCCCACAAAACGCCAGACACCATTCTGATATGCATCATCGAACATCCAGAGAGCCTCATGCTTCGGTAGTAACAACACCGCCAGCATCCTTCCACTTTTGTACTCGTCTTCTGATGTCCGATTCCGTTTGTTGCATGGGATTCAACCTTCTATCCCTAACCATAGCTCCGAAGTTCTCACCCCATCTCTTAACCAACTTCTCAATCCATTCTTTCTCCCTCTCACTCTGTTGTCTCTCCCTCTTCTCGCCTGCTCTTGAAGCTTGTTCCTCCAACATCTTTACAATCTCGTTTTTTGACGCGGAACCCTCCTCATCACCGAAACCTTCGAACCCTTCTCCATCCTCGTCATCCGAGTTCAGAATATCGTTCAATGGATTTGATTTCCTCTCGTCGTGAATGACCCTGATAATCTTTCCAGTCTCTGGATCTCTCTCGACTCGAGCTTCAGTTGGTGCGAAGTTCTTTGGAATTGCATTTGAGATGGCGAGCTTGTTTGCAGTGGAGGTTTTTGATTCGGACCCTGCAGTCTTCTTTTCGATACCACCGGTAACGGTATTGAGACGACTAGTTAAGCCAAGGCGGCGGTAGTTTTGTGTAAGAGTTTCATCTTGTCTCCTGTGATAATTGATTAGGATTAATTGAAAACATACAAAGCTGTGTAGCAAACTGACCAGTTTGCAGCGACGATTGCATTGCCTAGAGGATTGATACGCTTAGACTTTGGCTTGTGCTTGATCTTATTATTTCCAGATCTATTCTTCTTCTTTTGGAGTTCGCGACCCATTTTCTATGATTGCAGATGATATATGAGGTGGTGGAATAAAATTGTTTTGATAATGTATTGTCACCTCTCAAACTCTAACTTCGAAAATCTTCACATTGAATTTGAAAAATTCGAAGCTAGCCTTATCAGCCGGGCTTATCATCACATGATTCATGTGATCCATTTTGACAACTCAGATCCCGTGATTCAGTCGCGTGACTCTCTTCCTTTTATAGAATCGACCTCGGCCGCGAACAACCTTTTTTTTAGTCGTATCATGTATATCTTCATCATCTCGATCTAATATTGGAAGAGAGAGACTTAAGCAGTGTGTTAATATATACTTGCATTGCGATTAAGCAACTCTCATCACATATGTGAATGTCTTCATCCCAAGTGGGCCTTACATAGCTACAGTTGTGCCTGTCTAGCTGATTGAACTAGAACAGTACAAATGTATATTGCTTCCGCATATCCAATGATGTCTACGGAGATGTTAAAAATTAACACGGAACAACCCCCCACCCCCCCAATCCCCACGACTTAGGTACCAGATACTTATCTAAAGTATTGTTGTCAAACAAATAGTGATCCAATGCTAATCTATGGAGGTACACCTGTCTAAACGAGAATGGTATTTTCTCCGGGCTTCATCTCCGTCACGATTATACCATTCAGCATGGTACGAATGTAAAGTTCAGGGACATAAATGGACTTGGTTGGTTGTTCATGGGATAAATTCATCGGATATTTGACAACTGCCACTCTTTCTATACCGATGGTAATGTCCGAAATCGAGGACGATTAGGTATGCATGCTGAAGAAATCTATTTTGCTTTGCTACACGGAGCATGGGCAAAATGCTGTGCACTTCGTACCCCCACAAAGTTGTCTTACTCTCTTCACGATCTACCTCAACTTTGCTATTCTCTTCATTTCAGCCTTTGCCTTTGAATATTGATTTGTCAGTGGAGGAGGATGAAGAGGCGAAGTCCTAAAAGGATCAACAGCCAATCCCAACGCAGCTGGTGTAACGTTCCATCACAGTCTGTAGATTTCTCGCTTGACAAGTGACTTGAGCAGTAAAGAAATATAGACCAATCAGCAGAAAAATATTAAGTGCGAAAGGATTTCGGAGTAGGCGGCGAAGTTCGGCGACGGACAGCGCGATGAGAGGCAGTGATAGGATTCTGTTCCCGTAAATTCTTCTTGATCCCTTGCAGACTGCATCTATACCTTCTTCAAATAGCCGCGCAAAAAATCATAAAGAAGGCTGTTGTATCATATGATTCGCATCATTAAGCATTCACTGATGTCGGTAGAGCAACTTTAGGCCAAGTCCGTCAATTTACTGAGGAATTGAGATGGTGGGCAGGTCCACCTTGTGGTGCGGGTAAAAAAGGTAGGTTAACTTGGCATATCTGAGACATCACGAACGATGGCGTATCGGAGATATTACCCAATCTTGATAACATTGCTGCGTACTAGATAGGACACCAAATAACCCAAGATTTGACAGACCTTGAAAGTTCGAATTGACTTTCTCACAACTAGGTCTTAAATTCTATTGTTAATCGCCTATTATCATGGTTCCCTTGTTGTTTCGTTAGCTTCCTTACCCATATGTACTCCATTAATGTTAACTGTCACTATTGTGCTGAACCACTGAGCCACCATAATTCTTAAAGTTTAAACAACTAACCTTGCTGATATTTCTAAAAAACACATATGCTTGTGAACTAAATTTGACTGTGAGAAAAATTAGTTCGTTACTTCGGCTGATCGCTGGAATGTATCATTGAACTTTTTGACCTGTACCTGAGACAGCACGATGCTAGCAAATCCTCGTAAATAATGAGATTGCACATACATCCGGACCAGTCTGGTCTGAAAAATGAGGAAAAGTAGTTGGATATCGCCCTGCTTTTGATGAGATACTGACTCGCGATGAAGATGAAGGAAACGACCGGTAAAGTTGTAACCTCTGAGGGATTAACAGGGATCTATCTATCCCCCTGATCCACCTCCACCGGGGTTGAGAAGCCACACCGAGGCATCTAAAGCCTGCAATTGGAAGGAATAAAGATATCATGTAGGCACGGATTTGCTAAAGCACATAGGTGAACCGATTGGGAGAGCGCTGGAAGAGAGCTGTATGTTAAGGTTATATGCTTGTGATATAATATTGCTTTGTATCGTTCTTCTGGGAGTTCCATCGTAGCGCGAATTCCTTCTATGCGTCTTCGAAAGCTTCTAGCTCGCATCCACTTCAGGGTAGTGCCATCAAATCTGGTTGAAGACAGGCTTTACAAGGATTGATTGGCTTGATTGTGGTCCTCGGTTTGTGATTTGCCGAATCGACCTTTGGGGGAGCCACCAAAGATTCATTTTATTTCATGCAGCGATTGTCTAACTTGCCTTGCAGCAACAGATATCGGAATCAAATGGAAATACTACACCCCTCTTGTGAATTTGGTTGATGATCATCAAGGATTTTACTTTGGTTTGAGGTCCAGCCGTATAGATTCGACAGATCTGCAATTGTCTAGATTGGACCCTTAATCAATGGTCATGCGTATCACAGTGTATGTAATAACAATGATTCTGTTTGTCAGAATCATTACTATTCTTATCATCCAACCCTTAGCATTCATCCAGAGGTTTGTGAAAGCGGAATGAAGATCATGAGGGGGATCCTAGTGCAAAATGGCCCATAATGGAGGCTAGTCGACGGCCAGATGCATACAATATGGAGTATGATTGATATGAGTGGCTCGGAAGACTTGATATCATTTTGTGGGTGTTTCTTGCTTGATCCAATCGAAAAATATGATGAAAGAAATATCCAACTGCCATACAGAAGGATGAAGTAGATTTATTTCTTCGAGACTCGAATAAGTCCTATCCGCACCTCAGCTATTCTCTCATTTCTTACAGTTTTGCGTCTTTCGCGCTTTCTTAGCTGCAGAAAATAAACGAGCTTGAGCTCTGCAGGTAAGTGACCAATCGCATACTAGTTTGCTACCCAACCTCATTAAGACCCATGATGAAGTTAGTTCTTCATGGACAGCTCAGACATGAAAATATATACAATACCCCTCATTAAGTACGGTCAGTACTACCCTCTCCTGCATTCAAATGCAAATAGTATAGTGCTTCTTATCTATTAGCAATCTTATCGGTTGTAATCAGACGCTTTGTGCCTTGATCGCACATTGTGTCAGATTGGGATCAAAGGCTCGAATTACAGCAATTTCCTTTCCATCGCCCTTCATCATTTCAATGTCCTGGGTGAAAGTCCTAAATATGCCTTGCATTGTCACATCAACAATCTCGTCATAATGCAACTTTAGTACTGCAACACGGGATATGAACGCTTTCTTGATGTTTTGCACAAGTAAAACAGGGCTAAAGCGAGCTAAACATTATCAACGGCCGGGCTACTAATTCAGGCATGTGCACGGCAGTACCGAACAATCAGGGGAGAGATAGAATCACCGTCTGCCTCCCCACCGATACTGTATTTTAGTGGTTACTTGACGCCAGTGGCTTGTCGACAGTTACCTGTTACTTCTCATCTCCGAAATTCCTACAATCTGTTTTAAGCCATATCTGTACCTATCATTTTGAAACTCCTCTCGTCCAATAACTACGACGGGAAATGATGCTAGTAGAATGGGACATGGGATTTCATGACGAACCAAAATATATAGAGCCTGTTAAAACTAATCATAATTTAAAACCCGGTTGTTGTATGGGGTCTGCTGGCACTTCTTGAGATAGCTTCCGCAATGGCGAAATATCACCCCGGCTTTCAGATCAACCTCCACGGCACAGAAAATGAACGGACATGCTTCAGTGGATTGATTGTGGATGGAGACATATTAAGCTTATTCATATAAAGCTCTCGATCTTATGTCTCTTCACGAAAATCAGGTATATCAAAGTGGGCCAACTTGAACCAGAATCCTAAAATTAAGCATTCAGACCAAGAACCAATCCAAAAGCCAATCCAAAATTCCTCCAATCTTCTATCTTGAGCCAAGGTTTCACGAGCACAATTAACTAAGAATATCGTTGATGTCGCTATTGACTACATGTAAAGTAATTGAAAGAAGCAAAGATTCCTGCATGGAAGGCTGCGTTGTGCTTCCTCTGCAAACAGTGAATAATTTCTGATTAGTCGAATTATAGATTGAACCACTCGGAGGTGGTAGTTGAAAATGGTCCTCGGTTCCTAGAAAAACCGCGCTACTCCAACTTCAATACCCTGTCCACTCTACCCTACATCACAATCTTTTTACATTTCCCTTTCCCCCCTTGCAAAACCGCAGTGCTGATCCCCACCCGTAACTTGAATGTGCGCCGGGGCGGACCTACTGTCTAGGGGTTATTCATCGTCTAGCTCGGTTTGCTCCTCATAACTCATTGACATGCCCATCATGTATTTCTCCAAATATTGCAACCCCAAGCTTCAGCCAACGGCTATTCTCCACATGCTTCTTTGGTTCACTTGGCTACATTATATTTCAATGGACTTGCATTTCTCTTTTCAATCAAATCTTCAAGTTTTTACCTCATAATTACCATCAAAAATGACTCTCCCTGTAGCCTGCCCTCCTTCCTCTGCCTCGTCGGATCCGCCTACTGTCGCTCAACGCAAGCGACGCAGGAGAGCTCCAGCCAGCGGTGCATCGGACGATTGTTTCGCTTGTACCAAACGCAACGTTAAATGCGATCGAAGAAGACCATATTGCTCGCAATGCCTGGAAGTGGGAAATGAGTGCTCAGGTTACAAAACTCAATTGACTTGGGGTGTGGGAGTGGCAAGTCGAGGAAAACTGCGAGGTTTATCCTTACCCGTTGCAAAATCCCCTCCTGCTCCAAAAAGTCCACCCATTACTCGTCCTCGAGCTGCTTCTACCATTGCGAGAACTTTGGAAAAAAATGAAGAGGGTGTTCGAATCAAGTTAGAAAATGCAGCTTCTGTACCTGTCAGCCCATTTATGACATATGATTTTGTCAACATGGCACCTCATGGAAATGCTTCAACAGCTACCCAAATGTCAGATTGGAATATTACCGCACCATCTCACGAATTCACAATTCCAAAGTACCATCCTGATACACAACAACGGCATATGCAAAGATCTTTACCCCCGCAACTTCATCGGATACATACGCTTAGTATTGGAAGACCAGAAGGACTTTCGAGTTCCGTGGATTCTCTGAGTCCATATCCTGACAGCGAGTATACATCACCAATCAGTCAGTCTTTTCAAAATGACGAGGTTCCCTTCCTCAACAGCCCCGCACCGTTGTACAACAGCTATTCTTCCAGAAATACCTCGGTAACAGATCAAAGTTCGGATATTATGGGAAACTCACGTGGGCCTACATCATGTCCGGATCAATTCTACGCTCCATCAGAAATGAGCTCGAGCATGAGTTCCCATCAAAATATGTATGACCTGTCAGAAGGACGCCAACCTCAAAGATCTCATCAAACGTCTTCTTCAGTACATGAAATCTTCTATGATGATGAAATGTTAGGTGAATAATTTCATTCGACGCGTTTATTGAGACCCCGTTTGCTAACCATTGTTCACTAGGCATCCAAAGCTCTCACGAGCCTGAAGTATTTGCTACAAGCGCTAGGTCCAGTCATTTTGGTTGGACTTCTATAAATGAAGACGATGTTGGTTCCCCTTCGTCGGAGACAGATACTTATGGTCATATTACTGGGCATGATTCTATGTCATCTTCACTTACATCCGAAATGTCACCTCGAATCTCATTCTTTCTAGATTACTACGAGAAAATCATCTGCCCGTCGGTAGTGGTCATCGATAGCCCCTCAAATCCATATCGCGAACACATTCTCGCTCTAGCATCCTCAAGTCAAAGTCTTCAACATGCCATTTGTGCGCTTGCTGCTTGCAACTTACGCATGAAACGAAAACAATCATTAGGTCAAGATCATTGGCGCCAACCGATTGAACTCGAACTTCAAGATCGTATTAATGCGGGGTCTATTGGTAGACCGGTTTGCACTAGAAGAACCTCCACTCAATCAACATTAACCGATTCTTTGAGCACCGACTCATCGCTCCAAGAAGAGTATCAACATCGCTCTCTAGCTGTTTCCCTCCTTAATCAACAATTGACCGATCCTTCCAAAGCCCGTCACGATTGTGTGCTCGCGACACTCTTCATCCTCTGTCATTACCGAATGTGCGAATCTGGTATTGCTCAATTCCGTACTCAATTCGCCGGAGTGAAGAAGATTCTCGGGATGCGAGAATGCGGAACCGAGACCGGTAATTGGGGATGGATGGAATCTCTCTTCACTTATTTTGACGGCATTGCCGCTTCAATCAACGATCGTGAAGCTCAGCTTCGAGGTGGATACCTTGAAATGCTAGCTAGCCCGTCTAATCCCAATCACGGGCTGGAAAACATGGCGGGATGCGACGCTGTCCTTTTTAAAACAATCGCCAAGTTGGGACGCCTTAATTTATTGTCGCAACATCGACCAGTCATGAACGATGCCCTGACCCACCCTCCTCATCCAAATCATATTCATCATACCAATGGACTTCACAGACCTCGTCTAGCTGGTCAAGCACTTGTTGATTTTTATAATCTTCATTCTCTTTCATTCGACGGCAATGGTTTCGCTTCAACGATGTCTCTTGATGATGAACCCACTTTTCCTATGCAAAGTCTCACACCTCTCTCGCCCACCTCATGCTCTCCAACAACATCTGTCCCATCCTTCATGTCCAGTGACGACCCACACACGACATTCTGGACCGAATGGAAAGCCGCTCGCCTAGCACTTCAAGAATGGGAGTTCTCTCCTTCTCACATTGTCTCTTCTCTTCCAGTCACTCCAACCCCCACTCAGCTTCGCGACTTCGGATATATTTCTGAGGCGTTCCGATACTCAGCTCTCTTGTACACCGAACGTCTTGCATGTCCCAAGACTCCAAGCTCGCATCTCAACTTCCAGAATTTGGTCAGCCAAGTCTTGTTTTATGTAACAAGTTTGGAGACCAACAGTGGATGTGAGAAGTTCTTGTTGTGGCCTCTTTTTATAAGCGGGAGTGAGTGTGTCAATGAATTGCAACAGAGTATTGTGAGAAGCAAATGCAGAGAGATTATGGGGAGATCTGGATATCTTAATAACTTGGCGGGATTGGAAGTTCTGGAAAAGCTATGGGCAGAAGGCAAAGATGGCAGAGCATCTCCAGACTCAATGAGAGGTCAAGGCGGACCTTTCAAATGGAGCAAGCATATGGAGGGCACTGAGGGTGAATGGATTATGGTTTGAGTTGTCTACATGGTTGGGGTATTTGTTTATGACGACTTGACGACTACTTGCTTTCTGTTATTACGATGATATCCATTGTTGCTCATGTCATATTTGTCATGTCTTTCAAGTCCATCGTGCCACACCAGGCCTTTTTTCTTTTCATGTTTACTATAGCCACAATGCTCTGTTCCAATCTGGAAAGCGATTGTGTTTTAGTTGTTGATTTTATTTACTGGGGGGCTTCTGGTGCATCGAGCGGGTGGTCGGCAGGAATAATGGATATTGGTCGCGGGCTGGTATGGATACGAAAAAAAAAAAATGTTGGAGCAGGTGGGCGTCACGGATGCGGAAAATGAAGGATGTCTACTCAATCATGTTATGCCTGCGCCCTTTATCTTATGAGTTACGAATTATGTCATAGGAAAGAAACTTTATAGACAATATGAGCAATGTTTGATATTGTGTGCGTTGATTACACTGCGTGGATTAGTGAATGCATTTCCCCCGGGTACCCTCCTCAGTCCGTACACAAATTGTACGCATTCTTGATCTCTACTACAACAGGCTTTCCTTCATACATCAATTTGTCACTTGACAATTCGAATGGACTTCGACGTCACGTCATGTCTTCACATATAGACACATGTGCAGTCACTTGCTTAAACGCACAGATTAATATACAACAAAAGCATAAGGCCCAAAAGTCCTCCTCTTTTACATTGATCTGCATATGCACCGTTCATCTCCAATCACACCGGTCCCGAAAATAAATTATGGAAAGCAAAGATACTAAGTAAACGATACTTTAACTCCGAAAGTGGGATTATCTTTCGTGATGCGATATAGAATTGTCGAAATGCCTCAGTTGCAGATAAACCAAGCATTTTCTCGCATATACGAGAAAAAGCTTGGCTTAAACTTAAACATAAAATTGTGCTTTCTCTCGCTCGAGTCTCGGTAGTTGAACTGGATCCCGTCAAGTGCCAAGTAAGAGAGAATCGGGAAGGGGTGGAGTATGGAGGAATTATCTGCGGATTAGTGGAATCAAGTGATTGAGGCAGTGGAAGTGAAATTAAGCAAGTCTAAGCGTTGCTTAGTGGGAGGTCGAGATCAAGGTGGTAGACGGGACGGCACGGTAATGTTATTCGGGAGTAATGTGATTGATGGATAGATGCGAAGTGGGCGGATGGAGCTGTGACATAAATGAAGGAGAGAGGAATTATCCTTAGCGGGTCCGCTCTTGGCGTTATCATTGCATGCCGAGACATATCTCGGAACGAGACCGTGCATACAAGTTGAAGGCGTTCAGGTTCATGCTTGAATCTTTGGAGGTATGAATATCAAGTCGATAATCTACTCCATGTTCCATATTCTCAGCTTTGGTGGGCGATTGACGATCCCTACATTGTATATGTTCGGATCTAGTTCCCTATTATGCCTTGCCACAGCGCTTGACATGCAGGATGATCCACAAGTAATATCGACAATCTTTGTTGGCAGCTTAAAGTTAATTAATGCAGATCATCTACTGTTTTTATGTATTCAACGCCTTCACCAAGGTACCGAAGCCTCGGTTTACGGATGTATGTGTTTTGGAGGTCTAGTCTCCGGAAACCAACAAATGGAGGGATCTGGAACAGGCGTTCATTTCTCTAAAGATTTCCACAATTCTTCCGTCCGAAGAAGATACACCACGCGTGGATATTTTCAGCGTCAGTAGAGTGATCAGCATTTTAGCCAAACCTTATAACCCTGAGATGCAGATATTTATCGATGCCAGATTACTATGGCACCGGCAGGATACTAAAGCATTGAAGCGACTTGAGAGTTTGCATGCCGCATGAACTCTGATCCCTCTCAATCTATGGAAGCGAGGCCAGCCAGAAGTTTATGGACAAGCCAAAACTCAAATCAAATTCAAATCATCAAACGTAACCCAATGTTCTGAAAGGCAGTCATTTCTGCAATTGCAAGGAAGCTTTCTGATATAGCTTGCACATCAATAATCAATACCCTCACTCCGTGTTTACAATCAACTTGTTGTCAATATTTTTAGTACGTGGAAAGAACATGACGTGTTAATTTCTTAGCAAGGCTCTACATAGGTAGATGCCGGTACAAGCTCAGTGGCCTTCTTTATTTTCCTTCAAATATTCTTGCTTTTCATGGGTAATGCGAGTATCATTGCTCCTTCCTTGCAGTCTTCAAGAAAACTGCAAAGGGGTGCTTCGTTCCTACCCTGTTCAATTTTCCTAAACGCCACTAAGAGATGAAGTACTTGATCGCGACATTGCACCTTGGGAAGAAAACTGTAGAAACCATCAAAACCATGCCCCGCAGAACGCTTCCGTTGGATTGCCCAGACAAGCCAACCGCGACAGCTATATCTCAGAATACCTATCACCACCGAGATTGGAGGTCACAATCCATAATCTAGCATAGGATAGACTCGTTATCCGCAGCTAGAGTGAGGTAATCAATACTTTCATTGACACCATCCAAGCGGTATTAAATTCGACGATTCCCCCACACATGAATTGAGCAGTTCAGACGAAGATGACGACCCAGTCCATTCCAGCTTGATATATTATCAAGTTTTACAAAACCTATTGGTAGCCGTTTACATGGCAGTATGGTAACGGCATATCGGCCCAATTGAGAGAATTGACTGAGCTCAATAGAACAGAAACTGATTATTGGAATACGAATCCTCACAACTTCATACCAGTCTTCGATCCAGTCTTCCTTTCAGCTGGGAGACTCAACACTTCGATACCAAATTGTTTGATTCTGTACACAATGACTACCCTCATTAAGGAGAAGTGACCAGGGCGGTCTAGAGAGATGGTCTAGAAAGAGGCTTGGCACCCATAGATTATTTAGATTATACGAATACGAATATTTGGAATTCATACCCACGACCCCAGTTTCTATACTGAAGCATGGCTCACTGCAATATTAAGGAGTCCCCTCCTGTAAGTCACAAAGCTAGCGTCTGACAGGTGTAATTTCCATACGATACGCAAAATCTCGGAGAGAAATTTATCCAAGTCCCTTGCAAGGAAGAAAAAACGCCGGCATTTTGACGATGATCAGGCTAATGGCTGCTGCAGACAATTCGACATAAAACCCCGCAACAACCTCCAAACTTCTCCTACAGCCGAATGAACATTTAAAATTATGTAGGAAAATATGGCGATTACTTACAGATCATCCTTCTGGTTCGGTTTGTCTTTATATTAGGTGTTGATCACGAAAGGTGGGCCCATTAGGGTTCTTCAAGAGGGGCAAGAAAGAAGATACTGACTGTGTCGATCAATTAGTGAGTGAGTGGCAGAGGGCACATATTGAGAGAATTACCCAAATAATTGACGAAGTTCCTGAACAGACCAGTGGCACAGTTTACTGCAAGATCGTCAGCTACATATGTGTGATGATAGGAGCCAGGACCAGGCACATAAGATGCGCTGCTCCCGCAGGTAAAGAGGGAACTGTGAAGCAAGTTCAAGAGAAAGATCATAAACTGAATATTGCTACCGCAGACTGTCACCAGCTCGACAAGCTTAGGACATTCAGGTACTGCTAGTGTTTGAGGTCTCAGACTCAAAGGCCACCAATTCCGGGACGAAATTAAGCAAGAATAACGAGAGCAAAGAGTGCGCTTCTTTTGCTGTGCTGGATGATCTGTTTCGGTACAACCAAGGCCTAAAAGATGCTAATTTATTTCGGTCACTCTGAAGTAGGAGTTCTAAAGTCTCAACTGCAGTTGGACAATCAGTGATCCTGCATTCCTGAGTTCGATTGGAGCTTTCCGATCCTCTGAAATACTAATTATGTTTCAGATATTTAGTCTTTTCAAAGATGATGGTTGAGTGGAGTTGTAGCAATAAGCATAAAAGAGATCGCCTTAAGCTTCCGAAATAATCGCATCCAGCCAGATACACCAAATAGAAGCCTAGGCACAAGACCTAATTCACTTTCAAATTTTAGTCTGCCACGAAGTATCTAGAGGGGGCTTTGCAGGCCCGCGGAAAGTCCCACTTAAGGTATCTTGAAGACTATGTTCGAGAAAGATCTGCCTGTCAAGCGATCGTTGTGAAAAGAAGTTCCAACGTCATCCCTTGTGTATGAAAGTAATTGGGAGTCTGATTGGTATGATTGACCTCCGCTCAATTGGATTCACATCATTCTCCGCAGTTTGAAGACTTAATGATTTATTTTGATGTAGGTGGGCTTCGTTCCAAGACATACCGATGGCGCCGATCTACAATGTGGCAGAGATATATTGGCCATATCACTTTCGCTTTTCATGCAACATGGTACCGATGAATTGCATAGCAGACTTGGTGCAATCAAGGCTCATGGAATCCCCGAGTTACTTTCCACGAAATAAACGAGAATATCATATGCAGAACAAGGCCGGACTGGAAATTGCGACTTCCGACTCCCGATTATGGAATTTAGATCACTGAGACGCTTACATCATTCTTTGCACCAGTTGGCTGACCAGATGGTGCGACCCAACGTCAATTGATGCCGTCATGGAACAACTGGTCAGTTTATCACACGATTGCCGCTCTGGAGATCCTGGTTTCGAAAAAATACCACGCCAAAGGTTAGTGTCTAAAGAGTGTTAACAGAAGTAGTACACAGGGGGCCTGACACTAACCTTTGGCGTGGGTTTGGGAGCTATGGCATCACAACATCCTTCTGCAGATGGAAACTCCGCGCCCGCCGCAGCGATGATAATCGTTAGCAATGCTGACGATACCAGCCCGGTTGTTTGGGTCCATAACAACGAATTGGGTTCAGATGAGGAGAACAATGGCGTCGTCCAACGGATTGGTTGTTGGCGAGGTTTCAGTCCTCCGAATGACTTGGAATCCTCCAGAAGTCACTAGATGGGAAACACTTCATTTTGCGCAAGTTCTGCAAGTTGCAACTCCAAAGATGGCCAATACAACAAATTTTATACGCCACGATACCTCACACTATTCATTTCTCTATATAAGAAAGCCTGAAAATGAGAGTTCTCGTGATTTCTTAGGATAGGCAAATAATTTCCCAATGATCCACCTGCTAGTATCAGACCGCATGTCTATGCTTGCCATAATTTCCTGTTGAAAACACACGCCGTTGAAACTCCTGTCCTCGAGTTACATACTCATTTGTTGGAAATTCGTGGAGATGAACTCGTTAATCTTGCCACATTGGAATGAAGAAGAACCGATCGATGAGCCGTCAATTGGAATGGAAGAAATTCATCAGCCGCCCATGCTGGCTCATTTCACAGAGAACAGGACCTGCAGATCAATCGCCCGGGTATGTAGAACATGCATGAATGACGACGTGTTGAGCGAACACAAAAAGAAGCAATGCGACTGTATGTGGCATGTTTCACCTGTTCTCATCGCAGTTCTGCCATAATCGACATTATATCTAGCTTACACCGAACAAAGCTAACAAGCAGTGCCTGTATTGCAGTGTGCTCGGTATATACTCTCAACACCACTATCATTGCCGAGAAGTGGAGATTATCTCCGTCAGACATCTTGTATACGAATACATATCATACCGGAGTGTGAGATTACCAAGAGTGAGGCGTAGCAGGCTGAATATAAGCTTTCATTGCATGAGAATAATAGGATATACAAATTGAAATTCAGAATCTCAAACCATTTGAATGTTTTGACTGGATAAATGAATTGAAGACCTCTGATTGTCGTGATGTGTTTCGGACTATTAGAAACTTTGTTCGAGTATATCACTCCTAGAAACGTTGACATGATCGGTAATGATTGGAGATCTTTTGGTCCTTCGCATCAGTTGAATCCTGAACTAAAGTGGAAAATTGCTTGCTGTCTACGATTGCGTCACTCATTCTATCAATCACATGATCTAACTTTGGCTGGCATACCTTTCTCCTGACGAGGTTCCTCAGTAAGAACCCGCAGACAGGTTTGCGCTCTCCGGAAGGAGGATCCTATAGAAAACTAATGAATTATGATCCGAGTGAAGCAGCTGCTCGTAGACCACTGATTTCATTCTTGAAATACCGGTTTTCTTGCATTTTTCGCGAACCTGGTCAAGTGGACGGAAAACACCCAGAGTCATTACAATGAAAGGGAGATACCGAGCCGAAAGACTTGATAACCCATCCCATGGAGTACTTCCATGGTCACGAGGGTATCTTATTACGAATTGCTGACTTCAGTTTTTTCAACCTAGAAATGTCTCCAAGGGAACTACACTGGAAAGTTTTCTATGAAATCTCTTGCGGGTCGCAATTTTCTGACCGAACAGCTTCCTGGTACCAAAATATATCACACTTGCCTCAGCATGCCCTGCGAATAACTGCTTTTCTGGAACAACGACGATAGGATTGATTTCATTGTGAATGCGACGTATGTCAAATGACAGCCACGATCGAGCATGCTCGTTGAGAATTCTCAACCAACTCATTCGGGACTATATAGGTAAGCTCACGGAAGATGTTATTAGGAGCGAATGCGATCTTTTCCTGGTATCTCACAAATAAGTAGTTATAATGTGATATACAAACCAAGCGCTAATCATAAATCCAAATACTTCGAGCAATTACTAATCAATTATCCAAATGCTACTTGAACAATAAAGTTTCGATATTCGAAAGCGTTTTGATCACATTTTCTCAATTCGCAATTATCATTTAAATACTAGGTATGCAAAACTGACAAATTGAATTTTTGAATGATCACTATGATTGTTTTTCTGACCGAGCAAGACCCTGTTCTCAGAGCTCCCTGTTTCTGCCAGGGTCGAACATCTCCGTCGCTGGAAGGCGCCCTGCATCCTTTGAGATGACTTTCAAGTTGCTGTATGAGTATGGAGCCATGTTCCAGTTGGCCACCAACTGGCGCCATCCACCTTTGCATATACTTCTTGCCTGCTCATGGTCAGAATCGACCGCGTCATGATCCTCCCAACGTTCACGCTCTTCATTCACCGATGTGTGGCTGTCCAAACTTTCGTTATCTTCGTCTTCATCATCGGAAAAAAATACCTGGATCCCGATTCTCTGAATGCAAAGGTTGAAGTAATCAGCTGCCGCAAACCCAAAGTCCCATTTTATCATTTGACGGACGTCATTTCGGGCTTGCTCCTCCTGCGCATTAGACGAACACTGTTGTCCATCACAAATCCAAAGTCGACGGCCGTCCAAAGCCTGCTCTACACGTAATGAAGCTGGTCGTTAGTTGCAGATCGCGCAAAGACCAATTCTAGGTCGTCCCTAGCGTTTTTTCGACCGACAAATTTCTCTGAACTCGTCTGTGTAAATCCCCTCTGCAATCATGCTGGAAGTTACATTTCGCATGCGTTCAAGAATTTCCCGCTCTGAATTCGACACGTACGCGCTGACGGCACGACGGTGGTGCGTACGCTCATGGCTTGAACCAGAATATCTGGTGAGATACGATGGTTGTATGCGAGAAAATTCCCTAGGCTCGATTGCTCTCTGTAGCAGGTACACTGACTTGACAAGGTTTATCGTCAATGGAGGCAGATCCGACGAGAACTCTTCCCTGACCTTCAATCGCTTCAGCTGGTTCGGAACTTTGAGTAGCTGGTTTGCAGCGAGAAACTCTGGAACAGGCCTGTAAACTATGTATGGCTGATAGTAAACATGTCAGTGAGTGCTGTAGTGAATTACGCAATATTGGATGCTTACCTTGACCTTTCGGTGTGCTGATACTAACTCGGGTACTTTCCACGCTACTGGATGGCTGTCTTGATCTCCTGAACTGTTGATGTAATCTCCCGTCGCACGGAAATCGCGGTCATGAGTGATGAATGGTGGTGGCACAAAACCCATCTTTATAGATCGGAAGCGGTTTGGAGGTGTAAGTAGAAGAATTAAAGATCGAGAGTCTCGTGGAAAAGTAAGAAGAAGAATTGACGGTCAAAGGTGATTTGGAGAACTAGTAAGAATATCAAAGAATTGAGTAAGGAACGGAAAGGTGAGAGAATATTTAAATAAGGAATCATTAAGCGACCATTCTCGGTAAACATGTCCGCCCTCTTATGTACCGGAATTTTTTCTACCTGTACAAGCGTATCCAAGTAATCAGTCCATTAGAATCAAAATGGCAGGGAAGAATACTGAGTTGATCTCTCTTGGTGAAGATCTTGAAAGGACTTACAAGCATATCATGTGTCTTACCCAAGGAAATGTCGATATTCCTGGATTTTAGCTTTAGTCTCTTATCACCTTAAGAGAAAACATAGCGAAAAAACGACGAAGAATACCACTCCTACAAGCATGAGATGGTATTCGACCCACCAACAGACGATGAGGAAACTTTAGAGATGGCTGCCGCAACTCTGCTAGGAGTCCCTCGAGAACCTCGGAACGAGTTTCACATGAGAAAGGAGCAAGAGGGAGTCTGTAAGAACGCCGAAATGGAAGCTTTTAGGGAGTTTAGAAAGCAGGATGTGTTGAAGGATGGGGAGTATGTATACTCAAAGCATGCACGATACGTGAGACGTGCCACAAAGCAGGCGCGACCTGGCTAGCCAAGTTTTCAAAATTCTATGTTAATGGCGTATTTAACCTTATTGCTTTTGCTCAAATTGTTAGTAAAGATGGAAGTGAAGTATTTTGAGGATGTAATACAGCGGACAACGAACATCCACGTATTGTAGAGATTTTCGTATATGAGGAAATACAAACGAGATATAAATTATCTGAAGAAAACGAATGAGCCAATGACTTTTTACAATTTATAGAACTTTAATAAGCCATCACAGACTGTAAGAGAAAGCTCCGTGTTGTGGAAAAATGGAATTTCAAATATTGGTATCTTTTTATCATGTATATACGCGACGACGACGACGACGACGACGACGACAACGATGGCTATAACCCCAGTTACCATAACATAACACCCCGATAGCCTATGTGTTTTTATAGAGCCTATAGTCTTGTGCCCAAGTTGATATGAACGGCTTTGACTTGTGAATAAGCTAAAATAAGTGAAGAAAATCAGTAAAAAATCGAACTCAAATCGGAACGACGTCAAAAGATGACGAGATTGATTGGAAACAGAGGGATAATCACCAATTAGGCCTGCCTCTCCTAACTCTCTTCCAATCCCACTCTTTGTTTGGTACGTTAGCAAGTGATACACGCGTTTCGACAATCGCAGGAAGGTTGACATACCTGTTTTACGCCTCCGAACGGAATCCTATAGTCAGAATCTTGACTGCTGTTGATCCAAACCATACCCGCTTCGATTCTCCTGGCAAGCTTATGAGCTCTGTCTAGATTAGTGGTGAAAATCGCCGAGCCAAGACCATACGTCGTGTCATTAGCCATTTCCACTGCTTCTTCTTCTGTCTTGAAGCTAGCAATGGCACAGAATGGTCCAAAAACTTCCTCTCTGTAAATTCTCATGCTTGGCTTGACATCTGTGAAGACAGTGGGGGTAATGAAGAATCCCTTGCCTGAAGGATGGGCGTTTGTGAAGGCTTCACCTCCGGAGAGTAATGTGGCACCTTCATCTTTACCTATTTTAACGTAGCCTAGTACGCGGTCGTACTGAGCTTTAGTGACCTGTGGACCTTGGAATGTGGTTTCGGCGAATGGATCACCAACGACCGAAACTTCTTTGACTTGCTTCTTGAAGGCGTCAATGAACTTATCGTAGATAGAATCCTGCACGAGGATTCTAGAGGTGGCGGTGCAAATTTGACCTTGGTTAGACATGATACCTAGGACGGATTAGCAAATGGGAGAATTGAAGGATTGTGCTACAGGAGAAAAGAGCATGACACAACATGTGGCTTTCGGAATAAAAACGTACCAAAATGCGCCCATTTGACAGCCTGGTCAAGATCTGCATCATCGAAAATCATCAAGGGAGATTTTCCTCCCGTCTCCAAAGTGATGTTTTTCATGGTGCCAGCAGCCATCTTCATAATTTCTTTTCCGGTGCTAGTGCTACCGGTAAAAGCCACTTTATCAATGTCTTGATGTGTTGCAATTGCAGCTCCCGCTTCTCTGCCATACCCGTTCAAAATATTTACCACCCCTGGTGGGAAGCCTGCTTCCTTAATTAAGTTTGCGAGAACAAGAATACTCAACGGAGTTTGTTCTGCAGCCTTCATCACAACAGCATTACCACATGCCAAAGCGGGACCTAATTTCCATGCAGCCATACCCAATGGATAGTTCCATGGAATAATTTGGCCACATACTCCTATTGGTTCCTTAATTGTATATGCAAATTTTGCAACACCGGTATCTATCACTTGTCCATGTATTTTATCGGCATATCCACCATAATATTTGAAAACAGCTTCCACCTCGTTAACATCCGCAACGGCGTCATTATAGATCTTTCCATTATCCCAAGTTTCGATAGTTGCAAGTAGTTCTGTATGTTCGGCAATGATAGTGGATAGTTTTATCATGAGGGAACCGCGATCAGTAGGGGACATATCGCGCCATTCAGGGTTACGCATCGCTGCTCGAGCTGCTTTGACTGCGGTATCGACATCTTCTGCTGATGCTGCATATACGGAGGCAATTTCTGATTCATCTCTAATCATGAAGTTAGCAGAGTCGTAATATGCCGAGTTGGAATTTGACATACGAGGGATTAATAGAAGTAATCTTTTGACCTGTGCTACTCTTGACCCATTCGTTGTTAATGAATAGACCAGTTGGCTGAACGTATTTCTTGCCATTGGGGGCAGTAAGCTCAACAGTAAGATCAGACATCTTGGCAAATGTACTGCTGAAAGATCTGTGATAAGGTCGTAATGGAAGGACAGAGGGCTTGGAAGAGAATTCGGTCTTCACTCGAGAAGCTGCACTAGATAATTGCGAGGAGAATCTTCGAAATGCTGTATTACGCAGATATGATTGCAGAGGAGGGATAACTTTGAACATCTGAAGGGGGAAGTTCAAAAACTAGAGGATATACAAAGCTCTTCTATTGAAGTCACCGTAGGTGGTGCAAGTGCGGGGCTTTTTTGCTTCTGATTATTGTTGGTTCACAGGTTTCTCAAGGTTACAGCTTGGTGTATGGTGCTTGGTGGGATCAAAAGATAAGGCCAATGATAATCAAATTCTAGTGGAGTTCTTCGGCTGGCCCTTCCTATAATGTATAAGCTTCACGAAGCTGTAGCTCCCCCGCACCATTACCGACGATTGTCTCCCTCATCTCAATAGTAATAGCAATTTTTATCTATTCAAGACATCTCTATCCAATTTCAATAGATTATCAGATATCGAGAGGATGGTAATTGTGATAGGTAAGGGATTTGATATGGGATTCTTCGGTGCCTCGGAAAAGAGCTATTCGCGAGTGAGACCTATGCATCTTTGTTTCTCCTATCCATTTGTAAACTACGCCTCCTGCCAGCTTAACGCAACCACACAGCATGGAAAAGGTCGAAGATGGGAATTATATGTGTTATTAATTTTGGCAGTAATAATTTCATCTACCTATATGTACTGAATTATATGTAGAACGTGGTGGTTCCAGGGTTAAATAAAGGATCCTCTAACTCCTCCTGGTCTGCTAAACTCGAGGTTATACACAATATCGTCATACAATCTGATGTTTTTTGTATATGATAAATCAACCTTCCCAGCCCCGGAAAAGCAATATGGTTTGCAAATACAACCCTCTTCCTTCCAAAGCCCCTTTCTTACATGTCTCGGACCCCAATTTTACCTCCATCCTCGCTTCAGCGTGATATTAAGTGTATATATTGATATGCTTCGTAATCTTCCAACCAGACGTATTCCCTACTTTTCTCTGGGATACCCACACCCTACTGACCAAACAAATAAAATAACACTTCCGAAATTAACACCGCTTCTACCAATTCCCAACTGAAAATGGTATCACAAAATAAATGATGCTTTGACTAATCCCCACTAGTTGTCCACACTCCCGTTAGAAAAGAAATGTTTCGCATTTACAAAAGAAACAAATGAAGGTAAGGAACATAATTAGCCGCCAGGGGGTATAATTAACATAAAGAGATGCAAATATCAAAATGAGAAGGTTCGGTCGCCCGAGGGTATGCAGTTCTTTTTGCAGAAATCTTGCGATTGGTATGTATAGTAGTGTCGTTTGAAATAGCGTAAATATACAGGTGACAATCAAGTAAGTATTGTAGATAGAGGAGATCGATTTGTATATTTGAGAATGTTTGATTAAATTCGGAAAGCGGTTTCGTAAAATTTGGAAGACTTTTTAGCAAAGGTTTGAAGTGCTGTTGTTTCCATCAAGTGTATTATAGTAAAATTAAGTATAAAATTTATCGTCGTCCACCGTTTTCCTGTTTGGGCCAGGCTCGATCGTATGGCCCTCGCGAATAAGAATCAAATGAAGGAGGACCAGCAGATAACGACGGAGTCGATGCTCCTGTAACTGTACCAGTTGAAAGATTATCGATGCGTAGAGGGGGCAGACTAGGCAACCCTTGTCCATGAGCGGGTTGAAAACCACTTTGAACGGGTGGTAGAGTTGACGCTGGAGAATGCGAATATGGTACGCTCATAAATTCTCCTTGGGCATCAGTCCTCCGACGTCTTGGTGGCCTTTCGCCGTTATCAGGACCTTGAAAACTCATGGATTGCGCACTTGGTGGAGGAGGACCAGGATAAGACATTGGCCTCATGGAACGAGGACTCGGTGGCCCGTGAAGTGCCATATCTCTGGTCCCAGGATTTCGAAGTAACATATCCCTGAATCGATCTCGTTCTCCGCGATAAAAGTCTCTCTCTCCTTCTGCTTCTCTGACTCTTCGTTCAAGGTCTCTGGTCTGCGATTGGAGTTTTTCGATGTTGGATGAAGCCTCCTTCTCTTTTTCCTTTCTACGTTGTCGGAATCGCGCCGATGCTCCTGCGTTGCGCGCACGCTTCTCGTCAGCTAAACGCGACGCTTGGTGCGTGTCCACGGGTACATGATAAGCCACGCCGTGAGCCGTGGTTATTGTCAGGACACCGTAGGGCTCGGAGGCAGAAGCCTGCCTCGAGCTTGGAGTGGAGTGGAGTGAGGAACCAATCTGAGAAGCATTGTACGGACCTTCTGATGCCGCAGGCGGTGCTTGTAATTGTAATCCACTCCCTTGTTGCACTGAAGAACCAAAACTGGAACCTGGAAAATAAGACCCACTTGTCTGAGGATTCTGCCCACTTTGATGATAAGGATAACCGGACGCGGGGGAAGTCTGGCTCGGTGTTTGTGAAGATGCTGAGATGCTGGGACTAGCGCTATGTTGGACACGTCCTGGAACTTGCATCTGAGAATTATCTGCTCGTCGTTCTATTGGTGTTGTGCCTGTGGAGGGAAACCCATAATGTTGGGCGTGAGATTGCCCGGATGGTGTTGCTAAAGGTGGGTTTTCTGATACTGGAGTTTGCCCTTGTTCCGGCCTTCTCGGTGGCAAAAAGGGTGACTCTTGTGCATTGATGGTCCCGTGAGCCGGCGCTCTGCCTATACTGGCAGGCCGGGGTGATCTGGGTGTTAGCATTCTGCGGCCTGGGCCCCTTGGGAAATTTGGGTTAAAATTGTCTAAGGAAGGCGAAGTGCTGATAGGAAGACGATTGGAGTAAGGATGAGAGGTTGCCACTGAAGGACTTGCAGCAAAATGTGAAGTTGGTCCGACTGCTGTAGAGAGCGGCGAATCTGTAGTGCCACCACTCAATCGGCGACTAGAATTTGATGCGCTTTCAGGTTCTGTCGGGTTCAAAATTGAATGTACACCAAGATCGCGCGATGGTCCTGAGGACTTCCAGTCCTCTCCAGTTGATACAGGCTGAGGGGTCCGTGATGAAGGGGAAGGTAATGTATGATGAGGTTGTGGTAGTCCTCGGTTGCCCTGGTCTAATTGTCTGTCTGCTTGTCGCCCTCCATGTCGAGGATCATCTCGCATCTGCACAGGTGGGAGAGTAATCTTTTGACTTTCTGGTGGTGAGCGAGATGCAGGACGAGACGCAGAAGGCCTCTGCGACATCGAGTCCTGATCCCCTAACCCTTCTTGGTCTCGAGGACCGGGACATTGACGTTTTCCCTCTCCCTCCCAACTCTGCTGGTAGCTGTGAAGCTTAGAAACAAAATCCGAAAGTCGTTGTTCAAGCAGTTCAGAAGATTGTGTTCCGGGGAAACGATTTAGCAATGAAGACGCTTCCGCGTTATCGGCAAAAGCAACGAAAGAACTTTCGCGCAATGGGCGACTTAGAGGACCTTGAACAGCCAGATCGAATATCTATGGCGCCGGCTTGCCGATGAGGCTTTCCAGCGAGCGGTGAGGGGTCAGCTCTTTTTCTGCTATTCTCAGCTTCGTCACTCGAAGGGTTTAGATTCAATCGTCAAATGAAAAAGCAATAATTGTGCGCATCAATGATTATTTGAGATGTATTTGTATTGATTCCTGTGAGGTGAAGTGGTTCGACAGGGATTCTTTCGGGAGCAAAAGATGTGACCGTGAACATGTAAATATGGAAGGCGGGCCTTGCCTCGAACGAACAAAGGAATTAATGACTTGTAATACTGTGAGGCAAACTCACTGAGCACTAGAGATGAACAGAGTGGATGCCATGACCAGTAGAGTGGAACAAAAGGAAGGCATAACGAAATAAACATACAGATAGGTGGAGATTTTGAAGGTTGGCGCACCACTCACAGTTCTTAACGAGCAAAAAAAGCTTTATAAGTGGTTGGTGAGCACCGATGGGATGTCAGAATCTAGTTCTGTCGGGTTTCTACAGGCTGATGCGGCAGTCTGGTCGTAAAGGAATACCAAAAAATGTAGAAATCGGTGATGAATGACTATAGATGGAAGAATGTGGTGAATGACGCTTTTAGCTCTGCACAGCTTTCTGCATGAGGAGGAAGACCCCAAGCTTTGTGGTTCTTCGAACCGTCCCAGTCCCACGCTCATTGCTCACAGACACTGACCCTACCCTTCACCGCACCAGCACCCACAAGAGTTCATGGAATTGTTTCCAGGGTCGTAGTGAGGCGGGTCTTTTTTTTCTCGAGGCATTAGCTAGGGTTGCTTGTTGGCTGCAGGCATTGTATCATTACCAAGGTACCAGGGCTTAAACGTATCCTTTTGAGATGATTCTTAACAAGCCTAGAGGTTCACAGTGTCCCAGAAAACTATTTTCTGGAGCCATACCGTGCTTGGTTCCAGCATTTGGAAAGCGGGAGGCCACGCGCAGAAGATCCTTGTGTATCACGTTATATTATATGGATATACTACATTAACATCCTCCTTTGAGCAAAGGGCGCTTGTGAGTAAAACTTTAGTTGCTGTACCTTACCTAGGTGGGTAGATGTTCTTCACACATCAATTTGTGACATAAAGATAGAGATACTTGGGCGCATAGAACGATAATGCATCTAACGCTACACACATCTTGGTAGATGCATAATCTCCCCGCTATTCAAGCACCATACTCTACGCCCCATTCATACGAATTGCTCTTTGACGTACTGAAATCGATATGCCGTACTAAATCAGTCTTCCTTTCGGTGAAGGTTATAGAACCATGAAGGATCTTACTGGAAAAAGATAAGCACTTCTTTCTTCAACAATCAGTGCGCTGAAGGAATGGAAAGTAGTAAATTGGGGGTGGGAGGTGACGCTATCCTGCATTAGCACGGTCAAAAAATGGTGCTGAAGCCACGGTCTGTGAATTGGAAGTTCCCTGTAAGCTGTAGTTGATCGAGTTCCTTGCTAGTCGAATTAGTTACTTTTCCACTTATACTAGTATAGGCTAAAGCAGATGGAAAGAAGTCGTTGCCATGTTACGCCCTGTAGAAATAAGAAACTTTGATTGATGGATATCATATCGCTTTGCATTAGTACATCCGCAGTCTGCAGGACAAAATCAGTGTGGTTGGTAACTTTTCAACGTGGTGACCAAGTGACCACAGCCTAAGTCTATGTGGAAACGATACACATGCATAGGAAATCCTGCAAGTGAAAATGTAAAGAAAAAGAAAGTAGACGAAAACGGCCATTTCTCGCTCCCAATTCTCCTATTTGATCGATTTCTACACTTTTTGATATTTTATAGGGAGAAAGCTTTGATATTATCATGTAAGACAGGTGTCTATTGGCGGATTGATTTGCAATATTGTTTTCTCTTTTTTCATCGCTACACGCCACCGAGTAGAAGGACCCGAGAATTCTAACAGCAGGGAGGGAAACTGCATAGCATAGCGAACATGGCTAATAATATTCGAGAGAATTTCGAAGCTTCAGAAATAGTTTCTCTTGGGCCTTGAGATCTCCCACATGAACCACCACATCACATTAGGAGTTTTAATTTTCAAACTTCACAGGTTCTATTGAGCTAGAAAGAAGATTATGACAATCATGGAGATTATCCAGGTGAAACTCTTTTTATAATAGTTTAATTTCCTACCCTGTGGTCCAAAGTAAGAATGATTTTCCTGAACCCCTCTTGTTGAATTTTAGAAGACTGATAGTTGTGTGAGATAGTTGAATGGTCTGAATCAATTGTATGTAGTATCTATGTACCGTCCTTCGGAAAGTTCTATGATCGCCCATTAGTTGTAACCACCTCGTACGCCAGGTACAGCATGCACATAATGATGTCAAATCGGAAATATTGCAACATTTTAAACATTTTACTTCTCTTCCTGCTTTTTCTAGAAGAGAAATTTATTGAACTAGAACCTTGAAATGGCGGACCTCGGTGATCTTTGATCTTGCTGCAATCTTAACCCATGTCGACACATTTGATCCGGTGGTCGTACGCTGGCTTGGCCACACTATGTTTCCACACTTAGTTTGGACCAGAGCACCGGTGAGCGGCAGCAAGATGAGCTGCATAAGTTCCAGTCTCCTACGCACTGATGTATGTATATTTGGGGGATCCTTGAGGGCGCCATCGCATGGAAGTGTAGCCATCAGATTCGACAACCGTTCCCAACAATTCGATATAATGTATTTTTACCGAAAACATTCGACAATATCAATCGCCTGTCTCGATCAGATCACGTAATGCGGACGAGAAAGTCAATCACGGAACAAGACAGCGCATATTTGATTTATTTCCTTGCACCAGAAGGGTTGGTCCCTTTCATCCGGCTCTACAGAAAAAGGAAAGTCATGCGCCACGCGCCGTGCCGCTGACGATACTACCTCGAAAAGATGGTCCGCATAACAATTACACAGCGCGCATAGCTGCCCAAAAAGCATATGTACCTGATCCACAGAGATCACATCTATTGTCATATGATGCCCGTAGATCCAAACTCAAACTCGATGGCACAATAGTACAATTTGCAAGTGGTCGTGCCGGCCTCATCTCATCATGCTTATGTTAGATGCTTACCAGGGCAAGAAAAGTCTTTTACTTCAAATTTGTTGATGAAATACAAATGGATGTGATGAAATGGGACTTGTGTATGATAAACTAACCTCTTCAGCAACAAGGCCGACCGTTCTGTCTCATAGCTTCGGTGATTATGGATACGCCATCTTCGTCCTTCGGCGTCTTCCACGATTGGTTATGTCTCTCCGTCTCTTTGTGCGGACCCTGAGCTCGTTACCAAGCTTTCACGAAAGTCCAAAATTACCAAATAGTTAATCCGAGTTCGAGAGATACTCTTCATGGATTTCTTTAGTTGGCAGAAGTTCCCGAGGTTTCGCGAGATTTGTACTTGTCGACAAGATTGATATCTTTGCTGGATACCTCACTGACGAGCTTGAACTTGGGGAAACTTTTCTGAAACTCGAGAGTCGATGAGAAATTGATAAAGCCAAACTTGGGAAGGTCGCATACCCACTCTTAATCTAGGTTCGAACTATTGGAACCTCATCTTAGCGTTATTACCTATACCATAGACTTTATTTTAAATCCCCGTACCTAGAATTGGTCCACCGAGAACAATAATAAGAACGTCTTAACCTTGATAATCTCGATAAACTTTGAACGGGTCACCAATCCTTTACCTCAGCAAACAAATAGACGAGGATTGATGAAGGGGTATAATCCATCTTCTACAGAAATTCCATCGATTCTCGGTAGCACCCCCGAATCCTATAGGTAGGCCTACATCGTCTAGGGAATTTAATTAAATGATTCTGTTTGCTCAGTCTCCAATTTTGATTGATGTTGTCAACCCCAGTGAGTTGTGTGCGAATAATCTTGGCGCTGTCTGATACTTCATTATCGGTTTTCCAGAACTTCCGACGATTCACATATAGAAGTCATTTTACTTTCCCTACTGTATCTATCAAGCTTTCAAGGTCATCGGGATTTCCGTCTTCAAAAACTAATACGGCTCAACAATCCCCATTTTGCTTACCATCAATTTTGGAAAAAGTAGGTTGACAGAACCGAGAAAACGTCATGCCATTAATTAATTCGGCCCTTGGCCCCGATGCATCTTGATAAGTGAGGGAGACAGTATTGGACAACGGTTTATGCGAGCAAGCGATGCGAGCTCGTTCACATCACAATTATGCGGACCATATGATACGACTGTGATTGAACTAAACAACACGCAACCACCCAACCATCAGACCTAATTGGAAAATCTAGGGAAGCAGTTGTGATTATACAAGGTGAGCCGTCGACAATATGGATCAGAGCAATCAATCACCGATTTTCTGCCAACCCAATTGATTGATGAAAAGAGACAAGTCATATACTGTGAGTCCAATACCGCATATGGATGCGAATTTTGAGGCGAGCTAGAATGATTGGCCCTTCAATGCTTGGGTCCCCTTGAAGATGCACGTTATAAATTTCCGCACGTGCAGATACCGCATATGTACTTCCTAACGGACACGCAGCGGGAGACAGTCGCAGCAAAAGACAGTCATGTGCTTTTCGGAGCCAATATCATGAATTTAATGCCCGGGGCCATGTCAAGCGCGATTACTTCGACTCTTGAACATCCCAGCCACCACGTTCGATTCGGTAATACGAAACACCAAAAATGAAGAGGCTGGGACTTGGTTGATTTGATAATAATGATCTGAGCTTCCGAAGTTATCAGGCCGCTTTACGGCTATTTGTTATATTTCAACGGGGACTGTTGACATACTATCCAGAGCAGGATGCAAATCCCAACCCTTATCAATATCTTCGCGTGGGAATAATTCTTGGGACGCACATTGATCCTGAATTCCATATAAGTTAGTGGTCGATTTACCAATTTTAGCATTGGAAGAGAAATGATATTCATATTTTTTACCATGCACGTTATGACCAAGTTGATGTGTACGCGATCCCCTTTCGGGAGTGACACAACATTAACAACTTGATTCCAGAATGAAGGAAGAACACAACCCAAGCAAAAAAGTATCTGCATGCTTATATTAAGCTTATCCGTGCGTCGCTATCTGCATCTCGTCTGGAAGCAATAACGGTCACGTGAAAGTGCCCCGGTATTTGCCATCGGAGGAGATTCGTCAATTGCCTCAGCAACAGTTTGATTCTCCACACTATCCTGAGCCTGCGAAAAAAAACGCATGGCGAACAGCGGTCTGCCTGCTTGTCTTTCCTGCTGTTTGGTCCTAACGGGTCCTATCCGAATCTGCAAGTCGTAAGTAAGTCTTATGGGGCTCGGGATTGACTCTCTTCTTGCGCAATGTGACGAGATAGCGCCAAGTCGACGATATTTATGCGTGCGTTCACTTGCAGCTTTATCCCCATACCAAATCATATCCACGTTTGCCACGCAATTGTCCCAATTGGGATTACGGTATAGATCCGCGACTGTCGGTGAAAGGCGAAGAGACAAAAAGGGGTTCTAGCCCCAGCGGTGAAGATTCTTCGCTGGCGCCAATAGCAACATCATCGTAAATGGCTAGCATTATTACTTGTGCTTTACGCGTCGTCAAAACCACTACCAACCTATGTTCATCCTAAGCTCGGATAAGCATTGCAACATGATGTACAGAAGTAGAAGCAGAAGAGTGGCAATTGGGTTTTTCCACGTCTTGAAGGAGGTGATTACATGCATCTCTTTGCTGGCAAGCTCAGACACGCATCACTAGGTCAATAGTTCTGCATTTACACTACTAGGACTCAGAGAGCTCTCCTCGGAAACCCATTAAGTTCCAGTGATTTTTTAGTCTTGTGGCTCACCGCAAAACATAATGCCTGATAGCCGTTGAAACAGATTGTCGGTATAGCATTTCGAGATATTAACCTGCAATTGCCGCGAAGACTTCCATCTCTGAGCACTCGAAGAATAATATGCAGCTATAGGGTGTATATATATATATATCAAGCTTCTGCGAATGATTCCAAAGTTTCGGTTCCGAATCCGCGGTTCCGACAAATCTGAACGCAATGTGAATTTATTGCACAGAATGGGAAAATTCCGTCTCGGTAGATTATGACGGGGGATTAATTCACGATTATGTGTTTAAACTTTGATCCTCAATTAACATCTGCGGCAACGGTGGGCTATCTACACCATGCTCTCATCAATCCTACAAAGCGGGGTCATCGGTAGACACCGAGAAACTCGGTTTTATGCACGATAATAATGGAGAAAGTGGACGATCAAGAATTGGAGGACAGCGAGAGCGACACGTCAGAGAAGCTGCACCAAAGCTCTTCTTCCAATGCGACGTGTTCGTTCTGTTTCACAGGTCACATGTAGCGGGACTACATAGAGATAAAGCACAGGGAGTATAGAATGCAATCCTTCCTAATCCTTCATGTAAGGACCGCAACTAGAGTGTCAAATGGTCGGTCCTAGCAGACTGGCTGTGGACTTTCAATACCCGAAGCAATTCAACGTTCGAAGTGATTTCAGTACCTAAGTCTTTTGATTGCTATAATGAGTTTCAGGAGTGGAACGCTTCTGATTCTCTGACTGATTCCGGACAATAGAAACCTTGAATGTAAAAGACAAGAGGGATAATCAATGCGAGTAAGCAAGAGTAAGATTCGACAGATAAAGAGGCTTTTCAACGAAGAAGTATTTTTACTCCCTCTTGATCCCAATACCATAATCTTGTTCCCGCAGTTCCAATGGAATCACAGGTATATGTAAATTTGCCAAAGTTTACCCCTTTTGCAACGACGGCAAGAGGCCCGGAGTACCGGATTTTGCCAAAAGCAATAAGGAACTACGGCACAACTTGTATGAAAGTGATTATATATAAAATTGTAGTAGTACTTAGTCCTATTTCTCTTTCTAAGAATTCCACAGTGATAGAATTTCGATCCACGTCAGGAAGCAATATATCGAAGTTTCAATTCGCTGAAAAGATTTTCCGATGTGACATCACTTCCTTCCCCACCAGATAATCGCCGTGCCACATATACAGCTAGTAACAGCTGTAGTACTCAAGTACCTCAATATCTGTAGATCAAACTTCCACATTCAAGCAGCAACTTAATCGGAATCTCAATTCACGATATCATCTAATAATGTCTTCCATACAAACATGGATAGTCACAGAACCATACATCAACCCACACTGTGGGCTCGGTGAAGCTCCCTTCTATGAGCCTTCTACCAACACACTCCGCTTTGTGGACATCAAGAAGAAGCGTCTCCACACAATCGATCTCAATGTTGGTCCATCATCTCTTACGACCATGCAGCTAGATATTCCCGTCGGCGTAACGGCTGATATTGAGGGCATAGATTGCACCGATAGGATATTGGTGGGTGGTAAAAGCGGGGTCTACGTTCTTAGAAGAAGTGATGGAGAGATGAAGTTATTGAAGAGGTTTTGTGACAGTGAAGAAAAAGATGAGAGACTGCGGAGTAATGACGGGGCCGTAGATCCAAAAGGAAGGTTTTGGATCGGGACTATGAATGACTTTTGGGTGGGGGAGCCACAAAGTGAAGGTGGGTGACATTTTGATTCCTGACTATAAACTGGGGATAAGCTTGAGCTATGGATTCCAAGCAAGCACCAAGTGGATGTGTGAAGCCTCTTGGTCCCAACTCGTAGTCCGTTGCATGTGATCTGTTCCCTATCTGCCCCGAATCATGATAATTTTACCCTCGCCCTGTGCGTTCTTGCCGCTAAACTCAATGTCTTCAGGTACAATGTTCCGCTTCGACAATGATCTCACACGCCATACTATCCGTGAAGGTTTGACGATTCCTAATGGAATTGGCTGGTCTGCAGACCAAAAAACTATGTACTTTACCCATACCACCGAGCAAACTATCTGGGCATACGATTACGATGCCTCGACTGGCGATGTGACCAACAAGCGGGTATTTTGGAAACACGATGGAGATGGAGAGCCCGATGGGTTCAAGTTCGACTCGGAAGGGAATATCTGGCAATGTGTATTCGGGGAAGGACGTGTGCTGAAGATCAATCCTCAAGGCAAAGTAGTTGGGGAAATCAAGTATCCAACGAAGTGTGTGACTTGTCCCGTGTTTGTGGGTACTGAGTTATGGGTCACGAGTGCAAGTGATGGGGGCGATGAGTATGCGGGAGCACTATTCAAGGTCGACGTTGGGATCGGCGGGCTAAAGGATTTCAAGTTCAAGTTAGCTAAAGAAAGTGTGGAGCTATAATTCTTTGGAACGGAAGTGTGTTTCTCAAATTAGATGAATGATTATAGATAATATGTAGATGTAAATGAGACTACCACACTTACTATTTTTGGGCCTAGTATTCCCTGCCAGTTTCCCCAGTGGTTTGACTCAGGAGGGAGCAGCAGAACTCAAGTATCATTCGTACAGTCTATATAAATATTGAGTGCGTCGGTAGCTTCGCTCGAGGCTGCGACCTGCGAAGAAATTGAAAGAAATCTTTGTGTCAATTTTCGAAAGACGTGAATATATCCTCGCTCCAATACTTTCAAATAATGAATTCCGTGTGTTTCTGTCAGGGTGAGGAATCAGTATTCTTGAAGAAATTTTACAATTCACCGTTAATTGTAAAAGCAAATATGATAGAAGCTCGCGCACTATAGGCTTAGCGTTCCGGCGCGCTAGCATAGGCGACAAAATCTTAAGTTAACCTCCAATATCAAAATCGCTTCTCCAAATGATTACCCATTCCTTTGCGCCTTCGACACGCGCTTTTACTCATTGATGTTCTTTATTCGTTGAACTGATAAAACTTTCGAACTGTGGTGTTGTCAACGAATTTTCACTGCCTTTGACATCAGGTGTGCTTTTGCTTCACAATCTCTTTCAGCCTTGAGAAGCCCAGACTTTCATACAACTCTATACAACTTCATTCACTCTGAGTCAAATTTCAACAGAGGTATGCACTCATTTAATCTTCAAAAAGACTGTCTGGTGTTCTAGACAGCAGTCCAAAACCAACAGACCCTTCATTCTTGAGCTCACCTAAAGCTTTACTCCTTTTCAAGTAATATGTCGTTGTAAATTGTTCAAATTACATCTTTCAGAACCTTGGAAGTTTGTGTTCAATCTATTTGATCTATCTTGTCAGAGTTCAGTAGAAACCATGGCTACTTTCTTGAGAGCATGTTTGACTAACAATTAAACTATAGTATCTACCCGCCATATTTCATCAAAGATGACAGATCCACCTAAACACAAAATGCGTTCCAAGTCCGATTCTTATTCCTACGTCATTGATAAAGCAATGGATATCGAAAAATCTCTGGGACATCGAGAAGTCATCAAGCAAAAGATCACTCAATGCGCAATGTCTTTCGAGCGTAGAAATGCCATGAACTGGTACAACAAATTTCTCGCCAAATGCGACTTCGAATTTCTATCTGCTATCGCCATTCTTACCTTGATTCCGGTCGTTGTTATCCTTGGCTTCAATTACTACTCCAACAGAACTGAAAGCTACGTGTCTGGGCACAAGTTTCTCGTGTACGGTTTCAAGGGTGTTGCTCCATTGAACAACAATTTAGTCCTCCAACCAGGAAGACATATCTGCAATTCAATGACCGATAGTGCTCAATGCTACGAGACGTACATGGAGTATGACCTTGGTGGATTTGTCTTTTTGTTTGCTGGAATTATTCTGATTTTCTCCGCCGCCTCTAATATAGTTCATAGGCGTTTATGCACAGAGATTGAGGAAATGCAGGACAGGTTAATTCGATATGATGATTTGTTGAACAATGAGGGACGGTTGTACACTAAGGTTATATCAGAGATCTTATCAGGGGGCGCGAAGAAAGACATTCTAGAGAAGGAAAGTCAAGTTAACAATGTCAAAATGGCTTGCAAGAAGGACTCTGCTGATGCTAATTTGAAGATGGACCACAAGAAGGAATACGATGAGACGAGGAAGCAAATTGATTGTATCATTCAAATGAATCTTTCGGAGACTTTGGGACTGGAGCCAGACCACTAAAGATTTACTCTATTATGGGGTTTCTGGAATGGATAGAGTTCAGCGTTCAAGAATGATTGGACAGTTTGTTTGGTTGTCAGGCCGTCAGATCCTGGTGTTTGCATGTTGCATTCACACTTACCATGATAATGCAAATGAAAGGCTCTTTTCAATAAACTACTTTATTCTACCATCTTTTATAACTGGGGCAAAAGCTCTAATGAAGTGAGATATCTAAATTATGTGAAACTACCATCCTACAACCCTCTAGATTTAATCTCTATAAGATTGCTGCAAATCAAACAGACCAAATATTACAGCACCATCTTGATGGGTTCACAAGGCTGACTCGACATAAGAAGATAGTCCGGCCTGCTATTCTGCCAGGTGTAATAGTTTGAGGCGTCTCGAGTATCCAATTAAGGAGTATCTAATTGAGATTTTTGCAAGGCGGTGAATTTTATAGCCTCGAGGTGGTGAATATATCTTTCACTTTCGGTCGTCGGGTCTCCATCTTCTTTCCCACAACAACAAAAATTTCTCAATCCTGTTATTTCGAGTGAGAACTACTTTTCTTGTTGGATATCTGAGATTCTTTCTCACTTACCTTCAAGGAAAGCATCTAGATCTTCCACTCACGTATAATTTCATAATTCAAACCATCCACTCTTTGGCATCGCCTGTACTATATTTGAACATTCCTAACAACAACATCTTTGCAGAAACACTTCAAAGTTCGAACTTACTTTCAACAACTTTTCTTTCAAAGCTCTGCTCCTACGTTTGCATCGAGTCTGAGATTTTCTATAATACTTCATCAGATTTTCTTCGGTCATTTGCTCGAGATTAATACGAGTCATGTCGAAATCCATGTGAGAATCTCCTTCCCTGATTCCCTGCTCAGACCCTCAAAGAGATACTAATGCTCAGGAAGTGATACTACTGGCAATAGCTTTAACATGTCCCCAAACGTTGCGCCCTCGCACTCAAGGTGAGAAACTCTCCCCTCTCTTCTTAAACAATTTGAAAACGCGAAGGTACTAACATCTCGAAGTGTAACAACCGCTGCGGGATCTTCCATTTCAACGGAAAATGAAGCCGCATTCGCTCATTGGAGATTCAATCGAGCTAGAACCGAAAAAGAACATGCGGCTTTCAGAGAGCGCATGCAATTTCAGTCGGCCGACTTTCATCAATTTCTCGCGGAAACAGCTAGAACCTCTCCAAAGGTCGCGGTACCTTCTCCAGCTTGGGAGAACATCCCTTTTCCTGTACCTGTAAGAACCCCTACCATTATTGAGGAACCCGATGATCAGGTTTCCGAGATGAATGCCAGTTTCGATGAGATTCAAGAAGTTCCTCGTCGTCAAGCCACGCCAATGGACTTTGGTCTTGGTAATCAGCAGAATCAAGCAAGTCTTGACGTTCCAACTTTTACCTTTGATCGTCCATCTTTCGATGACAATCTCGGTAGCATCGAGCTACGGTCATTCCCAGAAAGTGAGCTTCGTACCAACGCTGAACATGCTGCCGGTAACCGAGAGGCAACGATTACCGTTGGTGCTGTATTTGAACTTCTACGCAATCCATCGGATGTTCGTTATCCTTTTGCCAGAGCTTCTAACATGGCTGCTGTGAGTGACAAAACCTCTTCTATCAAGAACCCCTAGACTAATTTGGATTTGATGATAGGTTCAAAACATTCCTCGCTCCGACTATAACCGCTCCGATATTCATGGTGATACTTTGGGCGGATACGACGATGGATCTTTCAACCAAGCTGGTGTTGGCGCCAGGGATGAAAACGAAGATAGAAACTGCTTGTTCTTGCCTCTTCGATGGATCAAGCACCAGCTTGGTATAATTCGTCACCTACTTTGATGTTTCTTGTTTGGATCAGTTGTCAATTGGGTAAACAATTTCAGTTTGAGTTGCTCGAGTAAGTATGTATGCATTATCGGTCTTAAGTTTTTTTTAAAAGCCCTCTGTTCACTTCCGGTGTACTAGTTATGTTATTAATTTTTCTTTCCAAATTCACTCTTGATGAGCATTGGCTAACTTTATCAACCTACAGTTCTGGATTACAAGAGCTCTTTCATCACATCAACTTTCGTCTCGATTTCGAGCCTTTGTTTCTGCCTATCTACAGCTGGTAGTATTTAATGACTCTTCAACGTTGTCATTATGTATTCGAGATTTCGTTATGCATATTAAGGATTGGTCTTCGGCATGGTCGATATGAACTCACGCTGCACTTACGAGTGCTTCAGTTAAGGAGGAAAATGATTATATTGTAGCCGTTGTGATTTTAAAAGTCGGTTTCTTTCACAGAATAAGCGCCGTGGTAATGGTTGTAATAGTTGGAAGGGCTCTTGCCTATGAAGGGCTTTCAACTTTCACGATAAGATCAACTGTAAATATGCGGAGGAATGACTTAATCATCCTACCATGCGATAAATTATACCCTTCGAACTAAAATTTCCCATCATTCTATTGAAAACATATGCTGGCAGTGTGTGACTTCAATAGTGTACGGTGATGTTTCATGGAGCATCCAGTAAATCGGATACCAAGTTAGATATAAGCTTTGAATGTTCAAAAACAGTTCACTATTCACTATCCGCAATGAACTCGTAGGTATCTCAAATAAACTTAATGTTTTAATTGAATCTAGCAATCGAAAGAATTCTATGAACGGTCTGCGGTTTGTCCATGGGGATTTTAGACCGACCATATTGTACCGAGTTACGGCGATTTCATTTTTGGATACGCCATCATTCTACTATCCAACTTCCAAGCCGTACGGTCTCAAAAAAGCTTTTGCCGCTAGCTGAACTAACTTATTGTCTTTCGTCTTTAAGTTCGGTTCATACCACATCTTTTGAACAATGATCGTGGCATGAATTCACACGGCCTTGAACTCTTCCACATCTCATCAGCAGCCAACATCAACCCAACATCGCAACTCATATCGACGTCAACATCAAAATCAGAATTGAAGCTCAAAATCATCAACGATACCAGATCTCGGAATCATAGTGTCAAGATCAACATCTTCAAATCACGTATTTCGACCCATTTCACCATCGTTAGTTGGCGTCATCACGAACTATAACCACCGGAAAACTAATCCCACAGAATCTTATACTTCTTAAAGCTAATAAACTATCCTTCTATGACCAGTTATGATCCCTTGACAGTCAATTGACGGCCACCCCCCGGTCCAGGAGTCAATACTAACAAAGCTTCGCAGCATCTGCACAAAATGACAGCCACCACCTATCACCTGCATTCGTACGAACGACTGAGAAAAGAAGAGCTCGCTCAAGCTCACGAAAGAGAGTGGTATCACAACAGCATACGTAAGCACCAGAACTGGAACGATATCCGATTTCAACTATCGCCTCAATACGGCAAATTTATGCACTATAAAAAATTTCAGATTCAACGACAGGTAGAAATTGATTATCTAGCAGAGCAAGCGAAAGAACTTTATCTCAAACAACAAGATCCTGAATGGCAAGCTGAGCAGATGGAGTTAAGGAGATGGGAAGAGTATAGAAGACATGTGGTGCAAAATGATTTGGTACATTGCATGACTTTGGAGGAAAAGAATGAAAGAGAAATGAGAAGAGCTAGGGTGAGAAGAGCCGCTAAGTACCAGAAAAAGTTGCAGCGGTACCTCGCGGAATGTGATCTTCAAGATCGTCACGATCGAGAAAATAAGTTGGCCTACCAAGCTATCGGGGGCTTTGCCCTTTTGTCAGTTGGTGTTGCTCTGTTTTCATTCTTTTGTTAGATACTTTCAAGATCGATTGGTGGTTATGAAGATGATTTTATGTCCAATTGATGGAAAGGGTCATATTAGGAAGGGAAAGAGACTACATAGGTACGTTGTCCAAGTTGAGGAAATGTACGTATTTGAACAGTCAGTTTGTTATTTTCGGAAAATATATAAATCACAAATGATGTTAGGAATGGTTCAATACGTAAATTCTGGGCTTTGATTGATCGTGGCATATTTTTCTTATGGTTCTATGTACTGTATCTGCCTCGAGGGAATGGTTTTCAGTGTATGTGAGCCGAAGAATGGGACGCAAATTGGGAGTTTGAAAACCCCACTCTGAGGATTCTTGGTTCGATGAACAAGATATACCTAGCTCGTGATAGTTGCAAGTTATTGTAAATAATGATGGATATTGAAATTGCACTCTTCTCATATATGACCTGGTGGAATCTAAACCACATAAACCTCATTCATTCTTCGCAGAACCGTGTTTCGTCTCTTCCTCTTTCACCAAATATTCTACTACCCCTTATCGATCGAAGTAGAGTGCTAGAAAGGGACATAGTACGGCTTTGATGAGTCTAATACGGTCCAGCTAGGATCAAGAGATTCTTATTCATCGCCGGTTCAGAAACCAGCGCGTACGGCGCGTACGGTTAACAGATAGCCACTAATTGACTACGCTCAATGACGACACTAGTCAATTATATGCTGTAGACATTGCACATTCTTACATATATAAGGACTCTACTCTTCTGATGGAGACAGCTTTCTTCCTTCTACACATTACACTTCTACAAGACCAAGTCAAAAGATCTTCCTTCACACCAAACAGACGCATTTCGACTTTATACTACAAAGTCAGATCCACGCACCGATTACCCAAAGATTCAATCAACATAACTTCAACAATCCAAGTCAAAAGATTTGCCAAACCTCTGATCATCAAAGATGTCTTCTTCTCGATCCCATGAACAAGATTTCGATTCCGACGCTGGTACACTCGCCGTCAGCAGCAGAAACAGTACATACTCCACCAAGTCAGCCGATGCATTCTCTGACGAAGGCGACTTAAGCAGCGGCGATAGATATCACACAGCGAAGTCCTCTAGCAAGTTTCTCAATCAAGACCACCTCGACGATGTCAGCAAGGATCTTGAACTCGGCACACTTCCTACAACAAACCCGGTTGTCCAAAACTCTACACACAATAAGAGAGCTCGTCGAGGCAATTCCAATACACTTATGACACGCATGCACCGCAGCAAGTACTACGATTTATGGATGGTCAGCAGCTACTCTTTTGGAGTCTGTACCGCTATTCTGCTGCCTATTGCTTTGATTCCAGTCTACACAAACGATATCAAATTCACAGTTTCGGTTGACATGAAGAATATCGAAGTTGTTAACGGCACTGTCAATTACGGAAACGGTACGACTGCTCCGGTCAGCGATTTCAATCTCTTTGATTCGAATCTTACAATTGCGACTTGCAACTACATCGATGCTAATGATTTGTGTACGAATAACACACATCACCATATTAATATCTTGTGGCCTTGCTTGATTCTGTTTTTGATCCTATTGTACAGATTTGTCTGGGATATCGTTGGCACTAGATATGGTTTGGTCAAGATTAGAACTAGGAGAAGAAATGCAAATCAGTAAATGTATCTGCTATCTGTTGGATAGTGAGGATTTGTGCACAGCGGGTGACGGATGTCCGACGGTGGATGTTAAAGGGCGTATGGATCATACGGATGATAGGCGTTTTGGTGATGGGGGACAGAGTTCGTTAAACAAAGAACCTCTCAGTGCTTTCTGCTGTTTCTTTTAGTGTCTCTTTTACTTTTTTGGCGAGCGTGTAATAGTACTCTTTTCACTCTGCCGAATTACTGGGGGAAAATGGACCACCAAGAAGCCTCTTGTGGGCTGGACTCTCGTTCTGGGTTCATTGTCGGCGTTGTGAGTGGAAGGATTAACTGGGATGGGTGAGGTGATTAACTTCTTGTGACTTCTTGTTTTGTCGCAGCTTTGCACAATGAGTCTTCAGATACCAATAATTATTTAATTGATAACATCACCTTCTAGTTTAATGATTTGTTCCCGTGAGTGATATTTGATGACTGGCCCATGAATAAACCTTTGACTGAAGAGAAAAGGCAAAATGGACATAGCAACCCTCTAATAACTAGATAATCGGACATCAGTATGAAGACACACTGTCACTGTAGAAACCAAGAAACAATAGACTCCAATTTAACTTGCGATTAGTCGAGAAAAAGAAGAGGGAAAGGAATCAAGATAATTCTACCTAGAGTTGGCTACTTGTTCCTGGGTTGGAAAATAAGATTCAGTGTCAATATTAATGTCCTTTAAACTTTGAGGTAGAGCAACATTTGTCGCTCTAGGCATGTTAGTACCAAAGAACCTACTTTTTCGCCAAATCTCATGGCGGAAGAAGTGAAACGAATGAACAGGTGGTTTGAAGAATACTAGGGCCGAAGTTAAGTGAAGACATGGAAATGGAATGACTCCTGAGAGGAGCTTAATCGTTGAAGAGGTGTTCTAATAATGAATGTGCTACTAATGAGTGGAAGGCCAAGTGGGAACTACTTCCCAAAGCTAGCACTGACGCAACAAATGTTATTTTGGACTTCACACCAAAAAGGTCTTTCTCTTGATTATCTATCACAAATGATGGTAAGATCAGAAATTTGGACATTGTTTGGTAACATGCTGCACAGGTGGATTTGAAATCGTGCAAATAATTGTACTGTAACAATCGATACCCGAAGATATCTTGAACCATCATTCTTCAGTTTCAGTCATAATCTTCGCAAGTAATCCAACTTTTCACAAATTTGTGATACTCAAGATCATCTCAATATGATTCACGGAAAGTGGCTCTTTTTCCTCTCTTGCGAGTGATACTGCACACGAGACTGCATTCTTGATTTGCCGTCCATTCAACTCAAGTCTAGCAAGTTTTTCGATATCAGCTGAATCGAGGCTAGGAGTTCCCGTTTGCTTCGAGATGGTGTCGATAAAGTTAGTCCAAACAGTTACACGACCACTTTCTGTTAGATCAGGATAGTGGATAGAGAAGTGTATACGGCCTATTCTAGTGTTAGCCAAATACGTTACCGCTAAAATTGTTACTTACTCTGGAAAGCTGGATCAGTGTAGACAATAGTATTTCCCGTATTTCGTATACGGGTTAGTTTAGTGGTGCGTATCGAATTTTTTTGAAATATATATGTATATAATATAAAATTTAATACTACTAAAAGTATTCAATATTATTTAGTTATTCAATATTATTAGTAATATACTGAAATACTAGAATCCATTATAAAATATATATTCCTATCCAAATTAAACTAGAAATAAGGGATCTTATATTAATTCGAAATAAGGAATAGAATTTTATTATTTAATATAAATAGGAATTTCTTATTTCTAATCTAATTTGAATAGGAATGTATGTTTTATAATGAATTCTAGTATTTCAATATATTACTCGTATTTTTTTTAGGTATATGAATATATATGAGAGTGGTATAACCTCCTTTTTATACATACTAGCTACAATATCAATATGCTAATACGCACCATAGTTTCATTGTAGTATACTATTACTTACACTGAGCTGGATCGATTTCTGACTTCCGATTTGTCGTTAAGATTAAAACACCCCTGAAGTATTCAAGCCTTCGTAAGAAGATGCTCACGAGAGTATCGCGAGCAAGGTCGTTTCCACGCGTTGCAAGGAATATTTCCGCCTCGTCGATAAGCAGAACACAACCCCATCGTGTAGTGATCTCTAGTATCATACCCAGACGTTTATCGACCTTATCAGCATCAATTCCAAGCTCCCCAGTGCTGACTTGATACAAGGGACGAGAGGTAACCTCAGCAACAGCCTCAGCAGTTAATGTTTTTCCAACACCAGGACTACCACTGAGCAATCCAACAACCTTTCCCTTTGTTTTCAATGATTTCATCAAAAGAAGCGTCGTCTTGTCGGTGAGCTCTCACTAATCCATGAATCAACATTCGTCTAGTCTCATCAACTACCAGCTTTTGAAAAGCGTCTTCATTCCAGACGATGTCTTTCAAGCCGTCGATAGAGAACTGACCCAAGACTTATGGGTTAAACTAAAGCCGTTGATCCAGTTCGCGCAAACCAACAATTGGTCATCATGTAAATCTAGATCTTTACCTGTGATAGAATATTCTCCCAGAATTATTGGTGTAGCAAGATCCGTCCAACCATTATTGAACTTCCATGCCTCGGGATCCGCCATGACACGACCACGTAACTAAAGACTTGTTAGTCTGAAAGCTGTACTGTGAAAGACTAGTGTTTTTATTTTTAACGTCCGGAATGCAGCTCGAACTTTGCATGCTTGTTCTCAATCTACTGAACTGATTGAAGCTTTTGATTGAGTGTACAAATTGATAGCCTTCTGTTGCCGGACTGCAGTCCAGGCTATCAAAAATCTTGTAAAAGAATGTAGTGACATACATTAGCTTTCTGAGCCTGAATTCTTCCGTTCGAAGTTTCATGATCTTCCAAGCCAAAATCCATAGTATACTCTTGACAAAAAGCTTGAGGAAGAGCTCGAATCAAGGACAAATACTTGCGTCCTCGTTGGATCAAATTCTTACGGAGGGTATCTGAATTTGGATCATATTGAATGGGATATGCCTTTAACGAAGTTATTTTCCTTGCACCATCAAACTCATCTATCTCGGTGTCTACGAAGTCATAGCCAAAATCTTCTCCGTCATGAGAGATCATGCGGCCGTTAAGCTTGAAATAATTCGTAGAATTCTGTCGCTTATGATAGGTCCCACTGACAACACTCAAAGCTTGACTTTGGCCTGTAAGCCTAAACTGTATAGAAACCACGTAATCTTTTGGCTTCATCAAAGCCCATAGCAGGTCAAATGTGATTTCACCATTATTAAGCAACGACTCTAACTTTGTATCTGAGCACCAAAATCTTCGTTTATGAACCTCAGCGCTGTACCAATATCATTGATCAGAGTTTGGTTTGGATCGTCTTTCTCTTTCTCATCTGCTTTTCTTGATGTCAGGGCATCTTTGGCATGGAAAAGTATTTCGGGCGAACACTGCTGCGTATAAGCATTTGTGCCGAAGTCTACTGAGATTCACGAACCATGGGAGGGGTTTTATTTAGACTGAGTCCCTCGACACCATCAAAGATTTCGAGAAGTACTTCCTTCAGTAGAACCGACTTGATATCTACCTCTGTTTCCGCGAGCATACCTGACATCCATTAACACATTTGCTTAATCCGCCGAGTAGGTTACAACTAGCCTTGTCTTGATATGATACGACCTACTACCAATGCTGTTTTTCCGATTCGATCTGGTTTGACAGTAGCCTTTGCAGTTCTAACGAAGTGTGTCTGCCGGTCCTTTCTGTGGTTGCATTGGTATTGGTCGGCGAGTGAAGGGAGATCGAAGGACGTACCTGCTATAACTATTACGCATATCTCGTCAGCTTTGAATTTCCATCGTGAGTGATTACAAGCTGCACTCACATTTGATCTACACGCAAGAGCCTCTGCGCTTTGCTATCCTGAGCTGTTTCTACCCTTTTGATTCCGATTGAAGGAGGCTCAGTTTGGTCGTCCGCTTTCGCTGAATTGGTAGAAGGCGCCATAGTTAACCCTATGTAAGTTTGTCTATATTGTTGAGTCTATCGTAAAGCAAAGTCCACTCTGGGATCTACGAATGACAGAAGAGGGGAATTAAGAATCAAAAAGAGCATTCGGAGATAGGATGATGGACGAGGAATTGTTCTAGATTTGATTTGATATTACATTGAGATTACGCTTTATGCGGACATGCATAATGGGGGCTATTAGTATTATCCCATGTGCCCAATGGAAAATAGAGCGACATGGTTGTGATGCACCGTGAAGAAGGAGGTGATGATGTTCGTGAATGAAGCTGGTCGCTTATCGTTCATTGGCGGCGATTTAATCATATCTCAGGTAACCGATATCCCTACATCTTGCACAACCCTGCATCTTGCACACTTTTATTTCTTTTGAAAATAATATTCTAAAAATGATATATAATCAACCAATCATTGAATTCTATTAAAAATAAAAATAAGAATACTATAATATTATTTCTTTTATATAAAATGATAAAATCATAATTATAATTGATAATTGAATAGAAATCTCGATATCAAAACTATTAATATAAAATTATTATATATTAATTTATTTAATAATAGAAATAATAAAAGTTTGTTTTTAGAATATATTCTATAAATTTGAAGATCTTTCAATATAAGGAATCAAAAAAAGCTAATTTTAATATCAAAAATTCGAAATTATATTAATATATAATAAGAGTTTTAATAAATAATTTGTTTTAAAACAAAAATCTTTTATAACTTAAGTATTAATTATATTCTGAATATAATTTAATTATATAATATATTATTTATAGATTAATATTAATAATTAAATAATAAAATACTATATTTTATTATATATTTATATATATAATTATTTATTTTAAAAATATTAATATTTAAAAACTAAAATTATATAATCAATAATAAAGAATTTTTATTCAAATATTTTTTGAAAAAAAATCTTGATTTAAATTTAAATTTAAAACTAATAATTAGTATTAAATATTATAAAATGAATTTGAAATTGAATATAAACTATAAAATTCTTAGAAATATTATAAAATTTAAAGACATTTTTTAGAAATAAAATTCTTTTAGAAAAGGAACTACAATATTTTTGATTGAAAAAAGATATATAATAAACTTTTCAACTGAAATATAAAAATTAATTATTTTAATTATTATTCTTTCTTATTTATATTATTCTATAATATAATTAATTATAATTTCTAAATAATATATTATTTTAATATTATTTATTATTATTATATTATATATTTTCTAATATATAAAAATATAGTTTTATAGATTGAATTAAAATATCAATTTTGTTTTTCTAAAATCTCGAAATAAATATTTTATCATATTTTAAAAAGTATTTTTAAATTATTTTTCTTTTTTTTAAAACTATATAAAAATTTAAAACTTAATATAAAACTTGATTATTGATATTTTTCGAAATTTCAAACTTTTGATTAATAATAATAATAATAATAAATATAGAAAACTATTTTTCAATTATATACATTCACTTTAATATAGATTTTTATTTTATTATTAATATTTTAAAATATTATTATTCAAAATCGATTAATATTCAATTGAATATTTCAAATCTTTCAAATTCCTGATATTATCTTTTAATAAATATAAGATTCTATTATACAAATTTTAAAATCATTATAATGATATTTGAATTTAATATCGATTTTTAGTTTAATAAATCAAATTGTGCAAGATACAGGGTTGTGCAAGATACAGGGATATCGGTTATCGGGCTGTAAATTTAACGTGGGGTTAGAGCTATAGTGTGTCTTCGGAGATAAGGTCCAACTCCAGCACGCCTCGAGGTCATTTCTCATTCAACAAAAATGATACGACACAGCAATATCTTTTATACCATTTCTCCTGTGATAATTGAACCGAATTAATTCTTAAAATTGATATCGATTGCAGCTTTATTGCGGCTAATATGTGCTGATCAATGGCAGAAATCGTCGTCGCCGTCACTTAGCAGCTTCAGCTACCCGGTTCTTAAGAACACCCACCCCAGCATTGAAGCCCGAATGGATCTTACAAGGTCACGAAAAGATTGGTATGTCAGCACTAACACTATGCCCTGTATTGATTTATCGCGTTGATTCGTTACATATCGTGAAGTTTTTGCCTGCATAGCTGAGCCACAAGGATAAATATCTCAAAGTCGAAGAGATACCCGAGCCTTCAATGTATTTCGATCATGATTGCACAGTGTCGCAATATTTCATAATTCTACAAGACGAAAACGGTGTGAGTAGAGGTGGGAAGAAATCACCATGCCTCCAGGACCTAAGATGCCACTGCAAAAAACTGTGTCCTTCAAGCTTCAAGTGAAGAATGATGCATCGCCTTTTACTCGTGCTCTTGAGGAGTATATCAAGCGGAGGAGAAAGAAGAGCAAGACCTCTCAATTGATCACCGACCTGCAAAGTTCACCAAAGCCTCCTTCCAAGCAAGATGTCAACAACGCTTTAAAGCAGCTCGAAAAAGAGACCACAGATTCTGCAGTAACGCGGAACATCAGAAAAGTGTTAAGGCCGGTGATTACAGTTCTTGCTGATTATTCGGGTGTGGTTGATACTATGAGTAAGTCAAACATCATCGGAAATTACCAACACATAATTTATACTTTTAGGTAATGCGGATCCCATGCCGACAGCAATCATTTGGGGTTGCATGAAGGTCGTCATCGATACCTAAAAAAGATACCTCAATCTATATGATGATATCAAGAACCAACTCGAAGATATTACTCTTCAGCTCAACGTGCTAACGGAGTTTGAGTAATTATTTGGAGACTCAAAGACTATGCAAGAACTACTTCAGATGACATATATTGATGTGATCAGGTTTTGGGTTCGAGTGGACAAAGAATGTCATCGATGCGGTCCGTATCTTATGGTGAATCAATGTGCCTTCTAACTAACATTTGAAAGTTGCCAATAGAATGGGCAGAGCATTGTCTTCATACAGTATTCAAAACTAGATGCAATTGTTAAGGACATTGAAAAGAATGCTTATCGGGTTAGTCAATTAGTTCCTGTTGTACAAGAACGTGTTCAAAAGGGTGAGCGGGAGGATGCAGCAGAAGAGAGGCGTTTGGCAGGTATCGCTCGAGACCAACAAAGTGCATTCATCGAGCAACAACTAGAGGAGATGAAGCTGAGAGCCATTGCAAGGAAAAGTATTTTTGCACCACATAATATGTAATGTGCAATTGGCTAACAGAGAATGCAGGTGGGCGTCAGAAAGACGTGAGAAATTGGTTACAAGCTCATTCAACTCTTAATGAAAGCAATTTCCGCCGTCAGGAACAGTATCTGAGGAAACGAAGCCCTGATACATGCTCCTGGCTCTTTTCTCATGATGAGTTTAAAAATTGAAAAAACCCAGATTCAAAGAGTCCTGTGCTTTGGGTTAGGGCGGTGCCCGGAGCAGGAAAATCAGTTCTAACCGCCTTCGCACAAAGCACATTTCAAATCAATTCATCTTTGTGCTCCTTACATCAGTATAATTCATTTGATGAAACATTCTCATCTCTTCAAGTCTATTGCGCTATAGCCGAGCAGCTCGCCAATCGCTTATGGACGCATCTCGAAGACATGCCTGAAGACATCCATGCTTTCACACAGCGAACAAGTACGGTTTTTATGATCGGAGACGTGAAAGCCTTTATTCGCATGTGTTTAAGTCGTCTCCCTCCATCTTATTTGTTTCTCGATGGTGTGGATGAGGAATGCGACTCTGGCCCTCGATGGGAAGCTTTGTGGGACGCTTTGACTTTTTTCATCGAGCTCACGCGTGATAAATCCTATCAATTCAAGCTATGGTGCAGTATTCAGGATCGGATCGATCTTAGAAAGCTTCTGAAAGACTATGCAGCCATCGAGGTTACTAAGGACATAAACAGTGCTGATATTGAGCTTTATCTGTCGAAATCAATCTTGAAGCTCGATAGTCTAGATCTTGATGAGGGATATCAAAATCTGATACTACGGGACCTTCGCAAGAAAGCGGATGGATGCTTCTTATGGGCATCACTTATGTTAGACTCTGTTTCTAGTGCGGTAACGCTGTCTGCTGTGCAATGTCAAGTTCAAGAAGGCTTACCCAAAGACTATGAGAACTACTACCAGAATAAAATAGACAAAATCGAGGCATCACAAAAATCTTTCGTTTCGTAAGTCTCACAACATACACGAAAAGAAAAATCACACTAAAGTATGATCCTTAGCAAAATACTAGCATGTATTGTCTATGCACGACGGCCGCTACGACTGGACGAGCTATGCGAATCTATTGCGATTCTCGACGCGTCCGATTGTGACAATGTTGATAAGTCACAGAGATTATTTCGGAGCATGGCTTTGAAGTTGTGCGAGCCTCTGGTCCAAATCGAGGACCTTGATACCGCACATGGCAAAATCTCAACATGTACTCTCACTCACGGTTCTGTTCGACAGTTTCTCGTGAAACATCCACAATGTCTGAGTAAATCAGAGACATTAGCATGTGAGATTACAGAGGAAGTCATGGCCAATGTTTGCCTGAAATATCTCTGGCAATCACGTTACCAGCGGCTATTAATCCAATCCAAGGATACCTTCGAGGATTATACAGGCGAGGACGTAATGGAACACTATTTGCTCTCTTATGCTGCGAAGTATTGGGACAAGCATCTCGATGGAGTTACATATACTCTTGAAATATGCTCGAGAGTACAGAGCTTCATCACTTCGCCACAGTTCTTCACATGCCTGCAGGTTCAAAGTTTGTTCATTGGAGGTAAGATCCCTGATACTAGGGATGTCATGCTTCATGTGTCTAATGGTATGCAGGACAATTCCAATTTTGGCTCGAATCCAACAGAACCTGGACAGGGCCACATTTAAAACGTGTATTCCCAGCCTGGCTTTCTAGTAATTGTGACAAGAAGCTGGAAATCAAGTACAGCGACTTTGTTGGTGAATGGAATCATGTTTTGGATAGAGTTACGAATCTGGGAGGCAGGTACCCTGGTGAAGTTGATCGGGTCTTTTGGACTTCTATGGGTCCTAAGAACTTCTTGCAGCATGGTCAAAGTCGTTACAAAAACTTTACATTTCAGACTACGAATGAAGAGCCGGATCTAGAAACACCATCTCGATACTATGATGGGATTGATCTCACGGGTCAAAATATAGTGGTATTGAAGATAGAGAATCTGTGAGTATATATATCATTCTATTCGTTTGGATCAGGGTTGTTGACTTTGTATTAGGGGAGGCGGCTCCGAAGATCTTGAATTTACTTGTCAACAATGGACACTTGGTACCCGTCGTCCCAAGCTTAGATTATCACAAAAACTCAATGCATCTCGCATGAACTGGTGTCTGTATGATCATCCGGTCAGCAAAATGGCGCTTGCGTGCCCTATTCCAGTTTCTCTGACCCCGGATCTTCAATTTTTGCGAATTGGTTCACAGCTATTTGCTAAACAAAATGACGAATATACAGCTATTAAAATCTTCGAGGAAGAAGTATATTTCGAGGACATTGCGAACTCTGGACCGTATATCGCCATAGCCTCGAGACAAATTTTGACACAGGAGGATCTTATTGACGTAACATCAACAGACGATCTCACGCTTGATTATGGAGAATGTATAGCTCAGAAAATAATTCAACAGCTAGCCAAAGGGCAGGAACAAGATGTGGATAAGTCCTCAACTTCCACAACTACCACTACCGAAAAATCGCGATCAAGTCGGTCTAGCTCTTCGTCAAGCAACAGTTCTGTTCTGTCACTTGTAATCGAAGATAACGTCGATACTGATAGACAAAAATATGAGAGAATCACTATTGAAGAGTTTGATGATCTAGTGGACGCTTCTGATATCAGTTCTGACTGTAATTCAGCAGAGACAGACTGAAGTGAAGGGTCAACATTAGGCGATTCGAATGAATTAGACGACGATGATCAATGGAACCATTGGGCTAACGAGCAAGTCGATATTGAAGATATCAATAAGAGTTTCGATGATTCCGATTATCAAAGATCTGATGATGGTGACGATTCCGGCTCCAACATTCCAGACGTTCCAGGTTACGACGATCTCTCGGATGAGTTCAATGAATCGGAGAGCGAAGATCAAATGGGGGGTATTGGTAAAGATTCCGATATTGAAATGATCTTATCCGGAGCACCCGTATACGTTCTAAAAAGTGCTCGTTTGGAAACAGATTCCGAAGATACAGATGAGTCTGTAGCTAGTCATTATTCGCAAAGTCTTTATAGTGGTTCGGAAAGCGGTGACAGCCAAGGTGATAAAGATATCGTGGATAATGAAGATGCACATAAACTGGAAGCTCTCTACCTTGGGAAAAAAACCTGGGAAAAGATGCGCCTCGCGTTTCAATTCAGATAATTGACACTACGATGCAAGACAAAACCCCAATTTTCCACTTTTTGCAACGTGTATCTGGCGGGATATTCCATTCTCCTCCCATATTTCACCCAACAGCACCACTTCTGGTCTGGCCCTTAGGTGATGGCAAAATATTGTTCGCAAATTACTTAACCAATACATACTTCACTCGAGAACTTTGCTGTTCTACATATCGCTCCTGTCACATTTTCGTCAAGACTAGGTTCTCCTCCTGTGGTAGATTCATTCATTTTGCGGCCCACAAAGGCCGTCCCGTTGAAAGCGAACCTAAAATGCATCTTACTCTCCAAGTTTCAACCCACCATTTATCCTCCCGCAAAACGGCTAGAAGTCACCCCTTAAAACCCCTTCGCATATACAAAAATGGTTTTCCGGGCACAAATTGTTATCCACCATATCAATTAATCCATTTAGTAGAGTTAGATCTTAACTCGAACGAGGAAGCCTCACCCTCACAAAGCTTAGCTTAATCTCGGCTTCTCGAGTTTATAAGTCCTAAGACCTTGTGTCCTGCAATCTATGTGCTTTGAGCCGCATCAAGCAGATTTATCCCAAATTGGGAATTTCGCAACTCAAACAGTAGTTCTTTTGTCCCACGTTCGAAGAGTTTCCTCCAACAGTTGGTGACTCTGGTCCCAAGCGGAGCAATTCTCGTATAGATTCGCCGATGATAGCCCATCTGTATAGCCTGTCATCCAAGCAGACCTGAGCTATATGTAAATATTGCATCTTCGCAAGTATCTTTAAATACTCAATCAATCAAACTATCCGATTCACATATTTTTTCAAGATGCCATGAGTCCTTACTTTTCCTCGATCCGCTTCAGAATCGAACATCCACACGTATGTCAAACCTAAAAGATAACAGAGAATTTAATTTTGCAACCCGATTCGTCAAACTTGGGCAGTCACTGCCATACATCATTGCGCCTGCCCTTTTTTTGTCAATCCTAATGCAAAAATTCATAAATTTGGACAAATTAGATAAAGATGCCTTATTTTGGTCCCAAGTATGCTTCAGCTCAAACCTCTGCTACTACGTCTATAGACAGTAAGCTTTTCGTTCTCCGTTTACAGAGATTTGATATTTAACAATATTTGGATAATTAGACCAAATACGCCACAACATCGCCCGTCAGTAGAAGCGCAAGACGAGAAGACAAATTGACGAGATATGAAGAAGTGGCCTTGTGCGATAGGCTGAGAAGGCATGTGATTGTGGAGTGATATTGGAGAGGTAACTTCAATTGTAGGTTTGGGAAGGAGTTACTAGTTGTTCTATAAAACATGTCCCCCTGTTACTCCCACTTGTATCCACCTCATGAGAGAAACGCAAATAAAGCATGAAAACTGTAGACTGTGCCACTTCATTCAATCGTGCTCTTAACGCCTGTAGCGGCAAGGAAAAAGTCTTGAACGGCTGTAGTATAATTCCGCAGGTATAATGACACTCGGTTCTAAGTTGAGGCACCCCAATTTCGGACCAACCTTTTTTGGATCAGCATTATACGCCAAAAATGATCTTCTTGACCTATCAACAACTCTATAAGTGTTGGGCCTTATGGTATGAGATTTTCCATTTAGAATTCTTGTAAATTCAAAAAGCGAATATGAATGATACCGGGCTGCTAGGGAATGAGACCATGGTGCGGCTATCCGTTGATTCAACCATTGCGACCAACGAAAGCATTCCTCAGCTCTCCGCTGAGTCAGATCATACTGATAAGGTACCCGACTATTGCCGTGAAGCTCGGGGGGCATGAGGTTAACTTGTTGTGCTTTTAGATACACGATTGCGTAGCCTGAGGTCAGATTTTTCAAACATAGTGTATGTGTTCATTTTAAAATCCAAATAGAAAGAGAAGATTTTGGGCATGAAAACAAATCTCTTTAGAATTGAAGTCGTTCTTCATATCACCAAAAACTACATTTGATATATGTTTGTAATAAGAAGTAAGGCTATTGAATATATATCTGATTTACCACATAGGAAAAGTTAAGACAATAGCCGAAAACAAAGCTATCATCCCCCTTTTCCTACTAGATCAGATTACAGATCAACTATTCATTGAATTGGCCTTGTAATAACAATTTGGCCGCTCTTAATCTATAGCTACCTAGGTATATAGCGATATGTTTGAAGGTAACTTTGTCAAAATTGGAAAGCTTTTTGATAAACTTATTGTGTCTCCTTGTCCTCGTCCGCACTTTATGCGAGTCGTCTTTCATATGGGCTGACTGATAGTGTGCAAACTACTGCTGTTCAGCATGTTATTACAAGAGTTGAATGATGGAGCATCATCTTTTAAAGATCCATCTTCTTTCTCCCGATAAATGTACTGGATTCGTTGAGAAAAAGCTGCGTCGAGAGAATATATAGTTTGACATTCAAAAAAGAGTCCGACTTCCGCTTAAAAATAAAAAAAATTATTCAGTAGGCTCAGCACGGATTTGTATAGTCAAACTCGTCCTTAGCTCTTGGAATGATATAGCGACTTCCAATCGATCACTTGAACAAATAGGATACAACAATAATGAGCTAGAAAGTTATGATATGCTGAAACAAGTATTGAATTCCATTATCATAAAATAGTACTGTGACTACAAGTGTCGTAATCTACAGTTTAAAAGCATCAAAAAGCCATTCTCAGGTCAACGTCCAACCAAATTTGTGTTGGAAAAACAAACGATCCTCGCTCCAGTTCCACTCTTGTACAAAGTATTCCCATCTAATCCATTTCAATTCATGATCTCATATCCCAAGCAATGCGTTGCGCCATGTTGGCCAACACTTTACTTCTTGATGGGCTCTCCCCAAGCGTTCAATTGTTGACCACCACTTCCACCGCTTCCTCCAGTGGCACCTCCAACACCTCCAAGGACACCACCCAAAGCTCCGGTAGCTCCGCCAGCAACATTGCCAACAGTGTTGGTAGCACCACCAGCTACATCACCAACACCGCGAACAGTAGTGTTCAATGTGTTTCCGAGTCCTTCAGTTGTCTTGCCGAGGGCACCACCGACTCCGCCGAGAAGGCCACCTTGTCCATTGGCTTGGGCGCCGCCTGTGAGAGTGTTATCGAGTGCGCCGACGAGTCCGCCGAGGAGTCCCCCACCTTGAGACATGATTATTTGATTTGAGGGGTTGGGTTTGTTTTGATTTGGAGGAGGGACTTAGTGTTTGAGTTTGATTTGTGATTTAGAAATCGTATGTAAATTTGCAGATGATTTATTTGTTGATGTTGAGAAGGAGAAATTACCCGGCAGAAAGTCCCCAGATATATAGTTCTCCAGCTCAACTATTCTCGTCTAAGCCCCGTGTTGGCATATGCATATTGACGCCACACATGGTGGATCACTTCCATCATCTTCTCGATCTTGGGTCGATGGTAATTTCAGGATTTTCCTGATTTTTCCAAAAATCAAGGCTAAGATCCATGCTGGACCCTGACGTAGATCGGATATTAAAAATGACTGGGATGTTGGAGGGTCCAACCAACGGTCTTCCAGAAAGCATGTCATGAGTAACACTTGTCAGACATCAATGGTGGGGTAGTCTGATGATAGGGAGGGACTGAGATTGACGTAATTGATGGAAAGAATGGGTACGGGATCTAGATTATGCATAAGATCGTGATGAAGAGGGTCGCAAATGGGGCAAGGAAGGTTGACCCGAGGTCACAGCCACACATATTATCATAGGGAACTTGCTTTTAGCGACCTATGTGATGAATTCTTGTTGCAAGCCTTGCTTACAGCTAGTCTGGTGAACGATTGGTCGAAGCCAAAGTAGAAAAAACGTGAGTTTCACGTGATATGTCGTACATTTTCTACAAATCCGCCAAAGAAAATTGAATGATACGAAGTAATAGGAGAAAAGAACAAAGCAAATTGCGATGAGGCTCTTCTGAATGACTCGTGATGGAACTAGAAGATTTAGAGTCTGCGGACAATGTTTGATATCTCTAACAAGAATCTAATCATGATCAAGCCAATTCCATTCCTCTTTTTATAGTATGTGAGGGACTCGAAGACCTTATTCTTTAGAGTATCCACTCAAATTACTACCTCCAAGAAATACTCCCTTAAATTCCGCCTATCCCTTTTTAAATGGCCTTGTAACAAAAATCGCTGCCGTCACTTGGATATTTATCCGAAAAGAAAGTCCCACTATCATCACTCAAAACCACATAACCCGTAGTATCACCCGTGTTAAAGTCATCCATCCATGAATTATACAAAGTGCAGTTACTGGTCGAGGGCGTCCATGAGTATGATACACATGCTGTTACACCACGACAAGTAGATTGACATTTCAGAATGCCGGCGTAATAACCTGATCCGAAATATCGTGCGGCAAGTGCTGTGTCTGCTGTACCTTGGACATTACAGCCGTCGATAGTTTTGGTGGCGATTGCGGCGGAGGAAGTGGTGGTAATTGTAGAGATACTAGTTGTAGTGGGTAAAACAGTGGTAGTAGGGACATCAGTGGTGCTGGGTAAATCAGTTGTGGTGGCTGTAATGGTTGTGGTTGGTGTATCGTCCTGGGGTGCTGCAGTCCGGGCGATGATTCCCACAGCGGGATTGAGTGGGGAAGCGATCGCGAGAGATGCGATCATGAGGAAGAAAGATGGAGTTAGGCGAGCCATCTTTGCTGTTTTGCGGCCGTGGTCTTCGAGAATTTGAATCGAATTGGGCCTATAAATCGAAAATAGAGATATCTTTGAAAATGAGGAATCGTAATTTATTTATGAAGATTTATGGCCTTGTACCGAAGATTTCGCGATGACCCTAGGATCTAGAATAAGCAACATTGAATACTACCATAGGTGGTTACCATTTGTCAGAGAAATTGGTTCTTTTGCAGGTGCGTCAATTCAGCCTGAATAATTATGGTCTTACAAACTGCACAGAGCCTCGTATCATGCACTTTTGTTGGAAGTCATTTCTTCATTCGACTACCTTGTTTGTTTTTACCTTGCAAAAAATACGAAGAAACCACTAATAATTAATAGCTGTGCCGATATTCAAGCTTTTCTCATACGGCAATCAGCTGCAAGCCACCAAATATTTTCACAGACTCAAGGGGTTTGTTCAGCTCGTTGTTCACGGACTTGGGTCAATAAATTTCCATGCTGAAGTGCGTGCCGAACAATAGACATAGCAAGGGCTTCTGATTTGTGCTAGTTTTCGTTAGTTGAAGAAGGGAATTGAAAGTAATGGTGCCTTACAATTGTTTCGACAGTGCCAGTAGCCATGTGCGTAGTCAGGACAGCATTCTCATTTGCTAGTAGCTTGGGATGTACTTGAGGCTCATTCTCAAAAACACCCAGACCAGCGATGTATAGTTTACCAGACTCGAGGGCGTCGATCAAAGCTTGCTTATCAATTATAGGCCCACGCGAAGTATTAATCAGAATGACTCCGTCCTTCATTTGTGCAAATTCGTTGGAGCCGAGCGTGTACCTAGTGTCATCCGACAGTGGAAGGTGTACTGAAATGATATCGCTTGTCCGGAGAAGGTCTTGAAAGGAAACTTATTTGGTGCCTGGAGGTGTCCTTTCCACGGGAAGAGGATTTTGGTTGTAATATTGAATATGCATGTCAAACGCTGCGGCACGTTTGGCTACTACACTACCAATATTGCCCATGCCGAGTATCCCCAGAACTTTGCCTTCCGGATCATGTCCTAGCCCAGCATGCCCACGCCATTTACCATTTCTAATGGACAAAGAAGAAATCCATGATCGGCGTAGAGAATCAAGCAAGAGGTACATAGTAGCATCAGCTGTTGCATTACCAATATTCGCTGGGGAGTTTGAGACGGCGATACCTGTAAAAATACGTCAAAACTCGCTCGAAGAATCCACTTTACTACCTTTTCTACTTTTAATAGTGCAGGCATTGATATCAAGTTGATCGTAGCCAGCCTGAGGAGCACATATTAATCTGACCAATTTTGGCAAATATTAAATAAGATCGGTGTCAAAACGACGAGTGTACTATTTCTGTAAGCCCATGTCGACTGAAATGCAAGCTCACGTACTTTGTAAGCATCTTCACATCTTATTATTACTAACACTCCATCGTAATGCCCAGAATGGCAATCATCGCGAAAAGTATCTCTGTTGCCATCCTTGAGATGCTATTACCTCAAATCAGCATCATGGATTTATGTTGTATGAAATGAACACTCACAATTGATTCCGCAACATTTGACAAATTGTTCCATTCCGAAGATGCACAATAAACTGTTCCTATGGGTAGCACTTTAAGCAAATCCATCACGACTGTTAAGCTTGGGGTTCAATGTGACAAGCTGCCCGTCGACTCAAAATGCAGAGGAGAATTGAGAAGGGTAGTTAGAAAAGGAATGAGATGAACATCTTGCTATTCTATCCAGGAACCAATATCCAGCTGAACTGTCTTGTGGGAAATAGGTTGAATATGCCAAACAGTTCGATTTGTAGATGCACCAATGATATATGCAATGCGCGACGAGCCCAATTGAGCGCACGCGTCTCGACCGAGGCAAGGTAGTGGAATAAGAGTTCTACTGACCAGTGAAGCCCATCAAATCTTCGATTAGTATTCGATTACTCTTCACTGCCGTCTCATTAATTAGTGACTCCATAACCGTGTGGAGATGTGGACAATCCAAACGCCTCCGATTTGCATAGCGAGCGACGTTTGTGTGCCTTACCAATTGCAACCTTGCAAATGTAGCGAGTAAATGATGTTATTGCTAATCATCATCTATCATGCCCTTCGTCGAATGGCTTTAAGGGAGAGTAGGTAGCTGAAGAATGAAATGGCAAACAGCATGAAAATCTTCATTTCGTGATTGAATGTCAAGTTAATTCCAAGAGAGGGAGCACTCTATGAGCAAAGTATATCCGAGGTCCGAGACAATCTTAAATGCAAGTATTATATTGAGCTAATGAAGATGTCGATAAGATAAGATAAGATAAGATCCCACACTATGTAAAGCATACTCTGTGGATTCCCACCATGGCAACCTTATTAAACCCAACCTTGCATCAACTCTAATACTCACTAACATAATGATTAGAGGGTCAATGACACCGTCGAAAGGCCCCTTTTTCAATTGGGCGTAACGGAACTAATGATGAATTGCCAAATTATAAGATATCATTACAAGAAATCAATGCTACATAATCGTATACTCGTAATTCCAAACATTGAGAAACCAAAATCAATCAGTTCAGTTGAGTCCCTAAGAAAAGTTAGGGGATTATTGACCATGTCGTGATTAATCGACTAAACTCACTATGATTATCCACTTTCGACTCATCCATTCTACCATCATTCTCATCAACAGCCTCCTCAGCCTCTTCTCCTTTCTTCTTCGAGGAAAACAACGAACCAAATGACCATACAGATCCCTTCTTATTTTCTGTTCTCACGTCATCATCGGCATCAATAGTTACAGATTCACTTGGTTCTTCCTCCTCCACGGGTCCATCAGCCTCTGTCTTCTTGGCCTTGTTTGAGCTCCAGAAAGAGCTAACACCTTTGGATGCGTAAGTGGGAATAGCTGCTCCGGCCTTTAAGCCTGTTGAAGCTGCGCCAGTGAGACCAGATCCTGCAGCAGATGCGTATCCAGATACACCGGATCCTGCCCTCTGAGAAATCCGGTAAAGACTTTGAAGATACGATTCTCGCTGCTTTTTATCAAGATCATTTTCTTGGATATCTGGCAGTGGAATCGCGGCAGCTGCGGCCACAATATCAAGTGGTGAGTCGTCGACTCCGTCCATGTCTAAGTTCGGGATCGACTCAGAGTCTGTAGCCGTTGTCATCTCACTTTCGTCTGTCTGCACATCTTTAGCATCTTTCGCCTGTGTAGCATCTGGAGAAGGCTCTGGCGGTGGAGGAATATCCACGAGTTTTTTGTCGGCTTGAAACCATTCAACGACTAGATCTCTTGCTTGTTGCGAGATTGCATCATAATTATCGTTGGTTTGGGGTTTGAACATACTCATATGAGCTTGAACTTCATCCTCGACTGCCCCATTAACAGTTCGAATAAAAAGATCGTGAGACTTTTGTCCTGATGCAGGTATTGCAGAGAAAGTTCTCTCCGGAACAAAATATCCACCTGTCCAATATCCGTTTTCCCCTAATGAAGTATAGCAATTTCTGATTCCAACTCCTTCAATCTTGGACAGTCTTTCGAGTCGCTGGACCATCTCTTTTTGTCTCATCAAAGCACCTACAAACTTAAGATGGCTTGACAACCATGCAAAAGATTGACCGACACTATCTCGATTGATGTATGCGAGCCCCTGTCCCAATGCATCGTAACCTTGCTCCGCTCCATCCTTGAGAGAGTTCTTGTTCAAATTCTTGACGCCTGAGATGATCGTCTCGCGATTTCTGTACGCCGCTACACCGCCGGCCGCAATTGCTCCTACAACACCGGACTTTACTGCGATTCCCTCCCAGATCTTCCATCCCGGACTTGCGGTTCTGGTGGTAGCTGTCAAAGAGCTCCCCGCTTGTCTAGCAGCTTGTTTTGCAGTCATGGTTCCCAAAGATCTAGCACTGATAAGGCCAGCTGATGCCGCTGACATTACATTCCAGATGTTGCTAACCTGCGTCAAAGTTAGTACGTATCAAATCGGAAAAGATTCAGCTCTAACTTTATTATATTGTGAAAAGGCACCATAGACAAACATAGAACGAGCGAGACCATTGTAAGGGGTATCGAAAGCGAGAATTCCTTGGATAAGAGGGAATATGACATGATTGGAGTCCTCATCCTCCTTATCATGATGATCATTAAGAATGGAGAATAGTGCATCGGATGCTACAAACCCTCTGAATAGATTATCAGTACCAAATACAGGACTATAGTGATAGAACTGGTTCTTACCCCATTGAATGTGCAACCAAGATGACTCCTACAGATCTATCATTTGGTGGCCATGGAGCTTCGGTCTTCTCTTTCCGAACTTCCATAACTTTTGCTTTCAGCCTAAGAAATCGAGTTGGTTAAAACAAAGTCCAGATGCTCTAGTTATTGTCACATACCATTCAAGAAATCGATCAGTACTGTCCAGCAGGTCACCTCTCGTCTCATATTTTGGATATATAAGAAGTTCAACATCATCATCTGGTAGCTTGTCTGCTACACTTTTCTGAAGGTTCTATCTCGAGGGTCAATACCTTTATCCAAACTACGGATTGTTTTGGCTTACCTGAGGGAACGTATAAAAGGTCTCTCCATTACCCTTGAACCCATGGATAAAACATAGGAGTAGTGTTCGCTTCATTGTGAAGTCGTACGATGAACTACTAATAAAATTTCATGAAGAAAGTAATCAGCCACGACAGTATGGGGTACCAAGTATTAATATGGATATGATCATCTTGCTTCATAGATGGCTGTGAGGTTGTTAGTGTGAGAAAGCCACTAGAAATCATGGAAACCGCAAACCACCAATTCAGGGTTTTAAACTTTCACATTCACATGCATTTGTTCAAGGATGATCTCATAGAGTTTTATCTATCCTTACCGCCATATACGTCATTTTCAGCTCGATATACAAGGGATATCGCTGTCCTCACTTTGACGGTCATGGGATTTTCATCGATAGACGCGGGGTGAGAACGAAGGTATGGACAATAAAGGAAGGCGATATTATTGCCAATGCACGTGATTTTACCATCTTGGCGAACACGGAAAACACGAAGGCGACGTGAATTGCAAATCAGCCCATTGCAAACCATTTAGGAGTTGCCAACATTTCAATTCAAATTCGAAATCGGGATTACCAAGGTTTTATATTTATCATTATTACTGACTTGAAAATAGATCGAAGAAATCTCACAACAAATCCATCTCAAACACCTCAAGCTTTGTGAACATCATTGTAAATTTTTGCTAAAATACAGGAAGAACCAAAAAGTCCGCTAAACATTAAGGATAAAAGAAATTATAGACCGATATTCCCAATATCCAAGACCGCTATAAAATACATGTACCTTTTGAAGTAATTTGTAAAGCAAACCCGCTCGTAAAATTCGTCAAACCATTTATTTCTTCTTCTTGCCAGTGATGGAATCAACCACCATTCCAAGTCCTAGGCCGTTCAACAGTCCCTTAAGACCAAGACCTCCGAGAAGGTTGTCAAGCAAGCCTCCAAGACCAAGTCCGCTCAACTGTAAAAGTTGTTAGCATTTGTTCAGGAAAGGGGGAAATGAGTTCACGTGATAACTTACCAATTTACCAACTAATCCGAGAACACCACTCAAAAGCAAGCCAACAGCGGCGAGAATTTGAGCAAGTGGCTCCGAAAGGAGGTTCCATAGAGGGTTGATTTCTTTCTTGGCGTGTGGCATGCCTTCGATCTTTCTCTTGGCATTCTCGATGGTCTCACTGACAGTGCCGGTAAGCTATAAATAATGATTAGTAGACGTTCGTGTAATAAGCGTATCACATATGGAGAAAACATACCTCTTTGAGACAATCAGCAAGATGATATTCTGCTGGGGTTGCTTCATGAGCTGCTGTCTTAGCCTTGGCTTGAGAAGCAAGTCTTCCACCAGGGTCAAGAGCACGGATGGAGGAATTAGCCTCAGAAAGAATACGACCACCTTCTTCGATCAATGGCTTGACCTTGTTGACAAGGTCCTCTTCATCAAGCTCGTCCTTTGGTGTACGCTCGGCTTTGTCGATGTGTGAAATGATCTGTTTCAGAACTGGCTTGATCTTGCCAAGAGCATCTTCAACGCAGTAGGTCATCTGACCACAAATCTTTTCATCGAGTTCGGCTTCCTCTCTCTTCTTCCTCTCTTCTTCAGTCTCTTCTGGCTCGGCTTCAGGTTCTTCTACCTCTGGTTCTGGCTCTGCCTCTGGTTCTGGCTCGGGTTCATCTTCGACGATATCCTCGAGAAGAGTCACGTGTCCGAGTGAGTTACCCTTTTGATCGACAACGTCTCCGTCATCATCAATCTTCTTGCCTGCACAGAGCTTGAGATCACCAGTTGTCAATTTACCAATGATATCACCGTTCTCATCAACAACATTACCCTCCTTGTTAACCTTGCGGCCAGCCATTGGGCTGACATCCTTTTGGACTTCCTCCTCTTTCCATCTCTCAGCTCTACCAAGAACGTTACCGTTCTTGTCAACAATCTCGCCATCATCATCAACAGCGCGACCGAAGAGAACGTTGGCATCACCAGATACCAATCGACCGACGACTTCACCAGATGAGGTAACAACTTTACCTTCCTTGTTGACAGTGCAACCGTCGAAGTCTGTGAAAGGACCTTCCTTCAAACCTTCACGGTCACCCTCTGGAACGACCTCGCACTTTCCAATGATATCTCCTCCCTCGTTTCTGACAAAACCTTGCTTATCGCACATTTTACCAGCGAGTTGCTTGATATCACCTTCAACAACGCGACCGTAGATTTCGCCAGATTTGTTGACGACGTTACCGGCTTTGTTGACACGCTTTCCAGCCAAGGAAGAGTTGTCGACTTCTGGCTCTGGTTCGGCTTCAGGGGCTTCCCATCTTTCAGCCTTACCAAGAACGTTGCCGCTAGCAGACAAAATGTCTCCATCTGCATCGACCTTCTTGCCCTTGAGTTTCTTCGCATCACCTTCAATGACCTTGCCAATAACTTCGCCGTTATGAACAACATCGCCATTGGACTCAACAGTGGCATCTGGGAAATCCTCAAATGGTGCTGGCTCTTTCAGTTCTTCCTTCTCTGCTTCTGGGATTGGCTCAGCTTGACCAATCTTCTTTCCGCTGTCACCCCAGATAGCACCGTCCTTGTCACATCGGCGACCGATCATGTTCTTCAAAGCACCTTGAATGATGCGACCAACAACACGACCGGAATCATCAGTGACGTTTCCGAGCTTGTTTACCTTCTTGTCAAAAAGGACAGAGTAATCTGGTCCTTCTGGCTCTGGCTCTGGCTCTTCTTCAGTTCGCTCTGCCTTTCCAATGACGTTGCCATTCTTGTCAAGGATGTCACCATCCTCATCGACAGTCTTGCCAATCATCTTCTTGACATCACCTTCGACGACTTGACCAATGACTTGACCCTCGTAAACGATCTTGCCAGATTTCTCAACAATCGCACCAGGGAAGTCTTCAAATGGTGCTGATCCATTCTCTTCCCTCTCTGGGAGAGGTTCGGCACGGCCAATAACCTTTCCGGTATCGTTGTAGATCTTTCCCTCCTTGTCGCACTTCTTGCCGGCAAGTTTCTTGGCATCACCTTCAACAAGTTGACCAACTGGGTTTCCATCTCTATCGACAATCTTTCCGGACTTGTTGACCTTCAGACCCTCGAGAATGGAGACAGGTGGGATGTCCGATTCAGCTTCCTCTTGAACGTCCTCAGCAGCATCTTTGGCCTCATCAGTAGCGCCTTCGGCCTCCGCCTTGGCCTCATCAGTTGCCTCGAGACCCTCCTTTCCTTCCTCGACGGTGCCTTCAGCATCTTCCTTGGCGCCCTCCACGCCCTCCTTGGTCTCATCAGTAGCACCTTCGACATCGGCCTTAGCCTCGTCAGTCGCTCCCTTGAGACCTTCCTTTCCTTCTTCGACAGCGCCTTCAACACCTTCCTTGGCGCCCTCCACGCCCTCCTTGGCTTCTTCGCCTTCTGGGACCTGGGATCCGAGATCAGCCTTGGAATCAAGATCGGCCTTGGAACCAAGGTCAGCTTTGGAGCCTTCGACCTTGGAGCCAAGCTTGCTTCCGAGCTGGCTAGCGCCTTCTGCGACACCAACGTTCATGATTCGCTCTCTAACGCTTTCTGGAATGGGGAGTTGATCAACTGGAAGTAAATCAACCTTTCCAATGATGGTGCCATTCTCTCCAACAAGGTTGCCCTCATCATCGACATTGACACCTTGCTTGCCGACCAAAGACTTGAGATCGACATCATCTTGGAGTTTTCCAATTGCCTTTTTGTCGGCATCGAGAATCTCACCAGACTCTTGGATCTCGAATGGACCCTTGAGTTTAGATTGTGGGATGATTGGCTCTTCGACTGGATCGGCATCTGGCTTCGAGACAGCATCTTCAGCTTTGGATTTAGTGTCGTTAACTTGTTCCTTGGCACCGTCAGCGGCATCTTGAAGATTTGCCTTCTCTCCTTCAAGACCAGATTTTGCGCTGTCAGCTGGTGACTTGGCACCATCGGCAACCTCTCCGAGAGCGTCTTCGGCATCCTCGATTGGGTCTGCGGATCCGATGATCTGGCCTTCCTTGTCCAAGACATCTCCTTCCTCATTGACAATGCTGTCCTTGAGTTTGGATGCATCAATATCGGTTTCGTTGACTTTGCCAATGACGTTTCCATCGTCGTCGATGACTTCACCCTTCTCATTGACCTTTCCAGCAGCTTCAGTATCTTCTGCGCTTTCACCGGCCTCCTTGCCAGTGTCCTCAGCAGTTTCCTTTACGTCGCCAGCTTTGGATTCGAGAGTGTCCTTGACATCTCCAGCCTTGGACTCGGTGGCTTCCTTAGCATCTCCAGCCTTGGACTCAGCGGTTTCCTTAGCATCTCCGGCTTTAGACTCGGTGGTTTCCTTAGCATCTCCAGGCTTGGATTCGGTAGTTTCTTTGGCGTCTTTGCCAGTCTCAGAAGCCTTACCCTTCACATCTTCACCTGCCTCGGTGGCCTTTTCTTGGACACCATCGACAACACCATCAACTTCCTTCTCGTCTGAAGCATGGGAAGCCTGAGAAGCCTTGTCTGTGGCCTCTCCGACATTGCGGGAATCTTCATTTGGATCGCGCTCAGTGAGTTCTTCCTCTTCTTCTACTGGGGCTTCCTCATCATCTTCTTCTCTTCCTTCCTCTTCTCCCTCGGCAACACCATTCTCCTCGGTTCCTTCATCATCTTCCTCGTACTCCTCTTGCTCTCCATTGGTGAGGTGATCCTCATTGTCTGAGATGGCTGATGGAGCCATTCTTTCTGGAGAATCGGGAGGTTCTGAGCGGGTTTGTACTGGCTCTGGTGTGGATGGAGCTTTTGGAACGTTCTTCTTAACACTCTTTGGTGCAGGTGATTTTGCAGGTGTCTTGGTGGGTGTCTTTGGTGTCTTAGATGAGCTCTTGGGAGTTTTCAAAGTTTGCTTTGGGGATTCTTCGGTGTCTGTCATTATCGGTTGTTTGGGTATCTTTGTAAATTGTAGTAATGTTTGTGTTTATAGTATTGTACTGTTTATTCAAAAGTAGTGGTCATACAGAAAAAAAGAGTAGGCTTCGTACAGAACCCGTGAGCTCTTCTTGTATTGGAATATCAGACTGCTAATTTCCGGTTTACTTGGAAGCAAAGGAGCTTGGATAGCTTGCCTATGATGTAAGTACGTCACAGCTTGGGAGCTATGATGCTGCACAGTATCAGCTTCCAGGCTCTATACGTCAGCCACTTGAAGCTGATAGATTGAAATGTCTAGGATGGTGCGCCACACCATGTTGAAATTTCTCAAAGCTGGAAGGCCGCATCTTTCCTGGCAATGTGCGTCATGGCATTCGCCATGGCAATGTAGTGGGGGTGGTCACTTGCTCATCATTGGTCAGCTTATTTTGTACCACCCCGCGACATTGTGCTCGAAATCCTGATGCATCGCGAATCGGTAGACTACCTTTGATCGACCAGGGAATTTGCTAAAAGAGTGGCTACAAGCTTTCTTCTTGGTATGGTCAAAAAGCAACCCTGAAAAGATCATAAATTCGTAACCATGGGTCTCTCCTGAAATCGACATGACATCAAACTAATGATGCATGCAATATCTTAGAAGTCCAAAGCTTCCCCCAGTTTTTCAACCAAGAAATGGAACGCTCTTCATTCCGGTGAGTTCTAGCCCCGAATGGCCATACAAAACGCGTCTTCAGGAACCGAGTGCTCAATCCTTCGACCGTGCTGTCCCACTCAATAGAGTACGTACAGTACGAGGAAGGCACGCTGCAGGAGACATCTCCTTCAAAGTTCAGGCGCCACCAACATCAAGCAACAATTTTTATTTTCTTGGTTTGACAGAGTACCTCCACTTCTCCATTGGACTCGAGCCCCTGGATCCACCGAGTATTCTGACACGAAACGGTTCATCGCTCCGTCTTTCATTAGCCACATTGCAAGGAATATTTCCTGTTATCAAAAATGTGCGTCGTGATTACAACCATACAGACGCGTGCGATATATTAACATCGCGGAGATTACATCACTAGACCAAGTTTAGTTGGGCCGTGCCGCGCAAAGCACTCGCCACATGCAAATTGGTGGGGACATCTCGGTTAGGCCTTCCCCTTCATTTCGGGTCGAAGCGACAATGTTCTTGTTTTATAGACTCGGTAACAGGATTTATGCCTGGAAATGATTTTTTGTTATTTTGGTTGGTTACATCATTTGAATTCCTTTTGGATGGGTGAATATTCGAGTGTAATTTGAAGAGTCAAGATTTAGCTGGTGGGTCGTGGGGTGATTGATTGGGTGAGCGAGTTTTGCATATGCCTCTCTCCTTTATGATTGCCCTGTTACTTAAAACGATTTGATTCTCGTATTGTATCAAATTTACGCGTATTTCGTGCTTCATGTTCTTGTGTTTGTGGTCTCGTGATTTCTCGGCATTGTTCTTTTTGCGATAATCACCAAGATCTTACATGAGTCTAGATGCAGCTAATCATGACCAGATGGGAAAGGAGGTTTTCAAATATAGATACAGTAACAATAACCCCTGCCGGATAGAGAAGAATATACGTAATTCCATCATCTTGTACATTGAATGAGAATTAGATCGAGTCCAAGTATCCAGCAAGATCACAATTTACAAGCGAATTCAGAATATTAGACCAAGTCGCCAATATTACAAATGTTTTTTGAATAAACAGTAGAGCTACATGTACATAAATATTAAATGCTAAAATAACACGCTGGCTTTTGAATCGTGAAATCTGTGTGCTGAAACCATCAATGAAACATAAACTTCAAAAGACTAAACCAAACCATCCAAATACCCATCCATCCATACTCATTACCATGCGACCTGGCAGATCCGTTCATTCCAAGAAATATTATCCTACCATAACCATAGCGCCGATCCTAATTACCAGGTCTCATCATAAACGCAGTAGGAATTCTGATTTGCAGACTAATCCCCTCATTTGTGCTCTTGACATCCAAGAAAATTTCACTTGGACTACTTGCCGCACCAGCATCTGCGTTTTGCCCTGATTTGCCTGCCAGAGATCCTACATCTCCAGATGTTGGTCCATCGAGGTTTGGTTTCTCAATGTTGCCAATAGATTGGACTTGTTGTGTTGCTCTGGCCTCCAATTCCTTAGATTTGAAAGAACCAATTGCCTTGCCTGAAAAGTTGGAAGTAGCTTGTCCAATAACATTTCCTTGGTCATCAAAGAGGTATCCGTCTTTGATAACAGAGATACTCTTACCGACAATGTCATTGATATTTGGAATGTTAACTTGAAGGTCCTTGGCACTTTCTGTTGCGCTCTCAGCTTGGTCCTTGACTCCATTCACGGCATCGGTAGCCTTATCAGTACCGGGGATTCCTCCCAATGCACCCTTAGCTTTCTCGCTACTTTCACCTAAAGTTTTCTGAGCATCGTCTGTAGATGGTAAACCACCCTTGACATCGTCCGTTGAGCCCTTAACGCCATCGAGCTTCTCTCCAGCAGTATCTTTAGCATCGCCAAGCTTCTTTTGCGCATCATCTTTGGCACTTTCAACTTTGTCTTTGGCATCACCGGCGACTCCATTGACTTGTGACTTGGTATCATTGACTTTACCCTGTACATCATCGGTGGCATTCGAAGCTTTATCCTTCAAGTCACTTGTAGCTCCATTGACTTTGTCACCAGCATCTTTACCGAGCTTGGATGCGTCACCAGTTTTTTCTTGTGTAGCATTTTTGACCTTGCTGGTAGCATTTTCAGCATTATCCTTTGCCTTCGATCCAGCATCTTGAGCTTTGGAAGTTGCATCATCAACAGCGTTGGTAGCTTGATCAGCTTCTGGAACTTGTTCAGTAGTCCCTTTCACTTTATCAGCTCCTCCCTTGGATACTTTAGATGCTTCATCTCCAACATCCTTGGCTTTGTCAGTTGCGCCAGACGCAGTATCTTTGACTTGATCAGCACCAGGTGCACTATCGACAGTGTCTTGAGCTTTCTTGGAGCTGTCACCTACAACACCATTAACTTGGCCTTGGGCTTTTTGGGCGGCCTTGGAAGCTTTGCTTAGGAATTTCTTTGGTCTTTTAGCAGCTTCCTTCGCAGGCTCAGGGACCGAGTCTTTCGCGTCTTCGACAGACTTTGTAGCTTCCTTAGTAGGCTCAGATTTAGTTACTGACTTGAGAGGCTCAATGCTTTCCTTGAAGTCGTCTGGGATAGGAGGTGCTGAGGTAATAACATCCGGTTGGACATCGGGAATAGCTTCAGCCAATTCGTTTTCTTCCTCTTCTTCCTCATCATTTTCCTCGTCTTGATCATCTCCCTCTTCTTCATCCTCGTCTTCTTCACTGACATCTTGTTCCTCGTCATCTTGAACATCGGAATCGTCATCGACTTCGCCTTCATTTTCGGCTTCATCTTCATTATCTTCGCCGTCTTCCTCACCATCTGCCATTTCAATGCCTTCATCATGTTCCTCCTTCTTATCTGCCTTGATTGGTTCTGCTTGTTCAGCCTCACCCTCGGATTCTTCGTTTTGATCTTGAGGTTCTGGCTTAGGTTGAGACTTCTTGGTCTTTGAAAATTTCTTTAGTCGAGGCGCTTCCTCCTTTTGTTCTACCTTCTTTGGCTCTTCCTGCTCATCTTCAGCCTCGGCTTCAGATTCCTGATCTTGCTCTTCAGGCTCTGGCTTTGGTTCAGGTTTCTTGGTCTTCGAAAACTTCTTTTGTCGAGGGGCCTCCTTCTTTGGCTCAGGCTCAACTGGCTCTTCTTCCTGTTCAGGCTCGTTGTCTGCTTCCTCGTCATGATCTGGCTCGTCTTCCTCAGGTTGGTGCTCAGGCTCAGATTTCTTAGCCTTTGAAAATTTCTTTGGCTTAGATTTTGGCTTCTCAGGCTGGGCCTCCTCCTTCTCAGATTCGTCGTTATCGTCTTGTTCGCCGCCTTTCTCTTGTTCTTCTGGCTCTGGAACTGGCTCAGGTTTTTCGATTGGCTTTTTGAACTTCTTGATCTTTGGCTTGCTTTGGGACTTTGGCGCTGGCGAAGGAGATGTCACTTCAGGGTGTGGTATATTTTTGTCAGCTGGTGGTGTTGCCGGTAATTTAGGTGCGAATTTCTTGGCCTACGTTGTTCTAATGTTAGCCTTCTGACTTGAATTGAATATTCTTTCAGTCTTTCTTTTTTTCTCTTGCTTTCCTTCTCATCCCTTTGATAAGGTGCTCCTTTGGATGGAACCAGAGGTGAAGGCCAGGAATTTTGTCCGGAAACAAAGAGGAGGATAACGGTCGGCGAAAGAAGGCATATAAGCCAGAGCAGGAAACTTACTTTGGTGGTGGAGCCCTGCTTTGCGGATTTCGTTACATCGCCGGTATCTTTTGGGACAGTTGGTGTGTTTGGAACCGATGGTTTTTCACTAGGTACTGAAGAGGTATCTGCTTTAGGAGTCGAAGGTTTCTTCTTGATTGGAGTTTTGTTGGTCTTCTTCAAGACTTTCTTAGGAGCTTCTTGTGTGTCTGCCATTTCTGCGATTTTTGCGGTTGTAGATGATGTGAATTGGATGGAATCTGGATCGTAGCGTGATGTGCGTTGCTTGACTAAAAGCGTCCACTGATAACGAACAATAAAGTGAGGAGACAGTTTGACGGATACCTTTCACAGGTATATAGAGGCTTCAGTAGTGTAACAGTTAATGACACTAAAGTTGAATGCTGTGTTCATCTTAGTAATTAGATGCGCAAAGAATGATCTCACTGTCTCCAAGGTGTCCCGAAACCAAGGCTGGGACCAACTATGACCCAAGTTCTGATTGGAATACATCATTGCGTCAACTTTGCAAGAGCTTACAGGCTTCCCCAGAGTAGAACAAGGAAGAATGGCCCCAGAGTGGATAGCTATAGCAACTTGCATCATTTACATGCAACCTTGTAGGTCAAGGAAGTTAATTGGACCTGATACTTCAGCTTACACGCCACAATAGCAAATAGGAGCAGTTCTACCGGAATCGTTTCAAGCCTTGTTGTGATTTCCTAGAAATCATCGATCCCTTTTCGATTTGTCGTTGGTATAAAAGTGTCCGATGGACGAGACAAATTGCGAATCGACCGAAGATATCTATCTAGGTAGGAATCGTAAGTGTTCCATTGTCCCGGAGGACATTCGACAAAGCAATAATACATTTCAATGCATATTTGACACTTTGATGATTTTGATGTTCAATCGAGATTTGACACATGATGTAGGCTTACGATTTTCTTCATGTCGAACTAGCAAGGATAGTAGTCTCCGGCAATACTTGCACTCACCAGCCACATTTCATGATTAGCTGCACGTGAAAAGATGAAGCCAGAAAAACCAACTTGTCGTCCAGTCGTTCCAGTCTTATTTTAGTGCAACGCCAATCGTCTAATTGTTTCACATGGACGGACAATAAGATCGGAGATATTTGCTCTGAAGTTTTTCGAATGCTATTTGATAATCCGGTACCGTGCTGGAAGCGACAAAGTTTTTGAAATGCAAGTCGTCCGAAGAGATTTTCTATGCACAAAGGATTCTTGCATTTGAGTGACATGATACAAAGCGTTAAAGGTCTCATGTTCACGTTCTGGGCGTTGTGCAGTGCTACAACCTACAAACAGAGGGAATAAGTTGGCAATACGAAGAAGCAATTAGCCATGGTTCCCAAGATGAAAGTAGAAAAGTTGGAAATTCGACAGGGTCTAGCGGTATCAATTTTCCAATCCGGATATGTGCCAACTAATTTGCTTCATTTTACCTAAGTTGCTTATGTTGGTAGGGAACACAATCTGCAAGCCATAAAATCACGAGATACTAAGAATCTAACGCCGAGGGCGGGGAGAAAAAAAGAAAAGTTAAGCGATTCCTTCATTGTGTTGAAATGGACAAGGTGCGCAGAAGCTTCTAATTACATCCCGTTTTTGAAATTGCGTGGAAAAAGTGATGATTCGTGATAGTTTCCAACTAAAGATGGACGGCAAAGCAATTCCGTAAATTTGATACTAAAAAATTGAGATTGCTTTCAAATTTGCTGCCAAGATTCTTTGAGACATGACTCGAGTAGTTTTGACAGCAGCACTAATTTAGAGGGACTCGTGGAAACGAGGTGGGTGTGCCGTTAGGCTAGTGTCCGCTATTGTGATTACGATACAGGCTAGAAGATCACTGAAGGTTCGATTGGATTGGGGCTTATGGAGCGCTATCTGATAACAATTCTCAATTCCTGTCGGATAATGTTATCAGGATTTCTGCAACATAGATTCTTGACGTAAATGCTCAATTTAACAACCTAAAAGTACAATTACCGTGGAAACTATTTGATTTTCATATTACATATAAATTACGGTAAATCAAATGTCAATAGAAGCGTCTGATAGAATTTCCATATCCAAGATTTTTGATCATTAAATCTAAAAGTACAATGCCATTCATTATCATCCAAATATCCCAAACCCCACCACACCCAAAGCACCGCAACCCGTATCATGAATAGATACAGTAACACCAAAGAAATATGTGAAAGACTCTCCATGCAACGCACGATACATCCAATTGCCTCTAGCAAAGATTCTCTCCAATCTATCCAGAACTAAGCAACACGACAGATGTTAGAATGGATATTTTTTTCGTTTAAGACCTGTTGAAAATAATCAGCTCGACCGAGCTCGTAAATTGTATTGAGAGGTACTTGTTCTCGACAATTACACTGAAGAAGTTTGAAGACTACATATGAAATGTGCATGGAAAAGGGTAAGGGGGAGTGTGATAGAACGTACAATAATGCCAATGTCAAATCACCATGAATCTTGGCTTTCAACTCAATCTCAATTTCGAGATTGACGTCTAATCTCAACTTCAAAGGTTGCTTTCCTTGATCTTTCGCTGCACCACCACCTTGTTGTTGTTGCTGTTGCATTTGCATCATTTGCATTTGCTGTTCGTGTTGTTGTTGCATCATTTGCATTTGTTGTTTATAATCGTTTCCACCATCTTGTTCGAGGAATTGAGGACGATCTCTCCTCTTACGACGGGGCTTGCGTGCAGGGGCTTCCTCCTCCTCCTCCTCCTCTTCTTCTGGCTCAGGCTCCTTGACCTTACGACGGCGATGCTTCTTCTTTTTCTTTTCCGGCTCAGGCTCAGGTTCAGGTTCGTTGTGAACGGCAGTATCCTCGCTCTCTTCTACTTCCTTTTCAGGCTCTTCGTCTTGAGCTTCTTCGCCGCCTTCATTCTCGTCAGCAGTGGCTTCGGCACCAGTTTCTGCTCCTTCATTGTCGTCTTCTACTGATGCCTGTGCCTTCTGCTCCGTACCTTCTTGTTCTTCCTCATCTTGTTCCTCTTCTCCATCCTCATTTTGTTCCTCATCTTGAGCCTCCTCTTCTTGCTCTACTTGCTCGTTTTCTTCGTTGTCTCTGTCAGGGGTGGCATCAGGAGTTGGCGCTCCCTTTTTACCACCAATGGGTGTACTCTCCTTTGGCGGCATATTGGCTTGTGGATTTATGAGATGTATTTAGGTGATGTAATGAAGAATTTAGAAGATGAGGAAAACCCGTATACGCGAGGAGAAGGGTATATAGCTAAGAGTCAACAATATAAACTCAAGAAATTCTTTCAAAATTAGATATGGGGAGGAATCTCATTTGGCACCGTTGTAGTTTTGTCTTATATGAAAGCCAAAAAATGTAAACTTGGAAATTCATGCCAAATTCTATGGAGCAAGCTTTCAAACAACTCAACTATGACATAACCGCTGCCTTCATTTTTATCCTTGTAAGAGGTGTAAAATACAGGGGGTTATTATGTTTTTGGACATAATGGAGGCCAAGAATCCTGGATTAGATGATTTATCACAAGGATTTTGGTGATAAATGTGGACTTTGACAAACCAACGTGTGCATGTGGGTCATGGAAAGCTACAGGGCTGCTACTTGTACCAAAAAGGTCGAGTCCATCCGTCCACCAATTCGAATCTCCGAGTCTAGAGGCGCACATTTCTCATAAATCAAGGCTAAATGGTACTCGAACAAGAATCATGGTAAATAATACAATGTTTCCTGTTGTCTCCTAAAGTTTTTGGGGTCTTTTGAGTATGAAAACTGATACATTATCAGTACCTGTACAGCCTATACATGAAGTAAGCCACTAACCACTAATACCTTGTTCTTCAAAATGTCAAAAAGCTACCTCCACGGGGCTAGCACAAGTAATACTTTCGGGTTTCATGATTTCATCCGCATGATATCATTTTCAATTGAAATGGTGAGGGGCTAATTCAGCATTAGACATGGGATTTGAAGAGATAAGTTGTGGCTGGTGAACAACTAAATCGACATCTTCCGTCCCCACAGCACCTTTCTAACACTGAATTCAATTAATTATACACTGTTCCAGTATCCACTTCCACTTCCAAGACATACCATACATACAATACTACGATAATACAATTTTACGATAACGTTCAACCTTGAGGACAACAAGTCAGATGAGAATCACGAGATGGCATTATTTTTGATGTTGGTAAATGCTATACCGACAGTAATCGGTACCGCTGAAGCATTAGATGTTCAGAAGAAGGAGGATTTGGCTCAGAAGCACAAGGCAAAGTTTTTTATGACAGCGAATTTTGCTCTGGATGGCAAGGCTGCTCATGAAAAAGAAGCACAAGTTGTTCTGCGCGATAACAGGGTATGTTACCACGAGTTTCTATGGGCTTACATCAATACCATTTTGAATATTGAAGAAAATACTGATTTTGAACGATCTGCAGATGTATTTGAACCACCCAGATGCGCCGAAAGAAGGACATCGATTTTGTGGTTACTATTTCATGTATCCAGGCACCGAAGAACATGGCTTGGTATCGACGATTCAAGATAATCCTCCGATGCTAAATTGGATATATGTCGACTCGAATACTTTAGAGGTGCGATATGGTGGGCGAGCAGATACGGTGGGCAACTTAGCACATCCATGGGAATGGTCAGAGGATGAAGTAAATTTAACGCTGGAAGAAGATGAAGGATTTGTTGCAGTGGAAGTCGAGCCTGGATTATGGCAAATATATTTTGATAGAAATGGGGATTTCTCTGGTCTTCCCACTGGGAAGAAAATCCAGGAGGTTTGTTTGCTTCGGCGGATGATGTGTGGATGGAATAGTCAGCTAGTACCAGCCGACAGGAAAAAGGAGGGTGGTTAATAATTTCACCATTGGAAAATAACATAACACAAAATGAAAATCTCATGATACCCATCGGAAGTCTTCCCATTCACACTGCACTGTCCAGCCTAGACCAAGATACTCATGTTACAAACACGCACGAGACTCGACAAATTCGAACTCTTGAAGGATTAGTCCTGTACAACAATTCAAAAATAATCAATTTACATGCAATATGACGAAATCCTGCCTCTTTCAATCGAACATGGGGAAAAATCGCGCGAGGTAATGCCTGTAAATGCTTGTATCTGACCCACTAGGATCAATATATTCTTCCCAGCCACAGAACAACTGTTTCGCAATTTGCCAACTTTGACACTGCATGGTTGGTGAAAACTTGCCAAAGAAGGACCTGGAGAAATTAGCTACAAGCTATTACCCCGAAAAACAAGAAAACGGCTTTGGCCGGCAAGGGGTCTGCATCAAATGGGATGATGACGTGGAATCAGCGCAAGCAGGTTCGATTCTCGAGAAATCCACTCAGTCTTTCTTTTAAAGAACACAGGTTCGAGTCAATCATATCCTCTTTCTCCTCATTCACACAAACATCTTTCCATTTTCTTCATATCCCTTTAGGATAATCCAACCCCCGTTTTTTTATTTTCATCACCCTTTCATACGGAGGTCTCTCTCGCAGAGCTCTACTTCGACAATGGCTAGTCAAGCCAAGCCAAAGGCTGCTGCCACCAAGACTGCCACAAAAGGAAAGAAGGCTCCCCTCAAAAAGAGACAACCAGAGCCTGAATCCGAATCGGAAACCGATTCCGATGATTATACGTCCGACGAAGAATCAGAAGAAGAAGCACCACCCCCACGTCGACCGGCAAAGCAAAAGCAAAAGCAACAAGGTGGTGGAGGCGGAGGCGGAGCACTCGGTGGTGTCGGTGACATGGTTCCTTTGAATCAAGTTGGTGACACCGTCGGAGGGGCCGCCGGCCAAGTTGGAAACACACTTGGTAACGTTGCTGGCGGTGTCTTGGGTGGTGGTGGTGAAAAGAAGGGAGACGACAAAGAAGATACACTTAGATTACGGTTGGATTTGAATCTCGAGGTAGAGATTACGCTGAAAGCGAAGATCCATGGTGATCTTGAATTGGCACTATTGTAAGTTCACACCACCTTTATTATTTCCTCAACCCCTCCTGTTCTGACGTTAGTACAAGGGATACTGGTGGATAAACATCTCTTACATGAGTATTTGTTGCAGAAACGGTTAATAATGTCGTCCGTCCCCATTGCAGCTTGATGTAGTCGCAGCTTACTGTATGATTCGACCTTTCGTTATCTTCGAACGTTTTATCTTTTCATCCTCTGAAAAGTCTTCCATGAGGACGCAACTCGGTTAGAAACTGCTGCTAACAAGTTCTTCGTAGGAACTAATTGGCTTTTCGATATTTTGTTGCTGGGAATAGGATCTTTGGATTCTTCGGAGTGGGACATGGGAGGTTAGGACCGGATTCTGATGTTTCGAAGGAGTTTTTGAGTGCATGGAGAATGGGAGATTGGGAGATTGGGATCGGGTTTTGACATGTTCCACACGTATTATATACCCATTATCTAAAGTGGGAAATTTAATGCCTGAATGACTTTTCCAAACTTGCTTGAATTTATATGAAGTGACCATGTGTGATGATGTAGTTTTTGGGATTCTATGACTGTGTGACGTCGTTGGTGCTATTCCTTCGCGATTTCAGGGGGAGAACCGGAGTGAATCAACCGGAGGATTGATTACAAGAGGGTTAATGATGCTCCGTGAATTAGATTGGAACGATCCTTGCTGTAAACGACTATTGAGAAGTAGATAACAAGATCGGACTCGAGAATTCTAGCATCGCCGTCGTCAAATTGCCAGGTTTTCGAGCAAACGAATACTGCATGATTGTTTGAACAATGGATAAGATGAAATTTATAATTGTATCTGTGGACAGGATTTCTCACTTTTCCTAGGCAAAGAACTCTACTTCCAAAGGAGAACATCTATCAAGTAGACTGGAAATATACAATCTTACCAAGATTGTCGCGCATACAATCGGGACTCTCGTACTGGAGGCTATCTCGTCCAACGTCATGGGAATTCCACACTATGATTCTAGCATACTCGCTAAACTCCATAAACGAGGCCACACATGTTCCAATGTTGTATTTAGCTTGCAAAAAACAAGCTAAAATTAGATGTCATGTAGGTTTTCTGCAGACAAAAGAGTGAAAAGTAGTGAAGTGGTGATGCACGTAATTTAGGGTAATATATCACCATAACTTCAACTCAACCATTCATTCGACCATATAGAGGTCCGTAACTATAGATGTTGTTCCTTGCGACATCTAGTAGTCCCGGCAAAAAGGTCCACAAATGAAATCAAGTTCAGCATTACAAAGTCTTTCGACGACTCATTGAGATAATGGAATTCGACTCTACCTAAAAAAAGTCCAAATTTTTGACCGTTCTACCTCCAGATAATTGTAGTCATCACTTATCTTACACTTCCACAATATGAAGTAATTCTGATCTGAGTCTCTTTTGTGCTATGAAAAGGGACTTACTGGGTTCTTCCTTGAGTTGTTCGGCTTTGAGTACCTAGTCAGAGAAGGCCATGTGTAGATCCTCTAGCGAGAAAGATATTCATGTAGACCAAATGTAATCGTTACTTTGAATTGGAAGATTGTTGGTTCACGTTCTGTTTGCGCGTATCTCTTCCTGCAATGATCTCTCTTACTTATATGTCATGCGGCTTTAGCAAAGCTTACTTTATATTTAATTACTTGAAGGGTGTATTGCAGGAGATATATCTCTAGCTTAGCTCAGCTAACGCTGCGTATTGCGAATACTTTCATCTATGATCTCGCTCTGCTTTCTTGTGCAAGCAATTTACATTATTTCTGGTAAAGGAGACAATTTATTCTTCTAAACCTCTCCGCGGAGGTTTCAAGCCATTTCCTCCTGTCTGCCAATGCTCAATGCAAGGTTGTGGCTCAAAATTTGCTGGTTCTTTCAGTGGCATTCTCCTCTCTCTATGCAGTACTTCACCGATAGAAGGTCAAGATTTCGTCACAAAATATGCACCGAAATCTTAATACTCGAGATTCTACAAGTACCTGTCGGGGAGCACACATTCCCGGATTGCTATTGGCCAACGGGTTTGCTAACCAGCCCCTAATCCTTCACTTCGGCTGTCACTGGCAGCGGTATAATGTCTCAGAGAAGTATTTGGTGAAAAGCCCATGATTTTTAATAGAAGATGTGAAATCTAGTTACAAATAAAATGCCGTGAATAAATGAATGTCGTCAAAACCCACCGAACATTACCGTTAACTTCGACTATGCTTCCCCAAAAAGAAAAACGAAAAACGAAACCAAATATTCCCGAGACAATCCCTAAGCCATGTTTCGAACTCCGAGACCTAAGCAAAAGAACCCGCGGCCGTAATAATTGCCGTCGCATCATCCCATAGATACTTCACAGTCTCTACGAGTTCACAAACAGCCGGTAACCAAAACATTATGCTTCCGATGTCTCCATCACCGAATAAGGTTGTCGGTTCCGACACATCTTTCCTGGTTAATCACCCCAAGTATCTTTTGGCAATTACCATCGCTGAACGCAATAGTATGTTGGAGCGGCTCAGTGTCAGTATAAAGACTAAGAGCTCTGAGATCGACTGCAATCTAATTGCATGTTGCGGTGCCGAGCCATTTGTAGTATTTGTCCTCGTTTCTAAGGAGACATATTAGGAGAGACTGGAACAGAGAAGTTGTCTTTTTTTGACTTCAATTGGAGAGACTTACGCGCAGGCACTAGTGGTGTACAAACTGACGTGATTTGCGTTGCGGGTTACAATGTCGCTAGAACTACCGTTAAGGCTCGGCATAGCAGTAGCATGGCTGAAGGCGATGAAGGAAAGCATCGTAGAGAGAGTGGAGTAATGCGTTTTATTGCGTATAAGATGATTTTCCAAAGGTATTAAGCAATGATTTGGTCGAGATATCAGCTTTAGGTATTGTTCTGTAGAAGTAGTAGATGATGGCGAATGGATATCTTGGAAATATTGAGCTTTAGCTCTCCTTATATACTTCGTTGGTATGAGGACCCCAAGCATCAGGATACTCCTCCGATGAACTTCGCCAACACTTGCGTTCCAAGCACCAAGTGTCAGATTAATTGAGGTAATTACTGTGTCTTTTTTTTTTCATAAAGCAGCAGAATCAATCCAGCAAGTTGGAGTTACAGACAGAGACAATGTTGGCGCTACTGGCAACTAAAGGAAACATTTTACGAATCCCTCAGAGGCCCAGTCAGCATTACATGGAGTAGGAATTATTTGTGACGATCTATTGGGGGATTTATCTTGAATCCGCTGATCAAAGTCTTCGCCGCGATAGTGTCTCATTTTGAAATTAGTGGATCTGGAGCACAGAAAACTGAAGGAACCCCCTCCCGCCAACAAACGTGCTACCAACACCATGCTTAGACATCATGTGACTTCCATATTCCTACGTCTGACGATCACTCTTGTAATGACATTGCCATAATATAAAAAAATTCTGGCTCGACTGTCGAAACGAATTTAGCCCGATTGAGGGCATATCCCAGGATTCATTTAAATAAAAATTCAAAAGGAGCAGAGAGTAGGTGGTCTAAAAATACATCATGAAAGACTCTCAGGAATTCTATGATAGAGGGACAGGAGTTCAATATTGTGGAGCTACAAGGCTGGAGAAAAACAAGAGATTGTGTCCAAATGAAGGTGGTAGTCAAGGGGAGCGATCATCATACGCCGATTAGTATGGAAATCTATCTGTTATATGTGTTCCCTTAAAGAAAGTTGAAAGTAATCACCCTGCCTTATGTTCAGTAGCAAGATAAAATTAAATAGTCATCTCTCTGTTGGTGATATAATCATTGGATGGGCATGAATTAATCAGGTATATATTATAGAAAAGCCTGCCTTCGTCACCATGCAAGGCGATTTTGCGCAAATCTAGTCAACAGAGGAAAACATAATACAGATTCAAAGGAATCCACGTTCAAAATTCCTATTCCATGCTCTACTAGAACCCCTGTGATGTAATCCTGAAAAGTTATAGACCAAGCGGGAGTATTCCAATATCTCGCCTTCAAGCCTTTCTCGTTTGCAGCAGTAATCTGAGAACGAATTCTATGCAACTGTGCTGAACTAAATCTCCAGAGCAACTGAGTTCCCAGAGCTTTGGTGATTGAGGTACTAGCATAGTAGGAGTTCGTGATATTGTATACAGGATTTGAGATATCGCGGTAGGTGGTATTAGCTTTGAGGACATCGAAAGAGGCATTGCCGCTCGCTACGATGATGATTGGTGCCCAGTGTATCCCAGATGAACTGTCCCAGTATGTGAGCCAATCTTTGATGCGAAGACTCTCGAGTTGCTGAATCACATGAGGCCAGAGCTCGATACCGTCGGACTTGAAGTCTAGAAGTAAAGTCAAGGTAGTACTTGGGCTGGATTGAAAAACACCATTCCAGTCCTTCACCGTGTCATTCGAGACGGTAATCCGCTCGTTTATGTTCTCAAGAATCTCGAGAAGTGGCCCGATGTATAGACTCTGTAGGGTCCTTTCTTGGGTGAGTGAGTTTGTGTTATGCCCTACTAGCAGATCTCGGCTTTCGGCTTGCGTAGAAAGATGGATGTCAGCTTCGATGCTGGTACAACCAGCCGCGAGAGCTTCAAAGAGAGGGACAGCACGCATATAGTCGTTGTGTGAATGACAGGGAATTGGGATGACTCCCTGGGTAAAGTTTGGGTCCCACGGCGATAGCAAATTCAACGAATCTTTGGGTGCGGTCCAATCATTAATTATAGTGCTAGCTCTATTCAGGAGAAATCTGGGGGTTGTGCGTCTTACCAGTGTGAGAGCCAAGGATAACCAAATTCTACAATCATTACACTTAGTTCTTGAATTTGAAGTACCAGATATTTGGACAGGTGTGGTAAGACTTGCAGGACGGGCAAAATACCAACAACAAACAGAAAAGCAGAGATGAAGAGCCATTTACTATGAATTATTATGTTCCCAAGGTGGGTCTGCATACACACTTTTTGCCTAGCGTTACGTTTAGATTGAATAGTACTGCAGCTTGTATCACTGCCATATTCAAAAGTGCTCACAGTGGAAGCAGAGGAAATTTATGATTGGTGATCTTCCGTGGAATCTGAAGATGTTAGCTCTCGTACAATGATAAAAACTTGATAACTTTGCATACCGGACAGTGAATATGCCATGGCTACCCCGTTTGAACGAACAGTATAGTATGGGTCAGAATCTGGATTTGATGATGAGAATGATGTAAAAGAGCAGCAAAGCATTGATTCAGGGAATAGTCATGAATTTCTCGACGATGTAGATACTTGTGAGGTAAGAATAGTTGTGCAGCCATTTGACTCAGCCACCGTTTTATTTTTCCTTCAGACTGTCTACCGGAAAAAGTGCCTCGCTTAATCTCTTGAAACAAGAAACAAACATTTGGGTCTCTTTTCGATGAATCACCAACTTTGATGCTGACACCAACTTCGTTGTTACGTTGATGTTCGGACAGGCGTAAAGGGAAATATTTCTCTCTTAGGCTCCAATGCACAGGCATCGAGATCATCACTATCGGTGGCTAAACAAATGAAACTCAACAATTATCTCTTGTTGCAAGATGGGATCAATTAATGATTCTTCAGACGATCTTTTTCAAACTCTAATTGAGCTCGTGATAAATTATCCAACATATATGATCCTTCATTTACCGTGCCTCACCATCTCACAAACTCCTGATGATAGATCCAAAGATGTCGTCGACCATTGAACATATCAAGTTTGTTGACTTCAGAGACACATAACAACACACAAGAGTAAGGGCCAATTCAACATGTAAATAATGTTGGTAAAATATAGCTCGGTCTGGGATGGAAGGAGTCAAAGGAAGTCGAATTAGTGCTGCTTTACTTCGTTGAGTCAATAAACAAACTGAAAAGATCTTTAGATCCCTAGAGACAAATTTGTAACGAGAGGTAGGCAGTGGTAATGGGAATCAAGTCAATTGCAGCTTAAGCCATGAAATATTATATAAAGATCTCTCGTTGGCCCAAATTGTTTCCGTCAATCGCTACCACACAGCAAGAAGTCCATTGGAATCAAGCTGTCACCATCTCTTTACTCAGGATATATAATCAATTGACTCTCCGCTACTCTTTCAAATAAGATCTTGTGTTTATTCAAGTCATAAGTCATCTAACATGAAGTTCAAATACCTCTTTCTGGCCGCCATCCTAGTCACGCTCTCCCTCGGTAGAGTCATCTCGAACCCTCGGTAAGTTAATGTCATCTAAGATCATCATCTCTCTCATGTGCCCATACTAACGAGATCAAAATATGAAGTCATGATCAAGAGGAGAGTTTCTGTCGGGATATCGATCATGTGATCAAAGAGGGCACTGTATTAGCTAGCGTCGCGCTAGCGCTACCCTATATTAAGTACTAGCTTCCCATAGATAATAATGATCAAGAACGAATACAACCACATAGAACTAATAAGTACTTACACTTATATCAACCAAGTTGATACCAACAGTTTGCAACTGTCAAAAAGACTGGAAGATGTGGAAGTAGATATGAATACTGTAGGAACCGCTCAGGATGGCCAGAGAATCTGGACTCAAGGTCTCGATACATGTGTTGCTGTAATTGCAATTGGTACTCCCAGTACGACTGGAGGTATCGCGAAGGTCATGGCTCATATGAGTACTGGCAAAACAGAAGTTATGCAGGCTTGGTCTGCACAAGATCAGGCCTCTGGAATGACCGATATCGTTATTTATATGTCGCAGCCAGATCCCAGTCGCAATCTTGATCCTACGCCTAATCGCGTGCAGGAGATGGATATCTCGATTCACCAAGATTATAACACTGTTTACCGGCTTTTGGTTTCCACGGGGCCGATAATACACAACTTCAATACTTGGGTCAGAGAGCAAGCCCATACTCTCATGACAGCCGGGTTTGCCATGTATCAGCGCCTCAACAGGGACGCAGAGAGTTCAGCACCTGGTCTCGGCGAAATGGAGTCCAGGGCTACTGGCAATGTGATAGCCGATACACACGTCTTATAGCGTATGGATGGTCTGTTGTCTTGGCAAGGGAGAATTATCATCGGTAATTGTAACAAGAACTCAAAACAGGCCCACAATTTGATACCGGCAGTTCTTGTGATTGTGTCAACAGATAGCGGTGTGATGGATGGATGAGTATTTGTCGGCAGTAGGATGTAAGATTTGACCTTATCTGTTTTCATTGAGTAGTTCAGAATCAGGCTAAATTTTTGCATCGGATCATGTCTATTGAAGTAGTTGAAATTGTGGGGTCCGGGTACATTTTTTGCCCTGCTAATTAGTTTGACATTAAAAATAGTATAGTTGGAACGTTGGGACGAAACGAATAAGGCTTTTTAGGGTTTGAGCACATATTTTCATTAAATGGAGTCAAACTTTGTATTCCCTTCAATTGAAGCACTACTTTCGGAGTTCTTAAATTGTCCAATGAATCCGTTCACAAACCGTCCCTATATTGTAAGAGGATATTTGCAAAGAAAGTGCTGCAAAGAAGTCTAATAAACGACAGCATAGTCCATCGAATATAGTAGAAAGATAAACTGGATTGCCGATTCACCTTGTGTATATTAGACAGAAATAGGCTTCGCACGTGTCGCTTGAAAATAACTCTCATGATGACTGATGCGAAAGAGAACTGATCCAATGGTTCAGGCGTAAAACTTCCAAGACTATCTTTGCCTAGAACATGTATAGCTTTTGAGTCTATCACTTGATTTGGAGAGATATAGGCGCTTAGTTTGCCCAAAGTTTGGCGGATATTCAAAACGGGATCTACTGTCTTTTGAATTTACCATTCAATCAAGATTTAAGTACCTTTGATTCATAATTGCGCTTTATATCACATGGGCATTGACCGCGTTGTGATGAGTATTCATTTTCACGGCAGATATTCTCAAATTGTTATAGATCTATGCAGGTAGGGAAGAGAGATCGAACAACGCAAGCCCGGGGGTGATCGAAGATTTGGCACGCATCTTGTACGAATGATACGCTTCGGCGAAATTGTGATCATCCACTCGCCCAAACGCCTCCGCTGGAAACAACCACATGCCAATCGCCGTCATATCATCCCGGTCTACCATCACATTGCTCTCTCGAAACGATGATTCATCAAATTTGCTCTCGCTGAGTGGGTGCATCAAGTTGACCCAGTAATTGATGGCTCTCTCCCACTCGTCCTTTTCCATTTGTCGATTCGACTCAACCAATTGGCGTACATTGAGCTCTACCCTTGGAGGTTGGGTCATATGTCCCGTTATTCCCGCCGGAGCTAACTCGGAAAACACGCAAGCAAAGACACGAAAAGGTAGGGTATGTCTCACACCTAGGGCTTCCTCAATTGCCTTCCAACTGTGGTGATATCGGCGCGGATCCTTAAAAAATGGCATGTTACTGATGTCCGGCTCTATAGGTCTGGGGTCATTCTCGATCCACTCGAAGTTGAGATATGATATGCCCAACCTATCCAAGGGAGGCAGCATCGGTAAAGTCTCCATCCACTGGGGCATTCCAACTGGCCGATCGAGTATTCCTGGACCGTAGACCCGCGTTCGAGTGTACATTTTTTGAACACACCACAACGTCCGAAGTTTTGTGCTGAGGATGTCAGTGAGAGATGCTTGGGCGATGGGATGGCTTAAGGCAATCTTTCCTGCACCTCCAGCGCTCGTGATATCAATAAGCCTACTCGACCCACAGTTTCCAGCCTCTCCTGTAAAGGGCTGTTTGTCTGGAAACAAAGTATCTCCAAGTATAGCTAAGTGCTTGAGGCCTAGGTCTCTTGGATCGTATGCTTTGATATCATGGAGGATAGCAGCAAGCATGTTGATATCGCGGATATCATGACCAGGGTGGAAAAAGAGAACATCATGGTCAGGATTAACTCGGATGTGGCGGTGATTTGCGAGAGGTAGACGAAGACGAAAGTAGTCTAGCGCCACCCATCTAGACTCTTTGGAGGTCAAGAAGATTGTATTGTTCATCTGATTCGCGGCGGACTCATTGATTGCGAGTTCATAGTAGCCACCGCTCACGATATTGCCCATAGAATTGCGAGTAGTGTACATTTGAGACTGAATGTGCTAGATTTCAGTCTGATCAAGAGTCGTGAGATGGATGTGAATTGAGATGAAGCGGGGTCGTGGTTGAAGTGCCATTAGCCAAATACGTAGACGGATCTCTTTGGGAAGAATGGGAAATTGATAAAAAGACGTGATTCCAATGTGAGGTTCATTCTGCTTCGATGATACGAAGTGTAGATCGTTGACTAAAGTAGTCATTTTTGCCCTCCCCAAGTGGTTGGCTTCTTTGTTCAAACGTTTGTGGATGGTAGACCTACTTGTAGGGTAAAGTCCTGCTATTTGCGCCGCAAGATACAAGATTAATAATAGTTAGCATATATCATTGAGAAAGTCGGGATCAAGATATCTGTTTCCTCTTCTAGGCTGTGCTGAGGTGGCTTCATTGAATGTCCAACAGTTATTTTTGTTTCAGGATCAGTCAGCCAGTCAAGAGTGTTGACTTCCACGGGAACATTATGGGGCAATAAGCCCACATTATCTGTACCCTCAGAGAGGAGTAGTAGGCTGAAAGCACCGGGGCAAAAAGATAGAACAATCATTTTGAGTCAAATTGTCACATGATCTATGATATGGAAGAGATCACGTGATAATCTAAGGATTTATCCGGATTTGACCAGGGTTTCTGACTTCCTACGGTAGCCTGTTAATGTCATCATCACCAACCGCAATTTCTCCTTTTCTTGATGGTAGGTGGGAATTCTTTCGACTCATTTGTTCAGGAGACGGCGATTGCTTGAAGCCAGATTACCAACACCACCATATCACTTACCTAAATGATCATAAAATCCATAAAGACAGTATGAAGAGCTAGGCTGTTCAGCTGTTATGGGTCTGCAGATAATGCCAGAGGAAAATGAATCCTCGAAATGACAACTCACATTTCACGGGTAGCCACTAATTCATCCGCATAATTATAGATAGTTCGATTCCCATGGTAACGAGCTATGGACATGAACAAACACATTCAGCCCACTGCATCATCCAAGCCTAATCAAACTTGCAAACAGAACAAAATGCGCTTTCCTTTTCCCAAACCTTGTTCTCGAACCATAGCTGATCATGCTTCCACATCTTCATCGAAATCCGATCCCAAATCAACAGCAGTCTCCCCTCTCGCAACAGTTTCCTGAGTTAACTCGGTTTCTTGAGTTTCCCCATATTCACCTGATTCCTCATTCTCGATGTCATCTCCCTCATCGCTCGTACCTGCCTAAAAGAGGAATGTCAGTAGGTATAGTAAGAAATAGCCAGAGAAAGTGTACTCACATCCTTGATCGGAGACTTGGCTTTTGCTTTTCTACCTGGGAGACTTCGTGCTGGTGTCTCGGGGGCAATCTTGTTCTCCTTCTCCTCGTAGTTATCGAATCCTAGTTCGTCGTCGTCATCACTGTCAAGTTTCAAACGCTTTTGCTTCTTCAAGGGGCTGCCTTTGAGAGCTTTGCTTTTCGTCGGAGATTGTCTTTTTCTCGGTGTTGCTGGTGGCGAGGAGTTCGCACTCCTGTTTTGTTCTTGGTTGAAGTCAGGCAACGTCTTTTTGAATCGCTGCCATCGCATTTGTGCAGCTGACTTGGTGGGAACGCTGAGATCCTTTGCAACTCTGTCCCAATCGATGTGACTAATATTGGCCTGCCTAAGAATGGAAACTAATAACTTCTTTTCCGCGTCGCTAGACATGACTGATCTGAAGGTACAATAGTGTCGTGAAAATCTGTATCAATGGATGTATGGTGCGAAGGGACTGATGGACAATAAATAAGAACGGATCACTGGTAATTAAGTATTTATCACTCCGCAAACTTCATATAGTCTCAAAGAAGTAAATTCTTGAGCTGAATCGTTCTCCTACTTCAAAATCTCAAGGCAGATATCGCCATCAGTTGGAAACAATAAACACCCGCTTGGACACTGGTCTCCCCATCGACCTCCTCAATATTGCTTGACAATCTGAGCTATCATTTTCCTAAGCATAAAAAGTCCTAATCGGAGTCAGCCCCCTCCTCCTCATCTTTATCCTCATCCTTGACGATCTTTCTTTTCTTTGATGAAGCCTTCTTCCCTCCGTTTGTACTTTCTGCCGCATTCCCTGTCTTTTTGCCGTTTCCCGCCTTCTGTGTAACATTCATGCAGTTCTTCATTTCATCACTGACCTCGTTCTTGGCGGATTTTTCCGCAAGAAGACCATATTTCTGCTTGTATCGTATCCAACGTTTGCTTGCAGCTTTTGCTGGATGCATAGCTTTGATTTCAAGGTCCTTTGCTAGTTGTTCGTAATCTAAAATTATCTCGGCAAGCTTGATTTGTTTGAATACGGCTGCGATAAGTCGTTGGTCTTCGGCGGATTCGGTGGACATTGTGATGGATCTTGGATTCTTTTTTTGGACACGGGACTGCTGATCAAATACATTAGTCTTGTCATGAAAAGAGAAAGTAACCAACAAAGCGTTACTGACTGGATGTGACTTTGCGCTGGATTTTCGCAACTGCGGTGGTTGCTTGGGAGATGTGATATAAAGGTAGACATGCATTTATATAGATACACAAGACAATGACTAGATTTTGTCAGAAGGGTGCTGAGATAAGGGAATCATTTCATTGCTTATTATGTTTCTCCTTGTGCATTTGCATCCGAAACCAAAGAAATATGTGTGGCTGCAGAATCTCAAGCCTCTTCTCCTGACAACAACTCATCCAGCATGTTCCCACCATCCCCAGTCTCCAGCCATCGCATATCAAACTCGAACTGGCCATTTTCCTGCTCAATCGCACCCAGCTCTTCCAATGGCTTCTTGTCTTTGTTTGTCTTCCTGCCTTTGCCAGATCCCGGTTTCGAAGTAGACGCATTCAAAGAGATGCCGATCGACTTATCGATTTTCTTGCGTTGAGTAGGTGGCTCGTTCGGTCCCTCCGTCGCGGCTGCACGCTTCCGTCCTCCATTTTTGCCCCTCTTTTTGTCATCTAATACCGCAGCTGCCTGTCCAACATCCACATCATCAACATATGTTTTGTCTCCAGCTAAATTGCCAAGTGCTGCTTTTGTCTGTTCAACTTTTACATCATCACCGGCTTTGTTGTTCTCGCCGTGCTTGAGCAGTTTTGCTTTGTATCGATGCCAGCGCACAGCAGCAGTTCCGGGCTTGATTCCCAGAAGTGCGCCTAGTTTGCTGTTGTCGACAGGCGGAAGAGGATCCCAAAGACTGAGAACGGCAATGAGCAGTTTTTCGTCGTCGCTCTTCTCAGAGGGGTTGGCTTTTGGAGGCATGATTGTGCACCTTTCGTATATCTTGTGAAGTGATGACGGTGATTATTTGTTGGTTCTGTGTTATGACAATGGTGAAGATTGTTTGGAGATGTAAATTTGCGTAAAGTTGTGAAGATTGTATCAATAAAGTGCAAGCGAGTTCACAGTCAATAAATATTTATCGAATGTAAATCTGAGCTTCAGTTGATTCTTTATGCATACATGCGACTGCCTATTTAAAAACCCTACTACCGCATTCCGAGACCTAGTTTCATGTGGCTCTGAATCCCTGCAAAGATCTCAAGCCTCTCAAGCCTCGTCCGGCCAGCCCTTTTCATTGTATGGCCATCCAAAAACCCCTGACTCTGTGCTGTTAGTACCTTTCTCCGAAGCAATTGTGCTTTCGGCTGGGTCGCTTCGTGGATTATTTCTCTCTCCCTCCTGCTGTTGGACTATTTTAGCATCTACCTCCAGGCGCCCCTTATACCTCCACCAACGCATGGCTGCAGCTCCAGGGTTGATTTCGAGATCTGCACCAAGTAATTTGTAGTCGAGTCTAGGTAAGCGTTTTTCCTGATTGATAATGGCAGTAAGAAGTGCACCATCAGCGTTTGTTGTCCCTTCTCCAGTACGGAGCCTCGCTTTGAGTCGAAACAGACGCATACCTGCAGCTCCGCCATTGATACCGAGATCTTCCCCTAATTTATTTGTATCTATACGAGCAGATCGCCATTGCATGAAGACCGCGATAAGAAGCTTAATATCGTCGCTGCGTGTCATAGCGCCACTTGTTGCTGTGCTGCGGATGCGGGAATGGATGTTTAATGAATGGATGTGATAGATCTTCGTATGGTGTGGGTTGATAGCGGCTTAGGACTTTCTTGCATGGATTCATTCTCAAAGTCATTCAAATATTAAAGCAAAAGTCATTAGAGAGTCAATTTCATATGTTTCATTGATCAATTTGTCGGCCGATTATGTTGACTTCCCGAAGAATCCAGGCAGTTCCCAACTGTCTCAATGATAACCCTGAAACTCAAGTAGACTTCATTCTTTGAGAACCTGCATTATGTTTAAACCAAATCAGAGTCTTCAGGGTCATCAAATCCAGAACCTTCTCCGTTCATGACTTTCTCCTCTTTGATCTTCTTCTCCGGCTTTCTACCAGCGCCACCAGCCTTCTTGCGAGGAAAAAGGGGCTTATGTTTCTTATTAGGAGCAGCTACGTCAATGGATCCCTCAACTCCATCTTCGATAGCAGCCTCTTCCAAAACACGCTTTTTTGTTCTAGCAGAACTACAAATCTTCAAGTCGCCAAATGTGCCATCTTTTAGCATTGTAATCATACGAGCCCACTAGTAAAGAAGACATCAGTGATTGGCCATAGTAAAAGTGTAAAATTGAATGGTAGAGTAAACTTACACGAGTACGTGCGGCTGCTGCGCTGGGAAGACCGAGGTCCTCAGCGAGCTTTTCATAGTCCAACTTGGGATATGTAGCACCCGAGAGAAGTTGATTGAACACTGCAGCAAAACATTTTTCTCGATCGGTCAAGGGGTTGTCGGGCTTTGGTGGCATCCTTGTAGATTTGATTGGTTATTAGAGTGGTTATGTATCGTTGATTTTTCTTGGGTTCGAAAGAAGGTTATGTGGACGTGCAAAATTGGTCGTTGAAGGAGATCCTTGATGGCAATTCTACAAATGTGGACGGATTTTTGTGGGATTGTGCGGAAATATCGAGCCGAAAGGCGACAGGAAATCTGAAGGGTAAGAAACTTGCGAAGCGATCGATTGGGATAGCACTAGACTATTAGGAGCTAGTACCATATAGATACTCTCAAATGAATTTGCGCATCTGTGTGTGATTGGATGCTCACGATTGACGGGTGACTTTGGTTGTATTTCGTTTCTCATGACTATCACTACTAGAGAACTCCTCACTTAAGCAAGACACCATCTAACCATCTTCAATGACTGTTCAATCATGATTCATTGACTAACTCCCTGCTTACTATCCGAAGCGCATTAACCCATCATGGAATTCTTCGCAGCACACTAATTGACTGTATCCCATCATTCCGTAAAAGCCCCGCCTGCCTCACTTTCCGCATGGTCTCAGACCTCATCCTCACCGGTCTCCTCCTTGACATCTTTCTTTTGCTTGCCCTTTCCTTTTCCCGCTTTCTGGGCACCTCTGTGTACGATAAGATTAGCATGCTTCACTTGAAAGATTAGTACGGATGTTAAGAACCTACTTGACTTTCTTGGTAGGAGAAGGCGCGGACTTGTCCATATACCCCCCAACTGGTACCTCGACTACTGGTCGTTTTCTTGCCGCAGCTTCATTAGGCTCCTTCGAAGCGATTAGACCCTCCATATCTCCAAAATCTCCATCTCTGAACTTCTTCATGAGATTAGACCATCTCTGTTTGGAAGCTACTCGATCGCGAAGGCCGACGGCTTCTGCCAATCTCAAATGATCTGGTCTTGGAAGGGGTTTGTTGTCAGGAGCGCATTGTACTAGTACTGCCATGAGCATTTTGAGGTCTTCGACACTTGGACTTGCAGACATATTGAGTTGATTTGTTCTAGTTTGGTTTGCAGGTTTGTTGCCGGGTGTTATTATTGTGGGATCGAAAGAGAGGTGTGGTATTGACGGACGTGGAGTTGGAAATGAGATTGGAAATAATAAGTTAACATCTAAGATCCTGCACAGTTAATATACTGTATCTCACATATCAAAAAGTCTCACAAATAGTTCTTCGGTTTCCCATGTAGATCTCTGTGGGTCTAGATGTTTGCATTTGATACTAATTTGACTCGCCTAGCCATGCACTTACTTTTCTAAGAAAGTCCGACCATCAATGCAATTCTCCGACACCCTTGTTTTCTGTAGCCTTCCATTGCTTATTATCATGCGCAGACTCAAGCCTCGTTGTCCGGGCACCAGCCTCAATCTTTCACCCAACCGCATTCTGACCTGAAAACTCTTCCCTTCGATTCGCTTCCTGCCTTGGTGGTTCATTTTCTGATGGCGCGTTTGCCGTCACTGACTTTCGATCGTTTGGTAGGGGAGGGCTCAGAATCGTTCGCCATCGTGTCCGATTCCTCAGCTGCTCGTTTCTTGACCGGAGAATCTTCTTCGCATTGCTGGACAGCACTCTCCTTCTTCTTCTTTTTGTCTGCTTGCGGATCCCGAATCTTGAGATCTCCTTTCGCTCCCTCCTTCAGTTCGTCCGTGAGTCGTCTCCATACTCCTTGTGCAGAAGCATAACTAGGCAATCCGAGTTGTTCTGCGAGAATGGTGTAGTTGGGAGCTGGGAGAAGGTCTTTCTCGTTACTTGAGAACTGTGACATTGTAGCCATAAGAATTTTGAATTTGTGTTCTATTGGCTGGGGTGGCATGATGATGGTACTTCGCGAGGTGGAATTTGTATGGCTGGTTTGTGGTTCTCAAGGTTGGGATGAAATTACTTGAGAATTATACTATCGCAAAGGCATTTCACACAATTAAATACTTTCTGTCATATTGTCCAAGAACTTGTAAAAAAAGAATTATTCATTCCATACCCCAGAACAATCTAGCAATATAATTCCTTTTCCTCGCATATCCGCCCCTTATGCAGAGCACAGACAATCCCCTGTCAGCCACCAACCACCAATATATGCACGTCTCCTTCCAGCTTAGGCTTCAGCCCTGCACAATCTCAATCCCAGCAAGCCATTATCTCAAGCCTCATCGTCGGGACCAAAAGCAAAGATAGCATCCTCAAACGCTTTGTCCCCTTTATCGCTGATCTCCAACTTCACAACTGCCTTTCCCTGTCCTTTGTCTTTCTTTTTCATCTGGCTCGGGGGTTGGGACTCGTTGTCGTCTTCGATGGTGACCTTTCGCTTTCTACCTCTTCCACTTCCATTGCCAACTCTATTGACAGCTTTGTTTGCGTCTTTCTTGGGCGAAACGTTAGGAGTGGTAGGAGGAGGTTCAATTCCATGTCGTTGCTTCAGACCCTTCCAGCGTATTCGAAGACTCTCAACCATGGTTCTGGTGATCTCTGCAGGCTCTAGCTCGGGATGTAGAGATTGGGCGAGGACTTTGAAATCGACTCTGTCGATCTGTTGGAGGACTCCAATCATAATTTGTTTGTCGTTGTCGTTCATTGTGAGTGGTATTGGGAAGCGTTGAAGTGATTTTGTGTTTCGTGGAAAAGAATTGGTTTGGTTAAGATCTGACACTTGTTGCACAGAGGAATAGATATTAATATACTGATTGGGGTGCAATGTTAATTCTAGAAATGGATTAAATATGCAAAGATTGAACATTAGAAGAAGAAGCGTAAAGGTTTGCTTTTCGAAGCCTGCATGCATTCCATTTGTTTCCCGCGTTCCCGGCTGTTACCTAGTTGACCTGAAAAATATCTATCATATTCTCACATAGCCTACGCTTCGTCCTCGTTCTGATATCCTCCATCATCTTCATCCTTGACAGCCAAGTCTTTTATTCCCTCAACTTCCGGGCCAGCCTGTATCTCCCCATCTTCCTCTTCCTGCTCATCCTCCGCATCACTAGTCTCTTCCACAAATTTTGTAACCCTTGCTCGTCGCGAAGGCAATCTGCGTGATGGTGTGACTGGCTCTTCCATTTTGACATCGAGATCCGGAGCATTTTTGTCGTAATCCATCTCCTCGTCCTCTTCCTCGTCTATGTCTAATTCCTCTTCCTCTTCGTCACTCTCTTCCTTGATTCGACCGCGTGACTTCTTGGGGCTTCCGCGGGTGTTCTTCTTTGGACTACCTCTTACCTTTTTCGGTGAGACTAATCCGATATTCTTGCCGACTCCAGCTGCCTTCCTCGGTGTGATTGATGGTGCCCCTTTTGTAAGTTTCTGTTTGTAGCGATCCCATCTGCAGCGAGCGGCTTTGGATGTAGCGACGCCGATATATTTTGCAAGTTCTGTAGAAAGCGTGAGGTTAGCGTTTGATGGCATTAATTTGCAATGAACTATCATCTGGGAATGGTTGAGGGGAACACTGTATACCATCGTAATCAATGCGGCCAACTTCGATTTGGGTCAACACTCCCATGAGGAGCTTCTCTTCCATGGATGCCATCTTGAGGAATAAGATCGATCGTGTATTGAAATGCCTGTTTGCGATGTAAGAGGCTCAATTAGTTCAAGAAAGTGCTGAGTAAATCGATAATGCTTTTGAAAGACGAGAATCGAGATGGGCTAAGTTACCGAAGCTCTTGATCTGAGAAATTGAAATAAATGACTGATGGTGGGCATCGAGATCTTTATAGTGGTATTTTGCTGTTTCATGAATCAAGCTAGACCGGAATCGGAGAGTTTCTTTTTCTAATTTGATAGACGAGGTAGGAATATTCCAGTGGAGTAGGCGTCCTACTCGGTTTCACGGTTGTGCACCAAAAGTTTATGAAATTGCTTTCTGGCATGTATTGTGTCTGTATTCTAAGATCAAGCTTTGAAGTCCACAGCAGAGACAGATCCTAATCTAATTCTCGCAAACAAAATCTACCCCGATGCCAAACCACATACCCCATTGTCAAAAAATGAAAGATACCTACAACACCAAAACCTGGAATAGTCTCGCAGTAAAGCCGGAGTGGTGCAAATTCAACGTGTATCTAAGCTTCCCAATCTTCCTCGCCACTGTATTCGTCTACCGTTCTGCCCCTCTTCTTCATCTTGTCAGGAACTTTTGTGTAGTCGATGTCCTCAAAGCCAGACTCGAACCCCTCATCTTGGCCATATACATAATAACCTTCCCCGATATCATTACTGCCCCGCTTACTCCTCTGTCTACTTTTGATACTCTTCGTCGCACTCTTCAGAAATTTTCTCGCCGGCATCTGCATCAATTTAGCCCCCTCTTTCTCTTCATTCAAATCTCCATCTGTGTCCTCCATCTTTCTCTTGCCCGTTTTCTTAGGTGACTCTAGACCAGTTCCCTCCCTTTTAATCTCAAACTTCAGTGGCGAGCCAGGCAGATTTGACCTGGTAGCTTTGGTGTTCGCTTCGACTTTTGCAGGGCCGTTTGTTGCTTCATCGTCCTCCTTTCTGTCCCCTTTCTTATCTTTGTTTCCGGAGTTCCTTCTGTGATTCTTCTCGTTATCTCCGCCATCATCTTGACCCTGATCCTCAGCCGCTCTGTTTGGCCTGCTGATCCCAAAACTGTTCAAAAGACGAATCCATCTATGTCTGGCAGCATTTGGACCATTAACGCCCATGTCCACCGCCAAGCGTGTGAAGTCGATCCTGCCAATTTCGAGTTGCTTGAAGAGGGCGCCCATAACTAGATTATTGTTGTTGACATCGGCAAGAGTGGGACGTACCCCATCAGTTCTGGTGAAACATCTTTTGAATCGGTGGAAGCGATGCCGAGCAGCATTTTGACCATTAACACCCATATCTTTTGCTAGACGTTTGAAATTGATGGCACCATGTGCGCCAATATCGATCTGTTTAAAGAGAGCTGTAAGAACGAGAATGTTGTTTTGGGTCTCTGCGTCGGTCGACATGATTACTGCAGGTTCGAGTTGGTCGAATGCAAATGTCAAGGTTAAGGGTGTCACTTTGGCGGAGAGATGATACTGTTGAAGTTTGGATGTAGAAGAGGATGTGAGTAATTTACGAACGGCAGGTGCGAGTTGATACGTTATGGTTACCTGCAGCTAGAACCAGCTCGAGTTCAACTTGAACTTTCTTTAGATTTACCTGATCGTTTGTCTGATTGTTCTGATGCAAAATTTACTTTTTTCAAAAAAACCCCTCGATAGTTCTCGCAAAATTGTTTAATCAATGAGACAAAAGGAATATTGATAACGGATGTAGGTTCAATGGTCCCCGCATACAGGGCTACGTGCATGGATGATGACAAAATTCTATCACATTCGGAACAATGAATTACGGAGGCGTTCTCTTTGCGCCAAAGGCCACTGTTTGATTATGAGAGAAAACTGGGAGATTGGAGGTGATGCCTATCTAGAACTTTTCCCCAATATCGCTATTGCTAGCATCCTAGCTTTGTCCTTCAATCCAAACGCCCCAGCCTGTATGAAGCTTCCAGTTCTAGTCAGAAGGCTGCCTCATCATCGTCAAAACCCTCCTCGGATTCTTCTACCTTGATATTAGATTTGGCAGTGACTTCATCCTTGATACCCTTCTTGCCACGCTTGTCCTTTGTGATAGTAGTCTTCTTCTTGATAAACTTATCTTCAGAGACCTTGTTCTTGACAGAAGTCTTGTGATTACGCTTGGGTGTAACACGGAGTGCCTTAACACCCTTTCCAACCACATCCTTGCCACCAACACGCTTTCCACCGCCATCTTTTGTGATAATCTCCTGATCCTCACCACTGGCTTCTGCTTCGGTCTCCTCTGCCATGCCTGCGACAACGACTCCCTCATCCGCGGCCTTTTTTCCCTTGCGCACTCTGATTCCAAGACGGGACCAGCGCTTTTCAGTAGCTGTCTTTCTGATTCCCAAAGCTGCAGCCACGGCATCCACGCTACCAGCAACACACGCGTTGATTTGCTCTTTTGGAACGTGTTCGATGATGGCCCATAACAAGTCCAGCTCAGCTTGAGTAAACTTGGGTTGGTGAGGTTTTTCCGACATGCTTGTGGACGGTGAGTCTTTGGAGGAAGTGGGTATACGATTGATTTAAGGGGGAGGTGACGAATAGGTAGACCACAATTGACGATAATCTGAGATTCTCGATGATTCGAAGAGCCGGAAGATATCTCGATATTTGTTTTTCTTTGGAGGTGTTTTGGTGCTTGTGCAAGTAACCGATATCCCTGCTACGTGCACGACCCTACTATGTGCACACTTTTATTATTTATATAGAAAATTGAATTAAAAATTGAAAAAGCGATATTATAATTTGAAATTCAAAATTGAGATAATTGAAATAAACTTATATAATATTTTGAAATAAAAAAATTAAAAATCTCAAAAATTATAATAATAATAATGATAAATAAGATATTAATTTTTATAAAAAAAATTATTTATTTATTAATATATTTTATAATATAATTAAAAATATAAGTTTTTTTTAATGAAATTATGAAGTTCTATATATTATAATATAAGATATTTGAAAAAAACTAAAGTTTTTTATCGAAAATTTGAAATTATATTAATATTAAATTCTAATATATTTTATAAAAAATATTTTAATAATTAATTATTAATAGAATAATGAATTTATAATATTTTATTCTATTTTTAAGTTATATAATAACAATAATCTTTAAAAAAAAATATAAATATATTAAAATCTATAATTTATTAATATTAAATTTAAATAAAGATTTATAAAAACTTATTAGGAATTTGATTTAATCTAATAATAAATATAATATAAGTATTTATTAATTTTTTTAAGAAATTTCAATCTTAAACTTTTTTGTTATATAGTTTTTAATCAATTATTAAAGAATGAAACTATATTGATCAGATTTTGATTTAATAAAAAAATTTAAATTTCGAAAATTAAATTATTAATTAATATTAAATCAATTTTTATTTAAAATAATTTTTTTAAAAATGAATTAATAATATTTTGAATTGAAAAAAAAATTCTTTTTAAAGAATTTTATTTTAAAAGAATTTTTATATAATTAGAATCTTATTATATATAATAGAATTAAGATTTAGATAATTTTAAAAATAAAATTTCAAAAATAAAAGATATTTTTTAAATAATTTTCTTTTATTAATCAAAACTCTATATATTTTAATATTTAATATAATCCCTTTTTTAAAAACTTACTTTTTAAATCTTTAATATTAAATATAAAATTTAAATTCATTTAAAAAAATATTTTTAACTTTTCTAAAAATATTATAAATCATTAGAAAAATCTAAGAATCTATATTAAATTTAATTCTTTTTACTTTTTTGATTTTTTTGATTTTTTTATAATATTATTAATATCAAAAAATCTATAAAAATTTATTATAATTCTATAAATAGATTCTAATATATTATTTATTAAGAAATTATATATCAAGATTCTATATTCTCTTTATTTAATTATTCAATCAATTCTTAATTTAATAATTCGAAATCCTTATAAATTGAAATTGATAATATTAATTAATTATTGAATTAAATTTTATATTATTATAATGATTTTTAAATTTTAAATTGATTTTTGTTTTGATATAAAAAAAGTGTGCATATAGTAGGGTCGTGCACGTAGTAGGGATATCGGTTATCAGAACTTCGGCTATTTTATGAGTGGTGATCTAGCGCACAGGCCTTCTTGAGATTACAACAGCACTGGGAGTCGAGATAATACTAGATATCAGCCTTCTCGTTGAGAATTGAAGCCATTGATAAATACTCTTTAAACACTTTAGGTTCAAGGAATATCAAGAGAATTGATTCCATGCATGTCTGATGAGAAGTCTATCCAGTATAATTTTGAGCCACTGAAGCTTACAGCTGGTGGTAGATACTTTTGTCTAGAGCGCTGGTTCATGGGTGGGTGTTGCGTTTCACTATTTAGGCAACATTTCCTTCTCAACAAGGCAAAAGTCTTTTGAGGCGCGAATCTGCATGGTGTTTACTCGAATGATCATAGAAAGTTTAAGAAACTTTCTTTGGTAAGAGATGTTTCTGTTTGTGGGTGATTATAATGCTCACTACAAATAGAGAAAATTTGCCATCAAACGACTACTCTCCCAATCGCCACTTGTCAAGCATCTGGAGAACTATCCGCAAGGCAACACCATATCCAAGAAACATCAAGCTCGTATTCGACATCCTGACTTTAAACGCAAACATGCCTCCCAACCCGAGAATTGACAATAACACTCTTGTTTGGAATGCTATATCCAAGCAATTTGATATCGCAGATGAGTTCAAGGGAATCTGGAATAAGCTTGACCATGATCGCTTGATTGCAGATATGGGTGTTGCCAACAAGAATGCAGCCCACCATAGATTTAGGAGATGGATATCCTCGATGGCTGAGCAAAGCGGCCAGTTGAGCCCGGATAATGAGGATATGGGGGAAGCTGCGAAAAACGATGAACCGCCCGCGAGGGGTCGGAAGAGGGGCGTTAAACAGTCATTGAAGAACGCGATCAAGGCGGAAGGAAATGTGCCCGTATTGAACAAGAAAGTTGCAGGAAAGAAAGTGGCTACTGGTAGGAGGAAAAGGATCAAAGGATAAGAACTTGGCTGACGAGGAACAGAAACGGTAATAGCGAAAGTCGCCTTAGACACCGACGAGGATGACCTGGAAGAAAGTTATTGAGATCAAGAACTAGAAGCCCAGGGACAAATGAATTAAGGCTAGCATGACTGAATCCTAGCGAAGACTACACTGGTTGAAGGCTTAGGTCGAGGACCTAGACTACAATTATTTTATGGACTGGAACAAGAGGCTACGGGTGGGGGGTGATAGTGATAAATATTTGAAAGTCGGGGGGCACATTGCGAGTGGCTGGTATTGCAATTTGGGACCAGATTTTAGTTTCAGATTGGATCTGAAAGCTTTTCCTGTCCATCATTGAAGTTCTCCTTCATTTTCACCACTTGAATGATTCTTGAAGAGCCATGTGCAACACCTAGCCTCCGCGCCCCTCGGATGCATGTTCTTCTCCTTGTTTTTACCATGGTGCGAACACAAAAGCACAAAAAGGCTTCGAGTCATTATGTATCCGTTGTGCGATAGTACAATGATACAAGGCAAGTATGAGACACCTACAAAGCTAAACATAGTTGCATTGAGGAGATTGATTGTTGTGCTCTGCAGTGTGTACCGCTAGGATACATGGTCATGGATACACCTGATGTTCATCAAAGAACAGGTGGTAAGTTTGAATGCTTCAATGGTTGAAGGTATTCAAATTTGTCAAGTAGCACTTGCTGATACTCCCAGATAGAATTCTCCAGCAGTAGTTGTTGGTTGTTTAGTCTATAGAGGTCTTTTAGTTCTTTTGATGGTCGAGGCACGGACCAACGGAACAACATTTAGGGTGCCCGACCTTGCACTTGGCCACAAGATCAATTTTGTCTCTCTGAGGTCTTCCAACTCTCAAAATATCAACAACTACGAAAATTATGGAAACAAAACAATCACAATTCAGTCAAGAACTCTGAACAAAGTATCACAAAGAAAATTTAGATAGGAAGAATGCTATATGTATTACTTTCCGACACTGTGTTTGCTTTCCTTAGGGAACAAGTAGACGGCAACGCTTCCACTCTCTCGACTTTATGGAGCAAATTTGCCCCAAGTCCTCGCGATCTCATAAGTCAGCTTAAACTCACAGATGGTAGCAGATGCTCACACGATCAAGGAATCCGCTTTCCTTTTTGAATCAGCGTATTGTGCTTCTTCTCAAATTTCGATTGAAATACAGCTGCCACGAGTGGCACGGCTTCCTTGTATTGATCAATTACCTTACTTCTATCAGACTTCGGCTATTCATCAATTCACTCCGGGCTATCTGCTTTCCTAGACATATCGTATAAAGGGGGGAATTGATCTAGAGGAGATAGACATCTGAAGCGGGGCGTGCGGCTCAACCCTGGGCGAGGGGAATCCGAGTGCTTACACTGGGCCCGAGTTGCTGGTGTTTTATGTACGATTGGTTTGTTACTTTGGCCTTCGCTCTCATCCAGATGCATATGAAGAACTACTTATAAGTGTATGCGATACAGTGGCTATCGAGTTACTCATCGTTTAAACATTCAAAATGTCTTTGATATGGCATTGCACAGTTTTCCATGCGGCATTCGCTACAATATTTCTACTTTCTGGGGGGTTTTTCTAATTTATATTGTTCCGTTTCCAAACCAATTCCAAAAGCTTCCGTTCATGCTACCGTGGATACACACATAGACAGCGAGTGCTTGTGCAAAATTATGTTTTTCGCTTGTCTTGCATGACTCAGTATTGGGCTATTTCCGTCTACAACCCCTGCTTCCTTGATTACTCGGCCTGGAGATAGTAAGAATAGGGAATATTAAATGCTCGATAAATATCACATGTCGAATTGCGAAAAGAAGGGTTGAATAGTTGCGACTAGGAGAAGTTTATCTAGGTATCTCACGTTCACAGAAATTCAGCCAAGAGACCATGCCAGCATGATATCTATTTTCATCTCAGCATTTTACTGCATTCCTAAGAGCCAGGAGAGAGATTATCCTATGTATTCATTGGGGTCTATAGATAATGCACTTTAAGGTTTCTGAGACTTGAAGATACCATCAGGTGATGTGTACCGCTGCATGAATTACGCGTTTTGTTCTAGAATAGTAGCTGAACACTAGCTAATTACAGACTACGGAAGGTACAAGTCCGTTGCACTATTTCGGCTGATTATTCCGGTTCAATGCTACGATCTGGTGACAATTGAATTTGAACGATTCGGTACGGGCATGAAGAATTTCCTTGAACGCCGATTGGTATTCATTACCCCAGATTTTGTGGAAATCGTGCATGTGCCTTGCGGATATCGTACCGTAAAGCCTGTGGAGCTAGATGGATCGTCTAATCACTACGTCGTGAAGATCCACTCACTCAACTCCATCAATCATATCGGCGGCTTAACACGAAAGAATAAACCTTATATTAATTTAATATCAATTTAAGCAGTACTCTTCTTGTGGTCGAACAGAGGTTCTTCCGTGTAATCGAAAATAGTAACTATGATTTCATGTACCAGTGATTTTCTTCACGAGCGTTGCTTGATACGGAAGATTCGATGATTTTCCTTCAGTCACAACGTTTTCTTGAGTTGAGTATGTACCGTAATCCTCTTTTCCGGGCCGACGGGATATAATTGTTCCCTTCGCATTGCTACCGCTGTCTAGGGTGGGTCGAAGTCAGTCTTTCCCCCTACATAAATTGTCGCTCTCCTCCATTTATTCATCTTGGCTTGTATCATCCATTCCATTGTATTTCGATCAAAAGGTTTGATCAAAAGTCGTCAGGATGAAAGTCTCAGTTGCAATCATCACCTCTTGTGCGGTTGCTCTCGTCAGAGGCCAAGCTGCCGGATATGCAAAGTGTAAGTACTTATAATGACAATGCTTTATATATGCTGATGATTGATAGGTGGTGGGCAGGGTTGGACAGAAGCAACAACCTGCGTAGCAGGATATACATGTGTATATGCAAATGAATTCTACTCCCAATGCATTCCGGGATCAGGTTAGAAATCTCCCTGAGACAATCCTTGGCATCTCCTAATGTGGTACGCAGCATCCACAACTCTCACTACAAGCACCAAACCCGCCACTACATCAACTACATCAACTACCAAGCCAGGCACCACCTCAAGCACAAGCACTACAGCCGCGCCAGCGAGCACCGCTACATCCATAACTGGTTATGCTAAAACTGCAGGAACTGTTTTCCAAATCAATGGCAAGAAAACATACTTCGCAGGAACGAATTGTTATTGGTGCGGTTTCTTGACCAACAATGCAGATGTAGACTTGGTTATGTCTCATCTTGCTTCTGTAAGTGTAACAATGCCTTTTATATAACAGTGGCTAATTCGTCAAAGTCTGGTCTTAAAGTACTTCGTGTCTGGGGGTTCAATGACGTCACAACAGCACAAGGTTCTGGAAGCGTTTGGTATCAATCTTTCATAGCAGGACAGTCACCAGCGATTAACACCGGTGCCAATGGCCTTCAACGTCTTGACTATGTCGTACAATCGGCCCAGGCTCATGGAATCAGTCTCATCATCAATTTCGTCAACAACTGGAACGATTACGGCGGAATGCAAGCATATGCTACATACTACGGTATCTCCTTGACAGATTGGTACACAAACGCAGCAGCTCAAGCCCAATATAAAGCATATATTGCTGCAGTAGTAGCCCGCTACAAGACAAATACCGCAGTTTTTGCTTGGGAACTTGCCAACGAGCCTAGATGTACGGGATGTGCTACTTCAGTCATCACAAATTGGGCTACCAGCATCTCTAAATATATCAAGTCTCTCGACCCCAACCATATGGTAACAGTTGGAGACGAAGGATTCGGTCTCACTGTTGCAAACGATACTTCCTACCCATTCACTGCCGGGCCTGGTACATGGTTCACAGATCTCCTTGCTATCCCAACCATCGATTTCGCTACTATTCATCTTTACCCTGGTTCATGGGGTGAGGTTGATTCATGGGGATCCTCCTGGATCTCGAGTCATGCTAATGTAACTGCTGCTGCTGGTAAACCATTAGTATTGGAAGAATATGGTTCACCTACGCATCTCAATGAATTGCCTTGGCAAGCAACCGTTCTCGACACTGCAACTGCTGGAAGTATGTACTGGCAATACGGCGACACTCTTTCGACAGGCAAGACTTCAGATGATGGGAACACGATTTATTATGGAACAAGTGAATATACTACGGTGGTGACCAACCACGCCGCTGCATTGAACGCAAAGGCGGTTCCATAAAGTGGGAATGGAGTTCTGGGAAAAACTGAAGGAGAATGAGAAGGAAGGAGAGTAAGGTGGGGCTGTACATAGCTTTCCTAGTTGTAACAAAAATTACACACTGTCGTTACTCGCTATATCAGCCAACCGCTATCTCGCTATGTGCTACCAGTTTCTCTCTGGTTATGTCTTCGTGAACCTCGAAAAGAAAAAACTCAAGAAATCAAAACAACAAAATTCTTGTCGTGCTTTCTCTTCAAGACCTTGGTCTAGTCAAATTCCATGGACACAAGGTTATCATTTTACAAAGTAAATGCAAAGCTAGCTATAACTCTTGGACACTCCTCAGGTAATTTATCTTTCTCGTACGCTTTTTGATGGCTTATAACTGCGTACTTCTATATACCACCCACCTTCTCCTTCCTGTGTCTAACCATCATACACTCCACAAAGTCACTCTTTCCATCCACTGGAACTACTAGTCTCGCCCTCTCCTCAAACCCAAAATGCTCATAAACCTCCTTGCCCACGGGACTAGCTTCCAAATACGTCTCAACTCCGTCTTCATCCGCCCTCTCTAATCCCCATCTCATGAGTTTCCCCGCTGCTCCTTTGCCCTGAGATTCTGGCTTCGTAGCTATAAGCTCCAAATACCAATGTTTTCTCTCATCCATAATCTCTCTACGTCTTTCTATCAACGTCCCGAAAAAGTGATTCGCAATCTCTACATCACAACCATGAGGCCATTCTGGTAACTCGTTGATTGTAGCCACGGGAGCAGATGTGTCGTTCCATTTTGCGAAAGAGATGACCTCTGAAGTCGGAGAGGAAGAATCTTGAACGCAGAGGAAATGGGATGAGGGATCTTGTATTTCGGACAGGATGGAGTTGTACCACCAGGTCCATGATACGGGGGAGCGAGGGAAGCAGAGGAGAGAGATTTCGTCACTGCTGAAGGCAGAGAAGTAGATATTTGTTAGAGCTTCTGCGTCGGCAGTGGTTGTGGGACGAAGTGTGAGATTCATCGTGGAATTGAGTTTAGGGGCCAAAGATGCGGGGTAGACTTTGAACTCAGGTTATAGTATTGTCCTGTACCAAAGAAATTGTGAAAATTACGGATTTTTTGAATTGATTTAGGTGTTGTAATGAAGAATACCTTTTATTTCAAGTAAAAGCTCACAGTTTGCCTAATAGAGGGAATGTTTTGCCGTCGACCACATCGCCATCGTCGGCGTGAGTCAGCCTCTATTCTACCATGATTTGTCATCGCTAATTTTAGTCCGAACCCAGTGAACTTTTACCTTTTGTAACTTCACAAATATCTACATCTACAACTATCTCTAACAACGACAACGACTTTGAGCAACGTGTAGCTAAAGCTGTGATATAAAATTGAAACAGCAAGGTCGTAATTCCAAATCACCACACAGTGAGAGTGCGAGGCTCCACACACTCAGCTGACCTTCTGGCTCCTCTTATTCCTTATTTACCGGCAACTTATCCGAACTTATATCGGGATTTCGCCTCAACATCCAGACCATCAACAAGCATAAATTTGGCTTTCGATATATTAATCCGTTGGAGGAAAAATATACACCAAAGCTTGGGGCCACGGTTACTTTCTTCAATCTCCGTTATCCACTTTTCACCACTTTAATTTCTCGACGTTTCATCCAAGTGATTGATTCTTTTGAGCTTCTGATCTGTTCTCGTATCGTTTGTAACATTGTGAAGAAGTCAACGTCAAGATGAAAGTTCCTTTTGCGCTTGCAGCTTTGTTTCCTCTTTTTCTTTCAGCGTCAGCGAAAACAATACTTGATGTTGAACCAATATATATCGGCCATGTATTCTACCCGCCATCCATGTATTTCTTGGCATGGACACCATCCTCTCCATCCATCTCCAAAGAAGTAGCAGAATCCCCAAAATCAACAACACCAGAATGGTGTCGAACAGCAATTGACGTATCAGACGCCGCCAACTTTTCTATCGCGCATCCTCAATTCACACGAGGCAATTTAACCAATTTACGGTTCCACAACTACTTTTCGGAAGATGCATATATCGAAAGAAATGGAGAGCGATGGGGAGAATGTTATATCACACCTGAGAGCCGAGATATTGGAGGATGTACTACTGGAGATCGATGGTTTGGATGGGGAAAACGGACGTGGAGTTGTTGGCCTGTGATTGAGGATGTGCCACATCATCAAATTATGGGAGAAGCAGAGGTAGAAATTGGGACAATGATGAGTTTGAGTGTTGGTAGTGGGTATACTGGAGCGATGGAACGGTCTACATTGGCTCAAGAAACTGGAAGACCGATGGGTAGTGAAGTCAAGGCAGCATTTACGGCGGTTATGACGGGGTCCAATTATTGAATGAAAGGTTTTTGTTTATCATGATCATTGTTGCACGTCTTGCTGCGCTCCACTTTCTCTCTTTTTTAACTTTGTCGATGAAGCAACAGCTGAAGTGTAATTATATGCTAATCGTTTCTCCAAAGTCAATGCTGCTCCCTCAACCAGACAATTCCCCACGCTGAAAGTCTACCAGATAGAATCTGCCATAATCAGGGCCAAATCTACGTGGATTGGCATGTGTACCCCGTCAAAATATTTCCTCTTTTCTCCAGTTTTCCTCCCGTTTACAGCCCTCAAAATCCAATTATTTAAGACCCAGTTCCGCTCCCTCCTTTGTTTTTCTTCCATCTTTAAAAACGCTACCTTTCTTCCTGTGGTAATTAATGGACAACTTCCTTTTCTCACCTGATTCAATGGAAGAGTTAGAAGGTTTGTAACCAATATATCCACACTGGGATAATCAGCACTTATGGGCCTCAAAATATTGTTATGGAGTATATCATGTTGTCGTTCAGCGTCTATTCCGAACATCATAGTTATTGAAAGTATGAGTAGTTTGACAAGAAAGGCAAATGAGAAAGATACAATAACATCGGAGAACACTATGGCAGTAAAATAGACCTATTGTGTTACCACCATAGTTCAACTAGCAATCTTGCATTTCAATCTGATCTCTAACCAAAATTCGTTAAGTTATCATCGTCCCGAAAGACTAGCCTTATCATTCATATGTCATTTTGTCCTGCAGCGCAAAATTTTGTTGGTTTCTGTATTCCAAATCAAGGATTCATCATATATCTCTCAAGTGAGACACTAGTCTATCTTGAGCTAGATTGATTTGATACAACTTCGAGTAAATTTGTTCTTCAACAAATATACCAACTGCTGCGCAAATTAATCCTCCCTAATATTCTGTTCTCGAGGCACCGGGGAAATTCTTTAAAATAAGTGATAGGAACTCACTGGAAATAACAAGCAACTATCATCCAGCGAACGCAGATTGACTAGGATCCAGAAATGATATCGTTATTTGTTTTACCGTCAAGCACTTCCACTTTCTCAAATCTCGAGAGATGAATGTCCGAGTTCGCGGAGAAAAATGTATTGTAAATTACTGTCGTTGTCATGAAATGGAAATGGAATGATAAAAGAATCCCATAAGCGACAACAGCAACAACCACCACCAGTTATCATACTATCACGGTACCAGGAATAACCTAACATAATCTAGCACAAGTGGAGCTTTTGGCGAGACACTGGACCCGTCAAGTATATTCATCATCTCTTTTTGTTGGTATCAACTTGGTTGATAAGTGTAAGTACTTAGTTCTATGGTGGTTGTATTGTTCTTGATCATTATTATCTATGGGAAGCTAGTGCTTAATATAGGGAAGCGCTAGCGCGACGCTAGCTAATACAGTGCCCTCTTTGATCACATGATCGATGACCCGACACTTTTCTTCACTCAAGGCAACAGATGAGCTTTTCCCTTAAACTATAGCTAGTCTCTCTGAGGTCTCTATTATAGTGGAAATGTTGGATAGTTATATATAGGTATCAATATGATTATTGGAATTATTGGCAGACATTCGCTCAAAGCCATCAATGCAAAGCCACACGTATTCCATCAACTCGATTTGTCCAAATTCTGTTTATAATTAGATCATTAATTTTGCATGGACCTGTCGTCCTTCATTCACCCTATCTTCTGTCTTGATGGAGGCGCTCTTCTCTTTTCTTCATGGCTATACAATGGACGAAAATATCTCAGCGAGAAGTTAGGTGTTTCGGATTTTCCGTGCTACAAAACCATCGAGTTTCGAGTTCCAGAGGGTACCTCGTTTTCACCAAGTTTCCATTACTTGCCTCTGAGTGATAACTATAGAGAGGGGTGATTGACATGGCAAGCGTAACAATGTATGAGATCGATGACAGTAATTATACCTTGGCGGTGGAAATTCCATAGAATATGAATACTGAACAACAATCACAATAGAACGATGATCTTTCAGTATTCTTGTTAAACCACGGTTCTCAAAGACAAGTGGAACAGAATATTAGATCTCCACGCTTTGCATCCATATTAAGACCCTCTCAAAATAGCCACCCTGCATCGACATGCAAATTGCCACGAGAAAAACGATACAGAAAATACACCGCCTGGAGATGTTTATATAGCCTGTGGCAGATCTGTTGATGGGTATCAGTATTGATTTCTGCGGAGAGTGGCAGTATTCACTCAAAATTACATGATCTGTAGAGTGTCTTCAGGAGTTACACCCATGTTCATAGACTGTATGATAATTTTCTGGTTATCCATCACCTTCCGTCTTTGATCAAAAGGTCGAGTGCTCCTTCCACAACCATAATATTCATACCAACTTCCAGATTAAAATTATTCACATCCAATCATCCCATTAACATACCGAATACGAACGTCCATCAAACAAATTCAATAGGAGATATAGTTCAGTGGTAGAACACACACCTCTCAGTGTGATTCCGAAGATTGAAAAGATTTATGAAAATGAGTCGTGCCTTGGTGATCCGGCAGTTGGAAGATTCTACCGTGAGTGTGTAAGAGGGAAGTTCGATTCTTTCTATCTCCATATTTTGTCGCGTAATGCGATTTTTTGTTTGTCACTTCTCGCCAAATGTTGTTGTTCAGTAATCCTTTCATTTTCGTCTATCCGGTTCAAGGTGATTCAAAATGGATGAAACGCAGTTGAGTTATTTATCTTGAACAGAATCGTGGTTGCTATAGACAAATCATTCCTGCGCGTCGCCATTTAAAGTTTGACTAGAATTATTTCCTTCTCCATTGCCTATATTCACAAGCCCGAAATCTTTTCGCACAACCTGAATTTGTGGGTCAGACCCTTTTATAAGAATGGCAGTGATCTCCTTAGACCTCTCCTCCATCGCGTTGGCGGTAGGTTTGCACCAAAACTCTCTGTTTGATCCTCTCATGATCAATGCCAGCGGTGAGGATTTCCATATTGGTACTTGCTGTCTATCCATAACGACAATCACTGCCACGAGACAGACTAGTGAGAGGACTGCCAATGTTGCTGGAAATGCTATCCATAGCCATTGAACGCGCAAACATGTTGCATAGTTTAGAACTTTCCCAACAGCAGGATCTGAATAGTTATTGCTTCCATGCGTTCGTATCCACGCTGTGGTTATGTCTGATACATTTGAAAATGTTTCCTCGATATTTTCAAATTCAATGTAGCCGCTGTCATACAAGTCCAGCATCATTCGAGGACCAACCACGTCAGAAAATTGAGTATGCCTTTTACCTCCTTCTTCAATACCGGGCCCTTCCATAATGCCCGTGAACGACTCTAAACTCAACACATCGCGATTAAAACTGCTGCCCACCACATTAGACATGAATCCAAAGCTGTTCATGGTCATATCTGTCATGAGATACAAGCAACGGTGTGAGGAAAGAGACGAGACTAGATCATCTTCGACCGGAGACGGGCTGTGAGACCTGTTAAAAGGAAGCCATTGTGAAGAGCTGTCGATATTATAGCCTTGTTTTGACAATCCACCTCTTTCTCTTTCCGATATACAATGTGTATCAATCATTCCTATCCAATTGTTATCGCTAGCCTCGAATCCATCATCAAGTCCTGGAATGAAACCCCAAGGGTCAATTGCGCTGCTAGAAATTAATTGTTCAGTAAGCCGAGTACCGTTAATATTCGCCTTGTAGGTGCGAATACACGCCTGTAGCGAACATACAGCTGCACCGTATCCTTGAAGCCGCCAAGGATTTGATGCTATTGTCATATTAGGATATATCCAAGGTCCCCCAAGGTCTGATTCTCGTTTAGTTGGATCTATGGTCCTCGGAACTATGATATAAATTTCCTGACAGCGACGAGCTAAATTGCTGAAAATTAACGATGTGGCAAGTGTGTTGTGCATGGGACCCGTAGAGCTTGATGTCTCGTCAATTGTCCTGTTTATCCAAAAACCTGCCCATGGGGCTTCCTGGTCAGGAGGATATTTTCCCACGTAAAGACTAGTTGTTGCAACAGAGCCTAAAACTCCAGCGCAATATTCTGTTCCAGAAGTAATATTAATGTTTGTCTGTTTATCATAACAGGTAGTCTCGAAGATGAGTTCATCCGATATGTCTTCACAGCTGCTGCAGTATGCCAATGATCGATATGTATCTGAAAATGTGCAATTTCCTGTTTCGCACTGCCAGGTCATCCAGTTCTCCGGGGTGTAAATAGCAGATTTAATTGGTAACCCGAGAGACATGTCCTCGTCCTCGAAGATTTGAAAAAGGTCTACCTGATTGGTTCTGGGCAACGTCGCGTTGCGATTCGGTAGTGCTATGCTGCAATCGTATGGCATTACCACTTGCTGGATCAAAGGGTCAATGGCAACGGCAGCTATTAGTATTACGGAACCAAGTCCAGTCAGCGGATTCCGAATATGTTCAGAGCAAAGCAAGTGGATAGAGCCCCATGGCCCACGAGTTGCTCCATCATAACAAACGACATCGTAAAGTGGACGATGGGAAGAAAACCAAAACCATTGAAGTTGTCCAATGCATGAAGCGACAATGAAAGTCAGACACGTTTTGAACACAAGACCATAGATAGATAGAAGTGTGTTGATCGATATTTGGAATGGCCACTCTGGCAAAGGTTTTCCTGCATTGGGGTACAATGTCGCGACAATAATGAATGGACAGGCAATAACAATAAGGCTTGCAAAGAATTCCCACTTCCAGTCAACATAATACTCCATCAAACGATGGCGAATATCATGGACTTTCGCTTGGGATCGCGATGAGATTGATTTTATAGCTATGTCTGATGTACGACTGCTGGAATCGAGAAGAGAAGATGCATCACTGAACGAGGAAGGAAGTTGTGGTATGGACCCAAATTCGTGATTTATTGGTTTGGTGTAAGGCCGAGATTGCCGTCTTAAGCTCGGTGGGGTGAGGTCGATTTCGCCGAAATCTAGGCTGGGGAGGCTCGGATGATTTGACATTAGATTTTCAGTGCTCTGATTAGACATTTTGAAGAAAAATCAAAGTTTGAAAGAAAATTAAAAATCCCACAATATCAATTCAATCTGGAGGTTGAAAGAATCAATTAACGAATTCAAATTAATCGTGAGGCTTGAAGCAAACGGTGACCAAATCCGAATTTATGCGTAGTGTGGCCCACGTCCGTCTTTTAATATGTGGTCGATAAGTAAGGGCGTAACGGCATTGCAAGAATGTTCTCCCAATCAGAGCAAGAAGAAGTGAAATACGTTTTCTCTCTTGAAGATATATTCCCCCTTGAATGCAGGAGAGGGGCGTAGGAATTGTATAGACTTTGCCGCATAAGATTTCCCAATGGATTTATCCTCAATGTAACCTTACGGAAGTGTGCCCATTCCAGGAAAAGGGACATGAAGCTGCACCTGTGAGTGGACGGTCGGGGCACATATAAGCAGTCAGCAATTTAATCTTTCTTTGTGTTACGGGAGATGATTTCCATTCACAATGGTACCTATTTAAAGATAATCAATTTTACGAAACACAGCCTTGAAGATGAATTCATGGAGTTGAAAGGCGAAGTAGGTTTGATTCGTATTATCACGTTTTGTGAGTGCTATTGACAAAACATCTTGGTAATGATTTATTCTGGACAGGATCGAAGTGAAAGCTCTTAAAAATGTCTATACTACTCGACTAGAAAGGCATCGTCAAGTTATTCAATTCTTCAAGGTCAGTATATAAAGTCTGGAAGTTTCTCAAATCTAGAAATCAGCCCCTCAACCTTCCCTCAGTTCAATGTTTTGTCGAATAATGACATTGGTTTCCCTGTTTCTTCATTCTTTATCTATATAATTCGCTCATATTCTCATTGATTATCTCTTAGTTCAGCTTGCCATTCGGTTAGAGAAGATATTTAAGAAAGCCACGATACCCCCCTTATAGTGCACTTCCGTTCCTTTCTCTCGAATTTCTGATGGCTCCCTTGAAATTCCGGGCTGCTACAACATGAATTGTATCAAGGCTTCGAAGCACCTATTCGACAACAAATAACTCTCGGTAGCAATAACAATACTGCATATAAAATCATTTGCCTTCACAATCTCCACTTGCCTAGTTCTTAAGCCTCGAGCTAGGTCCAAACTCGCATTACCATTCCAATCCCTTGGCTATGATCTCAAGAAATTAATTCGGTCTTGTAATGGTCATCGAAAGCCTAGGAGAAGCCCTGAAAAGTTTAATTTTCCCGACCATGGAAGCTATTAAATATCCGGAGACATTTTTGGCGAATAGGCTAATAATTGACGTTAGTTAGTTGCCCGAGGAATTATTAAGCGTAGATTGTTGATCCAACTTTGAATACCACCTAACTACTCGCTCGATAGAATTCGTGTGAACTGCAGGCGCGGTATATATCCACCATTTGAAGCTTCTCATTCTGCCTTAACAAGCCTATATATCCATAGCTATCGTCTTTGTTATCATTGAAACCTTACTTGGCATGTATATCAGTGGCTCAAAGACGATTCTCCTAAGACGTATATACGAAGAGAGAGCTTGGACTTAGCGATCCAGATTCGAGCTTTATCATGTACCAATTTGTAAAAGCGCTTAAGTGGAGCTTTAGAAACATGTGGTTCATTGTGAAAGTTACTAGCATAGATGTTAGATGGTGCAATATGATGAGAGTGATTTCATCCACCAATTTACAGTGAAGATACTGCTAAATGGTGAGAATACGCACAGAAACTTGACTAGAAATAGCTGGCATAGAAATCGACACTGCTTAATGAAACTGACGAAGATTAATTGCGAGTCGTTTTCGAATGTATTCGTCGAGTAAAAAGTAGTTTCTCTACGACAAGAGAAACTAGAGAATATCGAAATCTTTAGTACCCAAATTATTTTACGGATCTACAACATTTCAACTAAATCAAGTCGTCATTACTACCCCGCTCCACTGACTGCAGGGTAAGCCACCTAGTCGGATTGTTTTTATTCGCATACATATCTCGTTCCAACCACATTGCCATGTAAACAGTATCAGTCCCAAGAACTTACAGGCCTGGGAAAAAAAATCCTCTTAAATCCGAAGGGCTCAAGAATGGGTAAGACTCGGATTTATACAGGGCTGAATGTTGTCTGCGGCAAGAGGGTGATATAAGTCAGCGCTAGATGCAGAAATATCCATATTTGACTGGCAAAGCGTGAGATAGAAGAATTTGATAACAGCATCTATCAATAAGTCAAAAATAAACTAATTTAGCGACAGTGAAAATGGAAAGCGAGGATTTTATCGAAAAGGATATAACACAGCTGAAAACTTTAGACCATATTATTAACACCCGAAAAGCTACACAAAATCTAAGGAAGATTGTAGTCGATTGGAGAAAAAAATTCAAATTCATATTGGACTTCAAGTACTGAATCAAATGCGCTTCCTGATAGAAAGAAGAACGTTGTTCATCTCAGTTCTTAAGTACGTCCCAATTCTCTACAAAGCGGGCCCGCTGATTTAAGCGAATGAATCTAAATCCAATCATGTTTTTTCCCAGAACTATTGTGTTCAACTGAGACTCCCTCTGATAGTGCGGATCTGTAATGATTTAATTGAATTTCCCGAATATCCCTGCTACCCCGCTTCAAGGTCACTCTTACTGCTTCTCATTTCGTTGTCGAACCTGACCCAAGGGAATTCTAAAATGCCCCGCAATAGCCTGCCCCACTCTTCACTTCATCCTATCCTCCCTCCGTCTTCCAACTTCATTGTATATATAGACCGAATAATCTTAGTTGCCCAACTATCAAGATGTGAGATAAAAGTATGAGGAAGCATATTATAACATTGAGGGATGCTTGAAGAGTTTCAATCAGCACGCATTGATATTAAGTACCGACTTTTCAATCTAAAGTCAGGAGGGTTTACGCTCGAACAATGATTGTCGAAATGAAGATTGTGACGTGAAAAAGATGATAGTGATTATTAGAAATTTGCGACAGTGCTCATAGCTGATGATGATGATAAAACCATTTTACAGGCAAAAAAAACTTTGTCCTCATACAACAGTAAAGATCCACGACGATGAAAGAAAATGCAAGGTCAAAAATTGATGGATAAGAACTTCACGCATGATTTGTCCAACACAAACGTATCTTCAATCCACGGACACACATCGCATATCCTCATATCCTACGCTTGATCCTTTACTTGAGAGTAGTAAAAGTGCTCCGATCGCAGAAAAGACCTCATACCCTATCTTGAGGGCGTTTCCCAAGAGCTGCGTATTCGGTGAATAGATCAACAATTGATGACCCGATTTGTGGATCAGGATATTTAGCTCAGTCAATTAAGACCAAAGTTTTGAAAGATGTAGATATATTCACTACCCAACCAGAATTTAGGGACCGAGAAGTAGAAGGGGAAACATTGATTCTATCTTCTATATAAGCCACGCACAAACCAGACACTACTCATTGGATAGGCAGTAGAGATCAGCTTTTACAGGCTAGAAGGGCTTCATCAAATCTCTACAGATCATGCAACAATAGAAGAAGTCCCACCAACTACTTCCAGAAGGCAGGGTCTCTCCGTCACTCGCAAAGAATTCTCGTTAAACTAAGCGAGATATTTGAACAAAGGACAACGATTGTCGTTTCTTGATGATCAATCTTTGTGAATGACAGTAGTTGAGAACGCAATCACAATGAATAACCGATTTTCGCAACCAGTGAAAAGATAAATACATTCGACAAAGATTGCAAAGCCGACAATTTTTCACAAGCCCTCAAAGATTCCGAGCAAAACTGCCGCGATGCGAGTGCGACCCCACAACTTGACGATAAGAAATGAAAATTTCAAAGCATCAATTTTGGAACAGTTTTTTCCGTGAGCTACTTCTAAATCGAAGTTTTAGAAATCAAAAATTCAATTATTTGTATTTCGTGATCTCCCAAAACGATCCCCGATATCTCCATTTTCCCTTTCCGGAACCCAAGACTCTTAGATGATTGTGAATATACAACACTGAACCAATTTTATTCTCCACAACATCATATTTGAATTGAATCACTGCTGAGTCATCTAATCCGAGCAGAGTTCGTCCCCCTTGGGACGTTCAATTGTGTTAATTCTCACTCTATATCCTCTGGATTCCTGAACTTACTCACCTGACTAGATATATCATAACCAAAACTTAGCTTCTTGTATGCCTGTCTATTAGAATTATCAAGTAACTGAAATCTCTATAACGTTACAGCCAAGTTGAAAATGTAAAAATAATGAATACAACCCGCAAATATACAAGACGCTCTGAGCATCTTATCCCAACATATAAAAACAAAGGATCGCATATGAAGGACATGCCTAGCGCCTTTACCCAGATTGACATTTTCCATTTGCGAGTTTCCCCCTTACGTTCTTCAAAGCTCTCAATCTTAATCTCATCTCCACCAACCTATCTTCATCACATCATACCCAACGTTCCACTCGCCACCCCCTAAAATTCACTCCCACCAACCGACGCATCCCGCTCAAACCCTCCTCATTTCCACCTCCGTACTTCCATATAAAATCCCCAACTATCAAACCCTAAGATAAATAGTCTCAAAAGAGAAACGTCGTGGATCCAGGTGGTAACGTCAAACGATATTTTACCTGCTGTCTCAAGTCTTAATACAATATCCCCAGAATGAACTAGATCCCCAGTTTTACGGAGATGAGAAAAAGTCAGTTTTTTTAATGTAATTCTCGAGAGTGAAGACTTTTAACGGCGATTAAAAATCTGATACTACCACACGCAGCAAGAGCGCATGGGAACAACCGAGTTATCCAGTAATTATCGACAACAAAACCCCATCCTCAGTCCCACAATCTCCCCCAACCCCCCATCGAACTCTCTTCACCATGAAATCATACCCGAACTCCCCCCCAAACAGCAAGCAAATACGCAACCCAACATCACTGTATGCCCTACATGCCCTAGACCATTCTTCTTCCACAATATTATCGATCTACCCCCGTTCTCCAATGATATTTATATACTCCCCTCCAGCTCTCCCCGTATTCCCCAAACAATACATCGACTTACACATTCACTCCCGCTCTTCCATTCCCCTTCTCCCTTCTCCCTTCTCATTACGCGACTCCCCATCCCCTGATCACCCACCAATCACCAACTGCAGCCAGAAACCCACCGATACAACTCAACTCAGCTTACACACACACACACACACACACACACATACCCCCCCCTTTCCACCCAGCCAAATATAAACCCCCTCCTCCTTCCGATTTCCATATCGCCACCACCAAAACAACCAAGAACCTAACTCAAAGCCACATAGAATTACATCCGTACATAATCTCTCACATCAACCATGATGTATAAAATAAGATATCAAAATTAAATTCGAGATTTCCTCTCAAGAATTTACTAACCTAGAAATTAGACAGCTGGGGTATTTTATGGCTAGGTATATTTTATATGATATTATATTACATTTCTAATAATCAGATCGGAGAGGAATTTTATTGTTGCTGTTTCTGAGATTGTAGGACATGGGAATGGTATAACACAAGAACGACAACAAAGATCTGAAAAACGAAAATACAGAATATCACATTACAAACGACAACAAACCAGACTAAAGCCAGCCTCTTACTCTCAAATAAAAGAATGATAATGGAACCCCATCACACACACCTCCTCCATCCTCAAACCCTCAAGCCCTCGCACAAAAATCAGCATCAATCATCTGATTCAACTTCTCCTTCACTTCAATGCCGAGAGTGTTAATCTCCAGAACCATCTTCCTTTTTATATCCAGAACACCATACTGCAAGAACTTCCAAAGATTCAGATTTCCACTCTTCACTCTCCCCATTCCACTCCCCCCTATCCACAATTTCCCTTCCCGAAATACAATATATCAAATGATTTATTATGATCTGGTCACTCGATTTCTTGGGTCCTCATGTATTCATTAATCACGCATTTAGATTTAGAGATTCAATTTCACAGTCACGATTTCATCTCCCAACCCAATCCACAAAAATCTCCATTCCTATCTCTTCATCATCCCCTTTCTTCACTCTACTCCTCTCCACTCCCATCTACCCCCCTTCATCCATCCCTTTATCCCCTCTCCTCTCTTCTCTTTCCCCGCCCCTCTCTTTTGATTCTTCTCTACCTCCCTTTATCCCCTCTCTATCCTTTTTCCTCACTCCATCCCTATCCCCAAATATTCCATTCTATCTTCCTATCTTCCTATCTTCCATCTCCCTCCAATATTCCCACACAACAACAAAAAGTTTCAAGTTCTAGTTTCCAACTTCACCCTCTTCACCCTCTTCACCCTCTTCAACCTCTCCACCCTCTTCAATCTTGATTCTTTACTTTAGTCACTTCAAAATTTATCTTCCCATATCCTAAATCCCATATCCCATATCCCATATCCCCAATCTGATATATTAATATCGCCATTACCATCACCATCACCATCACCATCACCATCACCATCACCATCCCCAACTTGAAGTAAGAGAGATAGAAAAATCAATAACAACAAAGATAAAAATATAATTTGCATACGGAGAATTTGTAGAAGGCGAGACGAAATGGAGATGATGCACTGGGAAATTCGCAGGAAATATGGCTGGCACCGCGACCAATACATTCTCCTTGATTTATTTATAAATTCCTCTCCATGTAATTACCAAGAAAAAGAGATGATCGTATATTTCATTAAAAACTTCTAAATATCCTTTACCATCCCCCTTTTCTAGTCCACTTAATCTTCATTACCCAGAAACTTTCTTGGGTCCAAACTGTGAATATCTGCACTCTTTGCTTCCCCTTCAAAAACAAATTCACTCATCAATTTTCCAGTTGCACAACTATTTTGAATACCCCAACATGTATGTCCTGCTGCCAAGAAAAGTCCTCGAATACCCGTATGTCCAATCAACGGACCACCACCACTACTAGCTAATGGGAGATAACATGCTTGTCTGGCTAGCACTTTACCATTGCGCAAAGGATCGGATATAGATCCTACGTAATCCAAAATATCATCGCAACTAGATTCATCACATACGACTAAATTTGAAGATTTAGGAAGAGGAATTTTCTCATCTCCTTCGCCTGTACATTTATTGTCAGTACAATTACAATGAAGAAGAGAAGAATTACATACCACAAGCATATACTGTTCCATCAGGTCTAGCATACATCTCTGGATTGACCATCTTATCATGTTTTCTCTTCTTCGCTCCATCTTCACTTTTCCTTCCAAATCCCTTTGGTAAATCAATTTCTGTAAAGACTGCCCAAGGAGTTACTTCTGCTTCAATCACAACACTATGCGCTCTTTGTGAAGTGATTGGTGCTTCTGGCCATACATGACTGGTCCAAGGTCCGGCAGATAATATGACATCATTCGCAGGTAACATGTGAATATGTTTCGTCTCTTTATCTTCATATGTAACACCCTTCACACTATTGCCAGTATAATCAATTGCGGTAACCGAACCATAAATAACCTCGACTCCCTTTTCCACCGCCAAATCTGCCATTGAAGTTGTGAATTGATATGGATGTACTTGTGCGGTTGTCTCTGGAGTTCCCATTTCCGAATACCATTTTATATTATCATTTTCGAACCAATCTAACGTCGGTGGAATATCATCTCCCTGGTATTTCTTTTGTTTCTTCATATCGGTTTTGGGTAACTTTTTCCACGCTTCTCCTTCATTTTCCGTTGGTTCTTTAGGATCAGCTTCCGAGATAAGTCGTGCTTTGGCTCCTATGGAACCACAGTGTAATTGACGATATCCCCATCGTTTGGCCCCATCATGTTCTTTTGCAAGTTCGGCATGAAGTTTGTATGAAAGTGGTACAATTGATGCGGGACGTGCCCATAATGCCAGTAATCCACCAGCTTTTCCAGAAGCTGCTGATGCGATGGATTGAGCTTCGATGATGGTAATTTTTGTTGTGGAGGGGTTATACGAGGGGTGGCGAGTGAGGTAATAGGCAGATGTGCAACCAATAATTCCACCACCTATTGAGAGTTAGGATGATAATATAATATGACAAATGAAGAAACAGAGAATAACATACCAATAATTACAATATTTCTCTTCTTTTCCGCAGGAGAAGGTGGTGAAGTTGCCGTTGCTGTAGCCGTTGCCATTGCCATTGTTTTAATCAAGTGCTCGGATTGTTTCTTAAGCATAATAATGTTTATACAAATAGAGTTTCACGATGGACAGGTACTGAGTGACCGTGAGCCGTGCTGTGGTGGGTGTGGTGGGTGTGGTGGGTGGGTGGGTGGGTGGTAGCTTGAGAGAGGCGTGAGAAAGGCTTGAGCTTGGAGTTAGATAAGACCCTTATCTTAGCCTAAAACGTTATAAGTTACTTTTACTTAGTCAGCTGATGGAGTAGTCAGCCAGCCGACCACTGGAGGTCTACCAGTGGACGACTAATGACAATAAGTCATCAACTAGTCATATATCCCACGTGAAAATACTCACTAGCGACTAATGTTTGATGCTTTTTTGCCGGCTTCACCATAACGCTTTCCACTTCGGCATTCCCCGCTATATCTACTAATCTAACCTCGGAATAAATATCGGTGTCTCCACTTTATACTCAGGTAAACTCTAAATATTGCTAATTTGGACCAATGAACTCTCTCCATTTGCTAATTTCTCAACGGCATGAAAATAAATCCGAAATTCCTTCCCTTGCCTCAAATTCCCACGCTCTAACCCCCAAAACCTCTCAGACCCCTCATAATCCCATACAAAAGCTGTACCATCTAGACCTCAAGAGCCTTCACTTTCTTACAAATATTCCCTTTCTTCAAACGTCATCCCACCTCTTTATGATACCAATACACTTTCAATCCAAAGCGATTCGATCCATACGATTCCTTAATAAATCCCACTTCCCCTCACATTTCCAATCTTCTTCCTTCTCTTCTCTCTCATATAACTTCGTCGCATTCTCTCGACGAAGTACCTCCTCATCATCCAATATTTGGACATCACGCAAAACAGATTTAACTTTCAAAAAACATTCTCAAAATTACGTTCAGCAACATATCAGAAATATTACCATGTCGTCCGCAGCTACCATTTACGAGTTCGAACCTTTGAATAGTATGTATTCCTTTCCGCATTACGTTGCATTGCATATCATCTCACCGCATTCCTCACAATCCCATCGCATCGCATCGCATCCCATCGCATCCCATTCTTGCATACATCCTACCCCTCATGTTCGCACATGGGTACTTCTCACAATCGTCATACTAACCACCCATCTCCTTACAGAAAAAGGCGAACCAACTCCCCTCTCAGAATACAAAGGCAAAGTCCTCTTGATCGTCAACACAGCTTCCAAATGTGGTTTCACTCCTCAATATGAAGGACTCGAGAAATTATACAAAGATATGAAGGAGAAGCATGGTGATGATTTCGTCATCTTAGGTTTCCCTTGTAATCAATTCGGAGGTCAAGATCCAGGTTCGGATGAGGAAATTCAAAGTTTCTGTCAAATTAACTATGGTGTCTCTTTCCCAATTGTATGTTCTCTGCATTCCTTCTTCGGGTCATGACAACCCGTCTATTCTCGATGTTTGATCAATTGGAGTTCATATTAACAATTGCCACAGATGAAGAAAATCGACGTCAATGGCGATAATGCCGCTCCTCTCTTCCAATGGCTTAAAGCAGAAAAACCAGGTCTCCTCGGTCTTCAACGTGTCAAGTGGAATTTCGAAAAATGGTTGGTTGGTAGAGATGGAAAGGTCAAGCAAAGATGGGCTTCCACAACTAAGCCAGAGGCTTTGGAGAAGGCAGTTACAGAGGCTTTGAATGACGCCAAGTCTGAGCTTTAGAGGAATTTGAAAACTGTACGGGTGAATGATTGGTTGCAAAGAAGATGAGAAGTCTTTTGGACATTTTCAAATGGGTTTTGCTTGCTTGGTGTTTATCATTTGAGGTGGAAATCTGATTAATTCGCGGTTGTGAATTTTGTATGCGGGGATTATACCATAGAATAAGAAGCTTTTTTGATTTGAATAAGGGGTTGTTCTTTTTTGCTTGTGCTGGAAATTATGTGTATGGTATGCTGCTTTGTCAAATCATTTATCCTACGTGACTTCCTCATTTAGATAATCCGAGGTAAAGAGGACGGGTTCAAAGTGAACCCCTCTCTCCCCTCCCCCTCCATTCTCTATTCTTTTATATAAATCTCCCATACTTTCCAAGACACAGCAAGTCATCGAAAAACGGGAAGATCACGAGGTAGAGTCTTCTCATTCTCAGTATTGTTTATTTTCCCTGCAAAACTATGTTTGATATCGAAGATTGAGGGGGGTTTTGGTAGGTGGTTTACTAGGAGGTAGTTTACCAGGAGGTAGGTAGTGGTGTTTTCTTTTGGGGAGGGGTGTGGTGAGGTTTGTTGGTTGTGTTAAAGGTGGTTGTAGTTGTGGTGAAGGCGGTGGTGGTTGTAATGTTTAGGTGATGTTTAGGTGATGTTTTATGAGATTTTAATAATCAGTTTTGAATGAGTTTGAATTGGATTTGAGAGGATGGAGAGGGGTTGGAGAGGATAGAGAGGGGTTGGAGAGGATAGAGAGGGGTTGGAGAGGGGTTGGAATATAGTTGAGGGATGGGGATGGGGTTATATATAAGGATTGTGAGGATTGTAACAAAAGCAAGGATAATAAGAAAGAGAAAACAAGAATACAAGTCAAGACGAAATAGGGTAGATAATTTTGGGATACTTATTATGAAGTGTATATAAGGATGGCGGTCGTAGAGATATATAGGTACCTATCTATCTATATCTATCTATCTATCTACCTATCTACCTATCTGTCTAGATAGATCGGTAGGTAGCTAGCTCGCTGCCTGTGGTTCGATTGGACAGTCAGTGGGGTGAGTATGAAAGATGTTTTTGACTGATGTTTTTGACTGTTGAATAATATTGCCTTTTTTTTTTGTTTTCTTTTCTCTTTTTCTTTTCTTCTCCTTTTCTCCTTTTCTTCTTCTCCTTTTCTTCTTCTCCTTTTCTCTGATTCTTCTTCTCTTCCTACCTACTATCCTTATTCAATCCCCTCAAAAATTAAGCATCCACTCCATCATGAATCCAGGTCTTCAAACCTAAAATCGCAGAAAAAAGATGAATCTCAAGTTAATCCTGGATTTTACTTCAAGGATAGGTATTGGATTGTGTGTATTGGGATTGTGCCGTGCTTGATTTTTTACCGAGTTTTATTGTGTATTTCGGGTTTTCTGTCTAAATGGATTCCGTGTGTTTGTTTACTGTCGATGTCGAATTCTTGGATCTTTGGATTTTTGGTGTGTTTGATGGAAAGATGAATGGGTGAGGGTTAAGTTAAGTGTTGGATACTCATTATAATTGAGATGTGAAGCAGAGTGAGGATCGAGAAGTGAGGAGGAAAGGTGGAATGGAGAGGGAGATGGAAAGAAGGGGAGAAGCAAGGTTTAAATCTCTCTGTTAGCATGTGTGGAGGATCTGCTGAATAATTTTTGAGGGAGAGTAGGAGGGGAGTTTATAGGGTTTGAGATTGGTTTGAGATGGGATTTCTGGGGTGGGGAATGGAGATTTGGTGAATGAAATGGATGGTATAGGAGCTATTGGGAAATACATAATGCGGGGTTCTTTGGGGAAAGAAGTGTGATTTCTGAGATTGAGAATTGATCTTGAAGAAGCAAATAAACAGCTGCTACCTACTGCATGGTAGGGACAAGATGTTATCTGCGTTGGGCATCTCTGTTTCAGGGACTAGAGAATTCTCAGGAGAGTGTGAGATGTGAAGTTATTCCTTCTTTCTCTTTTATTCTTGGTTTGGAGTGGGTTAGTGTGTTTTTGCGTTCAAGGTTCATAATTTTGTTATCGTTAAGAAATTTTGATTGTTGGCGAGCATTGTTGGCGAGCGTTGTTGTTACTTTGAATTGATCAATGACCATGAACTCACCATACCACACTATCTCTTAAGTATCAGTTAAACTTCTCTATTTCCTCTCCATATAGTCAGAGATCTCAGAGAATCAAATAGTTAAAACAATTTCCAAATTTCCACTTCCCAGACCTTGTAGCCGGTCCACAAGTTTTCTCAGAATTGTCTATCGTTTCGAAGTCGATGGACAGGATATTTTATACCCCAAGGACCATATGTCGATATGGAGTAAATCCCGAGTATGATTAATCGACTCGATTTTTGGGAAGATTAGATAATTTCGTTTATTGATCATTTCGTTAAGTAGATCGATGTGGTGAATCACCGTTCCATACTCCTCACTTCTACCCTGTTAGCTCTGCAGTACATCCCTTGATACGCGAATTTTTCTTGAATGAGAAATGTATCAAACACTGTTTACCTGAACATTGGAACTATCAAGCCTTAAATATATGGTTAGCAAATATTGCGAAAAAGACGCATTGTTGTTGTGTCCAAATTTCACATCTTCAACGGAATGCATCTGAACGGGTTGGAAAATTTGTAGAGACAAATCGATCTGCAGTGAGCAATCACTTTTCAATCTGCCTTTGTGTTGTGTTTTGACTGGTGCCACGCATTTTATCCCGCATTTGTCGAAGTGCAGTAGTAATATGACTGTTTTCGTTGTCGAAAATATCACAAATTCATTTACTCGCAATGTAGCTTATTTTTACTATCAACTCTTCATACTCAATGATTGGAAGATCACAAATACTGATAGTTGGTCTCTTATGCACCCTTCTCCTTTCTTTCACGCTTAAAGTTGTTCAGAATCTGCTCTTTGTTTGAAAAAAGAAACATCAAAAAATGGTTAGGTCATTTATATTACTACCTTGGGATTTCTCGCTTAGAGCAAATACTTGACGCCAATCCCGAGGGGGTGGCAGGTGAAAAACGGGGTGGGTGAAGAGGTGTATGGGGATTAGTTGATTGAGTGGATGAGGTTGGGTTATCTTAAGTATCGCTATCATAGGTATCTCTATCATAGGAAGTAGGTTGAATTTCCTGTATTCACTCTTCTACCATCCCATCAACTCTCCCTCTTAATTACTATTACCACAGCATCTCCACATGTTTTCCCACATAATCTTCAGATTGCAGCTATTTCAACACCATCTGTTTGATTCCCACATCCACAAAAGTGTGGGAAGAATTGGCTAGACAATATGAGGCTCGTCAATTCAGCATGAATTATTCTGTGCAATACTGTTCTATCTTATAGATCTCGGTACCTGGATATAACCAGTTAGGAAGCAGAAATTCGATATCACAGAGAAGGATAATTTTTCGTGGAGGGATGAGAAATTTTGTTGTCGGTTACCCAGTACTCTCTTCTCTGTTAAGTTTTGAGTGTCATTGTTATGCATCAATTCTCACTGTAATAAAACTCATGATCATGCTGGAATTTCCTGCACGAGATGGGCAGTCAAATTGCATCAGTTTGATGGGTCGTACATTCATAGCCATATCAACGCACCAGACTGTAATTGGGTGTGGATCTGGGGAGATATCTTCGTTCTTAATATTTCGTTAGATTGAATTTTGGATGGAATTTTCTTGGGGTGAGAAGCTGTATTAAATCCAATTTATAGCTGATACCATGAGTGATACTTCGGAGTATAAAGTCAATCCTGTTCGGTATGGATATATTCTATAATTGGATTTGAGTGAAGTTTTATACCCCTCACACTCAATTCACCTCTCAGTTTCTCTTCATATCCATAGTCAAGATTGAAATTCTTTCCAATATCGGGGTATATAAAGACTCCCTCCATTCAATTACAAGCAGTATACAGCATAAATTGATATCTCTGAAATCTGGGAGACTCAGCAAGTGGATTGTCAGTGATGAATGGTTTATTCGAGAATTCTCCTGGGGTCCTTTCAACCGAGACAAAATTATTCACATCTTGATCTGCAGTCTTGAAGGGAACTTGCAACTTTGTTACTGTCGCTGATTGGGCGTTTATTGTCGTAAGTTTGAATTAGATACTATTATCGTTTATGTGTTCAGACCAACAAATTGGACAGGGAGCTTGCATTTTGTCAACTAAAGCGAAAGGGAAAAGGAAAAAAAGTATGAAATCATCATTACCAGCTACAATACTACCAGGCGTAATCATTCGTATTCACATTAATTACACGTCAAAAAAGATCTTTCTTTTCTATCCCCTACCGTACTTGCTCAAGTGTTAATCCTCTTTGATGAGAAAATTGAGCAGGAAGTTACTCAGTGCTTTTTATATTTGAGAGCTGGGCTATTGACATAAGTTTTGACACGTTATCTTCATGTACTTCATTCAATGGTCTGTTTTAGATCAACAGAGGGGATTTTAAGATGGGCGTGCAATTTATTCACTGATATGGATGCGAGACCGGGCACATCTTTCACTTAGTGAACGACTTATCTCTTGGTATATAAAGATATCTTTTTGTCGCTCAGAGACATTATAGTTTTCGAAAAGGCTTGGGGTGACGAATTAATGTCGTTTGACGTCCTTGTATATTCTATATTACTGAGGAAGTACTCCCCAACAAGTCAACCCATTGCACAGGAACTTGATCTACGTTACCGTCGTCAGCCTTCCACAAATCACGTCGATCTTGCGATTGTTGTCAGTGCACTCAATTATTATTGCTCTAAATATTCAGCTTATGCAACAGCTTTGTATATTAATTTTCATCCGAGTGGATATGAGGGATGATTCTCTAAGGTTTTAAAAACTTGCTTGTTCTGTTCTCGTCTCGTGCGCCATTGAAGATATAACTTTTCTACTTCATTCATATATTGCACTTCTCACTCTTGGCACTCTGGCATGTATTTATTACGAGAGACAATAAGATTTGGGACTCCGTGAAGCTCTTCTGGAATTAGGCTATAGTGTAATGAATAGCTCGTGTCGCTCGCTTAGGAGCAAGCCGGGAGGAAGGTCTAAGCTGTATCCTGAGTTGCTAATTATATAATTGTCACTGTCTTTGTGTAGATGTAGCTCTAGAAATTGTTACACGAATCTCGGGATACTTACGATTGGATGCACAGGAATAGTGGTGTTCTAAGTGTCAAGATAGACTTTTTGTCCTTGTGGTCGTCTCACTGACGACTGTCATTAACAACGATAGTCGTGGATTCTCTAATAAATTTGTTGGGTTGACTTAGTAAGGGGTGTGTATAGGGTTAAATAGTATTGAATTCATGTCTGTCCCCTTCGTATGAAGGGGGCATTGCTAAGCTATATACACGTTCTCTGTCACGTGTTCCAACAAATTATATGTCACTTCCAATATAATTGAGTGGTAAGCCATGGATTGCATTGAATATCAAAGTTTGAGTCTTTCGAATGGTTCGTAGAATCCAATTTGAAACTACTCTGAAGAATCTTGAACCAATGTTCTCTTATCTTAAAAACTCAGGTCTTTTCGATATAGTAACATCTGATCCGTCTAGAGACTGCTCGCTGTCTGAACTCACCCCAATACCGGGCATAAATATTCCATAAATGCTGGCCGCAATCGCCAAATGTTAAAAAAAAAACAGTCAATCTCCGCCCGGCGTTGCACATTGTCGAACTCTTGTAAACGTGCATATAGTCCTAGAGATTCTGATCCTGCGCTTTTTTCACATATTCCTAGAAACGCACTTAACTTTCGCCTTTTACTTCTTTTCCACTTACTCTACTCATATGCTCAGTATATTCGCCACGAACTATTACGTGAAATAATGTCCGGAAACCAATGGAAACAAAAAAAGCCCCTCGTTGATGCCAGTATCGAAGATGCTACTACATATTAGCGATCGATTCGCGAATCAAGATTTCGCAGAGATCGAGTACACCCGTCAGGGTTCTTGCCATCGCATATTCTACTTGAAGTGTCGTCGTGTCTGTTCATTTAAGAGCTTTGTATTAGCTTCAACGAAGAGTAGGCACACGATTCGTTTAGCCTTTTTCGTTGCCCGTGTCGAGCATCGCGAACAAATGCCCTTGAGTACTGAATGTGAGAGTTTCGCTGGATATCTGGATCTAATTGTTGCAAGAAGTTTGGGTTTCAGTTTTGGTAATCGATGTGTTATTATACACAGCCTCTAGTTTTCGTTGCTCTGGTCTGTTGCTGGGTTGCGAAGTGAAGTAAATAGATGTAAGTAGAAGATTAGACGGTAGTCATCGCGGCAAATTATCAGCCCAGTCGTCTGACATCAAGGATTTATTTCTCTTGAAATTGAATCTTTTCAAATGATGAACAATTTAGCACTTTGCAGATTCTTAGCGCTCATACGAAAATTGCACAAATGACATTTATCGTAGTTTGGATGAATAAATAGGTTAGCAGAGGACCCGTTTGTGCCTTTTATAGAAACACTTTTCTTGTCTTGAGTATCTTGAGGCTTGTGCTTCTCTTTGACCTCTGAATCATTTTCGGTGCATGGCCCCTGAAACTGAATGATGGTATGTTTCATTGTGTCTTGAGTTGGATCAGTACTTCGACATTGTTAGCCTAGCCCGACTTTGTGTTTCATTGACGGGGAACATTTAACTTGTGAGATCTAATATGGTTGCTATATGAATGACGGAATCAAAGGATGCTGTATTCACTTATACAGCTTCGTATTGAAGTCAACTAATAATATATCTTGGAAAAAGAAGGCAGCCCCACATTTAAAGCTGTGCTTTCAATTATATGTGAAAGTGAGCAGTAGTGGCATCTGTAAATCTTTGCCTCACGAGTCCTTTAAACACTTTATATACAAACACTTCACCATTTTCAGTAACCAAATCCTCTTTCGCGCCACAGTTCTTATACGTCATAACAAGTAGGTAATAGATCTTGGAAACCGCAGAGATATTCAGATTTGAGAAATTTACAGACAGATCACTTCTTGCACTTTTAAGGTACTCCACTAAAAAGCTATCCAATTTCAAGAAACGTTGATGCCACACAAGCTCGCACAACTCTGGTCATCAACAACTAGTCATGGATCCTCTTACTGAGATTGTTGTTTATAACGACATGGAAGAAGTCGGGATGCATGAAGAATCGTCAGATACTTCCCGACAAAGAGAAGACATCTGGAGTAAGACTTCAGCCATCAATCATTCAGAAAAAATGGAGCCCACCTCATCCTCACCCAAAAGATCCTCAAATTCTTCTGTCGGCTTCCTCGACTTATCACTTGAAATTCGACGCATGATCTATGATGAATACTTTATCGTCACCGAACCAATCTCATTCCAAATTGGACCGTCCTCATCGCTGGCCTTACATCTTGATAAGAACTATGGTCTCCACCCCGCACTGCTTCGTGCGAACAAAAAAATACACAGTGAAGCCGCACCATATCTTTACTCCAATCCGGTGTTCAATTTGGTTGGCATCCCCCCTACACTGCTACTACCCACTACCGATGCAGCTTTTGCTTATTTCTTGAGACAAATCGGTGTTCCTAATACAAAGCTTCTTCGTCACCTCATTGTCGACTTTCCCGAATTCAACCCTTGCCCTCGAGATTGCTTCCGCCCAGGAGAGGTTCCCATGCCTGTTGAAGGTTCTGTAAGAATTTTGAAGCAAATTCACGACCAGTGTACAGAACTTGCATCACTTAAAATGGCATTACATGGATTACATGATTTTTATTGGGCATTCAGCGATCCCAGTTGCGTTCAAAATGACTTGATTGCTACAGACTGGCTACACAAGCAATTACAGGGCCTGCCATTCTTGAAAGATATCGTCATTCATCTTCAAGTCCTTGAACTGAAGCGTAGAGATTATCCGGGATGGATAGAAAAGTCGCGGGGGTATGGATGGAGCTTCAAGGTCACGGAGTATGAGTATGACCTTACAGGAAATAAGGATGAGGCTCTGAATCTTATTACAGAGGCTGTGTCCGATCAGGCTAAGATGGAATATTCCAGGAACAAAATTCAGCGAGGATATTATATTAAAAGACAGACCTCTGATGGAGGATCTGAGATTGACTACGAATTGTCGTATTTTGTGGCTTGTTGCAAAATTGAGGAGGGTCTCCTTCAATCAGCATAGGATAAGCCCACTATCATTCGAGAATTTTATTCATGAGCGCGCAACCAACAACTTCCCTCAGACTTTCACACACACTCAGCTTATGTGGTTCGATGATCCGCAGCAAGATTCTCATTTGGCGGTTGGATAGGGACGAATATGGGGTCTCAGATAGGATACTTTGAAAATTCATTAGCTAGTTTCCAAAGTAATCCAGTTCAATCATTGCAATTTTTCATTGACATGGCGTGTGTTCATAGCAGGGGAAACAGACCAGAGGAATGAATGCGATATTGGCTATGTAAATTGAGTATAGCGCCAATGTAAGTGCCACAATATTTCCGCGATTTGCTGAAATTCAAGTATTTTTTCTCATGTGTCTCACTACCACATCAACCCCCAAATTGACTTACTGGCACGAGCGTATCACATCTTTATTGGGATTTCTTTGATGGATGAGTATCTACAATCGAGAGACAGAGTTAAATAAGATAACCTCCATAGGTCTCTCTTCTCCCGAGGGTTATCTCATCTTCACGTGGCGGTTTTATGACCTACTTGCCACCGAGTTCTCTCACGATATTTCGTTTATAAAAGGATAATCTAATATAATCTATCAAAAATAGAGATTGTGTAGATAGCAACCTCGACAAATATAGTGGGCGGAAATTTCTGGAGAGGACACACTCCGAAAATCAGGAATAAATTTTGACTTGAATCAAGCCAAAGGGATATGGGTCTCGGTGATATTTTCAGCTCTCTTCTACTGTCGATACCTGGATATTACCTGTCAATGACAATTCAACACACAGAGAGAGATTCACCACGCAAAGATTCTCATTACCATACTGTGTTTCATTGTTGTTATGACAAGTAGTCTCTCATCTTGACACAGTGAACGTCGCATTTTCTACACTTATGACTCCACAATACCAACCTCCATGGGATTATCCCCTTATTAGAAGCTATGGTGATCACTTGCTCTCAGTCCCTCCACAATTACTATCCCGTACATTCCTCGTCTACTAATCGACAGCCTCTCAAGTCTTATATAACCCAGTATTTTGTCTCGCTTTCGATTATCCTAATTAACCCCACCTCCAATAGTATATTGACTCAACTCTTCTTGTGATCCTCAGCACGCAACTTCAGAGACCACATATCAGTTAATATCACGAGAACTAGGTGTTCATCTCTCCTATAGTAATATTTGACAACGCTTCTGAAGTGAATACCATATAATGCGCCACATAATGCATGGCCTCATAGATTTTCAGCAATAGCTAGGTAGACTCATGTAGTGAACTACTAAGGCCAAATTCGATATCATAGCAAGACTCGAAATATTCTATTCCACAACCACTCTCTAAAGAGCTTTCGATTCATGTGGAAAACCTATAATGTAATATCCATCAACTTAGGTATGCGCAGTTCAGCTACCTAGAGTATTGACCTATTCAAACAGATACGGGAGATTCTCAACAAGCGTACTCGAGATAAACTCAACAATCTCAACCACAGGGAGATTGAACACGCAAAGAGGGATCGTAAGTGAATTCAAGAGCCTAAATTTCAAAAGATTGAGAAAGTGGAGACAAAGAAGCCATTGAGAATTTGCTTTGCGTGTGGATTCGTAGAGATGACGCAATAGAAGTTGAAGCAATATTGAGGAAATTAGAAGGAAGTATATTGTTATAAGTACCTCCGAGGAAGAAGATTTGTAGCAACGTATAGATTGAGACAATATGGAATTCATCTGGTATGGGAGATGAAAGATTGTGCGAAAAGCATATTCTAGAGCCTGGTATAGAATGTTCACTTGATCTTGGAATAGAATCAATAATTGGAGAGACAATGCCGAGTACCTGGAGAAACGAAGACATCCTGCACAACAAAAATTGTTAATAGATGGCATAACATTTACAAACGACAACAATACAAGATATACCAAACCACAATCAAAAGCGAAAAGACTGTCAAATGAAAGATCAAAAACTCCTGAATTCTCATCTAAAGTTCGTCCCATCATATGTGGCGATGACCAAGTATGCATTGTGCATACACATTATATACTGGCGAGTATTAGTTCTCAGCCGATTATCCAAACATAAAGCCGTGATTTCATCCGAAACTCTCATCTACCAGATGTAACGACCACAACCTTTGTCAAATTCATCTACAAGCTGAACTCGACCTTCATAACCTCATCAATTCCATCCTTGATAGCACTAGTCTTAACCTCATCCAATTTCTTCAAAGGTGACCTTGGGTATCCACCATATCCATAGTAGCTTTGAATGGCACTCTTGGTGCCAGCAATGGCAGCCTTAGTAAGGACCCAATCACCCTTGCTCAAAATCTTTTGCAACTCAAAAGCCTCATCTCTCTTTCCTTCTCTGTACAATTCCCAAATCTTAACACAAACCTTTGGCATAACATTTGCACCACCGGCAATGATACCCGAACCGCCGGAAACCAAGGTTTGAGCAGTGAAATCACAGATACCACCGAAAGCCATGTAGCCAGAACCTTCCGAAAAGACGGTCTTGGCATTGGTGGCCAAGGCAACTCTAGTAAGTTTTCCAGTGCTACCACAGGTGAATTTAGTACCGATGATATTGCGGTGTTTGGCGAGACGGATTAAAAGATCGGAATCCATATCAATACCGGCAACGGCACCTGGGTAGTTGTATAGGATGATAGGTAAAGGTGATGCATCAGCTACTTGAATGAAATAGTTGTAGACGGAATCTTCATCCATCAGACCACGGAAATAAGAAGGTGGTAATAACAGAACGTATTCTCCACCCGCTGCTTCTGATTCTTTGATGAGCTCGAGGGTACCACGAACGGATCCTTCTGTAGCTCCGACAATGATGGGAACTTGATCAAAGCCCGCGGCATCGAGAGCTTCACGAGTAGCACGTGTGACAGATTGCTTTTCGGCGCGGGAGAGATGGACAGCCTCACCGTTAGATCCCATGGTTACAAGACCCACGAGACCGGCTTCGGCGAGACGAACAGCATGTTTCTTGATGGTGGGAATGTCGAGCTCTTCAGTCTCAGGGACAAAAAATGTCATAGTTGGAGCGTAAATTCCATCTCTGAGAGGTCTACGTGTAGAGTGACCATTGGAGCCGTTGGTTGCCGCCATTGTTATGATTTTTTATATGTATAGATGAAGAGAAAGTGGGGTTTAAAGTGGGAGGCGAGGTACTAAGAATTTAGATATGTAAGAGAAAAATTTTATTTTCAAGAGGGTATACGTAAGGTAGTATGAAGAGAAAAAGAAGAAGAGAATGAAAGACTGAAGTAGGAAAGAGTATCTTATGTATATGCTAGCAGCAAAAAATTATGAGCAATCTTCTGAATGACTTGACACAAATCTATGCTAAATTAGTCCGAGGACCGGTGACCTATCTTTTTGTGAATAGTATAAAATAAGATTGAGTGGTTTTCCATCAGGATGCCGAATCTAGGAGGTCCATGGAGCTCGAGCCTGGAATAGTGTGCCGGACTTCCCTGGTAGTTTCTCAATTCATGATCTAAATTTGTGGGAGTAGTGGGGGGACTTTCTAACTTCCTCGTCTAAGATTCTTCCGATTTGCGTGTCAACCATGCATTGATAACGTTAATTGGCAAGAGGTTTAAGAAAAAGCGGGTTGAAGTAGAAGGGATTCATGACTTTGAAAGATTTCTGCTTCAGGGTGTACACAGATATGTTCTTGAATTGGCATCTGGTCGTTTTTCCAGTTGCCATGTATGTATCTTTGTACGTATGGTTCTTGTTGATCGTTTCCTGGCTGTCTAGACGATGATGCACGGCACACATCCCATGACTAACGGTTTACTGTAATAGATTTATGCATGCTAAAATGACAATCAATATGATATGATCAATGCCGTCTGAGCCATTCAGAGGTGTTCCAATTGATGGTAGTGAGTGAGCGTTGTTCGAAACATGTGGACTAAAATTGTCAATTCAACATTCTGAGTGTCGTTGATGCTGGAAACTATTTTTCCACCAATGAACTTCCCGATAATGCCAAGGGCGTGGGGTAGAAATGTGGCCAAATTGAAATTAGTTCAGGCTACTAAAAAGGGATGCGGGGCAAACTTGGGGAGTGGGAGAAGATGTTTCTGGGTACAGAATGGGGAAAAAACCTCATGATCAAAAAGTTACTCTATTGTGGATTGTCTTAAGATGATATACAATCTAGCTAGACGTTGAGGCTCAATCATGCAATATGATCCGTCTAATTTCAAGACTAAGAGAAAAGATGCAGAAGACGTTTGCAAATAGAGATCGGAGCACAAGATGCTGTACCTATGAAATCAAGATCGCGGGGTAAAAGACTCGAATGATTGGAGAATGGTTATATGATGGTGTTCCTAATTAGTATGACAGCCCTCAACTCGAGGAATTGAGAGATCGTGGTAGTCGTCCCTGAAATGTAATACAATAATGCGGAAATGCTTAATTACGATGAAATCCAAGACTATAGAAGAGTTACATTCTAAGAAAGTGTCGACTTTCCTTCCATGTAGAGTCTCATCAAGGATCTTTCTAGATATCCGAGCCAACCCCTTCATCCCGCAATTTTTCTCGCTTTTTAGCCCCGGATAATTAAGCAGCGAGCAACTCCGATATTGACCCCTCAAATTCTCCGCCAAAACTCGTGATCCAACAATTTGTTTCACAGTGATTCTTTCCTTCATGGTTAAACAAATTAATGCTTGGAAGCTAAGGGTAATTGAACCACCACTTTCATTATGAAGTCGACATCATCCCCCACTATCTTAAGCTCTCTATTCACTTGCATCTCAATTGACTTTGGGTCAATCTTTACTTGTTCTTCATCTTTTTAGAAATTTCAATACACTTTACACAAACGGGAATCTAAACACTATCATCATGGCTTCAGATTTGAAACCCCTCAATGTCCTCATGGTGGGAACTGGTGAATATACCACCGGCTTCGTAGGAGGTGGAGCTTCAGGATCAGACAAGAAAGTTGGAGTTGTAGGACTTTCGTTATTTGATCTGCGAAGACGTGGAAAGGTCGATAAATTGTCTATGGTTGGCACATCTGGTGGAAAATTTCCAGCCATCCGTTTGTCTCCCACTTCTTTCTCAATGCGTATCGTCCTCCTCGGATTACCCACTGACTGAATTTACCAGGCGAACATCTTAACAAGAACATTTCCCAAGTTTACAACAATCTCGACACATCCTTCGATTCCTTCCCAGCAAATGACAAAACAGATCCGGCAGCTTACAAGACTGCTATCGATGCGCTTTCCCCAGGTGATGCCATCACAATCTTTACTCCCGATACAACTCATTACCCCATTGCCCTCTACGCTATAGAACGTAAAATTCACGTTTTAATCACCAAGCCCGCCGTCAAAATTCTTTCTCAGCATCTCGAGCTTCTCGAAGCTGCCAAAAAGAACGGTGTGTTCGTCTACATCGAGCACCACAAACGATTTGATCCCGCATACTCCGATGCTAGACACAAGAGCTTGGGATTGGGCGATTTCAATTACTTTTACAGTTATATGAGTCAACCTAAATCACAACTGGAGACTTTCAAGGCTTGGGCTGGTGTGGATTCAGATATTAGTTATTACCTGAATTCGCATCACATCGATATTTGCGAGTCGATGGTTTCACAGCAGGGATTTTTACCAGTCAAGGTCTCAGCAAGTGCTAGTAAGGGAACAGCTGTTGGATTAGGTTGTGATCCAATTACAGAGGATACTATTTCTTTACTTGTGCACTGGGTCAAGAAGGATGACCCAAACAAGAGGGCTACCGGTGTGTACACTGCTTCCTGGACTGCACCACAAAAGGCTGGTGTTCACTCAAATCAATATTTCCACTACATGGCCAGTGGAGGAGAAATCCGCATTGATCAAGCCAAGAGAGGATACGATGTTGCAGATGACAAAGTCGGTCAATTGATGTGGTATAACCCATTCTACATGCGTTACGCACCAGATGAGGAGGGCAACTTCGCTGGACAGACAGGATATGGTTATGTCAGTTTCGAGAAGTTTGTCGATGGATGCAGATTAGTCAATAGAGATGGTGTCTCTGCGGTCAAGGTCTTGGATGATAGAGGATTACCCACTTTGGGCAATACTGTCGGCACAACCGCTATCTTGGAAGCTGGAAGAAGAGCTTTAGATGAGAACAGAGAGGTGGAAATTAAGGTCGAGAATGGCGTTTGGTCTCTTGTTTAGGGAAAAGGAGCGACGGTTAATACTTTGGTGTTTAATGAACATCACTGCAAGGTGCAGTTGACATGAAATAATTATGATTACTTTGATGCTTTCTTCTACTAAACATGTTGCTTTCTGTTTCGCTCTAGCTTTCTGTTGTGCTTTGCTCTCCATAAAGTTGCCGAAATGATTCCTCTTGAAGACATCCAACGGGATCCAAAGCTTCAAATATCTGATCGCATGTGGGCAGAGCTGAAGCCTCCAAGAAAAAATGACACATAATGAATGGAACGTGCATTAGCCCCTTCATTCTCCTGCATAATTAAATGTCATGATCCCGGCAAAGGCTTTCTTCACTAGCTCGTATCGGCTCCTTTTTGAATGGCGTTATCACACCACTCATAAAAGCTCCTCAACAAACTAGCCGCTCGATAAGTTCAACAGATCTGATTACGGTAACGGCTTGCTGTTTTTGCTCTTTGTTCGAAAAAGTAGGAAGTTCCACGGTGCCGATTCATTGATGCGCTTCCCTGCGAGAGTTCTTCCATGGGTCTCGAAGACGTATACTCACCACTGGACTGGTCATTTGAAATATTCCTTCCAGCTTTTCACTTCAGAAGTCCGTCTCTTTTCATACGAGTAGTTTTAGTGCAACAAATGCATATAGTTCCTCTGGCTCGTCCGCTGATTGTTAGGAAGAGATTCTCCTTGTACGATAAAAACGTCCTTTTGATACTCCAGTCTATGAAGTGTAATGATTCTCAACTAAATCCTTATCTCCATCAAGAGGGCATCGCAACTTCCTCGCCAACTTAATAGGCAGGCACTAACATTTCGTATATTGTAGAGCAAGAGGCCTGCGGTAAGTGCTAGCCCTCAATGTTTACTCGTACAGGCTTGCTTACGATTCCCATATTTATTTACTCTTACATGTCACAACTCCGTCTTTGGAATATCTTTTAGAGCATTTCATCACCTTCAAACCAGCAGTTGGGACAAATGATGGCTACCAATTGTTATTGAATATCGGGTTCCCCAGCCTGCACCCACGAAACCGAGCCTCATTTTTTTTACGATTGCTACTTCAAATAACATTGATATCAGGTGGAGAACTGGGCAACTACATTGTACGATTCCCTCATTCCCCACATGTCAGAAAAATCTTCTCTATTCCTGATCCATGAATCTTTACGCTTTGTTTTACGCTAAGTCATGAATTCAGAACACACACTGACTCAACACTTAGAAGACAATGGCAAACGCATCAAGAATTCCTATTACTGACTTCCCTATATTCATGAAACTTGTCCCAGAGTTACGGAGTAAGATATGGCTTGCTACATTGCCAGATACTATTAAACCAGCTTTATTCCGATACAAAAAGGGATGTTGGCACCTTCTTCATCTTACGAAATACGATCCATGTGGTCAATATAACCGGCGGGATGACACGAAGAACATGCGTTTAGAGTTCCGCCACAATATGTTAGGCCATGTACAAATAGAGACGCGCCTAGTATCGGTTAATCACGAGGCTCGCGAAGTTGCTGTGAGATGGGCTCAAAAAAAGGGTTTTGTTGTTCAGAGAATTGAAGGGTATCCCATAATGTCATGTCCTTTCAATCCGGGACGTGATATACTATACATTCCACATGATGAAGTGGCTACGTTTATGGATGAACCAATTGATATACTTAACAAGGTAGACCCGGCCAATAGGGAACCCTTGCCAAGAACCTTCGTTAAGAATTTCGCTATAATGGAGGTATCAATGTGGACCCATGGACCTGCATTTCTAGGAAGACTTTTCAAGCATTTCGTGCCGATAGGAATGTTGGTCATTCTCATCCCTACGGAGCTAGGAACGAAATTTGCTGATCGGTATTTAAATCTACAAGAGCGATGGGAGTTCAGAAAAGGAGGAGCCTGGGTCTGGGACAACAAAAAAAACCTATGGAACGGTCATGGTAGACGGTTTCATGACAAATTGCAGTTTTACGGTGTTTTAGACAGATCGAGACATGACTATCGAAGGGTACTTGCAGACGATGATGGCTCCGACTTCAAGCTTCAAGCTGGTGCAGCCATTCCATCAAGACATAGAAGAAGTTTTTATTAAAGACCTGTACAAATACCTGATGGATTCTGCGCTCTAGCAACACGTCTTAGTAGATAATATTCTGTATGTAGCGTTCTTGAGATTTTGTCTCCACGTCTTTAAGTGTGATGTTACGTCCTAGACTTATATCTTAGTCTAGTGAAATCTCTTTAAGTAACTGTTCTTATTGTCTCGTTTTCTTCTTTAGCATTGTGATGATATTCAACCAACTGCACTGAGAGATCCAGCATCCCAACAGATGTGAGAAGACAAGATAACAGAACAAGAGTACCTGAAATGAGGGAATCGTGAAAAAAGTTGCTTGTATAATTTGACTTGGTCGTGGAACTGATTTTTTTTCCAAATTGTATCTGCAGTTGCCGAGGAACATAGGCAAGTCTTTTGACTGAGTCTTATAATGTCAGTATAAAAATATCAATAGCTTGACTCTTGCCGTATCAGTATACAGATTTGTATGGGCTGACTACATATTCTACAATGTTGTTGAAGTGATCCTCTGTCAGTTGAAAATCTTCAGCTCAGCGGTTATAAGATGCCATTTACATCTAATATTCGAAATCCTTTCTTGTCATTCCAGAAGCAACTTATGTTGGCAAACGATTACAGGCTTTGGGTCGATGGGGCTTCGCAAAAATAAAGATTTCTTGGAGCGTGCTGAAAAAGCTGATATGACGTCTGAGATATACAAAAGAGCTTGATAGTTGCTGCATGGCTCTCATCAGGTCATAAAAAATGATATCGGGACCTGCCTGCAAATTGTGGAAAGAATTTTGGCCACAAAAAGAATAATCTATATTGCTTCAAGAATCTTCTCAAGGTTTCTGTTGGTATCAACTTGGTTGATATAAGTGTAAGTACTTATTAGTTCTATGTGGTTGTATTCGTTCTTGATCATTATTATCTATGGGAAGCTAGTACTTAATATAGGGTAGCGCTAGCGCGACGCTAGCTAATACAGTGCCCTCTTTGATCACATGATCGATATCCCGACAGTTTCCGAAAACTTCAAATAGCTTCAACTAAATGATCTGCAGGAAGGGATTGGATGGAATTTTATACTCTTATGCAAAATACAAGTTGAGGATGCTCATGAATTGTGTGGGAAGTGAAGATTGGCTATTGGGGAGGTTTGCTTTCGGAAATAGATTAATCTAGCGTCGGGACTTCTTGGATGGAATGAAAGTCGCAAAAAGGGTTGACCCTTCAGGATAAATTGAGGGAATAGTCTAAGGAGATCGAAAGATAATGGGCGATAAAACTACTGCGTGAATTCAAGTAATGGACCTCACAGAAAAATATGTTCATCTAACAGTTTATGGTTTTCTTGGACTCAAGACTAAAAAACTCTCTCATCGTACACCAACCGCACATGTCTCAGCGATCGTGGAGATATTCACAATTTTTGGTCAAAGCTCTCGTAAATGAATATTAGAACGTTGAAATTATTCTGGATGCGGGTATCATAGCATTACCACTATCTACTTCACGCGTTCCTAATTGGATGAGAACTCGAATACTGAATCCGAAATTTTACTACAGTCATGATCCATGTCCAGTGCCCGATGCACAGTCTTGAATCTTCAAGAAAAAGCTCTCGTTTATCGGTCTCATCTTCGACTCTATCGACGAGGTCGAGGATACGGGGAGTTAGAATGGAGGTCAAATAACATTATTCGTGAGCAGTGACTGATTGCAACGGAGATGGCGGTATTTTGGATAGGGTCCCAGCTCAATCGGCGACAAAGTAATCTCACCTCCAGAGTGTAAGATATGTACGTTTGCCCCAAGGATAATTGGTAAGTGTGCTGATTAATTCTCACAGCCAGTTGTGAGAGATCATGGACATTTCTGTTTCGGAATGAGAATAGTGCCAAGAAAAGGATAGCAATCGAAATGCAAGAAAATGTTTCTATTATGTCCTATATCCTATGATTTACCTACTACAAAGCAAAAAGTTCAACCTGGGGTATTAAAGTGTATCTATCACAAACGGTACTTCTTCCACCTCCCAATAACTACCTGCACCTGAGAAAATTGAAATAGAAAGTTGTCAAGCGAACTCATTTCTTCTCGACACTCTTCTTGGCCTTCTTACTTTTGGGGGAGCAAGAGGAAAGAATGGAATGTAACCAAGTCTTGTAAGTGAATCGACTGCGAAGGGTAGTGGATGAAGATGTTGATGATCGAGAGGCACCGGGAAGAACTTTCTCGATGATTCTATGAAGAGAGAAGAGTATTGTTAGTCACAAATTCACGATTATCTAAGCTAGAAGACCATATAATGTAGGATCATCTTGTATTTCTATCTTTCTTGCTTTTGTACATTTCAATTTCTCATCCAAATCATTCACCCAACCCTCTATCAACAGTAAGAAAAGTCAAAGCGCTCCACTTACTGCGCCAAGAGAACAGCCCTATAGTAAACTTGTCCTTTGTCCAATTTGTCCATTGCCTCCGCGATACCCGACTCCGTCATAGGGAAAGTTTGAACGATAGGTTTAATTTCATGGAATGCAGCGAAGTCCAGCATTTGCTTGTGGGCACTTCTGTTTGCAACAAGGTTTCCTTGGATGTTGATACCAGCGACAAGGAATGGCATGTATGGGATCTCGAGGTTCTGGAAAGAAACTGTCAAGGGGTAGATGGTGGAGCGGGGTGCCATGATTGGGAGGATCAATTCCCAGTTTGGTTGAGCGGCAGTGGTAACGAGGAGACGGTTGATGGGTTTAGAAACCTTGAGTTCCTTAACATCCTTGGTAGTGATAAATTCGTGTGCGCCGAGCTTGGTGGCTTCAGCCTTCTTCTTGTCCGAGCTACTCAACACGACAACTCTGCAACCCATCTTGGCAGCAAATTGAATAGCCAAATGTCCCAATCCACCAACTCCCATCACAGCAACAACATCAGTGCTCTTGATACCCTGGAGGGCAGAGAATGTAGTAGCACCTCCACATTGTAAAGGAGCGGCAAACTCATCAGGAATGGAGGCTGGTGTGGGGAAAAGGAAGGCCTCACGCCAGATAGCGTGGGAAGCAAATGATCCTTGATCAAGATTGGCATATCCGTAAAGAGCACGTTCTGGACAGAAAACTTCGTTTCCAGTAAGACATTCATTGCAGTGGCCACAAGAATCGTGCTCGTAACCCCATCCTACACGGTCTCCTTTCTTGAGATATTTGGCATCAGGGCCAACAGATTCAACGATACCAACACCTTCGTGGCCAAGGACCATGTCGGCACCTTTCTAGATGGGGGGTTAGCTATAGAACAAATGACAAAGGGTGGCAAAGGAGTATGGACTAACGTAGTGAAGATCTGTTCCGCAAACACCGGAAGCGGTAATCTTTACCAAAACGCTGTCACCTTTGAGCTCTTCTGGCTTAGTGGTGGTGCTCTTGATGGGGGTACCATCTGCTCTGCCCTTGAAAACTGTGAAGGTAGGCATGTTGATTGTGTTTTGGAAAGAAGTAGATGATTTGATGATGGATTTGAAAAGTTGGAATTTCAAGTGAAGTTATAGATGCTTTTGAATGTCTTGAGAAGCTGGAGGGAAGAGTAGAAGAGGAAGTTGATTTGATATGGAATAAAATGCATTTACTATGGCTTTTTCCTCACATTATATAATCTTTGAACTCAGGGCCGCTCCTCCATGTTTGGGTCCAGGCACTATCCGGCCCATGGTTCCATGCGTTGGTATTGCTTAGTGATATTGACTATCGGCGAAGTGTACAAGCAAATGTACTCACGGGATTGTTCGTAATCAAACTTACCGATTCGCATCCGACAGAGGTCCCTGATGATTACCTGATCTTGAAGGAGAATCCGGAAGACAAACTATGGGCATTCAGTGCTTTATGTCCGAGTGGGACCCATGCTCTTTAGGCTTATGACTAAACGCGAAACAAAATTTACTAGGGTCTAATCTCCGGATACCCCTTTAGGGCTGAGCCATGTAAGCAATGTTGGTGACCAACTGTTGGACGATAAGATGAATTAACGGATCATTGGTTATTATCCACCAACGTTTGGATAATGCAAAGTTAATCTGTAACTACATTTCTGGAGTCTCGGAGTTAAATTGTAGAATTCTCAATTATGCTACCCCACGATTTTCGTGTCTTAACATGAGCCAATCAGACTACACGCATTTGCGCCGAAGGCTTTTCGGTAACCTTCCCGGCCTCAAGCCAAGAATCGAATATTGCTGGCTTAACACCCAAAGTCGATCATGCGTATCTATAAGTCGCTGTGCTTGCGAGCTACGAGAACGACAGTTCTCCATGATTGGCTCTGGCTTTATGATTGAAGATGGCCATGCAGTAATTTCTTTGTCATAATACAGCTGTGTGTTACAATGAAAAAGTAGATGATATCCAAGTGGTTAAAGCATTAATTCTATACGAATAATTATTGCTCATACAAGAGTAACTACCGAAGGATAATCTCGCTACTCCACAATATTGTTTCCCAATACAGCCACCACCCACATGCGTTTACCACGATGTGCATATTGCCATACCATTGCCAACCCGAGATTGAATTTGATAAAACTATAGTAATAGAATGGAAAGAAATATAAGGAAAAGAACGCCTGAAATCCATGCCTCTTGTTCATCATCATCATCATTACTATTCCGGAAATATCGTCCCCATATTTGCCCATAACATCTCAAAGTCTGTATATGAATCCGCTGGAAATGTCATATCAATGGATTGAGCCAAGATATCTTGAATTTCTGCGTTCGTCTCATTATCGAAAGATAACGAATCTATACCTTGCATCCCAGTGAAGCTATCATCGAGAAGACTCTCATATCCCGAGTCTCCGGCACTCATGACAGATTGTACTTCATCGGGCTTGGTCATGACTTTCGACTGTTGCGCCATCATTTGCTTCTCATAAGTCTGCGCGAGGCGGATATCCACTTTGGCACTGAGCTCAGTCATGACATTAGCAGCGCTGGCAGCTTGAGCAAAATTATTGCCAAAGTTATCGAAGACAGCGATGGCGAGGTCGAGAGCACCTCTTGCTGCTCGAGTCTGTGTGCCTTGAGGATATGCGAAAATATAACCGACGAGAGTCATTGCACAGTTCCATTGCCATTGGAAGGATTCCTGCCAGCCTGCTAGAATCGATGTCGACAAGATTACATGATGCATGATGTGCGTCAACTGCATAGCATGGCCGACACATTTGAGTGCGATTTGTTCTGAGAGTGCACTGGGTGTGCCTGCTGGATTGAAGACGATGAACGGCCGGCAGAGATTGGTGCTGAGATTGTGGTACATGAGTTCCAGGAGGAGTCGTTGTCGTTGAAGCCACAGTGGTGCAAATGGCTCGATGTTAATATGTGATAGGTCTGTGGAGAAAGGGGACCCGCCATTGAGACGATCAGTTTTGAGTGCCATGGGTACACCCCTGAGCCATTCATCCATTCGCTCTAAGTGCGGTTCCAGCATATCTGCATAAGTTCCAAGAGTTTGCAAGTCATCCCAAATGGTGCCTCTTACGTTGACTGTATTAGGGACTGGGGTATCGTAGAAAGCAGAGTAGGCCGATCGAGCAACAAGCAACAGTTTCGTATTATGAAGATTCCAAGTCAACCAGGTAACATTATCACCCAGAGGTGCAAAGCTTTGTCCTGCAGCAATGGCAACATCGCGGTCGTCTGTAGGAAGGGTGCATGTAGTATTACACTCATGAACCAAGAATGGACGACCGAGTTTCATACTCATTTTACTCTCCAGAACGTAGAGTGTCCACCACATGCGTTTCCGCAGTTCTCTTTCCTTTCTTGGCATCTCTTGGGGAGGCTCGACATGCAAACCAAGCATATAAGCTGTTCTTACAGCAGCACTACAAGCGCTGTCTGCCATATTTTGAAATGAACCACAGCAGAGGTATATGGAACATAGAATATGACATTGGAGGGTGGCTATGGTGGGCGCTTCTAGATCAGCTGCCAGTAGAGATTGACAACGTCGGTAATGCCATCTGCCAGCGATTGTTGCGTCGTTGACATTTACATTAGCTCTCGAGCCGGGATTATGTGCGCGTGTTACATTGGGCAGAAAAGACATGCCGTACTGCATACACATTGCGAGGATAATATCGACAAGCGCGGAAGGTTTCCTCTCTTTGTCGGAATTCATCCATAACGACTGGTAATGTTCTTTGAATTCTTGTTCATCGATAATGGGATTTGAGGTATAATATGATTGCCAAAAGAGCCCAAGAAAGTACTCTTCTTGCGTTGGTGAAAGATAGTCACCAACATTGAGGGGGTCTTCTATCGGGATCATCATCCCATTCTTGTTGTCTGATGTATCTGCTGTAGTCGGTCCATCGAGTACTTTACTCGCCGAGTTCGGTAACATGGCATGAGCAGAATGTTTTTGGTGTAGCGAAGCGGTCAAGAAAGTATTGAGGCGTCCGATAAAATAGTACAGTGATGCTGAGCCATACCATGTCTTCTGTGGGGAACGCGCGGTGCTGATGTGAATGCCTTCCCATTCTCTCTTGATTGAGTTTGCGTCAAATTCAAGGCCGCTCATACCACCCAAGCCACTCATACCGCTTAATCCAGTATCATGTCCCGATCGGGAACTTCCAATACTATTCGGCGGTGAAGGGAGTCCATGTGGAGGAAGCATTTGCATGTTTTGTTTGCTATCGCTTGAGCGCTCTTTATCGAGTTCCTTCTCGAGTTCTTGAACTTTTTGCTTAAGACGTTCAATCTCACGATATGCATGTGGAAGGGTTGCCAACTTCATAGCACCGCTATTGCTGCAGTTACCGCCTCGAGTTTTGCAGTTGTTACACGGGTGATCATTATCGCATTTGATCCGGTGAACTCGACACCAGTCGCACGCTTTGGCCACTTGACTTCGTTTTTGACGTGGACGGGGCCGTGGTGGAGGTTCTGGGGATGCAGAAGTACTAGGCGTAGTAGAAGGCATGCTCACGAAAGTGGTGAACATTTTGGGAGTAATGTGACGGGTATCAAGCAGAGAGACGGAGGAGAGATGCGCTGGAGAGATGATGGTGACTAGATGGATGTATATGCGGCACAGCAGCAACTGAGATTTGATAGTAGGTTGCTACGAAACCTAGCAGAATGTTGTTGCTTGTGATCAACGGTCAATTAGTACCTCCTAAGGTCAATTTCAGGAAAATTGAAAGTCTCAAGATATGAGCATAGAGGATACCAATCCTGTATGTACAGGATATGGAGTTTGTATGATTTGCGGTGTCAAAAGTGCGAGCAGATCTCTGGTATTCTTTATTTGTGCACGGGCGGCACAATTAATGTGTTTTGGGTGCCAAGGAGTCTACCCCAACCAGCCCCACCTGAAGGGACCCGGGAAGATAGATGGCTAGAATGCCACAAAACAACGTACGGCTTTTACGGCTTTGTACTATTCGATTTTTCCGTGGATGATGCCTAGTTCCAATCCCAAAAGGACTAGAAGTGAAGTATCTAACGAACTAAAGATGTATTGCTTTTAGACTTGATGCCAAAGGATTTGGTAGGGCTCGACCAATGATTCACCAGAATGCTAATGTTCATAGTTAAAGCGACATCTATCGGAATTACCGTCGATATCCAACCATCTACATCATGCATATGATACATTACAAATTTCTAATCGATTTATCTGAAAAGAGTTACCAAGCTTTGACTACTTAGGTACCGGTGCAACTGATTGAGGCGGAGATAGCGTTTTGGGCTTCGGAGAAGAGCCTATCATGCCCATGAGCCCCATAAAGGCTGCACTAAAACCCCTGTTGATCTGTCAAAATGCATTATCAGCCCTTACTTTCATCATTCCACCCCACCTACCGAAAACTGTCTGCGGAGTACATAATCTTATTTCCAAAAAGGAACTGTCTCATCACGACGTATCAACTTCGAGCAGTTAATCCACAACACTATCTTCATGGATAGAACATTATAATCGATAGATAAACCCACTGCCATTGTACGTACTTTCATCACACTACCTAACTTTAGCTACGAGGTCATTTAATACTACAATATCTCTCAAAGCAACAATGTTACCAGTAACTGCAAGTAATGGAGTTCTCACCCATTCAGATTGCACTCGGGTCCTCGCCACGTGAAAGACTTTCATCAATAGAAACAATCATAGGCGATCTCAGAAGTTATTACGACCACAAAATTACTGGCTGGAACTTCAAATTATACGTACTCGGGTCCGAACCCGTGAATTCCGAGCCACGGCAAAGAGCCGACTCAAGTTTCGCTCATGATAATGTCTTGAATACATGTCCCGGCTTTCTTATATCGGATGAATAAGCCGAGAGATTAAATAAGCTTACTTCGTTGCCAAAGAACAAGATTTGCCGAGTCCATATGTTTTTTCACTATGTCTGTATTCCGTCGTTGCGAAAGCGAAAACAGTGGGATTTCTGTTTCTGTCTGGGAGACATAGGATTATGGCAGAGTAACCTTGATGAGCAATATTTGAGCTTCATCGTAATGTTACCGTACAGAGTATGGGAGTAGCCGGTTCATTCGGCATTGTAGTCGGTATCTTTTGGTAAGCATGGCATTTACGATTATCAGCGCAAGGTCCAAATCCTTCGTGACAAAGGGGCTTACCGTCATTGGTCTTACCATCTAGACACCTCACTCTCAGCGTTTCACTTCATGATAGGGCGTTGATTGAAAGACGTATTATTTCTAGATGTAGAACGTGCCTAAGGCACGGATCCAACTAAATTATCATTTTATGCAACGGCATGTTTCTTCAGCGGGGGGAACCTTATTAATATTCCCGCGCGTATGGGTGTGATGTAATCCCGCCTATTTTTTCAGGGTCTTGCAGATATGCAGCGGGCCCGAGTCCATATATGCGGTGTATCCTGTGGTTTTTCAGAACCTTGTAGACCCTGAGTTCTGCATGGTCTTGGGGAACCAGGCAACAACATGAGCATCTATAGCTTAAACATGAAGAAAGGCTCACGTGAGGCTGAGTGAGCCAAGAAGCTTGAGATCTTGGGACCAAACACTCGGATTCACTTCACAAGACTGCTTGCAGTTGCTGGGACAGTTTGCAATCACGGTACCTGGCTGTTTGCTCTGGCACTCCAAAATGATGAAGCGATCATGTATCAAAATGCTGTAGAACGGAAGCTTCACAGTCGCTGGTCTTTGCCCGGACCGGATTAAAGTTCGGGTGCTTATATGATGAGATCAAAGCCGTGATATCGCCTTGAGACATTCACCAGTATTGGCAGCCCTAGCTCTTCTATAGCTTATCTTCCTCTGCTCATCATGGTTCGAGGATACGAGCTAACGCGGGACTAGGCTCCCGCTGCACGTTGATTGCATGTAAGCAAGGTTACCACATGTCAACAACGTGAACTCGCCAGCAGTTTGGTTCCCAAAATATCGACATTGGTTGATCCTACCTCAGAAACGAGCTGAACAAAGCTTAACCTCGCTGTCTCTGCGCCGCACGCGATATTACGGCAAGCCAGGGTTCTTTCTTCAACACCCTCGACTTCATGGTATGGAACATGATTCGATGCGGGCTACGAAGTAAGACTATACGATAGTGACCATCATGGGTGATAGGAACGAGGGCGAAAATGGTCTGAAGTGGTCTAAGCATCGACTTGAACGTCTATATAAACAACACAAAGTCTCGACGTTAAGCTCAATCTCCATCCTCATCACCATCATCATCTTCTCCCTTCCTCAGCTTCATCTATTGCAGAAGAATCTCTTCCGACTGCCATCGTCACTTCACTTGAAGATCACATCCTTCTTTTCACTTTTGCATACCATCCTCCTTACTAGCAGATATGTTTAGCAAAGACTTCACAGCTGTCGGGCTGGCAGCTCTCTCTTTGGTCTCTCAATCCCAAGCAGGACCTACCTTGGGTACTTCTCATCTCAAAGCAAGAGCTCTCTTAGGTAACTCTTTTGGTGTTCCTGGACGCAATGCCACTTACGACTACGTTGTAGTTGGTGGTGGCAATGCTGGTCTAACTATCGCAATGAGATTGGCTGAAGCCGAGGCTGGCAGCGTTGCTGTCATCGAAGCCGGAACTTTTTATGAGATTAGCAATGGAAACATCTCTCAAGTTCCTGCCACTGATGGTGTATTCGCTGGAAAAGGTGCCACTGATTGGCAACCTCAGATCGATTGGGGTTATCAGACTACCGCACAATCTGTAAGTTCTAGGACTAATACTCAAACCAAAAACGACTTACTGACATTCTCAACAGGGAGCATTCAACACTTCTCTTCACTATGCTCGTGGTAAGACTTTGGGAGGTTGTTCCGCCAGAAACTTCATGGTCTATCAACGTGCAACTGTTGGATCAATGCAGAGGTGGGCCGACGAGGTTGGCGACGATTCCTATGAATGGGATAACTTTCTTCCTTTCTACCAGAAGTCTGTTAACTTCACTGCTCCCGACATGAGCCTTCGATCTACCAACTCCACTCCAGCGTTCGTTGCTGCTGATGCTGCAGTATTCCCAGCTACCGGTCCACTTTCAGTCACTTGGTCCCACTATGCCCAAGCTTTCGGAACCTGGGCCATCGAAGGTCTTGCTCAAATCGGAGTACCAGTTATACCTGGATTTTTGGGTGGAACATTGATTGGAGCTTCATACCCTACATTCACCATTGATGCTGAAAAGATGACACGTGATTCTTCCGAAACTTCTTTCCTCAGGGTCGGTATGAAATCACCTGACCTCAAGGTTTACACTTTGTCCATGGCAAAGAAGATCCTCTTCGACGAAAGCAAGAAAGCAACTGGTGTGCTTGTCGAGACTGGTGGCTACCCATTCACTCTGTCCGCCAACAAGGAGGTCATCTTGTCCGCTGGTGTTTTTGGATCTCCACAACTTCTTATGGCTTCCGGTGTTGGACCAGCTGAAGAATTGAGTGCCATCGGTATTGATGTCATTGCTGACCGTCCAGGTGTCGGAAAAGGAATGCAAGATCATCTGTTCACTGGTGTCGGATACCGTGTCAATGCTCCTACCATTTCAAGACTTGTGAACGATCCTGAGTATGCTGCCGAGCAACTCGAGATGTACGAGAGCACCCCAGCTGCCGGCATGTACACTAGCCCCGATACTGATGTTCTTGGATGGGAGAAGATTCCAGAGAAGTACAGAAGCAAATGGAGCAACGAGACTCAGAAAGCTTTGGCTGAATACCCTGCTGATTGGCCTGAGGTTGAGTACATTGCCATCTCTTCTTTCCTAGGCAACCAGGTCATCGAGGGAACCGACCCAAATGATGGTTTCAACTATGCCACATTAGCAATTGCTCTCGTCGCTCCCCGATCCCGCGGATCTCTTACCATCACCTCCGCCGACACCAATGTTGCTCCTTTGATTGACCCAGGTTTCTTGACCGAGCAATCTGACGTCGACATCATGGTTGCTTCAGTCAAACGTGTCCGTGAATTCTACGCCACCGATGCCCTTCAAAGCTTCGTCATTGGTGACGAGTACTTTCCCGGATCTAACATCTCGACCGACGCTCAAATCGAAGACTTTGTCCGAACTAGTTTCAACACTATTTGGCATGCAACATCGACCTGTGCCATGGGTCTTGTCAACAATACCAACACTGTTGTTGATACCCAAGCCAAGGTTCTTGGTGTCTCCGGCGTCCGTGTCGTTGACGCTGCCGCTTTCCCACATCTTCCTCCTGGACATCCTATGTCCACAGTTTGTAAGTCTTATCCTTCTTATAAAAGTTAGCAATTGAGCAGTAACTAACACGCCATTCAGATGCTTTCGCTGAAAAGATCGCTTGCGATATTATTGGTTGTTAAGCAGTTCGCCTCAAGGCGCCACCATCCAACATCATCTCTAACCATCACTCCTCACATTGATCCAACTTCTCTTTATCATTCTGTCGATAGATCCTTTTTAGAAGCATCATGGCTAAATCACTTATCTTTTCTTTTCTTTTGACCTCCCGCCAACTGCGGCAGAATATTTTGATGCACCACTTGAGTTCCAAGATATTCCGCACACCAAAGCATGCGGAGTACTCGAACACTATCGATCTTTGCGTGCAGACCTTGTTAGCTGGATGCCACTGTACAACAATTGCTCGCATCCTCATTCTGAGGGGTAGCTTGAGCATCGTTGGGTTCTTTCCTTTTTGATGTGATATTTGGGCGGCGGATTTCTTTCATATGTACCGTACAGAGGAACCAGATGTACTATACAGTCATAGATATATAGTGGTAACCATGTTTTCATATAGCAACTCACACACTTCCCATATGCTTTGCAGATCGTGACCGAGTTTCATCGATTATGGTGACACTGCAGAATTATTAACCAAGACAGACCAGGGGATTGACCTAACAGTATCGCGATAATCTACGGACTTAATACTGAGTAAACGCAGGTTTTGGTCATGACTTTGCTTTTTGATTTATTCCACGCCATGGCCACCAATCATCGGCCTTCGCATAAAAAAAATAACGGTTGGTGAGTATTTGCTAATCCTTGACAGATTTTTGAAATTTTGCAGCGTACAGAATCCAACCAACAGTATGTATCCATGCAGGCATCAAATTTTATTATTGCCAATCTTATTCTGTTAGTTAAAGTAGTGTTTAATGATATTACCATACATACCTACCATCAATCAACGTTCAAATTATCATGGACCTTCAAAATTTTCTACTTGCTTGACCAACTTCACATTAACTTCTAGTATCAACATCTAACTTCAAAATAATGAGCTTTGACTATCAAGATTTTGACTAACTTTTCGTGCGAATTTTCAAATCTCATTACTCGTGAAGTTTCGGTTCGGGTACGGGTTCTGTTCCGGTTCATGTCAAGGGTATCTCGGCTAAATAGAACATCCCATCGGATAACACAACTTCACCGAAAATATTCACTACCGAGCTCTACCGATTCTCTTTCCGTCCCCACTTCTTCAATTACCTGCAGATCTTCCACTCTACCCGCAGTTCCCATTCCTTCCCGCTCAGCCCCAGAGCGCATGCCCCGAGTTAGAACTAGGGGATGCAATACATTTACAACAATATTTGCTTCAAAAGTCGTAAACTATCCAACCATTTGTTGGTAAGGAGCGAAACGTCTCATGTACTGTCAGTCATATGCCACGCAGGTCCTCTCACGGCTACTTCAGAATTATGTGGTAGGCTGAGGGTAAGTCACGTGATGCAGTCTTAACCCCCAAATTCAAGCAATAAGGGATGTTGTTGCTACGGAAACTAAGATCGCCAAGCAAAGCTGTAAATGCTTTTAGTGCTAAGTGGAACAGATCATGTTTATATATAAATTCATGCAAAGGCTGTGTAACGGGACCCGAATAGATGAACCAACGGTGAAGTAAGTTGGACGGTTCAGCCGACACGGCATGTTTATTACATAACCAAGCCGATCATGTGCACGAGTTGTGGAGTTCATGATCAAGATTGATTTTCAAGGTCACATGTGTGTATGATTGCACAAGCCACTAAGCCGCATTGCTGAGCCACCCATCACAAGCCACCACAAAGCTGAAGGACACACCTGCATCTCGAAGGAGTGAAAAATGCTTGAGATTAGAAATGGATGAAGGAGATGGAGGATTTGGGAAGGACGAGAAGATTAGAATGATCGATTGAATTGATCTCTACACCTGAATATTTGAAGCAATGATCGTCAGGTAACTTGTAGTCAATCACTCTTGAATGAGGCAAATGATGTAATTGTGATGTTATTAAATTTGTTTGTGTTTTTATCGATGATTAAATATGAACAATAATCGTGATTCATGATTGAAATCCCAAACTCCTGATCCATCTATCCAATATCTTATCTATACCAATACCCAAGTCTATCATTCATAAATTAAAAGAGATGCATGAAAAGATACATGAAATGAAAAGTAACAAAGGAAATTCGTTAAATGACAGCCGTGTCTAATTCAAAGCCAAGAAAGAATTTTGAACTGCTCCAGGCTCTTTGATACCCCACTGAACCATCCAGTTCTCCAACCACACTCTGTTCAAAGGACCGAGATTCCTCAAAGTCTTACTGGCAGACTGAGACACGTTGGTAGGTAAGGTACGAGCACCCTTCTCAACGGCACCACCAGCTGCTGCCTTGGAGTAGAACTCAAGAAGGCGCATGGCGGGGTTGGCGTCAACATCGACTTTGCCAGTGCGCTCAGCTTCATCTACGGAAGCTTTGAGTGCGTCGACCCATTGCTCAAATTTGACTGGCTTGACCATGCCTTCAGGGTAAGCAGCGAGGAGGTTCTGTCCCAAATCCTCTTCCCAGGAGGAGAACTGTGGGTTGACGACGTGGAAAGTCTTGCTGTGTAGAGGAGCAGAAGAGATAGCGCCTGTAGTGGCATCAAGCTCTGGCTGAGATGCGGTCTCAAGGATTTCGCACAAGACCTTGGAGAGCTTGTCGACTGGGAGCCAATCGATGTGATCTCTGGATGGGAAGGTCTCTGGGACAACACCGAGATGGGCGGATGAAACAATGATAGATGGAATGTACTCGTGTTTGTTCCACATTCCCTTTTGCTGTTCTACTGGACCGGCTACGATACCAACACGGCATACAGCAGTGCGAACACCGGAGATTTGAGCAGCTTTCTCGAGGAGGGCCTCAGCGATAAGCTTGGATTGACCGTATCCCATAGGTGCTGCGGCAGTGAAGTCAAGGATTGGTGCCTCAGGAACACCGCCAACTCCCTTGTATCCACCAACGGCGGCAATGGATGAGATAAACATCACAAAAGCGTTGTTGGTAGAGCTGGAAGCCATTTGGGCGAGGTTGCGAACACCAGTGATGTATGGCTTGAATGAATTGAGAGTCCAGTTGAAGTTGACTGGCCATTGGCAGTGAAGGACGTGGGTAACATTCTCCAAAATCTTAGTGTAGTTCTCTTGCCCAACACCCAATTGAGAGTCGGAAAGATCTGCCTTGAGAAAAGTAACTCTCTTAGAATCAATAGGGCTCAATCCTCTTGCAGCGATGGCTTGTTGGTATTTCTCGGCACCACCAGCAGAACGATCAAGAGCGTAGATGTGCTTAACGTTGGAGTCATTGTTCATCTCATTGAGGAGGTATGAACCCAATGAACCGGTAGTACCAGTGAGGAGAACAGTTGTACCGGTGGTGACTGGTGTGACACGAGGCTTGGACTCGACTGGGAGAGTAGACACAAATTCTTGGAAGAGAGACTCCATGGCAGTCAATTTAGGATTCTTGACTTCCTTCTCGTTAGGATCGGCACTTTGGTAGGCACTATCAGGATCTTCAGGTGCCAAATCTGCTGTCTTGTAGAGGAACTCAGAAAGCTCAACCAAGGATGGATTGGAGTATACAGAAGCTGGTGAAATGGAGTCCGGAGTGAGGTTTTTGCCACCAGTGAGTTTGGCATGGATCTTGAGCTCACGAACAATCTTGATGACATGGAGAGAGTCCAAGCCAGATTCGAAGAATGCTGAATCAGGTCCAAGGTTTTGAATGCCGGCAGTCTCCTCGATGAGGTCTTTTAGCCATTTAGCAATGTTGGTGCGGTCGGCAAAGTCCACTCGCATGTCACCAACCTCACCTTCTTGGTCGTCGAGATTGTCAGCAGCAGTGTAGACATCCTCGATATCTTTCTCGTACAGTCTATATGTCTGATGTCTTTGGATCTTACCTTGACCAAGATAGTGCATTGGGCGGCTAGGATCAACAAACAAGATGTGGTATTGATCAAGCTGACCGTGAGCAGGAGCGTGAACATTAGCTTGGGCAATAGCTGGAAGCATCTCCTTGATGAGAGCGTGGCGATCAGCAGCGCTGGCTGGTGGAGCATCCTTGAGGTCGACAAGAGCAGCTGGCTGGAACTTGCCACGACCGACAACCATGGCACCTTTGACGAGCGGACTGCTGCAGAGAGAAGCCTCCATGAGAGCTGGGGCAAGTTTCTCTCCGTTGCTGAGGACGATGACATCGTCGGCACGACCTCTCCATTTGTACAGGAAAGGCTTGGCTGGATCAGGGTGGCGAGAGTAGAGATCGTTCATGGAGTACTCCTCAAGTTGAGGGAAGGTACTGAAGATACCCTGGTAGTAAAGATCTAATTCAGGCTTTCGCTCAATGTAGAGTTCGTGAAGACCGTCCATGTACTCTCTGAAGACAATACCAGAGTGAGTTGGATGCCAGTAGAAGTAAGCCCAATCCTCGACAGCAGGAGCCAATCGTGGAAGACAAGCAGTCTCAGTAGCTCCAAAGTTGGAAACGACCCTGCAATGCTTGGAGATGATATCACCAGCAGTCTGAGAGATGGCGGCACCACAGACTAGAATGTAGTTGAAGTTGTGGATACGCTCAAGAGATTTGGGATCGTGGCTCAGTTCCTCGTAGATGGATGGGGGGCCAATTGAAGCATCGACACCACCATACTTGTGGATCTCATCGGCATATGCAGCGTGAGGTACGACATTGGCAGAACCATAAACAGTGGTGACACCGAGAAGGAGAGACATGGTGATACCGATATTCAAACCACTAGTGTGGAACAAAGGCATGAGATTGTAAGCCCTGCGAGATTGTTGGTAGACTTCAGTTGTTGGGACATATCCGTCGACTGCTGGGATAGTTCTCCAAGCCTCATATGTGCTGAGAATCTCGTTCTTCCAGGTAATAGGCTTTGGAAGACCGGTGGAGCCGGTAGTGTGGAGGACGAGGCATGGGTCGGTTCGTGCCTCAGCAAAAGACTTGCTGTAGGGATAGGCGCGGACCTCTTCATCTTCAAGCAACTCTTCAAGCTCTGGCACTGTTGCAGTGCGCATGTTGCGTTGGCTCAAGATGTTCTCAACATGAGTGTTGCGAGCTGTCAAGAAGATGTGGCAGTCGGACTTCTCGAGAACGTTTAGAGACCCGGCGACACTGTTACGAGGAGAAAGATACAGCATCTTGTATCCGGCTTTGATAGCGCCGAACATGAAAAAGAAGTAACGAATGTCACCTAGTGGCCATGTTAGTATGGCAAGCTCATCGTGGAATAGAAGGAATATACTCACTGTGGCCCTGGTAGGCGACAGCTGGGAATTCACCAGCGGGGGCTTTCCCGAGGATTGACTCCAAGTACCAAGCGGTACGGTTGATCGCATTGGCGAAGGACCTGGCAGATACTTCCACGAAGCCATCTTGTGGCATATCAGTCTTTGGGTAAGCAAAGATTGAATGATTAGGAACTGATCTGGCAAGCTCATCTGGGATGAGGTGAACCAAACGGGCGGGGTTAGAGTTGGCTGCGGCGAAGGCGGCTGGGACATCAGATCGGAGAGTTCCTTGTTGAGACATTTTAAAGATGGTTTGAGTGATTGAAAAAGTTGAAGAAGTTGATATTATTAGTATGAAGTATTATTGGATGTAAAGATGGTTGATTGACTCAAAAAAGCTTTAGTGAAGGTGTTGGATGTAGATGGTTAGATGTCTAAGACTCAAGTATTGGAAAACTGGGAAGTGATGTTCTAGCGATGCCTTGATAGAATGTTGAAGATGTTGTTGATGATGATAAAAAAGTATTTACCTCGACAACATCGACAACTTATATATCAGAATCTCGTTGACTATCGACATAGTGTATAGTGTATACACTTCCCAAAAGAGTGTTTCCATACCGCGCAACAGGAACATTCCATTGAGCAGTGATAGTATTGCGGGGAGCGGACAGCCGGAGCAGAGCTAACGGGCTACTTTCGGCCTACTCTATCTTCAATGAGATTCAAGATTCCTATACCAAAGGTGTATGAACATTTCCTGCGCGAGATCTAAGATTGCTGTTGGATCTGGAGATGAGATTGGCGCGATTGGGAATTCGGGAGCTTGCAAAAATCTCCTAATGACAACATACCAATGGCTACTCCAGGAGTGGTGTTGCCCTATCTTAGTTTGTTACCTTCTACATGGTAGTAACGCTAGTACCATCGCGCCACGGTACCAATCGTACATCCTGGATCTTGCAGGAGTTTCATGATCCATTGCAACAGACGTTGATGGAGCTTCTAAATCGGGACTGCCAGACACGTTCTGGTCACTAACACTCCGCCATAGCTCCCGGAGCTTGGGCCATACAAGCAATTGAGGGGCTCTCCCATGTTTTAATAATGTTCGTGGAGCAAGCATTCTGATAGAAAGTGTAATCTGATAAGGAGTTCAATGATACTTTGCTTTATTGAGTTAGTCTTCAGACTTAAGTCGGTTTGTACGAATTAGGATGCTTTACCGAAGCGTAAGGGAAAGACTGTTGTAAGTCTTGCGTGAGAATTTCCGGAATTTGCACTCAAAATGCAACTGCTGTGTGAAGAAAAATATTACGTACCGGTCTGGGATTGCGTACCAAGCTTTACTACTACTCAAATATAATCGAAACAAATTCATTCCGGCTCTCCTACTGAATCTCAAGATTTACTTTGTGGAAATATTCCGATCTTTGTCATTATCTTATATTGTTGAAGGGAAGTCTATCTGGGAGATACTAGCAGTAATCTTTGGTTTGAGACCCTGTTACACAGAAAATCTTCTAAGCACTCTCTATTGCTTCGAAAGGAATACTCTTTCGGAATACTGGACAAACAAGGAATGTAGAAAAGGTATGGTAGTTGACAAGATGACCTAAAGGCACCTTGAGGGTGGATGTAGAAATATTTATCACACACCTATACATGAATTCTAGACCTTCCAAATATTAAATACTAAACAATTTGTTTTGTAATATGTTCACAAATATAACAAATAATAAACGGTTAAATGGAAGAAAAAAAACGTATTTCTCCCGGTGTCATTGGCTAATGGGTTCTAAATCCGGGATTGTGATAGTGGCAAGGATGAGTGTATGTAATTATGGAAATATTCATAGTAGTATTTCGGAATGCAGGTAATAGATGTTTCCTTAAGTAGACTAGACAGATATAAGAAAAATAATAATACGCTGTTTTGTACCATAAATCTAATGTCACTGGCAGAGCATAAAGTTTCGGAAAAAGTCGTCACAACATGCTTACATAATACCTTGGGAGAAGACCTGATAGCTTGTGACTTTCCAAGCATCAATAACGTTGTGTAAGGTTATACCACAAATATTCTCCGGTTGAAGATTCGATTTTCTTTAACGAAAGATGAAATGCATCAAATATCAAGCCCGGCTCCCTGTCTCCGATCATGAACAATCAGGAGCAACCGAACGGGACAAATGCAATGAAATAGATGAAGGTTTGGCAGTTTCACGGGCCGAGCCTTACAACAATCCAGCTTGAAGAATATCAATATCGACCCCACATTCTTTAGCGACATCTCACAACATTCTTCCTATTCCCCCTTTTGGTAGTGGAGTCACGGACTCTCATCCAAGTCCTATATCGGTGGCCGCGAGTATAGATATCATCATTACCCCGACTATTTGAAATGAAGTGGACACCTCTTTTTACTTTTTATTATCCCAAGATATAGCCGCGCCTAATTTAAAATCAGTTCACTCTACTATTGAAAAAGTTAAATACAAGAATCAATATCTCGATAACATAATTAATCAAACAACTTTTGAAATCAATCGAAAGATCAAATATGCCTTCTTCTACAAAACTTCCAACCCGTGCTTTGGGACGCAATGGTCCTCAAATTCCTGCCCTTGGCCTCGGACTCATGGGTTTAAGTAGTAGGTCCTTCAGAATTCATCAATGAACGAGAACTACACTGACAATCGTTATAGCTTTCTATGGAAAACCGGGCTCGGATGAGGAACGCTTTGAGTTCCTTGATCGTGCTTATGAGCTAGGCTGCACTCATTGGGATTCAGCTCAAATGTATGGCGACAATGAAGTACTTTTGGGTAAATGGTTCACGAGAACTGGAAAACGCAGTGAGGTAAGACCGCATCAGCTTCCGAACACAAAGCTGAAAGATGGGTGCTTATTTTTATCTAGATCTTTTTGACTACCAAATTCGGTAACCATGTCACCCCAGAAGGTGGTCGTGAAATCCGAAACGATGCAGAGTACATCCGTCAATCTGTAGCGGAGAGCTTTGAAAAACTTCAAACAGATTACATAGATTTACTCTACTGGTAGGTGCTCCCAAAATAATTTCAAGAAAAATGTAATCAATTCTCATACGCGTCCGAATAGTCATAGATTCACTGGAACAATTCCAGTCGAGACAATTGTTACCGTTATGAAAGAATTTGTCGAGTAAGTCCTCAGTCCCGTCATTATTATTTTTCAGATACTGACTTCAGAAGTGCTGGCAAAGTCAAATATCTAGGTCTCAGCGAGTGTGGTGTTGATACCCTCGAACGTGCTGTTAAGATCCACCCAATTCACGCGTACCAAATTGAGTACAGTCCATTCTCTATGGATGTTGAGAAGCCAGAAGTTGGACTTCTTGACTGTTGCAAAAGACTCGGCATAGCGCTTGTTGCCTATTCACCATTGGGCCGTGGTATTCTCACTGGTCAATACAGATCGGTCGACGATTTCGATAAGGATGATTTCAGACGAACAATCCCACGCTTTGCCACCCAGGAGAACTTTGATAAGAATCTGAAACTCGTCGATACCATTACTGCAATCGGAAAAACCAAGAATGCTTCCCCGGGGCAGGTAACACTTGCCTGGATGATCAAGCAAGACCCCCTCATTTTCCCAATTCCAGGTACCAAAAAAATCAAGTATTTGGAAGAGAATATTGGAGCTCTGTATGTGGATTTGTCAGATGAAGAGGATAAAGCAATTAGACATGCAATTGAGAGTGCCGAAGTTGTTGGAACTAGAGTTGCTGAGCATCTTATGGGTGTTCTTGTGGTTGATACTCCTCCTCTTACCAATTAATTGGTTCAAGAGGTTAATGTTGGATATAGAATATGAGCTGGTGAGATTAGTTTTATATATAAGACACCTTACATGGTGCAACCACAGAATTTGACCACGGTTTTTTACATACTGCTTGGATATGCTTGCCCTGTTTGTGAGTAATGCAATTTGTAATGACTTTAGCTCCGGATTCTCATGAATAATAAAAGATATATGATGAATCTTAGCGTTACTTAGATACTAGAGTTGTGAGATCTGTTTTATTCTCTGTGTACTTACCGTTGAACTCAGGTAACGATCACCACCTCGACTTATAGGTGTCTGATACATTGATGAAGGGCTATTCTCAATTTCAATGTGCAGCTACCTTCGTGAATCAAATGATGGCTTTCTCGAAATTACATCAAAGACTGACCATCTATCACTCGCATATCAATTCTCACATTCAGATTGTATAATTAGAAGGGCAATTTCTGTCGTAAATACGAGACATAATCTTTCAACGTTTCCGTTAGCTTGTGCGTCTCATGTGGCTGGTGAAATGATGACATAAGGTTAATCATTGTTGTGGTCCAGAACCTTAACCCAACCATCACAATCTAAGTTCTACCCCGAGTGAAGAAGCACACGACTTCTTCATCTCGGGTGAAATCTTCAACAATACGATAGCCACGTAATATCGTGCTGCAGTAAATATTGGCTAAATGCACCCATTGGTATTCTCTCCCGTCAGAAGTTCTGATGAGGTCTGAATTTGAGCTCCGAGGTGTGTACACAGTGCAGGTAATCATTTAGCGTGAACTTGCGACACCACAACTAGGCTACGTGAAGAACTCCGGTGTTATATCAATTGGCTTCCATCCATCTGTAAACAATCAAAGCGGAAATTTGCCGAGATGGAGTTATTGTGCTGCCAGAGCTAGCAGACAACGCGAGTGTTTGGAAGAATGAGGGATGTGTATGGAGCATAGAGTGTGGAGAAAACAATCACCTTAGCAATTCCGGAGTTGTATAAACTCTGATGAGTGTAAGAATGGGTGAATTGACGAGGATTGCTTTACCGGACTCACGTTTTCGGTATACAGTCACAAAGCCATGGCTGACCGATACATCCGAATTCTCAACCCGAAAGGTGTTTATCAAGTCGGATCCCCAGCCCAGATTTCATTCATTCTTCAGTCCTCTCTCATCAACATTCCTACTATCTCTCCAGTCTTACTCAATATCTCTTTCGCCCTATTTATAGCCTCCTTAGTTGTCGTTTAGATCATAATGGCCCATCTCACCCCAGAGCATATCTTGCACCTTTACGATACCTTCGGAGAGCTCAGGGTGCTCGACGATATTATCCGCCATCGTTCCAGAGACAATCCTCCTGCTCCTATCTTGGGATATCCAAGGGTTGAGGATAATCCAAGCGATTATGAGACTTTCACTGGTCAACAGCTTGACTCATTCGTCGATGCTGCATGCAAATACTTCATCAAGAATGGATTGAAGCCTGTAAGTCAACAGAATATGCACCTAATACTCACTGCAACCAGTCTGACTCTCAATTTAGGGCGGGAAAAAAGTCATTGGTCTATACTCTCCATCTAATGTAGACTTTGCGGTCACCTTCTTCGCTCTCAGCCGTTTGGGCTATACTGTGCTCTGCCTCTCGCTTCGTATAGCACCCATAGCTATCATCAACCTGCTTAAGCAAACAGATTGCGAGGTCATAATCCGTGGTGATACCCCACAAATCGCTGCTACTTGTGATGCCGTTGCACAAGAGGCCACTTTAAGATCTATCGTCATTGCTCAGCGCGCTCAATATGGAGTACAACGTCCAGCGAGTGAGAAGCCTTTCATAAGAGAATTCGATCGCGAGGTTGAGACCAATGAGGTCGCCATTGTCATGCACAGTTCTGGATCCACTGGACTACCTAAACCAGTATTCCTTACCCACAAGAATGTGTTGACCCATCCAGTACAAGGTGCTGGAATGCATAACTTCGGTGCACTTCCATTATACCACATGTATGGTCTCTCCACTACACTCCAAGCTATGTATATGGCAAAGAAGGCAAACTTGCCTAGTGCTACTCTGCCAATGACCGCAGACAACCTTATGCTCGCAATTGAAGCAACTCAACCTGAGGTCTTTCATGCTGTACCGTATGCTTTGGGACTCTTAACTGAGCATCCAAGAGGTATGGCATATTTGAAACAGGCTAAGATTGTCACTGCAGCCGGTGCTCGTACACCTGACGAGCTCGGTAATCTCTTGGCCTCTGAGAAGGTCAATATTGGTGTCGTATTCGGAACGTAAGTATCCCATTCTACTAGTTTACTTTTTTGTCTTATGTCTACTAACTTCAATTAGTACTGAAGCAGGTCTTCTTGGTGATACTATGCGCCGTGCCGACGGCGACGACTCATGGAATTACGTTCGAATCTACCAAAACATCAGAAGTTCTATCTACATGGACCCCCTCGGTGACAATCAATTCGAGTGTGTCTACCTTAAGAGCCATCCAGGATTGTCCGTCTCAAACTCGGATGACCCCGCGCCTGGTTCATGGCGTTCGAAGGACGTTTTCGAGCCGCATCCAACCATTCCTGATACTTGGAAATATGTGACTCGTCTTGATGATCGTGTTACCTTGAGCAATGGAGAGAAAGTTCTACCACTCCCAATAGAAGGTCGTCTCCGCCAAGAAGAGATCATTCGTGAAGCTGCCGTTTTTGGTGTGGATAGAGCTATTCCAGGTGTCTTGATCTTCAGAGCTTCTGATGTGCTCCCAGACGAAGAATATCTTGAGGCTATCTGGCCAGCTATCGTTGACGCCAACTCTCGTGCTGAAGGCTTCTCTCAAATTACCAAGGAAATGGTCGGTCTGGTAGCTTCAGATATTGAATACCCCAGAACAGACAAGGGAAGCATCATCCGCGCACAGATTTACAAGAAGTTTGCGGATAAAATTGATGAATTATACGATAGTCTCGATGGAGATGCAGAAGGAACTTTGCAACTCGATCTCGCCAGTACTGAAGTTTTCTTAACCGAGACATACGAGGATATTACAGGTCATCCTCTGGAATCCATCGATACCGATTTCTTTAATGCCGATATTGACAGTTTGAGGGCCATTCAAATGAGACGTATAATCCAGAAGACTCTCGATCTCAAGGGCCAGCAACTTAGCAGTAACGTTGTTTACGAACATGGAACTGTCAGAGCCTTAGCACAATACTTGTTTTCTCTTAGCTCTGGTGGAGGTGAGCAAAACAAAGATAACGTTCCACTGATGGAATCATTGATTCAAAAATACTCCACTTTTGGGGAAGTTGTGGTATGTCTAGTTTCCACTACCCTCGTGATGCCATTATACTTACATGAAAATAGATCTTAACTGGTGCTACTGGCTCTTTGGGTGCTCATGCCTTATACCAGATGGTGAACAGCCCCAAGTTCAGAAAGGTATACTGTCTTGTTAGAGGAGAGAATCCAATGGACAGAGTCTTAAAATCTATCAAAGACCGTGGATTATCTCTCACTCCTGCCGCAAGATCTAAGGTTGTCGCCTTTACGGCTGATCTTGCTCTCAGTGATCTTGGTCTTGGGAAATCCATGATTGAGCAATTTAAGACTGAGGTCTCGCTCATCATTCACTTAGCATGGTCTGTCAATTTCATCATTGGCTTACAGAGTTTCGAGCCCCATCTTGCTGGATTAAAGAACCTTTTGGACCTCTCGCTCGCTGTCTACCGTTCAGAGCCAGCTCGTCTTTTCTACGCTTCCTCTATCTCCACGGCTGAGAACACGCCTGCACCAGCTCTTATTCCAGATGCTCCAATTGAAGACTTCAATAACGCTTTGAATATGGGCTATGCCCAATCCAAACTTGTCGGCGAATACATGGTTCTTAATGCTGCTCGTGGTGGAGCCCGAGCCTATGCTCTTCGTATTGGACAGATTGTAGGAGACAGGGATAACGGTTTCTGGAACGAAGCTGAATTCGTGCCCTCCATGATCAGATCCGCACTTTCAATGAAAGCTCTCCCAATTTTTCACGAGAACTGCTCTTGGATCCCGGTTGATACTCTTGCCACTGCCATCTTAGAAATTGATGAGAAGCTCAAGTCTCTTCCTCGACCATGTGCCATTGACAGCACCAACCCTCCTATTGTCTACAACATGGTCAACCCTGCCACATTTACTTGGGAGTCTCTTCTTGGCGAACTTTCTACAGCCGGTCTTGACTTCAAGGCTATTCCTTTTGGAGATTGGTTACAAAAGCTCAGAGAGTCAGCTGCTAACGGCCAGGAAGAACAAAACCCAGCCGTCAAGCTTTTGGATCATTTCGAACAGCGATACCTTCAAAGTAACAATGGCCATGGATACAGTGGCGCAGAGGCTACTGCAAGTTCAAGTGGTGCTAGCAGTCCTCGGAGCAGTATCTCTGGTGCTACACCACCAAGCAGCAAGGGAACTAGTATTAGCGACTATGACATTGTCGGTGTCACATTCGACACCAAGGCTATCTTGAGAGATAGTAAAGTCCTGCAAAGCCCACCTGATATTATCCAGGATGGATATGTGAAGCAATTTTTGAGTCAATGGTTGAAAAAGTGGGTTAAGTGATTGGGAACTTATGGTTTAGGGAGTATGATTTGATGAGATCATGGTATAGAATATATGCGATTACGGCTTTTTTTTAGATATGTATGCGGGGCGCAAAATTGTTGCAGATGACGAATGTTCTCTTTCATCTTGTTTTCACATGGGGTCTGGCGTAATTGACATCATTCTTGTAATTAAACATTTCTAGCTTATTTATTTACATATGAATTGGAAAAAATACTTGAACTTTGGAAAGCCTATGTGAAGAATATATGTCTGTAGTTGAGCTGGAGGATGCTATTATCTATAGACAGTATGCTAAGGCCTCACTGAGTTTGCTTTAAGTCCCTTCAATCTAGTCTCGTGCCGTTGATTCCATTAAACCTACAGTTGCCGCCTTGTCGCAGAGAGTCCAAGCAAACTTGAGAGAAATTTTCATCACGATCACGGTAATGCAACTTAAATCACAACAAGCAGTCTCAGCCATTGAATTATGCTGACCTTGAAGGCTAATCTCTGAAGTTCGTTTGACACCTGAATCTATCACAGCCTACAATTATGGAGCATATAGCTGGACGCTTGACATATGCCTTTAGTGCCCAAGTTCGAGATGGACGTGAACGCGGAATTATTTCAGTCCCATCTCCATGACAACCCTCCAAATTCGCAATGGGTGTATCTATCGTTACTAAAACTTCTCTCCCAATTGATAAATTACATATCCTTCAATCTTCAATACAACCTCCTGGCTTTCCCACGATTTAGTCTTCGGGCCAGGCCGTTGAAGATTGAAAAATAGATGTGCATGAAAAAAGCACGCAAAACAAAGGACCCAACCGACTTTCGGTTTCGGATACGTCGGGTCTCGTTGCACAGTATGGATATTCGGCTCGGTAGGACAGGAAATACTACGTGCCAAGATACGGCCCTTTCGTTGGCGAGAAGAAATACATTGTACTCGGGGTTTGTGGTATGAGACGTACTCGGGTTCTTTGATCATACAGGAAAATGCATAGTAAGCGATTTTTGCTCCGAAATCGCTGGGTATAGGGAATTTTATGCTGAATGGGATTCTGGACATGCGGATGTGAAATTGGGATATTGGGTTGCTCGATAAATGTTTTGAGGTACTTACCCCGCATTATTAGCTTCGCCTATCACTCTCCCCCACCTCCACCTGTCGTCGTGTTTGAAATGATGGTCTTGCATGAGCATTACTCATGAAACTTTCAGATGTTGTGATATTTAGTACTAATTATCTCTATGTCGGGATATCGATCATGTGATCATAGAGATCACTGTGTTAGCTAGCACGGCGCGAGCGCTTCCATATATTAAGCACTAGCTTCCCATAGATAATAATGATTAAGAATGAATACAACCATGAAAAACTGAAGTACTCTACACTTATCAACCAAGCGAGCCAAGAGTCTAGTGGGGCAAAAGAGCCCTTACGTTTTTCCCGTTCGATTTTGGTTCTCAAGCACTTCATTCGATCTTTATTATTGATAGCGATACTTAGTGCCCACAGGCTTTGATTCGTATCTCAAAGGCTATCCTCAACATCAGATATTTTTACTTAAATGGATAAATATATTCTTAATTCTTCTGTAAGCGATAGTTTGCTCTTTTGAACTTTTTAATACCAAAGTGCCTTATTCCAGAACACACTCTTTTCACTGGCCAAGATATCGTTTTGAATATACATTGTATCGTTGAAAACCAACTCCTGGCCAGGTGAAGATGCGTTTCCTCCATGTAATGGCCAGTATAGTTTATCTTCCGGCCACATCTCATTTGGGTCCCCAGTCAGGATAAACGATACCAAATATTTTTGCATCTTAAGCGCAACACTGAAATCAATGTCTGTAGTAGTGACAATACCGGCACCCGCTGCAGTCGTAGTTGTAGTGGTAGTGGTATTTGTTTCAACAAGAGTGAAGTTACTGTACCAATAATAATTTTGATCCATGCCGTGAGTAGCTACACCAAGCGCCACCATGGCGTTCCAGGTTTGGTTGTTAAGTGCTTCAGTTAAAGCGTAGTTGTGGGCTACAAGCTCGAAGTCTTGGTCTATGTCTGCAAAACGAAGTCCTTCACTTGTATAGTCGGCTGAGGGGTAAAGATCCTGGATTTCATTGGCAATATCATCTGTAATAGAAGGAAAGTATAGTCGGAGATGAGGGGCGATATCAGAGCTGGTATTGACACCCGCAGGTAATTTGTTGTTGATTTCGTGGAGCTCGTGGGTTATTACTAGAGGACCAGTGAAATTGAAGCGCTTTTGATAGAGCTGAGATTCGTCTGTTGACTTTAGTCAGTAATGAATGAAACAGTATCTATAATTGAGAACGCACATGTATCGGAAATGAAGTCCCCATCTACACGAGGTTGGAATTGATATGTGTAGTTAGCTACCATGTTGGTAGCGGCTGTTTGAAGGGTTGTGAAGTTGACAGAGCGCAAGCATTTCAAGCTACCACCCGAGCACCCAACGGAGCTGGATACGTTTTGGTAAAAGGCCTAGATATTTTATCAACAATCAACTCAAGGATAGTATGGAGATATAGGAAATCTCACCTCAGCATTCTGATGGCCAGCTCCGGGTACATAGCCTGGGGACATAAGGTACGCACGAGCAAAAGTCTGTTCAGCACGACCAGCAAATTTCTTTACATGAAGGGTCAGTCATCTAGTCATGTTTTGGATCGGAAAAGATGATCAGTTTTTCATACCGTAATCTGAAAAAGATCCTGTGAAGCACCGGCTGAGAATCCAACGGCCACTATTTCATCTGGATTACCACCCCAGTGGCTAATATACTTTTTGACCCAATCGAAAGCATGCGCAGAATCCCAAACTAAAGCATTCGAAGTTCCGCCTTCGTGATTAAGGGTCGGACCATTAGCTAGACCTGTCATTCCAAGCCTGTAGTTATAGGCAACGAAGATGAAATCCTTGCTCAAGGCGAAGAGTGCTTCAGGAGTGACCGCTGCCTTACTTCCAAAGATGAATCTACCTCCATGTGACCATACAACGACGGGCAGGCTCTTGTTGGCACTATTAGCAGGTGCCCATACATCAAGGTACAGACAGTCTTCGTAAGTTGCGCAGTCAACATTCTCTGGAGCCAAAGTACCGTCGTTCACAACGGTCTCAACTGGGGGCCACTGTGGTTTTGCAAAACGAAGATCTCCAGTAGGAACAGCAGCATAACGAATGTTTTGGTACTTGTAATATCCAATCGATTCACTACCAGCGGTGGCAACAATGGTCGAATAATCCAATGTAACGGATGGCATGGAAGTGACCGTGGTATTGGCTGCATTTACGATAGCAGCTGCTGAAGCAGCTGTCGGTAAAATATATATCGAACACCAGCGCATGATGAAAAGAAACTCTTTGTCGTTGAAAATGAAGCTTGAGATGAGACGAACGCTACGCAACAAAGAGAGAAGTTTGGGATATTGATAAATGTATTCAGATACATCCCATCATTGGACGGACAATGCGACGTCCGGCAGCTGCCCAGAAGTGGACGATACCTCACAGGTGGACGCGTCCCCTTAGCTCGGACTGCCGAGAAATGTCACTAGACATTTTTTGCGGGGTGAAGTGGACTGGTTCCTTGAATTAATACTGATGATTCATGAAAATCTGCCCCAAACATAGGTATCTCCATGGTGTAGTTCTTGCACGGGTCTCTGTGAGGTTTGTGTAAGATCTGGAATGAGGACTAGGACGCTGTCAGCGGTGTATAAAGCACGGCTGAGTGGAAAATTAGGTTCACAAGCCCGAGATTTATCCTCGGGCTAACTTCAAAGCCTAGGTTTCTCGCAAGTTCTGGGGCTTTATGATCCTATCTAGCCGCCAATTACACCCACAAATGATGCTTCATTGGGGGTACGTAAGTACTTGAAGTGCGCTGAAAAATACTGATTGATGTGCATTCGCGTCCACCCGTCCACAATGGCTCGGTATTACCAATAAAAGCTTAACTATAGAGCATCGTATAGAGGCAAGCATGGTGTGAACTTGCGATCGAGACTTTAAAGCCGACTGACCCAGTATAGCCAGGTGAGAGGGCAGGGCAGCACTTTTCATAAGAAAGTCAACAGAATTGTTTTGCAAACGAGTGCGCGAACAATGTCTATCGGAACAAAGTCATAAGCCCGAGACGAGTCTAATTAATCTATGTCGCCAGCGAAAAGAGTCTTGAGAGACTATACTTACATCAAATTCGCTCGAAAAGAGGTTCAAAGATGGGACAGAACAGAGTGCACCAGCCTCTCGTGGCGCGTCGCGCGTCAGAAAGCCGAAGTAAAGCCGTTTATTGAATCTCGCGCACTTCGACTGTCAGCTCTGTGCTGAGATATCTTCATTTAATTCATCAATTTTATCCTCTTGATAATTTATAACGCACATTTAATGATATAAATAGAAAGGAGTTAACCAGCAATATCTGTCTTGAACGACGCGGAATCGTACAGTACAGAACAACTTTTTCAGTGTCTCTCAGTACCATATTGACTATCTACCTAAGGAGATATCAATGAACAAGCACTCATGTTGAAGAGCCTCAGACTCGCTTGATATCAGGTCATATTCAGCTCTTTAGTGTATGGAGCATCATATACCACTCTTGATTTCTCCTTTTGGAAGTATTACTATTTCCAGGCAAGCCTTGTATTTGCTCCGTTGCCTCCTTTGGGACATTTCCACATCCAGCGAATGTTCTCTGCTCTCTATTATTTTGAGTCAAGATGAATGCAATCCGTGGCATCGATATCGATAGATACACACACAATTACCCATGTATTGTCATCCCTTGCTCTTTATCATGGGCTTGCATAACATATACTCTCGTTCGTGATCTCGCAAGGGACTGTACAGCTTGGCAAGATATCAATCGCTTCATTTTCGGTACATCTGACGTGATTGTTATTATTGAGTTCACAATGAAAGCAGAGCCTGTGAAATCTCTACTTTGTGGCTTAAGGAAATCGCCACTCTCATCACGATATTAACCTTCAGGATCAAGGCAGGTGCATAATCTTCACTGATGGCTGCAGGGTGTGAAGGGTTTGATAAAAGCTGAAGACACACATTCTATGTCGAATTCCAAATACTTCAAAACCAGTAGATAATTGACACTAAGGGTCCTTACAGATCTATAACAGAACCCGTTTAGTCTTGAGCCAGAAGATTTCATCAGCCTGGCAGGGGATTCGGACAAGGCCCAACAATCTCTTACGATATTTCGAACCCAGCTTCGATGATATCAGCGTAATCTTTACCCGGCGGTCAAACTTACAGATGAACCTTGATGCATGCATGTATCTTGAAGAATCTTATAAGACATTAGTTCCCTCCGTGTATTCCCGTGTCTCTGTAGTACTTTCGGAAAAGAACAGCATGCCAAGGATAATCATGTTGTTGACGCGCAGATATTCGTTTTTCCGTCTTCAAAGGCTCCGTCGGATAAATAGTCTTTTATCTTCATCGGCAACGCCGACGATGAATCAAACTTCTGACAATCGTACCGTTTTTGCCACTCCCGAAACACTTCAAAATCTCCCCTATCTACAGAAGGATTCGTGCCGTGTTCTGCTTATCCACTGGCTACACCAGATTTTTAACTTTCAAATTATCCGCGGGCTTGTGCCGTTGTCTCAAGCATTATCATGATCATCGAAAAAAGTATCGACGTATTGACTGGTGGAGCTTTTATCAGGCTTGCTTGTAAAAAGATAAAGATCTTTCCGGAGCGGTATACATGTTACAGTTTTCGTTCTTTTCACCCGTCGTCGCGGCATTCTTGGCAGTGATATCTTCGGTGGCAATATATCCCCGGTTAAGAACATATCAGTCCTTGCCCAAGGGTGAGTCTAGTAAAACTTAATCCGCAATTGTGCTATATATTTTCAGTGTTATAATTTATCCTGGTCTTGAATTGTGAGATTACTCTCTCAGTTGTCATGCTATAAGCGAAGTTCCCCTTTAATGGAGCGCGATCAAAATCTATGGTAGTGAATGCTCTGTCGTCGCAAGAAAAGCGGAGGCTCTAGGGACTTTACAGGGGTCTGAAGTTCCTCAGGTACTTCTCAAAATATTAGAAGGCGTTCACACTCCTTCAGTAATCTGGAACTCGACTTTGATTGCTCCCTCCAAGTGAGTTTCTTTCCGAGACTGGATTGCTTCGAGGATTCAATGTCATTTAGAAATGTTCGGCTAACTTTTTTTTGTCTTCTGGGGGATCGATGGACAATCTTGAATCACACATTCTATTGTTTTGTGCTACAGTTTAAATTTTGCATCGTTATTCAAGAGACACATGTTTGCGAATTGAGATAGAAATGATTAGAAATGATCATGTTGCTATATGGTATGAGTCAAATAGAATCAACTCTCTGGTGTCATGATTAATCTAGAATGGAGCAATTATGTACGCGTAGAACATTATAAGTAGCTTGCTCTTAGGCTCTATTTTCTATCCAAGTTAGTTCGATCAATTGGCATATTGATATTTCCGTCCAAGTGAAAGATAAGTTCACATCATGTACGCACTCTCTTTGAATATGATACCTGTAAGACGGTTCACGCACTATCATCTTATTTCCATTATTTTTGGTTCTGTGTTGACATCTTCCGTCTTTGGAAACGAGCTGAATGCATCTTCATGTAATTGTCTCTGTACCACTATCATAGTGGCTAACCATAATAGCTCTATCTTTAAGACTAGTACAATCTCTATGGGGGTTAATCTTCCGACGACATCAACGCTTCCGATCATCATCACGACAGCTGAGACCTCTGGGCCCCCTCCGACGACATGTTCCGAGACCACTAGTAGTCTTTTTTCAACAGGGCTCAGTAAATCTGGCGATTCCTCACAAACAACTGTTAGTCTCCTAGCTTCGTCTAGTAGAGTGGGTCTTTCGACCATCCCCACATCGATATCAACATCTGAATCACCTAGTTCTTCAACAGATATCAAATCGACAACCTTTGTTTCCTCGACGTCATCTTCAATGTCATGGTCGCCAAAACCCTCAGAAACCTCTATCTCTTCAGTCTCACAATTGAATAACTCAATTTCTGTCGTCATATCTCCTACCTCAACACCTAAGCAAACATGCAATTCCGAAAGCAATAAATTTATGGCCCGCGATGACATGATGAATCAAATCAATACATTCTGTCAAGAGGCTGCTAAATAAGGCACACAAGATAAAGATAGCGGCTCAATACTCCGTACTTACAACCGAGGTAGCCGCTATGAAGTTGATTTGGCAATTGACTGGCCAGCTGGGATGAATATCACGCATGATATGAAGAACTATTGCTCCAATAACATGACAACAATCATGGATAGTAATTATTCTTTATCATGTTTGCAGGTGTATGAAACTTGCTAATAGTTGACAGCATGTGACTCCGATGCTGCCAGGAACCCATCAAATTGGAAGGCCGGCGGTACACTTCAAATGGACCCAGTTACGTACCGCATCACTCCTCAAAGTAACCAGAATTACACCGCAGGAAAATGTTGGTTTCACCTCGAAGAATTCAAAAGCTTTTCTGGACCAAGCAATGAACAGGTCATCTTTAAAGTGCACATAAGAAACATAACAGATGGTATTGGAAATAATATTTCGGTCATGGGGAATGGAGAAGACGGCTTAAAAGATATTACAAAGGTCGCCGGGGATGGAAATCCTTACGTTTTCAACACCACTTTACCTTTTCCTCTTCTCATTACCCCAGAGCTTAATGGCAATCCATCTGATTACATTCGATTTGTGTATGGAAGCCAGTCTTGGACTACAAGCGTGAACTCTGGGATGCCAAATTGTAGTGTTGGTGGTTGGACTAATCCTGGTACCTCTTTGGATGCAATTTCGGTGAGAGCAGTATCTCTTTATGGTTTCGGATATGGGCTAATATATCAATTTGTCTAGAATCGCAACATGGATTGTTACTTCTATTGTTAGCAGGAAAGCATATGGATAGCTATCTTTGAGTGTTTTAATCTTTGAATTTATTTTTGGTTTTCGAAAGATTCATGAGTAAATGATTTGAAAATCGTGAGAAGCAATGGCAAAAAGACAGGGTGGTAGATTACATGCTGCAAAGATTTCTTCGTATGATAAAAAGAATATTCTACATCCTACCATTTGATTCTAGCTGTAGTTTCCCAACGATTGATCAATAATCTTGCTTAAAACTTGAGTTCGATTGCAGGCCACACATCTTTCGGAGATACCGGGACGACCTCATGAAATTGATACTCCAAACTTACCACTAATCTTTTAGTCTAAGCTCTTTAATCCTCAGTTCATTATTGTTCACGGTTCCGAAAATCTGGAGCAAAAACACAAATTTGGTAATCTGGATCGATTCAATAATGAAAGCTATTGCAACATGTATCACGATGACAATCTTTGAGATAGACTGGATAGTCCAGGGATACAGATTGTTATACTACAGTCAGGACTATTGCAAATTACACACCCCAAATTATACACTGTATGAAGTTTTCCAGCTCCAAGCACACAAAAATCACAAACTACGTACTACACCTCCGCAAGCGAGACCTAGCTCCTTGCTCATTTGCCCCTAAGTACCCCGCCAAAGCCGCTCTACACATCTCCATCTAACCCGTATCTCCATACCACACCATGGAGCTTATTTCTTGCAAGAGCTGAACTTTTGTGGCGCATCCAACCACCCAGTCATTCTGTTCGCAATATCAGTAACATAACTTGGTGTGGCTCCCTCGGCATCGTTCAGATTGCTCTTGTTGACCTCGCCAGAATTGTAACATCTAGCTGCCTCGTAGATGTTTCCATATTGATTGATACATTGAACGAGCCCGTCGCCTTTAGCTGTGCCTTGAGTACCATCAACGATCATTTGGCGGATCGATGCCGCTTGGGCGGAAGCAGATGCGGAGTTACCAACAAATTTTACACCGGCGACAGATTGCATGAGTCCACTGGGATACTGTTAGTGATTTGAGTTTGAAAGATAGCTAACTAAGATAGGAAAGTAAACTAAAACATACGGGTTGTCAGGTTGACTTGGATCTGGGTTCTGGCTAGTATCGATGTTGACACATCCGCTACTTTCTTGTAAGATTGTAGCGTAGATGAATCTTGGATCCACAAAGCTGGCACTAGCGACCGACAAGATTGAGTTATACATGTCATCAATCTGTGCCGGGCTATCACCAGAGCCGAAGGCACCAGTATTGGCACATGATTCTTTGAGATACGTAGTGGAACTATTCCACATGGCATCAAATGACACCCATTGAGAAGATGATGGGAAGGATTGCCAACCACCGGCGTAGCACTTGTAGGTATCTGCACCTTTGCCAACACCAGTGCTAACGCTAGAGTTGGGGTCTTTGTTCCCGGCGCCAGAGGTGAATGCTGCTGGTAGAGTGACTTTTGCGTTGGCTGGTGAGGTAGAACTACCGCGAGCATCCAAGGGAGCTGCAAGTGTGGTCGCGGCGAGAAGCGATGTCGAAATAATCAATCGATTCAAATACATGATGAAATAAATAAGGTGGAAAGAATGACTGGTAGGAAACTAAAAATAAGATTTGTTGAATGAATGTGAAAAAGATGCAGGGAAAGCTGATGGATGCAAAAATACGTCTTAATTTGACCAATATATATACCAAAGACTTCAAATTAAACTTTAGAGTTATATCACAAGAATGCTATCAAATCACCTTGCATGATCCGAAATTAGTAGACATGAGATTCATTTAGCTGCTGGAGATCAGTTACGGTTCCTTCTTGCTGACATTCGTTACATGCTATAGAATCGATTAGCTAATAACGACAAGAAGGAAGCGATGTCTCTCGGCTCAACGAGTGCGTTTAACAATGTTATACTACCTAGGTGATGGAACATTGTGCAATACGAGACGCTATTCTATGTTGGGCGGCTGCTCGTTAGTGTTTTCAATAGTCTGAACTGTAATACAGTTTGGGATTCTAACTTTAATGGTCTGGGAATATTCCTATGGAGCACTTTCTTGAATTGATATACATCCCTGGTATCAAGTCTAAGAAAGGGTCCATGAGGATTTCGTGAAAAGCTATGATACCCCAGTAAAATATCGGCAAGGATGTTGTGGGGGCCAGGAAGAATGCACCATTCAATAACACACCCTGGACTTTCGACAGGTGCATTGAGAGCAATGAGACAGCATTTGAAAATCGAGATTATAAAAGTTACGATGATGGATATAACACAGTGTTTCATCTTTCTTTGATAGCCTGAGTATTCAACAGATACTGATCGAATTGCCTTAGTTCATATCCAATCCGCGTTCTTTATAACTAAATCTGAAGATATGGTTGAGCAAGTAGCTGATATCGTCACAGACAAAAATTTCTTCTTGGCATGACTTCATGCCGTCTGATTTCAGTAACTATTTTGCCTCAATTCTCATGGCAGAATGTAACCTCAAGCTCTGCCGATGCTGATGTAAGAATCCCTCGCTGACGAACGCCCGCAAAATTAAATGAGTATCAACTCCTATCGGCACAATTCAGGGGCAGCGCGTAAAATCTCGAGTCCGTACTCGATATAGTTGCTCAAGGATCGAGTGAATCCGGATGTCATACCCTTAAATGGTGTTGTTCTAGAAAAATACTTGTTCGCTGCTAGGACAGTTTTATTTTTGGGGCCTGATGGCGCTACCTAGGTAACCTTAGTTTGTTCAAGCCACAGAGGCTATTGGACACCAACGCCACAACCCCTAACCACCCGTGGACATTGTCATTTGAAACAATCTTTCCGGAATCTCCCTGTTAAATCAAAATAGCCGCAAAATACAGTTATCAGATACAATTCTAATGGCCATATAATACTGTTTCGAGAACCATATTCGTATGAAATTTTGTCTAGTATATTCAATGTGAAGACCTCGTGACATATAGTTTAGTATGTGAATATCAATGACCAGGCACAATCCTCCTCCGATTGAGTCTCATTTACGTTTTCTAGCTCTATTGTTAGCCCTTCCTATACTCTGGAGCATCATGACAGCTCGATTTAATACATCATTGTTTTCAAAATTGACGACGTTGATTGAGTTATCGAATAGAATGAAAAGGAGAAAGGGGGGAACAAGCGAATGGAAAAAGAAAAGACCCCTTTCAAAGTCTAAATGTATCTCGAATCACCTACTTTGATGAAATTGACGAAACTAACGTAACTGAAATCATATTTAATGAAACCATATATAACGTGTTTTATCAGTAAGTGGGTTATATCAATAAGTGGATCACTTTCACCTCAATTTATTCTTTTCTCTTTTAATATATATTTTATTAACAATTTATAATAAATCTGAATAATCAAGAAGCCCATATATTCCTTGTTATTAAAGTTATTCAAAAAAACAAAAAAATAAGTATTTGAAAAGCTGTGAAGATATATAATATCCCGAATACAATATTATAGTATAGAATCAATAATTCTATTCCTTATTCCAAATATTAATCTAAATCTAATAATCTTTTAGAATTAGAAAAGAATATTATTTCTGAATATATAATTAATATAGATATAAAAGGATTTTTATCTAAATTAAGAAATATAGAAAATATAATAAATTATATTTTCAAATTGAGGAGTGCAAATTATATTGAGAAGCTTTGAGTGTATTGATTTATAAAGTATTGAATCGAATTAAAGATATGTTTTAGTTATGTTTATAATTTTCAAAGAACTTTTTATAAAGATTTTAAATTTATTGAAGAATAGTTTTGATTGATTATAAATATATGAGCGAAATATAGTATTTTGAATAACGATTTTTATAATTTCGATAAAATAGGTTTTATAATAGATATAATATATTTCAGAATAATAGTAATTAATATTAAATGAAATAACAGAAGCAAGGTAATATAACTAGACAATAGAGAATGGACTATAATAATTATATATAGCAATAGAAAAAGTAAAATTATACCCCCATTTCTAATAATTCAAGAATAAGTTTATTTTTCTAATTAATATATCAAAACTGATTTTCCTATGGATTGGGTTATTAAATCTATATCTAATAAATGAATAAATAATAAAACAAATTTAGAATAATTGAAATACTTTAATAAATATATTAAAAATTAAAGAAAAAATAAATATTGAATATTAATACTAAATAAGTATAAAAGCTATAAATCAAAAGCTTTTCAAATATATTATAAAAAGAATAATATTATATATTTAAGTTTATTATTGTATTTAAGTTATTTAATTCAATTATTTGATATAAACTATTTTAATAATCTGAAATATTTATATAATAATCAAATTAATGAATTTATTAAAGTATATATCAATTATATTTTGAAGATTGAATTCTTTATAGTTTTTAAAACTATATATAAAGAATCAATTACTTTTTAAAATATAAAATCAGAATTTCAAAAAATAAATTTAATTCTATTTAATCCTGAAACTATATTCTCGAAATTAGATATTCGAATTTATATATTTATTTTTCTCTTTTTTAATCTAAATCAATAAATCTTTTAAACTCCTTATAATTCAATTAAAGCTTTTTTTCAATCAATATTAATTAAATTTCAAATAATTTATTATTAATTAAATTCTTTTATATTTATATTTAAGATTATATTAATTCTAATTAAAAATATAAAGAAATTAACTTATAAGAATATACTTTTAAATATAGAGATTTATATATTTTAAATAATAAATGAAATATTAAATAAATATTAATATATAAAAAAAATCTAATTATATTAAAAAAAAGTATTTATTAAATAAAAGGCTTTTAATATATTATTTCAATAAAAGATTATATCACGGAGGGATAGCTATGTCGATTGGTCACTCTGATCATATAATAGGTATGTATAGTGATAATAAACTAGATTGACTTGAGGTATGATCATAAGGATCATACCTACCTTATATACCTTGATTGGGCGATGGAATCGCCTAATTAGGTATTAGGGTTCACAAATGAAATGGGATAAGAGTTGATATGGTGATCATGGAGTAGGCAATTCTAAGGAGTGCCTTGTTGAATCACGTGTTGTTGCACAGGACCGTGAATTCCGTGACAGATTAATATTCAAATTCAATACAATAAATATCAAAAAAAAAGAAATCCTAATAAAAAAATATTTTTTAATTAATATTATAATAAATATAGAAAGACAGATTATAATATAAGAATCTATTAAAATAATATAATAGATTCTAGATTATTAGAATCTTTATAGTTTCAATCAATTGATATTATTATTATTGAATAATATGGTTTTGAATAAATAAATTGAAATGAAAGTGATCCACTCACTAATATAACCCACTCACTGATAAAACACGTTAACTTATTTTTGAATAGCTTTAATTAACGAATTGACGAGTTGAAAATGAAAAGGTTGAAAAGAAGTAAGTAATCGAATAATTAACCACTTGAAATAAACGATTGGTCTCTACATGCTCAATCAAAATAAGACATAGGAATTAAGTAGTTTTTCAAAGGACTTCTTTAATGAATTATAAAATTGTCTTAAAGTAGATACTACAGTTTGAGAAGACAGACCAAACGAACATTTGGGCTTCGTTCATATTGATACTCTGGATTATATATATTTAACATGTCGTAGAAAAGAGATTCAAATTATCAAAATCCCTTTAGATGGTATTCATTTTCCGCCTCTTATTTCGGTTATATAAGTCGCACACCCCACTTTTGAGCCACCCCTCTTTTGAGCCACCTCATAAATCTCACCGCTCTAACTAATCATCTCTCTTTAATCTTCAATAATTCAACAACCATTTAATCAATTGATTTTAGATCTTAATATATTATTTATTATCTTATAAGAAATGATTATACCGAAAATAATATTGCTATAACACTTAATACAATAACAAAAAGTATAGCTATTCATAAAGCTGATTTAGAATATAAAGTATCTTATACTACTCTTCAGAATTATATAAAAGGTTATCTCTCTTATCAAAAAGATACTAAAAATATGCAAAAGATAGCTTCAAATCAGAAAAAAATATTAACAAAATGAATATTAATCCAAAAAGCCCTAAACACTAACCCTACACACCAGCAAATATAAGAAATCGATGAAAGCCTCCTTAAAATAAGAAGAAGTGAATTTACACTTGGAAAACGATGAATATCTAACTTTTTACATAGAAACCCTATAATTCGAATTAAAAAACAACTTAGAATTGATAATCAACATATTTCAAATACTACTACTGAAATTATTAATAAGTTCTTCGAAAAGTTGAATTTACCGGCTATTATGTATATTAAGCTAAAAAACAGATAGAATATAGATGAAACTAGTATTATAGAAGATTAAAATTTAAATAATATAATACTTGAGAATACTGAGCAATATTTTATTCAAAAAAAGCAATCGGATACAAAAAGCTAGACCTTTTTTATTGAGTATATTTCAGTTATAGGAAAAGCATTCTTACCCCTTATTATATATAAGAGTAAAAATATTCAACAACAATAGTTCTTTATAAAACTTGATAATTATAAAGATTGGAAATTCTATATTATAGAAAATGGATGGATTACCAATAAAACAGATCTAGTATAGCTAAAAAAGGTTTTTATTCCTCAAATAGCCCCCTCTGATCCAAAAAAGACTAGATTATTTGTTTTGAATAAATATATAAGTTATGAAATTACTTAATTTATACTTGAATACTTTAAAAACAATATATATTTCTTATTTCTATTATTATATATATCATATATATTACAATTTTTTGATTTATTAGTTTTTTTTCTCTTAAAAAACAAATATCAATATAAACTTAATAAATTAGATTTATTATCAGATTTTACATCTATTAGCAAAAGGAATTTTTTTATATATTATTATAAAGCAAGATTAACTAATTTAATATCAAATAATATCATTTCAGAATAAAAAGTTTCAGGTTTATAATCTCTAAATTATACTAAACCTATTATATTAAGATTATTACTTGAAAACAATAATAAGGAGATTGTAAATATAAATCTAATTTTAGATAATAATCTAGTGCTTCAATAAAGTATAGATTTGTCTTTTATTTAATAGAAAACATTTCAAAAAGTAAACAATATATATAGATATACTTTAATAATAGAATCTGAAAAGGAAATAGATTTTTATACTTATCGATTATTATTTCAAAAGATTCAAAAGACTTTTGATATTAAGAACTATGAAATTATAAATTCTAAACATCAAATAAAGGAATTAGAATACAAATTAGAAAATATTATATCTAAAAAAAAAAGGAAGATTTTTATTAATCCAAATTTGAAGTTTTCAGGGATTAATGCTATATATCAAATTCAAATCGAAGCTAATGATTATGAAATTAATATAAAGGACTTTAATAATATATATGAAATTGATACTATAGGAGATTGTATTGAGATTAGATAGTTATTGAATTATTGAAGTTTGAAAGTTGTATATAGATATTTTATAAGGTGGCCCAAAAGGGAGGTGGCCCAAAAGTGGGGTGTGCGACTTAGAGTTAATTTTGATTTAGAGGCAATCGAATTATTCTATCAATAATTTGATTATAATTTTCTTAGTTTTATAGATCTCTCTCCGAGGTGTATTGATCTTGACAGCGATTGCTTACAATAAAGGAGGGAAAACATATGGTTAAACCTCCTACTTTGAGAAAACTTGAAATTTTCTATCAATAGTTTTATACTTAGATGGATTTAATGATTCCAGCTTTACAAGTAAGGTGTTTTGTTGAGTACATTATTACTTTTTCAATTATATCATTAATTTGCTTAGAGTTGTTTATTCGATTGAAAGAATCTCATTGAATTTTGTATATGTGTTTGATTTGTATCCTTCCTTAAGAGGATTCACTTGGTTTCACGTCGCTTCATACCGTAACTTTTTCTTCAAGCGCCATGAATCACTTTCAAGAACAAACCAAATTATTGCAGCAAAAATGCTCTTTTTGTGATAATGACCTCGGGATATAGAATGAATAGATTACAACGGGCAGAATGATTCAGTGTAGGCAATAGTATTTCCCGTATTTCGTATACGGGTTAGTTTAGTAATGCGTATCGAATTTTTTCGAAATATATACGTATATAGTACAGAATTCAATACCACTGAAAGTATTCAATATCACTTAGTCATTCAATACTATTAGCAATATACTGAAATACTGGAATCCAATATAAAATATATATTCCTATCCAAATTAGGCTAGAAATAAGGGATTCCTATTCATATTGGGTAATAAAATTCCATTCCTCATTTCAAATTAAATAGAGATCCCTTATTTTCAGTTTAATTCGGATAGGAATGTATGTTTTATATTGTATTCCAGTATTTCAGTATATTTCAGTATATTGCTAATATTCTTTAGGTATATAAATATATTTAAAAGTGGTATAACCTCCTTTCTATATATATTAGCTGCAATATTAATATACTAATACACGCCACAGTTTCACTGTAGTATACTATTGCCTACACTGGAATGATTTGTGATGGCGGCTTCTAAGACCTTAGCTTTGGGGTTTGATTCGAACTTGAATTATCATGCTGACTACGAAAAGCTGTCCTCAAATACAACCTTCATCAGAGATCCATTATTCGATTTCATCATTAAGAGTCTCTAGAGTGGTCACAAGGAGGTCTTTTTTGCATGGAGATATTCTTTTCAACAAAAACCGATTTTATCAACACTGACCTTACCAACTCTTCCACGTTCTTTCTCAAACAGACCAAATATTGCATATAGTATAGACCATGTTCTTCGTCAGTCATCCAACTGGTTGCGACAAAGTCAAGACTGCCTCGAGTAAGACTAACTGGAAGCTTCCTCAATTTGGCGCTAAGGTCGGAGACACCGCAGCTGCATCAGCAGCTTGTGGCTTACTGTTAGGATGGGTTTTCGATCGCTACAAAAGTCATATTCAAGTGGACATTTCAATAAACCATAGATTTTGAATAGAATAGCTTGAAGCCTAAGTTACCCAGGCATTCTACAAATCCACTTGTCCGCCTTCTCCTCGGCCACATCTACTAGCCATCTTGCCAAGGCCCCTATCTTCTGATCCATAGCCCAGTCTCTTTACCCAACGGCACCCACAAAGTCTTTACCACCTTCCCTATCGTCTTTCCCGCTCATGATATACGGTCAAATGATGTAAGTCTACATTTTTTTGGCTATATCGTAATTCGCAATACAAAATGCTGATGTGAATATCCGTGCGTCCACAAGTATTGTCATCAGAAATCGTTTGTGTATACATATGTGAGCATAGGTGGGTGAGCGTTACTTTATCGTATATATTGAAATCTTGTTGCGGACTGTATGCACTTGCTAACTTTTTGTTAGGAATTAGGCATTGAACAATACTGAACAGCACATGCAAGAGACGCTTCTCGGCACAAGTGATAATATCAGAATGGATAGATGCATCAATCGCTGTTGGTATACGACATATGCAGACGTGCATTTTCAAAACAACACCCTAATGGTTACCCCTCTCGTATATGTTCATGTTTGCTGGTCACACATGCGAGGCAGTGAAGATCTTCTCTAAATTTTGACATCTTCAATTTCGGCATCTCCGTGAGACTGTTATCTTTCACGCCTCTCTCCACTCTTGATAGCAGCGATGCTATCGGCTACCCCGAAAACACCTGCCCGCTCACTTGAAAGATACATATCCTTATGGTTCCGGCTCCATTTGCAATGGAAGCACCTTTGTGAAGTCAGTGATACTCTGTTTACATGAAGATGAAGAAGTATTACTCCCAAAGAGTCCAGCAATGGAGCTAAATGTGATGAGCGTAGCGATATAGAATCCTACAATAAAACCTCATACTCTCATTCTCAATATTCGATTTAATATGGTTTTCCCCACAGGAATCGTATGTACGGCTTTTGTGGTCTCACAGGGTCTGGATGTCATCTTGCAGGGTTGATAAAAGAATGCTTATTTCCCATCAAGAAGATCCACCAATTAAGCGCCAATGTCAAATGGATGGATTTCGGTGTATAATGCGATTGGGAAATAACATGCCATGCGGCTGAATCGACGGATTCCGTCACCCACACGGCATTTTCATGTTGGGGTCTAAAACAGTATCTTATGCTCTCAAAAAGTTTGTTGGAAGCTAGCAAGGATTCATAATTTAAGCTCATCGTAAATTAAAATTACGAAGATAAACAAAACCACCTGGGTATTTGATTTGTTATTCAATAAATTATTGATCAAATGCTGTTTTTCGAGGCAGTTCATCCCATTAAAAGGGAAGCCACTTAACTCTAAAATAACCTTAAAGTAATTATCCTTGCTAGCGTTGGACGAATTCCTCGAAGGAATATGGTGAATAAGCTTCATGGGCCATGGTGTTGCATATTTTGAAACTCAAGGGGCGGCTGGGATTTTCTTCACATGATAAAACGTCTTGGTGAACTGGAGGGGTAACTACATATACTGTGATTGATTTATTGAAAGTCTAGGCACTTCATCTATCATCTCACTTGCTCGATTACTCTCATCTCATCTTGTTTTTTAGAAGGTTTTTGGTTTAAACTCATAAACCAACAGTCTTTACATCTAGATCCCACCATGAAATCATTCTCTACCTCTCTTCTTTCCGGCGCAGCCATTTTGTCGGCAGTGTCAGCCTTAGCTACTCCGCAATTATCTGTTGAAAAACGAGGTGATATATTCCTATTCTTCGTAAAACTCATGACTAACATCCATCAGCTCCAATTGATGGCCTCCCTTCCGGTGGAGTAGTTTCCAACGGCGTGGCCTTTGGATTTCTTCCTTCAGATGGGTACCAAGTGAAATCTCCAGCCTATACAATGGCACAACTAAACAGCAAGCTCGGCGGAAAAGCCAGTACTTATGGATGGTATGCGCAGATAACATCTAGTACATTTACTGGATCTCAACTCCTTCAACGTCTAGATGATGTCGTTGCTTCTGGTGCTGTGTTCCAACCAGCGGTCATGCCGACTATTCCATTTAGTCAGGTAACTAGTAGTGTGGCTAATCAGGTTGCGAGTGTATTGGAACAATTCACTGCGAAGGGTGTAGAAGTTTGGTTGAGATTTGGTCATGAGATGAATTACTACGTTGTTAGTATAACTCATCCCAAACTTTACTATCATCATGACTAACATGGGATTAGACGGATGGTACATATCATGGAACGGCGGCCGAGTTTGTCACTGCTTGGAAGAATATTCATGCAGCTGTTTCCTCCAATCCCAAGATCAAAATGTTCTGGTCTCCCAATGTGGACACTTCATCTGCTCCGGTCGCGCCATACTGGCCAGGCCCGTCTTACGTCGATGTAGTAGGCGTCGATTGCTACCCCAGTTCATCATCACCACTCTCTTCCTCCGCATTCTCAAACTGCTACGGCAATTTCTACAAAACCTACTCCGCTGCTTATAACATTCCATTTGCCATTGGTGAAACAGGCTACGCTGGATCTTCTGGAAATGCTGCGTGGATCAGCCAATTGGTGAATCAAGACATGTGCTCATATCCAAACTACATTGCAGCGTCATGGTTCGAGTATAACAAAGAAGAAAACTTCTTGATTATGGAAGGAAGTTCATCAGTTTTGTCTTCTGCCCAACAGTTGCTCTTACACAATACGAAAACGGGCTGCACTACCACTGGGAGCACACCAACTGCCAGCGCTACTACTACTAAGGCTCCCAGTCAAACCGGAGCTTGTACTTGGGGCTGCAATGGATGGGATTGCAGCGCAAGCAGTCCGTGCAACGCTGACTATACTTGCGTGAGTGGTTATTGCCGTCAAACCGAAGCTTGTACTTGGGGTTGCGAAGGATGGGATTGCAGCGCAAGCAGTCCGTGCAACGCTGACTATACTTGCGTGAGTGGTTATTGCCATTAAACAATGGTCTTCAAAAGGACCATACACGGTAGCACAGTAAATCTGCATCCCGAGTCCGGAGCGCGTCTCAAGAATTTTTGCAACAATAGATATATAAATCAATAAAGCATCCACTCTTTCACAAATAAGTTATCTTCTCACAACTTACTCTGCAGCTTTCTGTCTCTTTTCAATCTCTAGGAGCTGTCTGGCCAAATCCACAAAAGTCTCCTCCTTACTTCTGAATTTCAAACCCAACACCTTTCCAGCCTTCTCGCTACTACATACAAAAGAGCCATCCTCTAATCCTTTGTCACCGGGGACGCCTTTTGGTGTTCTTTCTTCCAATTCTGGGATATTCTTGCGAAGAATATCACTGATATTTTGGGATGATATTTGACCTTCACAAACAATGAAACGTTGTCCCGAGGCTTCTTGAAGAGTTGCAGCGAGGACATGAGCTTCTGCTAGGTCCTGGAATTTTTTAGATGTTTAGGCTTTTCGAAGGAGAGGGGATATACTTACACGAACATCAGTGAATGCATGGAGGCCGTCTAGTCACATCAGCTTCTATTTTCACAATCATCTTGTTATTGAAGAAACTCACTTGGAGGTAGCTCAGCATCCTTAGATGAATTCACCAGTCCAGTATAGATCCTCAAGTTTGATTGATTCAGATCCTTTGTACTTTGAATTGTATGTCTCAACGGTCCGTAAACCATCGGAGGAGTTAATGTCACCAAATCAAAATTTGGTTTCTCTTTTTCCACGAAGTCCCATGCTGAATAGCAATTATTAGTATTCATCCACCATCACAATTTCCCAGTAACAAAAATCTTACAAGCCAATTCCGCAAACTTTTTGCTAGCCTGATACGCATGATTCGGCGTCCCTTCCAATGCACTCTCCCATGTAGTAGGATTCCAATCCTCCTCCGTATAGACTTTTTGCGGCTGGCTAACAACCTCCTCCGTAAAATTAATAATCGCAGCACAGCTACTTGTGACCACAACTCTCTTTACCTCTGGTGCATTTTTCTTCACACTTTCCAAGACACCCATTGTTCCTCTGATTGCCGGATCAAGAAATTCACGATTATCCGTGATAGCCTTATATAGAAATGGAGAAGCAGTATGTATCACGACATCGAAAGAAGGATCGGATTTGACCACCTCGTCGAAAGCTCCGGGGGCGGTGATATCGGGAACGATTCCAAAGTCAAGATGGGATTTGTAGGCAGGGAAATCGGAGGAAATTCGTTCGGCTTTGGATTCAGAGCGAATTATGGCGCGGACGAAGTGGCCTTGCCTAAGGAGGTGGTCGAGGACCCATGAGCCGACGAAGCCATTTGCGCCGGTGAGGAGAATACGCTTGGACATTTGGCCAACGTGAGGATGTCAATGGTATTGAATTGGAATTCGAATTGCTGCCACGAGAAATATATGAATAGAGCTGAGGGAAAGGAGCTTTATACATGATTATTCTGTCTGATCTTCCTCCACGGAACCACCTGAATCGCATGGTATGGATCTAGTGTGGAAGATATTGTGTCCGGAGGTGCTTTGAGATGCAAAGTGATTACTAAGATACTACGTGAAATATCACAGTATTAGCCCCAGTTCGAGGAGCTCCCCCACTTGCTTTTATCTCTTCAATTCTTCAATTTAAAGCCTTCAAAGGTAAATCATGTTCAATCCCTATCAGATGTAAGTGAATTGAACTCAGTTCAAAAGATTCAAGAGCTTTGCTCGTTCTCTATTCGCTTTCCCTTATATCTGTTGAATCGATCAGCTGATCAATATAACAGTATATCCTCAATCTTGCCAGTAATTATAATAATAGTAATATCGAACTCGGCTGAAAGGGCCGCAAAATCCAACTGTAGAACTAGAAAGCTTATAAACGCCCCCAGGGAGAGGCTCAAGTAAGAAGGGGATCGTGCGTAGTCGTACAATCTTTTAGCATTCATATTTGGAAGAGAAGAAAAGTGGCATATTGTGCCTAAGATTTTAGAAATTGGCATCGTATGGACCATGTTCCACAGTAAAGATGATTACAGACGATTAATAATCACGAGTTTGTGAAACTAGTGGATAAGGCAAGACGCGGGGGCAGCTAGAGCTTAGCATATGCTCGGGATCGCGAGTCATTGCAGAATTTAGTATCCTTTCCATACATAAATTTGGTGTTTGACGAACCAATCTAAGGACAGGCTTCACCTAAAGACTGGCCTCGTCGTTGCTGGTGTTAGGATAGTATTTGCATTATGTTGCAGAGTTATAGACATGACAAAGCAGCTTGCGTCTAGATGACAGAACATGGATGGAAGCATTATTGTTCCTCATTTTTTTGACACCCATATATATGATAATCGTTCTCGGTTGCGATTTGAGATTGCCGTTAGCATTTTACATGGTGTGGGGTTAGAGCGATTGACGGATTATCCCCTGGATGTAAGGTGTGTTTTTAGTAAAAATCAAGAGATTTATCATCACGCCACGCAAACCCCTGCGCAGTGACCAGTTCTGCCAGTCAAGATTGTCAACAACCAGAGTTCCTAACGCGTCTCGAGCGCGCCCGAAGACATTTGCAAAGCATTAGACGATGAAGAAATATGACTTCGACTGACAATTGCTACACAACATTTGCACTTGGCTCAGAAATGGTTAAAACAATTCAAAACTGACAGTTTCCCTGAGATTGTCGTAATCTAAGAGTGATTATATGTATCTGTTCTGGGTACCATTGATTGCTGAGAAGGCTATCAATATCCGAGGAAGAAATGGAAACTCTAGTTGGTTTTTCATATGCATAAATCAGGTTCCTTTGATTCATGCCTGTTTGTATCCTCCTGCCCTTGCCCCCTTCCCTACAGAAGTCAATTAAGCGGTGGTTGCCTAGAAAGATAAATTAGCAAGCTGCAACCAACAGTTGGGGATACTAGCTACATAAAGACAGCTCTTTTCTTTTTCTTTTTCTGCCTCAATGTTTGAAGTACATCCTATCTCAAGTCATGACAGGAACTTTCAATGCGAATGCTGACACCATGGGTATCTTGTCGCTCCCTGAAGAAATGCACACTGCGTTGGGGGAACACCTTGATGTTAAGACTTTTGCATGTCTGGTGCGCGTTTGTCGTGACTTTCGGGATATACTTACGCCAATGCTATATTCCCAATGGTATTCGGAATTGATACTTGATGGACCGAGGAAGCCGGATATGCCTCCTTTACCGTCCAACATCTCGCTGGCGAAGGAAGTGGAAATCAGAATTGATGGCGAATTTCGCGATTGGGATGAAGCTGATTTTGAGGAGGATTCAGAAGATGAGGAAGTGCAGCTTTATCGCGAGGAACGTATCATACAGCTCAGAAAAGCATGTACAGATCATATGACGCGAATCGTGGAACTGGGGGCAGGCGTTCAGACTTTGAAGTATGCTAAGTATTTTCTTTGATATTTCCTTTTCATGTTGAAGTAGCCAATCATACAGACTAACAGACTCTGTCAGGCTGATCGACAATGCAAACGATGATACTTTGTTGCATGCCTTCACAGAAGAAGGCTTTCGAAAAGCCTTGCAGGCATGTACAAAGCTTAAAAAACTTCGGATAAAGGGCTGTCTAAATAGCACAACTATGTTACAACAGTTTCAAAATCTGTCATTTCTTGAGATTCAAGATTTTTGCGACGAAACAAACGGAATAGAAGATATGGCAAAACTGTTGTCCAGATGTCCCCACCTCAAGGTTCTGATACTTGGACCTACAGACTATGGAAGTTCGTTTGAGCCGTATAATTCACACGGCAGATTGAGACGAGGCAGCAAGTATATTCTGGAATATTTGTGTGATTATTACCACACCATATGTGCAGCAAAACCTTTGCAGCTGCGTCGACTTGTTCTTCCTGCCGATTTAATCCCTGGCAAGCCTGCGTCTGAAAGAATTGATAACTATCTAGAGCAATTGACCAATACATCATTCATTACCGATCTGGGATTCTTCAATGGTTTGGTCGCAGAAGATTCCAGCAACAGCACCGCTCAATTCTGCGACATCGACTACACGCTCCTTGAGAATGTGAGTTCCTTGCGCAGTCTTAAGGTTACTCGTATCGATAGCGCACTCAGAGCCTGAATGGATGATGAGGCAAGAAATTTTGCCGATCTTCGGAAGCTCGCAGTTACTCAGCTTTATAGCATGTATGACTCTATTGGATGAGTTCAACACGCTGGACCTTCCACGGTCATCTGAGCTGTCGATCAGAGAAGTAACTAATGTACCAAACACCCCCAATCTCCTAACGCCAGTTTTAGAAAAGCCTCCAGGGTATGATGCGCTAGCTCCTTATACGATTCTTGATAGACTTCCAGGCCATGGAAGAGGTCTCACTAAGCTCGGACTCTATCTAGATTTTGCTACTCAATGGGTATGTCTTTTGCAATTTATCCTATACCAAATGTGACTAATTATCACCTTGCCATGGCTTATGTTAACTTTATCATAGGACAATTTTTCAATGCATCTATCCAACATGAATTCCCTTACATATTTATGCATAGGTCAGCGTTGCAGCAGTACCGACGGCCTTCCGGGTCCTAATCCAGACCCCTTCGTATCGCCTCATGATGCATTGTGCTACATAAAGCTAATTTCCGCGCTATGTCCTTCACTACGGTATGTGAAAATTGCATATCGTGCATGGAAGATTGATGCTGGGTCGCAGGCATCTACAGTTAAATTGGACGAAAATGATGAGTTCTTTGAAGAGTGTTGGCAATGGCGCGGTTGAGGGGATAGTACGAGTTGGTGGAGTTGAGTGCTTAAGGAGAAATTGGCGAATGAACCATGGTGATTTGGTGGCATTTTCCACTTGTCCAATCTTCCCTAAGCTCGTCTCCTAGACACATAGACTCAGATTAATCGTGGAGCACAAGGCTTTGCAGCTCCATGCAAAAGCACAATTTTGGGGGTTATTATTTTTCTTTCTTTCACATACCGACCACAGTAATCGATCGATTTTTCTGAGCATTGGCTTCTAGACGCTGCACTCACCTAATCACGTTGCGCTCCTGGAAGATTTCGTAGTATCTCCCAAAGAGATGCACATTTCAGTAGATGGATACATGGTCCCTAATTTCATTTTAAAGCGTTGTTCTAAGTAAGGCCTCGATGGTGTTTCCCTTGCACACGTGTTCTCGAAACTTTACACCTAATTCCTCACTTGATATTATACTGGCACGAACTATGATCACATCATCACAGTGGTCTATCAGAATGATGGAAGTTTGTTCAATCATTAACTTTTGAGCTATAACTACATAGATGTGTAGACCAATACCAAAATAGCTCTCACAGAAAGCAGTTCGCTTTTCTTTCCTTAGTCCAGCGTCCGAAATTTTGCGCTACAATTGCTTTCAAGATACACGCCTTCGTACGAAAATCAGAATATATTCGGAGACATTTTCTAGTCCTAGTTCAAGTGTTGAATGGAGCTTCATTAAAGACCACTATAGCCTCAACTTGGACAGCGAGTGTATTGATCTTAGCTAGGTTTGCGTTAACAATGACCGTCCTGTGTCGTGTCGGATTGTTATCCAACACCCTTTGCCAGCCTGCCCTCAGTAAATTGAACCTTCCGTAAGTTGGATCAGTCAAATAATTATAATGGTGATTCCTTATTCGCTTCGCCAAAAATTTGATGTATTCGTCCCAGAGATCCGCCAAGTGTACGGTTTGCGCTGCGGGTAAGGGAGCACTGTTGTATAGGGTGTCAAATTCTGTCAAAGCTGTGTGAATGCCTTGATGAACTTCTCCCATAAGTGCCTGTATGTTTGGGTCATTTATGTAATTAAAAACAGCCAGGCCCTATTTAACATATATGTCAGTACATGATTTTCTACTATATGTACGTCAAAATATCGAATCAAGAATTAGTCAGAAACTCGCCGAACGTAGGAGACTTAAAGCACTTTCTGTATTTCGCGTGGTAGGATTGTTAGCATATCGGTTGAAGGTTGGATTAGCATTGGTGTTCACTATAGCCCCCCAAACTCGTGTTTTCACATTGTTCAAGGATGCTTGTAGGTTTGGCATGACCCTAGGTACTGCAGTGGAACCCAGCGCATTGCCCAGATTTCCGAATAGCGAGTTATTGTTCAATTGTTGTCCTGCCAAGCCTGGCCACTGATTGTACGGAAGGTTCATGTAATCGTTGATTACCGCAAACGGAACAGTTCCCAGGTCAAGAGGAACAGTCTGTTCACCTTGTCCATCTTCAAGATCTATCCGGGGATTTTGAACAAATTCCATGAAGTTCCTTATTGTCACCCGCTCTATTATATGCTCTGAATGAACCGGAACTCCCCCTCTGCCGATAGGTGCCATGTTGATCAAAGTCGTGTTAGTACAATCCCTATTTGCAAGTGCATAAGCATGCGGATCTCCACCGCTGGCTCGCAGACTCTGTCCAAAAAGGCCATTGGGATAGGTAGCCGATGTGAAAGTTGTTCTCTGTGCTGAGTTGGCATAGTTTACAATTATGTAATCAACCGCCGGTCCTGAGTGATCGGTTCTGGTGCTCAGCGCAAGCCAGACATATTCCGTCTCATTTCTGTCTGGGTCGTCGAGCAGTTCTGGGTCGATACTCGTCAGATTGTAGGGGCAGCTGAATGTAACACTCCCGATTGTTCCATTTCTGCAAATTTCAAGGGCCTGCTCTGGTGTGTAAGGAGAGTTCCAAGGCAAAGCGCCTGGCGAAACTCCCACAGTAACACGAATCACTGCAGTGGATACAGTCTGACCGAGGACGCTGCTCTGACAACACAGCTCATTAAACTCAGATTCCGAGATTGTTGCTTCGATAGCATCTCCTACAAACTCTGCCCCTTGTACGGGTGTTAAATCGACTTTGTCGAATGAAGTCGTGAGACCAGTGTCTGAATCAGGGTCAAAATAAGCCTCGGCTCCTATTCCAAGTTCTGACAATTTCACTGGGCCCAAATCATAGCCGGAAGCTCTGTTGGTCAATCGCGAAGAGTTAGAAGAGATGCCTTGATATACTCTATGGCCTACTACATTCTCATTATGCATGAAATGAAGTTCGTGATAAATGCCATTGTATGTTCCGTTTCCCACCGAAGTCCAAGTGTTGGGTGGGGTACCATTTAGAAGCATACATTTCCTTGTGCAGCCATCGATAGGTTCCCATTCTGAGTGGCTTTGGAAATGATGCTTCCCGGGAAGGCTCCGTAATCAGGATGTAGATATTTTGCCATCGTTCTCAGATATTGCGTATATTAAGAACTATAACAATGGACAAATTTAGTATATTGCGATGAGTGATTCAAGACTCAAACAAGAATTGAGATAAGAGAAAATATATATTTGAACTTGGGAGGAACAAAATAAGGAACGGAGGTTTCTCACTGAAACAGATGCAGCAACGCATCCAAGAGTATCTCCGTCAACCCCTGGGGCATACTCTCCTGATATTGAGCTGCAGTCTATATCTCCCCAAGCTATTGGTGTACCTATCAAGTTGATGTTAAGTGTTAGATCGGAGGGCTCAGGTGTATCGTACAAGAAGCCATCGCCAGCGCTGTAAGTTATACTTGTGTCGAATGGAACCAAGTCGTCCTCTGATGGAAAATCAAGTGATATGTCTGCGTCAACAACTTCGTCGTAAGAGCAGGCGCCATTTGGACAATATCCTGATTGATCGAAGATTAGCTATGGTGTTCCAAAGAAGGCGAGCAGGGAGAATTAGAATTACACAGAGTCAAAGCCGCAGTATTAATATGAAATGTGAAATGTGAGTTTAGGGTTAAAGAAATATCAAGGAAATGATTTGCTAACCATGACTGCAAGTAAAATTGCAAAGGGGATCATAAGTGGTGGAGTCCAGCCCGAGTGCCCCAAGCCCTGTAACGCCGAGTATTGCAGAAGGGGGGGGGGAACCTCAGTACCATAAGTAAGACAAGTAAATGGGTCTGGGCAGAAATTGAATCCACAACTATATCCGCAAAGTCCGCCAAAGTTGCCTTCACCAGAACCTGACGTACAGGCTAAATTGGAAGCACAAACATCTGGGCAATGACCACGACTGCAAGCGAATGTACAGAGATCATTATATGCTAATATGCCTGTAATCAGAACAAAGATGGCTGTTATATCACCCACTTGTGGTGGAGGATCAATCAAATCACCTTGTGTATTACAAGTGCATGAAGAAATGGGACAATAACCATACAGTGCTGGTCCAGCCCCAATCGATGACCAGTCGGGAACAAAGAAGCATCCAGTTTGGGCCTTGATATCCACCCAGTCTCCAGAGGACTCTGGACCCTCAAAAGTAGAAACGAATGGTTGTCCATTGTAATGATAATATGAACCATCCGACGCATGGTTTTGGATGAATTGGATGACATCGGCCTTAGGCCATGGTCCATTTCCAGCATACTCAAAAGAATAAAACAACTTGAAGCCTACACTATCAGCAGCAGCAAAAGCCAACGATACTTGTCTTACATTATCAACCCAGCCATAAGCCATGTTGAGTGCAAATGCGTCGATGTGGTAGTCCATTGCAGTCTGTATATTTATCTCCCAATCGCTCTGGGTAAAGTATTGCGTGTTTCCAACCTATCATGGTGTCAGTTTCATCACCGGAAAGCTGCAGCAATATTGTAACATATACCATGAAGTAGGAAAAGACCGCAGCTGCTCGCGCCTGGTATGGGGCAAGCAGCACGCTGAAGATATGTAGCCATCTCATTATGAATAAAGAGTGCCAAATTTTTAGTTGTAAAGAAACTTTGTTCGACTCGGCGTACGCCTGTAATTGCTCGAATAATCATGGACGAAGTATGCTTGTGAGAAAAGCACGAAGAAATCATGCTTGGTTATATACTTCTCCAGATCGGAAACTGTGACTGCAAGTGACAAATAATCAAACACCTCCACCCCGGTGGATAAGTGATAGGGTGAAGCCCAACTCATGGATCATAGCATCTTGGATGGGTTCATGCATTGAATTGATTATGTTGGGTTTATGTTGGCATCACCTTGATTTGACTCCTGAGAGAGCATGGTCTCATTTGCAGCGACGCTTCTGCCTACCTAGTCACCTACACTCAAATTTCACAAATTTGATCCGATCGGTTTATGATTTCCTAGTCTCATTGAATAGTAGATGCTTGGTTCTGAGGTTCTTCGCGACTATTCCTACGGTGGGTACATAGATTCAAGTGAAATACTATGATATGCTAATAATTTTGTATGTGGTGACTAACCGCATGTTTCAAGATCTAATTCAATCACTCAGCCTATATTGAGCAAATAGCATGTGAATATAGCCAGGCACCCACAGCTGATGAATATTAGAAGTTTTGAGAAATGAGATATATTGGAGAATTGCAAATGCAAAATGCAAGGAAGTTCTTTACCCTAGCAAAATGAACTATTGGAAATGGCATGCTGTCAGGGCTATCATGCCCTGCTATGTAGATTCTTTCACGCGCTTGTGAGTCGCAATACTTAACAGCGATATTTTCGGGATTAAGATAGTGTTTAGGATGGGCCGCAAGAACTTAGGCGCTTGTCACATGTGGCCACTAGCATCACAATTTTGTATTTGAGAGGATACGTCTTCTCGACACCTGCTCCTGATACCTATCACATCTTATATAAGACGTGAACCCACGGCAACTATGTATACTTCGGGTTGAAATATAATGATAAAACTGAGAATTTGAAATGGATAGATTGTACCTATAGAACTCAGGAATTCATGTGCCATTTTATTTCGATATCACCGACAGTCCTTATCAACCTGGTCGTCCCATTTTCAGTATATCTGTCTCGCTGGTCGCGATATTACTGAGGTTACTTCCAATTCAAATTAGAGGACATTTTCGCGAGCAGCGGCGGATCTAGCTGCACTTTTAGATTCAGGTGACATCAAAAGCAGAAGGTACTTTGGTGCAGGACCGAAATCAACAAGCTAAGTAACCTAAAGAGAGAGGGGTCGATCAATTGCTTGTTTGAAGGGAGTTGTTAATTGGTTTCCGTGTTGGTGGTAATGTAGATTAGATTGAAGAAAAAAACTTTTAGAAAAATTACCCCTCCATGGACGTTTGGTCTCATGCCAACAGGCCCTGATATGTGATCACAATAATCACCAACAGTTAGTGCTGAGCACTAGCGAAACCCATTGGTTACATCTCCGTTTCCCGCCAAAAGCTGCCAGTATCGTGAAAACATATGATTTATCTTTCTTTGAGCTCAACGGTGCCTAAATGATGCCTATCTGATAGGTGCAATAGTGGATAACGGGAAGACCGCTTTAGTGTATTTTCAAGGGCTAGGGCCCCTGACTAGAGCCTTGGAAATGCTTGTTGCCACGTCCAAGTTCGAATTGACCTCCGTAAATTTAATACCAAGTTTGCTCCGAGGACCGGAAGCAAAGAAATTGTGCTGAGATCTAGATTTACAAAATCCATGTCACCCCATCAATTTTCCGCATATCCGATTTGGGGGGTGGTGGATATGAATGAGTTGGTGGAAATTTTTCTATCATCGGATTCTAGTCACAATCATCAATAGTTGTCTAGTGCAAGATTGCAACCCTCTCAATAAAAGGATGTTTGATAAACCGCACTTCGTAGTGCCCATGCTTCATTTCCTCTACCTGTCTCGAAAGTCTCTCTTTCAACCGAGCTTTGATTCAACTCTTCTGAGCTTCTCTTATGATGTAACGTCTTTTTCCAAGTATACTATCGGACGTGAATGTCGTTTGATGGTTAGAACGCGACCAATTCAAAGCCTCCTCGGGGTCCATGCTAACGAATGCACTATTTTGACTCTTCTTCGCCGCTTCCCATATCTTATCCATGCCAAGCTCGTTTTTTATCCTCAGCTCGTAGAAGTAGTACACCAACTGATCTAGTCTCACCCATGTGTAACCCTGATATCCTTCCACATATGTTCTTCCTGGCACTGGAAATTCGGCCTCGAATGCTAAGACACGCATGTTATCATAGAAATATCCCGATTCCACCACTAAGTCGATGCAAACTGGATCAAACACAAGAAATGTATTTGTGAGAAACCCAGAACCGGCAATTCCATCTTCAAGATCACCTGTGTATTCAGTGGTCGATGTTACATCTTCCCTTCTTTGGTATTTTTCTGGGTCTTCTAAAATTTCCCTAAATGCATTTCGAAATTGGGAGCCGACGTCCTGAAAAGTAATCCCACCACTGCGATCTTCAGTTTGCATGGAAGTTGCAGTATGCGCAAAGGCAGTGGCTGGCGCATTAAACGTCATATATTCCACTTGGCGTTGATGATATCTTTTGAGCCATTGAACCGAAGTGCATGCTCGAAAAAGTTACCTAAGGCAAATTGGAATTCCTCAAGGCGTTCTGCATCGATGGTTTGAGCAGCAGCATCATAGAAACAAACAAAACCCCATTGTTGTTTTCCCTCCTTGTAGAGCTGCTTTATCCATTCCGGCGCGTATGGCAAAGCTGCATTAAGTACATCGTTTAATTGATAGTTCCGCACAGCTTTCTCGCGTCCCCAGAACTCATGAATGCCAACATTGAAAGCTTCTTCCTTGTTTTCAAGATAAGCTAGAGCTTTGGCATCAAAAAATTCGTCGCCCGCTTCTTCACTTAAATCCATGAACCCATCAGTTATCCTCGAGTTCTCCTCTTGGGTGGGGGATGTCCAGAATCGATCTTTCAAAATTAAAACTTCTGAGTCTGTGAGGCTACCGCGATCGGTAATAGCTTTCTCTATTAACTCAGCCCGCGAAAGACTTGTTGCTGCACTTATATTTGCACTTTCCATTTCTGGATCTGGAAGATCAAGAAACACACGACGTTCCAACTCTGTCAAGCTCAAAGGAGATGCAAGAGACTTTTCCTTCAAAGATGGATAAGCTGCAATGAGATCTTGAAGTGTGGTTTGATTGCGCAAAACTCTCATCGAACTGGCCAGTAATGGCTCAATTTCAGTAACGGATGACGTCATGCTTACTTTTCTTGCAGGAAAACTTTCGAATATTTGATGTTGTAAAAATATGAATGTAAACAAGGGTTGACACGATACATCGAAGTAGACCAAGAAATTACCTAGGTATCGTTGGAAGATACCATATCTCGGTTAGCACCCCGGGTGTTAACGGCGTCCAATCAACGTGGCTCTACCGTACATTGAGTCGATCACATGATAGTCATGTGATGAATGGAGACACTTACACCGGACGCTCCCTATTTTCAAGCAAGCAGTTCCGATAAATATATCGCTCAGTAGATATCTACCATGATAGAAAGCGCTACCGCAAGTATTGAGGATTTCAGTCACTATAAAGCAGGCTGTTGTGATGTAGAACGATCATCATTAGATAAGCTTGCATATAATGAAATGAGAAGTGACCTGAAAGCTCTAGGCATGATTTAAAACTCATAGAATATCTATCACTGATGGTACATGCAAGTAGACAATACCTCAAATCAATGTCAGAACCACAGGTACCAATGAAGAAGAACTTGGAAGCCAGGAAGAGGTCTATGACTTCGGATTCAGTGACTTGCGCAATCATAAAAACTGCCTTAAAACCAAAATATAGGTTTTGTCGAGGACATTTTGTAATCGGCGAGGAAATGCAAATCCACATTCAAGATCACGAATCCTAGAAGCAAGAGAACTTGTAGCAACTTTGATTTCGCGATCATGCTATATTGATGATGTCATCTGCCTATTATACAGATGGTACCAGCCTAGGTCAATAAAAGGTGTGGAGAAATCGCGGGATACCAGATTTCGGTGATAGAGTAGTTATCGATCAATATCGGCTTGTAATCTCCTCTCAGTTCACAAAGCTCTCACAGAATTGAAGTTCCATTCTTTCTACTGATCGTCAGTCCATCCGCGCCGGTGGTCACTCATCCTATGTTAGTCCCAACTTCCCGATTTGAGCCTGATGTGTTTGTAAACCTCATTATAATCGCAAATAAATACTCACAAGCAAGCTTTTTTTCACAGCGAAGATTGCCTCTTCAGGGCCATACAATTCATAATGAGGAAATCGGGGAAAGTAAGTAGTCTGCTTTTTCGACCCGATTCGGCAGTATGAACTTGATAATCTCAGTATCTCTTCAAAAAAGGGTTTCCAGATGGATGGTTCAACATCTCCCTTTGTCATTATCAAGGAGTCATATACTCTTCCAAGCTCAGCGCCTTTGGACAAGCAAGTACTATTAAATTTTGGCTAGATACCTGTTGTCCACTTATCAAGTTGAGAATTACCCCTTCTTATCTCTTGAAAACACCTGAAGCTAGAAACATCCATCTGTGGGTGGCGAGTTCCAGTGTAAGTAGGCGGACGAAATGTAGTGTTTTCATCTACCTGCGGAAAATACTGAACACGGACAACAATCTCCTGCAAGCCAGGCCATCTATTATAGACCTTTGAAAGCTTTTCTATGTGAGAACCATGGAGTGAGTTGAGATCAAAATTTAGCTGTCGATTGTAATTACTTATTACATGATATAAATTGGGTGGAAACTGACCAGGAATTGTGAGGATACTTCCTGTCACATAAGAACAACAAACATTGTAGGCTATTCCGTGATTTTTTATACAAGAGTGACGCAAGTGAATTTAGCCGTGTGAGAAAAAAGTGTGGTGTAGATGTTAAGTGCGCGAGACGATTCAATTCATCACATAATGCCATTCAAAAATCCCACTTGGTATCCTCTTGCGCACTTCCGAATATCATCTGCGCTGGGGACTGATACAAACTCTCAAACTTTTGTAATCACAGGACCGACATTGGCCTTTCTGCCGATATGCCCTGTCACATTACTACTACACATTTATGATCATGACTGCCAGTTGCTACTGACACTCCGTTGATATTATTTTTCTGATATTCAATTAGTCGGTTTACTCTACAAGGGAGCCTCGGCTCCTGCACTACCCAACACATCCTCAATCACTTCCTCTGGTCCTATACCATCCAACATTTCTCTAATGGCATCCAAGTCACTCCCCCACTGCATACTACGTTCTCTTTCTGGACTTACGATCTCAATGCGATGAAGGTATATCTTTCTGGCGGCAAGAGCAATAAGAGATGGGGTAGCGTATGGAAGGCCGTGCAACGGCGCGAGGCATCTAATCGGTATCAGAACAAACTTCCGTGTACATATGAGGTCATTCTTACCTAACAAGCTTATCAAAATGCTTTGTGGCAATTGCAGATATACCCGTCGCCACCGCGCGATGTATTCTTAGGAAGGAAGCAATATTTTGTTGATATTGCTTGACCTCGACACTGACTGTAGTATTTTTACTTTGCTGGGCTAAATTTTCGATATCCTATATCTTTATAAGTAACAATACCTCAGTAATGGGCCTTTGACCACTCACCATCGGAGATATTCTCGCCCATAAACTCTCCTCAACCTGTATTGTTGGACTCCTTTTCACAACTGATAATGTGGAACTCGTATCGTCTGTAAACATGTCTTCTAGGTTCGGGAAACCATCCTCAGGGTCGTGTACATGAGAAATGAACATGTAATCATTAAGATGTTTTGTCAACCTTGGGCCCTCCCCGCCTGCTATAGCAGCTATAAACAAGAAACGCTTTGGCGCATTTTGTATGGATGTCCTTGTGAACAGTCGTTTCGTTCGCATTAGCTCTAACGCTTGAATCTGTATCTGCTGCGGCGCCTCGTCGAGATTCCTAGCGATGATGACATTTGCTATCTTTTTGTTATCGGTCGTTTCCGGTATAGACGGTCTATTGATTGATTGGAAAGCTGGTGTTTGTAAAAAGTACGAGTCGCGACGACTTATTGCAGGAGAATTCGTTCGAGTAGGAGCCGCATCAACGGAAAGAATAGCATGTGCAAAATCATCGAGGGTGGTGTGGCTGTTGCAATCGATAACAGCATAGGTTAAGCCGAAGACTTTAGATGCGACCTACGAAGCATTAGTAGCTTGCAAGGATATTGAAAGGGAGGTGTATTCACCAGCTGTAACTCTTGTACGAGATCGCCTAGAGCGTCGGGATCTGTATCAATGATACAGTGCTCTTCTGCGACTAAGCATATCAGTGCGGCGAGCTCCAAGTCGCTGAGCTCGTGGATTTTATTAATCAACTCCTCGTCTGCCATCAATCCATGAAGAGAATGATTTCACCCAAATCCCATTTCTTAGGTGGAATATCTATAGAAATAAATTGGATGCTTCACTGGTCGGATGTCATAATTCGGATCTATGCTGAAGTCGATCGCATAACATTGAATGTTGTTGATGATCACTAGCGTCAAGCTTTGACCACATCTTAAACTAGGAGCTCTTCACGATTGAACAAGCAACTCGAAGCAACAACAATAAGCATCCCAACTATAATGAACAGTTAAGCAATATTGAAATGACAAGTCCAACTGCAGAATGGGAGAAGGTGGGGGATAAGTTCTATCGAAAGATACAGTTATATACAGCTGTATTTGACCAGGACCTAGAGCTTGAAAATTACGTGGTCACGGGATGCTCATACGGAGGAGCAATTGGTGCGTTGCGTTGTTTCTTTTTGATATCGGGAATAGATCATTTTTGCTAGAGTCATTGTACTGTTTCCTCTTTCTTGCAGGTCTAAGAATCTGGGAGGCGATGGGTGCTGCAGTCGATCCAATGAAGGGGCAAGTTGGAAGATTGCGAGACCTCATCTGCTGAGGGGCATTCACCCATCAGAGTCTCTAGAGCTAGTGCTCCTACTGAACACATGAAAGTGCCGGACTTTGGAGTGTAGGGACTTATGAATGCATGTGGGCTCAATACTTTGATGTTTTCATTTGCTTACATGATACTTCATTCAGCTCTATACCGAGACGAAACAAAGCTCCAAACATTTCGAGGATCACAAGCATCTAAATCCAGTATCGATATATACAGCTGTGCTGGAAAGCTAATCAGAAGAATCAATTGGGATCAAGGTTCTATTAAAGGTCTCGGCTGGACCGAGGACGAAAAGCTTATTGTCGTCACCGCTGATGGCACAGTACGATGTTACTATGACTTACAAGGAGATTTCAATCAATTTTCTCTTGGAAATGGTGCTGAGGAATTCAGCGTTATAGCTTGCAGGTTTGTGTTTGACATAATTTCAATTGACTGCGAGCTCACCAACGGAACAGATTTTACGGCACCGGGTTTGTGGCCTTGCTCGCAAATAATCACCTAATTTCGGTATCCAGATATGAAGAGCCACGTCCAAAGTTATTAGCAACGCCCCCAGAAGGCGATGTTCATTCGTGGACACTGATACCACCGACATATACATTATCTAGATCAGTGGAAGTTCTTCTGAGCATTGACCAAACCATACACGTCGCAGACGCAGCTGAATCCGAAGATCGTTTTCTAGACATCGGACCCTTCACTCATATTAGTGTATCGCCAAATGGAAAATTTGTCGCTCTCTACACAGAAACAGGAAATGCATATGTCATTACGAGCGACTTCCAAAGCAGACTGAGTGAATACAACTCCAGATCGAAAACTCCTCCCAAAGACGTCCAATGGTGTGGCAATGATGCGGTAGTTATTGCTTGGGAGGATGAAGTACATCTCATTGGCCCTAAAAACGCTGCCGCAAAGTTTTATTATGATGGTCGAGTTCATGTAATTGCCGGTTTGTAAGCCCCCAGAGCTAGTCACGACTTCAGCTAACCACCGAATAGATCATGACGGTGTTCGTTTGATAACCAATGATGTTTGTGACTTTTTGCAAAAAGTACCGGAAGTAACCGACGAAACCTTTCGGTTTGGCACAGAATCACCAGCATCGATATTATTGGATGCAGTCGAGCAGTTAGAGCAGCAATCTCCAAAAGCAGACGATAACATACAATTGATTAGACCCCACTTAGTAGAGGCAGTTGATACTTGCGTAGGTACTTCTACACACAATTCAGGTTTCATGACTGACCGTATCTAGGTCAAAGCAGCTGGTCATGAGTTCAACATCCATTGGCAGAAACAACTTCTCAAAGCCGCTTCATTTGGTAAATCTGTGCTTGACATTTACAACAGTGATGATTTTGTAGATATGACCGAAACACTCCGGGTGTTGAACGCTGTCCGATATTACGAAATTGGCATACCCCTTTCATACGAACAATTTCTACGCCTAACTCCAGAAAAACTTGTTAGACGTCTCATCAACCGTCGAGAATATCTCTTAGCACTCAAGATCTCAGATTATCTACGACTTCCAACCGACAGGATCTATGTGCACTGGGCGTCCCAGAAAGTACGCATAGGGTCCGAAGATGAAGACACAATCTGTCGCGTAATTGTCGAGAAACTTTCTGGCAAACGCGGCATTTCATTTGAAGAAATTGCCCGAGCAGCCTACGACGAAGGACGTGGCCGTTTAGCCACCGCCCTCCTAGACCATGAACCTCGCGCCGGAAAGCAAGTACCACTTCTTCTCTCTATGGAAGAAGATGAAATCGCTCTCGACAAAGCTATCGAATCCGGAGACTCAGATCTAATAATCTACGTCCTCTTACATCTCAAAAAGTCACTCCCCCTTGCCTCTTTCTTCCGCGTTATAAACACTCGACCTATCGCTACCTCCCTTATCGAATCCTCAGCACGAACAGAAGATTCCTCTCTCCTGAAAGATCTCTACTACCAAGACGATCGTCGTGTTGATGGCGCTAACGTCTTTATTCGCGAAGCCCTCCATCAACCAGATTCACGCACTGCATCCGATAAACTCGCACTCGCTGCAAAACTCTTATCAGACTCCAAAGAAACATCTTTCGAGCTCAAAGCTCTTCACGAAGCTTCCTTACTATTGAGAATGCAAGAATCTCTTGACCGCGACCTCACAGAATCATTTACAGGTCTTTCCTTGAACGAAACTCTTTTCAAATTAATAAAATTAGGCTACACTTCTCGTGCCAAAAAACTTACCACAGAATTCAAAATGCCGGAAAAAACATCCACATGGATACGTCTTCGTGCTCTTGTCTCAAAACGCGATTGGTCTGCTCTTGAAGAAATAGCTAAAAATCGTAAATCTCCAATCGGCTGGTTGCCATTCTATACACTTATCCTGAATGCTGGAAATCAAAAATTGGCAGGGAGTTTTGTGGAGAAGATAAGAGCGCAAGGGGAAGTTAAAGGACAGGAGATTGTGGAACTTTGGGAGAAGTGCGGGATGAAAGTAAAGGCTGCAGAGGAATGTGTGAAAATTAAAGATGTAGGGGAGTGGGAAAGAGTTTTAGCAGGTTGCGCGGCGGGCAGTGTGGATTATAAGGAGGTAGAGAGAATTGGAGTCGTAGGAGGATTGAAGAAATAGTATCTTTGACTTGATTGACGAAGAGTAAGGAGTTCAGTTCCAAACATAGCTAAAATAATCCCTTTTTTTTCATTTATCCTTTTTTGGTCAAAGTATTATACAAAGGGAGGAGAGTTTGAGTTCTTTCCCCTTCTCAATCTCCTGGGATACAAAGACAATAATTTGATCTTGATAATGTTCGAGGCTATAAGATAAATATTAGACAGATTCTAATAGAGAGACTAAAAGACAGAGAAGCGTATTGAGATGAACTCCCTTGACTTTCCATCTCCCACTCGTCCCCGCGCTCTCTGTTCTCATTTTCATCCACAGAGATAAGATCGAGTTCTAGCAGATTATACTTTGCAATAGAAGACCTAAGAAGCAGGGAAGACAAACGAAACTAAAAAGTGGTATATGATACCTATGAAAATAGAGATAAATATGGAGACTTGAAGTTCACTTTAGATTTCATTTCAGAAGTATAACAATAAATGCTAGGAGGATCATGAGATTTCTAAGGCCGCACGGGCTCATGAAATCTACTTACGCTCGAGCACGTGACTATGCGGCGTTAGGAAGCTTAGGCGTTTGTCGTCGATTCACCGCCATTTAATTTGACGAAAGAACCTTGGAAGCATCATCAACCTCGACTACCATGCAACAAACAGATCGAAGACCCAGCCAGGCTAGAACAATCATATGATCATCTCTCTGTCTGTAAGAGTCTTGTATATATCGTCAATTTTGTCGATGAAGAGCCATAATTACGTGTAATGAGACTCGGTGCTTCAAAGCCCTATCTTGCTCCTGGCGACGATGCTGGATGTCTTGGAATGTGGGATGTTACTACATACTGTGTATAAACTTACGCTTACCAAAATTGTTGAGACTTACAGCATTACAGGGTGTGTATGCAACGCTACTTTTAAAGACCATACTACAAATATTCAGGTCATACATCTCCTTGGTGAGCTCACCATCATAGCGATATTCAAAGGTAGGAGAACACTTTGGCACTGGGGTCTGAGCACTGGTTTTTGCATTCGTGTCTGCCACAAAGGTCATGGTCAAAAATTGCAAAGCACAGCTGTCACTGATTCAAGACACTTATGAATGACAATATAGTTCAAGAAATAAAATTCTAAATATATATAGCGAAGAGAATATAATATGTACAACTCAGATCAAAGAACCTTAAAAGGATCATTCATCGTCCAACTTTCCATCCAGCTTAACAAGATCTTTGGCTAAAAAGCTTAAGAATCCTTCTTTGTTATCGCTTAAGAGCAAGCACCAACAACAGTTGGGACGTTCTGACAAGAAGCGTATTTCTTACCACCAGTAACGGCAACAGAAGACCAAGTCCAGGACTTGCAAGAGGTACTACCGCAGACAACAACGACATCGTTTCCGGAAGAGGCGACAGCGCCGGTACCGACAATGTTCTTGATGGTCAAGTCGGTAATGGGGACACCGGTGCCAGGGTCTCCGTGAAGATCACCACCATTGTAGTTTTGCTCGATGAGGATACCGTATTTGGAGATGCTGCTCATGGTGATGCCATCGTACTCGACGTTGTTGACAAGTCCGGTGTCACCGGCGATAGTCTTGATACGGATAGCTTGGACAGACTTCGTGACAGTGGAGTCGAGGAAAGAGACAGTATCGACGGTGTTGTTAGAACGTCCTCCTACGGATCCGATGGAAAGACCGTGGCCACCCGAGCAGTAACCATTCTTGAAGGTAATGTGCTGAATATCAATGTTAGTGGGAGTTAGGGAGAATGAGGAGCATGATTGATTATGGACATACGCTTCCAGAGTTGATAGCAACGCAATCATCTTGATTGTAGACAGTGGCGTACTCTGTGCAATAGGTTAGTATCGCATTAATAATAGATGAAGGCATCTCGATTTAACATACCAATGATAACCTGGTCGGAAGAACCGATGTCAAAAGCATCGGTGTTCTTGGCCAAAGCATCACCGGCGGAAGCATCGACAGTGATGTAAGCCAATTCAAGGTTTGAAACACTGTTAATACTGAAAACCTGAACAGGTGGGTTGAGAATGGTAAGATTCCCAATAAGCGAATTGGTCAAGTCGTGGGCTTGGAAGAACTTTGGCTTAGTCTTGCCACCGCTTCCACCCTCACCGTCCCAGTAAGAAGCACCATTTCCGTTAAGAATGGCAGTGTCGGCGTTAGATCCTGCGACCTTGACGTTGTTTCCACTGACGGCGAAAAGTGGTCCTTCCCACTCCTTGAAAGCGAATGATGTCTCTCCTTGGAAGATGACGGTAGTATCATCAGGGAGACCGGTCATGTCAAGAGTGACACCACCGGGGACAGTCAATTCCTTGAGGATGATAGTTGAGCATGATGCCTTAGAATTGCTGGCGGAGGAGTAACCGAGAGAGCCACTGAAGGTACAGGTTGCAGCACGCTTCTCAATGTTGCGCTCGACAAAGGCAGATTCAACCTCGACAGAGCTTGGTGCGGCGGTTGGCATTGGGGCCGCAATAGGGTTGGCCAAGGCGGGTGCCAATGTCATGGCGGAGAGCAGCATAGCTGCCATGGACTTGGTGGAGGGCATGATGGTGCGGTTGGAACGATCAACTAAGATAGCCAAGAAGGATGTGAGAAGAAGTGTTGGAGGATAGAGCTGGCCAAGAGATAGCTAAGAGATGGCTAAGAGATGTCTTTATAGAAATTCTTCAGGAGTACTCCTGGGTACACGGAATACGACAGTACGAACAAGTTGCACCAAGCCACTAATTGATGTTGTTGCATAGAATAGAAATTTTGGCTTAGCTATGGTCCATAGTATTCCCACCCCTGAGAGTAAGCTCGTCGAACCTTTCCATGTTTTCCTCTCCTAATCCTTTCACGCTATCCACTTTCGCTACTTGTTATGCCCTCCTACAAAGTCAGAATGCTCGTTGCTCTACAGTCCAAAAGTAATCCCACCTATGGTCATGGTTCCCCCTTTTAGCCTAACTGTTCTCATATCTGCCGAACAAAAATAATGTCCGTTGTAAATGTTCCGGTGGACTTTGCAACTACCACGTGTGCCCCAGAAATATTCCGTATTCTTTATATTCCATCTTGGCTCGCATTGTTTAATCTAAGATGGTCCAATGATTTCAGTCACACGTGTGGTGGGGCAGCCCAAAAGATTAAGGTGGTAGTTGATAGTGTTTCAAAGTCTAGAAATCTGTGGGGGTGAGCGTGCTGGAAGACTCGGGCACTCGGGAACAAAAAGAAAAGAGGCATCGGAAATGAGAACCACTATCTATCTCTCCGATTAAATTAGAACCATAAATCAACTACAAATGAAACTACTAAGTTTGTTATATAGAAAAGAAAAGTTGGTATTCCCATTATTATAGACTCTAGCTGCACAGGGCCCAGGTAGGTATAACAAAATAAATTCTCATATACAAATAATTAGAAGCGGCAAATGATTCATGCAGCCCGAAGCATCGGGTAATTTATGGTATGTGGCTTGCGAACACAATGGGGAAACATGCAAGTTGCAGGGTACTGATGTACCCCAGTTTTACCACTTCATACCCTGTGACGGTCCTGCTTACCAAACGTGTGTGCAAACTCCGGAGAAAATAAAGACAACCAGTCAGGAAAGCTAAAAGATTCAAAAAATCGAAAAGTTCATCCCATAATCTTCAGAAGTGGGAGAGAAAGTACGTTGGCTCAGTTAGGCAAGATAGAAAATGCCAAAGCAAGTTAAGCTAAGCTAGGGTCCATGTAGTTCGATAGGGGTTTATCCTTCAACACCGCTCGATTCGAAATTCAAGCACCAGCAAAGAAATGAGGTGACGTCTCCACCGTCTACATTAAGCCATGTGGAGGCATTAGCAGCGATTATTTCCATTATCAAAAGTTCAGAACTATCTACTCGTCCAAGTTGTCTTGCTAAGGAAGTATGGATCCCCCGAACCTAGATGCACATACCACAAGACGCACTCAACAAGAGGGCTAACTGACTATCTAAAAACCCGGCACCATGAGGTCAAGACGGGAAAATCGGAACATCAAACACGTCAAAGATCAAGCATCTTTCAAGATCATGATCTTGAAAGTTGTGATCATACCTTTATTCCCAAGTCAAATAGCAATTGGAATTGATGTGATGAGACTTCTAGTCGAAGAGGTTCAGCAATCTAATAGAGAATAAACTTTTATATATTTCTATATCTGTACAAGCGCGGAAGATTAATTCGAGATACATACGCAATCATTCAATATAGTTATATAATTTTGAGAAGGGAACGGAGATTTTGAGATCCTAGTGTTTTCGTCCTGATGGAGCGAGCTCTGGTTTTCTTAGCGGCGGAGCTTAGGTCTTTCTGACTCCACAAATAAGGTGGTTCGTCATGGATCCAATCACGACGGACTCGCATAAGACTTCTATCTTCGCCTCATCATTCCTTTCATCTAATAACTCCATATTAGATGATTTAAGTTTTTAAAGCGGCTGTATAATCCCGAAGTCGATGCATTGAATGCATCGAAGCGAGTATAATTATTTCATCGCCGTTGAGTTCTTTAATATTGCCTCGTTATCCTGCATGTATAGAAATTGTACCAGAGAAGAAGAAGAATCAAGACCAAATTCCATAAATCTGATTCAATCCCTCGCCACCCTTAATCTATCGAATTCCGAAACTCGATGTAAAATTACAAACCCCTCAACCTAAAATAGATCTCCTTCTACGGGTATCGACCCTTGAATCTCACCGGCATCTCATAATCCAATCGAAGCTCTTTTTCGGCCGAATCTGATCAACAATCGCCTCGTACATTATCAAGGAGGCTCTCGTGCCGTAAAAATGTACACAAACTCCGAAGCTAGATGTGTATACTGCAATATGGCAAAGTATAATATCAGAACTAACCTACTTTTTTTCTTGGCGACGTTGTATGCTTTTTGACAGCAACGAGTACGAGTATAACTTCCTTCAAACACGAATATTTGTAAGTAAGGAAGGGTCCAGAGCCCTCAGTATAGAGAAATACACTTTTATCTGATAAGATTTATACTTTTTCAAAAAGTAAATAGAGCGCTTGTTAGATATGCCAGGGCAAAAAACATCCCGGTATTCATCAAGGTGGTAGGTGCACTTCTACAGCGAGGAATGGTTGAGTACCTAGGTATACGTAGGTAGTAGGTACCTATCTAGCTCGTCGACTTTTCTACAGAGATGATCAAAAACGAGGGTTAGGTATTCAACTAATCGACGCCGTGGTACTTGTGGAAAAACTGTTCACAGAGCGCGAACTGGTAAGTACCTAAGGATTGTTTAGAATATATCAGCTCAGCAGATTCCGAGGAATGTGATTGTATAGCATACGACATGTTATTGTGGTTCGATGTAACTCTACATTTAAACTTAATGTTGTAGGATGGGATGAATGCAGAGTAAGCGGCTGTGATAGGGGTATACATCGGATGTGATATACTAGTTCATAGAACCTTGACATTTTCGGACCCTCGGCGTGGACGGGATAACGGGATGCTAAACTATAATCTAGATTCTAGATATCGAGGGTCTTTTGATCTGATGGATCAGGAGGATCCTCGATGTTAAGGTTAAGAATGATTAAACTTCAAAACTCAAAGAATCTTCAACGTCACCTCTATCTCGTGCTGACGAATTCGATATAACAGTGTGTTGACAATAAAATGAAGTTCATGTTTCTATCGATTATTAACTTTCAAGTCTTGTAGTTTCAAACTTTGACAACGAGAAATTGATTCATTGACCCATTCTTCAATGCTGGAAGAGGAATCGGATTTTGGCATCTTTTTTATATTTTCCACGCTAAGGAACGACAGCTACTCGGGGAGAGAAAGGCTAGATCTGACGAGTAGCGAAACTATTCAATACCTCTATTGTATTGAACCCTTCTAATTGATATTCTAAATATCATTGTGACTAAAGCCTGCCCGAATTCTCCCACGAATAGGCGATCTTCTGGCTCAATGGACCCTAGAACAGCTACTCAAGAGATTAGATATCAAGTATCCCATTGATCCTACACTTCCGCCTACAAAAAATCCTCTCCCTTCACTCTCACAAAGCCTTTATCGCGCATAGCTTTTCAAGTGCTCTAATATATGAAACAAGAGACTCAGACGTGCTAGTAAACACTTCAAGTCATGTACATACTCTGATCGATATCATGAAATGTCCACAAAGATTTAGACGATAGAGATTGGCAAGTTCAAATAAGGATTGAGAGGTACAAATATGGAGGGAAGAGAAGCTATGAGCATCTATTGATGAGAGGGGCTTCTACTGATACTTTTCTTCTTAGTTGTATCTATCAATTCTAGTTGCAGTTCAACTCAACCTAGAGGTATATCGTCGCTAGGCTTTGAGATTTGAGGTTTTGGGTCTGTTAGGAATGGATCGATCTTATGAGTGAGATGTGAAGAATTAGCTGATAACTTAGTATTCGGTGAGAATATTAAAGAGATTTGCTGTGAAAAAGTACGTCAACATCTGTTGTGCAAATATTATAATTGTATGAGATTTCGTTTTGTTACTTCACTGACATTGCTATGATAGAGTGATTTTGTTAAACATTCTATAGATTCTATATATCAGGTATATCCACAAACATTCCCATCCAATATACAACATTCATTGTACTCTAAACTATCTTTTCCTCTCCACCCCCCTCTCTCACACCTTGAGTCCACTCCTCTCCCTACTCGACCCCTTCCACTCCCCCTCCTCCAACACTCTCCCCTTCGCAAAAACCACCATTCTCTCGCATCCCCCAACCATTCCCTCTCTATGGGCAACCCCCAGCACCGTCGACCTTTCAAACTCCTCCCCCACCACCCTCTTCATCACCCGCTCCGTCTCAACATCCACACTCGCACTCACCTCATCCATTACCACAATCGGACATCTATTCTTCACCCTCCTTATCCATCTGTATCCTAGCACCGCACGCGCCAGACAAAAAAGTTGTCGCTGCCCATGCGATAACATATTCGAATCAAATTCATCAGAAAGTCCCTCGGTCTCGATCACACCAGGAAGTAAAAGTCCCAATTTCTCCAAAATAGCTACAATTTCCACATCATCCTGTTGCAGAGAAAAGGGATCGAGATTCTGGCGAAGCGAACCATTGATAAAGACTGGATCCTGGGGTATAACAACCATGCGTTCTCGCAGGAGCTGTCGTGGAATCTTGAGAATGTCAATCCCATCGATCGTTATTGATCCCTGCTGTACTTCCAGCATATGCAGAAGTAGTGCGATAAAAGATGATTTTCCCGCGCCGGATGCACCGCAAATACTGATCTTTTGACCTGCGGGAATGTCAAGATCGATGTTTCGTAAGCATGGTTCCTGGTTTTTAGAATACGATGCTATTATATTTTGAACTCGAATCGCGCCTCTACTAGGCCAATCTTCCGGTACCTCTATTTTTGCCTCTCTTTCTCCCTCTTCAAAATTCTCATCTTCTTTTCGATTTTCATCCGGAGTCTCACGCACAAATGATCTGATTCTCTCAACCGCCCCTACACTTGTTTCCGTTGCCGTCCAATGAATAACAACCGCCGACAGCGTAGTATTAAATCCCATAATATTCACCAACGCCAAACCTACCAATCCCGCATCAGCTGTATATCTCAATTTCACCACTAGCGTGACGAGCAGAATCGCCAGAGCGGCAACTAAGAGATCGATGACAAGCATCAGCCATACTTGGATGCAATATAGTAAATAAAAGGGCTTTTGGGAATTATCTAGGAGCTTTGTATGGCGTTGTTGCATGGCGGTGTGAAACCCGAATGCGCGGATGGTGGGGAGTCCACTGAGGGTATCGAGAAAATGCGTGTGGAGGGGTGCTTTGGATGAGAGATCCATGAGGCGGATCTGTCGGGAGGTGCGGAGATATTATTTTTGGAGGAGGTAGATTAGCAGGAGGATAAAAGGGAGTGCGAGAGAGAAATAGGAGGCGGAGATGCAGATGAGGAAGGCTTGGATGAGGGATGTGAGAATGTTGTTGATGACGATTAGAAAGGCAAGGGGGAGTTCGGAGTCGAGGACTGAGAGGTCGTGACTCAAGCGGTTGATGATTGATCCCGTGCCTGTTTTGGTGAGGAAGTATAGAGGAGCGTTGGAGATGGTGGTGAGAAGTGCGGTGCGTAATATCGTGGCTGATCGGGGGATCATTTTCAGGAGAAGTGTGCTGGTGAGGATCATGAGTAGAAACATGGAGGTTACTTCGACAGCTATGAGTATACCAAGGTAGAAACCATTGATTGAATTTCCATGAATGGCTATAGCACCTGTCCAGAATTTAATCCAGAGTTCTGAAACTTTAGTATTTATACACACAAGCTCAAGGTTGAATAGAAGTAGCTCAACTTACTAGGAAACTGCAAAAGTAAAGAATAAAAAACCATTATCCCCATCCACATTCCCATATTCCACCATCCTAAACTCTCGAAATAATATCGGTACGTCGCCCAGTTCCCAATCGGACGCTCGAGGTCCGCACTTGAAATTTCTCTCGCTGTATCGTCATTATCTTTCATATCCACAGATTCAGACTCTTTGGAAGTGTCTGTCTCTATCACATGTTTCGTTGCAAGACTAGACACATATCCATTCTTCCTAGTTAGATCATAAAACGTTCCTTGTTCGGCGACTGTACCATGAACACTCAAAGCGATGATATGATCCGCATATGATAAACGATGTGCTGCATGAGTAACTAGTATAGTCGTAATACCCAATTGACGAAGTAATCCGTGTCTACCGAGTAAGCGAGTAAAGATCTGTTCTTCACTAACGATATCCAGACCACTAAATACATCATCCAACATCAAAACTTTATGACGAGAGTAAACTGCTCTAGCAAGTGCCTATCAATATCAGTTTCTAAACATAATCATACCGGTGAGAAACTCAAACAAACATACAATCCTCAGTTTCTGGCCTCCCGAAAGTGCAGCTCCTCCAGATCCCGCGATAGTATCATCTCCCTCTATCATTCCTTCAATGTCGTTCTCCAAAGCACAAACATGCATGACTCTTTGATACCACGCAGATTCATAGTCGCTAGTCCCGACAATATTATTTCTAATACTACAACTTTGGATCCAAGAGGTTTGATCCACAAATGCAACTTCAGAGTGGTTGATATGATAATTTCCTTTTATCGAGAGAATTTCTGCTAAAAGACCTTTCAGAAGACTAGATTTCCCGCTGCCAATTGGTCCGATGATCATTGTTAGGGTGGCGGGTTAAACGGAAAACGACACATCAGTAACGACTGGAGGGGACTCAGTCGACCAAGCGAGAGATAGATTTTTGACAGCAATCGTTATCGGTGATTCAGAACTATCTTCTCGTGCTGTCATATTCTCAAGCTCAATCTCAGAGCCCGCAGATACATCTCTAGACAATATCCCAGGCCTGGCACGACCAATTGATAAGTCTTGCACTCGCGGTAATACAAGACGATGATCTTTCTTCGTAGCCGAAGTAAGAAAATCCTCAATCCGATCTAGACATCCTACCGCAGCAATAAGAGGCGGAGCCGCAAACACAATTGCTCGAATAGGCGCAACTAGCAATGCAATAAGCGACAACGCAGTGAATGCCGATGAAACATCCAGAACTTTCCCATTCACCGATGCCACAATAACATATATGATAAAGGCCGCACCGGGTGTAAAAATATCAGACATTTTACCAAAAGCAATCATAACCACGAACAACCTCCTCATTTTCAGAGAATGTCTGATCTCCGTTTCTCTAAGTTGAGAAATCAGACTCGATATTTTCTCATTGAGACCTAACATCTTGACGCCCCTTATAGATTGCAGCATTTTCACCGACGTATCGATCCTCATCTGAATCCTATCCATCCAAATCTTTTGCGCAGCGCCCATATATTTCGCCATGAAAAACGGACCCGAAACTGCTACGATTGTTACAAACAATGGACCTAAAAGCGAAATCCCGATTTCTCTCTGTAGTAACCATATCGCTAGTGCTATCTCGAGGGGACTAGCCCAGAGATTATGGATCGGTTGTAAGGCGACACATATACGTTCGACATCTGAAGACATGAGGGTCACTGCAGTGGATTGGTCGAGATTTGTTAGGGAGAGTTCGAGGGTGTGGGAATAAATGGCGCTGATGAGAGAGCCTCGTACCATGGTTGTCATGCGGTTGGCTTTGTGTTGAGATGCGCTTGCTGTGAGGGCTAAACCGATATAAATGAGTCCGGAAGCGGCGATTAGACCCCAGCCAATGTTGGGTGATTTGGACTCGGGATCACTAACGAGAGAGATGATCTTGTTGATGAGGAAGGGTTGCATAAAGCGGAAGAATGTTAATGCTAGACGTGAAGGAATGGATGCAGTCAGTGGTCTCAACATTGCTCGTAGCATTACCCACATCAAAGTGTGATGTTGAGGGTATTTCGTACATAAACATATATTAGCATTCTCTGACGAAACAATTACAAGAAGTGGATTTCAGACGATGTCCCCAATATTTTCTCAACCTATCCTCACAAGCATCCGACAATAACTCTTCATCCGCCACGAATAAATCCTCATCTCTTACCACTCCTTCAAACCCCAATCTGAAAAGCGGAATCAACCACCAAAACAGACTTCTCGCAAATAATCCACTCGTAGTTTCTGGTGAGAGATAATCATATCTTGGGAAAAGGATCTTCTTTTTCCCCTTCGCCTCCAAAATTAAATGCAGGAATTTAACTCCCAAAATAGACGTCGAAATCGCGTTTCCCGCTACATCATCTCCGCGTAGCCATCTCGTTCGCAACTGTGCGGCATCGAAAGGTAACGTGAAAAAGAGATATGCGTTAATAATTGAGCTGGGACGAATATTTCTGCTATGTTCAAAATACGATAGAATGCACAAACCAAGGGTGGCCGTGAATGCGAGGAGAGCTGCGGGTAGCGAGGCACATTTTTTAAGGGGGGAGTGGAAGATTGCGATTATGTTTACGACTTGGAGGATACTGAAGATGGAGAGGAGGATCTATTTCGTTAGGGAAGGTTTGATGGACCAGGATACGTGAAACTTACGATTTTGCTAGTGAGAAGATGGCTTCTGATTACTTTTCGTGGGGATTTCCATAGGTGTTGAATTCGCGGTGGTATCAAGATTAACAAGAACACCGAAGGTATGATCGAGAGTACGGTTTCTTCAAAGAGGAGTGTGAAATCGAATGTTGATTTCCCGGGAACCTTGTAGAAAGGTCCGAAATTATCGTCGTCCACAAGACTAGTTTCGTTGAATCCTCTCAGTTCGAGAGGTATATCTGAATAAATTCCCATGGTGAGGAAGTATGCTTTCGAGCAGCTAAGCTATTTGGTATCATTGACTATCCGAGGATTCAATCCTGATCTTCTCGTGTGGAGACTATTATCGATGAGTATTGAGAAACGAAATGAATAGATTGCAGCAGGAGACTCATATATATCCTCTTCTAAAAAATCACAACGCCAAAAGCATGCACACGACGTCTTCAAAAGCAAGTTACCTACGAATCACCTCATCTTTTCCTCTACTTGCGCCATCTAGAAACTAGAGACCAAGACAGAAAAACCGATGCCTTCATCTCTCATCAACTCTACAAAAATCCATCTGTCTTCAATCCCCTCCCCCGTGCTTCTCAGTACCAGAATTCAAGACAAAACACCGGTGCCTTTTTTACAGGCAGAAGAATCCTCACCAACCACACCACACAAAATAATCCATCTACCTTCATCTCCATCTCCAACCCAAGCCCAAAATGCGTCATCAGCGATAAAACAATACAAACAGGCAACCAAATTTCAGCAGGCACCCAACTTTTCCTTTCCCCTCCCCACCCCATCACCAGCGTTTATAAATATCTCAAAAACCTTACTCTCATCACAGATAATAGCCTAAAATACCTCTGTATTTACTATTTCCCCCAAGATAATCTAATGTATCAAATTTCACCATATCACATCATCACATCAGCATCCAATAAGCTTCCTCCAAGTTCCAACAAAATACAACATCACATTAGTACATAAGCGAGACACCCCCTGCAACTCTATACTCGTGCGAGGTACCGAGTGAGCATATATAGACAGCTACGTATCTATCTAATGACTCCCTACCTAATAAATATAATACATTACAACCCTCCCCTCCCCCTATTCAATTCTCACATATCTAAATCTAGATCTAGATTCTAGCACCCTCTCTTCTCACTTCTCACAAATTATATATCTTGTACCACAACAATCATCCCAACTATTCTATTCTAAATATCCTAGAATATATCGAATAAATAAATATATAGTCAAAATCTCTCATCTCTATCTTTCACCTACACCTACCTAGTACATAGACACATAGATACCTTTTCTTCTCTTTTCCTTGTATTTCTTCATTATAATCATACAAAGAGTTATATCAAGATCAAGATGAAGTGAGTAAGTGAGTAAGTAGATATATAAAAGTATCTAAGTATCTGAATAGGTATCTGAGGACCCTCAATTCCGCAAATAAATTGTATTATATATTATTCATATACAATTCACTACACAATAATTTCAAATATAATTCCAATCCTATCCCGATCCAATTTCTATCCCCATCCTATCCCCATACCATCTCATCCCAACCACCCTCAAAGAATACACAACTACACAACTACCCACCTACACAACCACACAACCACACAACTACCCACCTACACAACCACACAACCACACAACTACACAACTACCCACCTACTAAACTCGACTAACCCCAATAAGCGAGCGAGCGAGCAATACTCCCAATCTATTTCCACCCACCCTACTTTCACCCTCCTTCCAATCTACTTCGAATCTATTTCCAAACTAACAACAAAGAAACAATGACATGACCCAACAAACCGACTCAAAAATCAATTAACTGAATAACGAATAGACTTATAAACTTATAAACTTATCAATCTATAAACTTAACGAATATCTCTTCTTTATGATTTACTTAAGATTAAGTTAAGATTAAGAAAAAGATTAAGGAAAAGAAACGTAAGATAGAAGAGAAGAAGAAGAAGAAGAAGAAGAAGAAACTTCAGAGAGAGGAAGAAAATACAAAATACAAAAAGCAAAATAAATACGAAATAAATAGAGCATCCATCTCCCATCCCCTCTCTCCTCTCTCAACTTCTAAATCCCAAATCCCAAATCCCAAATCCTACATAAATATATAAGCCCTCATCAAAAGAAATACTAGAATCGATATTTACATTTTTCTCTATATCTATATCTATATCTATATCCACATCCCATTTATATTCTATTCACATTCTCATACTCACCCCCCTCATCAAACCCATAACTTCCATCCATACATCCCATACCTAACTTCCATCCATACATCCACAATCACCCATACATCCCCACAAATTCCAAATCCAAATTCCAAGTCCAATTGCAAATTCGAAGCGAATTTTAACAGGGATCCACGTAGGTATTGATTGTATTTATTCCTTTATATGCTTATTCTATTTCTACATTGATTGATTGATTGAGAGTGTTTCTTCATCCCCATCCTCTTCTTCTTCTTCTTCTTCTTCTTCTTCTTCTTCTTCATCATCCCCATCCTCTCCCTCTTCTTCCTCCTATCCCTTCTTCCCACAGATCTCTCCATCCGTCAGGCATTCTACAACTATCAAAAAGACATCTCAGAAGAGATTTCTCATTTCTCATTTTCCATTTTTCCATCTCCCATTTACTTTTTACTATTCGACTATCATCCTTCCTTCCTCCCCTCTTCTCTTCCCAAGAACCTAGTAACCGATCGAAAAGAAAAGCAACACAAAAAACGCCGCATATGCACACACACGCATTTAAATGCCTTTTAAATCATCACATCACCCATCAATATCATACAAAAAAAGCACCCCAACTTACATCGAGAAGAGATCCTATTCTTCACCCGATACACACGATAAAATGTACTTTCTTTTCCTCTTTTATTACTCTTTTTACCAACTCCCCAATTTCCACCCATGAATCCGATCTTGAATATCATCCCAGCTGAAATTTTTGTATACTCTTCCTTCTTCTTCGCCTTCTTGTAAGACCACGGTTGGGCTACCACTTCCTTCTCCTGCATTTTTCACCAGACCTCCAAAGACTTGTGTAGCTACTCTTCTAAGATCTTTGACGGTCAATTCTTCGATTTTCTTGCACATTTCTCTGACTCCAACCTTTCTTCCGTGTACTTGTACTTGTCTTCCCAAATCTTCTAGTTCTACCATCCTTGATTCCAAGTTCATCAATAAACTTGATCTCAGCTGATTCTTCGCACGATTAACTTCTGCAGTTTGTAATGCACTGAATCCAGAATCGAGAGTGAGACTTTGAAGTTCACGGCACATGACATCAAGCATATTCTTAACGTAGCCTGGGGAACATGAGGATGAGATTCCAAAAAGCCCAGAGTCGGTGTAAGAGTGGTTGAAAGCCATGCATGATTCGACCCAACCGTGTTGATTTAAAACGTTGGTATAAAGACGAGAATACATGCCCTTGCCAGGGCCGCCAGCAGAGAAGGACCCGCCACCGCCAAGAAGCGTTTGAAGAGTAGCGAGGGCGTAGATATCGGGGGAAGAAATGGGAAGAGCTTCGAATGCGATATGGATATGGCTTAGTGCGGGAAGGGCAGGGTTCACAGGCGGTGGAAGAGTTGGGAGGGCAAGGAATCCACCTGTATAGCGTGAAGGTTCGTTAAGATTAAGGGGGTTTAGGAAACCATTCTGAACCGAGGCATTTTTGGGTGCGGAAGTGGAGATGTTCTTGAAAAATGGCATGCGTGATATTAAGGTGGATGGCTTTTGTGTTGGTGAAGGTGGTGTTGATGAGGAAGATGATGATATAGAGCTGTCGCTGCTAGTCTCACCTGATAACGAATCAAGAGACGTTTCCGATCCTGTTTGTGATAAAATGGGAGCTGATTTTGGCATATCTCCAAAATGTTGTTCGGCGAGTTTGACTGCTTCTTCATGTTGTACCCCCGCAAATGCTACAACCATTCTTTCAGGTCTATAGAAAGTATCTCGGTATTGTTGTATGGTGTTGCTGTTGATTTCGGACAGTCGTTCTTTCGGGCACAATAGAGGATTCCCAAGAGTGTTTCCCTTGTATGCAACCATGTGTACGATTTCCGGAAGAATCAACTCGGGTTTGGACCATATCTCGCCAATCTCATATTCAGCAGTCACCAATTGCTGTGATACCTCCTCCTCAGTGATTAAAGGATTCCGAATTGTCTCGGCGAGAAGGGCGACAGTAGTGGGGACCGCAGAGTTGAATGTGGCAGATTGATACATCAAAGATTCTCTTGATGAGGCGCATTGTATATTTCCGCCCAGTGACTCTATTGATTCTAACATCTCATCGCTTGATCTCTTTGACGTAGACTTGAATGCCAATCTATCCATTATGTGACTAACCCCTCTGAGATCTTCATTTTCGTATCTGGACCCTGCATCGATGTATACTCCAATGCCGGAAAAGTGACCGGGCAAAGCTTCAGTTGCGACTCGCACTCCATTGGGAAGGGTGGTGATTTGATCTAACTCGGCAGGGTCCTATATGTGTCTCAAGTTAGTCGTGGTGAAGAGGAGTAGAAATTTGGACTTCATTTGTACCTTTTGTATAGGTTCCACTACAGTAGCTAAATTTCTTGAGCGGAGAGCAGGTAAAACATTGAAAATAGGTCTTTGAGACGAAATAGCCCTCCTCAAAATCCTCGTTGAAGGATTTCTTAGCATAATGAATATTATTGGTAGTAATTGTCGTAAGTTGAAGGTAGAAATTGACTTCGTCGCCGCGAAAGATGCGTAGCGGTTACATCAATCATGATTGCTTAGTACGGATCTTCCCAAAAAAACTTGAGTTCGGTATTTACCGGCTGATGGCGGGGGGGCGTTCTTTTGATTGATGGGGCTTACGTGATCAGCATCCCATCAGTGATAGTGGTGATACCGTCCGTGATACCGTGATACCGTGATATCGTGATATCGTGATAGCAAGATTGAAGCCGAGGCAGCCACTTGTAGCCTCAGGCAATAATAATGATAACAATGCAGGCGAGACAGGACAGGACCGGCATCCAAGGTTGCAGCTGTCCACCTGCACGGAGCACGGCTAGAAGCGCAACTTGGAACTGCCCAGGTGTGTGTGTGTTGTGCTGTGCCGTATTCAGGCATTGTTCACGTGCCATATGTTTCCCGCTTTTTTTCTTTACCAGAGGCGTTGAATCAGCGACTAAACCAGGATAGACGGGATGGACTACTATCAGGCGAGCCAGGATTGATTAGAACCATGCGATTTAACGGTCCAAGCATTTTTTGATCTTTTTTTATTGCGGTTATCAAGGAGGAGTGGGAGTGAAATTAAGTTGTTGAGGTCAAGTTGGAGTGAAGTGGGAAAGTTAGATGTCAGAGTGCGAAAGTATTGATACGTTATATGGAGACCTCTTTATAATTTCTGGTTGATTTTACCTATTTTATCTATTTTACCTCTAGTATAATAGTATATACACATCGTCAGGAAGAAATGTGTATGGATCCACTACCAACCCAGGTCTGTACAATGTAATCTATCGTGGGCAATACCATGGCTGTGAAAAGGGACTGTCGTTACCAAATCCAGCCCTGTTTCCGGCCATTTTTTATATCATGTATATTGCACTCGTGCCATTCTGACTGATCGCGTATCTTTTCTCTCGATCCATCTTGATCCGTATGATATGATGATGCAGTGGAATGAATGATGATTTGTTATCCATGGCCTGATAGACATCGACCGAGATTATTGACCATGTATGATGGCCATTACGAGTGAGTATGCATACGGACGTAGGTAGATAGATAGATATAATCATAGGAAGGATATGTGTGTGTGTGTGTGTATAGTGTATATATCTGACATATGTTTATATACTCGAGTAGATAGATACAAGTGATATATATATATATATATATATATATATACATATGAATGCTATATGAATGTTATAATAATAATAATAATAATAATAATAATAATCATTATCATCTCGTACGACTACCACTCCGTATACCAAAATTCTTCAACCTAGAAATACGATGACTATACTTCATACATAGTTTAATTTTACCCACCTAGATGCAAATGCAATACTACCCTGAGATCCTCCCCAACAACCACCATACAACCAACATCAACATCAAGATCAACATCAAGATCTCTTCGACCGTCTATTCGCATTCTTATTCTTGTTAAGGTTTTGGATAAAAGATCTAGACATCCATACACACATCCTTAAATACATATACATACCGATTTAGTACTTGTACATACATAATAACATCTTACACTCTATTTCACACATATACATATACATACATATACATATTCACATATTTCAACGTCAACACACCGCATCTCCATTCAAATTCTTTTTTTCTCTTCTCTTCTCTTCTTTCTTCAAAATCTATTTATCTACCCCAGAAACTATACTGTACTGATACTACGGTTTAATACTCACTTATACTACTATAATACTGCTGCTCCTCCTCCTCCTCCTCCTCCTCCTCCTCCTCCTGCAATCTATCCATCCTCGTATCATACCACACGTTCAATCTAGATGTCAAGTTAACGCACAGCACGACAAGCCACTTGACTTCTCTTGTCCCAAAATCCCATCAAGAACAGACTCGAATTCAATCCAATCCAATCAATCCATCCAAATTCAATATCAACAACACTTTGACTACCATATAGTGTAGTGATAGTACGGGACTACCAGGTACATACCTTACATACCTTATATTACACACACCATCTCGAGACCATACCAAACCATACCATACCATACCATACATCGACCGACCTACCTACCTACCACCACCTCTTCATACATAATCTCTCGTACTAGTTAATTTATTCAAGGGGTTTTTTTCTTCTTTTATTTAATCATCACTTGTCTTGAATTCGATTCTCCTTTGTTATATTCAAATACAACAAATATAACAAATCCCAATACAAATTCTCATTCTTTATAACTTTGTTATCTATTGTTTTTCAATCAACATATTCATTCACCTCTCTCTCTCTCTCCCTCTCCCCTTCAAGAATAAGAAAAGTCGAGGATTAACTTAATCCTCGTTCTTCAAATTCTCTCTCCATGTATTCATCGCTCCCTAGTTCGCCCTGGAACCCAACCACTTCAATATCATCACCCATTGTACGAGAAAGAAGTGCACCACAAACCGTCTCACCAATCTCCCCACAACCAACTACAACCCCAACATCTCCCACCACCACATCATCAACCAGAGGTCGTCTCAGAGGTTTAAGCTATTTGCGAAGTTACACACAAAATCATTTGTTATCGAGGGAACATCATAATCACAATTCCTCGAACTCGAACTCGAATTCAAATTCGAATTCAAATTCAAATTCAAATACTAATCATCAAAATCCACGACCCACACTCTCACATACCTCAAGTTATCCGTCACCTTCATCCCCCACGTCAGCGAGCGCACCCTCTCACGCCTCTTCTGCAGCCTCGCCTGCAACGCCTGCAACTCCTACAACCGAAATTCTTCCTCGACAAATTTCACCCACTGCACGAAGATCCACAAATCCCCCCGAATTAACGTCTGTAGGTTCGAATAATCCAGAAAATCTTGGATCGACAAGTGGGTGGTTACCGACAGTGGGAGGTCACAGCGGAGTATCAAGAATTGCAACTCAGCCACAACCTACTGCGACTGCCTCCTCTTCAGCCGTCTTATCGGCCAACGACTCATCTGCGATAACCTCGGGTCTTGAGGCGTCGATGGCAAGAACTAGATCTGCAGGAACAGGAGCGGCAGCAGATATGCCTTTATTGAATGACTTGGGAGAAAACAGTTCCCAATCCGCCAGAGAAACCATGTCACATCAATTACCATCGATTCGTTTCTCTCCGCATCAAGATCCTCGAGCTCATCGTCCATCTCTCGTATTTGGTACCATGAGTCGAACGCTCCCGACAGGAAAGGAAATTATAAAAGTTGGTCGATATTCCGAAAGAGATAATCAACCCCCTCATGCTACGAATGTGCCATCGTTTGCACCAGTTGGATTCAAGTCAAAAGTGGTTAGCAGACGTCATTGTGAATTTTGGTGCACGGGAGGTCGTTGGTTTATCAAGGATGTGAAAAGTTCGTCGGGCACATTTCTCAATCACATACGATTAAGTTCACCTGGAACGGAATCAAAACCTTTCCCGGTAAACGATGGCGATATAGTCCAATTAGGTATAGATTTCAAAGGTGGTGAGGAAATGATATTTAGATGCGTCAAGATACGAGTGGAACTCAACAAAGGATGGCAAACTGGTCCTAGCAGTTTCAAGTATGTCTACTCGTTCGATGGTGAATTCAGTGTGCTTGCTAATCTTTTTCCTAGTGTGCAATCCCATAAGCGCTTACGCGAGCTCAATAACAATCTCAAGAAACAAGCCTCCGGTGGTTCGAGTAGTTCCTCGCAAGATTGCTCGATTTGTCTTGGACCTATAGCCGTAAGTCAAGACCCATTCTCCTACCTGACAGCCCTAAACTTACATATGCAAGCCCTGTCAATCTTTATTCGTTGCACCATGTTCTCATACATGGCATTACAAATGTATCCGAGTTGTTATCAATGGTCCTGCTTGGCCTCATTTTATTTGTCCAAATTGTCGTACAGTCGCAGATCTCGAGGCAGAGCTTGATGAACCAGATGGAGATTGGGAGGAATTGGCCACATCTGATGCGGAGGCTGAGGTGGAAGCAATTTCAGAGCCCGTAACAAATACAAACAATCCCCCTGGAACCGAGCCAACAACCCAGGAAACGGTTATACCACGGACGAGTGACCCCACAGCCGCACCAATTCTACCAGAGCCTGAAGCCTTTGAACCCTTGAATTTGAATCATATCGAAGATGATCTCGACACCAGTGATGATTCTAGTACAGGTGCTCACGCCCACGAAACTAGACTCGAAGATATAGCTTTTCTTAACGTAAGCGATTCGCAAGCCAGCTCGGCTTCAGCCACGCCGGTTCCTCAAACCAACTTGAGTTCTACAGTATCACCTCTCGACATAATCGCAAGAAAACCAGTCCCTAGTGCCGCCTCTACTTCTCGTTCTGAGCGCGGTTCACCGAGTCCAAATGGGATGCATCATGCATTAGCAGATCCTCTCACGGGTGAAGGACCAATGACACCGAGAAATGATGTAGGGCCATTCATTTTTGATGGTGGTGCGGGGAGAACAAATACAATCAGGCTAGCTACTGGATCTAGCAATCTAGATTATAATGAAACACCAACAACAGCTCACTCGACACCGCATTCTGCTCTTTAGATTTATTCTCAAAAGAGATGATCAATCAAGACGAATTGATTTGGCCATGGCAAAATTTCTGCATTTTAGCGAAGAAGGATTCTCTATGGGCGACCATATGATATGTCTAATGGTTTGATTCATCACTTTTGTACGGTTACGATAATGGATAATAAACGACAAATGATCTGGGTACATATTTTCGAGGGAACAAATCAGGGGGAAAAGAAATTAGTTTGCATGTAAGGGTAAATGGTGATAGGCGTATACCTGGAGGGATTCAAAGTCAATTGAGAAATGGAGTGGGGTGGAGTTAATTGCTTCTTATACGCGCTGGTTGGTTGGGAGGGAATATGTTATTGATAGAGGAGAAGTGGTAGGGGGCAGGAGGAAGCGAATGCGCTAAACACGTACGCACTTGCATTTACATTTATATATGCTGTTGGGAATACCTAGGAATAGGAGATAGGAGATATGAATAGGAATAGGAAAAGCAAAACGGAGCGATTCAGAACCGAGCACACTCGAAGCACGCACCTAGCATAGTAGATATATCTCGCTTGTGGAGAATAGGGGAGAAAGGGATACCTAACAGGAAATACGAGTTGGTTTTTATGCTTTTTGATGTTTGATATTTGATATTTGAAGTTTCATATTTGATATTATTTAATTGTGAAAATGAGATGCAGATTCAGATACAAATGCAGATTTAGAGTGAGCGTATTCGAATTGTATCGTATCATTGCGCAACTTTAACTTTAACTTTTCTTCTTTATCCTCCCTCCTCCTCCTTCTCCTCCTCCTCATTCACAATCTACAAATTTGTTTTGCATTTCCATCATCAGTTACAAAGCAAGAAAATATGGAGATACATACACATACACATACACACACACGCACACGCACCAAAAAAAATGAAATCCATTCAATGGAATTCCAATTCAAGTCACATTATACATACATACATACATACATACATACATGCATAAACATTCATACATTGTACTATACGGTACGTTACCCTACCCTACCCTACGCTGCGTATCATTGCTTAGGTTAGGTACGTACTTCGCGTAATTTAATATGCCCGTGTCCCTCCACTCCCTACCCCATCCCCGCCCCGCCCACCCCCCAAATTTCATATTCATAGCACCCACTCATCGGTTTAAAAAAAAACTTCTTTCATCCATTCATCCGTCTTTCCCCAAATGCCTCTACCCATTTCACAGACCCATAACTCTGATAAACCTCATCAAGCCATCATCCATCCATCCATTCATTCAAGGCCACCCCTTCCACACCCCTCACAACCTCCCAAGATAAACCCAAATAATCACTCAGCAAACTGCAAAGAAAAGAAAAACCCGCTCCCCGCACTACCCCTCCCACTCAAAATATACACGAGTAAAGAACATTACTTCTCAGCTCCAGCCGGTAAATGCAAATTTGCAGCCGTCTCCTCCGCTTTCGCCTTCTCCACAGCATTCAAATTTATTTCCGGAGCCGATGAATCACCCTCGATAGGCTGAGGTTCCTCTTCAACTACACTCTCCATCCGAGGTTTCTCTTCATCTTCATCATCCTCTACGGCTCCATCCAATTTAGGATCATGTCCTGCACCACTATTGCTACCACTAACACCAAGATTTGATGCTCCATCTTTAACTTTTTGCTGTGATTCTGAAACAATTTTATCTGCCTCGGAGAGTGTACCAAATCCCATATTACCATCACCTTCAACGCCAATAGCTGCATGAGAATCTTTTGCCGTTGCAACAAGGAGTGGTCGGTTAAATCGAACAATCATACAAGACAAATTATCGGTACTGAAACGAGCCAGGGCATATTCGACAAGTTGTTTAGCTGCGGCAACCGGATCTTGTTGATGACGAACGAGGTCAACTGCTTCTTGATCTGAACAAACATCCCATAACTATATGATTCGATTAGTAGAATTCTTCACAAACAAGTGAAAAGATACTTACGCCATCACAAGCCAAGATAATGAATTCATCACTATCAGGTTGTATAACAGTCTCAGTAGTATATGGATGACCTGTAACCAAATCCTTCATATACGCATCTCCCAATGCACGAGTAACTGCCAAAACACCATTGACACGATTATTGAGGATTAAGCCACCTGCATTTGCAACGCGTTTTCCCTCATTCTCATCACTACCCTTATGATCATAAGATAGACGTAAAGCTTTGCCATTGCGGCACAATACGATGCGTGCATCTCCAACATTAGCTGTGTATAATACTCGAGCACGAGAAGAAGTGCTTTTGAGTTTTGCCTGAACATCTCCAGTAGGGGCATTCAGAACGGCCTTTGACTGTTGTGATGTGGATTTCGAATCTGCGCCGCCGTCTTCAGTCTTTGGTGTTTCTTCAGCAGCTTTAACGGCAGCAGCGGTCGCAGGTGCAATGGCCGTAGAACCCGTGGCAGATGAAGCGTTTGGTATCCTATCCTCCCAACGAAGAACTGCTGTGACGGCAGTACAACCACTGTTTTTCAAAGGTAATTTCTCCAACTGCGCATCGACAGTTGTGAAGGTTTGGTCGAGAAGTTCGGGGATTGGCGTATTCGGATTCTTTCGTATAGTCTCTTCCAAAATGAGATGTAATTTCTTTCCACACCAATCTGCAGCGAATGTACCTGCATGACCATCGAAGATTGCGAAATAACCATTGTCTGTCTCCATCATGGACTGTGCGGAGACCGGCCGAGCAAGACTATCTGATGAATCACTTGCGACTTTATCTGACTTTTCCGACTTGGAGCTTGAATCGGCACCCACGACAGGTGCAGGTGTATGTAAGAAGTTGTACAGAAAAGCATGAGTATCCTCCATCGTTCGACGACATTTCTTATTTTTATCTTCCCACACGCCGACTTTGAATGTCGATCTAGGACCCGGACGAGATTCTCCCGCCGAGTTATTATGCTGACCTTGAGGAACCGTCAAGGCCGGGTCTTGCTTTCCCAACTTTTGCAAGGGCGTTTGTACTACATCGTTGGATCGACCACCAGACATGAATCCAGAAGAATTAGGACTCTGACTGAAGTGCAATGAATTTTTCGCACTGGCCAGAAACGAGCTGGCTTTACCGCCGACCCCGCTACTCCGGCGTTTCTTCTCTCCAGACCCATCGCCGGGAATTGCGCGACCTGGGGGACTACCATTCCCGCTACGTTTTTCCGATGTGCCAGTCTCGCCATCGAGAGCTCTCAAAGCGGTTGATGCATCGCGTTGATTATTGGGACCTGTTGATGAGTCGGCGCTAGATTCGGAGGAGGTGGGAGGAGTGGTGGTGGGAGCTAAGGATGAATCTTTTGGTGGGGAACTTGAGCTGCCAAACATTCTGTTGAGCAGACCTCCTTGGGAGGAAAAGCTCCTCCTCTTATTTCCTGCCAGTTTGTTTGATTTAAGTAAAAGTGTCTCGTAGAGAGACGGACGGTTGTTATCGAAGGAAGGAAGAAGGTTCGTTTGTTGTGTGAATTTATCGTTCCTGCTCTGATTTGTTTGTTAGGTTGCTTTGCTTGTTTGCTCTGCCCCTCGAGATGTACCTGGGTAGTAGTTGACTTTTGTAATATGATCAGACAATGAATAGTAGAATGATTCGTAAGATTTCAATATTGGGGATGAAATTTGATCAGGATGAGAAGTACAATAGAAGATGAGTTGAGGTTAAATTGAATTGAATTGAATTGGATATGACTGAGTTTTGGTTTTGGTTTTGGTTTTGGTTCTTGTTCTTGTTCTTGTTCTTGTTCTTGTTCCTGGGTTGAGTTAAGTTGAGTTGACTTGAGTTGAGTTAAGACTGACTGGGAGTTAATTAGCTTGGATCACCATTTCCTCTCCCATGACATCGTTTTTGCGGTCGGTTCGTGGGGTATTTGGGTAATTGGGTATTATGTAGACCCGACATACTAGAGACCAGGTAATTAATATTTAGATACTGAGAGGTAATATAATCTTCACATTGATTAACTCCGCAATCCACTCTGATAATATAAAGTACCACGGTGCTGGGATTTGGATGACAGATTTAGTCCATCAGTATGAATATAAGTAAATATAAATATAAATATAAATATAACGTAATTTATCAGCATATGGGCTATATCAATATATGGGCTACTTTGAAAATATATCAAAATCAAGGTTTTTTTAATATTTATATTTTAATAATTAATTAACGTAACGTATGGGGAACTCGGACATATGGGGAACTCGGACACTTTTAGCCCATCACCAACTTGAAACCACAATAACTTTTATTATGTATACCTAATCACTTTTTATATCTATTCAAATTAAAAAAAAGCTTCAAAAAACTATAATTTCACTTCAATTAAAAGAATTTAAATCAATTAAAAAGACTGCAAAACATTTTGAAATTTTTAAGTTTACCCTAACTAATAGATTAACTGAAAAGAAAACATATTCCCAAATCTATGAAATAGCTCAAATTCTTTTAAATATAAAAGAAAATACTTTTATATAATAGATTTCATAATTTATTATCACTGGATTCCCTACTATACCTATATTAATAAAGAAAATAGTTAATAAAATTTATCTTTGATATATTCAAATTATATTATTTCGAAATTCTATTTTAATAGAAATTCCATTTATAGGTTACAAATAAATTTATAGATTTCAAAAACAATATTCAGAATTTAAAATATATTATTTATATTAATTAAAATTTAATTAAACTAAAAAAACAATTTCGGAAAATATTCAGGCTTGATTTAATATATTTCGTATATATTTTATTAAATAAAAGTATAAATTAAATAATATATATAATATAGATGAAACTAGATTTGGAGTTGGAAGTATTCAAAGTATTTGTATAATAATTGATTCTATTTAAAAATCGAATTGAAAAATTATAGTTAGCAAGCAAGAATGAATAACTGTATTTGAATGTATTAATATAATTAGAAATACTTTATTGTCTATAATTATTTTCAAGGTTCAGAATACAAATTCTGTATAAATTCTAAAGGATATATTTTAAAGTTGATAATTCTTTATTAATATAAATAAATGAATTTCAAATAATTATAAATTAGAATAATTAAAAAGGATTTTCGAATCAGAATTCAAAAAAGTGTTAAATAACTAACCTCAACTTTTAATTATGGATAGTTATTTAAGTTATATTATAAATAGCTTTATTGCTTTTTATATAGATAATAATATTGATTTATTTATATTATTTTTTCATTGCTTTTACTTATTTTAATCATTTGATATTATAATATATAAATGTCACGGAATTCACGGTCCTGTGCAACAACACGTGATTCAACAAGGCACTCCTTAGAATTGCCTATTCCATAATCACTATATCAATTCTTATCCCATTTCATTTGTAAACCCTAATACTTAATTAAACAATTCCATTGCTTAATCAAGGTATATAAGGTAAATATGATTCTTATGATCATACCTCAAGTCAATCTAGTTTATTATCACTATACATACCTATTATATGATCAGAGTGACCAATCGACATAGCTATCCCTCCGTGATAATAAATTAATAAAATAATATTATACTTTAGAGATCGATTAATATTCTTAAGTTAATATAAAGCGAATCCAAAAAACTAAATAAATAAAACTTTTTCAAAATATTAGAAAAAAAGTATTGAATTCTTTTAATATTAAAGTTGATTGGAGAAAAGTTGATTTAATATCTTTTGCTTTATAAAAAATATTCAATTTATTATTATTTAATTTATTCTAATAATTTTTTATTCTATAAATAAAAATCTTTAATTAAAATTTAGATTTATTTATATTTAGGAGTTTTTCTTTAAATGGAATAGAATTAAGGTAAGCAAATCAGATTTTTAATATAATTTTAGCAAATAATAGTTCTTTTGTATTATTAATTTATTGATATATTAAAAAAATAATTAGGCTTATAAAATCTCAAAATGCTGAGATAATTCTATTTTGAAAACAATTCTCTAATATTTAGAAAATAATTAAAATTTGAAAAAAAAGAATTAAAAACAAAAGAATCAAATTATAAGATTAATTTATTTTTAATATTAAAAAAATATTGAAAATGGTATATAAGATAAAGAAAAAACCAAAGAAAAAAAAGCTATAAGAATGGTTATGTAAATATTTAATTAAAGAATTAGAAAAAGAAATTGAAAAAAAAAAGCTAAAGAATAGTTCAAATAATTTGAAATTAGAATTGGAGGATTGTGTGGTTTATAGAATAAGATTGTATATAAAATAATTGAAAAAGTATCCGAGTTCCCTATATATCCGAGTTCCCCATACGTTACATTATTATTTTTAAATTTTTTTTTATGAAAAATCATAATAAAAATGGAATATTTATAATATTTAGATTTTTTTTTAAATAATTTATTTTAGTTCAAAATTGTTACATTTTGTGTTACAAAATCTCTTTTTCTTTGATAACTTTAATACAAATTGGAATTTTGAAAAAGAAATTAGATTTTTAAAATATTTGAAAAATCAGGTTTTATATAATAAATTTTTAAAGAATTTTATTGGCTAATAAAGAAAGTGCATGGTTATATACAGATAAATTTTGTATATAAAATGAAGTGGCCCATATACTGATATTGTCAAGGTACGGGTAAAGACTTATATTGTACCATAAGGGTAGAAGGACTATGGAAGGAAGGGACCCTACTTATAAGAAGTAAGGTGCGCTAGTTGTGGGAGCCTTAGGCACGAAGGCAACTAACGAACAGGTAGTTGGCGCCGTGACAGATATGGCTTATATGCTGATAAACTACGTTAAATATAAATCCAATTTACAAATTCCCGATAGTATTAATACCGTTTAAAGTACAAGGTCTAAATACACTTTGATACAAAGAAACCCTTTCAAACCGAGGAAGTACTACTAGGTACACCAGTAATATAATAACCTTTATGTATGACAAGTATTCCTCAATGGAAATTACCATTAGACACTATTATTCATCAATCTACGATGTACATACCAATCCATTTATCTATCGATCACGTACTTGAGATCTCCCTCTCTATTCGGCAACATGGAGAGATCATGACTAGGGACTTCCAGACCGCAAGAAAGAATCCAAGAGAGTAAAAGTGTTATTAGAATTGGATAAATGAAACGAGAGGAGAAATAATCTGGGGTAATTCAGAAATACTACAATGCTATAATACTACATAGCTTCCCGAGGTTCCTTGAATTCTTCCATTTCTTATATATAACACAAGGAACATCTAGATTAGATACTACGGGGTAGGTATTCTTATACCGAAAAGATGATAGATGATCACAGTATAGTACAGGACAGGACAAACATTCTCCCTCCTCCTCAACCACATCTCTCTCCAAGGTAAAAGATATACACACATACACATACACACATACACACACATACACACATACACACACACATCTCCAATCTCCCATCCTCAAACTAAACACCCAGCAAGTATCCTCGAGGTGGCGTTGCATTTTCCACACCCACACACACCCACACACATCCTCACACATCAATCACACGCCCAATCCCAACCCCAATCCCAACCCAATCCCAAAAGCCCCAATCAGAAACCCTCAAAGCCCAAGGTCTATGTATACCTACCTAGCTAGCTATACCCAGAGGACAGACAGACAGATACCTACCTACCTACCAACCAACCTACACCAGAAACGTACAGGTAAGGCCAGGTACACATACATACATACATACATACACACACATACAGCCAGATACACGTACATACATACATGTAAGACTACTAGATACATGTACAACTTATCTCGTGCCACCATATACATCCATACCATTGGAATTGCAAGATACCGAGTACGGAATCCCAATATATATCTACCGCTAGTTAGTTAGGTACCTCGACAACACCTCGACAACACCTATTTCATTTCCTACCATCTCATTGTGAGATTGCCAGATTCTTGTTGAATATGAATTCATGAATTGCATACTTACTCATCTGATCTGTTTATTTGTGTATTACTAGCTATTTGGGTAAGTGAGTCTGTGTAATATAATAAAGATGATGATTTATCTAGATGCGCACTTTTTCTATGTGAGAATCTATAAGCAGCCTACAAGTATTATCTCATCTCATCTTTTCCCCTACTTTTGTTACATCCCTCCCCCTTTCCCTCTCCCTCTCCCTCTCCCTCTTTCTCTAGATGTTCACAAAGAGATATTAAGTAAATAGATATTCTATTCTGTATATAATGATTTACTCAATCAAAAATTGTATTTTTATATATCTCTCTATATCTCTTTATATTTTTCTATATTTCTCTCTATCTCTCTCCGTCTCTCTCCATCCATCTATATCTATTCAACCACTTCCTCAATAATCTCCTCCATCCCCATCTCCCATCCCCAATTCTCCATCCCCAACCTCAATCTCAATCTCCAAAAACCCATTACAATATACCACATAAATTATTCACTATTACATCTATTTATTTATATTGAGTTTTTATATCTATACCACCTACATCTACATCTACTTCTCCCACCTAGTTACTTACCACGTAAATATACTTACATCCTCAATCCCTCTCCTCACCCCACAAAAGCAATCAATCCACTTAACCAAAAAATCTACACATCCAATTCCCATTCTAACGAATCTCTTTGATTCCCTATGTACGAATATATGAATATATCTATGTATGTATGTATGTATGTATGTACTCATAAGTAGCCCCTACCGCCAAAAAGCTAACCCGCCCCTCCTCCCATCCTAAGACTCCTATCCTCAACCCCTAAAACTCATCCTCATACCACCTTCCCTTGACGCATTGAAAAAGACAGTCAGTCAGTCATCCAGTCAGTCAGATAGAAAGACGATCATGAGCGAAGAAAAAAAATCTGCAAATCCATCCTACCAGACCAGACCAGCCCAGACAGACCCAAACCACAACCCCTAAGAAACGCCTTCCACAATTCTGCGAGTAACGCCGATGAAAACCTATGAGTGTAGAGTATGGATCGACAAACAGAATATACTCTTTCCACTAGATATTTCATCTGTCCATTTCGATTTCCATAGTGATTTCCATAGCGACAGATGATCATTCTCTTTTGCAGAAATGGATTTGCATGTGATGTGACCTCATTCAATAAATTCCCACCCCTCCCTTCATCCCTTCCCCCCTAATCAATAAATCAATAGCTCAATCCAAACCCCACTCAATCCCTCCTCAAACTATCCAATCTCGCCTGCAAATCATCATCTCCCGGATCCGCCGCCCCAACACCCCCACCACCGCCAACGGCCTGAGCAACCCTCCCTTCCGCCACCGTCTGACTCTGCAATCCCTGGGGTGTCTCCCCCATCGCCGCTTTCAAATCGATTCCGATTTCCTCCAAAACCTGTTCGACAACTTCTTCGCCCTCCTCCTCATCTTCCAGTCCCGTGACATCATCAATCGCATCATCCATCATTTCTTGTCGCTGATCCATAATATCATTTTCCTTTTCGAATTCCATCGCGATTCTTTGGAGCGCGGGGAGATTCATGCTGCGGTTCATGCTGCCTAGAACGCCGGTTGCGCCTTTCATGGCTTGCATCATTTGTTCATTTGTTCGTACAGTCTATTTCAGTAAATTAGTACACACACTCTCTCAATCACTCTCTCCCCTCTCCCTCTCCCTCTCCCCCAACCCATCCTTTCCCCCTCCTCTCCAAGCCCTCCTCCCAACCCAAAAAACAAAAACAAAAAAACCACATACCTGTATCCTCAAACTAATCGCCTGCAACTGCGTCCTCATACTATAAAACTTCTCCACATATCTCCTAGTCCTCACCAAATCCTTTGCCTGAATCTTCGCCGCCCCCATCTGTCCATTCTTCGCACTCTTTTTAATCTCCTGAATCAATTTCTTTTCCTGATTCTCCAACTTCGTGCGCTCGCGATCGAGCTCCCGTTGTGTTTTTTCCAGCGACCGCTGGTGTTTGCGCAGTCGCTCCGCAGGCGTCATGCGCTTGCCAAATGCCCATTCGACGATCTGCATGGGGGGTGGTTAGTGGGGGAGCGTGAGCGTGAGCGGGATAAGATGGGAGGTACATACGTTCATGGTTGTGGTTGAAAGTGTTTATTGGGATTGAAGGTAGGAGGGAATTGGAGAAAGGTGAGAAGGTTGGTGAATTAATATGGATTATATGATGGTGTGTGTTCGATGCAGCCGCGCAAGTCGTCATGTAGTAATGGTTCGGCTTCGTTTCCAGAATCGTAGCCTTGGATCTTAGCAGCCTTGGCTGAACTGTAACCTGATATCTAAGGCACGTAATCTCTATCCTCGTTTGATGCAACTGGAGTCTGGAGGGAGACATGCTCACTGAAAGTATAATTCATGGGCTATGAGCACTGGAGCTAGCCTTTGAAGTTTCGAAAAGTCACAAACCATTTGGAAAAAGCTCACCTGGAATTCCACCCATCTAGAAAGCTCACCATAAGCTGATATATGAATGGCCTGGCAACAAGCTCATCCGAGGTAGGAATACAAACGCACATCTCATATATGACATTTATAATATATGATATTACTTTCTTTTGTTTTCTACTGAGTAAAGTAAGTGGAGAGGGGAGTCCGAAGTAGCTAGGTACGCCATACAATCAATCCTAAAGCTTACGACCAACGCCACTCATATTTCCATTTTCCACGTCACCACCCATCCATCACCTGTTCCACCAATCCATCCCTAATTGTCTTCAAAAAAAATTTGCTCAGAAAACGCCATTTTTTATTCATCTGAGAAAGCAGTCATCGACGCATAAGAAGAAAAAGAGATATTGGGGTATAACAAAGAATCTAAGCATCGTATGCAGCGGCCACTCCTGGAGCTGGTCCCTCCAAATCCACACTCTCGACATTATTTCTGATTTCCGCACTTTTGTTGACCAAGTTGCCGAAATACTTCCTAGCAACTTCACTTTCACCCCTGATCTTTCTGGTCTCTTCACGCTTGGTACCAAGTTGTTCAACTGAACGTTGAAGACCAACTCGAAGATTATCGGCAGGGAATCGAAGAACCTTGCGTACTGATGAAGAGATGCGATCACTGTTGGAGTGTACGTAATCAATTGCAGAAAGTTGAGTAGAGATCTTGGAGGAGAGGCGATGGGGAAGTGACTGGGGAATTTGGTTCAGGACGTAGTAAGCTGCGGCGATAGCTAGAAAAATTTAGTAAGAATATACAATGTAGAATCAGGCAAAACATACCTCCTGCTAATATTCCTGGCACGATCAATCTACGCAAATTATTGTTACCCATAATCTTTGCGGCAGACAGAGCACCATCAACCCATCCGAATCCGCCAATTGCACGACTACCAAGGACAGTAGCAACAGTCATTGCCATACCAGTTCCAGCCATCTTCTCTTGTCGTTGAAGTAGAGTAGAAAAATCAAAGAAATCCCACAACTCAGTCTCAATGTCAAGATGCTTGGCAAGAATATCACGCTTGCGCTTGAACATGATGTCGCTTCTGAAACTCAAGTCTGTATACTCATCACCAAGATGTAAGATGCCAAGTTGCTTGATCTGTGTTACGCCATCAACTGTCTTACGACGTGCATGTTCTTCACAGGCGGAGACTGTGGCAGATATTTCGGACATAATAGCTTCCTTGATGTCATCGGCATACTGGAAAGCACCGAATAGTCCTGGATATGGAATGCCAAGATCACCATCAGCTGTTCTAGCTATTGTATCGTTGAGCGTCGAGCGGGTGTAATCGTAAATGCCCTTGCATGTTGCATCAATAGTTCGGTCGATATCATCGCTGACTTCGGCCTTTGCCTTTTGAGAAGCCTCGAGCATTGGCTCGATATCTGCTAATTCCTTGGTAACACGATCCAGTTCAGATTGTGCAACCTCTGCATTGACAGTGGCAAGACTTTGAATATCACTCAGAACATTGAGTAAGTAAGTCTTTGCTGGAGCCAACTTGGATCTAGCTCGCTTCTCGAGAACAAATCGACGCAGTGACTGCTCAAGAATCTCAAAGTCTCTAATCTTTTCCTTGTCCTTGCCCTTGCCCTTCCCTTTCGGATCTGAGCCATCATCGAAATCCGGTCCATCACCGCTACCTCCACTAGAACTACCGCTTCCGCCACCACTTCCACCCGGTGGACCAGGAGGGCCAAGTGCAGCAGTAGGAATAGCGTTACTCGATACGAAATGAACGAGTTCAGAGGATTCCTTAAAAGTTCTAGGACTTAAACCTTGAATTTGCTCCAAAATCATTTTTTGGCATCGTTCCTTATCTCTAATATTGTCATATCCATTGACAACCATAAAAATATATGCTTTTTCCGCGGCTGCCGCCCAAATAAATTCTCGCGCAGTTTGTGTAAAGTGGTTGGCCGCCGAGACAACGAAGACGACTACATCAATTTCTTCCTGTCGAGCAAACACCGCAGTTGTTTTCGTAGTATCCAAGTTGAGACCAGGCGCATCGATGATTGCAATATCCACCACTCCGTTATTCAGTAAGGACTCGTCAATTGTGCGTACATCCTTGACGTAGACCTTGCATTGTGTGTAAGTATCGTTGTCAAGGACGAGCTGTTCCAGATCTTGAATCGTGTAAACGTCAAAAGTGCTTTCGTCATGTCGATCGTAGATGGTTTCCTTGTGTACCGCATGTACTTCTTCGATTCCTGCATTTTCTCTCGCATCCAAAACCTCACAGAATATGCTCGTACAAGGTTGTTGATCCTCTGGTAAAATCTTTCGTCGCAGAAGTGCATTGCAGAATGTCGATTTTCCAGTGTTTAAATCTCCCGTCACTAGGACCTTACTCGAAGAATCTTCGATCCGTTCTCGTAGTGAGAGTAAATGATTTATGCTCGAACTAATTTTTCCATCAAGCAGAGATGCGATCGAAGCCTTTTCCAAAGAATGTACCAACTCGGTTTGATGTAAGGATCCCAATTTCAAATCCAACTTTAAGATAGAAAACTCCTGTGCGATCTGTGGTGTTACAAGTCGGGGTTCCGGAGTTGATCTTGATTCCGCAGCTTGACTCGACTCCGCATTGCTGCTACCCTCACCGATAGATGTCATAGCACGTCGCACTTGTCCCGGACGAGGTTCAGGTGTTGATGACCTGATACCAGTTTGCGTATGTACCAAACCTGGCCGTGGGTCCTGTCGATGATGTTGAGATTCTTCGCGCTGAACTGAGGGGTAGATTGCTGGCCATTGTGCGTTCATTTCTTGCAACGACTTCAGAGTTTCCACCACACGATTGATTGATCTACCGAGAGTGACCCGATGTTGGTTGTACCATAGTTGATGTATTGCATTTGCCTGCGACCGTCTCTCGTTCTCAGAAACTTCATTCGATTGTCCTCGAGGAAGGGAAGAGGGTGGAGGAGTAGGTCTATCCGGTGTCAGTGTAGGATTCCATGATGGAATCCCGTTCGAGCTTTCGCCAGCCACACTACCTCCATACCCAGAGTCATTGTCAAGGAGCGCTTGTAGTCTTGCAGCACTTTCCGGTGCACTTCCAGGTCCAACAGTCATATATTGTGGTCGACCACCATTTGGAGTATTGCTATTAGAATTGTCGCTCGAACTTGCTTGTCCGCCTCTGCCCTTTCCCTTTCCTTTTCTATTATTTTGACTCATGATTGTAAGATGGCGACCATTCGTAAATTGGTATCAGTCTGTATTCTTAGAAAGGTGTGGTTAATTGTTGATAGCATGAAACTTTTGGAGGCGAAATTCGCATGAATCTTCGTTCATCTTGCTCGGCAATTTAAGAGGCGCGTGGGGGTCCAATAAAACTGATAACGATGCTCATTGGTCAAGGTATCCTTGTCCATCAATGACGACAACAAACTTTCATCGAAATTTTTCAAAAAGATATCGAATCTACTGGATGAAATATAAATAATAATGGATAGAATACTCTGTAGAGTCACAATAAAGACTACTAGATACCTATCTAGAGACCCTCTTCCATCCACACAGTAACTGCGTTGTCCATATCATTTAACCATTATCATCACTCCGAGTATAACCTCAAATTAAGACCGACCACATCCACACAGTAACACAGATGCATGTCATAGTCGATCACATCTTTTTTCACATCACCCATAACTATCAATCTAATCAATATTCTACCATTCTATGACATTATATCCGTATGCTATGTATGACCACCCATTCAAAATTACCCAACACCCAACAATCGTGATTCCGAAAATGCCAGTTTGCTCATCTACGTAGGTATCATCTCAAGATTTTCGTAGCAACATTATCAAGTATAGCCGTGATCTTCCCCAACAATATGATAACATGAGATTAACTCCTTTTGAAAAACATTAGAAATCCACCGGCATGTACATCATATATCCATAACTACTTCTTTCCTCTCACAGGACTCTGCGCAAATCTAATACCCCTGCTGCGTACAGCTGGTGGTGGCACTCTCGGAGTATCATCATCATCACTATCACTCTGTACGCTTTCTCCGAGAGCGGCTTCCCGTCTTCGCTTTTCTGCTGGCGTTTCTTTTTCTTCTGGACCGTTGCCGCCACGACTAGGAGAACGTCCACGTCCCCTTCCCCGCCCTCTAGCTTCATCTGTTTCTTCATCTTCCTCTACTCCTTTCAAAGCATCATGTCTTCTTCTCCTTTCTGCAGCCGTCTCAGGCACTTCATTCTTGCTGCTTCCTGTTTCATTGCTTTCTTTGATTGCGTCGATTTTCGCGCCCTGTGACTTGGCCATTTGTTTTGCAACCACTCGCGCAGTTTGTGCACCAGCAGCAAGTTGCGTATTTTGAGCTTCAAACAACCGGGAGCTTCCTTGTGTTTTATCACTGGCGTCTCTCTTTGCCAAGTCCTTCATCGCCCTGGGTGCATCACTTTCTTCGACAATCTCACATCTTGCTTTAGGGTCCAAACCTTGAATTTCCTTTAAGAAGTCTTCCTTAGTTAGGCGGCGTCCTGCTCCTCCAATAGTGAATCTAATACGACGGTCATCATCTTCTTCTTCAGCTTCTTTGTTTTCAGTGTTTGGTGTATTCTTTCCGAAATTCCATGTGCCCATTCGAGTTATGCCTTGCCGGACTGGTTCTGCACTTGTAGCATCTGTCTTTGTAGCGTTGTCTACCTTGTGGCCACCAAGTCCTGTCCATGTACCCATACGGTGTATTCCTTGGCGAACAGCATTAGGTTCGCCGGACTTAGGGGCTTTGCTGTTAGGGTCGGGCGGTAATTCGTATGTTTTGACAACTTCTCCATCTTCATCTTCAACGATAATCTATGGATTCATTAGTGACTGGATCGTATCAACCTAAAGGGAAAAAGATAGTCTTACAGATCTACCATACTGATAAGCCAATGCTGGACCTCGAGTCTTGTGAGGCTCCTTTCCTTTCTTCCCCTTTGAACCTTCTCCTTCGATATGCTCCTTGGCCTCGTCTTTGTTCCTCCAAACACCCATGATCTTGCCAAACTTTTTGTAGGCTTTCTCTGACCCTTGCTTGATCCCCTTTTCAATATTCTCAAGTTCTTCCTTGGGAGTTCCAGCTTCTGGACTTTTTAGGGTTTTCAATACATCGCCGTCCTCATTTTCGATTATGATGTGATCACCTTCATCAAAAATTTCCGCCTTGTCAGGATTGCGTTGAGCGTCCGACATGTGCTCATCGTGTCGCTTTTGCTTCTCGCCATGATGCATGATTTCTTCCATCTCCGGATCGTGTTGGACTTCTCCAAGTTCGCCTTCATTTGACTCGTCATCAATTTTTGCTTTCTCGTTATCAGGCGAAGATCCGCCGGGCGTTAATGTATCAGATGTATGTCCAGTTGAGTAGTCGCGACTTCGTCGAGCAGGATAAATGGCCGACTCGCTGATAGGACCACCTGGTCCTACTCCATCGTCCCACTTCTTCTTTCTGCGTCGCGGAATTACTGAAGAAGGACGACTGTTGGCGCGACTTGGATTATCCTCCTCCTTTTGGCGGCGCAAGAAGCCTCCAGGAATTCCTCCCGCGGGTGGCAGAGTACCTGGTGGTAATTCATCCAGTCTCATATCCTCGCCGTCAGTCTCCGAGCCTGCTGTCTTAGCTTGAGATCTCGAAATCGATGAGATACGAGGGAGACGATTCATCCAAGAGGGTCCATCGTCCCCAGCTTGAGTGTAGGACATTGTTAGTGTCAGGGTATTGATATGTTTGCCTAGGGTAAAGACGGCAATAGAGGATCCATGCACGATAATCGAGGAAATAACAAGAAAGGTTACAATTGGCCAAATTACCGTTACCAATTCCCAATTCGGTGCATCTCGGTCAGGGTACTCAGTTAACGGAGTGGTAGAGTCAGTCTCAAGCTCGGCTCTCGCAAGAATAGCAACAAAGATAGCACCCACTCCAATAGGTCCGAAGTGGCCAGCAAACAGAGCTTCTCGCCAAGTTTTTATGTCGGGTATCAGAGGTTTTAGTGCCATCATGATTGGTATTCGTCGAAAGAAAATGACCAAGATAGCGATAACAGCGAGCCTCCATGGTGAAGTTCCGATTTCCATATCATTGTACTGTTCCCACGGAATAATTGTACCAAGGTAAACAAAATATGCCAAATTGATAAGCAGATCTATGACGTTGGACACATGAGATTCTTCTGTTTTCTGAGTAAACCAACCGTCGTTCGAGAAACCAACGCCAGCCGCAAAACCGACAAGGAGATCATCCACTCCAAGGATACTCCCTGAACCTGCACAGAATAGAGCAAGGACGAAGTAGAACACGAGAAAACTCTCTCTGTCGACCAAATCGTGTCTTTCCGCATATTTGATCCCGTGCCTGCCAATGTATCCGACGACAAAACCATAAATTGCACCAAACACACACTCGTAAAGAACGGTTATGACAATGAAATCAAATGTGACTTCTTTCGCATTGAGGTGAAATCGAATCAAATATAAGGAAAGGTAGATAAATGGGAATGCCATTCCATCGTTACACCCTGATTCGGCAGATAGGAGATCTCTCAAATGTTTCGGTACTCGTTTTGCGAATTTTCCTTTTCCAACCACCGAACTAGCGAGTACAGGATCTGTCGCCGTCACACATGCTGCAACGCAAAGTCCCTGCAGCCAGTTTAGCGGCGGGATCAACCACCAAATGAAAAGACTTGTGATTAACCATCCAAAGGTCATCACAGGTAACAAGAGAAAGACTACACTCCTCCAATGTTTCTCCATGTAATGCCTAGGCAATTCGACCCCGACGGCAAAACATTGCACAACGAGGACAATTCGTGAGAATTCTAGAGTGATCTGATCGGTATTTCCCCAAGTGTCGGGATCGATCAAATTGGCGGCATGTGGTCCAAAGATAATACCACAAATCGTGGCGACAGTGGCTTCACCGATATACATGCGCTCCTTGATGAAGGAGGAACACAGCATAAACAATGAGGTGAAGCCACCCAAAATTATATAAACCAAATGAGGTTTGTTGATGGAGAGGTGATCCCAAGCCATCTTGGCTGTCTTAGATGGTTGTCGATCGGTATAGAATGTGTGTTAGAACAATCGCAATCGATTGGTATCGGTAACGATATCGTGCTAGCGGAAGGGCACTGTCGACGGCGGGGGAGGGGAAATGTTGTAGCTCAATCGATTGGATTTCCTCTGCTCGTTATACCCCAATCAGTCGATTCCCTCAAAAGTATTGCGTGATGTCGCAGCATTCGAAATCTGGTCGCGCCCAGTCGCCGCTCCGCCGTTTATTAATGTATGTTGGCTCTTCCCCCCAGACACCTTTTTGTAATGATCGGAAAGCACGTAGAATTGTGCAGCTCAGTTTCGCAGATGTTGCTTTTGGAAGTAATGATTATTTTGGAAGTAATGATTATTTTGGAAGGAAAATCAAAAAAGTATTGTTTGAAAGAAAGCGAAGAGATTGAGTGAAAGGGTTGTTTACTTTCTCACTACCCATACACGATTAATTCTAGTCCGAGATGCCAAGACCTTGGGAAGCCTCCACTTCTAATTATTTTCAGTGATAAAGCAAGTTTTGCTCCGGATTGATGGCGGCGTAGGAGGAGAATTGTGGTAATGTTATTTTGGTTGCCAAGTGGAAGGAAGAGAAGAGGAGAAGGGAAGAGGTCGTGTGTATTTCGATCTCGTTCTTGGGAGGGAGGGAGGATATGATATTTATTATTATTATATGTTGGTATCGTATATGAAAGGAAAAGGACGAAGTTAAATATCCATAGGACTGAAGTGAAAGATTGATAAATTTGATTGGATGCAGTGTAGATGGATGGTGTGCTCATTCATGAATAATGTAGGTGTAGCTATCTTGGCCAGGGATTGAAAGATCCTATGAAGTTTTTGCTTTAAACCTTTTTATGGAATACTTTGAATAGTTACGAGTATCATCCATTCATGAAGTATATTTTCATTGGCAACACATTGAAACATTAAACCGCCTTTTCATCCTTTATCCGCCATACATACCATGCACATCTTGTACACGCGCATGGGTGCAGACTGCATAGGTATCTAGGTATGGACTGGATGTCATGGTCATGGTCTGTATGGAAAAGAGTAGATGCGTACCGGTATACTTCGTAAAATCTTTCATCAGTCAGCACAGAGCAAAAACATACGTCACTCGCTAATCCCAGCCATCTAATACAAATAAATTCTTTGATTGGTTTATTCATCTTTTTTTCTGCCAAGCTTCACCCCTTGGCGGTGAGAATGTTCCCCACCCAAGACCCCACTCTCCCTCTCCATTCGCTCCATTCGCTCCATTCGCTCCATCCACTCCATCCACTCCCCACATTGATAATCACATTGACGGCCCCGAGATCTTTCACTTCTAATAAGTTCTACTTCACTCCAAACACAACCAACCCAACAACATCCTAGGTACTCGAGGTCCTCTCCTCACCTCCTCGCTTACGGCTACTCGGAACATCTTGTGTCTAGGAGAAGATATTCCTCAAAAGATCAGATAAAAAGATGTTCATCTCTTCGTACATTTCTTTTGATCAACTTCTTGCATCTGCAATTAAATGGACCCCCACGCTGATACTACTGTACTAGTCGAATCCTGATTTCCGGTACCGCTATGCGTGATAGATTTATCAGACTCCATAGAATGGCTTGGGAGTCTTTCCAGCTGCTGCAGAGTGCCCATTCAAGCTCGGAAATCATTTACCTACAGTAGTTGTAAGGTACAGTGCAGTGCGTATGCAACCCAACCTCAAGGTTGTTTTATTGATCTTGTGACCGTCGATTCTGGATAATCAAAGGGGTAGAAATTCTACTGTTGAGCTCAACATTACCGACAGGCGGTTGAAGGGGTAGTCGCCTCAACAGCCCGAAGATGATCTTGTTAATATCCAGCAGCTCCAGCGAGACCAGCTGGCGATACATATCACATCGCTGGAATATCATGCTGTGCTCTCGACAAACTGCTTCACGAAGTACCATAATCTCCAAGTCTTTCGCGCATGAAGCCGAATAGGGGACTCCACAGATCGCTGATCTCATCCACCTCGTCTGTCAATGTTTATATGGCAGCCCATCCGTTAAATGTGTCTGTCGCCTTCCCCTTTCTAGTCAAAGATCGCATGAGCTGGTGGTACACTCTTCAGGCACAATGGATTAGTCATCATTTTAGACTGAGTCTTTGCGGGCGCAGGAGACCCTACCTACATGATACTAAAGCTACCTAGGTATGCACAGGGTCGGACATTTTCCACCTGGCGCTTTCCCCATAGTAGATGGTATCATATCTCCTCTCATCTAATAACCGAACAACACATGTCTGACGATATGCTGTTCCCAAAAACAATTCCCATCTTGGCCACATCGGTAATGTAAGCCGAGCCCAACAACAAGATCGCTTATTTCATGATCAACACAATTCCATGATACCGCATCTAGCTATTTAGACGTCCCAGCATTTGGGAAATTTCCTATCCAATGCTATTCAAGAATTCAAACACGAGGCGCGCGAGTCAGGTCGTTTGGGCTCCCGGTGAACGGGGAGTATGCACAACGAATTCAATCATCTCCTCCAAAAGAAACCAAATCTATGAGCATCCTTTTAATTCCTAGCATTCAAGATTTTGATGTGATCGGCCGAAACTGCATTCCAATATTCTCCAGTACTGAAAATTTGTTCGAAAATGTGTCGCGTGGACAACCAATGCACAAGATCTAGAATGTAAGATTTGGTGAAATCCGACGATGAATATTGTCCGGTAAACGCTATAACTTCTTGGCAGATGGATTGTGCACTCAGCGCTGATGTGGTTGGAAATTGCTTTGCCAGGAAGCGGCAAACACTGCATTCTCAACTCATCTGTTGCACATCTATGAAATCCCTCGAGAGTTTCAATCCTCATCAATCCTGATTGGGAATCAAACTACATCGTTTGGAAATCAGGGTATTTTGAAGAGTTTATTCCCGGCTTTGGGAATCGTGTAAAATTCACTCTTTAATTTTGCCATATCTCACCGCCCAGATTAATGAAACCCCCACCAGAATTTTTGAGCTTCGAGAATACACAATTTGTTACCCCTCCCTCCTCCAACATATCGAAATCTAAGCTGGGTTTATCGACATACGGCTAAGTAGCTGATGTATCAAATGCCTTTAACAGTGGCGGATATTGTCTTCAATGAGCAAGCAAATCACAACTTCTCAAAGACTCTGGGTGAAATCAAACGAAGTACTTTATCCATACATAACCGGCTTCGATCAATTCTCGAAGACGCGAAATTCGCCCAGTCGGTCGCAAATGCATATAATAGACCACTTATAGCAAATGAGAGATGTGGGAGCTGGTACATTGATCCCAGCAAGAAAGGAGGAAGTGCATACTTCAAAAGTACCGATGGGCATACCGGAGTCTGGAAATTCAGCTCCCGAAGATTGAATTTACATCTGTTAGAGACAATTGGTAAATATGATGGGTTTGTACTCGAGTAAAACTTCCATAGAGTATAGGCTGAAAGCTCCATGCAGATGTATTATTGTAGATTCTACTAGGCGTGGAAAGCGTTAGTTACTTCTTAGATTCTATACTTCGCTCCCAGTATACTAATGCTGAAAAGGTATGCCTGATGCATTGAGCAAAACAATCCCAATATGGTGTTGTGTACTAAACCGGGTTTTCTTTCCTGACATTCCAACCGCTCATAAGCTCTACGCTCCACCACAAGTAGTTTCCGATTCCGAGCAAGCCCAAATGGCCAATCTGATTCCTCAATTTGTGCAAGCATTTCAAACTCTCAATCTCCCTATTGCATCTTTCAGAGAGAAATTTCACAAACCAATCAGACCCATTTGGGTGACTCCCGAGTCGCAAATCTCGGAAACAAGCGAGATTTTTGAAGACTTCCATCCAGTTGTTTGCTGTACGGTTTCGCGCAGGGTTTCGGGCGGAGAAATTAGTGAGGGTGGTTATATACAAGGAGCAGGTGACGATACAGAAAACTGGGCTCACGGACTTACCCCTCCTATTTTCTGGACAAATCAAGAAATCTTATTCGAGACATCAGAAGAGGATTTACCTGGACTCATTGGAACTTTGATACATCAAACAGGCTCATCGCTCAGATCGAACGATAAACTGCGCATCGTAAAACCAACTTCCTGTCTCTCCATCTCGACTATCGATGCGCTTCCACCCCCAAACACGAATAGCAGTACCTGCACCATCGTCCTCTCACCAAAAGTCACACCGAAAGATACATGGCACACCTCTCCCTCCCGCCTGGACATCGGACTCGGCGCCAAAAAAGTCGGCAGCAAGAATCTCCGCGCCGCTCTCCCAACCATCTCTTCCTTCTTCCTCGAGTACCTCCACACATCTTCTGCGAACAAATCTTCAGACCCATCTATCCAAATCATCATCGCATGCGAGACTGGACACGATCTCTCAATCGGTGTCGCACTTGCTCTTCTCTGTCTGTATTTCGCCGATAACGGGGATTTGAAAGTTGTGCGCGGAGAAGAAGAGAGAGAAGATGCGTCGGTGAATAAAGATTTCATTCGTCAGAGATTAACCTGGATTTCTACGTCGATGCCAGATGCGAATCCGAGTCGTGCAACGCTGCAGAGTGTGAATAGTTTTTTGATGTCGTATTGATGAATGGGGGTTTTTTTGCTTGGATTGGATTGGTGTGGGGTTTTCGCTGCTATGTTGTGTCATAGAATAAGAAAGCTGCGAGGATATAAATTCACGTCTACATTCACATCCGCAGATATACAACATAATCCACCCACCCACCAATCACAAACGAAACTCGCCAGTCACCACTCACTCCCACCTCATCAAATCTATCTCATGTCCTCGTTCTTAACAACCATCATCTATCTCCATATATTTCGTCTGAAAGTGCAATATCAACCGCCTCCCTCCCTACCTACCTCTATACTCCGTCCATCGAGTCATTTAAATGAGATTTCATCCCCGCCATCCCATCTGATATGATCTGGTATAAAATAATCCTTCCTACAAGTCATTCAGAAAATTGATGGGAGATCTATAGGAAATTGCTAGGAGGAAAACTTAGTATTACTGGTTGGTCGACTAGCTAACTAGCTAGCTAAATATTGGATATTGGATTTGTAAAATACTGAGTCGACAATGATGGGATAGGATAGGGTAGGATAGCATGAGAAAGGGGTATATATCGGTCTGTACTGTGATCTTGTATAGCACTGCTGAATCCTGATGTTGGTTGTGTGGATATGGGATTTGTGAATATTAGGATATACGATGTAAGATTACAATATACAATATCCATCCAATAAATCTGATCACCATAATACCAGATATCCAATCCCAATCCCAATCCCAAATTCAATTCCATTCAAATAACCATATTCAAAATCCAAAATCCAAAATTTGTCCACAACCTAGGTGATCATTCGTATTCCCACTCTTCCAGGTTGCTCCTGTTACCATCGCCATGGATGCTCCATCTCACAACATGTGAACTTCGGTCCCATCACAAAACAGACTTCTGATATCTAGGTACACAACACAAATCACAAAACTACCTAGGTACGCATCATATTTTATATTCTACAAGCACAAGTTATATATTGTATACATACATACATACATACATATATACATACATGCAGTAAGTAAGTGAGTGAGCGAGTGAGTCAGTACATAAGATCTTGTAATAATCTGGATCTTCTGGGATGTATTGGGTGAGATGGTGTGAGCGTGAGTATATGGATATGGATATGGATATTTAGGTAGATAATTAGGTAGATAATAACCAATCCACTCTCTCGTATATAAAAATCCTCTCGCTTTAAAAAAAAAATGAATATCGATCTATACGTACGATACGATATCTATGTAGATTCATTGAATTGGATCATCTTATTCGATTTTCTGGAAATTTGAGGGGAGTTGTACTGCATGTATTTTATTGTAATGTGTGCGGAGCATATATAATTATTTTCATCTTATATTGGAAGAATAGGAAAGATTAGAGGATGGGGGAATTATGTATTTGATGGATTAAAACAAAAACAGGGACAGAAACAAATGAAATAGCTACAAAATTCTAAAGACAGCAAGAATCTCCAAAAAAAAAAGAAAGGGAAAAAATGTATACATTAGAATGACAAGAACAATAGCAATAAAAGTAAGCAAATCAAAGAAAAGCAAATCTCTTCAAAATACTCAGACATCACTTCCCCTCCGTCTTCTACCCTTTCCCTCGATAGAAAACGTGAAAGTCAACTTCCCACGAGTCGAGGATTTCCTAGGCCTCTCTTCACGCCCATCATTCCATCCCCACTCCGAAGGACCTCTCCTATTTCTCATCTGCTTGATTTCCTCCCTCCATTTCCTTTCCTCTTCCCGTTCTTTATCCTTCCTCTCTTTCTCTGCCAGCTTTTTCTCTCTCCGCTTTTGCCTTCTCTCTTCCCTTCTCACTTCCCTTCTCATGTGCCTATCGCGTGTTCTCTCCTGTCTGCTGCTATATTCTTGTCCGTCGCTAGAATCCTGTTTGTTCTTGAAAAATTTGGGTACCCTAAATTTTGAGGATTTTCGTTCTCTTTCTTTCGGCTCTTCTGTTTGTGTTTGTGCGTGTGGATGTATACTTGAGCCTGAATTCCCATGACTGGATGTTGGAGGATGGTAAAAAGAGATATTTTGTTCCACGGCATCTGACTCAACGCCGAAGCGCGAGCCTGAGGTGGCAGCTCTGTGTGGTTCGCGACTTTTGTTGCAGTCTGGGTTGTTTTTGATATGTCCCTCGGGTGCTGCGAATGCGACGCTTCTGGCACGAAAGGGTTCAAGTTTCATTTGCGGTGGTGCTCTGTCCTGGTTACTGCCGTCACGACTGCTGACACTAGGAGGACTTTTATGAGCAGAGTGAGATTTGAGCCTTCTAGTTCCTTGTGATTCTTCGCTAAAAGAATAATATACGCTTGACGAAGTGTCCGATTGATGCTTTGCATGTGAATGTATTGTTATGGGGAGTTGTGTGGAGTTTGATTTCGAGAGATAGGCTCCATCACTTTTCTGGATGAGTTTCCATATTTCACCTTTGTTTTTAGCCAAGATACCTTCTCCGTCTGTCTCTCCTATTAATTTGCCAAGTCCTCTTAGGATATCCTTACATGCGACTTCATACCTAAGTCTATTCCGAATAGATATCGAAGGGTATTGTTCGTCGGCCGCAATACCATGTTTGTATTCGAGAAGCGAATCTTAGCAGTGTGTTAGCATTTTTACAACATGATAACCTTGAGTCGCGGGGTTCGAGTACGTACAAGTCTTCACCCTGTATCTTTCATGGGTACATGAATCATTTGGAGTTCCTTGAATCGCATCACATAGGTTGGAGATATATGATACAGAATATTTTTTCTCACCTACTTTGGATTTAACTGAGCCAGTGTCAAATTGAATCATTATCCTGTTGCCTTCCTCGATGAGTTTGCCTTGCCCCTTCGATCCTTTCGCGCTGGGGGGTTTGATAATTCCCTTTGAGAGTAATATATCGGCTATTTCATCCCACCATAGAGCAAACCGTGTACTATTTGTCAGCATATATCCGTAGTCTATAATGCAATTTCAGTAACCTTCCAAAATATACAAATACGAGAGCAATAACTTACATCGAACATTTCGATCTTTTCTGTGGATACCTATGGACAAAGACAAATCTATCGGTTCGGGTCTACCACTCCAAGCCATTTCCGAATTTTGGCTTTCAACAAGTGAATGTGTATAGCCAGGAAGAGGGCTTGGCATTGATCTATGCGAGCGAGTCTCCCCTATTCCCAATGCCTCGTTGCCAGACGTGCTCTTTGAACTTTCATTGCCAGTCTCGCTCTCCAGTCTCTTGTAGCTGGAGCGGGATCGGGAGTGTTCTCTTCCCTTTGATTTTCCATTACTCATTTTCTCAAGGGCAAGCCGACCCTCCTCCTTGTTCCAATCAAGTTTCCAGTGACTTTCGTTCTGTGCAAATGCCTCAATCGCACTGGTACTTTTAATTAGATCACGTACCGTTTTGTATTGTTGGCCAGCGGTATAATTGGTAATCCAAATTCTTTTGTTGCTCAACGTGTGGTCTTTGTTATTTGTCAGTAGATGTTTATACTATATAGACCAGCAGTTGGCTTTTTGAGACACAAGGTAAACTTACACGGCATTTTCTTACAAGTAGGATGATATCTTGAAAGGGAAAAGTTAGTCTTTCCATTTATAACTCTCCCTTCTGTTATTTGCCAATAGATCCACTAAAACATTGGTTTGTTAATAGAAGTAATGATAGAGTCTAGGTGGACAATATCATCAAGTAGTTGTGATGGAGGGATGAAAGCTGAGGCCTTATAGAGTTTCCAATTTTACTTACTTTTTCTTCATGAGAATCAGTTGATTCAATTGAGAAATGATCGCCAAATAACTTATCCAAGGTCACCAGATCCAATTCTACTGTGCAGTCATTCAGGACCTTCAAGTCGTGGTTTCCGAATTTATCTAGAGATTTGTGTTAGACGAATTCCTCTTGATAGATTTCCGGTTGTGTAGCTCGCTAGAATAGCAACTCACATGTTGAAAAAATACCACTCTTGATTGTCTCGGTTCTAACATTAGGCTTGCTAGCACTATGATGCGACGACATGTCGAAAGGATTTAGTGCTAGGGGCAACTTTCTCTGACACTGTATATTCTGGGGTTGCAGATAGATTATGCTTGAAAAGGGACATGCGAAGGCGTGTTAACCTAACATTATATTAGGCACAGGTTGTTCCAACAAGACCTTCAAGTTGGGCTCCGCGGTTCTTTTGTCTTCGTCCTCCAGTTAGGCTTAGAGACCTGTTCACATCCAGGCTACATATCTGTCCCCATTATTTCTGGTGGCGCAATGATCAACGCAAGTGCTCACTAACCCTGCGGCCGCGATAGAGTCAAAGTACAGCCCATTTGAAAAGCTTCATGAGAATGTATCGGCCGGCTTCTCCGATATAATGTGCATGGGGCTCAAAAAACGGCATTAGAAACCAGCATCCCCTTCGATGATGTATTCTGTTCGCATTAAGCACTAGGTTTTTGCAATTGGGACATTATCCGTATAATGTTAGGGGTAGAATTGACTGTACTGTATGAAGCTTTGACATGAGAGTTGAAGTTCAATGTGGTCTTATGCTGCCCTCAGGTAAAACAAAAGCATCCTTTGCTAACGACCATGTGGATTGACCTCAAATGGTTCTTTCCTCTGTACAAGGAAATTCGCCAGCAAAATGCCAGGCTCCAACTTCACTCATCATAAAAATCGAGTCTCAAATTCTGACGGCCGGTCGTGCCAGCACCTCAGAGGTATCGCATAGATATCAATCAAAGTTGAGGAACATCAAGCACCCAGATAATACGATACGAAACCTCAAAATGCGCTTCCAAGAATAAAAGTCAGTACTGCAGTGTAGGATGCGAGATGGGAACCGGCCTAGATCTGGTTATTCTGTTCAAGCGCGCGGCTCATACTATGTCGACCGACCAAACCGGACGATACAAGTAGATAGGCTCTTTTACTGTTGGTTCCCAAGAACTCGCAAGAACTTGTACTTGCTACTATACCAAATGATTGTGTGCATGTTCCTCATCAATCATAGATACCTCTGTTGTTTGATGTCCTCCGTTGCTGACGATATTGTTCAACTCAGTGCCTTGTTTACACTTGTAAAGGTATTAGCAAATGCCAGCAGCTAGGAAAATACTAAAGCACGATAGTGTGCAATTGACTTCTGTAATGTCGGCGAGCAGTCTTGTCATGAATCTTGATACCAAAAATGCAATCGCAAATGATGAGCGACTTGAAGTGTTCCAAGGTTTGCGGTGATAGGCTGGCACGTGGCTGGTTCTTCATCGCTACCACCCCACCCCGCACCTTATCGTTCTCTTATCGCTTTCTTCTCCTAGCTCCCCTCTCCCCTTCCACGAAAGAAACAAAACGAAGATAGGAATTACCCTCACAGAAACCAGGAAGACAACTTGAAAATATATATGTCTGTTAACACGAGCTCCGAATTATTTCTCCCTTTCTCCAGATAATCTTTCCAAAGCTTGATCAAAACGTTAAACAAGCTATACGCACTCCAAAATTCCACATCATGGCCGCGGAAAACTACGAAGCTGCAATCACTTTGATTGATGAAGCTCATGCTTTAGATCCAACTATCAGCACAATAAATGGCGAGAGTATACCATACGAGCTTCACTATGCCCAGAAAATGACCCATTATCTCTCTCTCCGCGCTCCCAATGCTTCTCCCATCCTCAAAGTTGCTATCCGAGCACAGCATTTTCGACGCTGGGAAGTACCACGTTCCTCCTACCCGATGACCAAGCCCGGGTATCTAAATTGGAGGACCTTTCTCAAGAAACGACAGGCTGATCTTGCGTCTGCTATATGTGTTGGTTGCAATTTTACAAGTGAGGAAGCAGAAGAAGTGGCTAGATTGATAAGGAAAGAGGATTTGAAGAAAAATGAGGAGACGCAGATCTTGGAGGATGTTGCTTGTCTAGTGTTCCTAGATGATCAGTTTGATGCTTTTGAGAAGGGTCATGATGAAGAGAAAATCATCTCAATTTTGAGAAAGACGTGGGGGAAGATGAGTGAGGAAGGACATCGTCTGGCATTGCAGATACCGATGAGCGACACCAGTAAGAGTTTGATCCAGAAGGCTTTGGGATAATTCAGAATTTCTTGGAACAGTGATGGAGTGATATAAATTCAATGCTATGGTGTAAATACTTCTTTATGTGTTAGTATATTGATTTTGGTTGAGCAGGCTACAAAAGACCGGAATGGGCTGGGAAGGTGTAGGTTATACTCCATGGCGAATGGGCAAATGTTATTGATTACTGGCATGTAAAAAGCTCACAAATGAATTGATCATAATTATAGATTGCAACAAACAGAGGGCGATATCTTCACAACTTACATTTCCACTTTGGAGAGGAGATCAAATTCGCTGTTATTGACCTTAGGATTGTGTTGTCAACTATGTGATGTATCTACGTTATACTGATAGACGGCCTGTTCAAGCGAACAGTCCTCTTTGTGTAGTCTTTTTACATTTGTTTCAATATGCTATCGGGCTTCATAGCACCATTTTACAATCACTTCCCCTTCCGCTTCTATAGATACCCCTTTCCCTTTCTACATGTCCACCTTCACTTCAGCGATCTTCTGCAACTTGTCATGGATCAATAGACCTTGGATATCCAACCACTTAACCCATTCCTCTTCCGTCGCTCCAAACATTTGCTTTCCACGGATACGTGGCATTTTTCTTAACTGGCAACATAGCTGTTGTAGCTCAAAGCCTGTAAGACCATCCTCAAGAGAATCATAGATCCACTCCTTGCAAGTGTCGGAATCCCATTCTCCTATCTTGTGATACTTGAACTCGCCAGGCGCATAGAAAGGATTGTCTTCCATAGAAGAGTTGATTCCTTGGCTGACGACCGATGAGGTGAATTTCTTAGTGAGTTCTTCTTCAATGGATTGTGCGGTTTGTCTGGGTTGCGCTACAGAATTTTCGGTCTGCATGGATCTTCTCAATCGTTCTCTTGCTTCTTCCTTGGATATTTCATCCTCTGCTTTCAACTGATACAATCGCAATAACTCTTCTCCTGACATTGTCAATTGCAAGTCCAGTGCCTTCAACTTCGACTTCAGCTGTTCAATCCGAAGATCTTTCTCGTACTTCGCCCTGGCATCATGACAACGCCATTCATGCTCCACGCGCATTTGATCATCGGTATACGTTTGACCATCCCGCGATGAATGATATAATCTTGCATGTTCCGCGTCTACTCGTCTTGCTTCAGCTCTTTTCCAATCATTCTCCTTCTGCCACCTTTTATACTCGGCCTTAACTTGGCTTATATCATTTTCGACCTTCTTTTTTGCAATATTTATTCTCTCCTTCTCTCTTTTCTTGGCCTCTTGAATCATCTTGTCCATCTCTCTCTTTTTTTCCTTCGCTCTTCTTTTCTCCTCGTCTCTGATCTTCTTTCCCATTTTTCTCTCGTTCTCCATCTTCTCTTTCTCGACTTTCTCATCCTCCTTGATCTTCCTTTCAATCTCTTTTCTCTTCTCTTTCTCAATTTTCTTCTCCTGTGCGTTTAACTTGGGCTCTGACTTTGGAAATTCGAATATTGAAAACATCGATTCTTTGGCGGGCTTCTCGTGAACCTTCTCGCCGTCCTTCTCGCAATCTAACATGCATGAGTTACTTTCACCCCTTGATTTACTACTAGAATTCTTACTGTTTTCTTGAGGGAAACCTCGCTTTTCATTGTCATTTTCTCGGTGACCACTTCCACTTGGCTTGGAACTTGCTTCCGTCATCGCAATATCGAGGAGAGTCATAGACATTTTGGTTTCGACGATATTGAGAATCAAGATTAAGAATTAAGATGTCTATATATGCATGTGTGTGTCCGTGTAAATGATGGTAAACTTGATGAGAGAAGTTCTACTTGTGTTTTGGGGGAAGATGGGGGGTGGGGAAGAGGTAGAGAACGATATCCTATCTATTACACAGGAGCTAGCCCACTAGTTTTGAGTCTGCTGATCCGGTTCTGGTTTTTAGGGAACTTATCCTTCTATGGTATAGTATAGCATAGTATAGTATGGCACGAATCAATGCAATTTTGATGTAAAATCCCATTCCAAGATTCAAATTCCGATATTTCTGCAATTCAAAGTGCATCATTACTTCTGATAGTTCAACCCCTCCACCAATAATGCTCATTTAGAGGTTTTGGTATTTCACTTGATAAACTAACTTCAGATACTAGTTGGGATTCATGGCACATGCACGAAATACCGGGCCCGTAGCGCATTTTTTTAGTTGATTTACTCGAGTAGAGCTGCCTGGTTTCGTCGATGACGGGGATTTCACTTCTTGGCGAAAGTTAATTTTGATATCTGGTCTCGAATGTTCGATATATTGAAACGGGTATTTGGGGATTTCTTGGAGTCGTAGGAGATTTATACAAGTGGCTAGGACGGAGACAATTCTTTTCATTTTGCATTCTATGAATTTAGATGAGTTTTCCTGGTGATTAGGAGCATGTGTTGTGAAAGATATCAAAACTTGGTGATGGATTGAGAAGGGGGGGTGCCAAGTTGTGAGAAATATCGGTAATCGTCATGTATTGATTGTTGACAATCAATGGGATTTTACAATTACCATGAGTACGAAAAGAATCGGGTTCGGGCTCGATTAAACAGGCGTGAATGTGGGTCTACATAATCATCGCTGTAGTAACAAAGACGGCTCCTCTTCACTGTTACCACTAGGCGCTTTTCGATGTATGTTGTGATGTTCTCGGGGGGTTCCTTCATGGGAAATGCCTGGGTAGTGTTTAGATTAGCTACGTTTTGCAAATGACTTTCTTGTAGGAACCAAAGAACATTAGAGATTGCATAATGACTACCTGAATAACTTGTCTAATGACCTCGAAACTACGTACTCTCACAGCAGAATTCACTTGGCCAACTGAATGTGCACGCATCTGCATCGTCCCTATCTCGGTATACCAACCGGCGCTTTCGTAAAACCTCATGCTCTTCTCATTACCATCCATTAAAAGCAGGAACTGGCACACGAGACCAATGCTCAAGTCTGAAGTGCTGGATAAAGAAAAAACTCATGAACGAATTATCTTCAATATTCTATTTGCTCGGCATTTCAAATTGAGGCAGCTGATCCACATACCCTTCTCAATCTCACCCCCAGATTATGTAAAAACGACGTCAAGACCAATAACTGATGCAAAGATATATCAAAAACTCGCATTCCAATCTCAATGTCGATGTTCCTCCAAAACAAACCACCCAAATGAAATCAAATAGAATCAATCTCCATCTATCCCGGTTGGAGACTTTGCCTACTAACCACGCCCAATCAAGCAAGTCCATCCTTTCTAAACTTTCTCTCAATAAATTCAGCCTTAACCATTCTTCCAGTATAGTTGAAGAACCCAGCTTGCAATTGCAACCATTGTGTACTCCTATGTTTCTCCATCAGATACTCCAAAGTTTCGCAATCCTCTGCTGACCATATTTTATCCGGTCGAAGATGTCCCTGGTGATTTCCATGTCCATTTCCCTGCATACGTTCTTCCTGTTCCTCATCCTCATCATCTCTATCTTTCTCAAGTTCTCCATAAGACTTGCGCTTCTTCTTCTTTTCTTGTTTTGGAGCAGACGCAGCGGAAGCATTGGATTTGGGTTGATGGTAAGGACAATCTGGTGAGATGTAGATTTCCTCTTCTGTATCTTCATTGTCGACTTGTGCGGTACACTTGGTCTTCTTTTTCTTTTCGACCTTCTTAGGCTTTTCTTCTACCTCTGCTTTTTCCTCTTCGTCCTCAGTCTTTTCTTGTTCTTGCAAGACTTTGTATCTTGCCACCACTTCTTTCTTGCCGGTACCTAGTTCCCCAGATATCTCCTTCCAGGTCTTGTTTTCCTTCTTCATGGCAATGAGTTTCGAATCTTGTTCTTTGGTCCATTCATTTCCCTTGACAGGTTCTACCTTCTCATCCTTCTTATCGTCTGCAATCTCGATAGGTTCTTCGGGTGCTTTTTCCGCATCTTTATCAGTAATCGAAGGGGTCTTCTCTTTGGAATCTGTGGCTGTGACTGTGGTATCAGCGCTTGGTTCCTCGGGCTTAGCAGTGTTAGACTCGGGGTCATCCTCGCCTTTGGATGTCTCATTAACATCTTTATCTTGCTTCTTATCCTTGCCCTTGTCCTTATCTTCCTTTCCCTTGACTTCGACCTCGACGATAACGACTTCCGGTTCGGCTGTCTTGTCTTTATCCTTGTCTTCGGTGCTTGGGACTACAGCTATTTCGATGACAACATCAGCTTTGAGCTCTTCACCCTTTGGCTTTGACTCCTCAGACTTCTCCTCGACCACCTTCACTGCCTCTTCTTTACTGTCTCCATCTTTCTGCAAATTCAATACATGCTCACCCTTATCGTCACCATCGGCTTTCTTGACCTCAACCACTTCTTCCTTCTTCTCATCCTTCAATTCCTCCTTGCTTTCTGCCTTCTTCTCTTCCTTGCTCTCCTCCACAACCGTCTCCAATACCTCCTCTGAGATCTTCGCCTTAACACTCACCACCTCTCCCGCACTCCCGCTCCTACTTCTCCCATGCCCATTCTTCTTACTAACTTTCCTCACAACAAGCATTTCCACTTCTCCCACCATCCCGTCTTGTTCTCGATCCTCCAGAATAACAATATTTCTCCCTTTTTTATCTTTCGTGGCCGTTGCTCTGATACGACTATCATTTCTCTGGCGCGTGGCTGCAGGAACAACATTATTCGGATTGGGAGAATTGATGGAGAGGAGTGAACCGCCCAAAATCCAGTCTGTGAAGGAGACGTGAATCTTGCCCTTTGTTTTTGGTTTTGCGAGAACACTGGTGAGGGAAGGTTGAGTGGGAGTTGGTAATGGTGGTGGTGGCGGCATCTTGACTGTTGTAGAGCTTTATTTAGGTGGTTGTTTTGTTCGATTTCGATCTTGGGTTTTAGTTGAGATGGGAGATGGAAAATGAGATAACACCTGTTACTGCCAAAAGTAGGAGGATGAAAAGGATTTCTCGATTCACCTCGTTGTGTTGAACGGAGCCTAGTAAAAGTCGAACGGCGAATATCAACACAAGAATTGTTATCTCGATGATTATTGCAAGTGCTACTCTCTCCAACATCAAAAAGCGAGTCTCAATTTGGAAAATATTATGCGTTTTGATTGTTGGCAAGGTTGCAAAGTGAAAATGAGGTAGCTAAGGGAGAGAAAATTGAGAAGGTTATTTGGGTGGAAAGAATTATTTGCTCGTTACTGAGGCAATAAAGACGTCAATATTGTTGCAAAGATGAGACGGGAGTAAGATGTTTACCCAAGGCTCTTTTGTCTCTTCTTTGCATATGGTTGTTGTTGTGGTTGGAGGTGAAAAATAACAAGGGAGTAACAAAAGGTAAGTGGGAAAGGAAAGGTATGAAAAGATTGCTTGTGAGATTTTAGATTCTAAAATTGTATGGCTATCTTGTTATGGTGTTATGGTCTGAAGACATTGCCTGGGTGACCAGCATCATTGATTGAAGCTTTTGACAACAAAAATATCCATGCATCTTGTGAAGAGTGATGAAAGTGAAGTCTGAACATGAGTGAAAGAAAATACATAAACCTTCTATGAAATATATGGAGGTTAGGATCTTACCAATCACACAACAATCAGTTGCCAAACTTCAAGGAAGAGGATATAATATCTACAGAGAAGAAGCGGAGATATAACTTGGGACGACTACTTCATTGATGTCATGAAAAGCTGTGCGTGATGACCCGCATTTTCTTAGACTTTGTTGATGGTTTTTTTCATTACCTTAACATATTGGTAGTACTCTTAATCAGATATGCTAAATGAAGTATAACGCACCTATTCAAGAGGCCACCTACGAAATCAGATTACAAATGTGCCTGTCCGAAACCGAGAACTTTAATAACTATGTATTTTTTCACTTGAAGAGACACCTCAAGAACATGGCAGCACTGTTGAATGTAGAGGGTTATACAGGATGCATGTTATCAATGGAAAGAGACCGAGTGGAATATCGAGGGGGACAACTGAACACCATGGGTATGGCGAGTGAATGTATCTTATCATCTAGGAAAAGAGGCTCAAGTGATCCTACACCATCTCATTAAGAACAAGAGTAATTAAGGCAGCGGAAAATATTTCCAGTCAGCTTGATAATTGATGTTGGTCTCCAAACTCTCATCGCGGCAATTCTCCTCGGGTGAGAGTCAGCCCTTCGTGTGAGCCAGACCACCTTGAGATTCTAACTAATTCGTGTTTCCAATCTAGCAGTGCAGCGTTCGCAGCCCCAAGGTGACCAAACTCAGGAGTCGACTTCGTGCTTTACATATATCACAATTGCACCAACCAGTATGTAGAGCTGAAATATGAACGTATAATATTTTCGGACAATTAGAAAGAACTGATCTATAATGTATAGGTCCATGTCCATCGGAAACTTCTTGTCCTGCACGCCCAGTATGCATTCAGACTGTGATTAACGCGATCACTTTCCCAGCCCCAAACACATTATGCCCTACTACGCCCACAGTAATGGGGTACCCAAATTTTTGCACAGCTTGCGAGGAAAGATTTTCAACCATCAGCGAGACTGTCACTACAACCTTGGCTGCATGAGTGGTTTCAATAGTCTGGACTGTGTTCTAACAATGAATCCATTTTCAATGTGGAAATCCGTAGAAGACTGCTATGAAAAGCTCAAATCTGCAGAGTGATCTGGCTCATTGAAACTCAGGCCCAAAGATGATAGGGAAAGGGGGTTTTGTATCACTTTGGTGTGTATTGCCATGTCATGATTGTGGTTGTGATGAACTGGTAGTGCAAAAACATTTATTTGAAGTTCATAGCAAGGAAATAGATAATTTGAGCAAAGCACACGCGCTTTCGAACAAGTGGTCCAGTAACGCCAGTAATATCATCAGCAGCCCAGTCAATTGAGTCACTGCTTGTCCACTCGGATCACTTATTAGCACTCGAGCATACTTGAGCTCTATGAACGTGAATATCTGATCATCAGTATCACTTTAAGTGTCAACATACGTGTAATGACATGAACTGTATTGTATGGTAGTTACCTCAGCTAGGAATATCAGAGTACCTAGTAGAAATTAGAGGTGAAGCATTTAGAGTCAATGTCTTTCGCTTTACTTAGTAGTGCTAGCCGTACTTGATTGGATGACAGTGTAGCACGTGAATTCTCGCTAAAAGGTCCGAACTTTTCCCCACCATATTGCAATTTCGAAAATTTTGATTCCCAAATTTATCATCGACAAATCTACGCCAAACCTCACCATTAGAACTTTATCAATTCTACTGGAAGACTGTCATCATGTCTAAAATCACAGTCGGTATGTTATTGTCTTTCACTGTTCGCCAGGATGAATTTCTTCATTGAGAAAATCAATTGAAATAAATACTAACATATTCGCCTCATAGCCGGAGTGCGTACCAACGTACAAAGTCTTCTTGAGTACTCTCTCGAGACCAAGAAGAGAAACTTCCTCGAGACCGTCGAGCTCCAAATCGGCCTCAAGAACTATGATCCCCAACGTGACAAGCGTTTCTCCGGAACCGTTCGTCTCCCAGTCGTTCCCCGCCCAAACATGAGCATCTGGTATGTCCACGAAGTCGAATATTTATGATATGGGAGGCAAAGGCTGATTGAAGGATAGCATTCTCGGTGATCAACACGATATCGATCGTGCCAAGCACGGTGGTGTCGACGCCATGTCCGCTGATGACTTGAAGAAGCTCAACAAGAACAAGAAGTTGATCAAGAAGCTCGCACGCAAGTACGATGCTTTCGTCGCTTCCGATACCTTGATCAAGCAAATTCCTCGTCTCTTGGGTCCCGGTCTTTCCAAGGGTTTGTTTTATCTGTTCCCTATATTGCATAATTTTGACTAACATTTATCTTCACAGCTGGTAAGTTCCCAACCCCAGTCTCCCACAACGAAGATCTTAGCGGTAAGATCAACGAAGTCAAGTCCACCATCAAGTTCCAATTGAAGAAGGTCTTGTGTATGGGTGTTGCTGTCGGAAACGTCGAGATGACTGAGGACCAATTGATCTCCAACATCATGTTGTCTATCAACTACCTCGTCTCCTTGTTGAAGAAGGGATGGCAAAACGTTGGCAGCTTGACCATCAAGGCATCTATGTCTCCACCCAAGCGCCTCTACTAGATTACCCTTCTCTTTATTGAGCAAGTGGTATGTGGTGGGATTATTGCGAGTAGTTAGGTAAAATAAAAAAACTCAATACAAGCAATGAACGTTCTACAGCCAATCACATTTTTATTTCACTGAGTGGTATTGCGACTTGAGATAATGTAAAAGAAAACTGAATTTATTTATTATGATTGTAATCGTGAGCATGTTGATGTTCGACTACATGCGGCTTCTATTATATTCCGTCGCACACATCCGCGCACACTTACTGAATTGCTTTTATCCAAATCTGACTACCACATTTCCAGAGCTCATTTTCGAGATTCAATGTACAACTTGCGACCGCAGCTGTAATAAATTAAACAAGTGCCATTGCAAGAAAGAGATCCTTGGAAAAGCATACGTAATGCATAGCAAACGTTTTGCTGAATCTGAAATTCCAGTTGCTTGGCTCTAATGTATGGAGAACATGCAATGGTTACCTATTCATGAGCGAGTACAGCATGTTCTTAAGCTTGTATGTTCGGCAGCATGATAACTCGTTGCTATCAGGAAACCAAGGACGAAGACCTCAATAAGGACACAGCAAGCACAGCAGAGATGCTCAGAGTACAGAACTTCGAATATTCATCACTGTTGCACAAAATATTTTATGCTACGGAAATTTTACTAGCTATCAATCACATTCACTACTTACCAAGTATACACGACAGCTAGCTACAAAGCTACGTGTGTATGTATATACTGGCCATAATACAAGGGCACAGCGCAAATAGATTCATCATAAAAATCCATTTTGCAAGATCGTTACTCGATGCGCGCTTTCTTTTCATAAAAAAGAAATTGCATAAAGTAAGGTATGTAGAGACCACCCCACAGTCAAAATCCGATAGAATCGTCGAAGACGGCTGATAAGGAAGAGTGTTCACCTTCATTCAAGGGGGCCGGGAACGGAAGAAAACCCAACTTTTACTTCGAAGAAGTAAAGGATAACCCTCAGCAAGTCGCCGTAGCGAAGCCCCCATGTAAATGTTATAAGTATTAATTATAACCTCTACTGATGATGAAGAAGAAAAGAAGAGAGTCTCCGGGAGGTGAGCGAGATATTTATATTGAAAAAAAATTCGTTAGCTTTTTTAGCGCGCTTTAGGGTGCATTTTGCCCTATTTGCTCAGTGAATCGTGCACGTGATCCATTTAATTTTTGTGACTCTGCTATCACGTTTTGTGTGCGCCGAACTGTGTAACTCCAAGATATCATTTTTGGTCCTCAAACACATTTTCCCCGAACCACCAGCAAAAAGTAAAGATCAGCCTCATACACGGGCAAGCATTCACATCATCATCCACTTCCGAGTCCCGAGTGAGAGGTTTCTCCATATATTGAAAACTCAGATAACTGCTTGTCAAATATATCTGCCTACTAAGTACCTACTAGGTAGTAGTGTCAATCAACCTCAATTGTCTGGAACTCCAACCCCAAACAAACTCCTCTATGTCAATACCAAAAGTATGCCGAGCTGCATCAATTCTTCCAAAATGTTACGCAAGCTTTCCCAGCTCTTTCATCCTATTTATCCTCTACTTTTCGTTTCTGCATCACGATAATGTTCAACGGTGATGCTCCATCTGTCAATGGACACCTGCGTTGACATAGTATGCTCTTATCCGTTCTTTCATTGTGCAATTCATCTCAGTATTTGGTCCGATTCTCTCTATTCCATCCATAGCTCTTTATAGAGTTTCGATGAGGCCATCACAAAGCCAACAAACGAGCATGGTTCACACCTTCCCACAGCTTCTTTGTGCCTTGTGGTAACAGAGTATGCTCAGTCGCTCTCACATTGGTTTGACTCGTGGATTTGGCCTTTAGGTGAAATTGGGTATGTACACCCGAGTACAAAGGCACCCAGAAATTCTTCTACTCGTGCGGCCAGAAAGGATGCAACTCCGGCGCTGGGTTACTCCGTACGGAGTAAGCAAATACCATATGGATATCCATTTAATAGACCCAAATCGTACTTAAAACCCCCCCTCTTTTGGTTCCACGACAAATAATCGGTACACAACACCCGGGCTCCTCAATCCTTATTATCAAATTTGTCTTGGCTATATATTACCATTTACTTTTACTACTTTTCAATCTAGAAGTTCTGGGGATTTTAGTTTTTTTTACGATCAATTGTCTAGCGTCATCGAATCCGCCATATCAATTACTCATTTCAGGCATAAGATACTGCATGGATTGGGTGATATGATCGCTTAGACCCATTTCCTTTTTTTTGCCATCTCTCACGGTCCAGTGAATCGGTGAACTTGGGTTACTAATGGCTTTTGGGCCGATCGACTTATTAGTAAAAACTACATATACACATACATATTTCCGGTGTAGGGGTTTGATGTGACGCCCTTTATCTTGACGACGCACGCCTCTTGTACAAGCACACCATACTTGATTTCCTTCCTTTTAATACGGCATATTATTCTTAACATCCAGGATCCCGCACGTTGTTATTTTTCGAGGAGCCTGACGACAAGTTATCATCCCATATACCCACGATCTTTTGAATTTTCAGTTTAGTTACCTACGTCAATAAATGGATATCGAGAAGAAAAATATATCTTCCCTCTCTTCTATACATGTAACAGAATTTCGCAAACCCAATTACGGATCCGTTGTTGTGCTTTGACCACTATCACACTGGTGGCGAAGAAACAGGAGAAGCTTAGTGAAGGTGCTCATCAGTTTATGTGAGAAACAAGCCTCACATAGAAAAATTTGAATATCGATAACATGACAATGGATCAAAGAAACGGTGGCTCTGTTGGGGATCTTGAAATCCCATTGGAAGGTGAACGTCAAACCTCCGGGCACATCAGTCAAAACAGCAATGACAACCCCCACTCTTTTTCGCCTTTGGGGGATTCGTTAGAAGAAGCTCCGGAGGTAAGGATCGAAAGGCTAGGTAGACAAAGGCCAGAGGTCTTCAAGTCACTATGGGCGGAGATTGGATTTGTATTTTCAATTTCAATGTCACAGGTGCTCACCGTGAGTTCTATCAATCTTTCCCATTCTTGATCCAATTCACAGACTCTGACAGTGAAAAAGGAATACTTTGTTTCTGGCTTCACAGTCATATTGCCCACTCTGGTCGATAGTCTAGGAATACCATCGGCCTCGGCGACATGGCCTGCCAGTGCTTTTTCGCTCACTCTTGCTTGCTTTCTTCTGGTGTTCGGCCGCTTATCAGATATGTATGGATCGTTTCCAGCATATGTAGCAGGTTTCATTTGGCTCGCTTTGTGGAGCCTGGTAGGTGGATTTTCAACTGATCTTATAATGCTCAATTTCTGTCGGGCATTGCAAGGCCTGGGTCCAGCGATGTATCTACCTTCAAGTGTAGCTCTTATCGGCATCATATATCGACCAGGCCCACGGAAGAACTTGGTCTTCGCAATTTATGGAGCATGTGCGCCGCTGGGGTTTTTTGTGGGAATTTTCTTCGCTGGATTGGTAGCTGAGTACACAAAATGGGGCTGGTGGTTCTGGATTGGCTGCGTTTTTGCAGTCATCACAGCTATCACGTCTTACATGACCATTCCTTCTGACATTGCCAAAAAGCGGAAAGTTCGCGAGGCACGCCAGGGCACGGATGATCAAGTGAGAATGGATTGGTGGGGTGCTGTTTTCATTGTCGTGGGACTGATTCTCTTTACTTTCGCCATCATCGATTCGGCCCATGCACCGAATGGCTGGAAGACGCCCTATATCTACGTTTTATTCATTGTCGGGAGCTTGTTGCTTTTTGCCGCTGCATACATCGAGATCCACACTAAGCAAGCTTTGATTCCGAGCTCTTTCTTCAAAGTCCCCTCCATGGTACCGCTTGTCTTTGCACTTTTCTTGTGCTACGGTTCTCTGGGAATATTCTTGCTTTATGCCACATTCTACATGACTGGCGTCATGGGTGGTACCCCGTTACAGCTTGTTGCGTGGTATGCACCAATGGCTTTAGGCGGCTGCATAATTTCTACACTTGGTGGCTTTGTTCTCCACCTACTGCCAGGAACAGCCCTTATTGTCACAGCTGGAGTAGCCTGGATCGTTGCACCTTTGCTATTTGCCATTGCTCCAGCTGGCGCCAATTATGTAAGCTTTCTTCAGATATTTCTTAATCAGATGCTGACAAATTATACAGTGGGCGTACATATTCCCAGCAATGATATGTGCAACAATTGGTATCGACATAACATTCACAGTGGCTAACATATTCTTCACTACTTCCCTATCAGAATCACAGCAAGGTCTTGCTGGCTCCATGGTGATGCTCATTCTACATTTGGGTATTGCGGTTTGTCTTGGATTTTCAGATATCATCAACACTTACACTTTAGATCGTCTGGGCCTGAGACAAAGTTACCACGCAGTATTTTGGTTCGAAGTTGCTTGTGCAGGTGTTTCATTGATAATAATGGCACTTTTTGTCAAAATCAAGAGAGCAGAGAGTGAATTGACTGTCGACGAAAGAATGGCAGCAATGAATGACATGCAATTAGATCAATCGACGACTGCAGCGAGAAATATGGGTACGGATAGTGCAGATGTTGCAGATGATGGGAAGTTGAACTGATTTTTTACGCGTCAAAAAGCATGCTATATATCTGGATCTATGAATTTATGCGAAGTTAATACCCTCAGGTCGTTGGATTTTAGGCGTTCGTGGATTAGAGCAAACTGAGCAAGAGCAAGAGCAAGAGCAAGAGCAAGAGCAAGAGCAAGATGAGGTAGAATAGAAATACACTACTCTATTGTTTTCCTATGATTTGTTTAAGCAATACCTCGAAATATACGTCACTTGGCCAAGAATTAATGGTCTTCAATTCTAGAATGATGAGAAATCTTTTGATACAACTTAAAACCTGTCGAGGGGATGTTTCCCGGCAATCGCTGACATATCGATCCCAGCTTTTCCTCATACAGCTAGTGTCCGGAATCACGGATCTTTATCTCATTCCGACATTCTTCAACCTCGAACGGTCAAAGATGCTTGTTCACCCTGAGATGGCTTTCTTCTCAAATTCAGCATCAATCTCATTGAAAACGGCATGAGCAGACATTCCGCTGCTCACGAAGCTTTCTACCATTCATCCATTCAATCTCATATTTAGTTGAAGACCAATATGAACCTTCCGGATTCCGAGCCCTCCGCTAGTGTTGATAGCGACACACCAATTCCCACTAAATTGAGGCGCTCATGTGAAGCATGCAGGACATCCAAAGGCAGATGTTTACCAAGTATAGATGATCCTACTCGATGCGCCAAGTCAGTCACTTGTAAATCACGGGAATCTGAAATTTATTAACATGTCTGTAGATGCTCAAAAAGTAAGAAGAAATGTGTGTTCTTGGAAACGAAACCTCGACCTAAGAAGATGAGATCTTCTAGAGTGCAAGTTTTTATTCTGTTCATTGGAAACTCCAACGCTGACCAGTGATCAGGCGAGTTGCAGAGATGGAGCAAAAGCTTGATGGAATCTTGAATCTTTTGGCAGCCAAATCTCAAGCAGAGTTTCAGCCTAATTCAACCTCAACACCTGAATCTCCCCAAGAAAATATGCCGTTGGATCTATCAGAGATCGAGCTTTCTTTTCCGTTACTACCAATGGACAACACGAGTAGCAAACCATTCCAACAGATGTCTTTGTCTACACCTCCAAATCTTAATTACGGTGGCTTGAATGATGTCATTTCGAGGTGCATAGTCAGTACCAAACAGGCTGATGAGGCACTGAAGGAGTTCGCTAGTAGAGCTTCAGCCTTTCCGTTTGTGCTCATCCCTCCGCAAGCCTCTCTAGAAAGCTTGAGGCATGAACGGCCCATTCTTTTGCTTGGAATTCTTGCAAGTACAAGTCAAAACAATATCCCCGTGCAACATCTTCTTGAAAGTGAGCTACGTGAGACAATCAGTAGCCGCACAATCATGCACGGAGAGAAGAGTATTGACTTGCTACAAGGAATACTATTGTACCTCGCTTGGTAAGATATAATACCTTTTTACACAGTTACAAAAGCGGTTTGGTCTAACCAGTCTAGGTATCACTATCACTATAATCCAGAGAAAGAGAATCTATTTCAGCTTACCCAAATGGCAAATGCTATGGTGATTGATCTTGGACTTCACAGGCCAAAGCTTGGTGAAGTACAAACGAGCTATTCGAACACTCTTGGCTTTGAATGCCCAAAGAAATTCACCCCAATTCAGATAGAGGAAAGAAGGACTCTTATTGGATGTTTTTGCCTGACATCATCGTAAGTCTACAGTCTTCACGTGGACTGGACGGTAATTAATATTATTATAGAATGTGCCGCAGTCTGAGGAAACCCAATAGTCTCAAGTATCACGACTATATAGAACAATGTTGCCAAGTATTATCGGAGGTCAGCGTAACAGAGACAGATCGACTGTTGCCATTTTTCACAAGAATTCATCGACTTGGCGAAGAGGTCAATGACGCCTTTGATTATTCCAATCATGGAGAGCTTTCTGAGCATGATACCGTACGAATTGAGATGTTCAATAGAACTTTGTCTCAACAATTCCAGGATATCCAAAGATACTTTCCTGCCGAAGCTTGGAGCAATCGTGAGTAGCCTCTCTTATGTTGCGGATTTGAATTGTATTGACATACATAGACATACTGAGAGTATCGTATGCACATCTCCGTATCTATGTTGCGGAAATCAGTCTTAATGCCATTTCATCGGACTCACATCAATTTATGACAACTGCGTCATCAAATCGAACCTCCTGGTATCATTCTTCCTCACGAACAGAAATGTTGATCCGTTGTCTACAGGCCGCTAAGGATTATCTCGATATGGTGTTATCTCTCACATCCTTGGAGTTCTGTCGTCTTACCGCGCCGAACTACATAGAATTATTCTACGCCGTCCTCATCCTTGGGAAATTCACCGAAAACTGCGATTCCCCGTCCCTCGACACTGACCAGGTCCGCCAAGCTGCAAGCCTCCGCTACTACCTTGATTCCCTGGACGAGAAACTCGAAAGCCTCCTCGTGTACAACAATGGCCAAGCTCAACCAAATAGTGTCTGGAACATGAAACTTCTATGTCAGGAAATAAAGAAGTGGCACATGCGAATAGTTTCTGGAGTTCCAGGTTCCGAACAGTCAATGATTAATGGTGTGAATATCTCATTTACACACATCACACCGTCGATTCAAGGGCTTTGTGGCCAACTTCTCACTTCGATGGCGGATTTTAGACCAGGGGGAAGTTCGGCGTCGGATGGAATAGCTGATTGGATGGCGTTCATGACTTCTGAGAATAATGTTAGGTCGGGGTGATGTGGTAAATTTATTGCAGAAATAGAATGAGGACATGGGGTTTCACTGCTACTTTAATGCAGGGGGATTATTTGGGGGGTTTTCCCAGGTGGAGAAAAGGGACAGCATGCTCGTTTGAATTATCGACACACAAACAATCTCTCAGGCTTGTTTTGTGTGATGGCGTCGTCGGCATCATGGCGTTTGCATACTATAGATTGTGGCATGTATATGTATATGTATATATGCGTATGTATATTAGACTGGAAATGTTTTACAATATTGGAGAATTAGTATTAGTATCTACTATCTAGCGTTACATATTTAAAATCAAAGAATGATAGGTATTAATACCCAGACATCACCACCACCACCAGTTCTCAATCTTTCTTTACATACCTATTACTTACATATTACTTGGTATGTGAGAAGGAAACTGTATGATACATTACTGGTTCTGTGGTGGTGATGAATGTTTACTGTTTACTGTTTACTGTTTACCCCTGTGGTGGCAAAGTTAATATTCCGGACGAAGATAAATTCAATATAAATCCCCATACAAATTTCTATTTCATACATTACAATATTAATATATATATTCATTAATAACGAATAGAGCTCTTCGTTACTAACAAATCAAATCAATTCTTTTTACAACCCGTTTATTATTGAATTTTGATTAAAAAAAAGAAAATAAGGACCTTAAAAGGTCTTAGAGCTTTTAAGATTTTTGAATATTAGAGTTAAGAGGAAAATGGACGGAAAGGTATATGCATAGAAGGTTAAAGAGATAAATAAAAGCTAAAGGGGAGAAAAGGAATGAGTGTAGGAGTTAAGGGGTAAGCGGAAGGCATTAGCCAAAAGTTTAAAGGGGAGTAGAGTCCTTTCGGTAAATTATATTATATAAGGGAAATCTACAAGAGAGCTTTTAAGTGAAATTATAAGCTATACCATTATGCTATGTAATACAGAATGTATCATATAAACAAAAATATAATCTAATTTCAATCTATATATGAATAAATTTGAATTTAATAAATAAAAGTATAATAAAAAGATTAATAATCCTTAATAGATTCTAATTAAAATATCTAAAAGAACTTTTCTATTCTTTTATTGAAATCTAACAGGAGATTAATTTAAAAGGAAAAAAAGAGGAAGAAAGGGGAGGGGGGGTTGAAAAGCAAATAAAACCTAAAAGCTTTCTATTTGACAAATAATTATTACCTTAGGCCGAAACTTTCAATTAATCTTTTAGAATTCAAGAAATTCATTAAGAATTTATTAATTAGAATAAGCTTTATAAGGTATGGAGATTTAAATTGATTATATTAATACTTTAAAAACGATTTATTCAATACATAATGAAGGTATTGTAGAATTTATGGCAATTACGAAAGGATCACTTCGTCAACCACGGATTCTGCCACCACAGGGATACTGTTTACTGTTATGTTATGTGATGTGATGTTATTTTATGATATATTATGGGATATTGGATTAATTTTACCTTTACAATGATTTGAGGATGCGGGATCCGGAGTGGGTAGGTGGGTGAGCTGGTTGAGGTATTGAGTAGGTTGGTACTGGGTAAATAGATAGATAAATACGATTCTCTGAATAAAAAATTTATACATAGACTCAAGACTCAAGATATCAATGAAATGCGAAAAACAACATATAAATACACTAACAATCAGATGAAAAAAAGAAAGAAAGAAAAAAAAACTTTCAAGTATATGTGGGTGTGCGAATTTTTGGGTACAGGTATTGATTTTATTTGTACTGACTTCTCAGCTTTCATCGTGGCTTGATTTGGGCGTGTGAGATGTAGGTATTGATTGCTCGGTAGTTTTGTTGTTTTGTTTTGTTTTATTTTACTTTTGATGTTGATGTTGATGTTGATGTTGATATTGATATTGTGGAATGGAATGGAATGGAATGAAATGTTGGGTTTGGGTTGAGGGGAGGGGATGAGATGGAAGGGGAGGGGAGGGGATGTACCCTTTTCATTGAATGGAGATTGGATTCGATTCGATTCGATTACTGTAATGCAAATCGTATAATCCGTCCTAGCTACAATCTCAATTTCAATTATAAATACTTTGACATTTTCTCCTTTTCTTCTTTCTAATCCACATCTTTCCTAATCCACATTCCTGTTTTTCCCCCAATGACCTCACCTCTCACTCCTCACCCTTCCACTCCTACTCTCATCACCACCCCCATACTCATATTCATACTCGCCTCTCCGCCACTTCTCCACTCCATCTCACCTCACCTCACCTCGACCCAACAAACCAAATTTTACAAAACACTCCCGACAATTTCCTCGTACCCATATCACATGCCAGATAGTGATTCCCACGCAGGCGGTTTGGGTGTAGACGGCAAGGGGACAGAGTTTGGCGAGCACTTGGAGGGTGTGGGGACAGGTGTATTGGTATGTGTAGCTAGGGGGAGGGGGGGGAGTTAGTTTGTTTTGGGGGGAAGTGAAGTGAAGGGGAGAGGAGAGAAGAGGAGGGAAAGACTTACTAGTAGCACATTTTTAATTGAGAGATGGTTTGAGGATGTGATAGATGGGTTGATAAAGTAAGAAGAAGGAGGTTATCTTAATTTTACAATTCGACTTCTGCTCGAATTTGAGATATCGTGAGGATCTGGTAGGGAATACGTGCATATAAGTGGATGATTTTCCCTAGTATAACAGCAGCAGTGGTAGTATATCCAGAGTTTCTGGTATGCTCATCTGATTGTATACAAGCCAGCTTGCGCTTCCATACAATTTTCGTTTGAAGCATACCCTCGTGATTAAATATGATTCCAAGGTTACTTGATATCTTTCAAGCTTTGTCCATCATGTCATATCATATCATATGCAGCGTATTCCTTCATATAATCCAAAACTGAGATATCATTTCATATGAGGAAACCTTACATGCTGTTTCAAGACCTCTCATTGTCGTGCTTTTGCCTGAAGAAAAATTTGCTACTTGCAGTTATGTCTGCGTATTTGTAGAGATGTATGCAAGTATGTTTTGGGCCGGAAGTATATCTGATCGGCGGGTTGCACAAACATATGTATCTCAAAGACAGGAAGGAGAAAGATTGGATGAATGGACTTTTTTGTAGAAAGATTGGGGGCTGCTGAGCCGCTCACTGGAGGGTGCATGCTATTCGAGGATGAAGGCACGGCTACTTGCCGCTGAAGAAAAGGAATACGTCAATCTGATTATTTGGCCTGGATGTTTTGTTTGGCTTGGGTTCTCTTGGGTAGATCCGAAGAAGATTGCTGCAGAAAGCAGATAAAGCAAACGGACTAACAAGCTTTCGTTACTGGAGAGTATGGCTAGCCTTATTGAAGTACATAAGCTTCGCATACATATGAAAAAGGTACGATAAGCAAGTCGATTCTTTCTCCTCATCCAAGAAAAAGGAGTCCAAAAAAAAATAGGAGTAGCGAAGTAATTTCATGCAAGTTTCCTTGACCCCAAAACCCATCTACCAAAAGCAGTCTGAAAGAAAGCAGCAAGCATCATCTAGAACCTCATTCGGAACCTTGCACAAACCTGAAACTCGCGTAATTTCCTCTCTGAAGAGTGGATCTACACCGCTTCTTTCCTTTTTGAGTGATTGAACGATGAGGAATAGAATGAGATTTTTTTCCTGGTTGGTGAGAAGGGTGGCTGCATATTTCATGGATGGAATTGTGAATTGTGTGTTGGTGCTGAGGAAATGAATGTGCTGGCACCACAGAGTGAATAGTGAAATGATAAAATGATGAATGCTGTACAAAAGATGGAATACTTGGACACTTGGATACTTGGATATCGTATGAAAGATAGATCCCTACTTATTTATTCACAACTATTTGTGAATTTTATGATGATTTTCCATTGGACAATTGATGTTGTTTTCGAGGTACCTAGATTTAGAGAGAGGGATGGATATACTAGGTACATTGCAAATCGTGATAAATGTAAATGCGTAATGCGTAATGCTATCCAGTAAGAGCGGTGAAGGGGAGACTTTAGCCTCATCTTCTATTTAGCTAAACTCATATATCTAACTTGCATATGCATAAGGTGATGAAGCCAGTCGGAGAATTTCCATCCCAACGATTGATATCCAACTGGTGAAAGAGCAAGCTTCCTCTGTACTATTTATGGCTACCTGGTACCTTGACGCTCCTAGATCTGTTGGTTGTTATTGGTCTGGAATTTGGATGGCGATTTGTTCATGTAGAGGATAGCTTGTAGCTTGTAGTTTGTTGCTTGTCATCTTGTAGAAGGTTCTTTTTTTGGAGATTCAGTTCCTTGCAGGTGAACCCATGAGTGCAGTATCTAGGTTCTGCTCTTTTGCTGTATCGGAAGCTAGATGGCGAGATGGCTATTCATATAAATTTGTGATAGATGATATAAGGTAGAGGGCTCGCAGAAGAGAACGATATCAGGTTTCATTATTTACTGTAGATGCGTTCTCGGAATCGTATGAATAAACGTGAGGATATACAGTACTAGTTATTCCTCTTCAATGTAGATATTGTTATTATCACATCAACCCTTTATAGCCGAGGTGACCCCACTACATACATAACAAGAATAATAATGATGTTACATAGTAGAAGTAATACATTCATCCACCGTGATCCATTCATATATCCATACGTTCACATATTAATCAATCCATCCTACATATCATACATATCCTTCATCTACGCACCAATATCACAATATCAAAATGTCAGACCAAAATTATTCTACCAGTCTGTCGTGTACATCGTATTGAACGGGAACTCTCTAGCTTCTTACCAAGATATCAGCCTTTCTCCGTCCCATTTCCCATTTCCCATTTCCCTCTCACTTCCCACTCTATCTGTGCTGCCACGTATCTTTGCAGGTCGCTCCATCCAACGCCAAAATATGCAAGTACAGGCGTTCCGCATCTAAAAGATCGTAGCTTGTGCATGAAACCCTCCAACTACATTGCTGCACGACGGGGGAGCGATAATTCCAAGTGTTTAAGTGTGTCGGGGTATTGCATATTACTTACATTTCCATTCCAAAAAGAGAAGAGGTAGCTTCCATCGTCAAAACCTCTTTCTTGACCTTTTTCCCCCTCGCCATTTCTGCAATTGCATCTCTTCCAACTTTCGAGATCTTTCACGAATTCCAATTTCCTAGAATGTTGTATGGTTCCTAAAAACACAAGATTCTTTTTGATATTTTTTCTTGTATACGCTCATTTTCAACTGGGAACAGCAATTCCCTCTTCTTTGAATCGATTCAATTCGAGTCCTCTCTGGTTTTCCTTTTTGCCGTTGTTCTCCCACATCAACATACGAAAGCTTCCTTGCAACATTTCTTCTCAACCCCCTCCCCTCTCCAAAACATCATCTGTACAAAACACATCTGAGAGACGTCCATCGGTCACCGCCTCTCGTGTACAAAGACATTCTGTTTCAGGTGCAATTGCGCCCATTGAAAAGGGAGTCGAAATGTTTTGTACTCATTCAAATCTCTCTCTTGAAGGATTGAAGGGTTCTCGGTGATTTTTCGTGTGTTGAGCCTACTACTAGGAAGGCCAAGTACACTTGCAATTGGCTACCAGGTCGTTATTGCTTCACATTAGTGAGAGCTTAATTGTATTATATCTGGTCAGTGAATGGGTCAATTGTTTGAATTGATGTACCTACTACTCCTGTTGATTTGGGAATATTTTGTTTGGTTGAGAATGTTTTGTTCTGACGAGTTGTAGTATACTTTTTGTGTGTAATGTGGATATCGTCGTTGATTGATTCATTCGACGTTGGGAAATATACTAATTAAAATTAAAATTGTCCTCTCAAGAAGTAAAGACGAGAGAAACAATTCAATCAGGTTGTTCGGTCCTTTCGATTCTCTGTCTTTAATTGATTCACTCGGCTGGGCGAATCCATCTTCTTCACACTCTTTAATTCTCCACGATATTCGATTTTTATTTTGCGCCTTGTCCACACACAATCAAAGCATTTGGACACACTCGAGTTCCCATAGGAGCGACTACAACATTGTGAAGATAGGACTGGAAGGACGTTTACTGAAAGGAGGTGGTCTGAAGAATTTTTGTTTATTTGGGGTTGCTGAAGTGAATTCGAATTATCTGGACTCATTTGGATCACGCTCGCTGTCGAATTTTGCAAGACCTTGTTGGATACATCACCGGATCGTGTCGTCGAAATCTTTGCTGGATTTAACCTCTCTCTATATACGAGTCCACCAGAATATCCTATCACTGGTCCTGTCCTGTTGAATTGGTAGTTTATACTGCTTTTAATTCTTCGCGGCGACGCGCTCTCTCTCATCACGCAACCAATACTATATTGAGCCGATACAAAATCCAGCAATTGACTCTATCATCAGTCTTCTTCAACAGGAGCCTCTGTTTTTGCCTCTGGATCTTTTGAACAAATTTTCAGGTCCAGGTCCACTTCCACGCAATTCCATAATTCACCAATCACCACAATGGCATCCTCAGAGGTCGACACAAAGTTTCTTGGCCAATTTGCCAAAAACATTCAATTGGACCACCCACTGCTGGCTCAAAATTTATTCCAGATTTTGGGAAATCTTACCATGCTCTCAAAAATGGTTGTGAAAGCGCGAAAACTGAGACGACTCGACACAACCCGTGATACGAAATCCGTCGAACTATACACTCGAATCATTTGGTACGCGAAAGAAGGTTTGAAAATTCTAGAGCAATACGTTCTACCTCTAGTGGCAGGTTTCGGAGAGTTAAAAGTCCTCGTTTATAAACTGAGAGCGAGTTATTATCATCTCTATGTTCTCTTCCACAATACTCCTGCGATCACTCTCAGAACTCCCAAGATCTCTACTCCACCTGGTTTGACATCTCCACGCTATAAAGAAAAAGGCAAAGGGATCGACAATACCCCACCGCCAGACCCACATCGTCCATCCAGTATCCAACTTACCCACGCTCTCGAAGGCGGACCCGTCGGCGGACCGCCCGGTCTCTCCCTTCCACCTCCAGATATCACAGGGAGTTTCCTCATCCCCGCTCTCGATTACCGTCCCTTCGCAACGCAATGTTTCGAAGACGCATCAATCCTTGCCGATCGCCAATTATGGGGTTCTCACCCTCTGCGCCTATCTGCAAAAGTCGAATATACAGCATTTATATATGATTGTCTGGATGAAGCGAATCGGTCGAGAGAGTTGGCCCGGAAGACGATTAACGAAGTCTATAATGCGGATGAGGGAATGGACGACGATATGTTTGAAGACGCGGCAGAATTAGTGAGTATTCTGGGGAAGATGATGAAGAGGGGTTTGAGCACAGGCACGAGCGCGGGAACTAGTACCGTGGGGGCCAGTGGAAGTGATGAGGGTACTGTGAGAGGAAGGGGAGGGGAATTGGAGAGAACACCGAGATTGCATGGCGATACATTACCGCCGATGCACAACCCGATATGAGATGTTTCGGACCAATGACGAAACTGCACTTTTGGACCGTACTGCACTGTCATCTTCCGAAATTTTACTTCTTTGCTCGCCACGCGAAGTTTCATGAATGATACCCACTCCCGATTCGAAATAAACCAGATCCGATATTCAACTCCCGCAAATTCGAAAACGAAACAAACACCCAAATCAAACCAATCCAAAGAAGAAGAAACACAAATCAAAACACAAAATATAACCAGGAGGAAAATGAACCGCATTTAGCTTTGTTTGATTAAGCTACTACAAAGACTCTGCGCACGTATCTTTATGTATGATAATGATGATGGTGATGAGAGAGTGGTGAGTATGGTATATTTGATACGAAAGGAGAAGAAGTACATGTACGATTGATCGTTTTTTTTGTTGAATGATTGAATCATTATATACCCACGAATACGAGTGATGTGATGGGCATTGATACTGGCATTTGAGTGTGAGTGGGAGTGAGAGTGTGTGAGAGTGAGGTGGTGGTTTTGTTAATGAGATAGATGATAGATAGTTGAGTGGAGTTGAGTTGACCTGGAGGTTGGAATTGGGCTTGCTAATATAATAATGATGATGATCTTGAAATGAGCGATGAGCGATAAGTTGGTGAATCCATGTGTCTGACTCGCTCTGATCTGATCTGGGTGAATTGATTTTCTGGTATGAGGGAGAGAAAGAGAGGATAGTTTATGAGTTGATTATCTAGGTAGGTATCTTCTTAGTTTATGAAGCTTTGGTGTGCGGATATGAATGCGTATGTGTGTATCATACCATATCATAACATATCATAACATCTCTCTCTCACGATTGATAAATTGATGCAGCATTCGAATATGTACATATATGTAGGATGCTGTCTACATAGGTAGGTATCAAAATCAGAATTAAAATATGAATCATTCCATTCATTCATTTATATTTATTCATATTCATCTATTCCCCATTCCTCCTCATATCAATCCCACCCCCTTCCTCCTTCATAACCCCCCACCTCACAATTTCGAGTCTCCCCTTGGTCTCTCCAATCCCGCTTTCTCAGCTTCATTCTTCATCTTCAATTGGTAATTCTTGACCAGTTGTCGGATGGACAGATCGAGCATGACATCTTCGCTGCCGCCAGGGATGCGGGCGCCGGGGATTTCGCGGAAGATTCCTGGGGAGGGGGGATGTGTTAGTTCTAGGGAATTTGGGGAAGTTTAGTTTGGACGAGTTAGGATTAGGATTAAGATTGGGATTGGGATTGGGATTACGTAAAAAAGAAAACGAAGGCAAAAACAAAAACAAAGAAAAGGAATAACAAACGTTCCACCACCTCCCCCATCCCACTCTTCGTATACCCATTCCCCCCGAAAAGCAACACCGCCGTCGACGCACAACTCTCTAACACCATCCCCGACTTTGCCTTCGCCAACGCCGTCAAGCCGCCCAACTCGCGATTCGCATCCGCCTCTCCCAGCTGCGTCATCATCCACGTAAACCCTTCGATCCACGCCCAATGGCTCTCGAGCTCCGCACCGCATCGCGCCAAGCGATTGCGCACCACCGGTTGCTCTATCAGCGGTTTCCCAAACGCGTGCCGCTTCATCACGTATGCAAACGCGTGACTCAGCGCCGTGCGCGCAATGCGATTCACCGAAATGGAGATGCTCAGTCGCTCGTGGTTGAAATTCTGCATGATGTATTTCATGCCCGCTCCTTCGCTTCCTATCAGATTCTCCCGCGGCACCCGCACGTTATCCAGCTCGATAAAAGTCGTCCCTGCGGCCGTCTGTCCGCCCACTTTGATCCTGCGCATCGTCACCCCGGGATGCTGGAGCAGAGGTACAACGAGAAGCGAGAGACCTCCTGGGCCCGGCCCATCCGTCCTCACAGCCATGGTAGCGTAATCAGACCAGAGACCATTGGTGATCCATTTTTTGGACCCGTCAACGATCCATTCCGTCCCATCATCACTTTTGCGCGCGGTGGTTTCAATAGCGCTGACGTCGCTTCCGGCGCCGGGCTCGGTGATGGCGATACAAATTCTTTTTTTCCCGGTGAGCAGATCGGGGAGGAAACGGGCTTGCAGGGCTTGAGAGCCGAATTTTAAGATAGGCGGAACCCCGAAGGCGAATCCGGTAGTTATGGCGCCGGAGGGCCCGAGAGAACCAGAACGATGCATTTCATCTGTGAAGATTAGGGTGTGCATGTAGTCGAATTCTTCAACGGGGAGATCACCGGGGAGACGGGTGATACCGATTTTCTTGAGCCATCCTACTGGAAGAGGAGAGGGAAGATTGGGGATGAGGAAGTTGGCGCTGGCGAACTTTTGGTAGAGATTGACTGGATGTATTGATTAGTATTGGTTTTGATTAAAGGTTTATATATTAGAAATATATGATTTCATATTAGATCAATAAGAAGTATGTACCCGGTACATCACCCTCTTTTTCCCAATCACCTGCTTCACCCAGTAGTTCGGAAACAAGGGCTTGACATGTTTTTTGCCATTTGCGATGTGAAGCATTGTAATAAGGAGATGGTAAACCCATGAGCCAAGGAGGCTCAGAGAAGGGAATTGGAACTGAGGAAGACATTTCTTTGGGACAATTTCAACAGAGCGTGATCTGAGTATTTTAGGAAGTTGTTTTTATCAGATTACAAAAACATGTGGAGGCTTTACGAAATAATCGAGAAGTCCTACTAAGTATTGAAAAGTATGGGGAATTAGCGTAATGCGGGGTGGAGACGGGTGTGTTGCCGCATGAACCGAGGCTTTCATGGGTAGGATAGGTAAGGAAGGTTTGATATAATTGTTGGTCTAGACTCATGTGAAACTGTATATAAACAGAGATTCCCTATTCTGATATGAATGTTGAAAATTATGTGAGGAGAAAACAGTATATATAGATAATGGAAGAAGCTAACTCTGGCAGAGACTCATGCTCTCATTTAAGTGAAAGGCCACCCACGATCCAGTTACCTAGCTTTCCGTCAAAGTAGCGGTCGCGAAAGGGCGGCCAAAAGATGTTTCAATGACGGGAAGCTTATGGTACAAACACATGTTAAATAATGCATGAGATTTTCATTGCTGAAGTTTTGACAATCGATTTTATTGTGTTTATTTAACGTACATCAGACCTTGAAAGAATCCTACCAGTCAAGAGTCCTTTGCGTTTATTCAAGATTGATGAAGAGATTCCGTAAGCTAAACTTTCATCTATCTCTACTAATACCATTGACAAATTGACAGTGTATTTCGAGAAAGATGCAAACACCGTATGTAGCTCCCTGACAATTTATTAATTACCTATTAAAAATAGTAATGTTTGAAATGTAATGCTAATTCAATTCCTCCTTCCTTGCATGCCTTGATCAAATCATATTTGCTCGGACGATATTCTGAAGGATGAATACCGAGCCACGTCAAGCTGATGTACTTGAGATCTGGAGTATATCTTTCCTTCTCTCTGACCAATGCCAGCACTGCCGCAAATGACGTGCGATCAAACGCGTAGCAGTCTTTCAATGTGAGTTTTTGGAGACTTCGAGGGATGCGCTGTAAAAAGGCTCTTATGTGATCAGCGTCGGTATCTTCATCACTACGCTTCTCTGCAGATGTGTTTTTGTTTGCCGAGTCATCAAGAATGACTCCAGCACTCGCGACAATCTCCTTTAATCTTGGGAAATCTGCAAATGAACCGGGTCGACCGAAGGATCCAGTAAGAACCAAATGAGGGCGTATGAATTCACTTGTCATTCCAGCTTCAATGAATTTGAGTGTCTCCTTACTGGCCATCAAACCTTCAACCATCTCTGTAGAACAAAACGGAATTCTGGTGCTGGAGTACTCTAATGCAAACTTGCAAAGTGATGGACAGGCGCTCAGGAGTCTTCTCAAATTTTCAGGGTGGAACAAACTACGCTCAAATCGCAGGTCCTGGACTCCAGAGGTAAATGTTTCAGGAATGCTGAAGGGAATTCCGTTGGGAAGATCGATGGCATATTGAGCGACGAACTTTTTGAGTGATGGCAGTTCAAGACGATGCAGAATTTTTGAAAGTGGTACATCAGCACGCGAAAGGTTCTTTATTGACATGGAGGCCAATTTAGACATAGAATATGGCGAGATTTCGTTTTCCGATTCTCCCTGCTTTGTCTGAAGTGCTACTGCGTGTGCAAACATAGGGGCAAAGAACTCTGCAGTAGGGTCAATAAAAGTACCTGCATTTCCACCACGCTTAAAATTTGCCTCGGACATATGAATCTCCTTCAGATTGGGGAGAAGACAGACAATGAGTGCCATAGTACCGTCACTACCCGGTGCCCTGCTATCTCCCAATCCAAAGATAGCTGTGTGCCAAAGCTTTGCGTGTTCTTTGCTGGCGCTGGCCTCGTTGACCTTGATCCTAATGAGATCACTTAGGCTGGTAGCGGGATCGGAACTATCATCTATATTGCGACAGAAGAGTCTCCAGGTCGATTCGACTTGTGCACGAAGTAACCACACGCAATGGAAGATTCTTGGGAATTTCGCAAGGTCAGGGCGATGGACTATAGTGCGAAGGAAGTGGTAGTGGGAAGGATCTTTTGGACAAATTTCTTCAGTCTTGTCATAGAAGGTGATTGTAGAATACAAATGAGGCGTAGCAACTGTGTTGAGCTGATGGCAAGACTTGCAGAGCTCGCGTACACCACTAAACTCACAGAATTCGATGATCGCATGGAGAAGCTCGTTGGAAAGAGCGAGAAGTGGCATCCTGAAATGTTGCTTGATTATCCGAAGTTATCTTGTAGGTTGGGAGTAAAATTTGCTGAGAAGTTGTCAGATCGTCTCACAAAAGAACTGAGATTTGATGTTGTGGGATGTAGAAAGTGTCAAATGGATAAAAAGGAAGCATGATACGGGCCCAGTTTCCAATTCACTAGGCGAAGGTATGGCATCTGATCAATCACCACTACCATAACCGTACAATAATCGTTTTTGGAGGTGAATGAACAGAAATGAAGACGAATTCACCGAATTTGCAAGACTTGATACGGGTCTGTCCACAAATGGATTATTAATTCTCAATCGATTCTATTAAAAATTTGTATTTCGACATCTGACCCACATTGAATGATTCAGTCAAGTGTTGTAGCTGCCGAGGAGGATTTTTGATGGTAGAGTACTTAGCGAGACTATGAATCCCGAAATATTGAACCCTAATAAAGGTGAGCTGCATCGCAAAATGTCAAAATAGTCTCATCTCAAAATCAAAAACAAAAGAACATTTATTTATAAGCTTTCCACAACTAACTACTTTCCCCTTTGTCCGTGATATCTCCCGGTTCATCCATACCCTTGGTTTCTTCCGGGCAATTCATCGTAACTCTCCACGCCGCAATACCTCTTCTCCCAATCACCCTCGTGGTCGTACTCCAGAACCCATCATCCCCAAAATCCATATCATCCAGATTGAGATGCTTTCTATATGTGAAAATCTCCTCAAAGTACAGATCTGTCTGATTTGCCATATATCTATCTAGGAAAGTGGCGGAGGTCGGTGCGATAAGATAAGTAGCTTCTGTAAGCTCTTCTCCAGACTTTGGAAGACAAGTCGCTAGTTTTCTGAGCTCTTCTATCATGAGCTCTCCTTTGATGCCCATAAGATCATGAGTGTCGAGCACTTCATTTTTGCCATTCAATAGCCAGATTGGTGGACTATAAGTTTTCCACCAAAAAGCATGAGTAGCGTCTGGTTGTTTGCTCAAGAAGACTTGAGTTGGGACAACTCCTCCCTGATGGTACACACCCATCAAAAGACCCAATAAAACATTAAAGGAAATCCACAAACCAACCCAAATACGCAAAGAAATTCTTGATTTGGGTAATCTTACAGATGACAATATTAAAGGAATGGCTGGAAGCAAGAATCGTGCCTCCTGGTGTTTGAATAATGAAAGAACAACGACGCCCGAGATAGCAGAGCAAAGTCGAAGAGGAGCCACAGGTCGTAAGGAGAGAAGTATTGTGGCAGGTCCCAATAATTGTGGGAGATTTATTAGACTATGTTGATACCATGGATGTAGGCCGTGAAGCGCAAGATTTTCCGGTGCAAGATTATACTTTAGATTATTAAATGGAGTAATTGTCGGATGGGAGAAAAGATAGGACCAAGTGACTGGAACCTTGGCGTAGAAGTTCGTATCCAAAGAGATTGCAATAAATGTAGCAAGGAGACCGAAGAGGATCATCGAAACGAGCGAAAAAGGCCTAATCAAAAATCAGCTAGGGTAACATTAGGTGGGTCGAGAACCCTTACTTTCTCTTGAAATGTGGTAATAGACGAAGACCCGGAATGAACAGAAAGGCGGGAAAGGTAATGCGATTAAATACCCCAAAAACCACAACGAAGGCAAGAATTCCGCATAACGATACCGAAGTATGCTTCTACGACAATCAGCTTCATATTCTACATTTTTACATGTTCTCCGCATCTTCCTACCTTAATTGCCGTGATTTTTTGTATTAAAATCAGACTCCATGCGACTGCCAGTGTTTCTATCGAGTTCGAGAATGTATGTGTTTGATATGTCCAGGTAACGTATGAAGATGCCACAAGCAAGACTGCAACTTTGTATTGTCTTTTTGATTCGGCCAATTCCCAAATAGCCCAATCTCCAAGCACAAAACTTAAAGTCAACATCAACAGTCGCAAAGCGAAGAACACCGCTATTGGAGGTATTTCTCCGTCATTTCCATTTCCTATCCAGAGCCATCGAAGGAGTAGCATCGGCAGACCATAGATAGGCCATAATGGGAAGACACTTCGAATCGGATTTTCGGATGTAAATTCCCAGGTTAACTTGACAGGATAGCTGAAAATTTCACCTGCAGGTTGTTAGCAGAGATACTTTGTAGATTGGATTTCATGCAAGGAGCTCTCTTTTACAGATATGCCGACTGAATATATCTACCGGAGCTAAAGGGAAGCTACATTGCGAAATAATATGAAACTTACCAGCTATAACCTCTGGACCTTGAAAATTCTCATCAGGATGTAGATAACTTGGAGAGAGGGCAAACCAGACTCGTAGAAGAAGAAGGAACAAGTACGCACGCCCGAAGAAAGGCATTTCTGATCTTTACCTAGGGCATACGTTTGAAGAATGGCAATGTGAAGAAAAATTGGATTAAATTAAAGAAGTATTCGCAAACGCGATAAAAGGATAATAACAGAGAAAGAGGTCATTGGAAATGGGAAGAGAAAACCAAAAGACACTCCAAACACTGATAAGTATGAGAAATACGGGTTGTTTGATACCTTTTCAAACGGAAACGGTTGGAAAGTAAAGTCGCGTTGCGTTACCTCGACCTTTTATTTTTTTTTCCACTTTCAAGGATGGCATTGGGGGTATGACGGAGATCAGCAATCTCGGAATGACAGGAGATTTGGAATGGGCTGACCAATCGTATTCATTACCGAAGATATTGCTCCTTTCATTCCGGATGCAATTTGTAGTGATGATACAAGATTCTTTGTACTTTTTATTTTTTTCAGCTTAGAAATTATTATATCCTCAATAATTAGGAAAAGGGGTAACGATGAGATGATGAGGTGAGGTTTAAAATGATGATGTTACACAAAGACAGGTCTTAGGTACGATGTATGTAATAAGTAACTAGTGTCCCGAGGTCGGCTCAGGTAGCCAAGGTATCCTATGATATTATGATATTACTAAAAGTGCTAGCATCAAGCTTTTCGGCTTTTGATTAACCTTTATTAAAATGTTTTTGATCAATTGGGACTCCTCTTGACAGGTCGAAGACAATGGAGGAGTAAAACTCCACCTCCACCTCTACCTGCATCGTTCTATATTTTGGATATGATTTGCGTTTGCATAGGTAGTCAGTGGATTGGATATAGAATGAATGATAGAACAATGATTAACTCATCACTATCAACAGAAAATGATTGAGGAATCAGCTAGAACAAGCTCATTCACTTGGCAACATACGTAGGTAGGTACTATAATCATAGTAAACTCCCTAACAACTTGGAACTTCTCTAGATGGAATCTTTTCGTTATGCTTTTCGAGTCTAATGCTACCTATGTGAGTATAGCACATATTTCTTTCTCTAGGACCCAGATCTAGTTCTTACCTACCTACCTAGGTAGTGCATGAGAGCGCCACACGTGTCACGTGCACCGCTAGTCATGCTGTGGGCGCAGTTGAACCAGAAACCAGACAGACAAGGCTGAGAACCCATAGAAAAAGCCACTCTATTCTATATGTGGTGCTCCATGGTTTGACTCTTGACTCTGCCTCGTCCCCCAATCATAAGAGTACAGTGCACGTTTAGATCCAAGCTTCACCGACTCGAACAGAACAGAACATCTCAAGGCTGCCATCAGGTAGCGCTTACTGTGACTGATGATGAGGAAGGCGCTAATCCAAAATAGACGCTGCGTGCTATGGATTGACATGGTGCAATGCAAACTGTACAATTCAAAAGAGGCAAAGCTTCATTGCTTGTTAGGTAGCTGTACCTAGTAGACACTTTGTTATTCTTCCAAGCTATGCTTCCGGTCCTATGATATGATCACCAGTGACTCAAATATTTATATTTAGGCAACCGATCGTCTATTCACCGTATAGAAGGCTACTACAGCTACTTCCCTACCTTTCCCTAGCATTCCATCTATACCAATTGAACCTGTCAATTTTTTCATGTACGGCAGTTACTATTCACTACCAATACTCTAATGATGTCTAGCTGTGATTGATGACTTTTATTGACTTTTGTAAACCAACTGGAAAAAGACACTAGGACGTACTAAAATACTTAAATTCATACTACGCTTTTTGAACTGGGATTTTGGTAGGCTAAGCGACCACAAGGCCTGACATAAAGGCGACTTCAATTCCCATTCAAATCCTCCTTCTCATTAACACTTACATCCAACAACTTAACAAACAACTCTACACAACACAACTCTACGATTTCTTTAACACACAATAAATTCTCACAACCTCCAAATCAATACAAAGAAAACAACTACATCTTTCACAATGTCTGAAGGTACCGCCACTACCATCAAACTTGTCAGCAACGACAATGTTGAAGTCACTGTTGGTAAGTTACCCCGCCTACTATCCGAACCCAAACCCAACCTGCAGACCGAGTTCAACAATGAATGCTAACTTTTATCAATAGAGCGAGCTGTTGCTGAGCGCTCTATGTTGATCAAGAACATGTTGGATGATCTTGGAGATGGTGTTCTCGAGACTCCAGTCCCAATCCCTAATGTAGGTTTCTCTGACATCATTTCACCTTTATGATCATTGAATCTTGAACTAATAATTCTTTCTCTTTGCAGGTCAATGAGGCTGTTCTCCGCAAGGTCATCGAGTGGGCTGACCACCACAAGCACGACCCTGCCCCAACTGCCGATGACGATTCAGATAGTCGCAAGAAGACCACTGATATTGAGGAATGGGACCAAAAGTTTATGCAAGTCGATCAAGAGATGTTGTTCGAGATTATCCTTGTAAGTCATATTCCTTTGCAACAATTTTACTTGATCACCTCTAACAATTTACCATTAGGCTGCCAACTACCTTGATATCAAGGCCCTTCTCGATGTCGGATGCAAGACAGTTGCAAACATGATCAAGGGAAAGTCTCCAGAGGAAATCCGAAAGACTTTCAACATCACCAATGACTTCACTCCTGAAGAGGAGGAGCAAATCCGCCGTGAGAACGAGTGGGCTGAGGATCGTTAAGAAGATATCTTAACAAAATAATTACCGCGGTTACTCATACGTTGTTCATAAATGTGGGGTGATGGTTAGCTTCAGTAGCATGGGGGGAGTTCTCTGATTGTTTCTGACTATCAACCGAAAGTCCAGGTTCATACACTTTCATGGCGTGGGGGGTCTATTTCCTAGTTTTCTTTTTATTAGGGTTTGCAGTGTGTATGTACACACATTGGTGGGCGTTCTATGAGGATACTGAAGTGTAGACAGGGGATGTCAATGAAGGATATTACATAGATAGTCTACACTCAACCATACAGGTATCACACAATTGCACTGGTTTTAAATATTATTTTTGTCTTCTTTCATCATGTGAATTTGTGAGTTTGTGAATACAGGCTGGAAGTATGGTTCTTTTCAAGCTTCATCTGGATGCAAGTTGCTCTTTCTAGACATTGAATGCGACCCTGCAAAAAGCACTTGAAAGTTCTAAATTGTTCTTTCTGTTGTAGACATCAAAATTGCACTTTTCATTATTGCCATACACGTCATCAATCTCAATCTCATTCTCATCAACATAAAGTTCTAACTTTCCCACTTATATCCTCACCACCCTCCCTACCTTGGTAATCATGTAGACGTTTCCAATCTCCAGGTTCTAATCTTCAGGTTCCAGTATCATTCCTTCTCACCAAATCTTTACAACTTTCTTTATTTAGGTACTTAGGTACTTAGGTAGGTATGTAAATAGGTAGGTATTCTCTCTCACACTCACTTACTCACACTCACTTCTTGATTGTCTCTCTTTCTTTGATTATGAGGGTTATGAGGGCTATGAGGATTGGAATTTGGAAGCTGGGTTGGATTTGATTTGACTTTTTTTTGGTTTGGTTTGGTTTGGTGAGGGGGAAGGGGAGAAGGGGGAAGGGGGAAGGAGAGAAGAGGAGGGGATATGGGGGTTCTTTGATTGGGTCGAGTTGGATTTGATTGAATTGGATTGGATTGGGATTAGATGTGTTTATATAAGTGTATAACAATATAACAATATAATCTAGTCTAGTATAACATACATATTCAGTAAATCATAGTACAATACAATATAATAAAAGAATATACTACAAAAACTACGATTCTCTTAGAATAATACTAAAATACTAAATATCTTTTTCTATTTCCAACTAGCTCCCTTGAATCTTGAATCTTGAATCTTTATTATTCATTATTCATTGTTTATTATTCATTGTTCATTGTGATCTAAGTTTCGAATCTATGTAAGACTTATATATAGAGAAACAGGAAAATGAGGAGAATGAGTTTATGTTTATGTCTATGTCTATGTTTAAGTAGGTATGAAAAGGAAAATCAGAGGTGAAATTGAGGGGTTGAAATTTGTTTTGGATTTGGATTGACGTGTTTGTTGGTGGAATTTTTAGGTGGGTGGTTTGGTGAGTTGGTGTATGGCAAGGGGAAGGGAAAGTTTATGGGTTTGTATGTATATATGGATGTATGGATGTATGTATGTATATAGCACTCAAGCATATGAATTTATCCATCTATCCATCTATCCATCTATCCATCTATCCATCTATCCATCTATCCATCACATATCACATATAACATATACATATGCCAAAGTATAAAGTATAGAGCATACAAGCGAAGACAAGACGAGACGAAATGAGATGCATTTATTATTCTAATAGGAACCAGATTACCTGGTATTCGATTTATTTATCAATCAATGAATCTACTATGAGACTGAGACTGTGAGGTTCTGGACTTTGTATTTACATTATTTTATTTCAATTCAATAATTTTATGTCAATAATTTGATATCTTGTTATGAGTGAGAGTATTGTGATGTGATGTAATGCCAACTGGATAGATAGACAGATAGATAGTATAAAGAAAGAACTTTCTATATGATATCTCTCTCGATTTCCAAGTTCTTATATCATATCATTGCATTCACTATTCAATCCTCACCTCCACCTCCTCCTCCACTTCTTCTTCGTTATTCTCTATATCTCTTTTCTTTTCTCTTCTCTCTTTCTTATGCATCACTTCCTTTCTCCGAAGTATTCATATAATCCTGTCCTACCTCGTTCCTCTTATCCCATTCCTCCTATACCATGGATCACTACGAACATTCCAAATATTCTCTCTTCTCTCTTGTATGTATCCCACCAACTCCATCACCTTTAGACCAATCCAATCCATTTCAACCCATTAACACACTCGACTCCACTCATTCTCATTCTCATTCTCATCACCTACACCTACACCCTTATCCCAATCTTTCCTCTCCCATCTCTGTTATATAGCTTATATGAAAATTACCTATCTTCCTACACACTATAACCCATACAATATATTCAATATCCAACATACAACATTCAATACCCATCCAGCAAAATACCCTATACAAACCAGATAATCATTCTCACTCTCATTCTCATTCTAGAAAAATACCTAGATATTTCACTCCCCACACACATACATACCTACCGACACTATATATTAATAGTCATTTGACTCAAACCCGAAGAGACAAGATATCTCCTGATCCCACTAGTTAAGTGTGTATACGTATCTAGTACATGCGACTTCGTATGTATGTATGCATTTGTGACTTCACACAATTAATCTGATCATTGACATGATGTCATGTCACAATACATGATACAACCAATAGAATACAGTGAACACAAAGAGCGAAAGTGTATATAGAGGGGAACATGACACAAAAGAGGGAAGAGAAATAGTAAGCGGGGTACATGTGCATATAGGTGGAGGTGGAGAAAACTGGAGTCCAAATTCCGGACCAGAAGAAATGAAGGGGAACATGAATAACATGATAATGCTGGGAGGAAATGGTTAATAAGAATGAGTGGGAAGAGAAAGGGAAGGGTGGAGACAGTTCCTGTGAAAAGGGTGATTGTGAATGAACTAGAGGTAAATCTTAGATGTGGGGTAAATCAAGGGACCAAGGAGAAGGAGGATGGATCCCTTGTAGTTCGTGAATGCAGGCTGGCCTGATCATGGCCTGCAAACTGATCGAGGATGATTAAATCACTGCCGAAGCTGGATATCCGATTCAAGTACCATGTCCTGCTAGAAGCCTTTCTAGCCATTTCAATCCATATCCCATGGAGACTCAAGATGAGCGTAATCACACCCATTCACAATCACAGAGCGAAATCCACTCGAAACCCCAATGATATAACATGGAGAAATCAACAAAACATCCCATTTCCTCACTGAGTCACTTTGCTATAAACACAATGATCCTCTCTCAATCGCGATATATGCCATTCATTGAACCGGCCTAGCAATCAGAAATGTTACGCCTCCCTTTTCCCAAAGCAACATCCATCAGTTGTACCCTCCTGCCAAATCGAGCAAAAATTATCATTTCATATCTCCATGCTCCTCCCTCATAAAAATTGCCATTCGTGTCCTAATATCGTGCGAATTCGGGATAAGTAGAGTATGGTTTGGTGGATGGGCGAGAAGCGGAAAAAAGAGAAAATCGTATGAGCGTGGGTAGAGGTTGAGGAGAAGATGGAATGTTTTGCTGTTGAAAGGTAATACATCTAAAGACCGATACGAGTCTTTCTCCAGTGACGTCTCTTTGCGTTGTATCTATTGGATTTAATTAGTCAAAAGCTCGATCGGAGTTGCTGATGTTCGGTAGCGATTCATCTCGACTTTTTATAAAGTCGAAAGTGGAATCGATGAGGTGCAAATGTAGTTTTGGTGCTGTTGCCCTGGGGCATTCTAAATCTTGAACATACCGGATGGTGTTACCAGTCCTCAAACGGATCCATTGTGGGATGGGTCTGTTTTGCTTTTGGGCTCTCGCAAGCTTCTGCTTGGTGCGGAATGACTTTTGGGACTGTAGAGAAGTATCGAATTAGCATCTATATGATTTGTCGTATTGTTCTTTTCCTTCTTGGCCAGGTCGTTTTGTTGGTATTCGAGATCGTGAATTCCATCTTTTAATTTTGCGCCCATAAATCCTTTTACTGTCTCAAACCCATTCCATTTCCCAGGCCAAGCGATTGAACGTATGCGTCATTTAAAAAAGGTAGTACATACCGGCATCTTGAAAAGTCGGCGTCGATATTGTCGTTGTCGTGCTAGATCAAAAGTCCGATGATCGAGGTTCAATGGATTCACACACCAAAAAATTCTGACGAGGGCTTTCTTTCTCGGTTGCCCTTTCAATCGGCCTTAAGGCTCTCAGGCTCAAGTCTTGAGTCAATACACGTGAGCGGCTTGGAAAAATAAAGTTATGACTAATCATGATCGGAAACTTCTGGTTCCGCGATTAGGATTGGAAATACGGTAAGGCGCTGCATCAAAGCAACATTTGAACAGTTGACCTCGCTGGTAAAACATAGATCACTTGAGTAGAAAGTCCTACCTTTTGACACTACAAGACACCCCAATTCTCGCAAACGATTACAACATCACGACGATTTACGAATTCTACAAATTTGGTGATTATTGAGCATAAGATTGGGACAAAGAAAGGAAGATTCCAGGAAGACAAGGATAGGGGACAGCTAAGCATAGTTGTTTAGGAGGTCGACTTTAAGAGGAACGAAAAGAGAACAGGAAATACCATTACAAAACTTTCAAAAATGGGCGCAAGTGTTTCGTGGCTGTCGGGGATGCTATTTTCGAAGAAAGAGATCCGGATATTGATTTTGGGACTGGTAAGTAGCAGGCTGAAGGCGCATTCGAGGACTTGTAAAGAAGAAGGGGAAGCTAATGTATCTGCGAATTGGTTAGGATAACGCTGGAAAGACCACATTACTATATAGGTTGAAGGTTAGTGGCTTGACCTTGGCATAACAGGAGGGGCTTTATGCTAACGGGAAACTGCAGATTGGAGAAGTGGTAACTACAATACCGACTATTGGTTTCAATGTGGAATCAGTGACGTACAAAAATCTAAATTTCAATGTTTGGGTAAGATCATATTTCCTCTCTTCATTCTTCTCAAATTTTCAATTCAAGGATTCCTGACTAACTGGCTTGGTATAGGATCTTGGAGGACAAACGTCAATTAGACCCTATTGGCGCTGCTACTACGCTAATACGGCTGCGGTAATATTCGTTATCGATTCTACAGATATTGATCGATTAGGCACTGCATCAGAAGAATTGGCAGCAATGTTGAATGAGGACGAGCTGAAAGATGCTGCACTACTAGTATTTGCGAATAAACAAGATCAACCGGGAGCGAAAGGTGCTGGTGAGATTTCTGAGGCTCTAAGACTAGGCGAGTTAAGGGATAGGAATTGGAGTATAGTGGCATGTAGCGCCGTAGATGGCAGTGGTGTGGATGAGGGAATGGATTGGCTTGTTGTAAGTGTTCCAATGCTTGGAAGTGGCTTATGCACTTAAGAAAGGGCGATACTAACATGGCAATAGCAAACTGTACAACAAGAGTCGTAATAGAGGAGGAAGATTCAGAAAAACGACCGTGTGTACTATGATCACGATACAATACCTAAAAACCAGTTGAATAATTGACGGAAAGGATCAACCTGGAGTCCGGGGTACAAATCTCAAGCTCCGTATTTTTGCTACACTCATGGATATGAACAAGACTATCATTCTCGGAGGTATAATAGATGCATAGGCGTCTTTGAGCATCTGCGTCTGGGCCGGGAGCACTGTATTTGAATCTTTATTTGTAAATGAGCATCTTAAATTGATGAATTAGTGATGAATCCATAATGACACTGAACATATTGATCTGGCCAAAGGAATGATCTAGCGACCGTTGAATCTGAAAGCTATGCGAAAACCGAGCACCTGATCATCTTTTCGACAGAGTGGTTACGAGTCCTACGTACCTTCTGCTTTGTGATACAATCGAGTCTAGATCTTTAGATTTGTCAAGACTTATTCGCAAGCCATAGATCGACTAACATGGAAGCGAGACCACGAAAGATCTGTCGTTATAGGTATGGCACATGGATCAATTCAGAATGGAACTTGCTGTCACATATGGTTTGTGGATCCCCGTGGACAAGGTCAGGTCTCTTAGCATAGCATAGGTATAGATTACAATTTGGAAAGAACGAAATCCCATACCCCGATCATGAAATCCCATGTATGAAAGAAAGCTAGACTACGATACTAGGCTAGATAGAGCACTTGTGAAAGACAGAAAAGAAGGACCTTGGAAATTGTGAGAGAGGATGTACTATGAATGAATGAACGAACGTGGCAAGCTAGCCACAAGCGCGATTAGAATTTAGATACCGAGATTCGGGATTTGGTGATGTGATATCAGAGTTGTGTTTTTTTTTTGGTACTTACTTGGACTTGCTTAGCTTGGATACCTGCTAGGTAGGTACTAGGTGATAAATCGATATCCACCGTTGGCTGGGAAAACCTTGGAATTTATGGTTGTTGGAATTGGGGACCTTTGCGATGTTATCATATTACTAGGTAGATAGATAGATGATGGATGTTGGAGAATGGGGTTTGTTTTGTTTTGTTTTTTTGTGATGGGATTGATAGTGTCAGATTGATTATGACATAGACGGGTGTGAAGTACTAGACAGGTAGGTAGACAGGTAGGTAGGCAGGTAAGTATCTTTGAGATAGATACTCGAGTACTACTATAACATTGTATGATAATACCGCCGCTACCAGGTAGGTAGGTATAATGAATGTGCGATATGAAGCGACGGATTCCACCACTCGTTTGGTGAAATAAAGTAAGTTCCCAAGTCATTTCCTAGCTATGCCGGGCTTCCTTTTCCGAAGCTCCTTGTGGAAAGATGAACCCGATGTGGTAAAAAGCTACAAGTTACAAGCAACGATACAATACAATAATACATGTTGAAATGAGATACTCATTCACTATACATATCCGAGGTCATTTTCATAGAGGAGATATAGATACCGTAACATTCTTCAGTGTATAGTACAGTGTTGTAGGTAATGCCATGCTCACCATTCGTTGTCGGGGATAGTTGATGCTCGGCATTAGAGCCATGTGCATCGCGATGTGGTTTTTGCTTGCACGGTGCCCCACCCGGGCTCCATGCTTTGTGAATCGTGACATCGATGTGTGCATTGGAACTGGGATTACTGAGGATGGAGCGGACCAGGGGGAGGTGACGGCATTGCTGTGGTCGGTCGGGTAAGATTTTGGGTGTGCGTGGAAGAAGGGAGATGGCAAAGTGGGAAACTAGCTTGCAACAAAAAAGAAAGCGAAAAATACTTGTGCAATGTGGCAATGTGGCAACGTGGGAATGTGAGGATATACTTTCATATCGTCGTCGTCGCATGTACTGAGGCTGGTCTGATACTAAAGGAAAAAGGGGTCACAAACTAGTAAATGGTTTCAAACTGCCTAGACAGAAACTCGTCCCTTGCCAAGCGTCTACCAAACCGTAACCGATCAGGAAAATGACGCTATGCAGGTATGGTATGGTATTTAATTACCTCCCTAGCTAGCATTTCAAAATGCGGAGAAGAAAGCACTAAATTAAAGTTTCGACGAGAAAAAAGAAAAGGTCGAGGATATAACAGATGAGTGTGAATGTGTACGAATCTGTACGATGTAAGTACCTACGTGTGTATCTAACTACCCAGTACCTAGGTATTATGACCTGGAAGAGTCACGTCCTACCCCGAGTTATATGTAAGCATGAAATGTTTTGGAGGGGGGTGTTGTATGTTGTAGATGTTACTAATCATGCGAATGCTTCCCAACGAAGGATTCGAGGTATTGCCTAGGTAGGTAGGTATGTCGTTGGGTGGTTTCTTTGAATGGATATTATATATGTAGAATATGTAGATGTACTAGGTGTGTCTGAAGAGTAGAATGAAGAATAGAATCTGAAGGAATATAATGAAATGGGTTCATTAGTATCTAGGTAGATGGAGGTATCAGGCTAGAGAGAAAAGAGTAGCGGAAAGACTCTTCCTTTCATACCCTACCTATAGTAGATACCAATAACTTTGAACAAGTTTCTTAATAAACTACCCAATCGAGATAAGTTTCCTTGATGCGCAATACCTAACCCCGATTAAAATCACAACATTAATAAATCCTTTCCTCTTTCTAATCAATTCCGTTCCAGACCTTGGGACCTTTACTAATGCAAGTGCACAGTTAACAACCCCCTCCTTTTAATTGGTTGCCACGAAAGGAGGGGTACTTTTCCGAATTTCTACTTATATATTTCCATCCCTCCATTTCTTGTGCCATCTTACTTTTGATTCTTTCAATTCATTAAAATCACCAAAGCTTTCTACCATCTCGCCATCAATCTTGTTGTCATCTATATCCTCAACCATCTCAACGCTACTACATATACTACCTACCTGTGCAACAACATCAATACAATAGCAATCATGGTTGCTGACGATAAGCCCGCTTCTACCTTCAAGTACAATGAAGCTCCAGTCTACACTACTTCCAATGGATGTCCAGTGAGACACCCAGAGGAGTTTCAAAGAGTTGGTACCAATGGTCCACTTCTTCTTCAAGATTTCCATTTGATCGATCTGTTGGCACACTTCGATCGCGAACGTATTCCAGAGCGTGTTGTCCATGCCAAGGGTGCCGGAGCTTATGGAGGTAAGTCTTGTCTTTGGCTTCATGCTTTCTGTCACCATCATATTAACGTATCATCCGTAGAATTTGAAGTTACACACGATATCAGTGATATCACTACCATTGATATGTTAAGCCAAGTTGGCAAGAAGACCCCTCTCGTCTCACGTTTCTCAACTGTCGGTGGTGAAAAGGGCTCTCCAGATTCGGCTCGTGACCCAAGAGGTTTCTCCGTCAAATTCTATACTGAAGAGGGTAACTGGGATTGGGTTTACAACAACACCCCTGTTTTCTTCCTCCGAGACCCAACCAAGTTCCCTCTCTTTATCCACACACAAAAGAGAAACCCTCAAACAAACTTGAAAGATGCTACCATGTTCTGGGATTACCTCTCAACTCATCACGAGGCTGTTCACCAGGTTATGCACTTGTTCAGTGACCGTGGTACACCATATTCCTACAGACACATGAACGGGTATTCTGGTCACACCCACAAGTGGTTCAAGGCCGACGGTACCTTTAACTATGTTCAAGTCCACTTGAAGACAGACCAAGGAAGCAAGACTTTCACCAACGAAGAGGCCGGAAAGATGGCTTCGGAGAACCCAGATTGGCACACTCAAGACCTATTCGATGCAATCGAGAAGGGAGATTACCCAAGCTGGAGCGTCTTCGTTCAAGTCCTTTCCCCAGAACAAGCTGAGAAGTTCCGCTGGAACATCTTCGACTTGACTAAGGTTTGGCCACAGGGTGAAGTTCCATTGAGACCATTCGGCAAAATGACCCTCAACAAGAACGTTGAGAATTACTTCGCCGAAATTGAGCAAGTTGCTTTCTCACCATCTCACTTGGTACCAGGTGTCGAGCCATCTGCCGACCCTGTCCTCCAATCTCGTCTCTTCTCATACCCAGATACTCACCGTCACCGTCTCTTCTCATACCCAGATACTCACCGTCACCGTCTCGGTGTCAACTACCAACAAATCCCAGTCAATGCTCCTCTCCGAGCATTCAATCCATTCCAACGTGATGGTGCTATGGCCGTCAATGGAAACTACGGCGCCAACCCCAACTACCCATCTTCTTACCGAAAGCTCACCCAAAAGCCTGTCAAGGCTACCAATGATCATGAGCAATGGTCCGGTGCTGCTTTAAGCTTTTTGTCCGAGGTTGGTCCAGAAGACTACGTCCAAGCTAAGGGTCTCTGGGATGTCCTCGGCAAGCAAGAAGGTCAACAAGATAACTTCATTGGAAATGTATCTGGGCACTTGGCAGCTGCTAAGGAGGACACTCGCAAGCGCACATATGACATGTTCAGCAGAGTTGACCCAACTCTTGGGGCCAAGATTGAAGAGGCAACCGAGAAGTTAGCTCCTGCTCCAGGTAGCAAGGCTGCTGGATCTGCTCAATCTCGCTTGTAGACTATAGTTGTGTTATAGGATAAGACAAGGTGGAGAAGATTGTCGGGTTGCGTTTGCTTTTTGCGATGATATCTATAATTATTTTATGAGAGACGAAGGAATAGGGAACGGTGATCGGATAGGTTATTTTGGTGGTTTTACGAAATTAGTTTTTAATCTGCAATGACATACCCCTTTTAAGATTTCGGAAATTTCGGATTCATCTATGCAATTTGGTGATGTTTAAAAGGTTGTTTGTGAACGTTATTATTGTCATAATCTATTTCATTCCGCCTTTCGAGATAATAAACGAATCCATAAAAAGGTAATGTCAACTCAATGCATTGAGATTGTTCCGAATTTCCTTGCTAAAGTAAAACTTTAAACCCCTCCTGCGCTTGAAACCACAATGGTTAGGGTCTGTTTCTCCACACTAGATGAGTAAACTGGAATGCCAGGCGGTAGAAAAATATTCGGAAAGTTCTGAATAATGCGAACAACCGCATATGACGCCTCCATCAGCGCAAAATCTTCTATTTCACATGATTAGTCACGACCCCTGACACTCCACAAACAGAATCAGCACTCACAACCAAGATAAATCCGCAGTTCGCCATGAAACGGCATAAATCCCCGTTGGATACCTTTTAATTCCGATCTCTCTTGTCGGTTTGGATGGAAGATAGTTGCTTTGATGGGTGAGATGTGGTGAGATAGCTACTTTGGTGCTGTTGGGGATGATGGGAGAGGTGCCACGGGGGAGGAGCGTGGTTTGCATGGCAACGCGGATGTTGTGGTGGATTTGGGTGTGGAGTCTGGAGGCTGGGGTGGATTGATGAGTGTGTAAGTAGGGGGTAGGCATGGAGTAGGGGGATAGTTACTTTCATTCAGAACACATGTGAGAAACGACATTTTCGATATTTGGGCTCGCGAAAGCGGTGTGTCTGTAGAGGTGACGAAGTCTCTTTCTTCATGCAGACGCTTCAGTGTGTTTGGATGGCGCATGAGATTGATATATATCATATCATATCACATCATTAGTCCTGAGCCGTTGCTTCACCATTGAACTTCGAGAGAAGGGGGGAAGGGAGGTTGAGTACATTAGTGAGAGACATATTATACCTACAGTTGTTTGTGCTACTTTTGATGTTGTGGTCGTGATATCGGTTGGCATATGAGTATCGTGACAGGGAGATAGGTGAGGAGGGAATTTTAGTACACGCTTAACTTTCTCGTATATCAAGTCCTGTATCATAGTAATTCATCCAGAATCTGATGGAACAGACTATTGAAAGATTGGCTCGTTTCAGAGTGGCGATGCGTACAACTTTAGTTTGCTGAAATTTTCCAGTGGAAGATAGTAAGCCAGGGGCTGAATTACCAACTGTTGGGACTTCTGTGATAAGATATCAAAAGACCGGTGCAATTCCATGCCCACAATCAAATGATGGCACACTGATGTTACGCGATTGCTATCTGCAAGGTCTCGAGTGTCACCCCTGAGGTCTATCAAGTGGCTTCGATATCGCACTGCCTCCTGGTCTGTCGGTCGAGGCCTTATGGCCACACCTAAATTCTTACAGCTTTCTTTACGCGGCGTGCAAGCTTTCGGCATTATATCTACTTTCGGCCCGTGTCGTCATTGAAGAATATAATGGCACTGTACCTGTATTATGAAACGAGAAACGAGGCTTTTCATACTGTGGCTGAATCTGCTTCGCCCTGCCCTTTAAAGAATTTGACAGGGTACAGTGTATGTATTTCATCACCTTCAGCCTATCGAAAATGCCCCTGCGTTGACAATCCAAGTAGTTTATATTCAGCGGCGTTATTCATATGGATATAGCAATTAGCATCATCTCAATAGTTCATAATCTCATCACGCATAATGTCAGAACTAGCTGCTCTTACAGAAGTCTTTTGTGGAGAGAACCCCATTGTTGAGTAAGTGTCTGGTTTTGAACTACGATATCTACAACTAACTAAAATGCCCTAGCATTGTCGCAGTCCATGGACTTAATGGAGATTCGGTCAAGACATGGACGTCAAAGACAAACAATAAGTTCTGGTTGGGCGATGCAGATATGCTCCCCTTGGCCATGAAGCAATCTCGAATTCTAACATTCAGATACAATGCTGCCGTCACAGCGCTTTTTGGAAAAACTTCAGCGGATCGAATCCTTCATCATGCTCAGACGTTGATAGCGGAATTGGTAGCCGATCGTCAGGTATGTAGAAATTCCCACCCCGAAGATACAAATATTCACATGTGCTGCAGATCAATGATGCTGAACACCGTCCCATTATTTTTATATGTCATTCACTGGGGGGTATCATCGTCAAAAGGGTAAGGAAGATATCAGGTTCTCATATCAGCTCTGGCTCACAAATCTTATATAGGCACTGGTGTATTCATTCAGTCGGACCAGTAAAGCGGTTGAGCACCTCCATTCTGTCTTCGTTTCCACCTACGGAATACTCTTTATGGGAACTCCGCATAATGGAAGCAGCCTGACGAGCTTGGCCTCCATGAGCCGACGAATGCTAGATGCACTTCTGCCGTCGAAAGTAATTAGTACTGATGGACAACTGCTAGACGCATTGAAGGAAGGGTCCGAAACGCTCCAAAATATCACCGATATGTTCATCCCGTTGATGAAGCAATTCCGAATCTATTTCTTCTGGGAACAGCAGAAGACAGATTTTGGGACAAAGTTAGATTACGTATGGATTGATATCATCAACCCGCTTATGAAAGTCTCCAGACTGATATTGATTTAGGTCGTAGAAAGCTCATCTGCTGCTCCAATCCTGGACAGTATTGAGAGAGCTGGACTGCCTTATGATCATTCCAACATGTGCAAATTTGCGTCTCGATCTGCAGGCGGATACACAATTGTAGTGGCGGCATTGATTCGATATTCTAAAGATGCACCAAGGACAATATCACGGAGATGGGATAATGCAGCGGTGATGTTTACGTCGGCGCGGAGGAACGAAGCGGCGGAATTATGCAGTTAAGGTAGTGGAGTGAGTTGCAATGTATTTGCATTGGGATTTTTCGGCCGCGAGAGCATCCACTGTCTTTTGGTACGGATTCTAAACTTTATGCCATTGTTATCATGGTGTTCGTTAAATTATTTCTATACTTATAAATGAACGTTGCATCCTTCTTTGATTGAAACCACTAATGTCATTGTCTGTTTCTCCACCCCGGTTAACTCTACTTTCTCGTTCGCAGGTAACTTTACGCCAGGATATTTTCGTAATATTCTCACAACTGTATAAGCGGCCTCTGTAAGAGCGAAGTCCACTTGAAAAGAGTCAGCGTTGCATAAATTGCCCCTTCATACTCGGTTAATTCTTCTTCTTTGAATTTGCCCTTGTAATTGAGCTTTGCCTCATAGTTTGTTTTGCCGTATGTTACCATTGAATGAATCAGACAAGAACTTACTACCGAGACAGACTCTTGGTCCCCCGTTGAATGGCAAGTATCCCCATTTCTGATTTGTTGGATTGTCATTCATCGGCATTGGTTCATCCCATCTCTCGGGCCGATAGATTTCAGCATCCATACCATAGAGATCTGGTCTTCTATGCATAGTATAGACACTGTAGGCAACGGCGGTACCCTTTTTGATGAAAATCGGCGATTTTCTATCAGGTCCTCCTCCAGTTGGTAGGACTGTATCGTTCAAAGAAGTTCTCGTATTGACAGGGACAGAAGGATACAGACGAAGGGCTAAGATGATTTTTTTAGCATTGTTCGTTTGACTTTTACCAACGATAACTCACTTTCCTTGAGAACATTTTGAAGGTATTTCATATTTCGTAGTTCTGTTCTATTTAACTCCGGTGCATCTCCAAGCAACGCGACCTCTTTTTGTAATTTGGCTAGAACTTTCGGATGGCGTACAAGGAGAAAGCTTATCAGTAATGTTAGCGGACGCTTTTTATAGTAATACTTTAACTCACAATGTCCAAGAGAGAAGGCAGGCGGTGGTATCTCTTCCAGCAACAAGGATATTGACAATTTGTCCTCGCAGTAACTCACGGTCACCTTGCATACTTTTATCTACCGATCTCAAGAAATCATACTTCTTATCGGTCCCAGACTCGGAATCTAGTGAAAGATTGTGTTCAATAATTTGGTCAGCGAATTCGTGCACTTTGCTGCAGGCTTGAGAGAATTTCTTCCCCCCAATAAGCCAGTAAAGATCTAGGAGTCGGAATCTCTTTACAACGTATTCTTGTGCTGCATTAAATGCGCCTGCAAAATCTTGTTCGTTTGTTGAATCTGGGGATTTGAGACTATGGACAGATTGTCCGAACAAAAATGCAGTGGTTGTGTCAAGTGTGAGACGAAAGAACAATGGCTGTAAATCGACGACCCCTCCTTCTTTAGGGAGAGCATCAAGCAATTCATCAACAGATCCTCTAAAGACTTCCAGATCTTCGTATTGCCGATGGACAAAATGTGGTCTAAGCAAGTCTCTGGAATGTTTCCAAGCTTCGCCGTCCTGAATGAATATTCCCTCGCCAAACATTGGGAAGGAGATAGCACGCCGCGGCCCCATTCCCCAATCTACACCGGGAATTATGTGTCAATGATACTATAGAGATATATTTGTGAAGTTAACGGGGAGCCAGATAAAAGAGGAGCCAAACCCGAAAATTTTGTGGACATAATAGCTTCCAAATTGGCGGGATCCACGGTACCATAAGCCGGAGTCAACAAGAAAACTTGCTTCAGAGTATATCCAGTTTGCCTGAAGTGGAACAGAAACAGCTCCATAAGTCTTGATTCGTTATCTGCTCGAAATATCTGCTCTAGACGATCGATTCCAAGAGGTCTCTGGTTTTCGAGTAATGGAGGCGAGAAGCAACCAAGATTTTTTATAATAGCTTGTGTTTCCTACAAAAATAGCCTCATTAGTATCGTTTTAAAACAACTACTAGGGATTTACCTTATTCTCTTGGATGCGGCTGATTGCCCATCGTATACAATAAACTAAGATCCCAAGTACAACCACGTTTAATACAAGAGCCATCTTGACATATGGGATTTTTTGAACGCGCAAGTAACAATCAGGCAATGAGCAATGTGCTAGTAGAATTCATAAGCATAGATCAGAGAAAATGGTCTAAAGTTTGTAAAGCTAATGAATGACCGTTATACAATATTGTGTGTTAATGTAGGAACATAACCAAAACACAGAAGCGAAACGCGACAAGACTACTACCAAGTAAGGACAATCCAATAATGCTCATTACTAGATGCGAAAACTGCAAGTAGAATTAAAGCTTGTTAAGGGGTGAGTATCCCTCTTCAGAGTTCTAACTGTCAGATGTAACTATACCCTTATCTTCATGTTTAATCCCATGTCGAATCTACAGAGGTACATCAGCTCTTGATAATACAGGGGAGGTGATTGGAGCGTATAGTGGATCCTACTCTGTATGTGCCCTGTTCTGTCGGTGCGCCGCACATAGATGGTTAGGCTAATATATGCAGTCGGCCCAAAGCTACTGAAGTGGAAGACGAAGGGTTTCATCGCAGAAATCTTTACATTTGAAAGAACCAATGGAATGTCCAAATACCATGCCCACGCCTGTGCCTGGCCCAGATTTAAACGCCCGTTCGGTGCGTGCCCATGACATACACGGTTAACCGTGCCGCGAGACTGGCTCTCAATATGAATTGGGATGGGTAGAAACCGGACATCAACCCTCGATCATCTTTGTACGGAGTACATGTATCTGATCCGGTTGGTGTATCATGCACGGAGATATACGCATCCATTTTCTTTACTTCTTTACCCCAGCTTCCGAGGATTAGTTTGTATGGGCAGAATGATATCATTGGCGGGAAAACGGAGGCGGTGAGTCGTAAATAGATGAAGATAACAATGTTCATGGTTTGAATGGAATGTTAATATGAAATCGATAGTAAAGGTGGTGTGCATGCAGCAAGAGCTGAGTTCATGTTCAGAATGATACGTTGTGTACGTAGTCGTGAAGTGTGGTATCCGGATTAATGCCTTGCTTGGGTTTCCTACCACATTCGGCGGGTTAAGGCTTTTCCTTTGCCAACGATCTCTCTCATCAATACAAAACTATGAATCAGTATGAAAATTAGACTCATTGCGGAGCCAGAATCACCACATGTTGAGTATGTTGAGCTGCTCTTTAACATTGTGTCTTTACGCTAATTTGACATAGTTTAGTGGCTGTCCATGGTCTCTGCGAATCAGCTTCTGAGACTTGGACGAACCCGCAAAAGCATAAACCTTGGCTTCGAGACCCAGTTCTATTCCCATATCACACTCTCCAAACTCGAGTCTTATCCTTCGAGTATGATCCGAGCCGCTTTACAATTCCTGGAAGAGGAGGAACTATATCAAATGGTATCTTAGATCTTGCAACGAATCTCATCGCCGAGCTTGACTCGTACAGACAAGCAAATGACGGTGCGGAACATGCACATCGTCCTATCATTTTTATATGCCACGGATTTGGTGGTCTCTTGGTAAAGCGAGCTCTTGCTTTATCATGGAGTAAAACGAAGTCTGGAGTTTCACATCTTCGAGCTATCTATATATCAACTCATGGTATTTTATTCATGGGAACTCCTCATAATGGCCTAGATGAAACTTTGATACTGAACTCGGGAATTGAAAAATATCCTGGCCCTAGTCAATTCATGCTCAACCTTCTCACTGGTTCGGATACTATCAAAGAAATCACAGATTTGTTTGTTCCATTGGCCAAGAGATTTGCCATTTACAACTTCTGGGAGGGACTAGAAGCCTTTTTTGATGACCAAGCACAACAACCAGTTTATATTGTAGATGCGCTATCAGCTGCACCAGTCTGGGAACAAGTTGATAAATGTGGAATAATGGCAAGCCACTCAGGGATGGTCAAGTTCAGTACAAAGAGCGATCCTGGGTACATTGTAGTCTACCAGGCTCTTGAAAAGTATATCAAGGCTGCTCCACGAGTAGTAAGTAGAAGATGGGAGCAAGAGATGGAGCGAGTTATCGCAGAGCGCAGACAGGAGGCGGATGATCTTCTTCAAGAAATACCTGCCCCGCCTTCACGAGTCCAAGCGATTGAACCGTACATCAATGTACACTATATGGTACATCGTTGCTCTAGTAGTTATTTTGTAGGTAGAACGGGTCAAGCAGACAAGGTGAAGGAGATGTTTGGTGATATTACAACAAACCCTCGCTCCAAACATAGAATACTAGTAATCCACGGACTTGGTGGTTCTGGCAAGACACAATTTTCGCTGAAATATATAGAGAACAATCGTCACAGGTACTATCTTGATTTTCTGTCTCGATCAATATGGGAGTTTCGCTAATCTTGACAGGTATTGGGGAATTTTTTGGATTGACTGCAGCAACGAATCAGCTGCAGAAAAGGGTTTTGCTTTCCTTGGGGAGAACGCACAAAAAGCATCTTCACTTGAAGCGGGCATGCATTGGCTGTCGAACCAATCGACATCATGGCTTCTCGTCCTCGATAATGCAGATGATCCAGAAATGGATCTGCCTAGATTTTTCCCTGCTGGCGGCAATGGTCACATATTGGTGACAACACGCAACCCTGGCGTGAGGATTCATAACACGGTCGGGTATCTTAAGTTCCAGGGAATGGACCCAGAGGAAGCAATTACATTACTTCTCAAGCTAGCTTACCCCGAAAATGAATCAAAATTCCCTCTAGCCCCGCAAAATCGACAAATGGCTGAAGGAATCGCTTCTGAATTAGGTTATCTAGCACTCGCTCTTACTCATGCTGGCGCTACAATCCGTCAGAACATATTCACACTGGAAAGGTATTTGAAATACTACCTTGGCTACCGCAGGAACATGATCCGCTCTCGCTCAATTAACAGCTGCACAGATGCTAACATTATATCCACCTGGGAAATTCCATTCGAACGGATAGCAAGCAAGAAGTCGCTTGCTCACAAAGATGCTGTGGAGTTGATACAACTTTTTGCTTTCATGCATTTCGACTCTATTCCAGAGCAATTACTGCAGAGATCTTCGGATAGTATAAGGAAATCGAAAAGTCCCCTCGCTACTTACCCAGCTATGCTGAAGGCCAAGTCAATGTGGAATGAAGATTCCCAAATTCGATTTCGCTTAGCAATGAATGTTCTGTACGACCATTCAATCATTGATAATGACCACGAAAAAAAAGTCTGCTCTTTACACCCAGTTGTCCATCGCTGGGCTAGGGATCGCCTTGATGATACTCAGCAGAAAGACTGGTTGGGATGTGCGAGTTCGATCCTCGCCCATTCAATCTCGTCAAATTTCGAGATTTCGGAAAGAAAGTTCAGGAAGCAACTTTTGCCTCACATTAGTTCCTGTATCAGTGCCTTAAGAGATATGTATGGATCTCTTCCAAACAATATCGAGCAAGCCGCAGAATTGGAGAAATTTGCTCTAGTCTACGCAGAGAATGGGCAGTGGAAGCGTGCCAAGCCACTTCAGGAAAATGTTGTAAGATTCCGGGTCAAAGTGCTAGGTAATCAACACCACTCGACTCTTCTAGGGCAGCGAAACCTTGCAAATATGCACTGGGATCTTTTCGAAGTACAGCAAGCCTTGCAACTTCAGTCACAAGTACTCCGAGCTCAGTGGCGGTCACGTCCTTCGATATTTTCTTGGATCAAGTATCCTATAAATCCAATACATACTTCATATTGTGTTGCTCTTGACGAATTCACTCGCACCTTGTGGCTCAGCGGGCAGCGAGAAGTATCACGTCAGACTGGGCAGCGTGCAGTATATGGACTAACGAAAGTACTGGGGTATGATGACCCACAAAGTTTGAACGCCATGTTCAATCTAGCACGAACATATTTACATCTTGGCGAATTTGAGAAAAGCCAAGAGCTGCTCGCACAGGTTGTTCAAAAGAGGGAACACTGGTTTGGAAAAGAACACCCTGATACGTTAATGGCGCGGAATGAAAAAGCTATGATCTCGGTTATATTGAAGCAGGACTTGCTTGCAGCGGAAAGTGAAATTTTTGATGTTCTTAAGTCGCGGAAGGAGACTTTGGGAGAGGAACATGCGTATACCTTGTGGTCAGTGAATGATCTATCCAAAGTCTACTGTGCAACCGGTCGCTGGGGTGAGGCAGTCAAGAATTTGCAAGATATTCTACCAGTTGTGGCACGTACCTTGGGAGAGACACATGTCGGGATGATAATGACGAAATCCAACCTGGCACGGGCATATGTTGGATGCAACAGATGGATCGATGCAAGAAAACTTATTCAGCCATTACTGAGTGAAGTTCCATCCCAACATCCAGATTGGTTTCATATCAAGCAAGAATACATCTCTATCCTAATGCATCTGGATGATATGGACGAAGCCGAACGCAGTTGTAACGCGGTACTTGATAATCTAGTTCGATACTCTACGTTTGGATTAGCTGATCCATACACCTTGAGCATTGCGAAACAACTCGAGAAGATCTACAAGACGCAAGGGCGTTACGAAGATTCCGATAAGCTGATCCAAAGATTTCCTTCGTTGGAAAAATCTCCGCATCCAAACAAGAATCTTCCTTCCAATTCCGATTTGCTCCCTGGAACAACAACCATCTCGACACTAACGAATCGCAAAATTTATCACTCCAAGACCTTTTAACGGCCAAGAATACGAATCTCTCACCCATCAAAGACGCCTGCTCTACTAATCCAAGCAGCCCACGAAATAAAACGGCTTTTGCAGTTATAAGATAAAGAACCACTGATCTGACCCATCACGAAGATATACAATCCTACCAAGGCAAACTTCGAGAGAAAACTGTCCTCTCTTATCAAAATTGATAACCCCTGGTGATTGTTCTTCCCGTAAATAGCTTCACTTCATGCCAGCAGAGAGCAATCAAGACCAAAGAAGGATATTTCTATAGAACTCCCCCGCCTTCTCTTCGGAAGCGAGAAGGGCGATTATTTTGTATCTATACTATTCAAAATTATATATACGATTCTGAAAGCACTAGAATAATAACACATGACACATCAATAGCAATCTAATCCCAAGACCCGCCCCTGAAAACTCTCTGCGTGGGGAGCTCTTTAGTGAAGCATACAACCCGCTCGATTTTCTATAAAGTAAGGTCCCCAATCTTAATCTCAATCTCAAGCCTTCCTCCCCTACATACACCGCACCCATTAATCAACCCTTTCCCTCAATACGATGCAGTCGATACCTACCCAGAGTAGCCCGGCTTTGTACATGTAGAAAAAGAGGAAGAAAAAAAAAGACGGAAATTCTCAAACGAGATAACAGTAATCCTATCATCTCACTCCCCCAAAACCACAGCAGGAAAAATGCACTTGCATATTCGCCTTTGCAGACCCATCGCAGGCACCGAAGCAACTCTGAGTGGAAATCATCATATGTCCATCGACGTCCAAGTATTAATATTGAGTACCCCAGCGAAAATAATACACTTTTAGATTCCGCCAAAACTCTGATATATACAGAAAGTCTTTAATTATAGTTACAACCAAATTTTCCTTCAACAATGACTCTGATGATAGTTCCTCTTCATAACGAGGAGTTCAGTCTTCATTGTTTTCCCAAAGTGGCATACACGCTTTCCTACTCGGCTTGTCGACTTACACTCCTCCTACTCATGCCTAGATTCTGTAACTCCATACCCTCGCCCAACCCCCCACTCCTCCCCTCACCTTTCCAACTTTCTCTCCTCCTCGCCATTCCCGAGCCAGGACCACCAGCTGGGAACTCTCCTCGCTCGGCTCGTCCTTCATCACTATCACCCTCTGTTTCCAGTACTCCTTTCCCATTTTCTCCACTTTCTCCAGAACGATTATTCGTCAGTACACCCTCCCGACCAACATCAGCACCAGTCGATAATCCCTCCTCCTCAATCTCTTCTCCATGGTTACCCCCCACACTAATCATTGTGAATGGACTCGCCGTCGCTCCGTCCAGCACACTCAACTCTTCTTTCGTGAACCACCTTGGTAGCGCCCAGATCCTAACAGGAATCAACGCCAAAATGATGACTGGGAACCCAACCGCAGCGATTGTTTGTGTGATAGCAAACGTGGCTCCAAAGCCAAAGAGTTGGATTGCGACGAATATCCAGATGGCCGATCTGCGGGGAAGATGTCGTAAGGGATCAGACGATGGAGTTAAAGAGGAATCTTTAAGAAGGAAGAGGATTTTAGTAGTTATGCCATTGCCGAGGAGAGCTTGGATACCCATGACAAAGAAGAGACCCGCCAAGACACCTTGGGGAATGAGATGAATAACTATAAGGAGTGGGCCAGTCATAGTCCCTAGGGTTAAAAGACCTTGGGCTAGATTGCTCACTCGTTGCTCGACGACGTGGGATGTAACTGTTTTGAGATGGCCCTTTGAGTCTCCTGATTCGTCGGTATCGGCAACAAGTTTGGTGACGCAAAGAGACTCAGTGTGGAATGGAGCTTGTGGAATAAGACCGTTCGGAAAAGGAATTCCTAACAGGCCTGCTATACCGGTCGTTAGACCGAGGAGGAAAATATCCCAGTGAAACCCAGCAGGCTTTCGCAGAGGAAATTCCGTTCCCTGGGCTATTAGAGAAGAAACTATACTCAGGTTAGTAATGGAAAATTGGTATAGAAATGGAGAATTTATCATTTACCATTATGATCAAAATAAAACAAGATAGTGAGTAAAATGGCAAACGGAATAGCAATAAAAACATCCGAAACTCTAACGTCCCAAAAATGGACAAACCATCCTCGGTCGGTTGTTGGATAGAAGGCTCTACTGGTAGGCAGTGTACTCAAATCTACATCTCTCATTTTACCAATGTGTACAAAGCCAGTGAAAAATATGATCGTGAGAGGAGTTCCGTAATCTTTGATAAAAACTCGAACATAGTGTTGAAATAATGGACTGTCTCCAACAACACCGCACAAAAATGCAACAATGGTGACGAGTAAAGCAATAACAATAGAAAGGTAGAACGGCTCACCCGAGCCTTGGCGAGTAAGGACCTGGATACCTTTCTGAAGGTAGATGAAAGCCACGTAAAATCCAAAGATATCGCAAGAAAAACGCGTGACGTAACGAAGTCCGTTGCATGAATTGGTAATGGCGAGTACCCAATGCATCACTAGAGACCATCTGCTTCCATTAGTCTTCGCAAACACAACAATCTATGAGATATAACAGGTACTCACAATCCAATTAGTGCTAAAAATGCAAAATAGTTTGCTCCTGTGGGAACAATAATATCGTAAACAGTACTATCCATATTAGCATCAAATCAAATACGATCTCTACACAGTCATACATACTAGTTGAAAACAGTGATAGGTCCAGTAACCCCTACAATAACCAAAGGTTGAGCGGCAAATACAGAGAAAACCACTGATCCTAAGACCGAAGCAAGGAGTACTTCATTAACTCCATAACTCATATTCGTCTTTGTAAACCTGATATCCTGATCAGAACGGATTTCTTCATATATGTTCGACAATAGACTTACATATCCAAAGAAAAAGCTAGTGCAGGCAAGATGCTATCAAGTAATTAGCTCATTGTCAATGGCCGTGTCCCCAGCCAATTTCCATGACATTTCTTCTCAGTATCAGAAGAATCGACCTTTGATTGAATCATTAACGACATACTTCGCAAAATACATATAGATTGTGGCCGGCACAACTCTATAATCCCAAGCATCCGTCCAATCACTCCAGTAATATGGCGCCCTTCTCTTCAGATCATTGACCATGCCTCTAAAAAGTCTAATTTTATACCATTTCGGAACATGTTTACTTTTCGCGGAAGCATTGGTATTCGCTGCCTGCAGACCGTCATATTCATTGGGCGCCTCCGCACTACGCGATGTAGAATTTGTATTGCTGATGTTTAAGGAATTGAATCGATTGCGCCAGGATTTGGCTGCAGAGGTATTTTGGGGAGCTTGATGGGAATTGGTGGCGGAGTTGTGAGGGAGAGCATTAGGGAGCGAATAAGGATTGGAGGATTGAGTAGCCATGTTAATAAATTTCAATTCGGAGAGTTAAAGATCGAAGGGCAGCAATTGAGACATCGAGATGTATATATACAGGGGATTTGGAGGAGAGTAAACTGGAGATAAGTTGAAGATAAAGTCAATTGAGATGTCAATTTGAATTTATTTGTTTTCTGGAAGGCGGTCAAACGGCGGATATGGAGTCCCTTGGCATATTGTGGGGTATTTCGATGATGATGATGATGATGGGATGAAATCCCTGGCGTTGCCTAGAACCTTTCTGGACTCAAGTTTAGCCGACCAATCACATGCAATTGAACATCATACCACGGCAGTTGATGTTTTCAACAAATTCGGCTCAGAAGACAACAACAATTCGAAGGGGGAGGAAATTGATGTACTTGCTGTCCACATCAGGACAATATGTTTGTAGGACGTAGGCACGATGTAGTTGTGCTCGCCCAACAAAGCAGTATATAAGATGATGTGTTTGTAAGCCTTTCACCACATAATTCTTCGGTAAATATGAAAATATCCCAGCCCAAGTGTAACAAAGCCTTGCTTAGAAACTGCTATTTACTATATTGAATCATTTTTTCCATATCGAATATGGAATATTGGGTATCTTCATACGTGTGGTTGTATCTATCGTGAAAGAAAAAGTCATCGAAATCGTGTCGTAAAACCTAACGGCTGGAGAGAACTGCTCTCTTTGTTTCATCTTCCTTTACCCATGTCTCAATTCTTTCACCTACATTTCCGACCAAACTTTCGTATTGCGGCCCTGGGAAGAAAAGGCCACAATGTGCCCCAACTTCATCTACACCTTCCATATAAACTCGGACCCAGCAGGCGTCTCTCTTTCCATCAGATTTCGCAGGAAGCATACAGAACTTCCTGTCCTTCTTCGGCTTCTCCATCTTCTCCGCTTTCGCTACATTCTCTTTTCCTTTAGGAGACTTAGAATTCAATGCAGCTTGCCGCTTTTCCTCCTCTTTTCCTTCTTTCAGTTTCTGCTTCTCATGAGCTTTCATTTGTTTCTCCTCTTCCTGTCGTGCTTTCTTTTCTCTTTTCTCGATTAGTTTGCGACGATCTTTAAGAGCACTTTCGCGATCTTTCAAGGCTTGATTGTAAGCTTTCATGATACGTTTGTGCTCCTTTTCTGCAATTTTTCGAGAGTCCTTGTCTGTGTAAAGGCTAGGGTCTATTGGTTGAGGTTCCGTTGGTGCATCAGGGATAGGAGGGAGTGGAGGTTCGCTAGATGTTTTAGGTACAGTAGTGCTTGCACCATTGTCATCATCAGCATGTGATAACGCTACTATAGGTATCTCTTCGTCTTCTTCGATGGGCATTGAATCGATATGTCGCATTTCCGGTAGTGGTAGCGCACCTTCCTGAACTCCTGAGCTATCACCTAGCTCTTGCATCTGTTCTTCGACTTGCTGCACATGTATATCGTCGGCAGAATCAATAATGGGATCCGTCGTAGTTGTGTTTTCCACTGATGTTAAAGGCTGAATCTCGGAATCGCGTAGATTTAGACTACTCATTCCTGCCTCTGATGCGGCAATATTGTCATTGAGAGGTACTTCGACAGCAGAGATTTTAGGCGGCTTCAGCCGACCAGTACTTGCAGTATAGTAGTTCACGAACCGTCTTTGAAAGCTTTGATTTCGATTGGCAGAATTATTTCGCTCAGCAAGATCATCAACATCTTCTAGAGCACGCAATTTGGAATAGCGATTCATCATGCCGGGATAATCTGCTAGACAGCTACCAAATTCTAAATGGGACATAAAGTACTGTAAAGTTGCCGAAGTTAAGCCACTAAGCTTTCCTGTTATTCCAACACCTTCAGCATGCTTGTTGACAAAATGTAAGAAGTTCTCGAATCCTTTTCGTTCCGGTATCCTAATATCATTGGGAAAAGGGGCGTTGTAATATGGATCATTGGGTGGTGGAGTAGCTAAAGATGTCATACTTTGTGCATCACTTCCTTGATACATAGTATTCGAATCTGAGAGAGTGGCTGCAAGACTTGTTGTAGATGCAGGGCCATTTATCGACGGCGAACTTGCCCCGTCGGGTGACAACGATCCTGTTCTTGAACCTGGAGGATCTGGCGCGGGTCTGAAGAGACTTCCAATTCCACTAACTACAACTCCAGGATGCATACCTAGGAAAGGGGTATCAAAGCTGATTGTTCCCAAAATCCTATGGCGAAAGCGTCGATTTGCTGGAGGAGATGGCGATTGGAGGACAACTTCAGCTGAAAGAATCCCTCCCATACTATGACCCAGTAAGATGATGTCTGTTAGAGCATCTTCATGAGGTTCTAGCCTGATAATGGACTTTGATTAGCCGTGAAAAATGATAAGAGAAGATATTCTTACCAAACGCTAAAGTCATCCCGTGCAAAATTGATCGCTTTTCTAGACTTGTACCTGGGATAAATCTTTGTATGGACAACATGAGTAGCTTCAAGCGTAATACTTAGAAGATTATGAACATGAGCAGGAAAACTCTGGAAACTGGTTTCGTTGCCCATAAACCCGTGAATATAAATGAGTAGTAACTTGCGACGGCCATCTCGATTGGATTCCGAAGGTACTAAAGAGTGTGTAGAAGACGATCTTGGATCGTTTGAACGCCATTGCTCTGAAATAAGTTCACTCCTCTTTGCATCATCATCTGTGTAGGGCGGAGGGGCCTGAATAGACTCTCCTCGTGGTGGAAGTGGGGGCGGGGTATCATATCTTATTGTTGGGACTTCTGAACGATCTTGACGAGCTTTCTCTGCTAACTGAGCAGGAGTAGCCATGTTATTTTTGAGAAGAGAAGGGGGCGGGGGTTCAAGTGGTAATGTCTCAAAGTACTTTATTCGAAAGTAAAATGTGATTGCGATCTGAATATAAATCACTGTATTGTTGGTGATTTGTATTCATGCAGAGATAATACGCGGATTGATAGATTTCAAGGTTTCCGTCAGGGGCTGTACAGTGTGCCATTATACCTCGTGGTGCAAAATGCCAAATGATGTATTTATGCGCGACCAAAACGAACTGGTTGCATAGACATTCACAATATTCTGCATAAAAACATTTATTATGCATAATATTGTTTTTGATGTTTGTTATTGGTGAAGGTGAAGGTTGGTAGATTGGTTTCGAATATTCCTCCTGTTTGGAATGATTTGAGGAAAGTAATCCTCCACACCTATCCATATCTCGGTATTCTTCCAGAATCAGAATCAGAATCAGAATTTTAGTCCAGTACTCAAGTCAAGTCAGATCATTAGCTAATATCAACCTTATAAGCAAAAGTCTATTCCCCATTACAGTTATTCATTCATCATTTTCTTCCATATGGAATACCTACAGTAACTTGTAAGCCTAGGTATCAACGTACAGTACCCACTGCCGCGAATCGCCCCAATCTACAGAGAGTCCTGGGCTACTTGGCCTGGCTGGGCAACTAGCCAAGTAAGTTGCAACCGCCGCATCAAAGCTTCAAAGACTAATGCACAGCAATTCTGGTTCATAGCGAGATCTGTGAAGAAAAAGGATCTTATTATTACTCCGTAGACTGTTTAGTTGCCATTTTAAAATTTTCCACCGGCTAACAAGTCAGGTACGAGGTGCACTAGACTGAGAACTAACAATGTGATCCGTTCTTGCAGTTGACTACTTAACTACTTGCAGTAGTACATCTAGGCACATACAGAGTAACTCGAGTAGACATTGACTCGAGATTGGTTACCGTACTTGAAAGGATTTCTATTAATATGTCTAATCCTGCCCGCCTGCGTACAGTTTATGTATGTATAGAGTACATAAATCATCACGAGAAGTTCTTTCTACCCGTACCCGAATCTCGCTTCAATCTCATTTAATTCGGACGATTACCGGATATTCTCGATATATTTGTGCCATATATACGTGCCATATGTACGGTGTACCTAGGCATGTGCTATATGTACCTAGGTACCTATAAAAAGGTGGTGTCCTATCTTGGGAAATCAGGGGAAACTCGTAATGCTCATCCTAATGTTACCGAAAGACATGGAAAGACATCATCTATCGATGATACTTATTATTGACTTCCTCCCCCTTCCCCCCCCCGTATCCTTTCAAATTTTTATAGATGTGATGAGCAGAAAGATGATGAGATTGTCTCTCTTTATGATGCAGCAGGAGAAGCCATCTACTTTTTAGTTTCTCCTTCCTCGATTCTAGTCTCTCGCCTTCACTCTTTAGTCTTGAATCTTTACCCACATAATAAGGGGGCACGTACATTCTGAGGCTACTGTAGTTTGTATATTCTTTGCAGCGATCCCCCAGTTGACGATAATCAATGTGATTTGATTAATTCTCTGGGGTCTCGACAATTCCCATTTGTTTACCCAGGTACTAGGTAGGGAGAGAGCAGGCACTTTGCTACTTCAAGTAATCCGCGTGCTGCGTAATATGAATGGTTACCCAAGCCATCGAATCCCGAATGATAGATCATTACCAAGTCAACACCCACCCTCTGAGCCTCTTCATCCACAGTGCACACTCAGTCATCGATTCCACCCTCATCTTATTGATCATTACGAAGTAAACAGCACAGAGGTTCATGTATAACCCCCCTTGACCCAGCCGTATTTGCGAACCTAGAACCTTTTGCAGAATGATAAATATGGGACGCAAGACGAAAGAAACGGCTCAGAGACACGTTTCCCACAGACAAACACAACAACAAAAGCAACAGAGACCAAATACGTTTTGTTCCCCATAGAATGGCCGGGTACCCTTGGAGCCTCGTGCTTATTATTCGATAACTGCCACCAGTTGCCATGTCGATTTAATTTTCTTTTCTTCTCCGTCCCTCTCTCTCCTCTCACTTGCTCTCCCTCGTCACTCTCTATTAATAAAATAATTGGACAATTGATTCATTTACCAGGGGGTCCACTTTTAGCATCCTTGAGGATAAAATTTCCAACGGGAGAGATAATTCGTCAGCCTGACTATTCACGAACCTTTAAAAAGGACCAAAGGTAACTCTAGCGAAATTGGAAATTGGTTCTTGGCCCGTGCCATGAGCCAAGCTAACCAAAAGTGGATCTGTCGTACCTGAGCGAAGAAATCCATGGATGTTGTGTGATCCTGTGAAGCTGGTAGAGCCTGTCCTGTCCTGTCCTGTCCTGTCCTGTAGTCATGTACTGTACCTACCTACCTACTACCTAGTTCTTTGCAACTTACTATCAATATTCACTTTTTTACTCTCACCCCCCAACCCAACCCAACCTACCTACCTCCTCCTTACCCTTTTCACGGAAACAAAAAACACAAAAAAATCAAAAGCCCTCTTTTTCCATGACGACGGCAATGAGGGTGACGTCGAAGTTGTAAATATTAAACTGCCCAAGTCGGCGGAAGTCACTCCTTTAAACAATTAGCTTTACCCATTGAGCGCTGTAGACGCAGCTGCAACAAAAAGGGCAACGCCATGAACGACGCTGAGCCATCACTCTTTCTGGCCAGACACGAGCATGCATATGGGCAATCTCATCACAATCATTTAAAACAACACCAAAAATTCCACAACAAACGTCAAACGACTGCCATTGAAACGGCGACAGCTGAAGCTTCCGCCATTACAGAGGTCTATCAAACAATATCCGTCGTCCAACAGGTTGATGTCGATAGCGATGGATCGACGCTCGCGGTCCAGACCTTTCCAGCCAGTGACTACACGTCTTTGAATATACAGGCCGCTGCAACAACAACACCCTCGACTTCTTCGAGTACGAGTACAGATATCACTTCCACACTTTCTACAGATCTCGGGGCTCAAGCTACATCATCTGGCCAAGCCGTCCTATCGTTATCATCGAGCACTGATGTGACTTCGACTTCGACTTCCACTCCTTCCACTAGCTTTTCTACTCTCACTCCTAATTCTAATTCAACTACATGTAAGTTAAACTTTCAAATCCTTTTGGGGAAACAATGTGTTGATGGTATAATCTTAGTAATTTCTGGCTCAATTCCGAATTCGACTCCAGTCTCAGTATCGGTTTCGATTTCAGGTACATTTTCAAGTTCTACAACATTATTTTCCAATGCAACTGCTTCTCCTTCAATTTCCTCCTCATCATCCACAACATCCACATCATCCACGTCGCTCACAACTAATACTACCGCAATTCCTTTTGCTGGTTCAACTTCGACATCCTCATTCGAAACTTTCGCATCGACGATAACATCTTCGTTTTTATCATCATCTCCGTTTCTTTCTTCGGCCGCATCGTCAACGTCTTCGATCTCAGACTCGAGCACATCTTCGTCATCATCTTCGCCATCTCAGACAGATTCGACTAGCAGTAGTGTTTTCGTTGGTGGAGGTACAGGTACTGGTTCGGCATCTGGAGGTAGTGGCGCTACAAATACTGCCGTTGCTGGGAATGGTAGTAGTGGTAATGGAACAGATAATACTTCAACGCCATCGACATCCACGATAGTTGGAGGTGTAGTTGGTGGAGTAGCTGGTCTTGCAGCAATTTTGTTTCTTCTGATGTTTGTATCGAGATGGAGGAAGAAGAATGGTGGCATGTTATCTCTTGGAAGTGTGCCTGCTTCGGCGGTTGCAGGTGGTGGAAGCAGTAGAGGAGCTGGTGGGAATGGCGTCGGCGATTCGGCGAACCAAGCGCCAGGTTTCTCTAATCAGGCTCCCCGTAGCATGACAGAGCGTAGGTCACTCGCTATGGCCGTACCTGTAGCGCTGGCCAGCCTCTCGAAAAATAAGCGATCTTCTCAAAACACAGCAACTAACACAATCTCCTCAGCTGGCAGTGAAAGAGGCTTCTACAGAGTATCTGGTAAGAAGCTTCCCTCTGTTTTACAACATGGAGGTGACGGTTATGCTGAACCAAACTCGAATACATTGAGCGGATCTTCCTTCTATCCCTCTGGAGTGCCTCCTATCCCTAACTCGAATACTTTGAGTGACACTTCTTTTTACCGAGATTCTCAGGGATTTTATGGAGGACAACCAAGCCCACCTCTCGAACCCACAAATAGAGACTCTGGAGTCCCAGTCATGAGACCTAGTCCTGCGAGAACCCCCGTTACTGAACATGGCCCGTTTGCAGAACCACCCGTAGCTACCCCGCCTAGGCCGGATCTTCTGGGTCGCTCGCACCCCTCACAAGATGGCTCCCATCCCTCAAGATTTACAGAAGAAGTCTGAAATAAGAATTCTCGGCACCCTTTCGGAGAAATCCTGGGAGATTATTGGCATGGATAAATGTGAAGGGTTTCGCTTTCTGGTAGTTGTTGTGCGGCTTCTTTTTGAAATTACCTTTTTCGGTAGTCGTTGGATACCTGCCACAACTCTGCATTGGGTTTGGCGTTTTTTTCCTGATTTGCAGGATTTTTGATACCAGTGAGCGCGTGGAGATATATCTGATTTGCTGCTTCTTACGTTATGATGCCTCTGGGCAATATTCAGGGGAGGGGGTAGTCGATTTAGGATAGCCATTTCTCCTAAGATCAGTACATAACTGATACTTGTTCTTTTCCTTGGAGTGAAGTAGATGATCTTATTGGATAATATAGGCGCCACTTTATAGTAGCAGGCGAATAGCTAGGTTACAAGATCAGAGAGGATGGAATAAAAGATAATGTCTTTTTATGTATGAAACCCAGCGTGCCATTTTGAAGCTTAGATGCATTGTGCATGGTGACTTCCTTGGATGTGACCATTTGAAGAATTGAAAAAAAGTACCAGATTTGGTTGTACACAAACATTAGATTGGCTATGTATGTATGATGCTGCAATGATGTATACCCTTTTGAGTCCAAGCGAGGTTGTTAAATTCTGGGTTGGGGCCGATAGGGTCTCCCACTCGTTTCAGCAGTGTAACAGGTCAAATTATGTAGAGAATCCATTGGTTCATGTAGACACTCTATGAGGTATCTTCAACCCCGCATTGGCCGATAGCGTCTAGACTTTGTTACCGTAGTATCGGATCTAGAGAGTTGTGCTCAATAGGCATGGGACACAAATGTGATGAAATGGAAGATATTGGATCAATATGGCCATGTGATAAAAGCCTTTGAGTTGTGCAGCAGTACAATTTGAATGGAGCACAAGAGAAAGTGCGGGCCGGCCAGAAGACCAGAAACTTCGAAGAGTCATTAGCTCCGGGATCTGTACATGATCAACCTGTATATCGGAGATACCTTGAAGCTACGATCCAATGTCCGTAGCTTAACTGCTTAACAAAATATCTCCAGGGCAGCTTGCTTGAACTCTAATTCAACATCTTTTGTTAAGTATGGATTGTATTGACACACTACTCGGGTAGTAATTGTATCCAAGCGAACTCTAATATGTAGGTAATGTATTGAACACCTCCTTTTCTATTGAGTAGGTGTAGAATAAACATAAACGCTGCTTATTACTGACTATACCTCGATTCTTCTCACCAGAAAAATGATGCTTAGTCAATCGAGGATTATTTTGAGATGGGGGTAGTAGTTATTAGTAGTTTGAAATAATCATCGGTGATATGAGTCGTGAGATGGTCGGTGATCAAAAGACTCCTTTCCTGGTTTGTGTGATGCAACACTTTGAATTTCAGATAGCGAGAAGCGAGATAACGAGACAATATCTTTCTTTTCCAATTGACTTCTCTTCATTCATTCTACTGCTTCTCTATACCTTTCACTGCGTTCTTTTGTTCTTGTTGACCTTTGCCCCTCGGAACCACCAATTTTTAATCATTATGATAATCATCCTCCTTTGAAAGCTCCAGAAAGCTCAGACCATAATTAAAACACCCCTAAGGTCGGTCTTGTCGGCCGAAGCAACCCCTCAACACTACTGGCAGGTATTATTTACTTCGCCTTTCCCCCCCCTCCCCCCAAAAGTCTAAGTCGCAATACATTTCCTGGCTCTCTCAACTCTTTATTTGGCACCACACTATATCAGATCTCATCTCGTCTCATTTCAGCTCAGCATCTAATCAATTTAATCGTCATCAGGCCACTGAGCCTTCAGGATCCACAAACAGCGCCCCAGTCACAAAGAAATCTCGGCATCCAGTACATGACCTAGACTCGAGAATCATTAGTACACTGCGATTAAGCGGAATCTCACACAAACTCCGGTTCCTTGCGACTGCTCCAAGAAGCTTGTACGAATACGAATCAACATCGACTTGGATGATTTAACGGGGACTCTTAAACGACTCCAGTTACTTGCGCTTTTATTCCGCGTCGACTTGATTACTATGCGATAGTTAACGATGATGGATTCCATGCACCATGATACCAATACTTTTATGCCCCAGATTTCTGCACCGCCCATAATGAACCTCCCGCCTCAAATATTCGGGGCTTACAACGCAGATGGTTTACCGGTTTCGACATTACCCGATTTGAATGGTCCAATTTTTGGTGATGGAACTCTCCTCGATGAAAGCAATGAGGCAAAACGGAGGAGGATAGCGCGGGTACGATTTGAAGTTCTGCGAAGGAAAGTGAAATAGGAAGAAAGGCTGACGATGGCAGGCTTGTGATATGTGCCGGAAGAAGAAGATTAAGTGCGATGGAAAGTTACCAGCTTGTACGCATTGTATCAACTACAAAACAGAATGTGTCTTTACACAAGTCGAGAAGAAGAGGAATCCCCCCAAAGGGTAAGCATTTCGGTTGAACAATGTGTTATTTTGGCTGCGGATGTTGGTCGCTGATTTCCAGACAGAGCGAAATATATCGAGGGCCTTGAGAATCGTCTAGGTCGCATGGAGAGTTTGTTGAAGCTATCTGGTTTGTCCCATCAACTTAGGCATGTTCTCTGATGTTTAATGATTGACGGAAATTGTTCTAGGCCTCCTTAGCGAAGAAGATGGTGGACGAACGGATCTGGGAACATTGGAGAAGATATTACAGGAAAAGAATCAATCGCGGAGAGCATCTGCTGTGCCTGCTTCAAGCGCAACGTCTCCGACTCAAAGTACCCCGGGTGGCCCGCCCGAAGCGAATGGGTCGACCCCTAAGAGTACTATCGCATCGCCGGAACCAAATAAAGAGTCCGAGAAGCGACATAGCAAAGGCAGTAAAAGTGGAGAGACTGGTGAAAATGGGGAGCCCGTCGAGGCACTTTCAGATATGATGTGCTCCTTAATCACAAATAACTGTGGAGAAACAAGATATATAGGTACGGAATTTTGTTTATTGAAGATGAGCTATACTAACTAGTTCAGGATCATCGTCTGGGTTCTCCATATTTTCGCCAAAGGGCATCTCATGGGTCAATGAGAAAACAGGCGATTCATCCTTCCAAGAGATGATATCTTCTGCTTCCGTGGACGATAATAAAATGATGTATTGGAAGCCGGAAGTATTTTCGGATTTGTTTGCACGACCAATATGGAGGCAGCTTCCTCCCAAAAACGAGTGCGTGTCCTTGCTCAAGGACTTTTTTGAAAATTTTAATTGCATGTTTCCCCTTTTTCACCAACCTACTTTCATGCATTTGGTTGATCGACAATACTCCAACGATCCTTATGAAGGCTCCGGATGGTGGGCAAGTCTCAACTGTGCCCTTGCCATTGCTCATCGTCTCCGCGTCATGAGTCATCTCGTGCCACAAGAGGAAGACACAAAAGCTTGGGGCTACCTCAAAAATGCCATGGGCGTTTTCACTGAGCTTACGATGCGGAACACTGATTTACTCAGCGTGCAAGCTTTGCTGGGAATGGCTTTGTTCATGCAGGGCACACCAAATCCGCAGCCTTCTTTCTTTCTTGTAGCAGCCGCTATTCGACTTTCACATAGTATTGGACTTCACAAACGTGGATCCGGCTTCAACCTCAATCCGGTTGAGATTGAGCAACGCAAACGTGTATTCTGGATAGGATACATGCTAGACAAAGACATCTGCTTACGCTCAGGAAGACCCCCTGCACAAGATGACGATGATATGCATGTCGAATTACCGAGTGCTGACCCCGAAGACAACATTGGCAATATCCCTCTAGCCGATGGAAAAGGGAAAGTTAACCTCTTCCGCTTGATGTGTGAATTCTCAACTATTGAGAGCAAAGTATACAAGCAGCTTTATTCGACTAAGGCCTCAAAACAATCAGATGGAGAACTTCTGAACACCATAGGGGAGCTTGATTCTCAACTTGAAGAATGGAAAGACAGTATCCCAGTCGACTTCCGTCCAGAGCACGAGATCAAGGCTTCGCATACCCCGTTAATTCTCCACGTCGTTGTCCTTCATTTCGCTTACTATAATTGCCTCACTACAATTCACCGAATGTCTGTTCATCACGGATATTGGACTAGCCGTCTTTCTAATTACGCTATTCAAGGCCTGAATGCTAGACCTCTAAATCCTCGTGTCTTTTCCTCGGCCGCATTGTGTGTATCTGCTGCTCGGGCTTCCATACATCTTATCAAATATGTTCCCCAGGGCGACTTCGCTTGTGTTTGGTAAGCTAAACTCTCATGCTACCTTAGTTAAGAGCTGACATATCTAGGCTCATTCTCTACTTCCCCGTTTCCGCGCTAGTAACACTCTTCGGTAACATTCTACAAAATCCTCAAGATCCTCGAGCACGCTCTGATGTTCGTCTCATGAACCTTGTTGTTAACTTCCTTTCCATGTTGGGCACTGAGGAAGAAAATGGAGGTGTAAAACGCATGCTTGGAGTCTGTTCAGAGTTCGAGAGAATAGCGAAAGTCGTTTTGGATAAAGCAGAAAAGGAGACATCATCAAGAAGGAAACGAAAGAGTGGCGATGATTCGACCAAAGCGTCGCATATGCCTAAGCCTAGTCAACCACGAACTCCTATGAACACTACTCAATCCCCCATGCCTGGAGTCTTCTCTCCTAACTCGACGAACCAAATGAACTTTCAGAACGGGTTTAGCCCCATGCAAGGAGCTTCTCCGAACTCTAATTGGCAATCTGACTTTGGTCCCTCTGGAGGTGATTTTATGGGACAAAATACAGGGACACCATTTGGGAGTGTTCAAGGCTTTACAAATGGAAATGAGTTCAACTCCCCATTAAATCCAAATTCTTTCCAACAACCTTTTGTTCCTCAGGATCTTTGGCAGATGCCAATGACCCTTGAATGGGACTGGGCAGAAATGACAGGGGGCGCATATCAAAGTTTCGAAAATGGCGTTATGGGAGACCCTAATCTTCATATGAACGATAATTCACATCTACAAAATCAGGGAGGGGGAATGTAAACCAAGGATATTGGCGTTCTCATATAGGGAGATATCTGGAGATCAAGGTGTTATGATAGTACTGGGCATAGGAGGGGTTTACATCTGGCATAAATCAAGGGCTCATAGCAGTCGCTTTGCATGATGGTTATGGCGCTTTCTGGGAGGATTCGGCTGGCTTGAGGATGGTTACCTTTAGCTTTATAAGAGGTTCATAGGGACGGGTGTAAATTGGTATCTCCTCTGATCCTGTTACTGCAAGGCTACATTATGCCAAACCAATGTATTTTAATGACTTGCTTTGAAATACGCAAAATAGGCTTGTACTATTAATTTTGAGCGACATGAATGTAAAATAATAAAAGTTAAATGCTTATTTCAATATTGTTTTCATGATCGATTATCGTTGGGAAACAAAATATGTCCGAGGTTAGTAAGATTTTATTAGATATATCAATATATCTTTGAGTTTCGATATCAAAAATGCGCTAGTGGTGTAATCAATCAAGCTCATAATCGAGGCATCATAATGATTTGCCTCCCACCTCTAACTCCGACATCCACAAACCACTTCGAATACACTCTCAACCCCTCTTAAATAGTGGTCAACGTCACGGCAAGTCATTCCCAGTGACTCTAGACCACGTTTATATCTCAAATACCACACGCACAGCTCTAGCCAAGCATGACATCAATATTACGACAATGCAGCTCTCTTGCTAGAATTTCTCAGACCACCGTCCAATCTGTCGCACGAAATTCCCTCCGTACATCATCGACAGCACCCTTAATAAGGTCGCGGATAGCTACACAAAGAGCGCGCACATTCGTCACTAAGCCACCAAAGCCAGACAAGGACACGGGGAAGGATGAGTCGGAGGTAAAGTCGAAAAATCAAAAATCGTCAGAACCACCCACCAAGTCCGCACCCGGGACGGAAAACCTCTACAATGGAAAGACTCCTTTATCTCCCTCGGAGAATGGTGGGGAACCACAGGAGTCACCGCTGGTGGAAGGGTATGTGAAGTTGACGGAGGAGGAGATGAAGCAGCTAGAGCAAGTAATTGCTTCCATGCAATTTGGAAAAGGCCAAACTCAAGAATTAAGGGAAGCTTTGAAGGCTATAAATAAGGCAGGTGTGCCATCTGAATTAAGAGATTTGATGAACGAAGTGAAGGGTAGACCAATGACTTTGACGGAAGCTGCAAAATTCACAAAGCTGGTGTTGCAGATGGCGTGGTCCGCTGCAAAGGTCCAATCACAGACACAACAATCACAGGGAACAAATTTCAGTTCAAACGAGCCAGGATCTTCTACAAATGGTAATAAAGGAGACCAGAAGCAGGGGCAGGATGGAAAGCAGGGTGGCAAGAAAGGCAATCAGCAGGAAAGCTTCAACTTTGGCAACTCGACGGAGATCAAACTCGATACTACAACCTTATTGATTGGATCTTTTGCAACATACTTCCTATGGCAGACACTCTTCCCCGGCACCAACAAGAAGGATATCACATTCCAGGAATTCCGAAACAACTTTTTCGACAAAGGGTTGGTCAAGAGATTGACTGTGGTTAACAAGTCGGAGGTCCGGGTTGATCTTCACACTGAAGCCGCTGCTGCGATGTATCCAGACTCTCCTGCCGGTAACCCCAACTTTCATTACTATTTCTCGATAGGTTCTGCCGAAGGTTTTGAGCAAAGAATGGAACAAGCACAAAACGAGCTAGGAATACCTGTTGCTGAGAGGATACCAATTGGTTACGCTAGTGATGGAGATACATGGGCTCTTATCTACTCTTTCGGTCCTACACTTTTGTTCATTGGTGCTATTTTCTACATGTCAAGGCGAGCTTCGGCAGGTGCTGGAGGCCAGAGTGGCATTTTTGGAATGGGAAAAAGTCGAGCAAAGCAATTCAACCACGAGACTGATGTAAAGGTTAAGTTTAAGGATGTTGCTGGTATGGATGAAGCAAAGCTGGAAATTATGGAGTTTGTCTCCTTCCTAAAGACACCTGAGCAATTCCAACGTTTGGGTGCTAAGATTCCTCGCGGTGCTATTCTTTCTGGACCACCAGGTACTGGTAAAACTTTGTTGGCAAAGGCAACAGCTGGTGAATCTCAAGTACCATTCTTTAGTGTCAGTGGTTCCGAATTCGTAGAGATGTTTGTCGGTGTTGGAGCATCGAGAGTTCGGGATCTTTTCGCCATGGCCAGAAAGAGCACTCCTTGTATCATCTTCATTGATGAAATCGATGCTATTGGAAAGTCTCGTGGAAAGTCTGGTGGATTTTCTGGAGGTGGAAACGATGAACGGGAAGCGACACTCAATCAAATTTTGACCGAAATGGACGGTTTCAACACGACTGAGCAAATTGTTGTTCTTGCTGGTACTAATAGACCTGACGTACTCGACAAGGCTCTAATGAGACCTGGTCGTTTTGATAGACACATTTCTATCGACAGGCCGACCATGGATGGTAGAAAGCAAATCTTCAAGGTTCACTTGGGCAAGATTGTTACCAATGAGAATATTGAGTACTTGACTGGACGATTGTCAGCCTTGACTCCTGGTTTCTCTGGTGCTGATATTGCCAACTGTGTCAATGAAGCTGCTTTGATTGGTAAGTATTCCCTCCTCAATTTTTTGACTATTACTAATTTCAAATAGCTGCACGAACACAAGCCAAATCTGTAGCTATGTTACACTTTGAACAAGCTATTGAGCGTGTTATTGGTGGTCTTGAGAAGAAATCTCTTGTTCTATCACCAGAAGAGAAGAAGACAGTTGCCTACCATGAAGCAGGCCACGCAATTTGCGGTTGGTACTTCAAGTGGGCTGATCCACTTCTCAAGGTTTCCATCATTCCTCGTGGACAAGGTGCCCTCGGATACGCACAATACCTCCCTGCTGGCGACACTTATCTCATGAATGTTAACCAACTTATGGATCGTATGGCAATGACTCTCGGTGGACGTGTATCAGAAGAACTCCATTTTGAGACCGTCACCAGTGGTGCTAGTGACGACTTTAACAAGGTTACTCGCATGGCTACCGCCATGGTAACTAAATGGGGCATGTCCAAGAAACTCGGCCCTCTCCATTTCGAAACTGATAGAGAAAACCAACTCATGAAACCTTTTGCCGAATCTACAGCTCAAACTATTGATTCAGAAGTTCGACGTATAGTCGATGAGGCATATGAGAAATGTCGAAACCTACTGGTGGAGAAGAAGGACGAAGTGGGTATTATTGCAGAGGAACTTTTGGCGAAGGAGGTGCTCGGTAGAGATGATATGGTGAGATTACTGGGACCAAGACCATTTGATGAGAATAAGGATTTCATCAAGTACTTCGGAGGAGGATCATTAGGAAAGAGTGCGCCGCCACCACCGGCGACTGAGAGTACGGATATGCCAACTGAGGATCCTGCTCCTCTTGCTTAATGGTCGATGGAGAATAGGATTTGAGAAGGCACTGGGGAGGAGCTTGAAAGGATTGAGATTTGTATACGGTGGGTAATCCATCACGAGATTTCTTGAATGAAGGGCAGGGATGAGGAAGGGCATATCACAATATGCCAATGAATCAATGAAGAGAAAAGGAAGAAAGAAAGAAAGAAAGGGCTACGATTCAGGCAAAGAACCAAACTTCACTCTCCTATTCTGTTTTGTGAAATAAATAGCATTTGCGGCGAGGGATTTACTTTAGATGGACTTGTGACTTGGCCGAATGGGGCTGAGATGATTGATGATATTTGAATCTGCATTATTTGGAGGGTGGGAGTGAGATGAAGTGAAGTGGAATAGGGTGGAGCGAAGTAAGAGGATGCAGAGTTCTGAGGGGTGGGGGTGTATGTATTATATTGTGTTAAAGAATGAAATATGTATCATCTTCAATCTCTATTTGTGGGTTTTGGTGGTGTTCTTTTCTACAAATGGCGAGCTTGGTCCAGTCATGATTCAGATAATAGGAAACCCCAATCTCTCAAGGTTTTCTTATTGAAAATCTACCATTTTTATTGCATTATACGATGATATTCGGCTCTTCGAGCCTCTAAATTCATCCCCACAAGATCTGACAAATCCTCGTGGAGATACCGTCGCCGCTAGTCGCGGGCAAACATGGCCTTCATCACGCCCGAACGGGCTCCCCCGAGGATGGATAAGATTATGAATCTCGCTGCTCGAGGGGCACTCCTGGTGGGGCGCAGAACTTCCACGGTCAGTGTCCTACGAGACGCAGGGCTACCATCCGAAGAGACAGCACTTGAGCATGTTCGCATACGCTTTGCTATGAGACTGGCATATAAAATGTTATCTAGCGGCTGTTACACTATCCCCTTCTTAGGTTAGCGTCGCCCTCCCACTTACAACGCCCCACATTGGAAACGTCAGGACTATCTCAGTTTCCTTCTTCTAATACTATATCTTCCTGTCCTGTTACCACAACTCGCCGAAAGGGTAAGGAAACAATCCGTCTAGCTCAATCGATTGATTAGAGGGTCAAATTCAATACACGTTCCACTATATCTGCTTTCCAGGATGTCGTCTGCAATCTTCTCCGCGAGGGCATCTGTAATAGAACATATCTAGAAGCTTCTCTTACCGTTATTCCATACAAATAGCTAAGTAGCTAGTATTTCATTGATCACCAGTATGAGCTTCTGTGAGTTCGAGGATATATCCATATAGATAGGTACGTTGCAATTCGCAGAGTCTCGAAATCAGCGTAGGGCTAGCAAGAGGCATCAGAAAGCGCAGCATTTGCTGTTTTCATCTTTTCAAGCCGTTTTCCTTCTGGGAGGATTTTGGGGTGTAGAGTTAGACTGGATCATGAAATTATCAAGAGCTTGGGTAGTTACATCACGTCTTAAGCTTTCGGTTACCATACATCATCTTCTAGTCAACCAACCTCTGAATTTGCAGCCTGTGGCCATTTGCGGAACAATCTCTGTAACTCGGGAATGTTAACACTGCGGCCCTTGAGAGAGCCCAAGAGATGTTGATGAGAGTCATATGCTTGTAAAATCCACGGTTGCCATCGAAGAATGGATAATATTGCGCCCATTGTGTTCGTAGACCCTGTGCATGAAGATAGCTTTGGACTCGAGGGCAGCATATATTCAAATGGTGGCACAAAATATCCACCGATGCGGAGCAGTCTTCATCGTTTCCATCGTCTCTCAGTCTTCAGTTATCGGGGTATCATGCACTACCCACCTACCCTAGGTAGGTTTGTTACCGACCAGCTTGTGATTGCGTAACATACGAAAGGCATCAATCCACCCTGATCTGGTGAATGGGACTCTAGATCAGTAAGCACATCGTCAGCCACGTAGTTGGATGCTGACATTCTAATACCCTGACAGTAGATGAAAACGACGCTTCGGCCGACTGGCCCCTGTTTAGTAATGTTGGAAACTCTAGTGTGTCCCTAGGGTATGTACCCCCTGTACTGGACCACCTTGAGGTGACTATGCGGAGTCTAAACACAACTAGCTTACTTATTCCAGATGATCGAATACGGAAATAGAGCCCGATCCTCACGATTCCCCGAGTAGCCGATCCGTGCCTTTCACCTGCATACCAAGGTGGAGATTCTTCTTCCCCAGCCCAAAGGCACGAGTGATTTGGGTGCTATGGTTGGTTACGGCTAACCATGGGGATAGGTGAGGTGGTTAGCTTTTCCAAAAAAGATATGCTCCTACTACCTCGGCCGCCACAGCCGTACAAACCAAGCTTTGAAGCACTTCCTGTTCGTAACTCAACAAACAACAAAGCTGTTTAATAGTGTCTGAATTCTCTCCACGGTTTATGTTTTGAGCAAGAACATAAACATCATGGCAAGCTCTATCACTAGCTCCGCATCGAAGAACAAAGCCACCATCGTGATCGTACAGGGCTCTTTTCACACTCCGGTAGCATATGAGGCCCTAAGAGAACAACTCACGTCCTTGGGGCATCTCACGATCCACCCAATTCTACCAAGCTGTACCAATATAGAGGACCCCGCATTTCCGTCCATCACGCTTATCGATGATGCCCTTGCCGTACGACTCGAAATCATCCGCCAAGTCGAATATGAAAATAATCTCGTCTTGGTAGCCATGCATTCCTATGGAGGATTGGTTGGCAGCGAGGCCATTCCCGAGGAACTTACATATACATATCGAAAGGCGCGAGGGCTTTCCGGAGGTGTAATCCATCTATACTATTTCAGTGCATTCATTCTTCCCGTTGGACAGTCGGCTCTCGGTGCTTTTGGAGAGTCTCCAAACAACGATATTAGGGTAAGCAACTTTATATATTCCACTGTACGATCTATCAATGGAGAAGAAAACTAAATATACTTCTAGCCCGACGGGCGTTTTGGTATCTTCAATGGCGCGTCCATCCTCTATAACGATCTATCGGATTCCGATGCGCAGTACTGGAGATCACAACTCATTCTTCAATCCTACAATGTTCAGAAAACGAAACTTACGCGCGCTGCATACACATACCTTCCCTCGACCTATCTCATCTGCGAGAATGACCGGGCTGCCCCTTCACAATACCAGGAGATGTTTGCATCTACTGCAGGTGCTCAAGTTGATAGGTGCAATGCAGGACATTCAGCAATGTTGAGTCAAACTGCACTACTTACCGAGAAGATTTCGACAGCAGCCGAATTGGCTATTCAGGAGGCAAACAATGGCATATAGTCACCAGGATAACTCAGCGATATGTTGCTATAGTACTACTACTAATAATACTCACTCGTAATCATCATTCGTGGAACATGTGTCCCCTTCTCAAACCCATATTCGGAAACTATAAAATTCAACAAAAATAAGCCACCCTAGGTATACCCATCAAGTTTAAACCGTTCAGCCATCAAACTCCCATAAAAATACAATACATGCTTCTACAAAATGTGCGTCGCAATTGATGCCTAATCCAAACCCAAATCATTTTCTCAAGATTGCTTTTGTCCCAACTCCATATCACCTTCATACTCATCATCCCAATCTGAGCCCGAACCGAGAATCTTCCTACCCACAAAAATCCCCGCTGCCGTTCCAATACTAGCAACCAAGAACCATCCCTCAAACCAAGTTTCTACAAACCCCGGTTCTAATGGACTGCCAAGTGCATCGCTTACTACACTCTTCATCTCTGATGGAAGATTACTTCTCAGAAGTAAAGCGTTTGATATGACATACATCGCGCTGATTTGTGCAACGATGAGTGCCAGATTAGCTTGAGCTTGGTAGAGGAGCGACGGTGAGATTTTAGTGAGCATATGAAAGGTCTGAAGTACGGAATTGAAGGAGGCGAAGAGGATTACAGCCGATAAGAGAAAGGATATTTGACGAGACCATGCTAATTGATCGAAGGCTGGATTTACATGCTTAGCGAATAGAGAGAGAATACGATTAACCGGATCCGTGGATGAGGAACTGAAGAATGCAGGGTCGGTCGGAAAGAGAAGACGTCGAAGAACGGCTAACGTAGTCGTTCCAATGCGATATATACAATACAGCGAAAAGGCGTAAGAAATGGGTGTGAAGACAATTTTACCAAGAGGTGAAGAGGATCGTTGTTTCGTTGCGTAGCGGTTTTGCAACATCGATAACGAGGTGGAAAGGTTTTGAGCCATAGACGAAAGACCAGATATCTCTAGCTCCAAAGCCTTCAATTCTTGTACTTCAGTATTTCCCCGTATGCTTCCAATAACCTTCGTCATGAATCCTTCAGCTGGATGATCGTTAACTTTGCGCTGAAGAGCTCTCAATCGACTTCGCTTTACAGCAAGCATGTCATTCGTGGCATTTAAGCCTGCTTGTTTCCGTGCGATATCAGCTTCTGAAACAGGTTTCGGCCTTGCACCAAATGTTTGCCAAGGAGCAGAGACAGCCGCAAACCCAGAAAGTAGAGCCATCAAAGAAATCCCGATGATACCAACTCTATCCAAACAAGCTTCGCTAAGTCCTTTACCGGGTATGGATGCCATTGTGTGGATATAAGTTCCCGGTATCCCTTTTCCCAACCACCAAAAACCCATCAACCATATTGTAAAGCCAGCAGCTTGAAGGAGCCAGGCAGTCGTAGAAAAGCCGCCTTTCTTCGATACGCTGAATGACCACCCAAGCCCTGCAATAATTGATTGTAATTCGAGAAATGGTATAAGAACAACGAGTAGGAATAAAAGTGTAGGAACCGTTATCTTGAGCGCAAACGCCCTCGCCGCTGGATTTAGGTAATTCGAGATTTCGCAAAGAATCAACTCTGCGAGCACTGTAGCAAGCGCAATGGTGGTAGAGAATGAGATAGCAATAGCCTTCCTTCTTGCAGTTTTCTTGCCATATTCTTTATGCGATTGTCGCAAACTGGGAGGGGCATCGCTAGGGAGATAATGAATATGATCTTCCTTGGACTGTTGTAGACCGGCTAATAATGGGAAGAGCTTTTGGAGAACGACGAGACTGACAACGAGAAATGTTAGAATCAAAGGAATAGAAGAGAAAGCGAGTGTCGAGATTGATGCAGAGCTCAAAGAGCGGTTTTGATGACCTGGCATGACACAGGCGTCGTCGCATTTGTCGTCTGGAAGTAGGGGCATTGATTGCTTGGGTAGATTTTGTATCTACCTTTACATTATAGATGTCGATGTTATAGAGATATAAGAGAGGTGCTTTTCCATACGGTTTGACTTTAGTGAGAGTTTGAAGTTCATATGGTTTCTGGCTATTTTCGCACATGAAACTGGAATTTGGGAAGGTTCAAGAAAGAGCGATCGATTGGGCGACCGCGCTTTCGAATACGATAAGATTGTGATAATCTACACGTGATGTCGTCAACAAAGGAGGGGTGCACTATTTTTAGATAGAATGACCTCTCAAACCCATCCATCCTTCTTAAAATCTGTTAACCTGCTAGGCGGATTTAATCAATCTGTGCATCACCCGCAGACAACAAATTGAACTCTCAAAAACTTTGTTATTTCGCTACGATATTAACCATATGGGTGACCTAATAGGTACTAGGTACTAGGTACCTATGGATATTTCTATACTACAAGTTTGAGAGTACCCTCCTTGTCATCCACATATACAGGAAAAACTATCATGTCATCAGATGCTTCCAAAGCCGTAGCACAAACAGACCATCCTTCAAGGGGTATCTGAACCAGAAAATACACAAAGACACATACTCCTCATGGTAACGCTTCCCAACCCTAGTACATAGCTTGACGTAAGGGATAGCGTTCACCAATCTTCAGCCTTTCCGGATGAATCGAAAAGTGTTCTGGTCGACGAATCCATCACCATCACCAATTCTGTAGGCGTCAAGTCCAGGTGCATGAATTTCCACAGCCGGAATAACCATGCCCGTTGTTACGCCATCGCTTCTTCTTCTTACCCTCTTACTCCCCATTGTCTTATTCTCGCATACTTATCTAGACCGTCAGCACCTTCAATTTTGTTTTCTTTGCCCTCAGCATCATTCTCTGATTCGTCCTCCATATCAATGTTGAGAGGTTGGAAACGGTTGGCCGAAGGCGTGTTCTGCTTCTTGGTGATGGGAGGATTGCCGAATTGAGGACTTGGGCGCCTGGGTAGCGGTGCTGCACATTCATCATGATCCCATTCAATCTTCGAATTCTTGTAAGCGCTAAAAAAAGTATTAGCGAGCTCTAAATTGATAGTTGAAACCAACGTACCCACGGCTCATCATGCAAGTACGAGCAAACATTGCATTATGAACAGAATTGGTCGAGATGAAAGCATTGGAACCAATGAACACGACCTTAATCAATACGAGGTTATGGATGTGCTCGAGATCATCACGGATGACTTCTTCGGTAAAGTCAGGGTTGCACTTATGAATGACAAGGTTTCTAGTAGCTCCGATGCTTATTTTATTCGCGATATGACCTGGTAAGATGAATTGTCTATCATTCCATCGAATATCGACCTACTGACTGTCAGTTGTTTGAGCATGGATATATATTCAGGACCACGCACCCTCTTTGAACGGATATACAAATCATTGCGTTTGACATGACGAAAAAACTCATTAGCTTGGGTCTGTTCGAGGAACGATACCATCGCAGTATGATCATGAGTGCGAAGATACATATCTAACAACATCCCTCCCCTGACAGCATCGCAAACATCTGCATGTGTAGTACCATCTGGGAGGTTGTACAACTGTATAGTACGCTTGGCAAACTTCTCATAAGATGGGCGCTGAGACTTAGTCTGCGAATTGCTTTCGGTCTCAAAATCGAAAGTATCATTATAGTCGTCGTGAACACTGGTATGCAGATTTTGGCTCAGAGTCTCTTGATACGGAAAGTTATGAGTTTGAGAGCCTTTGTATTCCTGAGGACGACTTGCAAGTATTGTACCAGTTCGTGGTGTGCCATATGTATAAGCTTGGTGGCCATTGTTAATATGACTCGATGGAGGAGGAATTTGTCTCGTAAAGGTAGTGCTTTCATCAGGATCCTCATGCGTCGCGGACACATTCGAGGCAGCATTCTGATCGGCTCCATTTTCATCGCTATCCTTGATCAAGACCTTCAAAAAGTCATGTTAGCAAACAAAAGTCTGTAGGTACTTGGATGCCACAACTTCAAAAACTCACATTCAACATCTCCTCAGCAACACCACCGTTAACAAGGCTGCGTCGCAGATTCTCTATGTTATTGAATCAGTCTCTCATATTCGTCATATGAGCAATAGCTCTCATATTTATGAATGAATGGCGTACCATATTCACGAAAGGATTGCTTCTACCATAAGAAAGAGTATTAGTTGAGGTTTCTGTCAATTCACAATGTGCAATGGGATAAGATACTCACCAAGGCATCATACTCCTCTTTCGAAATTGTAATCTTATCGAAATCTTGAGAAACATCAAAATCACCATCCTCCGAACCGTTCTACACATAAACAAATAAGTATTTGACGCTCAATCGATCTTTCAAGAAATATCGATATCGACATACGAAGTGAGCTCTGTTGCGGGGGAAAACGGTTAGTGATTGCACGCAGCTAAGACATTGCGTACATTTCGTACAGGGTTAAAGGAAGATCATTCTTTTTACCTTTCCCGCAAAGCTTCCAAATAGTTCTTCTCGATAGTCACCATAACATTATCATCAGAATCCATATTGAAGAGGATGTCGAATACAATCAAGTATTCGGTTTCAAACTGATCTTCGAAGGAGGATAGCAAACGAAATCAAACAAAGTGACTTTCTCATGTAATAAGGCTGGAGCTTTCCTTTTTTTTTGGTCCTCAATAGTAACAGTTGGAAAGTGCTCAAGCTTGCTCTATGGCCGGGGGTTTGCAGGGGTCAAGCTAAAAATGTGAGCCAATCAAAAGATGATGATGTATTTAACTGCCACTAAACTTTAATAAAGCTTGGACTGGAAGTGGGGCGAGGTGGGTTTGATTCGCAATGTTTACTTGAACATATATAGCAGGCCACCAGGCAACAAGAGATACTGAGGTGAGAAGGTAGATCATTGATGATATGGTCCTGCATTACATTGCTAACCTACTGTTACAGATATGATAGATAGTATATCCGTTCTTCCATCTACATTGCATTGCTTATTTAAACATAGGTAAGCAGAGACTTCTGCTTCTCACCCAGATATGAGATGAATGATATGATTACCCTCCTCCAGCTAGTCGAGGTAGTCGAGGTAGCCGAGACATCGGGTCTATATCCGTTCCGAGTCCCTTTGAGTCAATATTGAAATCCTACCTTGTTTACACATGCAGTCAGATACGAACTACAAATATCAGCAGACCAGGGTCGTCACATATCAAAAACCGGGGTATCGATTACCAGATACGTCTCTCAATATCCGATATGCTGAATGCATCTCTTCTCCTGCAACACTGCAAGATGATAAGATTCAAGAAAAGGAGTAATGATAAACGAATCTTAGATTGGTGGATATGAAACTCGGATAGATGATTTCGGGCTTGGGATACCTCCAGGACTACTTGCATCTTTGATCTGCAGCCCTATTCGGAAGGTCATCTCTTTTGGGTTAGTGAGGGATTCAAGAGTTTGTAAGCTGCTTGCGTGCGGGTGCTTGTAGGGGTATGTCGCTATTTTCATTATGTTGTAGTTGAATACCAGTGAGTATTTAACAGTACTTTGAAATCTTGAGGACATTAGGATACAAAGTCAAAGATGTCAGCAGAGGGGCAGCCGCGGTGAGTGGTGTGTTTGGAAGCTCGAGCTCCTTTATTCTTTGAATGTTCCACTTTCTAGAAAGCTACTGGTAAATTAATCAGGAACGGAAGCAGCATCGATTACGTTGTGAAATTGGCCGTCAATCTCTTTGTTTCAGATCGTTTATTGTTACATTGAACCAGCTTTACTTCATTCATTCATCACTCTTTGTTCAATGTGCTTAGCAAGGAAACTTCAACCAGAGCATGAACCTCTCTCAGAGTTTCTTGTCTAGATTGACAACAGTGACTTCGACAGCAGTGGTGAGTTCAACATCAAGGATCAAACCTTCAAACATCCTGAAGTTCAATCGACTTCTTGATATCCTGACAAATTTGACTCTTATCCTATCAACTAAGAAATGACACCCCGTTCCTCCCCCGCTCCCAATGCCAAATCAGATACCCAAGTAAGCTTAACTAGTTCACGAACCTCCTTATCATTACAATACGCGAGATTCCACGTCCACACAAACCTTCCCCATCCCTCTTCCCCATCAAAACCACACTAATTTCTCCCTCTCTCCCTCCCAGTGGCTCCACGATCTTGGTTACCCCACTGGTTTCCAGTCCTTCAAACTCGACTACGGCTTCTCAACCGACGACGCACAAGACCATCTCGATGCTCTAGCTCTCTTCCACCAATTCCGCACCGAACAGCAAGAAATGTGGGAAAAGAGGCACCCCTCATATTCACTCTCACACTCATATTCATGTTCGCATTCACAATCACAATCTACAAAAACAGAAAATAAGCCGAAAACAAAAACTAATGCAAAATCGAAATCGATTTCAAAACTGGTAATCGGAGATCCACACACGTGTACGAGAACGAGTATGTCTGTTTATGCCTTTGAAGAATCTACCGGTGAAGCGGAGGAGAAACGTTTGAAGATATGGGAGTAGAGAAATGATGGGGTTGAAAAGTGATCGGGGAGGGCAGATGAACCTCTACTACGGTCGTCTCTCTTCGCCCTGCACAATACTTACTTCTATCGACGGAAATTGAAATGTATTTTTAAATCTTCTGATTCATCCATCCATCCATCCATTCAACCATTCAATTGCCTCATTATCCGAAACATAAAGAGCAAGCAAAAAAACCTCTTGACTTAAAAAAATCCAGTGGGTATGCTGTTCTCCAATTCCACACATCGCCCAGGAAGACAAATAAACAGTAAAATTCTGAGAAGTATCGTCTCGTCTAATCGGATCAAGTTTCTTTAAAAGGGTTTATATTGCCTACAATCTTGATCTATGTGGATGGAATGACCTAGATGATACTTAATGTAAAAAATCTATGAGATTATGAGGCGGAGAATTAAGTAGTTGGCTAATATATGGGGGTATAAACTAAATCACTATCTCGTCTGGTGGCTCTCTCCTCTCTCCATCCAATATAATTAGGATGCTGTGGAAATGAGTTGCGTAAGTTGATCTGCCAGAAACTTTGCAAATTCCTGGTCATTAATAGCATAATCTTTTTCCAGTACCTCGATTCCAGTCCCGTCTAATCCATCTTTGATAGTTTCAAACAGCGTCTCATCGGCTTCAACATCATAGAACTTGCCTCCCTCCACAGCCAACATACTTATTCCCTTCTTCGGTAAACACATCTTGACCAACTCCTTCCTCTTGACCTTTTCCTTCAACCTTCCAGCAATAAACTTGCCAATCTCGACACACTCATTCTTATTCGTCCGCATTAACGTGACTTCTGGATTGTGCTGCACCAACAACCTTTCGTCATATTTCTCCGGCACCGAATCCCTTGGTCCAAAATTAACACACTCACACGCACCCACACTTATCACTTGCGGAATCCCCATTTCAGCCGCGGCGGAGAGACGTTCTGGACCGGCTGATAATACACCTCCGCAAACATGATCTGTGATTTCCGTCGTCGTAATATCGAGAACTGCATCGATGCGTTTTTCGCGTATCAATCTCTCCATTGCTTTTCCTCCGGCGCCGGTAGCGTGGAAGACATATATCTCATATTCATTTTTTAATCTGTCGTCATTTTGGAGGATTTCTTGTACCTTTTCTACACAGGGTGTGGTGATGCCAAACATGGTTAATCCTATTCCTTTTTTTCTCGCCTCGTTCTTCTCTTCTGCTTGTCGTCGAAGCTGATATGCTTTCGCGAGTCCGGAGACCGCTCCAGTTGCATTGTCTAAGATTCCTTTGAGTATGGAGTTAGTGCCCGCGATGTCCACGACGCTGTACATCATTGTGATGTCTGTTTCGCCAACATATGGTCCCGTGTTTCCACTGGCCATGGTGGATACGAGAATTTTGGGGAATCCGATGGGGAGAGCGTTGCGCATGATGGATGCACAGAGAGATGTTCCTCCGGATCCACCGAGTCCGATTATAGCATGAATGGAGTTTTTTTCGAAGAGACTACGTGTGAGACCTGTAGCGCAGAAGGAAATGTGCTCGATATATTCACCGCGGGAAAGGTTTGAGTAATCGAGGGGGGAAGAGGCATAGGAGAGGATTTCGGATTGGGTAATGCTTATTTCGGGATCAGAGGCGGGCTCGCGTCCTACGTCTGCAAGGAGAACTTTGGTGTTGGGTTGGGAGTGCGTGAGGATCTGGGTGCGAAGGTAGAGGATTTCTTCGCGTTTGGAATCGAAGGTTCCGAGGAGGAGGATAGTAGGATGTGTCATTTTGTTTATGGCTTGTGAAGTTGATTAGAGTGAAGCATGAGGAATTTTTTATAATTATCTGAAGTTATGGGCGAGGTATAATAGTAATGCATATGCTGCCCTACCTACGTTAGTAGGTGCTGCAGAGTGACGTTTCTCTTTTGATATTGTTGTGTTGACATTGACACAACTCATGAGAAGAATGAACTAATACCAACTTCAAAACAACAACGCCAATAGTCTAACGCTCGATTCGACATGTTCATTCGTAAACGAATCAATTCGAATGCATCCGTTAATAATGACAATTCATACCATTATCTCGATGAAACCGAGTTCCCCACCATAGCTACAAACAACCTCCAAGGCAATTTCGGGCCGGTGAGATTCTAGTGTTGAATCTACAAAATATGAGGGGCCATTGAGGGGCTCTAGAGGGGTATTTTGGCCAGGGCTGGAGTTGCCAAGGGTACGTCAACACTGCACAGGCATGTTTACGAGTCAAGCTGTCAACCCCCACTACCACATGTCGTCATTTTATGCAGAGAGCTACTTTAATTTGGGGACAATTGGACGACTAAGACTTTTTGTATCGGATTTTTGAGACAGTGGGAATGATATATATCGCACCTATTCATACCGTCAATATTGCGGTATCTCTATTTATTAACTCGATCTTGCACAATGACGAAAGCTACAACCCGTGATGTTGTTCTAGGAAGACTGAAAAATGCAGTCAAGAATAAGGAGATTATTGTTGGAGCAGGAGCAGGTAGAATTATTCGTTTCCTCATGCATACCATTGGACCAGTGAATCAATGACTAACAGACTTACAGGAATCGGTCTATCAGCCAAGTCTGTGGAAGCAGGCGGAGCAGACCTCATTATCATATATAATTCCGGTCGTTTTCGTATGGCAGGACGTGGCTCACTAGCTGGTCTCATGCCATACGGAGATGCCAATCAAGTAGTCGTTGAGATGGTTCGTCTAAATTTCTCCTCTCCCACCTTCACCGTGTCCCAAAATAACCAGGACCTAAATCTCACATCACGACAGGCCTCCGAGATCCTCCCTATAGTAAACGATACCGGTGTTCTTGCCGGCGTCTGCGCTACCGATCCTTTCCGTCATATCCCCACCTTCCTCAAACAGCTGAAAGATCTCGGCTTTTGCGGGGTGCAGAATTTCCCCACCGTTGGACTTATCGATGGACGATTCCGAGAAAATCTAGAGGAGACGGGGATGGGATATGAAAAAGAAGTTGAGATGATCCGTGTTGCCCACGAGCAAGATTTACTTACCACACCCTATGTTTTCAACGCTGACGATGCGGTAAAAATGACCAAAGCAGGCGCGGACGTATTGGTAGCGCATATGGGATTAACGACTAGTGGGACGATTGGTGCCAAGACCGGAAGCAGCTTAGATGAGTGTGTAAAGGCTATTCAGGAGATTAGAGATGCGGCTGTGAAGGTTAGAGAGGATATTATTGTTCTCTGTCATGGGGGACCTGTGGCGGAGGAAAAGGATGTGGAATATGTTTTGGCGAGAACGAAGGGGATTCATGGATTTTTTGGAGCGAGTAGTATGGAGAGGTTGCCTGTGGAAATTGCTATTAAGGATAATATGAAAGCATTCAAGGAATTGAAGGTTGGAAATTAGAGGAAAATAGGTAGAGTGTATTATTAGACGAATAGAATGTTGATCTAGCATTCGAAAACGTAAGTATGAATAATCCACTTCACTTCTGGCATACAGACGAAAACACCTAATTCAAGAGCTGCAGTATGACCAGGAAGAGCATAGCATCAACCGACATGAACCGTCTACCCAAAATCACGAGTAGATACATTTCAAAACTAGAATCGAGTTCCAAGATACATGTGAGCTAATTCATTGCATTATTTACCTCAGACATATACTTGTTATTCTCTTATTCTTATATCTCTGCTTCTAATGACCTAAAGCTAGGTATTTATTCAATTATCCAGATAGCACTTGAACCCGCCATTCACTCCTTCTCGCTTCGAAAATACTTCAGCAAAAGATCATTCTCGGTAAAAAGAAACCTACTGCTACACGCCTGGTTATGAAAAAGCTTTTCTTTTCTAAGTCCTCCGGCTGATAGTAAATCTGCCAAGCAAATAGATTTATAGAGCTTTAGCGCTTGAACTTATATATCTCCTTTCAAGTCTTTAGACTTTAGTCTGATGATGCTCCTTTCATTACTCGAGACTTATATTAATGATACAGTCATCTATTTCACTGCAAACTCGCAGTGAGCTTACCTCGTCTATTCTCTCTTTCATCGAACCTCCAGACAGCACAGCGTCGACTATACCAGATTCTCAATTGTGTCATAATATGTTTTGCACAGATCTTTGATAGATGCATCATCAACCATCATCTCAGAAGTCGTCTTTGAGTATATAAGTTTTTTTTCTTATTTTTGATGCCATATATATAGGTAGCCAATAACCAGTAATATATGAAGAGAATATGCTCAAACCAGAAGATCACCCTTTAGCTTCTAATAAGATGATTCAAATGTAGGTAATTGCGCCACGGGGTTCGAACATCGAAATGCTACTAGAAGAGGATGTGAATGACTGGCGATTAAATTATAAATTTTCAAGCGTCGATTGCAACAAAATCTGACCAACCTCTTTTAATTTCCAATCTTGACATTAAATCGTGTTAGTGTGTTTGGCACCTGATTGCCACTTTTGTTTGAGCAGCTGGATTAGCTTTGAAAGGGATATAGTCCTTTCCCTGGAATTTTTGGTATATTTCATGTACATTATGACACATTTACCTACATAAGGTAAGCTACTACATCTTCGACCCAACATACAGTCAACCGAGCCAACGATATACCTCAATATCGACGATCTAACCTATCACTCTACCTCCAAATCCTACTGGTCTCCTCCTCCCTCCATTCTCTGGGACCACAGCCATGACCTTGTAGACCTTTCCCATACCACTTCCTCCTCTATCAACCAATCGCTTCCAAGCACCCTCAACCCTCTTCTTGACCTCATCATCTTTCTGTCCCAAACTTTTAACCAGCATCTCTGCCCGTTCCTTAATTCCCATACTCTCCAACCACCCTCCTTGTTCCATGGGTCCATGGACTTCTACCCCTTCACTCGCATTCATAGCTGCTTCGGCTAAAGCTATAAAATCTACATCCGCGCTTAGATCTACGATTCCCGGTTCGCTAAGAGGAGAAACTCGTTGATGTGCTTTTATTCCTCGAAGAGAATTGGTTGGAATGGTATCACTTGGTCCATAATCCAGAATCAGAGCAGCGCCAGAAGGATTAGGTTTAGGGTTTGTTTCCGAACCACCAATACGACTCGCGAAATCAGCGACAATAGCGTGACTTTCGGGAGATATCTCGATTAGCGAATCAGGTATGGATTTTAGAGCTCGATAGCGAGTGGAGATTTCGGGAAGATAAAGGGAATGCGGGGTTGAGGCTTTGGAAAGCGTAAGTTGAAATTCGGGAGGGGGAGATTGAGACTGAAGAGACTTTGGCGTGTGGACATCGTTGTGAGTGCTGTTTGGCGGGGTGGGCGAGACAACCATTTCGCGCCACTGAGGTGTTTTGGCTGTGGATGATTTGGAGGTGGAGGGTGCAAGTGGATGAGTACCAGTGGGTGTTTGAATTGTGGTAGGCTCTGGAGCATTGGGGTTTGGAGGTACGGACTGGAAAGCGTGTATTGGGAGAGCATCGAAGAATTCGTGGGCAACGATGAATGGAGTTTTGTCCGCGCCTATAAAAGTTCAATGAAAGACCTTTAATTTTGCAGCTTTTACACAATCTTACCAGAAGGTACAAATCTCATATTCTCAGTCCACATTATAGGAATGCCAGCATACTTGCTGGTACTCTTAAATCCTGTTTCGGTCTCTATCATAGGGGCATCGCCACACAAAAGCTGTTTCTGCGCGTCTCTCAAAGCAGGACTCGCTTCTACCATATAGACAGCTTCTAAACTCTCAGCCATGGGTTTGAAGTTTCTGATTGTCTATACAACGTATTAGCCCACATTCAGAACTAGAACAAGAAAGTCTTAACCAGACCCTCAGCATATCATCCATCAAAGTGCCCCTCCCCGGACCTATCTCCACCAATTCAACACCCTTTCTCTTCTTTCCTTGAGCCATCCATTCTGCAACAAACCAAATACCAACCAACTCCCCAAAAATCTGCGATATTTCTGGCGAAGTAATAAAATCGCCCTTTTGTCCGAACTGATCTCTCCCTTCTTGTTTTGAGGTATAATATCCACCTACATCGGACGTTAAGCACATCCGCATGAACGAAGCCAAAGGAATTGGTCCTGTAGCCTAGACCATATCAGCAAAGTGCCCGAGTATCCAAAAAGATATAAAAATCATACTGTGATAGCTTCAGAAAGCTGTTTTGCAAGGGGTGTAGACCATTGTATCGTCTCCGTTGAAGACCATCTCAAAGCCGAATACGAAACCCCATATCTGCATTTCACAGCACAACGCAAAGAATTACGCGTTTGCAGTAATAATCTAGATCTCATTTTTGGTCTTCTCTAATGTTTTCAGTGCATTTCACTTCTTTTTAAAGCTCATTGCAAGGGTAGAAAGAAAGGTTATAAAATTGAAAGCCTTGCAACCTCGCTTTGCCTCGTCTCCTGGCCTTGTCGTCATTGGTGATCCAGAATCCTCAGCCTCGACTTCAAAATTTACTGCAACCTAGGACCTTATCTATCACTATCGAGATCTTGTTGTATTCTAGAGGTCCAAATAAAATTTTGGAATTTTATGAGAAGTACATATTTTATTAAATATTTAGAAAGGTCAATATTGCGCGACCTCAAAAAGAATTGACTCTTCAGATTTGAGAGAACAGTTGTTGAATCCGGACGAGGGGCGTATTGAGCTTCAATTGCACACTTAACAGAAGGCTGGACTTTATACCCAGCAAGGTTCAATTATGTCGACTCAAGCCAAGTCGCGCTGGGCAGATGATGAGGAAGATGCTGCGCTGGATCTGCAGCGCAAACGCGAAAAGGAAGAGAAGAAACGATTGAAGGCAGAAAAACAGAAGATGCTCGATGAACAAGCCGCCGCTGCTGCTGCCGCGAAATCCAAAGCTCAAGCTCCTTCTGAACCAGAAGCATCCGCCGAAAGACCCTCGAAGCGACGCCGTTTATCACGCTCTCCAGCGCCCGCTCAAAAACTCGATTTACCGCCTGCCAAACTACTGCGATTTCCAGCACCCAATTGGGGGAAATGTCGCAGCGTGGAAGATTATGAGAAATTGAATGACATAGAAGAGGGGGCGTATGGATGGGTATCACGCGCGAAAGATAGTCGGACGGGAAAGGTCGTCGCGCTGAAGCGATTGAAGATGGAGAATGTCAATGACGGGGTGCCAGTAACAGGTCTAAGGGAAATACAAACGTTGATGGACTGTGAGCATGAGAACATCGTGAGGTTAAGGGAAGTGGTTGTTGGAGAGGATACAAGTAAGATTGAGAAGTACGTTTTCTCCAATTCAGTCGTGTCATCTCTATCTTTGCTTTCACGTTTTCTCATTTGCACAGTATATAGAAAATTATAGCTAACAGACACCCCTCAGTATATTTCTCGTTCTCGACTTCCTTGAACACGACCTCAAAACTCTCTTGACATCTCTTTCGGAACCTTTTCTCCCATCCGAACTCAAGCTACTTCTCCATCAACTCACAACAGGCGTTGCCTACCTCCATAACAATTACATCCTCCACCGCGATTTAAAAACCTCCAATCTCCTCCTCTCCAATCGAGGCGTCCTCAAAATCGCTGATTTTGGCATGGCCCGCTACTGCGGCGATCCAGCTCCAAAAATGACCCAATTAGTCGTTACGCTCTGGTATCGCAGTCCCGAGCTATTACTCGGCGAAGAAAGATACGGTAAGAGTGTAGATATGTGGAGCGTGGGTTGTATATTTGGCGAACTACTGAGCAACGACGCCCTACTTCCCGGAAAAAACGAGGTCGACCAATTATCCAAGATTTTCGAACTCCTCGGCCTCCCTACCGAATCCAACTGGCCCACTTTCAAACGTCTCCCCAACGCACGCTCGCTCCGACTTCCCAAGAACCCCAATCCCGCCACTCAAGGCTCAGTCCTCCGTTCTAAATTCCCCTTCCTGACTTCAGCTGGATCATCCCTACTCTCGTCTCTTCTCAGCTTGAACCCTGCAAAAAGACCCTCTGCACAAGAAGTTCTGGAACATGAATACTTTAAAGAAGATCCGAAGATGAAGAGTAAAGATATGTTTCCTACATTTCCAAGTAAAGCGGGGTTAGAGAAGAAAAGACGGAGAAGGACTCCGGATGCTCCTCAAAGAGGAGAGGCTCCTAAGGGATTGGGAGGTGTATTGGATTTTAGTGGAGTGTTTGGGAGTGGAGGGGGAGAGGAGGTTGAGAAAGGGGCCGGATTTAGTTTAAAGCTTATTTGAGAGAGTTAAGATAGCGAGCCACTTCCCGCATGAGGGTTAGAGGATAGGCCAGTGTATGATATGGATGTATGTACTGAGGGAAACACGTGGATATACCAATTTGTGCTCTGTATAGTTTAACGAGGCAGGTTCTTGTAATTTTATAGATGTAAATCTACAGCGCACAAATTCACAAATATAGAATCAGAGAAAAGAATTGTTATTGATTATTCTAAATCAATTTGCTCTCAATCGTTCATTAAGTAATTGTAAATTTCTCCCTGCTATCTATGCATGCATGCAATGTGCTAAATCCAGGAAATGCACATTTGCCCAAACCCCAAAACACCATTACCCCAACCCGGATTTTTCATTTTCAAATCTTGCCCAAAGGAATGGTCCCCATATGCAACCCAATATCTTAACGTTCTCCCCCTCCGTGTCCTTCAATCCAACACTCCCAAAATTATAAGAAAAGAGTTGTGATCTTTATAACAATTTTTTACCAGATGACACCTAATCCAGTGACGAACCAGGTAAAGCTAAGCACAGTGATAACTCCCATACCAAACATCAATTTCAATGCCTTTCTCTCCATATCAGATAATGCCCCACTGCATGTAGCACATACCCAATCACTGAGAGGAGTGTATGGCTGTGGCGTGTACATTCCAAAAGCATATGTATCATATACTGACAGGTATCCGGGTTGAGAAAGCGCACTGATACTACTCTCTGCATCGTAGATAATCAAAGTGTAGGTTTCAGTAAGGAGAGGGTTTCCAACAGCAGTTGATTGATAGGCACCAGTATCCCAGGTTACTGCCTGCGTGGAATGCGCGACGGTTTGATTCATTGCAATAGTATATAATTGAGCATTGGCTTTGCATGTGGCCATAATGTTAACGGCAGTAGGAGTAGCTTCAAGAGATGTATAGTTCCAGGCAAAAGTAATATATTCACCAATTTTGAAGTATGCAGTGGAAGTGGCGGCAGGTGTTAAGAGAGAAATTCCACCTGCTGGGTAAGATGCATCGTAGGAAGTCGAATTGCCACCGGACGACCTGGCTGTAGATTTGGACGACCCAGATTTGGCAGTACCTGATGTTGTTTTTGATCCCGAAGTAGTAGCTCTATTTGTGCCTGAGCCTGAGCTTGTTTTCGATGCTGATTGAGAATCGGTTACAGATTGGGAACCTGTTTCTGATGCTGTGTTTGTGGACTTTGGGGCTGTAGTTGCCGAAGCAGTGGTAGAAGCAGTTTCTGATGCTGTATTGTCTTTAAAATGTCAGCACGTAAACACGGGGAAGATTGACTATGAGTTTCCTACCAGCGGCAGAAGAGCTTGAACTGTCTTGTCGAGCTACAATCAAAGAGTCCATTTCTGGAAGCCATCTTGGCCATGGCCATGCAGCTACAAATGTGGAAAAGCAGAGTAGGATGATGGAATATAGTTGGATTGATCGTTGAGCCCGCATCGTGTTTGCTGTTGATATTTTCGTACGCCCTTAAATGGCCCCAAATCTCCTGTTTGATTTCCTAAATACTCTTTCCAATCTTCAAAGTATACTTTGATCTAACACCAAAACTCCTTCGAGAAATGTTTGGTCTTTTGGATGAATGGTGAGTAAATGTTTAATGGATGTTTTGTTTTGATGATTCTTATAGTCCGATTAAATTTCGATCAAGGTTGTCCGAGTGAAACCCAAAAGTCGACTGAATGGAATAGATAATTGTCCGACCGAACGAGTGAGGTCGTGTATTTTCTTCTTTACAAGATGACTGAAAACGAAGGGATTTTGACAGTGTAAAACATTTATCGACGAGAAGATTGAACGACGTGAAAGGTAAAGTGTTGAAATTGTTGTAGGTAGTAATTCGTAAAGGAGTCCGGTAAATCGTATGGAATGAAAAGGGTATCCACTAGGAATGTCTCGAGTTTAGCACATTTTGAGTGGTCAGTCAGGTACAAGGTTATGAAAAAGTTTAGGAGACAATTGAGGCAATGCATTATTAAGATTCGAGCTACCGAGCAGATAACCTTTCTTATTCGCTCATTTGCTGTCTACCTATACGGGTTACTATTAATAGACCTTCCTGGCGCCATTCATAGAAGAAAAAGTACGAGATCTTTCATATGATCCGTCCGTATCGATTTTCACATCGTCGCGGGTGTGTAGTTCTATGCCAACCTTGGCCTCTCTTCACTTATTCATGTATATACTCATCCCGATACCATATAGTGAAATCAATAGAACAGTCTTATCATAGTCCTAAGATCTACTACAAGGGAGTAGCTATCTTCTCATGAGAGCGACCTTGAAGGGAAATATATTGGGTAGGCTCGGTAGGGTCCTGTCCTACTAGGTGTACACAGTACATTCACATATCTTTTGAGAAGCATGACCTGAAACACGTGACCTTACTTCTTCCCCTATTTACATCTCTACATATATATTGTGCCAACAGAAATCTACCGTATGGCTACATGGTAGGTAAATGGGTTTTATCTCCTTTGCTCGAGTAGTTTCTATCCGATCAGAATTTTACATGGATATGTCTTTCATCTAAACTGCAACAACTATCAACATATTAATGTCACCGTCGCCCGAGCCTGGGCCAAGTTGTGGGACACCAACACAAATTGCACGATTTTCCGATATCATTCAGACAAGCTGTTTTCTTGTTAAGGCGTCTAATAGTTCAGAGTGCAGTACAAATCGTGAGAGACCTTTAATAAACGAAATCATGTTGAGACGTTCAGTCTTTTCGCGGATCTATAAATCGAGAAACAGCGAAACGGCTTGCAGCCTGCAGTTTGGACTGCCGGATGTTCTACTTTTATTTTTATTTTCTTGGGCTTGACTTCTGAGTTCTATCTTTCTCGACAAAGAATCGGGGGAAAGGAGCCAAGATTTCCGAGAGTGTCTTTTGGTCGAGTGATCTTAAATTTTCCGGTTAGACACAATGTGGCACTCATCGGTGCCTGAGTTTAGCTTTGGCTCTCGATCACGGTTGTAAAAACAAATACTGGTCAACAGCGTTGATTTCTTGGGCGTTTCTTTTGTACTTGCTATTGCTTTGCGACTGACGATCGATAGATCAATCTGAAGGGGCCGTCTACGAAAAAGCTGCAGGCCACAATTGTACAATGACGTTGTTAACACGGTCATGCATCTGATGTTGGATCTTCTTTCCTCAAATATCTTTTATTTTTGTTTGTAGTCTGCTCTCCCTAGCTAGAATCTACGCTCCCTGATCTGCTCTTATCAAGCTCTAGCAGTTTGGTACAGCAGCTCCAAAGGCATCTGCAGTAGACGATGACAACATGCCCGCCAATAATCAGTCTTCGTACAAGCCGTAGGCTGCATCTGCATCAATGCTTGTTCCCTCTCTCTTATCTCCAACTACATCGATAGCGACATCAGCATACTACTCCAGAAAGGGGTAACGATTTCTTACTATTATCAATGGCAATTCTTTCGTAGAAGCTATCATCAACTAACTTCGCACTAAGACCATCTAGAATTCAATCAGAACAGTCAAATCACATCTCAGATGGCTTGGTCATATCGTGCAACGGCGCAAGAATCAAAAAGTATTGCTTACCAGATCTCAAAGTTGGAGACGCCATAACGAAAGAGTTGCCCACAGCCGCTAAGAAGATGATGAACTTTGAGAGGTGCATGCTGTCGGTCTGTTTTGAGCTCACTGCCGACAAGATTGATAATTTTGGAAATGCTTTGAATAATGCTACGAAAGATAGAACTATGATTTACGATGAGTTAAGGTGCAGACTAGAACAGTATTTATAGAGCCATAACCCTAGTTAAAGGACTTGTATACCTATATTATTGATCATCGCTCCCAGAAGATTGGGTGCCGGAGATTCATCAAGACTGGAAAGTTGTATTGATTCGAGCATTCGTGTTCTGTGAGCGTGCGGCGTGCTCACTTTTTGTTTTTATCCTTGGAACTATGCGCATTTCGGCCCAAAGGATCAGTGCTTAGTGGCTTGATGTCGGCGTCAGGAGATGAATTACACTCGGAACCCCTACAAATAGGTCAAGTTTACTGCATGCATCCACACAGTTGTTCCTTGCCGTCACAATTGACTTCTATTTTAGCCGTTATTCCGAACTCGTGGTCAAGGCATCACATATCAAGAGAGTTCGACAACACCGTTAAATCCTGAAAGTAACAGTCGTAGTCATTAGGTGTGATACCAGTCGCATTTTGATAATCTTGTCTAGTTTCAAACGTGTCCACCATGCATATACTTACAAATTGATCACTAGCAGAACGCTGCCCATGCATGATGTCCGGAACTAGCCTGCCTAGTGATAAATCATATGAACAGATGTATTGTATTTTTATCTCACCCTTGGTGGCGAGCAGGGCATGTGCAAATTTGGTCATGAATTCAAACACATAGAATTATAGGAAGTCACATTATGACGAATACACCGCTTTTGATATTACCAAACTCCTGAAGTTTAGAGTTATATCGCCTTCTTGTACGATAAACTCAGTGAGAATCAGGATCTATCTACAAGAAAGTTGACCTACAAAGCTAGCTACAAATTAGACATAGAAGGGACGTCTTCAGCATGAGGTCTATCTTCACGTATTCCACCCGGATATGCTGGTCCTTTAGGAGCGGTCAGAAGGCTGGCGTTGCGATTTGAGAGAAGCTTTCCACTTACCGAGAGTCGGGTGAACCAACATGCCTTCTTCAAAAATGTCTATTGAGCGTGGCTCAGCCCACTTCATGAGGCTATCCCAGTTGACACAAGTGTGCTCTTGAGTGAAATCTGGCTGCGGAAGTTTGACTGTGTGACCCCAGTGAAAAGTGATTAACGTCGTGTCGCCACGACACATGACGCTTTGCCTCAAGATTTCTATACAGTGCTCTGCACAGGAATGTCACTTTAGCGTGTTTACTTTGATTTTTCCTTCCTCAAATATGAGAGTAATAAGCGCGTACCTGTATGTTCGCCCATTGTCTCTTTTTCCTTTTCGCCATATATATGACGATAGTAATCCATGTGAAACGCTTGCCGGATGAATTTCTGCACAACGTCTAAATATTACTTGTTCATGTTCTTCTGGAAGAATATCTTCTTACCAGGCAATGCAATTCATGGAATACAGCAATTTCACCATAGTAGCCCCCACCATGGCCGAGGGGAATTGAATCCCTATTAACCTTGGCCAATTCATGTGCGGAAATGCGCATGTTCGTATCTGCTCATATGTATTAATTCTAGTGTATTGTGACTGCCAAGGGGAGTGAATAATTCACGCTTCAGTAGATCGTGCCATGCTTGATCGAGAGAAGGTGTCGATTTGCCGACATACGGGCTTGTAAGGTTTGGGGCGGCATTGAACACAAATTTCTCGTATTCAATTGAGTCTTCTGCTGGACCTGTACTGATGTTAGCACTATACAAGAACAACCTTCGGCGAGCTGTTCCTTACTGTATGTAAGTCTCTGACCGGCAGTATTCTGGAGGGGCTCGATTTGGAAGTGACGAATAATCAGAAACGTAATCAAAGTATAAAGAGCAAGTATAACCAAATGAAAGGTAAAATAAGGCAATAATTTCCAGATTCGATATTTTAAATCGCTTCTTTGAACGACTCTCTGGGCTTGCTCGATAGATTCATCTCTATCTTCATGGAGAAGACCGACCCTCTGGTACGAGTGCTCGATCATCGTTGAAAGTATAAGGGCCCTTTCTTTTTGCTCACTTTTTCTCAGGGGCAGAATAATGTCAAGTTTGCACGAGAAATTTCGACCTGCTAATGAGACCCTGAAGAATGACTCATGAATCCGTGGATGACAATATAGCATATACAACATCATGCTATGGGTTAAGGAAGAAGGACCGAAGTGACGAGCTGTCGGGTCGAGTTTTCTTCATGGGGCCTGCCGAGGGCGCTGTGTTATTTCCATTAACTGAAAAGTCGAATGGAGCCCATTGTGCTTTGCCGCAGGCGATGTAACCCAATTTCTTCAAAGCAGAGATCGGGTTACCTGAAAGAGACCAGCACACCATCAGTTCATTCAGGTCGACGCAATCCGACCAATTATCAACCAAAGAAATCATATCGTTCAGAAAAGATTAACACACCACCAGATGCGAACGTCGAATGATAATGACTACGTCTCTGTTAAATTATACGCTCTTCATCCCATTGACATACCAAACTTACACTCATTCTAGTTTATAGTCTCAAGATTCCGTGAAAATGGATATCATGACAGGAAACTCATCATTGAAGTCTGTGAGATGGTTGCGAACTACCAGATCCTACACGCCATTACTCATACAGAAGAGTTTTTGTCTTTTCTTGACCACTTTGTTGCTTTTTACCACACTTGGATTTTGTACTGGAGCATATTGGCAGTCACTCAAGTCCAACACTCCTTGTACGTCGATTATATCTATCCATGCTGTGCAAAGTCTTGCTAACGCATTGCAGTTGGCCAAGTTGCCAAGGAATTCGAACTGCACGAAATATTTACCGAGGCGCCATCGTTCGAGACCAATGCTGCGTGGGGCGAATTGATCCCTCGTAAATTTGAACAATCTTATATCCTGTGAAGTTACTAACATTAAAAATACAGGGGGGAGGGGATTTGTCGTAGTGGACTCAACCGACACCCCGGTTCCCTATGTCGGAATTGAAGCGAATTTAGCGCAGGTGAGAGCGGTTGCGGTTTACCACCAAATTCATTGTTTGGTAAGTACATCTGTTCAAGCAATCGCACTCCGCTGACCCGTATTAGAATGAACTGCGCCTTGGGTACTACGCCAATCAGACTTTATCCGTTGATCGGAATGCAACGATTCGCCAACATTACCATTCGGAGAATCATATGAAGCATTGTTTTGATTACCTGCGGCAATCGTTGTTGTGTGCATCTGATACCACATTGGAAACGCTGCAAGTAAAGAATGAAGGCAATAAGCCCGCGGTAGATGGTTGGGGTATAACACATTTGTGCCGGGATTATGATAAGGTCTCAGACTGGACATTACGTCATAGGGCTAGTGATATTGGCGGAGTATAGGGGATGCATTGAGTTCTGAGCAAGTTCATTGGAGCGAATTGAAGAAGGAGGGTGGTCATACATTTAGATATTGCAGGTGCGAGCGAAAGTATTCTGCATAGTAAACAAATGTAATATCAGAACATGCAATACGCCCATTCAGATGTTCTCTCCAAAGTCAAAATTCAATAACAAACTGGGTACCTGGGCTTTGCCCCTGGTATCTTCAATTCCTTTGCGGGAGCGGGTGTATCGGAATGCTACGGTAGAGGCATGGGTGTGTGGAGCAGAACTATGAGTTCTGGCCACTCAAACAAATACCGGACGCAACTGGCATCCAACCACATATAATTACGAAGTTCGATTGATTTAACCATGTACTAGTGTGAAGATTGCTGAGGAAATCAGACGACTGCATTTGTATTTCAGAACTTAGCGAAATCGAACTGAATTTTGCATACCAATACGAGGAGCCTTGGCTGAAAGTGTTGTAGGTTAAGCGAGTAGTCAAACACTACCTAAATACAAAAAGCCGAAATCTGGAGATTTAGCCAGCTTGTGAGATCCGCCTACATTCTCCGGTATTAAAATATACTGCCGATCTTCGGAAGTGGAGAACCAACAGTTCATTTAGATATCAGCTCAACCCTTTTCTTCAACAAACATACAGAATGATTTATACATTATATTGAATCGATGTACCTGCTCGATTCCGCCTTTTCCTTTTCTCCAGATAGCCATACAACACGACTAACTACCTTCCGGATTTAAATTCTCGTACAGAATTCCATGTAGCAGGGGAGTATTTGAATGGTGTGGAACAAATCCTTCCTACGGCGCAGTTCGGGGCAATGATCCTATTCGTTAATGGCATACAGCCAAAGCCAATGATGAAGCTGAAGTTATACTACATTGCCATCCGAAATTTAGTATTCAGGGGGCTAGAGCTATTATACACCCACACTCACGAGAAAATTTCCTGGATACTGATAAGCATGCACTTCTATAGTATGTTAGGCATGGATTTTACCGACAGGAAGTTGATCCAGCATCTCCCTCTATCCAATATAGATCAAATTTCATTATCTCCAGGCAGAAACCTTTGATGTTACTTCACAACTTCATCTTGATACCCCCAGTAGCCCCTCACTGTTAATCTCGAATAAAGCTTTCCCCATCCTCTCATGCAGAAGTCCGAATTTTTTCCTTCCCCCTCCCGAATTTCCACATTTCTTACGACAACACTTATCACTTGAAGTCAAGAGGTCCCAATCTTGTACTGAGCTGCATAATACACCATGTCATCGCTGCCATCACATCTCGGACCAGTCCCCCAAGATGGAGACATTGACCTTTCACCATTGATCTTCCGTTTGAACCTCAGTCTGCTCATTATTTCCACCCTCGTCCTCATCTTTCGACTGATTGCTCGAGCGCAAGGAGCTTGGAACTATGGCTGGGATGATTGGACGATGTTACTTGCTTGGGTGAGATCATCTGCTGATACAAACCTGAAGCGTTACTAATTATGTAGATATTTTCAGCAATAAAATTCGGTATCAGCATAGCCGCAATACACTATGGCGAGGGAAGACATATTTACTACGTCCCGGTAGCTGAGGCCGAAAGAACTTTATACTTTGTCTACATCTCCGAATTCATCTCCCTTCTTGCTATCTGCTTTGTCAAAGTCTCTGTGGCTCTATTTTTGCTACGAATTGGAAACCTTAGGCGATGGCTTAGGCTATCGCTGCTAGCAAACAGCGCTTTGCTTGTCGGATCAACCTTTGCGTTCCTTATAGTTCTCCTTGTACAGTGTCGACCCATCATCGCGAACTGGAATCTACTTGCCAAGGCACATGCAAAATGCATCAGTCCGGACACGTTGATAGATGTCTCGTATCTCACAACCGGTATGGTGGCACCTTTCTACCATTACTAGAATTCAATCGAGGGCTCACCATTTCATAGCAATTTCGATACTGACAGACCTTGTCTGTGCCGCACTTCCATTTCCAATTTTATGGGATCTGAAGATCAGCCAAAGAACGAAACACTCAGTACGCCTTGTAATGTGCCTAGGTTTCATGTAAGAGCTAATAAATTTATCGCACTAGCAGTAATATACCACAGAAGTTGGCTAATACTATACCAGTGCAGCAATTTGCGGAATCGTCCGCATCACTCACGTCAAAGACTTAGCTGGAACAAATGATCCTACATGTAAGTAGAGCAAAGCGTCCTTGAGTCTAGACATCCTCGAATACTAACGAGCAATGCCAGATTCGAGTGTACAACTTGGACTTTGGACCGCCGCGGAACTATATACGGGCATCATTGTCGGATCATTACCACCATGCAGGAAACTGTTTATAGTATTTTGGGCAAAGGCTACGAAGACGCCGCCGCCTGATGAGAATACAATTGGTATCCAAGGCTCAGGATCCGGCCGCAGTATCATACTGCAGAACCTTACACGCGTTGGGCGTGCTTTTACCAGAAGCAAAACAAGTCCTACCAACAGCACCAAAGACCAAGCATCACTCGGAGTCGGGTGGCAGACCCTTGATAATAGGCCAGAGATCAACGGCTACACTGCTAGCGATCGGAGTATTCGGCCTCTGGTAGAATTTCAAAACGTGGGAAATGTAGAAGATGGTGTGATCTGGAAGACGGTAGGTGTTACAATAACAGAGGGCGCCGCGAAATCTAAAGATGAGGCTGATAGAAGAGTAAAAGCGGCAACAAGTGACCGGTAATAAGGATCCAGGGATAGTATCTCATTGGACATATTCTAAGATAAAATTATGGCTCTTTCCAATGCTTTAATTGGAAGAATGATCCGTGCTAATAACAGTATTGACCAACAAGTAATTTCGTATCCCAGGTGGGTGGTACTGTAGATAATTGATCTGATTAAACGCCTTTCCCTTTTCAGTAAATTGGAGAAGATAACTCGAATGATAAAACATTACTAATCTGGGCTCCCTTGGACCCTCAACCGCTATATTTGGGTGTATCTTACGCATGGGGGCCTGTTTTAGGCGACACTGCGTTCAAATAATTCAACTGACTGACTCTATCCAATTACATGGGGGATAGAGGTTTCGTACAACAAGCAACTATCACTGAAATGTCCGCAAAAAATGAGCTAGCCTATGACATGTAAATTGATTTGTATCATCATAGTGTGCTTCGGAAGCATCGGCAACTCTCACTGCTTGGTTATTGCCCCCCCTTCCCCCCAATCTCTTGCAGACTGATTTTATCCGGGCTGCATGCTACCTGACATACGGAAACTTATAATAGCTATCTTATCTCCAAGACGAATCAAAATTTCCAACCCGATTTCTCCAAAAATATTCTCAGCAGTGAGCAATAAAACGACAAAATGCCATTATCGGCAGCATCAACGCTTGAACCCTCAGCCAGCATAGCAGCCGAATGCCTGGACGGAATAGAAAGAATTTCAGGAGTTTTAGACTCTTCTACACCTGAGATGACATCGCTCGAGAAACAAGGGTTACTGTCTGCGGCGAAACAGCTTGTAGAGAAATTGGAGGGACCTGAAATTGGGATTTGGAAAGTTGTCTTCGGAGTCAGTAAAAGACTTTCGCTCATTCATTATAGATAGCGTGCCAAGATAATTTGCTAGACTGCTAACAACTTCATAGCCTCAAGCAAATGCGGCGCTCAGATCAGCTATTGAAATGCGAATATTCGAGGTCTTTGAGAGCAATGATGAGTCGAGAAATGCTGATCAGCTCGCGGGGCAGACTGGAGCCGAAAGATTACTACTAGGTGAGATTTGTATCCATTACACTAGTCTTCACCTCATGAAACATACAAAATGCAGTGGCGTAGACCTAACCATTAGGCAGTCCGTGTCATGAGAGCGCTTACTTCCGTCGGAATCTTCACAGAAGTCGGCGAAGAGACATACGCCCACAACATGCGGTCGAAACTATTCACTAATACCACCTTTCGCACTATGATGCGCGGAATGTACGTATTTTCTTTCAGTCCAGCTCGATTCATCAATTGACGACAGCAAGGTCCTCGATCATGACTCCTTATCTCGTAAAGTTGCCAGAGTATCTCTCTAGCACCTCCTTCCAAAATCCAGGCACTGAGGAAAAAAATCTGTTTCAGTACGCTATGAACACCGAGATGAATTACTTTGACTGGCTACATACCCAGCCTCGCGATCTAGAGATCTTCAGCGCTGCTATGCAAGCTTCTTCACAGAGAAGTCAAGGTGCCGCGGCAAAGCTCGTGTCCTCCCAATTTCCGCTATCAGATGTTTTAAACTGCAGTACCAAGAAGTCCGAAGAACTGGAGGAAGAAAACGTACTGATTGTTGACGTTGGTGGGGGACGGGGCAAAATTTTGAATGATCTTAGAGTGGCAAGGCCAGATTTACAAGGAGGCATGATTGTGCAGGATTTGCCCAAGGAGATTGATGGGCGAGAGCCGACCCCCGGTATTAGAAGTATGGCACATGATTTTTTCACTCCTCAACCTATTAAAGGTATGTGGCACCCAAATACTGCACTATGCCTCTATAAAATATCTGATTTCCAGAGAAGGGGCGCACACCTATTTCTTCCGCCACATTTTCCATGACTGGCCCGACAATGCCTGCATCAAGATTCTCCAACGAACTATTCCCGCTATGAAGAAAGGATATTCGCGAATACTAATTGTAGATTCAATCTTACCCGATATGGGTGCTTCTCTATTTGGATCTCTTCTTGATATCAACATGATGCCGCTTTCGGGCATTGAACGTACAGAGAAACATTGGAAGAAGCTTTTGGAAGGAGAAGGTTTGAAGGTAGTAAATATACAGTGGCCTGCTACTGCTGGGGGAAGTCGAGATTGTGCTTTGGAGGCTTTATTAGAGTAGAGTAAGGTGCCACTATCACCTACTATCTTCGGCTTTAACTCATTTGGCCTCTTATTACTCCCGCACGGAAAATATAGGTTAAATTACTCAAGAACAGAATATAAAAGCATCTTTCTATTAGCAATTTCAGAAGGGGACCCGCAAGACTTCTCGTGAGCGAGTTGTATAGTCATTGTAAGGGAACGAACACTAGAAAGTCAAAGACACTCAAGAAAAAGATATTGATAGATACAAAATTCGCAGAAACTACTAACCGTGCTACCATACTTTCAAGACAGAAGTGGAGAATTTCAACGATGAAATAGAAAGTGGTGAATGAGATTCAACAATCTCCAATAATTACATACACAGAGAAAATGTCCAAAATAAAGATGCAAAATCTCGTTATTTCCCCAAAATCTCAAGCTTATTAAATCCCTCAAAGACCATCAAGAATCAACCATCAACGATCGTACCGTCCACAACCTCAAAATTACAAACTAGATTTACATTTATAGCATCTATAAGAGCCCCATTAACCCATTCCAGATCCAACCATGTGTAGGACTCCAAACCCTCCGGGCATATGGGCACATCAATCTCAGCATCAGCAGTTACAAGCATCAGTTCGTAACACAATGCTCTCCACCAAATTTTCCTCATTATGATGTGGCAGTGGTATACGAGCCGAGACCATGCAAACCCTGCTTCATCGATGCTTAGATTGATGCTACTTCGTGGACTAGAGACTTGAGTGTTTGAGTAACAGGGGAACGGTGGAGACGATTTGCCAAGTAAGGTAGATTGAACGACGTTTTGAAAGCTCAATTTGTAACAACAAACATCATCAGTAGAGCCCAAACACCCTTATATGCAGGATAGGAACTATTATCTTATTGCTTAATGAGCAGGCTTTTGGGAAGAAACGTTGTCCACTAGGTAGGTTCCGTTGATTTCTCAGATGCGCTCAGCTATGGCCAATGTCTTCGATTTTATCAAATTATACATGTCAACGAACACGAGGAGAGGGATAAAGATATCACTTTGAATGTTCACCCCTCTCATGAACAATTAGGGTAGCTAAGTCTGGCCTAGAAGCGAGTTGGAGACGAGCACGACGTGGGAAGACTAGACTAGTGAATGATTAGCGTGCACAGACCACAAGGCTACAGTAATGGCCGAGGCGGCGGCGGCGCAATATGCATTTTGAACCTCTACATCAATTTCTACCATAACGCCCATCGTCTAGGACTCACGATCACTTTATTGAATTCTCCGGGGTAAACTTCTAAAAGATATCACGGACATCTCGATACAAAATCCGCAACTGAATCTTGCTTCCTCGCAATATTATAAAAGTTCAACTTGGTTTCGAACTTACGAAACGTCCAAACCTTCCAAACCTTCATTCAAGTCTACAAGATGCCGAAAGCAGAAGTTGGATCAACGAAGTTTCTGAACAACAAGTTAAAATCCAAAGGTCTTCAGCGATTGCGATGGTACTGCCAAGTATGTGTATACTTTTCGATGATACTTATTAGCCAACTAACATTATGAACAGGCTTGCGAGAGACAGATGCGCGACGAAAATGGCTTCAAAATGCATGTACAATCTGAGTCGCATGTTCGACAAATCCTCCTAATCGGCGAAGATCCTAAAAAATATATCAACGATTTCAGTAATCAATTCCAGCGTGACTTTCTACAATTGTTACGAACATCTCATGGCGAAAAACAAGTCAATCTGAATCATTTCTACCAAGAATATATTAGCAACAAGGAGCACATACATATGAATTCAACGAAATGGCCATCTTTGACAGAGTTTGCCAAATTTCTAGGCAGAGAAAGTTTATGTCGAGTAGAGGAAACGGATAAAGGTATACAAGTAGCATGGATCGACAACTCACCCGAAGCGTTAAGAAGGCAAGATGCGATCAGAAAGAAAGAGAGACAAGACAAGGGTGACGAGGAGCGGGAGCAAATGCTTATCAGAGAGCAGGTACGTCGAGCAAAGCAAGATGCCGAAGCACGTGGGGAATCAGAAGCGGATGAGCAAGAACGAGGCCTTAAAAGAGAGGAAGGAGAGAAAATAAAGCTTAGCTTCGGTGCTAAGCCTGTTGTGTCAAACCCTGAAAGCAAAAATATTGAGCTAGAGGAGAGCAAGACGCTGGCTGGTGACGCGCCTTCTCTTGAAACTGTGAAAGACGAGGACAAACCTTCTGAGACACCGACCACTGGTGATGATAAAATCACAGAATCTTCAAATCTAGAAGCAGCGCCATCAGCACCAGCCAAAGTTTCCTTAAAGATGGGATTCCAGAGCAAACCAAAGAACGTCTTTGCAGCGGCTAAAAAGAATGCTTTAGGCGGTAAGAAGGCCCCCGTATTTGAGCAGCCGAAAAAAATGAGCGAGGCAGAGCGTATCATGAAGGAAGAAATTGAGCGCAAGAGGAGCAGGGAGCAATCAAATGGAGGACCATCTCATAAACGACCACGATTTTAGTTCCCTAGCGATCATGAGGGTTGGCACTGCACGGAGTTATATTTATAGGCACTTTACGGTGGAAGGAATATGGCGTTATATTTGATACCACATGCATCCGTAGTAGAGCCAAGGCAGGATGTCCCTATTTTTCAAGGAATTTCTGTTCGGCTTCATTGATTGTGTGTCAATGATTTTACTCGGCTCTCAGAAGTCTACATTCTTCCACAAATGGTCGTGAAATAAAATCTGTTATAATATATCGGGCAATTGATACTGCTTGATTCAACCAGACGCTTCAGAGCTTTTCCGCGTCTCATTTCTTTGTATTTGTTCTTATACCATGTCCAAACTCCTTTTAACTCCTTCGCGCTACGAACATTATGCACCCTTTGTCCGGATCCAAATTCCTATCCCATAAAGCGTAGTTGATCTAATGAAAAATCAGCAAAGTTCATGATGACTGTAGTCCTAGTATGCTTGGCGAAAGACGACTCTAGGGCAATGATGTGCTTGTCTATGGCTTGGTCTTTCAAGCTCCAAGATAGGAAATACTATATAAGTTGCCAAATATCATATTGACTCCTCATCATCTCGTTCCCAAACGGCGAAAGCTCTTACCTTGACTTGCAAACCATCTCTCAAATCTCCTAATCCGCTTCAGTAGCACTTCCATCTCTCCTACATCCATATTAGCTCCAATTTATCACATAAACCCCCATTCCATCACAGAACAACTCACGGAATATATTTGACCCTCGCCTCTTCCTCCATTGTCGAAACAATTTCTTCCGGCAGTTGTCCATTGACTTTCGTCGCATAAACACCTCTCACATATCCATCCAGCCGCTGCCATTTCGCGACCCAAGATTTGGATGGATCGGCCAGTGTAATGAGACCTTCAAAGACTTGAGATGTGCAGTCGATGATCGCTTCCATAGATCCTTGCAGATGGAGGAAATCTTCGCAGTTGGGGCACCCTTCTCGCATAAAACGCTGGAAGGTTGTATGTTAATTTTGGACTATCAAGTAGAGATGAGAGGGAAGAATGAAGGGAAGGTAGATGCGTACGTTTTGGGTCATGACGACTGAGCAGACCATGCATGCGCGGAGATTGCGCTGCTGATTAGGGGGTACGTAGTTTTCAGTCATTATATTTGTTGTGATGTTTTGGCTGGAGTTGGAGTTGTAATGAGAAGGCTTCCAGAATTGAGAGGGCTAGGATTTATATAGTTGAAAGGGTTGAGATTGTCCGAAATGTCAAAGAAAGCTGCAAGGCTGAAAAAAGCTTGGACCAGCCGTCTAAAAAAGTTGACACGGCTGAACCTCCTCCCTTGTATCTCGCCAGGACTCTGAACATTGATATAAAAATTACAAATTTGGAAATAGCTTCCTTCGAGCGGTAGAAAAATGGTTCAAACTGCTGGAATAACCGTAGATACTCCAATGCAAGAAGCACCCCCATCATCTATCCCCTCAAAACGCAAACAAAATAGTCACGAGCACAAAGCCATTACTATCACAACACCACTTTTTTCCTACATTCATCTGGAACTTCAGACCTCATCTTTCAAGAAGCCACAGCTAGATGATATTACAGCAAAATCATATATTACCTCAGCACTGTTGCAATTTCTGGGACTCCATGGCTCTGCTATCTCTATTGACATTTTGAAGACGGAGGACAAGGATGTTTGGATCAGAGTCATGAGAGAGGATGCTAGTGCAGTGGTTGCAGCGTTGGGGGGTTGGATTAAGAAGTTGGGCAATGGGGATGAGCAGGCGGGGTGGAGGGTGAAGGGGAGGGCAAATTGGCTGGGAGGCTTGGTGGGAGAGCGAGATATTGAGGAGGTTTGGAATAACTGAGGATTCTGGAGGCTAGAGCAATCTTCCTTTACTTTTCGTCAATAGCGAGCTCTTCCACAAGCCTGGGATTCTAGCTTTCAAAGAAGAGAGCTTCTGGATAAAATTGGCGTTGCATCGTCAACAGAATCTGTTACAAGAAAGAATCGGACACAGTACATGTTTTTGTCGATTGCGACACGAAGCTTGCCTCCCTAATAAGCATGACAAATCCGATATCCAAGTATCAATGCAGGAGTTTCTATGCTGACTGAGCAAGTCATTGAATTCAAAGTCTCTGGAAAAGTTCATGTCCTGGGTTCTGGAACATCGGCAAAGAAGACTAGAACTCTGCAAATGACTTCGTGTCAATAAGGTCGAGCCCGAAGCTTTACATGCAATGTGCGCACACAGCTACGTTCGCTTTAGTCGGTTGGGGGGGGGGGGGTCACGAAGCATTGAAAATGGGTTCTACCACGCAGTCATACTGAAATTCCCAATGAAATTGATTTACAGGCAGAGCAGGTAGCGATATCCATAGATAAATACTCAATTTAGATGTTAAGCTATGTGAAGGTGTGTTTATAAATGGTCACTGAACAAAAAAAGCTCCATCTTTGCCCATAGAGGTTTAACAACCTAATTAATGTCAAGCTGGACTCCCATCATCTCATAAATGTCTCTTCCAGCCCATAAACAAAAGAAAATAAGATAAAATAAGATAAAAACTTTTGTGGTATTTCCCAATCATTTCAGTCGTTTCAACCCAACGCCCCACATTTTATATTAAGCCCATCTTGAGAAGTCTAGACTATCGACCATTGGCTCGTCCCCAATCGTGTCCTTATCCGCTTCTGCTGTAGACATAACCGACGATTTTTGAGAAATAGCGTCAACTGAACCAGATAGAAAACTGAAGTTGGCGACAGAAGCCCGGCGAATACTAGTCATACTCTCGCGGGCCTTGGCATCGGAAACTGCGCTAGTGGATGTACCTGGTGGGGAATTATGAGTAGAATCAGATCGCTTTGGTGCATGCTTTGCCCTCAGCCGATTGATCTCACGTAGGCGATTGCGCCATGGTGAAACGTGTTCTCCACCCTCCCGATTTGCCCAGACCGAGGAAAACACTGAAGCATTCATTGCTAGCAAACGAATAAACTCCGGCAAATTCCTCAGACTGACAATTTTCATCTCAGCAGCAGGGGAAATTTCCGGGAATCCAGGTTTGCTCATGACCTGAACTTTGTAGTATGGATCTTTTCGCAATTGTCCTTGTCGTGGGTCTCTAGCAGCGGTGAAGGAGAGACGGGATTCTGGAGCAATAACAATGTTGACATAGTTGAAAGCAGATGGAAATGTGTCGTACTTGAACGGCAAGCCGGAGTTGTTGAAAATGATATTCACATAATCATTACCAATATGTTTCTTCTTTTGAGCACACTGTGGATCATTCTCAAGATCTGTCGGCATCTGTGTTGTCACGTGAAAAACGATTTCAGAAACCCGATCTCTCCAACAGAATACCTTCTCTCCATCCGTACCGTATAGTGTGTCAAGACCTTGAGCATTGAACTTGGCCCCCTTGAGTTCAGTCACTGTCGCAAGCCCTGCAAGAAATGTATAGTACTCCTCACTGCCTGTAATATTGGCAAGTATCTCGACTTCCTGTGTCTGCTTGTCACCGATATAAATGACACCAACTTTGTGCCCATCCACGGTAAGATTGCGATCCAGAGCCTTTACAGCACGCCTGGTCATGTCATCATCGGGAAGAGCGATTGGGCGCGTGAACTCGGTGCCCTGCGGAATTGAGGCGGTCAGTTGTAGGAGGAGGTGGCTAGGGAGAACAACATTGGCATTGGAGTGCTTTGCGTCGCGTAAAGCATCGGTGGAGAGAGAGATCTGGTGAGGAGGCGGCGGGCTGAACTTTTCGCGAACCATATAACAAGAAGTACCTGACGGATGGCGCTTAGTGATTTGGGCCCAGCCTTTGTGGGTAGCCTGTTCAATGGTGACAACACTATGACCAATAATCCAGCGCTTTTTCAGTATTTCACCATATAATTCTGGGATAAAGTCTGGATCGGCAGAAGATTCGTCCACATCAGCATAAGCAACTCTTTGCATATAGTCCAAGGTGACTTGTGCTTGCTCATCAATTCTCTCCTTTCCATTCGCATCAGTCGAAACGAGGTTCTTAGCAATCCAACCAACTTGACCAGCGCGATCAGTGAGCTTCAAGGATAGAAACCAGAAAATGATAACATGATATGCAAGAGCATATACATACTGTGGCAAATCATCCGAGCTGCTTGCTTGCACACTTGAATCCACCGAATTACTCTCTGTTGAAAATGGTCCCGAGGAAACTCGAGCTCGGGGTAAGTTGTTTTTCGAACTGCTATCCTTGCTCGGCTGATCTCGTACATTTTGAAGATATCGGAAACATACAGCGAAAACAGTTCGGTATTCCTCTTCTCGAAAGTTGGCATATAGTTCTGGGAGTCTTGACAAACAAGCCAAAAATTCTAGTATGTGAATTGCGACATGTTGTTGAGTGATAATCTGCGACATTTTTTGAAGAATGGTGACAAGAGCTTTTCTAGTCGATCCAGGAAGTTCATGGCAGCAAATTGAAAGGGCATGGATGCAGCATTTTGCAGCTCGCTCCCACGCACCTACACCTTGTAAGAAGGTCCTAACGATTTCGTCTTCCTCAGCTTTAGAAAATTCTCGGTTGTAACTTGTGACCATTGTCAAGACATGAAAGAGACAAATGGCCACGTCAGCTTTGCGCAATCCAGATGATACTGGGGGTTCTTGAAAACTACTATCTCTGATCAGATCGCATAGCAAAGATCTGAGCTTCTTTATCTGGGGAATTGATGACTTAAAGAGGGCTTGGTTGGTCAACTGAGATGGCAGGTGAACAAGAATATAGCTGTAAACTTCCCAATCACACCCGCCATCAAGGAGCTGACAAAGAACATCGAGATAAGAGTCAATGCCCAAGACAGTCTGCACGAGTGGCTGGCAAGGGTTCAAGTTATCGCTGTGGTCAGGCCCTTTCTCTTCAGTATCAGTCAGATCCGGATGGGCAGACTCGATAGAGGTGTGTGAGAGATCATCGGGAGCATCTACCGCTGAATCCTGTTTGTTCTCCTGTATTGGATCTGATTCAGCGATGGTCTCTCGAGCCGCAGAGTGTTGTGAGTTCTCTTGATCAGAAATCAATCCTGCAGCATCCAAATTCTGCGCAATGAACTTCTGATCTACATCTTCAATTATTGAAACTAGGCGTATAGTAGCATTGCCATTTGTAGTGTCTGGCAAGGCGTCGGCGTCTGGTGACATCCACATCTGGTGGTTACGCTGTAAAGTTCGATTCATGCCACTGCCTAATCTGAAACTCTGTTTGGGAAGAGACTGTGCTTGACCTCCTGACGTACTTCGAGATAGGCGAGAATTAGATTCATCCGCTCGAGCTAATCGACTTTGCTGAGCGGCTTCATCTGCAGCGTGCTTCTTAGCTAGAGATTCAGCTGTTCGATAGAGAGAAGCGGCTAAAGTATCTGACTCTGTGAAGGACGTAAGGAAAATTCTGTTCATCGCGTCTGCTCGAAGCCGAAAGAACATTTTTAGAGCAGATATGCGAGAGTCTGTTGGGCAGTCAGAAGCTTGCGCGATGGCGAGTAATTCTTCAAACACCCGTAATGACTTAGAGACATCCGTAAACATGGTTCGCATGAATATTTGAATAAAACCTCGCACAACGATATTGGAAGGGCTGTGCACAATAGGAGGTGCGGCATAAGAAGATGAAGACTTGCTCGACAATATGCCATGACGAGTACCTGGAGGCGATCCAAGAGGTGATTGCATTCGGTCACTGGTGACCACACTTCTCATAATGTCTACAGCATGTTGGAATAAACTGTCGTCCAAAGTTTGTTCGGCCATCACTACAGCGAAATCAATGAATTCCTGCAGTATTGCAATATCCTTCTCGTCTCGAACATATCCCAAGACTGTCATCGCAAAAGCCTCGAAAATCTCCGGTTGATCAGTGACGCTGACAATAACATATACATCTGTCACAGCTTTCAGAGCGTGCAGTCGAATATCAGGTGGGCGGGACCGATCAGCAAGGAAGCCGCCAAGAATCAGGTCAATGTTCTTTTTCCATCGTAAATCCGATGGCGAGCAACATTTGTAGTCTATGAAATGGTCGATGACTAATCTTGCGCAAGTGTCTGGAAGATAGGTATGAGATCTGACGAAAAATTCAATGCAGTCATCTTTCTGAACAAAGTTGGGTGGAGGTGAGTCTAATAGTTGCTCGACGCGCATAATTAGACCACCAATCAGTTCCCCCATTTTTGTTATAAACTTTTGCTCGGAGGTTTCGTCTTTTGAAGGGGGACCTCCATTGATAGTATTGTATATCTGAGACCGATTCGTAACTGGATCTGGAATACGCCTAGAGCAGCTAAACACAATCTCAAACATTGGTGACCAGTCTTCGTCAAGCACATTCTGCATAATTCCACCTTCATGAGTGAAAAGCGAGTAAATCAGCTGCAAAATATCGCAATCAACTGAGGTACGATCGAGCTCAAGAACCTTTCGCAGAGATGCCATGAGAAGCGTGAATGGGACCAAGGGGCAACCATTCTTTGCGTCCTTTGCAAGTAGTTTCTCCAATGCCGATATAGCACCTCTGACCTCTTTAACATTCTGGCAATATTGCTTATCATCGGACTTGTCTAACAGAGGCTTTCCAACAACTTCCATCAGTATTCTGACCATTGTGAGCCCGTGATGGGATTTGCATAAGTTGCTGATACATCTCCAGGCGTCTTGGTGCACATTCCAAAGAGAGCTATGTATAGAGCATAACACCTTCACAACTGGCTGAAGCTTGCTATCTGGAATATCTCCATACGTTATGACAGCGTCAAACAATTGATTGCATGCTTTGAGATCCGCCTCTGTAGCAGATGATGTGCAGATCTCAAGAATCTGAGAAAGAAGGTCGGATGATGCTGAATCAGTCACAATGTTGGAGCTGAATTTGATGATATCCGCAATGAAGACAAACAAAAGAGCTAGATTAGATTCCTCATCTAAAGGCAGTTGCTCTTTTGGCAGGGAGCTCTGACGGGTAGCCTTCTTGCGTGAGATTCGTTCTGCTGTAGCTGCAGACCAAGTATCCTTCAGCCATGTCGTTAGTAGTGGGAGTAATTTATAATGGAAACCCGAGAGATCTTTGCCGTGTCGCGATAGTTCGATCAACGATACAAGCTGCAGGTTAAAATCTTCTCTGTTTGCAGGATGACTTAATACTTGGAAAAAGCTTGCTCTCTCAGGATCATTCGAGGATGTACATTGAACGCAAGCGGTCAACAATTCGAACCCCGCGATTCGCGCTTGCTGTGGCTGAGTTGGTTCGATTAAATCTTTGCCTGCAATAAATATCATAGAAACCTATTAATAAAAAATTAGCAAGCGGCAAATAATATCTCGATTCAATCTACCAACATTTTCCAGGGGAAAATCAATCACAGCACGGCGTAAATGTTCTGCTGCGCGAATGCGATCTGCAAGACTATGCCCCGCTTGTAGCTGTTCAAGGGTTGGCTCATGGTTGAGTATGCCTCCATGGCTAAGCTTTTGCGGAATGCTTCCATTGTCGAGCTGTAAAGGACCTGTTGCTGGAGATTGCGTACTTGGACTTTTGGTAATTTTACCGCCAGTCAAGCTTTTGAATACACTCGCAATTCCGCTAGAGCTCCTTGGTTCTGGCGTCTGAGCTGCATCCCTGACAGGTGGAGGCATAGAAGCTCGAGGGTTGGAAACTCGAGGATTTCTTTGAACTCGAGAATCTGTTTCGGAATTCCATCTGTTAGTAAATGGGGGATACATTTTGGACGCTTCTCTTTTAAATGTTTGAATTGCAGTGTTGTGTGCGGATCATGCAATCGAAGTTGACGAAAAGAAAATAACAAGGCAGCAGATGCTTGTAGAGCGCCGAGACAATGATGTTCCCAGATATTAAGGCAACCGACAGCTAGCTCATTTTTTCAAGTGCTCTCTAGTATTGTGTATGGAGAATTTATATTGGGTCATGGTAACAAGATGCACATCAGTAGAGAAACTCGGGACCTATACACTGTAGGCCATTCTAGGTTTAGCTCCATGAGATATGATAGATGAACATTGATAGTCAGCTGATGAGAGACTTCAAGCCCATACTTCTTTATCTGGGCTCAATAACAAAAGCTTGATTCTGATAAAGCCATTGCAGTGAAAATCGTAAGGGACGTCTGATATATCTTGTACGAATTATCAAATTTAAGCAATGTATGCACTTATTCAATCATAGAAATTGATGCTGCATAGTGAAAGAGTGATGGATGCGTAAAGTGAAGCAGCTAGAGCAAGGCAAAGTCCCTGAAGTATGGCGAATGAGGAGTGAATGGAGTAGAGCAGTGACAGCAAACTGAACCTCAAAAAATAGGATGTGAGGTGTGGATGAAGTGAAGTGGCTATTCAAATGCGAAAAATCGAACTTTCGGAGATAGGTAGCATACACACCATAAGTATCTAGGAGCCGGCTAACACACAGACATATGTCCGAAGTACCTAGTATTCATCCGAGAAGGGAGTGCAGGATGGACTTCATCAATATCCTCTCTAAAATTTTGACTTCACTCCCGAGGCTATCAAAGTGTTGCCAGGTCTTTAAGGCTACAAGGCTACCAATTTCAATCAATGAAGCACATTGATGGTGATGACACTAGTCCTCAATGAGGGAACCCCTCGGTTTCCTTCAATAACTAGATCAGATAAGAGTACCAAACCTCAAAATAAAGATATAAGGGGATGATAACGAGCTTAAATGGAATCTCTGGGATACAACGAAAACTCCACGTACATCTTTGGTTCTGGTTTCGAATAGCTCATGAATTGGTTGTTGCTTTAGCTGAAATCAAGGAATCATTCTATAAAGGTCTTTCTGTGTTCCTAATAAATCGGTCTCGGATTATCTTCACCTCCGTCTCTCCATCCTTTTTAGGTTCTAGAAAGTTTACAAGCAAACATTATTCTGTGTCAATCACCAGCTCTTGATTTCTATTTATTAGATCTTCACACGGTCTCTTTAAATATGTCTTCAGATATTCAAACAGTTGCAGCTCTGCTTCAAGCTACCTTGGACCCAAGGCAGCATAAGCAAGGTTTGTAAACTTTTTTTTAACTCATATTTATAAAGTAATTATTATTGACTGTTTTGTACAGCTGAGGCAGCCTTGAAAGTAGAGCAGGCCAAACCTGGATTTTCTCTCCTCCTCCTCAACATCGTTGCAGCCGATGACCTGCCAGTTAATACGAGGCTCTCGGGAGCTCTATGCTTCAAGAATTTCATTAAGTACAACTATGTGGTAAGTATCTTGCGCTAATTCCCATTCTCTGCTAACAAATCTTCAGGACGAAGAGAGAAACTACAAGCTTCCACAAAATGAAGTTTTCACGATAAAGACTGAGTTGATTGGCCTCATGGTCTCGGTCCCAAACAGTATACAAGCCCAACTAGGAGAAGCTATCAGTATCATCGCAGAATCAGACTTCTGGGACAGATGGGATACATTGGTCGATGTTAGTCACTTGCGTGCCGAATCAGTTTCGTATCGAAGTATTTACTGACTCTATGCAGGACTTGGTTTCCCGTCTCACTCCCAATAACGCTAAAATCAATAATGGTGTACTGGAAGTCGCCCATTCAATATTCAAGAGATGGAGACCGCTGTTCGCCTCGGATGCTCTATACACAGAAGTCAACCACGTACTATCAAAATTTGGTCAACCTTTTGTACAGCTTCTGGCGGTAAGATCCCACTCACTCAGAGGTGTAGGCACCAGCTGATCTATTTTTCACAGAGCACCGACCAGCAGATCCAAGCTAATAAGGATAATAAAGAGGTTCTGAAGCAACATTTTGAGACAATGAACCTCTTGATGAAAGTTTTCTTCGATCTTTCTTGCCAAGATCTCCCTCCTATCTTCGAGGATAATATCGGAGACTTATCGAAACTCTTGCATAAATACCTTACCTATGAAAATCCTCTTTTGGCGACAGACGACGATTCTGAGTCGGGACCTCTCGAGTTCGTGAAGGCTGGCATATGTGAGGTTTCGACACTTTACATGCAGAAATATGAAGATGCATTTGGAAGTCTTTGCGAGCCATTCATTACAAGTGCTTGGAGTCTGTTAACAACCATTGGACCTGAAACAAAATTCGACATCCTTGTTAGCAAAGCATTGCATTTCTTGACCGCAGTTGCTAGTCTTGACAAGCATGCTCAAAATTTCAATAATGGCGAGATTCTGAGTCAGGTGGTTGAGAAGGTCATTCTGCCCAATGTTAGCTTGAGAGAAACGGACATCGAACAATTCGAGGATGAGCCCATCGAGTATATCCGAAGAGATCTGGAGGGCTCAGATGCTGACACCAGAAGACGAGCAGCAACCGACTTCTTGCGCAAGCTTCTGGAGAAGTTTGAGCCACTTGTGACTGATGTTGTTGGGAGATATATTAAGCATTATCTTGACCAATTCTCCCAAAACGGTAGCGATCATTGGAAATCTAAAGATACCGCCGTATATTTGTTTTCGGCTATCGCAGCGAAGGGTGTCATCACAACAGGACAAGGAGTCAAAACCACAAATCCCTTGGTGAACGTTGTCGACTTTTTCCAACAGAATATTGCGAATGATCTTCTTGCGGAAAGCAACGTTGAGCCGATTTTGAAGGTTGATGCTATTAAATTCCTTTATACGTTCCGTAGTCAATTGACCAAAGATCAATGGAAAGCGGCATTTGAACCCCTGGTCAAAAATCTAGGTTCCTCGAACTATGTGGTTTACACTTACGCCGCAATTACTGTGGAAAGAGTCTTGTTTCTCACAAACGATGCAAACCAGCATATCTTTGGGAAGGAGGATGTATTGCCACTCGCCGAGAGCCTTTTAAATCACTTGTTCCATTTGATCGAGAAAGATGCCGCACCCGAGAAAATTCAGGAGAATGAGTTCCTCATGCGCTGTGTTATGAGAGTGCTCATTGTCATTAAGGACGGCGTTATTCCAATAGCAGATAATGTTTTGCAGCACTTGATTAAGATCACTCAAGTCATTGGCCAAAACCCTAGTAACCCACGCTTTTACTACTATCACTTCGAAGCCTTTGGTGCTTTGATCAGGTATGTGCACAAATTCTTTCCAAGATTCATTTGCTAACTTGATAAAGATGGTCGGCGCCTTCACAACCCGACAAACTTGAGAACGATCTGTATCCTACCTTTGCTGGTATTCTCTCTAGCGATGTTCAAGGTATGCTCAATATCCACTCAAAAAGGGGATCCTGCACTAACAATCATCAAGAATTCATGCCCTATGTCTTCCAACTATTCGCCGCTCTTCTGGAAGCCAACCCTTCCACGACACTTTCCGACTACTACAGAAACTTGATTGCCCCAATTCTAAGTCCTACCCTTTGGGAGTCTCGAGGAAACGTGCCAGCTCTGACTAGATTGCTTTCCGCCATGATCCCCAAATGCGCTGCTGAACTTGTAGCGAATAACCAACTCGAGCCAATACTTGGCATCTTTCAGAAGCTTATGGCCGGAAAATCAAGAACTGAGCTACAAAGTTTTGATGTTTTAGAAGCGTTGATTATTTCATGCAATGTGTAAGCAACTCTAATTCCCTTCCTAACATACCAATTGTTTCTGTTCTAACATGTGATAGCTCTGCCATTGAACAATACTTCCCTACGATTCTAAATATCATGTTCACACGCCTTAACAGCAACCCTCCCGAAGCCTTTAAGCGTCGCTTTGTCCGTTTCTACCATCTCATATCATCTAAGGATCAGCAAGGCCTTGGTGCAGATTTTTTTATAAAGCAATCAGATGCGGTGCAAGACACCGTATTTGTGCCTCTGTACTTGACCATTATCCTCCCAATCACCCAGCAATTCCCTCGGCCACTAGACCGCAAAATCGCTGTCATCTCTTTGACTAAGACCCTGACCGATTCCCAAGCGTTTGCCGTTAGATATAAGAAGGGTTGGTCTAAGACTTGTGAGGCTCTCCTCAAGTTGTTGGAGAACCCACCACTACCTGTCACAACCGATGATGTAGTGGCTGAAGCAGATGTCGACGACTTAAGTTTCGGAGTTGGATTTACACAACTCAACACTTGCAAGAAGGTTGCAGTTGACGAATGGCCAGAGATCACGGATGTAAAGCTTTGGGTGGGATCATATCTGAGGGAGGCAAATCAACGACACGACAGAGCAATTTCAGGTTACGTCAACGAAAGATTAAATTCTGAGGCCAGAAGTCTTTTGGTTGAGTATATGCAGTAGGATGAAATTTATCACGCACGATACGAAGGTGACGAAGTAATATGGAGGGTTTGTACCGATAAAGGAGCATTTCAGCGAGGCAAGCGAAAATTAGGTAGATTGGTTTCCATGATTCCCACAGTGAGTAGTATTGAGAAACAAGATGCATTACCATGACAAATCTTTGTTCAATATATGAATTATTGCAAGCAATTGCCTGGAATCTAGAAGTACTTGCCATTACGGGGATATGAAGCAATCACTTGCACATAAATGCCTTGAATTCTGAGACTAGAAGCAGTATTCCTCGTTACCTGCCCTTCTGTTAAATGATAAACCACGATCACACACATATCAAAGGCTGCTTCAAAAACTGTTTGTGCTCAGAATGTTGGCTGTCTTTGTGGAGCAAGTCATTCCGATGGAGAAAATTCATGAAATATGTCTGCATAGGCTCCAGATTTTGGACTCCATAACATTTTTCAACGCCCACTTCATGCCTAATTCAGATTTGGCAGTAACCTTGGAAGAGCTTTCTAGTGTTCCAATAAAATCTGAAAATCAAACATTCTCTCGAGCTTAAATGCTGATCTAGAGAAAATTACTTTTCATTTCACGCATAGATGAATTCGATATATATCAAGCCACACGTGACCATAAAATTCGAGTTAATCCGACAATTCAACAAAATCCTTTCCATTTGCTACAACAAGTGCTCGAAAGCGTTCCCAAATAATTTTTCTTGAATATGACAAATAGGTAGTTAAACAATTGTATTATTTTCGAAAATCGGCAAAGAAACACAATCATTAGAAGCTAGGAGAGTGAAAAATAGTGCTGAATATATTTAGGGAGATAGATTAACTAGCCCTAGTGTCCTAGTGTGATAACCGAACCTCGATTTTGAATCCTTTGGTGGTGGGGTTTAAATTTTTATTCTGCTTCGACGACGACTCCGAGCAACTTTACAGCATCATGAGCGCCTTTCAAAACGGCGGCATCGCATCGCGAGCCTTAGACGATGACTCCGATATTGAGGAGGAGGCTCTTGCCAACGACTATAAAGAACAGGTTCAATATGAAGGCATGGAAGAGTTGGAGCAGGTCAACTCGATGAGCATGGCACAACAAACGGATGATATTCAGTCGAGACTTGCTGCTGCTGCACAGCCCTTGGACTTTTCTGCTCCTTTGGAAGTCAAGTTTGCAAGCTACGATAATTATTGTAGTTTGTTTCACTTCATTTTGAACTCCGACGGGCCAGTTGACCTCGAACCACCATCGGTAAGTTCTTTGTTCGTTTATCGACAGACTCGCATGGGACGCTAATTATAGCTACAGTACTACTGGGCTTGGGATGTTATCGACGAGTTCATCTACCAGTTCAACTCTTTCTGCTCGTACAGAAATCGTGTCGCACGTCAAGGTACAAATGAAGAAGAAATTCAAATCCTCCGCGAGGCGCCAAACACATGGGGATGTTACAGTGTTTTGAACGTTTTATACTCTCTCATTCAAAGATCGCAGATCAACGAGCAACTAGCTGCCATGAAGCGCAATGAAGAGCCTATGGCGGTCGCCGGTGATTATGGTTCGAAGCCCTTGTACAGAATGCTCGGATACTTCTCCATCATTGGACTATTGCGAGTTCATTGTCTCCTCGGTGATTTCAGTCTCGCCTTGAAAACACTTGACGATATCGAGCTTAACAAGAAGGCTATGTTTGCGCGCGTCATGGCCGCTCATTTCACTACCTATTACTATGTAGGATTCTCATACATGATGATGCGCAGATACGCAGATGCCATCCGCATGTTCAGCCACATCTTGATCTACGTTTCAAGAACCAAGAACTTCCAAAAGAACGCTCAATATGACTCAATCTCCAAGAAGAACGATCAAATGTACGCTCTCATTGCCATCTGTGTGGCTTTCCACCCAACCCGTCTTGACGATACCATCCACACTGCTCTCCGCGAGAAGTACGGTGACCAACTCCTCAAACTTCAACGCGGTGGACCAGAATCTCTCCCAATCTTTGAGGAGCTATTCCGCTCTGCATGCCCCAAGTTTATCTCTCCTACTCCTCCTGACTTCGACAACCCAGAATTAAACGTTGACCCTCTCGAGCACCATCTATCTATCTTCATGGATGAGGTTAAGACGAACATGTGGAGCCCAACTGTGAAGTCCTATCTCAGATTATACACCACCATGGATGTAAAGAAGTTGGCTGGATTCTTGGAGGTTGAACCTGAGAAGTTGAGGGGTTGGTTATTGGTCAACAAGCAACGCAGCAGACAAATTAGATGGACTGATAATGGATTGTTGGACGGAGAAGTAGTCAACTCTAACGATCTCGATTACGCTATGCAAGGAGTAAGTCTTTCAGAAAAAAAAACCAATGCCAAATACAAGATTGTTAATAAAATTTACAGGATCTCATTCATATTTCTGAAGCAAAGGTCGGCCGCAAATTGGTGGACTGGTATCTCAGAAACCTTACTCGCACATACTAAAATACCTTTCATGCTTTTCTCTTGACAATATTGCTTTCAACTCTATGGCATTGGTATGGCGTACTGGGGGGTGGAAAAGACAAATCCACGAAATGGCTTGTCAAAAATGGACGAAGGCGAGGAGCCTTACAAGTAGATCAAAATAAATTATGAAGTAAACCCCATGTATATGTATATGTTTCTGTGCTATTCCAGAGTGAAAGAGTACCCATGATTTTACGATCACAGCTGTACCTGTCGTAAGCAACTCACAAAGCTGAAAGGGAAGGCGCGACTATCTTGGCATTCAGCATGTCTCATAAAGACTACTAATAACGTAACAAAATGCATACATTAATTGTTGATTCACCCATACCTTACTCGATTAACCAGAATCTTTCGACTTCAGTATCTGGGCATGAATAATAAATATTTAAATAATCCTAGTACGACACCGCTGTTTCTCGCCTGAAGCCTAGAACGGACCACTTCATCCATCCACTTTGACAAATCTCAAACCAACAACCTCAAAGTTCTTATGCTCACCTCATTCGACACAAGCATTCAACAATTACTATAAAGTCGCCTGGAAAAAGACCAGATGTCTAATTTATAATTGAACAATAACTCACCATGTCGGCACCTACTTCCCCGCATTTTAGAAGCTCAGATTCGCCATCCCCCAAATCTCCCCTTTCACCAAATATTTCTGCGCCAACAAATTCGGACTATTTTTCTTCTCGAAAGCTTAGATCTATCACAGAGCATGTCCAATATGATCATCCGCCTAACCAACGGCAAAACTCTATGTCGAGCATATCCTTTAGAGGGGGTTCGAGAGGTCCGCGGCCCTTGAAAGACGGGAAGGGTGGTAAGGGAAAGAAGACGCTGACTCGTCCTCGTCTGAGGGGCTCGAGTCCACCTCCTCCACCGTAAGTTGTGTCCCATTTCCTTATTCTTTGTGCGACGATGTTTGGTTTCAAGGGAAGGTGGGAATAGGCCGTACCATCAAATAAAAGGATACTTCATAATGTCCCACGCTTTCCTCCCCGGATCCTAGCGGCCGAAATCTGGGGGCGGGTGATCAACCCCACTTGGTTTCTATATCGCGCAAGAGAGCTCTCTATGGTTGATCTGGATCTTTATTATATTACTACCCAATATTTCTTTGTGATACTTGAATCTGACACTAATGGCTCCCAACAACAGAAAATTTAAAGGAAAAGTCTCATTTGATAGTATTGGATCGCTATCAGAAGACACAGAGAGGAATACTAGAAGTTACACTCAAAACTCTAAACATGAGGGATATCAATACAAACGTTCCTCGAGGACTTTCATGGTCGGCATAGATGAGAATTCTTATTCGGATATCGCTTTACAATGGATGCTAGAGGAGCTCGTCGACGATGGAGACCAAATTATCTGTTTAAGGGTCGTTGATAAAGATTCGAAGTTGATCACCGACAGAGCCCTGGAGATCAAGCAATATCAGCAGGATGCAAGAGAACTACTTGATGCGATACAAAAGAAGAACGATGATAATAAAGCTGTCAGTATTGTACTGGAGTATGCCATAGGGAAAGTCCATACAACTTTCCAAAAAATGGTATGTTTGGACTGTTCGATGTTCGCAGATAATTATCGCCACTTACTAACCACTCGGGTGTTCAGATCCAAATTTACGAACCTGCGATGCTCATCGTTGGAACTCGGGGGCGAAGTCTTGGGGGGTTCCAAGGTTTGATGGGAAACAGAAACTCGTTCTCAAAGTGGTGCTTGCAGTATTCGCCCATACCAGTCGTTGTCGTAAGACCCACGGATAAAAGGTTAAAGAAGAAGCAAAAACGAGATGCAGATCCTGCACGTCAAAGTTACACTCGCATTCTGCAAGAGAGCGGGGTTAGCGGACATGAAACATCAATCGTTGCAAGCAATCTCGAGAGCGCAACTGGTCCCCTTATTGAAGCGCACGCAGTAGCAGCTGCCCTTGGTTTACCAGCAGAATTTGATCCCACATTGACGCCATTCACCCTTGAAGGTAGCCGACCTCTCAAAAAGATAGATTCCGGTAAGAGCGAAGCGACAAGCTGCACCAGTGGGTTCGATTCTCGGCCTCAGAGTCCGGAGATGCTTGTGAAGAGTCCTAGATCTGCACAGCTTGATAGTCCCATTATGAGCGGGGATGATTCTAGTGACGGAGAAGGGGATGATGATGAAGGAGAATTCGAGGCAGTGCCTGGACACTTGTTACTTGGCAACGACGATATCCCTCAGCCAAACCCAGAAATTGAAAAGAAGAAAAAGCTTCATGAGATGGAGCTCGAAGAGGCAAAAGCTCTAGGCCGAAAATCTTCTACTGGCTCTACTGACAGTGTTGATCCAGATGGTAGAGGCGAGGGAAATCGACTAGCCGGCCCGGGCGAATCTTTATACGGAATATCGAATGGCGAATACCACTCCTACGAAAATGCTCTGTTATTGATACCTTCCTTTATTTAGCTGAAATTACTTTGATGACTTTTGGAATTGCTCGCACTTGAGCAAGCTTGTATAGGGAAAGTGGGAGGTACGACGGAGAGGAGGGGATGGATGAACTTTTATGAATGAAATGAATATTATGACAGTAATGACGAGGTTATCAGGTTCAATTCGGTATGGGAATGGGAATGGGTAAAGGATCGCATCCATGCTTCGGTACATGCACAATTGGGAGGTTGCACAGCTTGTCATGGTATGAAGGAAGGGCATATCGGTAGGAGTTTTTGGTCTTTTTCTCTAGTACAAGCGACACTTTTAAGTTATGAACGACATCCTTACATTATGGTTGCACCAACAATTTCAAAACAGTGAAACCGAAGCCGTGCTGTTTGTCAATGATGTTAATTTCTGTGTTGGATGGACGAAGAAACTTCGAAGTTAAGGCGCTTCATTGTGCTATTCAAGTGCGAAGTTGGGTCTGACAATTAGACATACTCTGACGCTCCTGAATAAGTTCGTAATCAGGCAGAATGTGAGCTCGCCTCTATATCTTCAAGTGTCGTCGCTACATAGGCCTGAGGTCTAGCCGTAGCAGGTTATGATCGATCGACAGTATGCCGAACGGACAACATTGAAATGATAAATGTAGAGATGCATCATATATCAACGCCTGCAAGGCGTTGAACGTCGTAGAGTCAAAGTGCTGTTTTCGATTGATGTCTACGCTTCACTTTGTTTACTAGCTTTCTCGCGCCACTATAGGGATATTTGAGGCCTATCTGAAAATTCTGGTGCATTTTTCATTGGCCTTGTCAGCTTTCTGTAAAGATGCTGAGTTCATGGACTTCGACATACGATGCTCGATCGCTTTGCAAACTCCATAAATGTTCTTTGCAGGGACTTTTTCAGAAGCTTCGACATCGTTTTTGCAAAGAGGTTCAACTTTCACGCGCATATTGCTAGAGTGACGCGTGCAATGATATGGGTAGGAGAAAATGTGTTTTATAGTCGTTGCAATTCAACCGTGAAAAATTTTCGCAATCTGGAAACCATCTGGACACTTGAATCCGCAAGCCAGTTGGGATAATCAATTCATTATATTATGTGTATTTTACCTGTACTACTAAAGAAGACTTTGATGTCTTGCTAGTCTAAATTGTTGCATACACCGGACAGAATTATGCGCTTCAATTTGCGCAAAGTGAATGCATCACTTTGGACTGACTTCTTGATATATATCTTTTGTTTCAATTAAATCCCTACCTTTCTTCCAAACAAATACCACTCTTTACTTCTCTCAAATACGACTACACCTATACTCCCTCTCTCCTGCAAAAATATCTCATCTCATCCCATCTCATCCCCCATCTTCCCGCATCCACCCACTCCCCACCCACTAGAAGTGAATATAACCTCACCCGCCCGCGTCCCCCTTCCAGCCAACCACATTCCCCAAAAGTAAAAAAAAATCCCCTCCTCCGAAAATGAAGAAGAAAAAAGACAAAAAATTAAGGACGCTCTATGCAACGAATCCTGGAGACCCCTTAATTTAAACCAGGCGAACTGATTCTTCAAGAAGACAATCACTTTATAGTCTTGTTAAGCAGAGGTGCCGTTTTACGGGCATGTGCATACTCAGCGCGTTACCACTGAGCCAGCATGGCATCTTTTGTTTCTTGGATGTGGGAGAGGGAGGGGTTGGGGATGATATGGGAAGGTGAGATGAGGTTGGGTGAATTTGGGGGGTGGTGGTGATAATGATAATGATGATGATGATTTGGTGAATGCGAAGGAGGGGTTTGAGGACGTGGGCTTGGACTTGGGTGAGGGGTTGGAATTGGGGGTCGAGGAGGTGGGTTGTGATAAGTATGTATGTCTCTTTTGCTGTTTATATGGACGGTAGATGTAAAGGATTGTCTGGAGGTATTCATGCGCCTTTCCAATTTGATCCGATTCTTTTGCAGATGTTCAAATCTTGTGAAAAGCGCATTGCATCAACCAATTTCCACTCACTCATGTAAATCATCTATGTATTTTTTAGATCTTTGTCGATTGAGTCCTTGAGGACTATAGATAATATAATCACCAATTCTATCTACGCCATTCATCCATATCCATATCCCTATTCCTATTTGGTATCTCGAAATCCCTCTTATCATTGTGAATTAAATCCAGCCTAGAAATTATCCAGTACTGGCCATTACCAACAAAAGCCATCTCTCATCATTAACCCTCAACCTCCGACTCACGATCTCCTTCCCAGACTCCTCCCAACAGAACTCATAGTCCTCATACTTTCCCTCCTCTCCTCTCCTCCAATCGCTTCCCAATCCCTACCACAACATTCTTCGGAAACGCCATCTCGGGCATCTCCCACGTTCGCTCTCCATGCCCATTCATATTCACACTGGGCATTCTACTATTTTCCTTTTGCCTCACATGCACATCATGACTCTTCGAGCTCTTATGACTTTTCGCTACACTCCCCCTCGTCTTATGTCCCCTCACACTCTCGACTTTATCCCCCACCTCCGCATCAAAATCCCACTCGCGCCAAAAATCTCTCTTTCCCCTTGTGGCCCTGCGTACCCAGCCAGGCAGCAACCCACCGCGAACTTTGTATGTCCAGTAATCTTTTAATTCGTAGTCGTGTGGCATGATTCTTCCTCCTGACATTTTCGCCAATACCCATGCCGATGTATTAAGTAATGTATACGTAACGATTCCAGTAATAAGTCCGTAAGCGATCGAATACGTAAAAGGCATAATTGCCAGCGTCAAGAAAGCCGGAATAGAATCTCCAAGGTACCGCCAATTGATCTCTGTACACGCGCGTGCCATCATCGCTCCCACGAGTATCAAAGTACAGCCTGTGGCCCAAGGAGGTATACTAGCGAATATTGGCGCGAAGAAAAGACTGATGAAGAAGCAAAACCCAGTAGTGACGGCCGTGAGTCCTGTCACACCTCCTTCTGATATACCAGCACCCGATTCGATAAATGCAGTGACAGGAGGCGAGCCCACAAAGGAACCAAGAGATATGCCAAAGGCATCGACGAGATAGGCTACGGCGCTACCTTCAAAATCCTGCGTATCTTCATCGATGGCTCCACAAAACCGAGCCATCGAATACAAGGTGCCGGTACAATCAAGGATATCGACGTAAAGGAAAGTTATGAGTGCGGATGCAAATTGTCCAGCTCCAGCTCCAGTGATATTCCAATCTTGCACAGCTAGCACTCTAGAAATGGGATGGAAGGTGACGATTTTCTTAAAGAACTCGAATGCCGCATCGCCAGAAACAGTAGGGGGAAAATAAGTAACGGAAGTATTGCGCGGCCACGAAACGATAGAGACGAGGAGAATCCCGGCTATGACTGCACCTTTGACGCGGTACATCATGAGAAACGCTGTGAACATCCCCCCACCGAATATGCCAAGCCACATTGTCGGACTTCGCATTTTGCCAGATGTACAAGTTCCATCTGGAGCAATAAGCTCGGGTATACAGCCAGTTACTTGAAGAGGTACATCGGAATTACTGCCCGTGATAGCACCAATTCCCGCACTATAAGTGAGTCCGATGAGAGCGAGGTAAAGTCCAATACCTGCACCGCTGGCTATCTTCAAGCTTCGAGGTATTGCGCGCGCAAGCCATTGTCTGAGCCCGAGTATCGAGAGGGCGACAAAGAGTAATCCTTCGATGAATACGGCTGTTAATGCGAGTCTATATGAGACAGGTCCTTGTCCATGTATTCCAACAACTTGATAAGCAAAATATGCATTTAAGCCCATTCCGGGGGCCAGCGCTATCGGCATGTTGGCGAAAACACCCATGCAAAAACTCGTCAGTGCAGATATCGCTGCCGTGCCTGTGACTAAATCCTGGTTGATTTCCTGAACACATATTTGGTAACTAGGATCCGTTGAACTGTCTAAGCAGAAGGGATCCGTAGATCCAGGAGGGTAGTCGCATACACATGTTCCTCCGGTAGCTTGAAAGATGTGAGGGGAGTTATCAAGGCATAGGTAGAAAACTTACCTGATACGATCGATGAATTTACTGAGATGATGTATGCCATAGCAAAGAACGTGGCAAGACCAGCTCTCACTTCTGTCAAGAACCTAGAGCCTTTTCTCTCGTACCTATGCCCAGAAAATTCCAGTCTAAACCGTCTTCCAACGGCGCTCTTCGCCACGGTCATATTCGTCTTCTCCACCTAAAGTCTAATAAGCATTAGAATGTCCAGAGAATTTAGGTGATGCGTACCCAACCCATGATGGAAAGATATATGGTGTATCATGCAATGAAAGACGAGGTTCCTATAAAGAAATTGACTTGTGTGATATGAAGATCTTCTATGTGGTCGATGTTAAATGCATGACCCCAGTTTATCGTAAAAACTAAGTATTTCTTGTTGATAAACCATGCACGATTGTCCAGCGAATGTCTGACTTCAATGGCAAAGCTAACAAAGGTAGAACTGATATGATTTTCTGATTTGTTTGGAATATTCCCGAGAAGCAATTAATCCGATTGCTCCAACAGTCATCAGCTATAGACATGAAACGCAAGATATAAAGGTTCAAGAGAATGACGATGTTGATCTGTGACGAATCTAATACGAAGAACGTCTAGAATACATATTATGATCGAGAGGGGTTGTGGAAAGCGGGTTGCGACTGAAAGTGCGGGATCAAACGTGGAGACCTATAGAACCAAAAACAAAGGAAGAAAAGATAAAAATACGATGAAGGCAAAGGTATAGATGGCGGAAGTAGTAACAGAACATATGGATGGCACATGCCCGGTAGTCACTGCAGCCGTGTGTAACGTGTAGCATGACAAAATCCATCAAACAAGCTGGATCCAAACTTTCAGATCAATGTGCGTACGGTGGGTGGCTCAACGTTTTTCAAAGGCTTAATTAATCGTGCCACCCACCACCCAATGCACCTTATCTAGGGTTAATTCTTCCGAGGCCTTTTATAACAAAGTTGTCCAATCATCATGGGCCGCAAGAGTGCAGCCTTTTAGCTTTTGTCGTTCCGCCCCCAGTATCTCTGTGGCACCCCGCTCCATGTATTTTTTCTCATATCGGGACAAGAACCCCACTTGGGAATCAAGTCCGCCAAATTCGGGATACACTACCGAGAGGAGCAGCTCGGCGTTGGCCACATTATCTGATACATACAAAAGTAATCTGGACAGAGTGCAGCTGGATCGCCATGATCAGACGCAAATAAGTTCGCCTAATGCCCACTAGGAACATGAATTTCTCTCTCATGTTACAAGTGATGATATTCCAAATCCTCCTAATAGCCGAAGCAGCGAAGCTAATCAGAATATTGAAAGAAACTTAACTTCGTTGGAAGGAAAAATTACCGGACGGCACAGAAAATGCACTGGATACTTTACGAGGAATGTCGGGAAATGGAATCAGCCACCGCGTGTCCAGCCAGTCAAAGGACAACTTGGAGGCTTCCGATATCAATCATCCAAGGACTGATAACGACCAGAATTATCATTCGCTGTTATCCAACTCAACAAATATTCATGGGAATGTTAAATTGCTCAAGTCTGCATTCAAAAATTCATATTTGGTTCTAGCTGGGTTGAGGGTTAGAGATACAAATTCTGAGACATCCAAACAATCATTTCTTACCGCTGTTGTGCGAGGAATCTTGCATCACTTACCTTTCTTGGATTATTGATACACATTTCCTCATCCAACCTAATTTTCAGACTCCCGTTGTCATGACGGCAACGTCCTCTGCAGTGTTTTCCCCTCGTGATACAATACCGGCCGCAGTGATCAGTGAAAGCTGCAGCTATTTCTCGGCTGAATTGTTCAGCCTCTTTTTAGCCAATAGCTTCACATTTATACGTGTCGCCAATTGGCAATCGTGATATCATTTGCTTACACGGTGAACCTCGGTTAGTCAACAAATGTTCAATTGGGGAGGACGACTGGAGTGCAATGTCAATTTGTTTCCATTTTTTCGAGTCAATTACGAGCGTTTGGTATTGTTTGCAAGTACAAAGCAGGCAAATGAAATTGTCGACGAGTTACACCTAATCAAGGTTTAGAAGATGTAAGTTATTTGACCTACTTAGCAATTCTGAACATGTAGACAATCGAAAAGGTTCGACACCGGATTTGGAGTTGGAGAAGCAGAAAAGCCCTGCGGATGCAACATTGACAAACGGATACATACTCTTTTCGGGGTAACATTTTGTAGAGAAAGAGGTAATCAGCCTACCGATTTAACTTCAAGCCTTTCCAGATTCCCTTAGACATTATACGATCTGTACTCAGGCGTGCCTTGATATACATGTATGTACTATGTTGTACAGCAGATGGGGGGTTATGTTATGCTGTGTGCATTTGGAGTTTGTATGGTGAATTATATTAGCACGTTATCTGGGGTTTGCTTGCAGAAGCGTATTTCTCTTCAATTGTGATGAGAGACAACCATAAGTCATGTCGTCGAAGTTTTCTTCACCGAGATAAAGATGAGAAGTGGCCGTTACTGCTCTTGCGTGCGGGTATTTGGAGAAGTATGTAGGATCAACAATTCTAAACCGAAATCGAACATCAGACCAGATATTATCCGAAGTGTACAAGCAATTCTTGACCAACAATAGCTTGAATCTAGAAGAGGAACAGGTGGGAAAATATCGAATGAGAAAGAATACCCTAAATTCATTCCTGTCAAACGAATTAATGACAGGATGAGGGAGATGCATTGAGCTACATCTGACGGGTTCCGAATCAGAAAGACCAGCGTCTCACACTGTAATCGGTGAAAAGTTGTGTTAAAATGAGGCTCATAATCTACCTATATGAGATGGAACAGAACCAGATGATACTAGACCAAAGTGTTCGAAGTACCCACTTCGTGTTGAATCAGGTATAGTGCTTGTTAATAGCTTAGCATGGTACGGACAGCTACATCCAGCGGAAGGAAGATAATGTCACGCAGTGAGGAGAACCGAAAATGGGTATATAAGTACACGCACATGTGATATCATATTGTCTAACATTGTTTCTGACAGTCTGAAGGGTAGTGCATGAAGGCCATTATCTTCCGGCACGAGAGAGACTTAAGAGTCGCATGACAGTTGCACCTGATAATGCTTTGGTAGAGATGCATGGTCCGAACGATGGTGGTGAAGCGACAAACTCCATTTCGAGAATAGGGGCTGGACTTGGCAAGCATTTCTATATCTCGACACAATACCATGCAGTGTGCTTCACTTGAAACGGGACTAGAATGCGCCGGAAAGGGCGCATGAACTTTTGGTCAGAAAGCACAACGACGTCCTCACTTCTCTGAACTCAGAATACTCTTGTTGTAGGTCTCAGGTCACAGTACGACTTATTAGATACACGGCTTCAGTGTCTTGCAGAATGAGTAGGATAGTCCTATGCCGAATAAAAAAAGTGTCCTGATTGGGGAAGCGAGTTTCTAACCGACTTTTGAAGGATATGTGCAGTAGGGTATGAATAGGTTCTAAGTCTTATACAGCGAAAATATAAACATGCACATTGTGGATATGTGCATCGAACCATTCCCCAATTTTTTAATACCGCCGATGCACCGTGCTCGATTCCATCAAAGTTTGAACGCCGTCTCCCTTACCTTTTCCAATTCCCGTTTTGATCTATTCTAAAAATGTGAAAAGATTTGTATGCAATATGTTCATCGCGCGTGTGGCTTCGTAAGCGTCTATGACACAAGATATGTTGATCTCACTCGCCCCTGAATGTCGCTTGTTAGTTGTCGAATCGCTATGTGGGACAGAGATTCTAGATTTACCCTGAGATATCATTTCGATATTGACATTATTTTCTCCAAGAGTGGAAAACATCTTGCCAGCAATTCCGACCATGTTCTTCATTTCCGATCCCACCAGACTGAGGATCGCCATTTCATTAAGGATGCTGACTTCACCGCACTCTTGAAGCTCTGCTTTGGTGCTCTGCATATCTTCTGCAGAGATGTACGCCGAATGAACAGCCATGGAAACATGAACCTCACTGGTGGAAATAAGATCCACAGAAATCTGTCGACTGTCCAGTATAGAAAATACCTTTGCGAAGAATCCGTGCGAAATTGATCTCTTATTCGAATGTACGTTGATAACAGAGATCTTGTCCTTGATAGTAACAGCTGTAGGGCGCTTAGGCGTTTTCTTCAGACTTACGGGACTTGAGCTTCTCGCATGGGTGTGCTGCGAAGGTTCTAATATAGGATCGGGAAGGATGATTGTGCCATTTCCCTGTGGGTTTTTAACGTTCTTGATCCGAATCTTGATCGGTGGGGTCGCTCGAATGACTTGATCCATAGTGAGATGATGGATGACCTCGGACCCGTAAAACGTTAACTCTGCCGCTTCGGATGGTGTTATAGTGGACAAAAGTCGGGCGGTTGGCACTTTCGAGGGATCTGCAGTAAATATACCATCAACTTCCTTCCATACTTGCAATTCTTCTGCCGCAACCCCCACAGCCACTAATGCCGCGCAGAGATCTGTATATCCTCTTCCGATTTCTCCATCCATCAAACCACCTGGAACGGTTCCAAAATATCCAGTGATAATTGGCACGCTATCCTGGCAAGCGTCGATTTTCTCTTTTATCGCCGCAGCCACGTCTCTGTAAAACTCTAAGTTCATCCCCTTGGGGGTCTTGAAATGGATAGCATCCGAGAGGTCTACGTATTCGGCATCAACTCCCTATAATATATATCGTAAGCACGGCGCACTTTGGAATGCTTAACATAGCCTACCCTATCTTGTAATAAAGCTGCTACAAATCTACAGCTAAGTTTCTCTCCAAAGCTGACCAGACGATCCTTTGATCGCGAATCGATTTCCAGATGCCATCGTTCAACGGCCAATCGATATTCCTGTATCTCCTTACACTCCGTTTCAATGTCCTTTGCGAGCCTCGAGGCTATAGCCTCATCTTGTATATGTGACCTCGCTGCTGCAATGTGATCGTCGCGGATAACGTCCACCAGTCTTTCGTATTTGCTAACTAGGCTCTTGTAATGTTCTGAATCCGAGTCTTTCAAAGAATTGACCGACTGAAGGACACCGTGGATTTCCAATAACCTGCCAAGGCCAGAATTAGTATGTCTTTGCATGCGCCATCCTTTTTGAATTCGAGAATCCTCACCGACTCGTTGTGCCCTCGACCTTCTTCCCAGTACTTCTCGCGGAACAGACAACTGCGATTCTATGATGTTTTAAGCTTGCTCTAGATGCCCAGTTAGTTTCAAATCGCTATGATTGGCAATGTTCCACAATCTACCCACCGAACAATGTCTTCCGCAATATTCACAGCGAATTTGCCTACACTTGTGCCACCAAATTTTTGCACTACCCAGCTTCTGTGACTGTCATTGTGGTTCAATGAATTGGATATTAACGGTGAAGCATCAGGATGCCCGTTGTACTGAACTTCAGTAGCCATTGTCCAAAACTGTCTGTGAATAATTGAAATAAATTACTGGAGGATAAATTAGTTATAAAATTGAAACGATTGACTATGCTATCTGAAGTTGAATATAAGATGAAATGTAGAAAAGTTTAGGAAACATTGAATAAGTTGAAAAGAGTCATACCAAGCACATATGTTTAATTCATTAGTAGAAACAATTATTTTCGAACCTGCATCGGCATGATATCGGAGCAAGTCAATGCGGGACCACAGTTCAATCACGTCAACGGTCAGTTCTTTCCCACTTCCTTCAATCAAGTCTTTATCATTAGCGAGCTTAGAGGGAAAATAGATCGGAGCTAATACGATAAGAATTTGATGGAGAAAAAGAAAAAGGGGGGGTAAGGGTTAATTTTGGTCCGGAGTTCGAACATTTATACCTGGGTATCAAATGATTTTAATTATATTCTGAAAATTCGCCTGAGTATTTACTGGACTGAAAATAAGACTCAGGTAGATGTTGCGTGATTTTATTCTTTTTCATAAGGAGAATACTCGAGTAGTCGTAGAGGGTACCTAGATGTGTTTCATTCATTAACACAACAAAAAGCTAATCTAGTATCGTTTGTTAGGACTCAACGTTTCATTGTTTGAAGCAGAATGAGAAACACTTCTAAATCTTTCAGCATTAGACAAGACATTAGTAAGTAGTCCGTTTCATATCTAGATGCGCCGAGTCAATGAAGATGTGAAGTTGTAGACTTTCGAAATAGTTGTGCCTCAATACTCAACATAATTGACCAAAAAGACATTCATTATTACAACGGCTTTCTTCAAGCCCAAGTAATATTAGATCATATGTAGAAACCAGTTTTCATACCCTTCCTTCCTTCCCGCCATTATTCCCCGTTATTGATAATTACAAAAGGATAACCCTAGTCTTTGCACGGAAACGCCATCAAAACCAGTACTCCAAAGATTTTTGGAGCCAAAACCGTCAATAGTCCAAACGGCGAAAAATACTCAAATCGCCGGAGTAAGATAATCAAGACCATCCCAAATATACACCAGGTATCCACCCATTCTACAGCCATTCGTTTAGTCGTTGGTCGTTAAAAAATCATCCTTTCCTGTCACATTATCCAACCCCAACCCTTTGACCATCCATTGCGCCGCAAATTTGACCCAAATTCTCACGATTTGGAGTGTTATTCAATCTCAAGACATAGCTCCCTGTGACATGGCATGAAGAGAATTAGATTCCATCGATGCGTGCCCATCATCTTGACCGAATGCATATTTTCCCATAGAAAACTCATCGTCGGGTGTCCTCATTCCAATTCCACTATCATCATGACCAGCAGCTGCATTCATAGCAGCCTCTCTTGCAAGGTCCATTGGTCGAGGACCCGAGACGCTTCGCTCACCATTTACTCCACGCCCAGCAAATTCATCACTTCCACCGCTGTATCGGCCATCTTGCTGGCTATTCCTCCGACTTGCAGCGGGGTTTCTAGGCACATTACCCATCGCACCTTGAATGGTTTCACGCTGCATGAACCCTCCTTGTTCGGCCATGAATGCAATCATCTCGTCTAGCCAACATTTAGTGACCCACCAAGCACCAAAACTCTTACCTTGAGCAATGGTAAGATCTCTCATCACAGCTGTGCCAATCTTTTGGACACACCAAACAATTTCTGCATGTGTAGCATACGGAAATTTGCCAGGAAGGGAGAGAAGCATGTTCACCCAACGATCGAGAACATTTTCTGTGGTCGGGTCGGCGTGGACGCTCGCTTGTCGTTGACGACCCATACGCGCAACCATTTCTCCAAAAGGAGTTTGTCCTTCCATCTCCCACGATACCTCGCTTGGATCAAGAAGATCACGTAATTCCGTTATCAAAAGATTGACCACATCATCCATTCCTCTCGTAGGCACACTTTCCGCAACTTTTCTTATGTTGACCATGGTTATAAAGTCCTCATACATTGTATCACGATTGTAAGGATTAGATAGCATATTTGCTGCAGCATGAGCAGTTAGATTCACCCTTAATTCTTTGTCCAAGAGGCTTGCAAAAGTTGTAGCTGGCCCCACTTTCGCCTCGATAACATGTGCCGGTTGGCCGTGGAATGAGTTTTGAATGTGTGTAACTAGACGATCGGAGATATTGCGTAAAGTGTCCAAAACGACTTTAGGCACAACTTGAAGCGTTAGAGGCGCCACGACGCGCATCATGCTTTGGTACATGATTATATCGCACTGATTAATCCACGGTGCGAGTGCTTTGTCGGCAAACAACTTTTGTACAGGCATGGTCAGTGTGCCTTGAAAGGCCGTAAAAAGATGGAAGAATGTCTTCTCTTTGCAGAAACGGACTTGCTCAACGAGGGAAGTACAATGGGAACGATAAAGCGCAGATAATGCAAGTGCTGAATCTGAATCGGTGCCAACGGGCAAAAAGGGTTGGATCTTAGGAAGCAAAATAGCCCCATATTCTTGCATAGAAGGTTCCCCTAGAGGTGCAAAATGAAGAACCTGAGGGGTCTTTGTTGTGCATTCGAGATCTGCAAGCTTCGCAACTACTGGGTGGGTGTAGAGACTATGAGGTCTAATGAATCCTCCCGATCGTTGTTTGCGTTGTCCGGGCTCTTGAGCAATTGCGGGAGACGGAAATGGGGCTCGATCAATTGGGTATTTGACGTCCGGGTATTGAATTTGCGATGTCATACTTTGACTGACTAATTAGCGATGAGTGAATACAGAGGGTAGAGATTGATATACTTGAAACTTTGAGCAAAATTTGCATCGTTAAAGTTTGTAATCGGTTGATGAGTTTGAGTCTCGTGCAGTTGTGGCTGGTCATCCCTGAGACTAAAATTCACGTAGTGATATTTAGATTCGCCGCGTACACCAAGCCGCCGAGTCTTTAGTCCTGGAAAAAGTACACGAACAAGTTTTCCAAAAGATGCCGGGTTCAATACTGTTACCTTTTCTGTACCGCATCTCGAAACGTAATTTGCGTAAACACGACCTCTTGGTACAGACCCCGTACCTTTATCACAGACTTTGTTGATCCTAAAAGGGCTTTGTTAATGTGATTCAAAACTTCATTATATGGTGCACCTACCAGAGCATAGCAAATACTTGTCTCTGTCTTTCCGATTGTGGTCCTCTTTCATTCAAGAGAAGTTCCGCAGCAATGTCTTGCAAGGAGCGGTGTTTGTTCGCGTGAAATAACTGTCTCATTTCTAACTCATTGGCAGCGCTTGATCTCGAGGCTTTCTTTGTCGCTCCAGTTGCCCCGATTATAGAATCCACCTCGTCTTGCTCATCGCTCCGACCTTCTAGAACTTGGCTATCCCCCTCTCCATAATTTTGAGCGTAGTTATCCATTGGTATAGATTGGCGTCCAGATTCAGGCCTATATTGCACCTCCGAATGATACGATTGTATGTTGTGGTTCGAGACGCCATTGAGAGAGTGCTCCATATCAAAAGATCGAGGATTTTGTAACTGCGAAGCACTATGCATAACCATATCTTCGGCTGACAATTGCGGAATGTTGTTGTGTTGTGGATTGGAGTTAGTATCATACCACTGCGCCGGATCCATATATTGCTGCTCCAGTACCGGTTGCGCAAGTCCGCTATGAACACTCGTTGTGGAAGCTCGAGATTGAGGACGTTTACGAGGTTTAGCGGACATGGAAGTATTAGATCTCGATCGTTTAACAGGATTTTTTTCTCCGGGTGGTTGTTGATCTTCAATGTTCCAAAGAAGTTAGAATATAGACACACATTGGAAGATTTCGCGCATCGTAGCGCGTCATGTATAGAGAAGAGTATCATCACTTACCCATAATTTTCATGCGAGGTTGTTGTTCGTGGAGTCGGAGAAAATGGTCGGAAAAAGTGGCTGGGGCTTTGTTTATTCTGCGATGTGTAGCCTTTCTTGACTTGATTCTGGTCTTTTATGGACCTTCTAATGCTCTGATGCCAATCCGATCCTGCGATATGGATACTTACCGATTGAAAGGAGAGCAAGTCGTTGCCGTTGTCGTCCTTTGTCGTGATATGTTTTTTGAGAGGTTGATTCCAATTGTTTACGAGGTCTTGAGGTATTCCGGTTAACGGGGAAGCAGAACCCAGGCCGAATTAGGATTAGTACGATGATTATTGATGATTGGAGGATTCATAACAAAACAAACATCATTTCTGAGATTGAGAGGGAAGAATTGATGAAAGTTCCATTTCTCACTTCGGATGGGCAAAAGTAGGTAAGGTATGGCAGCGGTACGGACACTTTTTCTGACAGCATGAATTAAATCATTTTGCATTATTTATATACGTACTGTAATCTGTTCGCATTCTTTCAAATCTTAATTTCCCTTATGTTGGCGGTGAACTCGGAGACTCGACTTTTCTTTGCTAACTCATGCAAAGTAATGAAATATGTCTTGAATGAAAGTAATAATAGGTATGCACCTTGTATTATTTGAGACTTATCAGAATCGTTACAGAAATGTATGACAGACTTTCATGGGCTATCATTTGGCTGGAGTACGTACTACAGAGACGAAGGAACGTTCGCGGATGCTTCAATGTGAGAATTTATAAAGAAATGCAGAAAGTCGATTGAGATATAAGAACAACCTCACCCACTAACCGTTTAATGGACATCATATACTTTACAGATTCTTTGTTGCGAGTTGAACATAGGTAGGCGTTATGTATGGTAGCATATGAATGTTCACGTAGACGTCTCTGAACAACTTGTACTTTAGCAGCCTCCCCCTTCCCTGATGCTTATATATATTTCCAATGCTCAGATATAGATGTTCTTTTCTCATATCCCAGTTCTCATATCCCAATCTATGTGTGATATCCATTCTTCTCCCATTCACAAATGATATACATCCCAATCTATGCTACTCATTGGAAGAAAATGATGTATGTCTTGTTTTTGATCGACAGGTGTCTAGAATAAGAGCAATCCAACAGTTGAAGATTCGGATCTATTTTGAACATTCAGATGGTTCGGAAATGTTGATTTCAAGTGGAATACGGAACTCCTTGTAAACATTAGAGGTTTCTATCCAGTCTGGCAATCCGGGCCATTGGCATCTTGCGGGTGAAGAATGCTGGCTTGTCTTGTTGCCCACGGCTAGCTATCTACTTGTCATTGTCTACCTATGATACAAGTCGACGTTCATTTGTCGCTTACATTGTTAAAGAACATAGCTGGGGAAATGAATAATTATGAAGTGCATATACATAGCTACACAATATCTATTCATTGTTTAGACCTGTATGTTTTGGATCAGGGAGCCAGGTACGATATATTTGACCATGATGAACACGGACAACTTGCAGACTAGCCACTTATAGAATTACTGAATGTTCATCCATCACGGACACCGAGCTTACCATCTCATGCACCTATTTGGATACGACGTTTCTTCTCTAAAGAAGAAGGGGTGAAGTATTGATTGTACAGTTGGCACATCGAAATCTTCCCGACCAGTGTCTACCAATGAAAGGAGACAAAATATAAAACCCTAATCGTGGGGCAAGTCTATTCCACATTCCTCCGAAGCATTCTACCAACTTCCGTACTCGAAAGACGAAGAAGATAAGAACTTTCAAGACCTTCATACGGTAACAGATTAACTCGAGTAAATCCTTTGAAGCACATGTAGACAGATCCCTTTGTAACGAGTAAAATATAATTGTTTGAATGCATTCATAAATTCCATGGATTTGAATCAATTTTATTACTCTTTGTGTTGTGTTTTGTGTTTTGTTGGTAAAGAGATGATGTTGACCCCCGCTCCTGATCGGTTGTCAGAATTACCCAAGCTTTTCCGGCCAGTTCGTCATTTCATAGTAAGGTTAGCATAGTAGCGAAGTAGCGTCAGAACAAAGGAACACTTTTAGCCCAACCATTCTCTTTCCTCAAAAGTTGTCCCACAACACAAATAACAATAAGCTCCTCGAAATTTGCACTCGCAAAAGCCGCATACATCTCAACAACCCTCAGAACCCCTTCGTAGCACATATCTTCCAAAATGTCGTTCCAAGACAAAGTTCAGGGCACCATCGCCCAAATTGATAAGGAAGTAAGTTCCCGCATACTCCGGACTTGAAAATCGACAACGAGTCGGTTCTGGCTACGACTGATGTGCTGGAAGTGCGTTGATGTATGAAAGTTTTGACTAATTCTGGCCTCAGCTCTCCAAGTACCCAACCTTGAACAACCTCGAGAAGCAAAGCAACGTTCCCAAGGTCTACGCTTTCTTGGGTGTTATTGCATTCTACTTCTTTTTCATCTTCTTCAACATCGGAGGTCAGCTTCTTACCAACCTTGCGGGATTTGTTCTTCCAGGGTACTACTCTCTGGATGCCTTGTTCAGCTCTGGAAAAGCGGACGACACTCAATGGCTCACGGTAAGAAACTCGAAATTGATATTCAATAGCCATTGCTAATATGTATATTCAGTACTGGGTTGTCTTTGCCTTCTTGACTGTGTTTGAGAGCGTGTTCACCGTTGTCTACTGGTTCCCTTTCTACTACACCTTCAAGTTCATCCTTGTTTTGTGGCTCGCACTCCCAATCACCAGGTAAGAGCTACATGGACCCAATCATGTCTCCTTAAAACGTCACTAATAATCTTTAATAGCGGTGCCCAAATCGTATTCCGCTCCTTCATTTCCCCAGTCTTCTCCAGATACTTCTCTGGAGCTTCCAAGGTTAGCGCCAGCGCAGACAAGTCCTTGTAATGGACTAACAAGCGTGTACCACTATCGTGCTGCCGAATCCATTCACCTAAGCAATATATGGGCGGAATAGTGGAAACATGCGTAAAGACACAAATGAAGATTGTAGGCGTCAGACTATAAGGGGGGGTGGTGTCTTGAGCCGTGGACGTTGAAGGTGGAGTCGCAAATGCCAACCACGATGCTGGGGAACATTGCAACGAATTTCTTATCATATATGGGATAGTTCAGGTGCTCTGTTGATATGACCTCAACGTACCAAGATTCTCGTAATTCATTTTTGGTTCAGATTGATGGGGTATATGGTAGAGGAAATTATCGTTGACTAGTTTATTCAGTTGGTATATATGATATGGCAATGAGGAGATGAGATTGATAAGATTCGTGCTTCACAATTACCTCGGAATGCTCAGAGGTAAAATCTGTATCTTGGCCCTTGAGTACTTTGTTTTGTATACCATCGTGATTGCCATAACTGCTATACTTGGACTATAATTTGTAAACTATAAAATATAGTACCACGTAGAGGGGTAGTTGGAGATGATCACCTAAAAACAAAACTCTATCATTGGCCAAGACATCAGGGTACAGTTGGTGGACCGAGAGCTTGAGACTTCACTCAAACACCAAAACTATCTCAAACAACCTTCCGTAGAACAAACCACTTTCTTTAAACACTCAAAAACACTCAATTGACTGCAGTTATGAATACCAGACGCCAGGTCTCGAATCTTCTCGAATAGACATTGATGCTTAAACTTTCGAACGACAATATTTGCGACTTTCCGATGGGCATTTTACAAATACCGCCATTGCAATGCCTCTGCCAAAGCTCAGTCCGCTGCAATCGCGGCTGGCCGCATCCCTCATGGGATCGATAATGCTACTGATATTATATCTGACCTTTTCATCTTCTCACTTTGCATACGCCGCCGATGTTGATTCGATACAACCAGAAGACCATAATCACGAAAGGTTGATGGAAATAAACATGTTGGCCCTGGATGATGAAGAGGAGGAGATAGAAATAAGGGATGAAGGATATGAAGCCGAATTTGTAGGGTTCGATCGGAGCATAGTTGGGAGGGTCGCATCGGCGACTGATCCGACTCCATTACTCAACAATCGCGCTGTAACGACAAATGTTGAACAGGGACAAACGATCCCGTTTTCATTCCTAAACTCCTCATTATGGGGAGTCCTTTCTCCACAAGCAAGCGGTTTACCATCTCCTGTTAAGATTCGTAAAAGAGATAGTGAAAGCGTTGGCAATAAAGAAGAGAGCTTACAGGCTTTGGACACTGCGCTATTTGAGGTTGATGATGGGGAGCAGATTCTGTCTGAAGATAGGAGACAAAATTCCACTTTACAGCATCGACAGTCGAGCTCCTCAAGTACTAGAACGCTGTATATCACGGTCAACACTTGCACACAGCCTGAAGCTATAGGCGCGAATGTGATGGCGCCCTCGCAGTTGGAGCTCTATATATCACAATCTGAAAAGAATACGAATCCTGGACCCGGACAGGATGCCAGTTTACAAAAAGCTTACCAGTTGGAAGGCGGCGCTGCAGTGGTCACTTTGAATGCTACTGGAGATGTCTTCATCGGTTTGACCGGTTTGAATATGACCTCGAACTACACAGGCGCATGGAACGCGGAGATTGCAGCTTCCATCGATGCGCCCTACCATTATTACCACGGCGATGAAGAGAATCTCGTCCTTGTAGATAGTGATAGCGCATCAGTCCTTCTAGTTACCAGCGATCTCACCACAGACAATGGCTCAATATACGATGAATGGGTCAATCTGGCACCACCTTTCACTATGTTCGCTAGTAAAACGATCAACTCTTCTACAGCAGGTTTGCAATATTCGTATTGTGGATTGGAGAAGCAGGCCGAAATAGCGGGAACTATTAATGGTGGTCAAAAAACCGACAAAATAAAAATGTCGATGACTACTAGAGGAGAAAATGATGCTCCCAAGCAGCAATTCTATTTTGATGGGTTGACTGCGGGCACGTCTTACTATAGTATTCTTGCAATGAATGGCAATGCGACTGCTCTAGGGCGTGAGGGAGTAGGCGGTGGTGGACAGGTCTGGAAAGCTATGACCTTTTCCACGATTTCTGGTATGTGGTTTTGAATGATGCGGATTGAGTATTGAACTAACTCCCCACGTAGCCGATAACTGTGCACTCGTGTATAATCTCTCGTTCTGCGATCAAGTGGCTTGGACCGTCCCAGCAAATCCCAATACATTTCCAAACACCACAGCTCTTGGAGAATGGTACGATAACTCAACCTACCAATCTTATAAGTACTTCAAGAAGGCCTTAGCACAGATTCCTTGCAATACTACTTCATCTGCTCAGTATTCTCTTGCTCAAAACTGCACGTCTTGTGATGCAGCGTACAAGACATGGCTTTGTTCGGTGACGATACCAAGATGTACTGATTTTTCAACCGATCTTCCGTGGCTACAAGAACGAGGTATGGGACAACCATTTCCAAACGGGACAATGCTTAGCCCGGAGCTACTTGACATAGCGAGCTCTTCACAGCCTGCGAACGGTTCTCGAAATCCAGACATCACTACAACAGTCCAACCAGGTCCTTACAAGGAAATCTTGCCCTGTGAAGATTTATGCTATGGAATTGTTCGTGCCTGTCCGGCAGTTATGGGATTCGCATGCCCTCTCCCAGGTGATACGGGCTTTGATACAAGTTATGGTATACATAGAACGGCAAATCAGAGCGGGCAAGTTACGTGCAACTATCCCGGTGCTGTGCATGATCGGTCGATTGGCGGTATTAATTCCATACCACACACAATGGTATTTGGAGCAGCGGTGTTGAGTACGATGTTCATATTGAGCGGCATTTGAGGAATTTTCAAACCAGGATAAGGTAGCATAGGGGGCGTAAAGGAAACGGGATCTGATTTAAATGGGACTTTTGACTTTTGACTTTTTGAAATACCTCTAGATGAGGAGAGTCGAATGACATTCGAGGTTGTTCGACGACGGACCTTGTATGATGTTGTATTTTTTTTATATCACCATGAATTGTAATACATAGACTTGAGCGATATGCCTGAAACGCTATATGAAGTGTCTGATGATGTTGATGTTGAGCCATTCTATTCGCGCCAGGTGATTCTGATTACAACATATATATCAGTCGCCCGGTAGCCAATTCTCCTAACGGCAATCCAGCAATATCAGGTTATGAATGTCTAGAAGCAGTTACGCATTTGAAAAATCATTCAATGTTCCTACCACATTCAATCACTATCTCACTCACATGATTGTATATTTGAGATATTCCAATCGGGTTGCCGATTTTTATCGTGATGGTATGAGGGAGTTGGGCGGGGAGTCAGGAAGTGGCTCGTGGTGTCTGAATCGCTGATTGATTGTATGTACCTATGTTCTATGATTTATTAATGTTAGGTTATTAGATTATTGCATGAAAGTGAAAGTGAAAGTGAAAGTAGATCAGATATGCGAATATCTAGATAGGTAGGCAAGGTAGGTAGGTATCTACTCGTAGTAGGTAGGTAGGCAAGGTAGGCAAGGTATCTTCATCGGCGAAGAATATCCGAGTCGAGGAGGTGTGTTCTGATGGATGTGTATGCTACTCACTTGCTCACTCGCTTGCTTCTTACCTCGTTCCTAGGGAGGCAGGTGTGTATATTTTACTTAGTATGATGTACCTCTCTTGTGAATATTGATGTTCATCTATAGTCTATAGTCTATAATATATAATCTACAATCTATAATCTATAATTTACCCTCGGTCCGTCCTGGGATCACCATCGGTCGGATACATACATACGTAAGTCCCACATACTTCTAGAAGGAAAAAATTTCTTCTATGAGATTTTTTTTTTCTTTTCTTTTTTTCGTTTTGGTGTGTTGGATTTTTTTTCGGAGATGGATGGATGGGGAGTGTGGATTTTTGGTTGCGTTGGGTTGGGGATCGTGAAGTTGTATGTTGTGTGAAGTACTAGGGAGGTAATATAGATCGGAGATAATTAGGTAGGTGGGTGGTAGGTGGGTGGTAGGTGGTAGGAGGTTGAGGTTGTTGGATCTGATCTGGGGTGGGATCTATCGAGTAAAGAAGGTATAAGGCATAATGATGATATCGGCGTTATTTAATTCTCGTTTTCGTTTTCTTTTTTTTCTCATGGGAAATGGGAAAGAGCTTGGGAGAGGGGATGGGGATGGGAATGATGATGGGATTTGATTTTGATATGGATATTGATATTGATATTGATATTGATAGGGATGTGAGGCCCGGGGTGCCCGGAGGTTTGGGGCCATGCGTGCGAGTTCTGCGAAATCGAAGTTGGGAGTTGGGATTTGGGATTTGGGGGTTGCGTGTGCTGGGCTATGGTGGTTTATGGGGTGGTGATGCATGATGTTATGATATGATATGGATATGAATATGAGATGAGATGGGATGGATATATTAGGTAGAGGGTAGGTAGGTACTTGGGTACGAACGAGGTGGATGCAGAAGAGGTACCGGTAGGCATTGAGAGGGGTCGTATTGTTCACGTACCTACCTAGGCGAGCTAGGGATGAAGACAGGGATGAAATGAAAGATCGTAGAGTAAGTAGACTGAAAAGTAGACTTCCAGATTATCGATTTGCATGTGAGGAGAAGGTAGATAGAATGGGAATTGAAGCCAAAAAAAAAAATTATGAGGCTAAACGTTTTGGGGGATAGTGATGAATGGGAAGTGGTGAGAGGGAATTTTGAAACGTCACGTCACGATGTGTTGTACTCAGTGTAATTTTAAAATTGCATGAGTTGGGTTTGGTGCGGGTTTGGTGGCTGATTACCTGGGTGAGAATTGGGGATCGGTTCCTGGTCGGTTTGGATTGGGAGGAGGGAGGGCTGAAGCTTTTTTGTTCGCTGATAAGTTAGATCAACTTAGATGGATGTTGTAAGTTTGATTGGGATGGGGGTATGGATCTGGGTGATTTGGTGGGATTTGGTTGGTTATGTTTGGTGGGAGGGATTATCGACAGGATGGATAGTCTGATGGATCATGCATCATCATTTGGACTTGGGAGAGAAGATAATCAGCGTCGCCGCCGTGGGGTGCAGATTGTTTCTTGGAAGGTTACTCGTAGATTGGGTTGGTGTGGTAGGGTAGGGTAGGGTATGGTAACTTGTAAGGTATGGGGTTTATGGATTATAAGATGCTGAGCTGATGTTGAGGTTGATGTGGTGGAAGGAGGGAAGTTTGCGATGTTGACCTGCATACAAAGGAATACATCTTCATCTTCATCTTCATCTTCATCTTCAACATTGAACCTGGGAGAAGTGGAATCACGAATCTACTTACCTCCGTACTGAAGTATATTTAATTTCATTAAGGCTGCCTATGCGTAGAAATGAAGAGATTCATGAGATGAACCAAAGATGCATGAAATACCTTTAGACATTACCTAGCTAGTACGAGTAGATGTATGTTAGCAGATGTGAGTAGATATTAGTAGGTCCTACCTAGGTATTTACTCCGCACTATGATCTATATCATAAGTTATTATTAGGGAATTAGATTGACACACTCGTTCGCATGTATTTAGTATTTACCAGTATCTACTAAGGAATTAAGTATCTAAAAGACTAAAGAGACTAATAAAAGTATCAATATCAGTTCAAGGTTTTCGTTCCGTTCCTTTAAACCCTACTTTCCTCACCTAGGTACACGGTACACCAGGTATTTTACAGTCTTTACTATTTATTATTTACCTAGTCAAAGTATAAAAACACGCTAAATCGCGTTATTAGAGAATGTAAACAATAACTCTTTTCGGTCGCGAATCACCTCGATTCTTCTATCGTTTTTCCCCTCCCCCTCTTCATTACTAGGTATCATCTTCCCCTCCTCTTTGACCGCATCCGCATCCGCATCAGATTCAGATTCACATCATCACATCATCATCTTCATAACTTTAAGGGATCTTCATTCAACCTTGCGACCAACAACGACCTTCCTTACTTGAGTTACCGTGTTAATCAATTCTTCCGATATTCCACAAAAAAAACCTTCGTAGAGGTAGAATTGACTCCCAAATTCCACTTTTGATCAATTTTAATCCAATCCAACCAGTTCGAAAAATTCTAAAAAATCTCAAAAATCTCAAAAATCTACGACTGGATAAAAGAGATTCAGAAAATCATTGCTATCCATCCGTGGCGCCAACACCCCAGAGATTCAAAACGCCCTGGCCAGTTGGCCACATCTGAACTACCACTACCACCACTACCACCACTACCACCACTACCACCACTTTTGAAGACGTGCAGGAGAGAGAGCGAGACCATCTCTCATCCAATCGATAATCGATCCCATATCAGACCTATTACAGTAACACCTCGCAGTACCACTCAGAAGCCAGAGATCAATTCCTACACCTTGACACTCCCGTACAATCAATTCGACACCCTTCGATATACTGTACTATCCTCATCATATCATCGGGAGAACGTACAACAACCAAACATTATCTCTCGCGCATCTTCCCCACAGGGTTACATCCAATGCATCCAGAAAGAGAAAGTTTGTTATTCTGTGAATATCATCGCTAGCTAGCTCCATCCATTCATCTTGATCTTTCTTTTACTTTGCATATTGTCCTACGATTGGAGTGAATCTTATTACCCCTACCTACCCTACTTCCATACATGTTGTCCCTACGGTCCCTACTCGAGTAACTCTATCAGTTGTTTACTTTTGTAGGTGAAATTATCAAACCAGATTATCAGCCAGATTCAATCTCTCCAGACTTTTGATTCATCGCAAAAAGAAATAAAAGAGAGCTCTCAACGAATGAGTCTCAACCTTATCGAGCTACCTAGGTCCTCCAGCTATCTACGATCTACTATCTATCTACTATCGAGCTCGTCCTTTCCTCTTTGGCTTCTATCAACTTATCAAGCAATTCTTCTACCGATAGAAAGAAGGATCACACGGTCATACCACACAGACCTTTTCCGGTCTACCTACTACGAGACTACCTAGGTACCCATACCATAGAAGCATAGCTCAAGCCGGTCTTTCTTAACAAGGGCATAGCATACTTTCGGGCCACTTCCTTGCTTCCACATCATAACCTTCTATTTCTCGTGCTCGGCATATCGCCGTCTTACAAGTTGCATTTCCCATTCTTTTTTACTCTCCCCACTCAGCCCTTCGTACATCTCAATTCATTTCTTTGATCACTTTACTTTTTCTTCCCGCAACTTTGTGCTTGGTTCCGTTCTCTTCCTTCTATTCGCTGTTCCACCAATCTATCCCCACACAGAGCAACGACATCTCAACACATCTGCATCTGCATCTGCATCTCGTCTCGTCTCGTCTCGTCTCATCTTCAACTTCGACTTCAACTCCAACTTAACCACACCATCTTTCAATATTAATCAAGTGCTTCCGTCGCCATTTTCGATTCTACCCCTTCACCCGCCGTATACGGGACCGCTATCTTTTTCGCAATCAATTTGATTTTACTGGTAGCGATCCAGACCACCTTCCCTTGCGTCCTCGCTTTTCCAAACTTGGAATCCACCGTAATCTCGCTCCACAATCCGATCCGTCGTCGATCCTGGACAGCACACACTGAGCACCCACTCCCGGTATGCATGCCTTTAGATAGTCCACGTTATCCCATGGTGCCTTTTTTTTCCCTCCTAGAATGACATATTTTTCATAGGGCTAACTAACATCAAATGCTCCAGCTTTTAACACATATCGATACCTATTCAGGAATACCACATCATCATCAGATCACGCGTTGACTGAAAGAGATCATATCGACTTATCAGCGCGTCGTCGACTATTCACAATGTCTTCGTCGCGTTACACGCAGCAGCCGCTGCAAATATACCAAGATCCCGTCACATCCTATGACAGCGCGCCCATGCCGTCGACGAAAAATTCTTCAAATCAAAAAAAGTCGTCGCCCTTGAGAACGATCAAGAACGGTTCGAAGCGGAACGTCATCTTTAACCCACCTCGGAATGGACCTAGCAAACACTCACCGCTCAAATCGCATAGCCCAATGTCGAGTTCGCCCTCAAGAGCGCCGTTCGGCAATAAATTAAACATGGTGCCGATGCCACCACCTGCGGGATCACGACACAATACCGACTCGATTGCGAAAAAACAAACTTTTCAAACCAAGCACAAGAGCGCTCCGCAAAAAGCACTATTTACCACATTCATGAACACTCAACCTCAAGGAAAAGAAAATTGTCCACATCCCATGTATTCACCAAAGTCACAACCTCATTTTCGCGACAATTTCTCGAGTAGCAACTTCTCCTTGGAAGGACTGTATGGTCAAAAACCATCACTAAAGCGTTCGTTGATGGAAGCTGCACCTATTCAGGAAGCGAAGGTTCAGGGCAAATCAAAAGCAGAGGAAGGAAATGACGCATCAGGACCTCGAGAACTTCCAGAACCAGATTCTTTCCCGGCTATCCACGATGACGGCTTCAAACCTTCGCATAGTTATGCTCAGTTGATTGGCATGTCGATTTTGAGAGCTCCGAAACGACGCCTGACTCTAGCGCAAATTTACAAGTGGATATCCGATAACTACTCCTTTTATAATGCAGCGGACGCTGGCTGGCAAAATAGCATTCGTCACAATCTTAGTCTCAATAAGGCTTTCGTAAAACAAGAGCGGCCAAAGGATGATCCAGGAAAGGGCAATTATTGGGCGATTCAAGTCGGAATGGAATATCAATTTATCAAGGAGAAGACTACACGAAAACCTGCAGGTCCAAACGAGAATCTCCCGGTATTGAATACAGCACTCACACCTGTCGATGCACCAGAGCTTACGCCACCCACGCCAATGTTTAAGGATTTACCGTCGTCTAGTCAGGATGTATCATTACCAAAGTCGACGTATAAACTACCGGAAAAAGTAATTCCTTCTATCCCAGAGTTATCTTCAGACGCTACCATTCCTGCATCGGAATTTAATCAAGATGCGGAAGAGGACAACGACGACGACGACGACGATGCCCCTCCATCCTCTCCACACATTCAATCATCTCCGCCAACACGAATGATGCATTCTTCTCCTCCTGTAGCTCGCCATGCACCTAGACGGAATCATACGCCACCTCCTGTTCCACGCTTTCCATCTTCATCACAGACTAGATCACATAAACGAAAGTTTGCGTCCATGGATGATAGTGGGTACTTTTCATCACTTGAATCTTCAGCAATGAGACCAAATGGCGTCAGTCGATTGCTAACATCTGAAGCTGATCGGCCGAGGATTAAGCGCGGCCGAGCTGAGGAGGAAATAGCTCGTCTTCGTGGTTCTTCGTACGATAGCCCTAGCAAAGGCAGGTCATTAAGTGGATTCGTTCCACCATCCTCCTCTCCGCTGCGCCGAGCTCACCCACATGACAACTATCAAATGTTGCCTCCTCTGACTCCTGCTGTCAAGTTGAAGGCTCCTATGAAGCCACCGCCATCGATATCTCCAAACACAAATCTCCGTATGCATCGTGACAAAGTTAGGGAACTCGTTGGCTCTCCAATCCGTGGTTTAACTGTTCTCGAGGATAGTGCATGGAGTCCGGCTTTCAATCTTGACCATAACTCCTACATGTTTGCCGATTACGTCCCGGACTTTGATATCTTCCAAGATTCCACAGCATCCTTCGCTGGATCAAGTAATGGATCACCGGGAAAGCGTTCAGTTAGGAGACCTCGCATGGATCGATCGAGATCTGCAAACATTTTGTCCGATGTGACTAATTCTAACTTGAACAAGAGTGTCACCTCCACACCGGTGCTCAAACTTACACCTGCGTTAAGTGGACCTTCAACGTTTCTTTCCCCAACCAAAGGAGGCTTAAACTTCATGGATTCTCCATGCAAGCCAAACAATAAGTCGCCTCTAAAGTTTGATTCACCAACCTTGAATCTCTGTAATTTTGATCTTCCTCACGACGATTTCTTCAACTCTGAGTTCCTTACTGAAGATCTATCGGATTATGCTGGATTTGATATCACACAACGCTTTCCAAAGATTGGTTCAGGAACTCAACAGCAACAATCTAGGAATACATCCAAGAACCAACCACCCCGACCATCGATGGGTCGAAGTTCTACCACACGCTTTTAGGCTGGATGCGTAAACAATAGTGTATTGGATACACACATAATGACTTAATGAACTTTACGACATTATGAAATTTGGGCTGTCAACTTCTGTTCTTCTTTGTTGAAGGAGGTGGAAGAGGTTGAGATTTTGCTCAGGGGGTTCAATAGGATATTGATAGAGTCTGGAAAAGCCTCGCGACCTCTTGTTGATGATAATGATGTTTGGGTACATGTTTATTTTGATTTAGGGTCTCTATTTCACATTTTTTTTGTTTTTGTTTTACTTTGCGTTTGTCTGCGTTTTTGCATTGCTATTTAAGGAATCGGGCAATAAGTGTGGTTGGACTCTTTCTGCGTCTGCGTTTGGAGTAGCTACTTAGCAATTAAGGGTGGGCGGTATTTTCCAGTCTTGATTTGTTTTATCTGTCATTTCATCTGGACTTATACCTGGATCTGGATTTCTCATATTGCATGGCGCTGTAGGGAGGGTATTTCACTCTGATTTCTACGATAGGGTTTGCATACGGATATGGATATGGATGGACGGATATTTGGGAAGGCAGGCAGGGCAAAGGGATGGATGGATGAATATGGATGAGGCCATAGATGGAGGAGTTACGTGAATTCTTGGGGTGGTGAGAGATCAGTGATGATTAGGTCTACTCGTTGTTAGACGAGAATCATTCACTACAGTGAGTGATCTGAAGGATTCGCGACGGCAATTCTTAGTACATATGAATATGTTTAAGTCCATTTATGAATATCTCTATTTGTGTCCGTGATTGCTTCTAGTGAATGAGTAACTGAGTCGATAAGTAAAGGGGAGTAAATTGTATCAGTATCGGTCCATTTTAGGGGAATGAAGGTTCCCGAGCCCCCTTTTTCCATTTTTGTTTCCTTTCTAAGACTCCAAAAGTTTTCAGCTCTACCTTGGTAGAGTATTCACTACGCAGTTTCGTAAACAATAAAACTCTTTTTGCATTATATAGATATCTATTTTCAAGGTTTTATTTGAATAATTCTTAAAGGCCTCGATAGTACTAGATACTGTTAATGACTAACTAATTGTAGTTGTAATAGACTCTTAAGTAGAAGTGATATTATCTAGATAATAATACTTTATGTAGAAGTATCTTTGTAAGTTTTGTAAGAATGTTTTATAGGAATGGGTATTAGATTATAACGGCGAAGATCAAATTGTACGAAGTAGCTGGGGTTTCATTCACATACCCAAATCGGTTAGTATCATATTGGAACATACAGTATTAGAAATACCTGCTTACCCATCAAGGCCCCAGGAAAATAACCAATAGATATATCACCGTCCCCGCCTTCTTCTTAGTTGCTGGGATTTCTGTTGTGGAATTACTTTGGTCATCACAGCTGACTACCAAAACACTACACCACAAATCCCTCGATGTCTCCAACTACACCAAATCGTCTTCCTGATAAATCGGGAGTGCCCCGCGGTTTTATTCTCTCAACTGGCAAAGTTCGAAGGCTCAAGGTGCTAAACCATTAATTCGTCGACCCATAACGGCATGTGAAGCATGTCGTGCAGCAAAGGTCAAATGTAATGCAAGAAGTGACTGTCAACGATGCAGAAATAGGGGGGATTAAATGCGTATACGCAAGCGCCAACGGTTCCTCGGAGTCCAGGTTACAATCTAGGTTACAGCGTCGGAGCGGAAGCCCAGAAAGCTTAGAACTAGAACAGCCCTTGGGCAGTAATGATATTTCGCAAGAGAGATCTATAGAAAGCTCTATGGATCTTGAAAGTGATACTACCGATATGTCGATACCGAATAATGCAAGTCTGAACCTTGAGGATCTGGCCCCGTGGTCACAAGAGATGGGGGAGCAATTCCCTTGGCTCACCACAGATTCAAGTTTCGATGTAAGTTGCCCCCCCAGACTGAGTGAAATTGCTATGTTGAAAAGTTGCTAATGAATATTTTCCCATCAGAACACGGCTCTCCACTCAACAAATCTAGATGCAGCAGACTGGAACCTCACTCAATTGTCACCAACGTATCCGTCTTATCAATACACAACTCCAACTACCTCGGAGTCATACAACGGTGCTCTCGAAATGTCAAGTGGAAAATCAACCACCAAGAGTTCCTCAAATCACGCGCCCTCACACAAAGAAAAGGCGCCTATTACTTGTCAGTGTCGGTCACGACTAACGCTTTTTATCCCCAAAATTACCAGCGTGATGGAAGAATCACCAACCCCAAGACTAGACAATGTTTTCAAAGCGACGAGAGAAGTGATTCAAAGTTGCCAAAACATGATTGATTGCACAAGTTGTCAACTCAGTTGTTCGGATCTCATGTGTTTACTAGTGGTCTTTCAGCATACAGACGCATGCTTTACACATATTTCAAAAGTTGATCTGACTGATGCTACCACGGTCAGTATCGGCGGTTACGAAGTTTCTATCACCAACGATATTAGACCAAGACAAATGCTTGACATGGATCTGGGGAGACAGGCAAATATGTTGCTTGACTCAATTACCGCTGTTGAGGAGACCCTGGCTGCTTCACCATTTGCTGCAAATCGTTTAAACGAGGTGAATAGCGAGTTTTTAAAAAATGTTAAGGATGCTTTCAGGGCAAATTTACAAGCAGTTACAGATTCGGTCAATAAGGTGACCTAAAACCTAGATAAGGGTCGCAAGATGATGGAATTTGTCAATAGTTTGAACATCCTACTAGAAAATATGTCCGTAACCCTCCCGATCATTTCGCTTTTTTTTGCGTCAAAAGGTCCGCAGATTGAATGCCATTCATGGATGTGCAGTTATATTATTAAATTGGTACATAAGAAAAGAAACTGTTTTAAAGGAAGATAGAACAGAAGAGAGAGATTGCAACCTGGCCCCGGTTCAAAAATAATGTTACCATCCAAGGTGGACAGCAGACCAGTTATACAACTCGAAATAGTTTAAATAAGAGAATGCACCCTTAAAAAGCACTATCTGAAGGTAAAGTCTCCCCAATTTAACCCGCCACAACAGCAGCATCAACGAACAACTTCTCTCTTCTCATGAACAGGCTCAAAACCGCGATCAATGAGCCAGCAGCTATGACTAGAATGTATGTTTTACCAATAGCCTTGACAATAGCCTCTAAGACTGCAGTTTTCTGATCTGGCCTTAGAGTCTTTATGAAATCTGTTCCTGATCCCTGCACTGCAGCCTGGATTTCCGCCCGTGGGACATTTGGAAGGATATCTAAAATACGGCTCTGGCTCGTATTGAGGAAAGCGGAATTCGCGATTGCAAGTGTAATGGTTATCCCTGCGAATTGCGCGAGAGTCATCAAGCCAACAGCTGCACCAATGAGCGCAGGTTCAACAACTGCCTGAGCGACAGAAAATGAAGCTTGAAGCCACATTCCAACCCCAGCTCCGATGATGACCGTATATCCGTAAATGCGACTTGAAGAGGTGTCGAGGTCAACGGTGTACATGCAGGCAGATCCAGCTGTGGCCAAAAGGCCACCAAAAAGGTACCATGGCATGTAGTAGCCCCATTTGGCCATGAGAGCACCATTGGCAAATACCATGACAACCATAACAATAATGAAAGGCAATAAACGGATACCAGCATCCAGAGGTCCATCGTCGCGGGTATACTGAAAGAAGATCGGGACGAAGTAAATCGGAACGAATACTGAGGACCCTGAAGCAGCGGTGACGGCAAACAAGATCATGATGGTACGAGAACTGACAAATTCAACAGGTATTATTCGACGTGCCGAGGTGGTGAACAAAACTAGACTTTGTTGAATGCTGAGAAGAATGAAGCATACTCCAGATCCCACAAAGAGACCGATCACTTGCCCTGAGTTCCATGGATAGATATTTCCGCCCCAATTGATTGCCATTACAAACATAGTGAAAGCTCCAGCTTGAAGAATTATTCCGACGTAATCCATTTCGACTGCACGCTCCTTGAATGGAACTCCTGGACGGGCATCTTTACTAATCAAAAGGTTAGCATCCATCATCATTGAAGGAAAGTTGTTTCAAGAGAATTTTCGAGGAAGATTATGCCATCGACAATTACGAAGGGGGACGATTTGCAGCTCTCCTGTCTGTCTTGAGGAAAATTGCTGACCTGGGAATCATGAAGATATACACCGGCGCAAAGACTCCACCAATGAGAAGATTGATATAAAATGCCCATCTCCACCCAACCGAAGATTGGCTGAAAGCACCTCCAATAACAGGGCCGAGCACAATACCAATTCCCCAAGTGAGTCCAGTTGCTGAGATATATAAAGGACGTTCTGCAATAGTCGTTGTGAAGGCAATCAGAGTCATACATCCGGCATACAATCCTGCGCCCCCGATACCACACAAAGCACGACCCACAATCACAGCATTCATCGATGGAGCAGCAGCACAAACCGCTGATCCCAACTCAAAAACCAAGACGCTGAATACGTAGAACCATTTCGCGTTAAATTGCGTGTAAATTTCCCCCCAAACTAAGTTCGTCGCGGTGGCGCCTAGGAGGAAGGAGACGCTTAACCAGGGGAGTTTCTGCACTTCCCCAAAGCGGGTGACGATAACGGGTTGCAGATCTGCAACGATGGTGTTGTCAAGAGCGTAGAGAAAGATGGAGGATGATATCGCACTTATTACCAAGACCCATCTCAACCCCGTGATTTCTCGAGATGCTAGTGCTTCTTGCTCATGTGTATCATGGAGCGTTTCGCTATCTGGGAGAGTGTTACCAGGAATTGGCTTGTCCTCAGTGAGGAAGCCACGGTTGTTTGGCTCTGCCATTTGTGACCAGGTCTACCGAGGATAATATCAGCCAGAGCAATCTAGTCTTCTCCCCACGAGAATCTGACCTGTTCTGTAGAATTTGATGCTCTTCAACACAGCAGGAGAGAACTGAGATGTAGGATACAATTTAGAGGAAGATACAGACAGCTTGGAGTCGACGAGAACTTAAGTTAAGAAAAATACAAATAAATGTAAATCACAGAAAAACGCTAGTAAACAAGAAAAACACAACATCATCGGTAATACATTGATTTGTAAGACGCAATGCAATTTCTGAAAATCCATCTCCAGAAGTAGAAATCTGCGAAAGATTCATTGAGGGTAGTAGACACTCCCAGCCCATCAGGGCGTTGAGAGACGGAATATTCATTTCCTCTTTGGGTAATGCTGATATATACGCACGGTGGAAGCAGGTATGATCATGATTACCCCGTAAAGAAAAGCTTTCCCCGGGAAATTTTATTTAGACGTTCGAAAGTGCTAATTGTGACTCTCTCTGATTTGGGAAATCCTGACGTGCGGTGGCTTCGGTATGGAGGGGAGACTGCCGATGGGCACAACCTGCTGTCACATATCTGCAACGTGCACGCCGAGAAAGACACTTCTCTACACGTGCGATGGATGGGGAACATATCCATACTAACCATATCCAATCTGTTGCATTTAAGAAGTGAGGAGGTAGGGCATTCTCGACCGCAAAGCGCGGATGTTTTGTGAGAATGAGGATTGCAATCGGATGGTGCGGCATGGAAGTATACAGGAAGATTTTTCGACATGTATTTGAGAGATCTCCGTTTGAGGATTTGGGAAAGGGAATTTTGATATGCATTTTTCTAGAATGCTGAAGTATATCATACATTCCGAAGAATGGAATATGAAAACCATCTCAGAGAACGTCGGGCGATTGCTACTCACTACCCACTACTCACTATTCCAAAAAAGAAAATCAAAATGTTCAAAGTGAGCATGAGAGACACAGATAGACATAGCCGAACATTCCACATTCAGTCCATCAACAAATCAGCAGAATACCATTCTCTATTCAGCGAGACAGAATCACCATTCTCACAAGCCTTAATGAAAATGAAAGATTCTTCACTCGAAACCTCGCAATCCATCCATCCATTAGCGAATATAACAACGCGATCAAGATTCTTTCCAGCACGGATCGAATCACCTTACCCTCTCCAATCCATCCATCCCTTTCCACATCCTGAAAACGAAGCGAGGCGTACGAGAAGCCATCACCCAGCTCCAATCCTACAATAACGCAAGAATCGCGAGTGCGATGAAGCAAAGAGCGGAATGTACGAGAGAATGAACTGTCAATCACTTGATTCCTCCGAGTCAACGATATTAATCCATAAACTAGATCGCGAGACTGAAGAACATGATAGCAAGGTCATCCAAGATAGGCTCTTCAATGAATTTCCCCCTACTCGGGATTCTTCTTCTGCTGGTGCGAATTGTTTTTATAGTGATAATTCCATGTAGCATGATTTCATGTATTGATACATTGATACATTGATATCTCAAATGTCAAAAATATAACTGATATAGTTTCAAATAGTATTTTTGATATTCGAGTCTTATTTTTTATATATTTTTTTTTACTATATTGATATTTCAGTTTCAGTTTAATTTAATTTAAAATTTTGAAATTTTAGTTTTACTTTAAAAAATCTATAAAAAAATGAAAAAGTTGAAAAAGTTGAAAAAGTTGGAGAACTTCACTCGAAAAGCGAAAATTTATTTTCAATTTTCAGGACTAAAATATCATTATTTATTAGAACTAGAATATTAATTAATCATTCGGAAATAAAATAATCTAAACTAGCATATGCTCACCCCCACTACCACTTTTGACATTTGGGGTATCATTATATGGAATAGTGCTATATGGGGTTATGATCATAGATTATATGGTTGTGTGATAGATTGGTTTGGTTACATGGTAAGATTTTGTGGTAGTTTGTTAGGATACGAGAGTGATTGTTTGATATAAATTCAGACAATGATATAAATCCAGAAAACCATATCGTCTCAAAAGAAGACGAAGACAAAATCGGCTTCCCTATCTAGATAAATCTGTACTCCAACTCCCACTCCCACTCCCACTCCTACTCCCAAGGGCCTAAAATAATGCGAGTGCTAGCTCGCACAATATATATATGGATCTAACTCAGACCATTGAAAGCTTCTGAATATCTCAAACGTTCGAATTATCAAACACAAGGGGTAAGTGAGTAAGAGCGACTATATGATTTTCTCGTTATCTTCGATATACAAATGATTATGCTCATCGTGTGATTGTCTATCTACTTTAATAATCTAATGTATTTACCCCTGCCAAGACTCGGTTGATAGAGTCACTTTATCGTACTCGAGTATTAGCAGAAGAGTTTGATAGAATGGATAAAATCAGGGTATGTAATAGTCCGACCTGCAATCTAATCATGTAGGATTTAGAAAGTCTGGAAGAAATTAGAAGTTTGAAGATAGTTCAATGTTTCATGCAGATTCAACATTTCAACCGACTTGAATATTCTATTTGATTGGGGGATCTGACAATCCTCATTATTGAATTGTAGTTGGGACTATTGGGTAACCTGGAAATGATTCAACGATACTAGCCGTAGAGACCCCTTATAACTTCGTTACTTTTGACAACCCCTATGACGCAGAGAATGTTCTCAATTAGTCAAAGAAGAAGAAATGGGGCATCATCATCTTCAATGCCGCGATGACGTTTGTAGCGTGAGTACATTTGCAGATCCACACTTGAGTTTTAAAAGCTGCTATGCATTAGGTCATTTTCTAGCCTGTAATTTTGACACCTTCAGTACCTGTAATCCTCTCAGATTATCACTCCCTCGAGGGCGAGATCACTGCTCTTAGTCTCAGTTGGGGAACTTGGCGAAGATCTAGCTCTTCTGTTGATCACCCCTCTTTTCGAAACATATTGCTTGGCTTCGGTCATCTGAATCATTTTTTAAAAAAAATTGTAGCTGCAGATTCTATTTTCATTTTCGGAGAACAGATTATGCAAGTTTGATGTAACAGACTGTTTGAGACTGTACCGATATGTATTGCTTTGGATGTTTGGTTAGACAAACCACATTAGATGGAGGGATTATGACTGGTCTAATTGGGAAGGCGAGGTGAAGTGATTGGGAGCCATTCTTCTAGAGGGTCTTATATTTGTATACTATGCCAAACTATATGATTATATAGCAATATATGAAGCGTTAGAAGAAGGGAGGACCACAAGAGATTTCCCCTCTGCAACTACACTCTCACACACATGGGTTCTAAACCAATTCATGAATTGCACGTAGGAAATTTAGACCAGATCTGATTATATGACCATTTTTCACATTGGTATCAGACAATGAACTTTGTGACGCTGACGCCGAGGGAAAGCGGTCTTGGGGGCGAATAGGGGGAGAATCAAAGAGCGAAACATTGACAGAAAGAGAAAGAATCAAGAAGAGAGCAACCCAGATAATCCAATTAAACGAAGCAGGCTCTAGAGCTTAATGTGCAGCAGCACAACCCAGGAGTAGACAAGTAACCAGTCATCAGTCATCAAAAATTACCCATCAACTAAATAAATCCAGAAGGTGAAAACTATTGATCATATCACCGCAGTCCAGACTACTGGATTTCTTACAGCTATGCATATGGTAGTCATCAATGAATATCTTTTCGCCCATCTCAATTGAGGTGCCCCAGCTACTCCGATCGCAACTCCAACACTCCTATCACCTGATAGAAGCATTAAGCACTTCAGGTATTTCGAATGGATATCTTGCTGCTCTCGTCATATTTTATCATGTGAATTGCGATCCTCAGTGACATCATGTGATCCATATTGCGTTGGTAAGGCGTGGGGTGGGTGTCTCTTCCAATGTTTGAAGGCTGCTTCTGTCCGTTTTGTACAACCCTAGAACAGGAATCGAAGAAAGGATTTGTGGAGGTTGTGGTCAGATCTTGTGCTTTAGCTTAATTCTGTGTTGAGTTCGATGGTAGGTCTTGGCGAGTATCCTTGTAATCTCTAGATATTTGACTTTTTATATTGGATGCTTTATTAAGAGGAGATATATTTCCATATTCAATCTCGTATAGAAGTTGCTTTGGCTTCCCCTTCTAAACTTTGTGCTGCTTTTTGCGCAGATCTCGTAGAGTAAGTGAATTACTTCCTCTGGCCAACTATATCTAGTTCTCTTGGTGACTCTAGGCAGAACTGTGTAGTAGATCTGCGGTATTACAGCTGCCTTGTTAGCTAAATTCTTGTTTTGTACCTTATATGGAACGTTCTAGGCTTGGAAGTGTTTTTGTTTATTTTGAAAAAGTCTCCCTACCGATCTCTCCAAATCAACTTCTCATGAAAGCTGGATATCCACCACTTACTCCAAAACACCGGGCAAAAAGTTTTTCTTTTCGTCACAGACTGCATCCCAAACCTCTTGTCTACTTTCTTCATTTCTCCCCCGCTCATCTACTCATTTTGCTTTTGCAAAGGTATGTTAAATTGTGGATACGCACGAGTTGAATGTTGTGGTATTTAATGTAGTACTCATGGACATACCCAATCCACTTGGACTAAGTTTGGGCAACCACTGTCTCAACCATATGCAAAAGCTTGATAGACCGATGAATCGATGTATTAATTTCTCGAGACTTGGCATGACTAATTCAACACCCTACCTATTTCATTTCTTTATCGCTCGAAAATATCATTAGACAACAGATTACACCGCACATGTAGTTGAAATTGACGTATCACGAAAGGTCACCCAACCTCGTGGATGCGGGACGTTTATTGTCTGTGTGTATACGGGTAGCATGCATATCCGCATTCAGAATGAGCTTGGACTCTGGCTTGGCTTTGCTTTCAGTCTACCTGCAGTGTATGTAAAAAGCAGGTAGCTCCTGGTATGACTTCATATAGATAGTGATGTCTGAAAATGCTAGATGAAAGGGTGCAATGATTCGCATGCACCGCTACATTTCGATAAAAGCAAGATGAACAAGCGGTCATGCCAAGTCATGCAGTATGTACTTTTCCTTATATTCTACATGCAGACATGTTGAGAAATGATGCGAGGCTCACCTCAGGTAAGACACTATACCATGGCACTCGCACATTCATCTCACTATAGCAACTATGCAATAGCGTATGATGCTAATGCAGATAAAAACCAATGTCATACCGCCGCTGGAAAAAGATTTAAGGCCCGGTACCGGATGATCTACATTGGCAGTTGGTGGGTACATGCGCATATGTTTCACATATGAATAAGCATTATGCTGCAGCCGTGTAGATGAGTGGCTGTTGCACAACCTTATTGTCAATTGCCAATGAGGAGTTTCTCGAAAGTGGCTGAAAATAAGGTGACTCGTATCGAGAAGTAATTTTGAGAGGAAGACCAAGAGGGGTTTATTAATGGTAACTTTTTGTTATGAGTTCATGAAAGGATAATTTTGCAATCCTTAAGCTGCGCTTCATTAATGCGTTCGATGTTCCAAAGAGAATACATGAATTAATTGAATTGACTTCAGTGTTTCAGGCGATTTCAATGTTCCACGTGAATCCAAAAACTCGGGTGACTTCAATATCTGTCATGAATTTGACAATCAAAAATCTCTCATTGTCGGGCACAGTCTGAGTCCTTGATAGGCAAGAACAAATCGTGTTAAAAGTACACAGCACAGCAATTGCGATCATGCGCCAGTGACAGTCAGGCTGATGATGTTGAATTTCAATGCCTAAAGCGCCTCGACTTAAGGTCACTGCTGTAAATACCGTCCCTGTGTAGCAGTAACGACTTGGATGTGGGGGTATAAAATGTGGCAAATATCTCGCGGTGAGGAATTGATATGTATGAGTGATATATAGTCGCAATTTGTAATGTACAATTAAGCGCTGGCTGCCGAATGTTTGTGAACACATGCAAATTGATAAACTTCCCGTCAATTGATACTTGTACTAGGTGTGGTTGTTGAAAGGATTGGCGCTCACCGGGGAGCCGGGTGTATTTGGAATTGGAGCCATGAAGCTGTAAAATGGAAGGATGCCATGGTACATTCGCACGTGTGTCCGAATGAGCTTGTGTTAGGTCGAAGATAACGATTGATAAACATAGAAATGAGGCATTTCTTGCGGTGAGAAGAGAAATGTGATAATTTGAAGGAATTTGCTGCCCGTCGATCCTGAAAGCGCTTACTCTGATATCAACATCATCTGAGATACACACATTACAATCAGTATTGAGAATAATTGAATTTACCATGAATCTTATTGGTCAATTCTCAACCAAGCAATATATATGTACTGCAACTTCAAGAAATCATGATGGTGTGACGATGGATGCCAAGTTACGGAGAAATGTGAGGAATTGATCTATGAGGGATTTAAATATATGTGAAATGTAAATCAAAAAGCTTGTTTCGAGGTGTTGTGTAATGGTCACACAACATCAAAATAACCAACAGGACGGAATAGTATACAGTTTCAGGTGATGGGAATGGTGAAAACGAACTTGCAAGAATGAGGAAAGGCATGGCCAACGGTGTGATGAGATTCATGACTGTGATTGGTCAAACGGAGAGTGTAGTAAAGAGGATTTGGAATGTGGAGAGGTAAGCAGCAAACATATCATATTCTGAAATCGAGGATATGAGTGCACTCGCTGGAGGTAATCCTAAGAGATACTAGGCAGACATTGAAGATTCAAGAAACGATAGACAAGGTACAAGGTAGGTAGGAGGTATTTGTGATAATGCTGGATGAGCTGGCATATTCTGGGGTACTGTATTGTGCGAACTATTTCAAGATACTTGGCTTGCTCTCTCCCGTGTGTGTGAGTGACCAAAAAGTGGCTGAAATGGAGAACTTTCTTTCATAGATGCAGTAAGTGTAGACACACTAGGTGAAGTCGAGCCACTTCCACGTACATACATGTAAGATATTCTACGTTGGGCAGAAGAATCTCTGGGGTGCAAGATAAGAGAACCGGAGTATGTATTTGAATAAGGAAAGAATGGCGAACTATTTGTAAACACATTGCAAAGTATGGAGTGGTGATTGAGGAGGTGACTAGCATGCATGATAATTCTGGAGTAAAGAATGGGGTATTGAACGCATGCAACGATACCAAGGTTGGGATGTGATGTTGATGTTGATGTTGATGTTGATGTTGAGATTGCTATTGCTATCGATATTTGTACTACAAATCAAGGTGATTTGACGGTTGTATTCCGGAGAAGCAAGCTTGACTAAGAAGTTGACAGTTTGACAGTTTGCCAGTTTGCCAGTGTGACAGTGTGACAGTCTGCACATTTGATAATTTGACTGTTGTTTTGTGGAGGAGGAGTGGGAGTGGGAGTGGGAGTGAGAGTGAGAGTGAGAGTGAAGAGTAAACTTTTTGATTACCCCGCTGTTTTGATTGATGCAGCAGGCAGTGGTAAGATTGGAGGGTGGAGGGCTGGTGATAAATTTGACCAATTTCTTGATATAAACACACCGCACACATACGAACCGACCTCCCACATGATTTTAACCTCACACCTCCAAGCGAATAAACCCAGTACTTTTTGTTGGTAAGATCTTATTACAATGTAGGTAGGTATGGTATGATCAAGAACCTCGGATCAAAATTTCGTCTTCATATAGGGCTGAATCGGAGAAAGAAGCCTTGGGGATGTTCTGCTCACCAAAGCTTATACCAATACTCGTACTGAGAAAGAGTATTCGTCTTCAGATTATTGGCTGGAATGACAGAGTAATGTTGGAATATATTTCACATGGATCCATTCAGAGATCTAGGCAAAGGCCAACCCAGCATTTTTTTTTTCTGTACACAATTTATGTTGGCGGTGATTGTTGTTGTACTCGTGGGGTCTACTAGATGGTTGTTGATTGTTTCATGAATCAAGCAAAGGACGGCAAGCCAGAAGAGGCCCCGCGCCAAGCAGCCATAGGGATTGAAAGAGGACCAAGGGAAGGTCGAGTGATGAAGTAATGATAGAGTAATGGTTAAGAATCATACGACAATTGTATGTACTGTTGGGACTGGTGTACCTACCTATACGAGCATAGTAAGGGGAAAAGGTAGACCGGCCGATACTCAGAGGGACTTGGAGGGACTTAGCGATCCAACAGCCTTTTATTCCTTACTCCGTACCGATCTCTACTGTCAGTCTGTTGGTCATTCCTTACTCCGTACCAATTTCTCGAGAGCATTCAGAATTCAAGACTTCATCATTTGCACAGCCATCCACGCCATCTCGAATTCATATCCATCGTTACATCATTTTCGTTGAAGGGAGTGCCCACGTACTTGCTTACTGCTTATTGATACATCCATCCCTCATTTAACCGATGTGGCGAGGGGCTCCGGTCACAATGTACTCCAGCTGTGGTAACCTTGGAATCATATAATATAATAAATCTTCTCTCTCTATTGGCTTATTAGAGTTTGAAGTGTGTTTACCAATCACCATCTCATCTCAGTAGATGCTGGGAACAGTCATTTCTCAAAACAGCAGTTGATAGAAAAGAATAGATTTGATGGCAAAGGGGAATTCATGACAGCGAATGTATTTCTTTTCTTTTTCTTCATTTTGGGGGGGAGCAGATCTTCCACATTCATCAGTCAGGCGTCCTTGTCCTGGGACTTTTCCGAGTCTCGGGATCTTTTAAGGTGGAGTTGGAATCTTTGAGTCAGCTAACCTTGGCAAGATGACTTGTATGAGACAAATCACCATTGGTTTAATACTCGTACATCAAGTCTAAATCGCTCAATTTCTTTTGAGGGTATCAACACATTTGCCTTTTCCCAAGAGGTTTCATGAACCATTGCGCTGTCGAAAGATGTGATAGGGGCAAGCATTATCTTACCGACTGCGATAACACTCCATCACGCCGATCTTGTTGCAACTCAATCTCCCAGATATGCTTGGTATGATAATGCTGTATTGCTTTGCGGCTTGTATGTAGCTGGTACTGAATTCAACACATTCTAGACGTGAATAGAAATCCATATCGAGAAAGACATGTATCAGCACGGCGAAGTCAACAGATTCTCCATGTCAATGAAATCTATATAGAGAAAGACATCAATGATACATGTATCAATGCAATGTACTCTGTTCTGTACTCTCTGCTCAACCAACAGCAAAGAAAGGTCGGTCAAACTCACCCGGTCAAAGGTTAGTAAGTCTTCATGGACCCTGGCTAAGGATATTTCCATAATTCCAGATACCGAGCAACGAGCGGTACATGCAATAATGGATGAATACGTAGGATGGACTATGGAGTACTCGAGTATGTGCATCCAACATAAAAGAGGACCTGGGAAATATTTCTTTTGGTGGATGTGAAGTGTGAAAGACCCGAACCTTGGATTGAAAAAGTTCCCTCCCCCTTTCCCTCATTTCCCCTAGTCTTCTCTTTTTCTTCCAACGTTCAACGTCAGCATTATGCAACTATCTTCATATGCATGATACAGCTCTGAATCCGGGAGGTTGATGACTAGCAGACTAGGATTAAATTACTCTATTCTCAGCACCGAATGCAATCTTTTCTTTTCTTATTGCGCGTAGGTAGGGAAGTATGATGTACGAAGGGTGTCCTTTAAGCATACCAAGGCGTAGACATGTATATACGTTGAATGTATGTATGTGTGTGTGTGTGTGTGTATATGTGTACGAAGTATGTATGAGTGTGAATTGTACACAAATCTAGCCATTGAGATTTCCACCAGGGGGTTAGCTTATAATATTAATCCCTCATAGAAATGACCGTTTGAATAGAAAGAAAATTTTGATTTTTTCTTCTTTTTCTTTGAAAGAATTTCTTTCGTTAGACCGAGGAGTCTTTTTGATGGAATTTTTTTGATATAGCTCGTACGTACCTAGGTATTTTTATTATTTTTATTTTATTTTTACAACAGTCTATTTTACAAGCGATACCTTACTATTACGAGAAATATAAAATGAACATCGTGCACTTGTGCTGACTCCTATGCCATGAATTGCCTAGTCGAGGAGTATAGATAGATAGATAGATACCTAGGTTAGCTAATATCATAGTACTGCAAGCGGACCGACCTTGTTCTTTGCAACTTGCAAGCTTGAGGAATGGTCAAAAACTGGCTAGGGGAGTTATAGTAGGGAGGTAGGGAGGTAGGGAGGTAGGCAGATAGGTCAGTGGACATGTGTGTAATATATGTAATGTATGTAAACAGATCGATCGATAGATAGATACATTGTAGATTGATAGATTGATAGATACCTAGATATAGATAGAAAGGTACAAGTGTATGTATATATATGTGTGTGTATATATGTATATAGGTCGATACCTAGGTATAATAATTAATCCCTCTCCCTCTCCCTCTCCCTCTCCCTCTCCCTCTCTGCAAATTTATAATAAAGGTTCGAAATAATAAAAGAGGCAAAAGAATTCCTCTCGTCTCTCTAATTTATTATATGAATTCTTCACGACCTACCTAATTATCCTTCTATCATTATTATTATTATTAATTGTTTCCGAGCAAGGCTGTGTGTGCTTTCTTGCTTTAACTTGTACTCAATCCGCAACCATCGAAATCGCAAGTATTATTATATCATACATAGGGTGGTAGTACCCAGTTACAACCACTTCAATTACAACTTTGGTTACAACTTTAATCACAACTACAATCACAACTACAACTTCTCCACCTCCTGCTACCGCATCTAACTTATCCTCCTCCTCCTCCTCCTCCTCCTTACCTCTTCGTACCAACCGACATTCAAAACACCACAGCCCTTTTCTCAAAAAGGAATCCGGATACTTATACGACCGGGTACCGATACAACATATACTAGTCTTGATATCTCCTAGACTCTAGTACTATATTACCAAGTTGAGAACATCCGCTATCAATCCGGGAAACTCACACAAGCTTTTTTGGTGTGTGGCAGAGAGATCAAAGGGAAAAGTCAAATAATTTCAATTTCCATCTCCATCTCCATCTCCATCTCCATTCCATTTCTTATAATTGGGAAATTCCGACTTGACTTCATCCGCCTCAGTATCACTCACTCACTTTCTTCCAACTTCATTTGGTATTCGCCTTCCAAAGAGAACTTATCAAAGAAGTTTCAACCATCCTTCCGATTTCTTCCCTAGACAACCAGGCAATCAACATAAGAAAGGCCAACTATATTCACTTCCATAATTGATACGCCGCTTCATTTCGATTTATAATTAATAAAAAAAACCGGAATTCCCACTGTTCAATCTTATTCCGCATACGTCCCACACCCACACAACCCACACGCCCACAGAATAAAAACACAAATTTCCAACAAAGCACGGGCATTGCCCGCGACCTCCGCCTTTGGCGGATATCTTTTTACTGATTGCAACCGATACGAAAGCGCATCTCAAATTCTTTAAGAAAGCAAAATCATCATGGCGTCGGTCGCAGTCCCAAGAGATTTTGCTGAGAAGGCACAACCCTCTCCTACGCCTTCTTTACCTTCGTCCTCGCATGGATCTCCTCAATCTCGTCCTACAACCTCCAATGTGAGCGCCATCACAAGCACCGAAAATCTAAGCATGAATGGAACTATGAATGGAACAATTACACCTCCTCCTCCTGCGGTTCTCAAGGCAGCACCTATGCCAACGACTGCCGAGAAACCTTCCATGACCAAACGTTTAACTCGAATGTTTTCTACAAAGGAATCGATACGGTCAGAACATAACTTTACATCTAGTGCTGCCTCTGGTTCCTCGACGCCAAAGGTTGTGGATGGCACAACATCTCCTAAATCATCCTCGAGACCTGGATCTCTGTCCCGAAAGACTTCATCACAAGAAAAGAAGAGTCCATCCGACAAATCGAGTGTTACACCGAGTACAAAGGACAAGAATGGTTCAACAAAAGACAAAAAGGCACCGGCAAACCATCAGCGATTTCTTACTATGCCTGATGTGCAAGGGGGCCACGAGCATCATCTGAAGAGTGCCAAGAGACAAGAAAAACTGGGGGAAATGCTGCGAGGCTTAATTAGTGGGAAGGCGAAACAATCCGAAACCCACGAAGGCGAACAACAACTTTCACTCATGTCAAACTGGGTGGATCAACTGAAGCGTGAGAAGGAATCACTAGCTACAGAAAAGAAGGGTGGGCCCAATGCGACGGCAACATTGGTAGATAAATACGGGAAATGTAATGAGGTTATTGGTCGGGGTGCTTTCGGAATTGTCAGGATATCCCACAAGAGGTCCGAACAGGGAACCGAGCAACTTTACGCCGTGAAGGAATTCCGAAGAAGACCCGAAGAGAACGAGAGGAAATACAGCAAGAGACTTACCTCCGAATTCTGTATATCTTCCTCATTACGACACCCTAACGTCATCCATACCCTTGACCTCCTTCAAGATTCGAAGGGGGACTATTGTGAGGTCATGGAATTCTGTGCAGGTGGTGATCTTTACACCTTGGTACTCGCCGCCGGAAAGCTTGAAGTTGTGGAAGCGGACTGTTACTTCAAACAGATGATGCGTGGCGTTGAATACATGCACGAGATGGGAGTTGCGCATCGAGATCTAAAACCAGAAAATCTTCTTTTGACCACACACGGTTCTTTGAAGATAACAGATTTTGGGAACGGCGAATGCTTTCGAATGGCTTGGGAGAAGGACGCACACATGGTGACTGGATTGTGTGGTTCCGCTCCTTACATCGCTCCAGAAGAGTACATTGACAAAGAATTCGACGCAAGAGCCGTTGACGTTTGGGCTACAGGTGTCATTTACATGGCAATGCGCACAGGACGTCACCTTTGGCGAGTCGCGAAGAGAGATGAAGATGAGTTCTATGAGAAGTATTTAGAAGGTCGAAGAGATGAGGAGGGATATGCTCCTATCGAGTCATTACATAGAGTATGTCTCCCTCCTACAATTCTTATGTCTGTATAAGCTAACATGAATAAAGGCACGTTGTCGTAATGTCATTTACTCGATACTGGATCCAAATCCTCACCGTCGTATCACTGCTTCACAAGTTCTCAAGTCCGAATGGGGTCGTGAGATAAAACTCTGTCAAGCAGGTGAGGAAGGACTCTGACATCATGTGCTGGATAGTGGGATTACATGCAGAAAAAGCATGTTCAAGAGCATGGTCGAACAGGCAAATCTTCAACGAGACCTCAAGCCATGTAGAATCGAACATAAATTCCGCTCGACCAGCAGCTTCAATTGTCAAGAATGTGGTTTCATTTGTTATTACGACCCTACTGGTATGGGAGCATATAAAGAATTGAAAGACGACACTGGTGTCTCTTCAACATGAGCATTGCGCGACGAGGGGTGGCATATTTCACATGAGCATTACATTACAGCAACAGTATGGCGTTTGGGGAGTCCTTTTTAATAAGCAGCACAGCAAATTTCCTTCTTTTTCACGACCCTGGTTGCTTTGCTTTTTTGAAGCCTTGATGCACACTTTTTACTCATTTTGAGCCATGGGTCTTTTTTTTTCTCTCGACTTCTTATGAATGGCGAATTGGGGGAGCAAACAACACAGAAAGGGATCTTCCTTTTATGAGTACCCATGATACAATCAAGACTATACATCATCTTACAGTCGTTATTTATCTTCTTCTTCTTCTTCTTTGACCCCTTTTTGGACAATTACAACCTTTTATTCTTAGAGAGAAAGAGAGAGCTATGGGCTGGGAGTACCTGCTTTTGGTTTGGCCTGGCTCTGGTTCATGAAAAGTCTTACTTTTAATGGATTGGAGATGGAGGTATGCATGAGTAAAAATAGCTTGCGATTCTTGACTGGCTTTTTGATACTTGTATGGTTGTGCGTGGCTTTGTTTGTTTTTTTGGTAGAGGGTGGGATGAATGGCTGGTTGAAAAGGAAGGTGGTACTTGTGTTTTGAAGGTTCGGAATGATGGAAGGGATTATGATTTGAGGGATACGTAGATGGGAAAGGGAAGGTGATAGGGGGAGATTGTAGATAAATGATGAGAATGCGGATCTGAAGATGGGCGAGGAAGGACTGGAGGGATGAATGGGATAGGTGGAACGGATTTTGTTTGTGTAGAAATTGGATTGAATCGAATGGAGAGGAAGATGGAGAGGAAGATGGAGAATGTGAATAGAGAGAATAAGAAAGAAGTAAAGAAAGATTAGATGATTTTATGCGTATCTTTTATTTATGTTTGTGCTCGTGATGTAATATGTAATGGATATACCCAAATCGAACCATGCAAGATGCCTAATAATAGGGAGCCCCCTATTAATATCGCGTATTTTCCCCTTGAACCCCTTTCTCCCCTCCATATATCCTTCTGTCTTTCCTTTGCTTCTCATTTCAATTCATTTCAATTCCCTCCCTTTCTCCAAGCGAGAGTGTATACTGAGGTGCTTGGATATAGTATAGTCAATCAATCAATCAACCAATCAATCATCGGTGAAGATTAAATAACATTTCCATTTCCATTCACTATTCCATTCACTATTCTATATGCACATCCAAGAAATACAAGCATTGTTTGTTTTTTTCATCACAAGTGACTGATTTTCTCATCTATAGTCTTTATATAGGTACTTGTAGTTCGTGTAGTTCTTGTGATGCTTATTATAATATTAATCTCACTCACCTCACTCACCTACCTCACCTACCTCACTTATGCACTCATTTCATTTATTTCATGTATGTATAAACAAAAGATAAAAGATAGAAGACAAACACACACACACACACACACACACACACATATATATATAAAAACCTTCTATTCCCTCTCATCACCTCTCATCCCATCCATTACCTAGCCCCTCAAATCCCAACCCCAATCCCAATTCAAATACACAGTCCTCTCAAAATTCACCAATTATTCAACTCACAACGTCCATGCCCTCTGATCTCTCATTTCCTTCTGAAAACCACAAATCTAATACTATTTTCCATTCTCTGTTTCGCCAGCAAGATACACGCACTGATCAATATACTAACTACATGGTACTGCAATACACTGCACTATACGGTACTATACTTTAATCACTCCTGCAAAAAGAAACCCATAAACAAGAAAAAAACACACAATTCAAGTATCACAAAGCGAAGAAGTAGAGATTATTAGAGAGTTCTTTCATTGAATTGAATATAGAACAGAATCCATTCCTTTTCTGAAGATATCTCCTCATATCCTTCTTTCCCTTCCCTTCCATTCCTATGCCCATTCCCCATTCCCCATCCACCTCCTCAACCTTCAAAGATTGCCGAAAAATCATGGAAAATCATTGTATGCCATTCCCTTCTCCCTAACCACCCATCCGTTCACCCACAAATGCCTCCATTTCACACCACCCCCATTCACCCTAGCGAATTAAATATAATTGTGTCCATTATAACCATGAATCAACGCATCAATCATATGAAGCAGTAAAAAGAAATCATTTGGTCGATCATAATGGCTCAAGAAAGTATACCGACAGGCACGTACAACATGCCCTGTCATCATAAAACGCAAAAAGAGTATTGCCTTTCCCAGAAGTAAAAGTGAAGCTCCAGTTATAGCATTATTTGTTTGATAGACAAAAGGAAAGAAGAAAAGGAGAGACATGAAAACAAACAGCTAAGAATGGAAAAGATCCCAAGCCCGATTACACAGGCGCATGAACTCTTCCTTCTTCTGTTGTGAAGTCATTGGACTATCTCGTCCCTCTCCAAATGGTCCAGTTCGTCTCGATGTAGGTGGACCTTGTCCAAGTGGCGGACTAGCTCCCTCTTCATACTCTGCTCTAGGTCTTCTTCTACCACTGCTTCGACCAGCTTCTGAAGGTCTCGCGTTGACGTTTGTAGGTGGAGGAGTGGGGGGCTGATGACCTCCGTAATGTACGAGCTTAGGTAGAAGTTCAGCACGACCACCAGCCAGATCAGCCTGTGCTTCCTCAGCAGAACGGTATTCACGAGGACGCTGATGGCCTGCAGACGCTGGTGGCTGTGATGTGTGTCCTGGGGATGGGAAGCCTGGTCTGGAGTTGGAATGCGATGAATTCGAATTCGAGTTCGAATTTTGGTATACGTTTCCTCTTGGCGATTCACGGTGTGCACCTAGATTTTCAGCTGCGAAAACATCTGAAATTGGTGGTAGTCTATTGGTAGTTTGGGTAGCAGGTACATGATGGATATGAGATGTGTTGGAGAGATTTGACGGCTGATTTGCGACGTGACGGGTTAGCGGTTGTGGTTGATGTCTGCCAGGAAAGCTATGGTGCATTGGAGCAGATTGAATTACTCTCTCATTCGCAAATTGCTCATGGGATGGTGCGACGATGCTTAGTCCTGGCGGCGCCTTTCTTCTAGATGTACCTGGAGTTTTTGCTGGTAATCCACTCAGCTCTCTTTCTTTAGCACTTTCCATTGGCGCATCACCAGGCTTAGCTGTTTGTTGTAGCCGCGATTCGATAATGTGTCTTTGTTGTTCACGGACAGATAAACTTCGCTGCAATTGTTCTCGCATCGTCGGATCTTGTGTGACGAAACCTGGCGAGAGACATGCCAATCCGACGTCCTGAATACCCAATCCACCACTCTCCGCACCCCTACCTGTCAATTGACTGGCTGATGGTCTTCCAGTACCTGGATTGACACTCGAGGTGTTTTTGGTGAGATCAAGCTTTCGAGGTCTATGACGCGAAGTGGCAGTTATTTCAGGTGAGGATGGTTCCTTCTTAACGATAATCTTAGGTGGTGCACCGTTTCGAGATCTGTTGAAATTATGACATCAGTATATCATTGATTTAATTATCGATAATTTAATTCAAGGAATAATACATACGCAGTAGGTGAAGGTTTTGCTGAAATTGATTTTGGACTTCCGCTCCCTGTACGCTGTGCCGCCATTGTTACACTCGGTGTGGCCGACGAAGAAGGTATTCTTTGCGCCGGAGGAGAATTCGAAGGTTTCGAAGATGCGATATCAACATATGATGATCTATCGTGAGGTACTGGTGAAGGGGCCATTGCAATAGCCGTACTCATTTTGATTGATGTATACAAATTGTATACAAATTGTATGATTGAGGAGGAGAAAAAAAAAGACGGTTCAATGTGGGAGATGGTGAAACTTGCTGATGTTTGAAAATGAGGGAGCTTTCTCGCTTCCTTGTCTCCAATCAATCCGCGTGTAAGCAGAAGTCTTGAATGACTCTGTACTCTTCGCAGTGTACAGAGTAAAGATTCAAGAATGAATGCACACTTTACTTGTTTATATGATGTGGTGCAGTCGTAAAGTGTCTTTCCCTTTTCCCTTTTCCCTTTTCCCTTTTCCCTTCCGATTCTTGTACTCTCCCTCTTTCCGTATCTTTCAAGATTCGGATTCGTGCGTCCGTCGGTCGACGTATTTCCACAGAGTCAGCGAGGAATTTGATTTATGATACTTCTCTCCGATGTACCAAAGTATCCAGTCGACAAACTACAGGATAAATAAAGAGTAAGGCGAGATGTTGTGTTTACTTAATGGTGAATGTTGAGAATGTTGAGCCGAATGGTGGTTTGACTCGAGTTTTGACCTTTTACCAAGTCCGTATGTAGTAAATGATGGATGAAAGGCAATGCGTATTTTCTAGGTATCCCTAGTACTATTCTTGCGGTGGCTTTGATAATAGTTATGCGTTTAAATAAGAAACAAGAGGATTTGAGGCTTAGATTCCGTTTTGTTTTCGAACGAATCAACTTGTAACCGACGGTACAAGACTGATATGCTATTTATTGCGAAGAGGATATTGATGGGGACTTTTCGTGTTGTAGTTGAGGGTGGGAATGTGAATGGGACGGAAGCTTATCAGATGATGGTTGATAGTGGTGATAGTGGTGATTGATTGATTGATTGATTGATAGCTGTACTCGTATTGGTGAGATGGAAAAAGGACTTTTGTAGTTGTTATAAATAAATCGATAACAAAAACTACACAGGACTCTGGGAAGTATCCTGATGTGGTAAAAAGGAAGAAGAGAAGAAGAAGGAGGAAGAGAAGAAGTAATAACAGATCCGATTAGAGAGGGGTTCACCTTCATAAAGAAACGAGAGGTCGCAGTCGCAGTCGCAGTCGCAGTCGCAACAGTCAGTTTGAGAAAGGTCAGAATCAGTCTTTATGGGTGGCGGTGAGGTTTTATGAATTTAATTGAAATCGAGGCTTTTGCCAGGCATTCGAGGTAATCGAGGCAATCGAGGTTTTTTAGGTGGGTGTGTTTCAGGTTATTTCGTATACAGGATAAGTAGGTCAGTTAAGAACTCTTGAGACTCTTAGCGGGATCCTTCCTATATGATTATTACTCCGTCGAGTATTATATTTTACATACCGTATACCAGGTATATCATCTGTAGTAAGAAGTACCGACTAGACTAAGACTTATATTGATATAATCTCATATCACTTATATCACTTGTATCAATCATATCACTTATATAACAATATTTCATTCTATATTATAAAAAAATAAAATAAACACTCTTTCCCTCTTCCCTCTCGCAAGTCTGTCTGCATGCACTTCTGCAATTAATCCGTTTAATTGGATTCGATCATGGAGGAGACGAAAAGAGTATTACCTCCACCCTCTTAAAGTGGTCAAGTAGGTCGATCACAAAAAAAGAAAAAGAAAGAGGTTCAAACACCGGGTGCTAGTGCTAAGCAATGAGTGATGGTGGGTGCACTGCTGCTCTAATACTACTTGGGTTAGAGAGCCGGGTGGGAATGGATTCATTGGCTATCAAGGCTGTTTATTCAAGGTTCTTCGGCTGTATGGCTGTTTGATTGTTTGACATGGCTGTTGGTAATGGATTCAATGGGTGCTCGATAATGCGTGCGTGATACGAGCGAGTTACATACCCATCGGAGGTGCTGGTTTAGATGGATATGGAAAAGGTTGACAGAAACAAGGGAGCTCGATATTCAAGACGAGATCTTGGACACAAGTACAGGAGATAGATGGATGGTAAACGTGTAGATGTCGATACCGGACATGAAGATTACTGCAAACCCTTTTCCCGGTACAATAGAGTAGCATTCCGTCAAGCAGTACAAAATATCACTGAAGGATCCCCGGTCAAGTGTCAATGCGTTACTTCCAACTCGTGTCGATTTTAATTATATACCCCGTAGTCCGACACTGGAAGTTTGGGCTTCTCACAAGGAAAAGGAGGGTAGGAGAGGGGTTGAAATCTTGATAGATGCATGGAGATGAAGGAAAAGCGTCGGATGAAATGGAGGGGAAATTATATGTTCCAGTCAAGTCACCAGTCTCACGTATTTTTGAATGCATCTGCTCCTTTCGTACATATTCGAAGACGTAAACATGGGAAACTAGGATACTCTGTTCATTTGGAGAGGAAGTGGACTGGAAGGTCAGTATGAAGGAATCTCCAAGGAATACAAAATTGGAGATGTATAAAGTTTTATTATGGAGGGAGGGATTGGGGATATGATGAAGATCCAAATTATATTTCTATTCAGCAACACAACATCCGACGCCTTTGTTTCTATGCTTGCCTTGGTTTGTTTGATCTGATATTTAAGGATTTTATTTAGGTTGAACATCAATGCTTGAGAGCGGGAGGTCATTGAGGTCATAACTTAGGATGGGATGAAGGATGGATTCGTATACATTACGATGTGCGATTGTCAATATATGAGTAACTAGGTGATATTGGGACATGTCAGATATAACGATGGCGATAACTCCCATGTTGCCATAGGAGATTTTCCTCCATAGTCAGTCATGCAATTTGCTATATCATTTACCCACGAAGTTCAATGTATTTTCAGCAAATGAAGCTCAAGAGAAGCTTGGACTTCATGAAAATCAACTATTGTTTTAGATTCAACTCAAGGCAGAGTGTGCGGTACCTAGTACCCGGCGGGAGTCGGATAAATAGGGAAGTTCTAGGAGAAAATAGTAGATTAGATCTGGCAGCTGGTGTCTGACTGGTGGATGTGGTTGGCCATCAAACATGAATCAAATCCCAAATGTCTTGGCTATCATTTTCTTTGCCAATGAATATAAGACATTCTTGATGTAAGAATTGCCGTTGGAAAGTTTCAGCTCAATCTTGAAGGCAGAAGGCAAAGTAGAAGAAACTGTGTTATTCTCGTCTTCGAAATCGCCCAAACCTCCCCAAAGATTTCTCATCGTTCAAAACTCCAGAGATCGTTTTCCATGCTTTTGGGTTTCAACCCTTGTAGACCTGATCTGCAGGATCTGTAAATTCAATATTTCATAGTGCCCTAGTGAAACCCCTTGCTAGTCCTGCATCAATTTTATCCAAATTGCACACCATTATCATTAGCTTATCGGTCGTCCCTTTCGTTTCAATGATAATTTTGTGAAATGAAGCATAGTCCTGATCTGGCCAATTTTTAATATATATCACACGAGTTTGAGATAATCGTTAGATCTTGCATGTGAATATTGCATGTAATGCCCCTCTCTATCACATTCATACGGATAATTGCATCAAAAGGTTCTGATTTGTAAGATGTTTTCGATGTTCAATATTTCTCGCTTGCGGCCCTGACGATCAATCGTGTGTTGTGAGGATAAGCATGGTCTGTGAACACAAACCCCTCTTCTTTCGGACAACACAATATATATGAATATTCTGATGGACGGTGAGCTTGAGCAATTGGAAGGTCATTCCAAGTTGGGATACAGTGGTGACAATTGTTTAAATTTCGGCTGCCCGCTCTTAGTAGACTCGTATTCCTCCTAAGCACATATATAACTGAATACCTAAGAGCCACAAAAGATGTACGTGACACAAGAAAGCTGACTTGGCTTCTTCAACTCCCAATCGGAGATCAACCAGATGCACATCAACATAGACAGCTTTCAGGTTTGACAGCTCCCGAGTCTATGATCATTCGTCGAACAACGAACTTTTAGAGCTAGTTAAAGCAAGTAAGGACCGAAGCCAGCTTGGGAAAAGCCAGCGAGCCCCTCCTAAAGTCCAGAGTCCAGAGTCCAGAGTCCACCTACCATTGAAGGTGGTCCATGCGGACATGGTCCGAAGAATCCCTGTTAGAACTGCGACGGTTGCGTTTGACAAATTGATACCCTAGTCTCAAAGAATAACCAACCAAATAGCTCCATGAATGATCTTCCTTGAAACGCGGCTCAGCATCTCCCTCCAATCAAACTTCCCCACATGAAGGAGACGCGTTGGAAAGATTAAAGAGGAGAGAAGGAATCTTTGCGAACGAAGGCTCACGTCACGTCGTGGAGGAGAAATAATAAGTAAAGTAAGATAAATTAAAGAGAGAAAAAAAGATCGCTGGTATGGTCATGCGCGATTCGTGTCTCATCTTCTGGAAAAATCTTTTTGGAAAAAAAGAGGGATGTTTCCAACTCAACAGATCAAAAATGGGGCATGGAACATGGGACATCTGCATCTATTCGTGGCAAGGCTGTGTGCGACTTCACCTGAAGATGAGGCAATCGTGAGAAATCCATTCGTTGATCCTGCGCCACAATACTGTTTCGTACTCATAACAGGTGACTTTGTTATGTGCTGTATGTAGTGGAACATGCCCCAAGTTCTCAACGGCATCTTGGAACACATTCGATTGACGAATTTGTACAGTTCTCCGAATGGTAAAATCTGTATTGTATCGTTTCCGCACATTGCAGAGATACCCCAGATTTGGCACTATCGAATTTTTCCCTCTTCTAAAGATACTTGAGCCTTGACCTACCTACCAACGGGCGACCAAAAATTTCCTAATCTTCCTTTGCCGCGCGCGAGTGTAACAGCCTAGAGTAACATCCCCCTTAAGCTAAGGCCATAAGATATATGACGTTTCCACAGCTGGCATAACATTTGCCGTTATCGAGATAACCCCTATTCTATAGCTTAACCTTTTCCTCGGGTCATACATAAGGCCGAGGCCTTTAAACGGTTGAAGCTCATTTGCCGCCACTGAGCGTCAAGGTTGGCTCTTTTAGCCTATCAGGAGTTGCATAAGTGAAGTAAATCATCAGAAACAAACGATCTATTGGACTTTCAAACATTACTTGACCGAATTGGTAATCCCGGAAAAGGAGAGAAGGGCAGGATGAAAATCCTCTAGATTGACTACAGAAGTTCTAGAAAACTGCGAAAACTTTACGGAAAGTAGTAAGGGAAAATAGATAGGGGATTGGATTTCACGCAAAGACCCAAGTGACAGGATAGTGGCCTCAGGCATGAAGCAAAACGCATCAAATCTCTTATCTACACGTGATCATTGATAAAATTTATCAAAATTATCAATCTTACAGTTCTTCACCCAGTTAAACATTCCTTTGCGCCCATCTATTTTACGATAACACTCCCTCAACAAATTGATCATGGCACCACGAAAGAAGGAAGTAGAGGCATCTGCACCAGCGCCCGTAGAAGATGTATCAATGGAGGAAGTGCCAGCAGAAACTGAAGGCGAAACCCTCATGCGCGAAGATCCGCACAACCCCGCTGCGATGATGTTCCAGGAACAGAGACTTCGTATTGTAAGAACACACAAAAATCTCAAGGGGGATTGCGGCAGTATAGATAAGATTATGTGCTGACTTCGTGGGATTCAGCTTCCTGGATCGAGTGACAAGGCTGCATCTTTTGAGTTTAAGAAAGAAGACCACACGTTAGGGAATGCGTTGAGATATATCATCATGAAGAAGTATGCCAGATTCCTGATAACCTACAAATTTATCGGCTCAATTATACTAATCCTTCCCTTTCCAGTCCTGATGTTGAGTTCTGCGGTTATTCGATACCACATCCTTCGGAAGAGTTGATGAACATTCGAATCCAAACATATGGTCAGTATTGCCCATTCTAGATTGTTTAGGGACAACTGGCTAATAATGCAAATAGATAATTCAGCTGAAGATGCTTTAAGAAAGGGCTTAGATGATTTGATAGATCTTTGTGATGTGGTTGCCGATAAATTCACAGCAGCACGGGAGCAGCATGCCTCTCAGATGGAGTCGTAAACAACGTAATGTATTGGGGCCAACAACTTAAATATCACGGCAATGGCAAGGCGTATAAAAGGGAAGGATCTCATGGAGTTCAATTGAGGTTCATTGGGATATGTACAAAGCGACAAAATAAAGATGCCAGCTTCTAATTGCGTCCCTTTGATTATGGTCAGAAATGAATCGAAGACGAGAGCAATATTGTAGACATACCTCTAAGAAACCTGTCATGAAGTTCTGTGGTAATCTTGCAGTTGGGTCTTCTTCTGCTCTGAAGTACTTCAAGATGTGAGGAAGTTGCTTCCAATAGTTCAAAGTCTCCTATAAAGCACGAAGTTAGTGGATAGACTTCATGTGTAACCCATCGCATTCCACGCCCCCTAATTGTGTTCCATATCGCTGCTGATGCCAAATATCCTTTCTCGCATGCCGGGCCCCCCTCTATAGCATACACTGCTCCGTACAGCCCCTCTTTTATCTTGTCTCTTTGTAACCCAAAGACACAATTTCCCAACCTGTTTAACGTACCTGGAATTCTGCATGGCTCTCATACAATAGCTTATCCACCGTTCCAATATGGTTCACATATCTGTGCCTTTCAAACTCCGACCGCATCTTCGTCCTCAATTGCGAAACTGGCATGCCGAGAGAGTACATTGTTTGGATTTCTGGAGCCTACATCAACACCCATCAGTTTCCATGCTCCCTACACATCCGCCGTTCTCTCCAGTTCTTCCCACAGATACAGAACAAACATACAGCACGGATCCATTCTCTATAGCTCTTCAACACTCTTGATTTCGCATCAGTCCAGTTAACGGCTACCGCATTAATTAGCTTTTCTTCTATGTCAAATACAGAGCACTATGGCCCCATAGGGCACAAGAAGGTTAACTTACACTGGCGCGTCCGCTGCGCAAGATAAGTAGGATTAATAACCATTGTCGCTGATTCGTTGTGATCAAACCTCCATTCAGTCCCCAGAAGTTGAGGTTCCTTGATAGAAGCGACCGTTCAAAATATGTCACGTGGACGCGGTAAACCTTAATTTTGAGCTCGAGGCTGACGAATTAATTTTTGAATGAGAGCTTTCTTGCTTGCTTCACCCCGCTACGAATCATATAATCTCATTGACACTCACACAACTGCGACCTCACTTTCTATACCTGGATACACCACAACGCTTTATGAGAATTCACCACGATTGTTGTCAATCTCATAACTACCATAATTACAACATAAACACCGCAACCATGCCTGCCATCCGCCACTCCTCCAAGCGCAAAGCTCCCCCAAATGGCTACAGCGATATTGAAGATTCTCTCCTCGTGTACAGCAACAAAATGAAAGATGCTATTGCAGCCCCACCATCCACCGGTCCCCGTCATCAAGCCACTTGGGAAATCACACAAATAAATCATCAGCGAAGTAGATACGTTTGGGATATGTACTGTGAAGAGAAGATCAGCAAGGAATTATATGATTGGTGTGTAAAGAACGGTCAATGTGATGCGACGCTCGTGGCAAAATGGAAGAAGGAGGGCTACGAGAAGGTACGTTTTACTCTTGGTGAAGGGTATGAATGATGCATGTTTGTGTGATTTACTAATGGGTAATTGAATACAGTTATGCTGTCTTAAATGCGTCCAAACGAAAGAGACAAACTTTAACTCTACCTGTATATGCCGGGTCCCGAAGGCAGATCTGAAGGAGGACCAGGAGATTCAATGCGTTAGTTGCGGATGCAGAGGCTGTGCTTCGAGTGATTAGGCGGGCGGCCTTCTTACAGCTTGTTTGTGGATGTACTCATTACATTTGCTTTTTGGGGTGGAATGCAGAAATTCAAGAGCAGTGCTGGCTTCATTCAAGGAAGTGTGCGTGCTATTTAGGTAATGATGGCCAGAGAGCCAACACCTTTCTAGAATCGTTGTGGGAAGATTTCAGGAGATACCATATATGAGATGACAGAGGAGGAGTACAACAATTTGGCGAGCATCATTTGCTTTGTATAATTTGATGATACCAGTATTTGGCATTTGGCGTTCAGGGCATTTGGATTGGTTAGTAGGGAGAGGGAACATGCAGAGTGATATTGGTCAGTGACTAGGAGTATTGAACGCAAATTTTCAGAGATGGGCAGTATGGGAAGGAAATGCAACTATGTTACCGCATTCATTCCCTGAATGTATCATCAAGGACGAGGAGGGGATTCTGAAGGGGTCCCGGAGCTCAGTACTACATTTTTTGCAGTCTCCTGGCAAGAAAGTAGCCGAAAAGGGCTCAGGACGCGTTTTCGCAGAGCTAAGTTGCTGGTCTTTTGCCCAATAAAAATGGAAATGGAATCTAGGGTTTACGACTGGCATCTGAACAATCCGCGTTTCTGGGTAGATTTGCATGTGTTGCATCTGTTTTGAGAAAGCAATAGTCTCAATAGTAATAAAGAAGGAGAAATCAGTATCTGAATTGCCAAACCGAATTGAGGATTTGGAAAAATTCACAAGGTATGGGCAGTGAGATTTCAAATGTACTAGTAGACGCAGCAAGATAGTACCTGCTTGGCTCTGAAAACGTTTAGTTGACCATGATCCTTGAGGTAAAGTCACACGATAACAATTTCCAGATTAGCTAGAAACAAGTGCACTTCTCCCCCTATTCTAGCCCCCGATTCGCTTCGGGTAAAATTAGGCATAGGCGCGGACTGGCAGGATGGACGTAGTGAGAAATTGATCAGGAGGCAGAGGCGGCGATGCTGGGTTTGAACTGTTGAAATATGCGCAGTATATATAGTAGAATATTCGATAAAAAGAAAGCAGACACGTCTGACAATATCTACAGGAACCTTATAAATCCAATCCTCATAGCTTCTGAAGTAGCTATAATAAAAAATTATCTTGTATTGCAAAATTATGGTATTCGAGAATCGTATCAATCCATCTGACAACTCACTACCAAAATACGTTAAACGCCTGCTAGATCAATAACTTCACTTGGCCATCTATATCGTGATATTTTCCCTTCCTCGATATTTTCCCTTAGTTACCACATAGCCCCGTGCACTACTTCTCAGACGTAGCCCCTTCCCTCTCACTGACATCTCTTCCCAAATTCCTCGTGTTCTCCACCGCCTTAGATACCAAATCGGAGAAAGCCTGATGGCCTTCTGTAAGTTTCTCATGAAGAGAACGTTCATCTTTACTTTCCTGGGCGCGATCTACCAGGCCCTTCCATCCTTCTTGAATTTTACCCTTCATCTCCGTATGATTTGGGAGATTTTTCATGTAATGATCAGCTTTATATTCCTTTTTATGATCTACCCTTCGCGTCAGATAGACAGTGGCGGCGTGCCCTTGGACAGCACGAATTCGATCGACCTCTTGTTGGTAGGCAGTATCATAAATATTGAAGTCGGCAGCTGTAGGGGATTCAGCTATCAATTCATGTACGGGTTCATTAAGAGGATCGCCGTCTTCGCCAACTCCGGCACCAATTCCTAGGTACAAAGGCTGCTCGTCCAAAGGATCGTGAGCGTGCCCCTTGTCACCAGATTGTTGTTCCCGAAACTCTGGGCGTTTTTCTATCGAATTAGATGAATCGGTCTTCGCGATACTACGTGATTGGACTTTCTTAACTATAGGCTCCTCATCCACTACAATTGTACTAGAAGAATCCATTCGGCTCGCCATAGTTCTAGGACCATCAGCCGATGGATATGTTCCATCATGGTATACACCTTCAGCGGCAAGTGCTGCTTCAACTAGACGTCTATCCTCGAGATCCGAGCTTTTGGACCTTTGAAGCGCGGATTTTTTTTGCTCGGTCATCCCCATAGATGGGTGTAGAACACGAATACCCTTCCCTAATGTCTCAGAGATAGCGGTGGGTCTCCTCTGCTCCATTTTAGACTTAAATTTTTTCACAGCCTTCATGACTGCGAGAAGACCCCTCATTTTAGCAGTTATTGCATGATTGACCTCGATTTCACTCGGCGGCTCAACTAGATTTGCGATGTTTTCTTCCTTTGGGAGTAATGGGTCGGTTCCATTATTAGTCACCCAGGGATGTTCCTACTGAACGTCAGAAGTATTCGGTAAAACGTATAGGGAAAGCATACGCGAATCTCATCCATAGTAATTCTTTTTTTGGGATCTTTTTCTAGAATTCTTCTCATTAAATCGACAAATTGAGGGTCGGTACTCGGCTCATAGTCAACCTCATCATTCTTGATTGCCTCATACAATTCAAGTACTCCGGTCCGTTCGAAAGGTATGTGACCGAAGCGCAGACAATACAATGAGATTCCCATGGACCATATGTCAGCTGCCCTTCCGGAAACATCGCCATGCTTCGTTACGCACAATTCTGGAGGCAGAAATGCTGGAGACCCCGTAGATTTGGCTGTCATCATATCTGAAGCCTTTTCGAACATCTCAGAAACTCCAAAATCCACAACTTTCAACACATCATCTTCGGTCAAAAGTAGATTATCCGGCTTGATGTCTCGGTGCACAACGCCTTGAGCATGAACTTCATGATGTGAGCCATTATGTCAATACAGAAGATTACCGTAAGTACTTACGATATTCAATGCCAAGTATTAGATCTCTAAACCAGCATCTGCAACTTTCAACGTCATATGGATCTGCTTTCTCTCCAAGCCCAACCTTCATGACAACGCCTTTCTTACACATTTCCAAAACCATATAAAGAGAATCTTCCTCAGGATCATCCAAAACTTCTATCAAACTAACGAGATTGGGATGGTTCAATTTTTTCATGATAGCGATCTCCTCTTTAATCAGATACAAAGGATTTCCCCGTTGCTCATTGATATGGATGTCGGATGCCGAATGGCGATGAAGAGAGGAATTGAAACCGCTACCTGCTGCGAGATGTCCGGGTCGTCTGACATAATGTGGCCTTCGAAGGATATTCGATTGCGCTCTTTTCCGTAACCTTGATTTGGAAAACTCTTTGACTGCCTATGTACCCAATATTAAACCAATGATCAATGGCTTAGGACAGAAGCCCTTACAAATTCTGTTCCGTACTGATCCACCGCTAGATGAACAGCCCCAAAAGAGCCCCTGCCAATTTCATCTTTGATGATATATTGATTAATGTGATGTTCGGCTCTCCCATCTTCTTCATTATTCATGTATTCGGATCTTGCATCAAGCGTTTCCTTTTGCAATCAGTATATTTCTAAAAGCGAATATCCAGATTGTGAGACTTGGGACCAACCTTTACTTGCCGGTGTGCAGAGGCACTGCGACGGTGATGTCGAAGAGGACTTTGATATGCGGGGGTGGAACTTGAAGATCCATTAGCGGGAGATATAGATAAGGAGGGGTCATTTGGAGGCGGGCGATTTACAGGTATTGTACCAAAGGTGGGCGACCATCAACCAATTCGCCGGGTATATCGAGAGAAATGCCTGTGAGGAAGGTAAGTTGGTTTACGTTATAAAGAGTATTGGTACTTGTGGTCGCGACGTTGAAAACCTTCACTTACCATGAGAAGGGAGAATGCCCGCATCAGCCTCTTTCTGGGTAATATCACCCGGATGACCTGGTTTTTCACAATCGCCAGCGAATGAAGACATTTTTTGTAGAAGTTAAATATCTCCCTTCATATCCCAAAGGCCAGCTATGTTGAAGGTCGAGCAAAGCAAAAGAAAAGACAAAGAGAGAGGTATTTGGGTGGAAGGGGGGAAGAAAGGTAAGATTGAACAGTGAGGCTACCAAAAATTACTCTGACGAATGAGGAGCTTTGGTCAAGGGGTCGGCCGATCTCTGGGATTAGAGGCATTAGGCTTGCTTAGCTTGATAAAAGCTTAATTTGATAGCGTGCGGTTAGCCTGTACTATCATCTTAATTTCGAACCTGGTACCAAATTAAAGCCTATTATTCAACGTTGAACCACCCTTACCGTACCTACATAATACATATTACATACAGAGTACATATCGACGAAGCCTTGTCAATAATAATAATAAGTTACGAGGCCGAAAGTGTCCCAAGAGAATATCGACATTCAGAAATACTTCAGACTACAACTATATTCTCAACATGGTTGTTTATTCCTTTTACATATTCGATAGGCATAGTAAGTCAATACACGTCTTGGAATTTGCGATTGACACTAAATCATATCCTTCAGCCGAATGCATCTATTCCAAACTCTGGCACCGCAATAATGACCGACCCCTCTCCACCACCGGCGCAACTGCGCGACCCATTTCCGGCTCCAGTAACTCCAGCGCCGTACCTCCTCTCAATGTTCCAGAACTTGCCGTGCCGAAGAGTCGCCCCGGGAAGTTGAGCGCGCAAGACGATGCGAAATTGATATTTGGAACTATATTCTCGTTACGGAATATGGTGAGAAAGTTAGGAGGACCGGATGATAGCTTCATATCGTTTCGAACGGGACAGTATAAGTTACATTACTATGAGACGCCAACGAATATCAAGTTCGTGATGCTTACCGACACACAAACCCCAACTATGAGGCAGGTGCTACACCAGATATATGTCAATCTTTATGTGGAATTTGGTATGGTCCCCCCCTCCCCATTATCTTTCACATGATGTGCTGATACTTCGCAGTTGTCAAGAACCCGCTATCTCCCGTCGAGCACCCTGGAGGCGAAGGAGTTGCAAACGAGCTCTTCGAGCTGGCCCTTGACCAATTCGTTAAGGGCGTTCTTTGATGTCTAATACGCGTTACGAACATGATGATTTACACGCAGTGGATATTAATGTCGCACAGCTTTAATTTTTGGATGTAATACAACAGAAAATAGTTGCAGGTCGTGGCGTTTGGGGCTTATTGGAGTCGAGGTTAAAGGGGGCATATCAGTAGAATGGGTCGTTGAAAAGGGAGCCGATCTGAGAAATTGAGGAAGTCAAAACGCCTGAACATTCAGTTCTAGGTTGGCTAGATAACATCATTGAAGCCGACTGGGTTTAGATTTGACAATCAAATAGTTTCCACGATATGTCTCATTTCACTCTTCATTGTCTAGGGTGGATTCGACAAATCAAACGACCTCCTATTCTTACGTATCTCGTATCCTGGACTTTGAAGATCAAATCATAACATGAACATCAAAGTGGCCAAGCCGGATAGAACAGATGATACAGCCCTCAAAGGCCTCAAGGATGATACAATTATGCCATTATTTTGGTATCTTTTACATACCTCGTTTCTTCTTTCGCCTCAATAAATTTCCCGCAACCTTGCCCAATAATGATTCCCATATTCCAAAAATTCCCTCGACTTTGTATAAACCTCGCCCAGATCCAATCTACAAAGATGTTACTTTGTCCGCGGGGTCTACCGCTTTTCCCCACGCACTTTCAAATCTGCTAGCAGTTCCCACGTCAATAAGACTATCTTGGCCATTCGAAGCCACAGAGGCCATTTCAGATTCGCCCAAGTCATTCCTTGGCACTAACATGGCACTCCCAAAGTCATCAATCGGATTAATCTCATTCTCGTGACTAGAGTAAACCACGGCGGCAAAAGCCTCTAATTCCCTAACCTGCTCCATAGCTTGAAGGTATTCATTGGGCACACCATTTCCAATGGAGTGAGCCTGTCTGGTAAGCACAGCTAAAATTAATGGAAGCTTTACCGCAGTTGGCTCAACGATTTCAGTAACACGAGTATCTTCAGGTTGAGACGGAATCTTGAAGCTTTGTTGAGCGATCTTTTGTTCAACAAGAGTTGAGAATCCGGCATCAAGAAGCATAGTCAGAACGTGGGAAAATGGTGGAGAGTCAATAAGATCCGAGGTTTCATCAAGGAGTCGTCTTAATGGTGACACGGGTGATGATGAAGGTGTCTCAGGCTCCATAGCTTTCATGCCAGATTCTTTGATGACAAAATCCTCTTGGTCTCGAGGGGGTAAAAGATATTGTAACCAGCGAGTAGCCTGTCTGTCTTCGGGGGTGGCACCTTCTACCTTTTTACGGACCTCAAGCGTCAATTCAGAAAACTTAGCCATGGTGAGCTCTTCTCTGATAGAAGTATCCTTGAACACTTCTTTTACCGCATCTTCAACCTTGAACATAACATCTCTCCATCCTCTATGAAGTAGCCACCAGCTGAATGTCAGATATCGTCTATTCGTCTCGAAGTCGTTTCCATAAGCTTGATCTGAATTGTCATCATCGTTATTTTCCAAGCTTATTGTTGACTGCTCCACGCCACCAGTAGCGAGTGAGACTACACTCGAAAGATAACTGCGACGTCCTAGGAGATTAAGTTGAATCCGTGTGAGTAGTGTGAGAAGAGAGAGTGTATATATCAAAGTGAATGATCGCGTGATAGCTAGCAGATATTAGCAACGAATGTAAAATCGAACTTCAATTATCTTACAGCTAATCTTAAGATCATTCCATAATTGCATCTTCGACCTTTTGATCTTTTGTGCTTGCTGTTCTCCTTGTTGTCCTCCATCTTGTGCTCCATCAACACCCAACTCTAATCCTGAAGGTATTCCGAGTTGACTTATATGCATTCCACTATCACTAAAACTCACCATGCTTCTGCCATCGTCATCGGTAATACTAGGAGGACTGGAACCCCAATCAGATCGACGATCAGCGCCATTTCGTGCCTGCTTCGCAGCTTTTTGTCGTTGCAACTCGTCGGTGATTCTCTCCGTTTTCAATTCTGCAAGAATGTTCTCGGTGGCGGTGGGCAGGAGGGCCAAGACGGTGTAAGTACAATCCTCTTGATTTTGTTCAAACCGACGTCGAAGACTAAGAATAAGTGGATAAGCATAAGTCACTATCTCGGTGGGTATCAAACTTTACTTCTCTCGAGCTATACGATCACTACTCATACGTTTTCGAGCATCATGAATCTTTCCTAGCACGTACTGAGTAGCTACATAGCCTACACCAATCACTCCGAAACCAATCGCAAGGGGAGTTCTATTCCTCCTTGCCCATTTGCGAAGGGAATTCATGATTTTGTTCTTTCAAAGAAAAAGAATGAGACTACAATCACATAACGTTGAAGAATGATTGTTTAATAGCTTGGAAATGTGAAGGAAACGAAATAATATTGAATGTTGAAATGATAAGTTTTTAATTATAAGGTTTCCCTCAAGAACCTTGAAATGTGAGGAAAGCTCCCTTTGTTGTCTCTGAAGGCCGAGGATGGTAATTTGCCAGCCGTGCCAGCCACAACTCGGCTGGCAAGACCCATTGATATACATGTACCGATAAGCATTCGAGTTTACTCCGTACACTATTGCATCTATTGCATAACTCCTTACCCCTCCATGTAAATGCACAAAGGCCAAAACGACCAAAACGACCAAAGCTCAAAGTGCAAAGCTTTTATAAGGTGCACGATCGAACGCTGGAAACAACAAACACAAACACAAATGAGAAGATTGAATAGTGGCAATGGACCAGCGCAGACCGCCAGAATATATTATTGAGGTGTTTGCTGACCCTACCTCAGTGAAAGAGGTCATTAGAGGCAAGTAGAAACGGTGTTTTCTTACCTTCATCAACATGACTTGTCACTATTATGCGCCTGCTAACTCAACTCCTATACAGGCATTCTACATACCATTTTCTTCCAACGTTTCTTCCCTTCTATCAGACCAAAGTCTCGCGATGTCCTGGACATGACTCTGCCATACATTGAGAATGTTGAAATTGAAACACTTATCGATCAAAGGACCGCTGCCCTGGTGCGGCAACTAGACACCACTTCGGAAATTGGCGCGAGAAATACTGGTGTTAGAGGACAAATGGCTGTTCAATTTTTCGAGAAGAAACGAAGGAAGGCTTGGTTTACGAAAGGCGTATGTTGGTTCTGGAATCCAATTCCGATCATCCGGGTCGCATTCTTTCTATTCAAAATATCCCCTTGCTAATTTGGACAATACAGGAGGAAGAGGTATGTTGGGAACAGTGGACTTTGGATGTCACATTAGCTACTCCGCGAACAGAAAGTGGTAAGAATATACGAATGCTCTATTATATTATATGATTACGGCTGATTAACACCGCGCTCTACAGAACGAGCAAAGGTCAGAAATGCGATGGAAGCTATGTTGCTGAAAGCGGCAATGAAGATCGTAACAACAGTCAATATGGAGAAAGATCACATACCACCTATTACCACGAGCGAGGCAAATCCATTTCCTTATCAGATCACTATAAACCCAAGAGCAGATAGTTGGGGGGCTCGGATGAGTTTGTTTTAACGCCACAGGGTAATATAGGCATTGTAAATATTGACGTCGGCGTTTTGGAGCTGGATAGAGGATATTTTGGATACAGATACCCAATATGAATTGATTTTTATTCAACGAGATCCTATGTATATTCTTAACATACAGTAAGGGGCGTGAGGCACATGATGACGTATTCTACCCACTCTTTCCATACATTTATCTCCAGATAATCAAATGCTATATGTATATTTGCGGATCCAGATATTCAACACCCTTTATAAAACAACTTCATTGAAATAGTTGTCATTGCTATCATGACTATTCATGGATACCTAGGTGGTCTTCAATGCCCGCATATTGAAGGGATACTCAGCCATATGTTGTAAGTCAACGTGTAAGTCACGAGTACAATCACATAAAACAGGTGCTCGTGCCAATATAGACTTTCTTGGTTGTCATAGTGTTCAAAGCTTTATAGAGATACTCAATCATATGTTGCAATCAATATGAAAGTCACAAGTTAAATCATAAGTAAGTGCTCGTGCAGCTATAGACTTTCTTAATTCTCATAACATCATAAAATCGTAAATCCATATCTCATCAGGCTTTGCTGAATCCCCTTCCCCTTCCCCTTCCCCGTCCCCTTCCGAATCTAACACTACTCGGAACAAATCTCAGTGATGACATGGCTGTTTCTAAACCTTTCATCTGATCGTCTTCTGGCTCAAGAATTGATGCAGCCGTCTCAGATACTTCCATGGCATCATCTTCTATCTGCGCTGGGGGGACGCTGGATCCACTGGTAAATTCTTGGTTGATGTTTTGATCGTTCAAAGTTGGCTCAGTAGTAGCGGCACGTTGTCCAACTTCTTCGACTTTCGTTTTTGCTGCCGAGCTGTATCTTCGATGTCCATGGCGTCCTGATCTAAGCATGGAGCTTTTATGATCAATACCATCATTCACAACGAAGAAGTCATACTGCTGAGGGAACATGTGTTTATCAATGAGATGCATACGTCTCTTCTGAGGAGTTGAGCATTTCCTATCACAGTCTTCAACAAAACAAGAATACTATTCGAGCATCAGTAGCTACAGACTATACACGCTTAGGGATAATCTTACAATCTTTTCTCCTCGGTCCTTCCTAACACTGACCAATGCATCATGATTTTCCTCAATATGAAGATTGAGGAAATGTTCCGAAGGAAGGTTCTTACGGCATTCCAAACATCTGTTCATGTGAGACTTTTTATAGTGTACTTCATAGTCATCGAATGAAGGGAACGATATTGTTCGCTGGTGACCTGGCAAAGAGCAACGCATTACTGTAGGAGCTTCACCGGTCTCTTCACCAAGATGAACAAATTTGGAGGCAGCTTGAGGTGTAGAATTTGAGGTGGCTTTGGGTTCCTGTATGTCGGATGGATTGGGAGTCTCTATGATCTCTGAATCTGGAGAAGAAGGATCATCAAACTCTTCATCTCGTAAACGTTTTGTCATTGTGTAACAAGATGAAAGAAAATGAGAAGAGTGTTATAAGATGCGGGGTAATTACTCTTATGATTGAAGAGTAGTTATTCCTCTGCTTCGGATTCTCTTCTTTACCTTCGATGATTGATATATCCTCACCCACCTACGGTTAAGATATCGAAGCTAATCGATGAGAATACGTGAGTTTAGAGAGTTGAAGATTGACACCTGGGAGTTGGAAAAAGAAGGCTGCTATTTTCTGAGTGAGATCTGGTGTAACACTGTCCCAATATTATAACTGAGTATTATTGCTTTTTTGTTTTTTGTGATGACAGATTGCTTGTGTTGTGATATGCCATGTGTGAACCTCTGACATACTGGAAGATAGGTACGTCGTAGTATTTATTGTATGGCTCGTATGGTTAAAAGTTGCGAGGTTGTCTTGGCGTAAATATAAGGCGGTGTATAAAATGTAATACGGCAGAAAAATAAAGGGAAATCGTACTAAAATTACCAGTAGGAAACTGGAGCATCACTTCAATCATAACTCATCATCGATTTCTTCCCCTCATTCTCCTCATGTATTCTCATAAGCATAAGGCTCAGAAAGACCATAAAGTCTTTTTGTCATTACAATCTTGCTTAACTCCTTGAAACGATAATCGAATAGTGAATTATATTTCATCGAATTTGTATTCACCTGGATTTTTTTGCAGTTCCCCCCAAACTGCCATTTTGTGATCTTCCCTCACATTTATTTTCCCACCAGACTCCATGGCCAACTCCTACAACTATTATTCTGGTGTAGGAAGACAAAAATCAACCTAACAATAAGTCGACCTGGGGGTTCTGTATTATCTCCCGAGGAACTTTAGCTATGGATAAATCTTCAATTCAACAAAACTGGCTGTAAGTTCCTATTGTCGCAGTCGCAAATATTATGCCGCCGATTCATGCTAACTTTTGTCTTCTCAGCGTTGCACAAAAGATTGAAAAGGAGTTACAGTCGCAGCTGAATAAAGATTCCCCTACATTTGAAGATATTCAACATCTTCTCACACAGTCCGTTATTGTATTCTTGTCTTATCGCACTACTCTAATGATATCAGGTTGCGCATTGCTTGTGAAGCAGTCATCTTTGGCGACTTCGAATATGCTACTAAGCAGCGTGTACAACACCGTCTCTGGGACTCGCATAGTCTAATTAACTCCCGATATCGAAAACTCGTCGCTCATTACCGTTCCGCCGATCAGAGACGTCGTGCTGTGGAGCGCCGAAAGTTAGAGAAGCACTATGTCGATTTCCTTAAAGAGAGCCAGTTTTTCTACAAGGGATACATCCAGCGTGTTGCTTCTCACTTTGGTCCTCTTCCTGCATTGCAACGCATCGCAAACCGCCTTTCTTTAAGCCCACTGTCTGTGGACAAGCCTATCAAAGCTGGCAGAACCCTTGAACATTTGCTTAAGCTTTCCTGCCACTTCACCCTACTTCGTCTCGGAGACTTGAGTAGATATCGAAATGACTTAAGAACCAAAGAGCGCAGCTGGGACCCTGCCTTAGGATATTATTCTCTAGCTGAAGCTCTTTATCCCGATTCCGGCAATGCCCACAACCAGATGGCTGTCATTGCTCTCGCTGATGGCAGTCATCTCGATGCATTATACCATTTGCTACGTGCAGTTGCTGTCAAGGAACCCCATACATTGGCTCGTGGAAACTTGGCTATTGAGTACAAAAAAATATCTACTAGTTGGGAGAAGGAAAGACAGAGTAGACGTCGCCCAGCCCCCGTTGAGTCTGCTCTTGTCATCTGGTTCGTGAGACTACATGCAAGATTTTACAAGGGTGTGGAATTTTCTACGCAAGGAGAATTAGAGAATGAAGTTTTGGGTCAATTGGTCTCAGCCTTGAAAGATCACTCTTTTGAGGAAACTCTAAACAAGCTGGTGCTAATCAACATGGCTGCAAATTATCTGGCAACCCAGAGGCTTACAGGTAAGTTGATCCTTCTTATCTTGATCTTAGTTTTTCACGTAGAGATTCTGATATGATATGTAGAAGCAGAGGGTGGTGTAACCGATGACCTCAAAAAGTCTTTTTATTTCCTTCTTGGCTTCAATCTTCAAGTATTCTGCGTCCTTCTACAAGCACTTATCTCAGAGCTTGCCGATGCAGCTGAAGCAGAAAATCTGGAGTCTTTGACTGCCACAGATTCATCTGGCGATTCCTTCGAAAAGCTCAGCCCAGTCGCAATTAGAGTCCTCCCTACTATTCGACAATACTTCGCCTGGATCATCTCTCAACGTCTCCTTCTTGTCGGCCTCGGAGATGGGGTTGACCGGGAGTCTACAGGTCCATTAATTGGTCATATTCAGAGAATGTGGAAGACAGCTGCAGATGCACTTTCCGCCCTCGTAGGGTTCTTTCCTGTCGCATCGCTTCCTTATCTTTCGTATTTGTTACCTGAAGACGAACAGACGCTCGGTTTCAAGCCTCTTCGGGATTTGCCAGATGGTTTGGAAGAATTCAGTCTCTACAATAAAGATGATGGCTTTTTGAAAGCTCGCATCTCCGACGGTATCATTCGGCAATCCCATAATGAGAATTATGCTCGTATTCGAGATATCTTACGAGCTGGCATGGCTCTTCATTTTGAAAAACCATGTCCAATCGTGATGACCGATGATAGCAGATTTGTCTATGGTACTGAAAGCGCTGTCGTACCTCCTTCAAACGGCTCTGCAATACCAAGTCAGTCAGCGAAATCCACTTACGCTGTGCAGAACGACACGAACACCAGCAACGAGGTGGCTGTAGTATCGGACTCCTTGGGCATTATGGATAATGAAATGAATCGCATGGTAGACGATTTACTCGAGCCTGCAAGTCTTGCACCTAGCAAAGATACATCTTATGGTATGAGCAGCTCTACTGCAAATGCGGTATTTGCGCCTATTGGCTCCGAAAGAACACGCCCATTGGCAAGTAACCATATAACACCCACCAAAGGCTTTCCAAGTCTACCTGGAATTTGGGGCTCTCCCTTCACACCCAAGCCCAATGAGCTTCGACCCATCAGTCCCGAAAAGTCATCAAGCTCTGGTGGATTTTCATCAATGAATTACTCAACCAGTAAAGACCAACTTGCTGCTGTTGCGGCTCTCGACAACATGACTGGAATGCAACAACGAGGCACAAATGGTGTTGCGAATAATGCGAGGAACCAACTCTCATCTTTTGATGCCTCCACGCCAGTCAACCAAATGTTGCAGGAGTCATTGACGAAGCGGTTCGGACCTATGTCAATCTCGTCATCGGGGTTTTCAACAAACGGCAGCATCTATGCGAATAATTCACCACCAAAGGCATACTACGGTAGAACCTTGGGTCGCGCATCTTACAATGACCATGATAGTAGTATCTATACTGGTGCTAGCGAATTTGATCGAGGTGCTATGTTACAGAGCTCAATTTGGAACAGTCAGACTGATAATGACAATTACAACCATACACCCCCCGCTAGACAAGGTCACCGAGGCTGAGCTCGATTCATTATCATGAATCATCGAAGGTTCATTATAACCCACCAATCTAATGTCGTCATCATCCACATCTTCATCCGACATCCGTCTTGCGTCTGTCGTCACTAACCGCTAAGATGTTTTCACTCTTACATAGTCCAGGTTATCATCAGGAATCATCAGCAATCATCAGCAGGCAGATGTCATCGACACATTGTAAGAAGATCACAGTCAGAAGCTGTAACCGAGAGCGGAAATGCAGATATCAGTAAATAACGTTTTATTGGGTTTTTTAAAACACGCTAGCTCTATGAATTGATCGTGGAGGATCGTAAAGTCAATGCATCATGCACTACATCATTTCGATTGTAGGCGCTCCTGTTGTTGAAACCATCACCCGAACGCCGTCTAGAATCAGAATGGTGAATAGCGTATAGGTATCTATTGGCTGGTAGGCTTGTAAGTCTGCTTAGGGAAGGGGAATCTGTAAATATCGTTAGTATGTAATCTAGACAACTTGATGAAATTGTACACCGATTTTTGACCAATGTAATGTGCATGTATGAAATTTATGCAAGACTTACGAAGGGCCCAACTCCTGAATGCTCAACTTAGCCAACCATTGTCCTTGATCAACGCATTGATCGAGGGATTCTCCAGCAACCAAACCAGCAGTAAAGCCGGCGGCGAAAGCATCTCCAGCACCCGTGGTGTCGTTGATCAAGTTCTTGTCGATGGCATGGACAGGGTATTCCTTAACATCTTGTCCGTTGACAGCTACAATAGTAGGAAGAGTTCCTTGTGTGATAATAGCAACTCTCTCTCTCTTCTTGTTCTCCTTTGGCAAAGCAGCCAATGCCTTAGCAATCTCCTTGATATCCTTGGACTCGACACCATGGCTTTCGGCCCAGGCCAAAGCCTCAGTCTCATTACCAATGACATAATCCCAGTAAGGAGCAGTAGCATCAAGAGGCTCCTTGAAGAACTGAGAAATGAATGGTGCAGAGAGGGAAAAGACAAATGTCTTGTTGTTCTTAGCAGCCTCTTCAGCAAGAGCTTGGATAGCTGGTGGGCAGACAGTCAAATGGTATCCACCAACAAAGTAGTGTGTAGCATTCTCAACCAACTTCCAGACCTCGGGGGACTTCAAATGTTCCAAATCGTAGTGATTGGCAGCGCCCAAATCGGTACACATAGATCGGTTGTGGTCAGTGATCACAACACCACAGCGTCCAGTGGGTTGGGTTTTGTCAACACGGTATTCAACACGGAGACCGGCGGTCTTGACAGCATCGTGCAAGATGGCGGCATATTTATCGTCACCGACTCCACCAAGGAACACAACGCTGTTGGGAGGGAGAATGTATTGGGCTCCACGAGCAGTGTTTTGGGCTCCACCTCCGGCAATCAATTTGGCGGAGTAGTTGTTGAGGAGATCTTCGTAGATACCGGCGTGTTTCTCTTCAGCGAGGATGGCATCGTTGGGCTTGAGGCCGTATTTGTCGAGAAGAGCTTGGTTTCCTTGGGCTTGGATATCTGCATGGTGGAGTTAGTTTTAGTCAAATAGGTATATTGGCAGACTGGGTTTGAAAGCTTAGATGTAGATAGCTCTTTCCCTTGAGAATGCTGAACTCGAGTCTTGAAATTTGCTACTTCGAAGCTATTGAGAGCTCTACATGTTGATTGTGCGTTCAAGGGTGAGATATTAAGGAATAGCTGAGTTTATAACTCTACTTGCCAAGCAATGGGTTCTCCAAACAAAGGAGGGCGTATTCTTTAGTTCCAGACATCGTTACTATAGCTCTGATGGTATATTTTAAGTTGTTATATTTTAATGGCGGGGTTACGGCGTGGTGAAGAAAGATATTGTGGGGCTGAAATTGGGCTCGGCTTCCGAGAAACAGAGGCCCACTGCGAGAAACCAATCTTCTCAAGTAGGTCATAATGGGAGCCAAGAAGTATTGTTCCCACAGTTCACAAAATAAATAAGGGTGCTTGTAATCACAGAATAAATGTATGCTCTTGTGAGTGATAATCCCGTCATTGGAGATTACGAGGTTCAAATTTTTGGATTCAAGTTGGTAGAAAAGCCATCAATTCATTTTGTTTAGTGCCTGTTAACATGCTATCACGATCTCCTGATCACTAGTAAATCATGCCAGAGCACACAAGATTGTTTGGTAGAATTCTTTTCTGTCATCCTCGTTGAGATCCATCCCAAATTACAAAGATGCAGGCCCAACATATCCGAAGCAATGAAAATCTCCTCAACTCGCTCAATCCTTGACCTTTTGGGTACCACGTAACAGACCAGTTCTTCTCGCAGCAATGAGACCAGCCTTTTGACCTTGTGCAGCGTATCTTGAGATTGTGGATGCTTTACCAATATGTTGATGGTTACCACCCTATTTCTTATTAGCGCTTGATTCTGGCATAAATGGTAAATTTTACGTACTCCATGAGGATGGTCAACAGGGTTCATGGCAACACCACGAGTCTTTGGCCATGAGTTACGCTTGACAGCGAACTTGTGCTTAGCACGGGATGCCTCTGTATGAATTATCAGTATACCAAACTTTCCATATCCTTTGTTGTCGATTGGGCCTTTCAAAACGTACTCAAGAGAGGTTTGTCGGTTCTTCCACCACCAGCGACAATACCGATCATTCCACGGGCACTGCTCTTGATGACCTTCTTAGCACCAGATGGAAGCTTGACACGGGTCTTGCCCTCATCAGGGTTGTGTCCGATAACAGTGACATAGTTACCAGAGGTACGTCCCAACGCACCACGGTCGCCTGCCTTCTCCTCAACGTTGGAGATAACGGTACCTTCTGGAACAGATCCGAGAGGGAGAACGTTTCCGACTGTGAGGTTGGCGTTCTTTCCAGCGTAGATGAATTGTCCGGTGTACATTCCTTCGTTGGCGATGAAAGTCTCGGTGTGGAGCTTGAATCTGTATGGATCGCGGAAGACAACCTTGGCGAGGGGAGCACCACGTCCTGGGTCGTGAATGATGTCCTTTACGACACCACGGACGTAACCGTGTCTCTCAGCATAGTCGAGAGTTCTGAACTGAGCTGGTGCCTTGTTCAATCTGGTGTTGGCTGTGAAGATCGAGCCACGGCCCTTTCTCTGGTTTCTAATCACTCTGCCTGCACACGTTTAAACCGTTAGCCAGGCTCTGTTGTCTTTGATTCTGTGTATTTATCAAATTCTTTCGGTCAAATGCGCCTGGAGAGGAGAATTTGCGGCTTTAAGTCTTTTTCTCTCCCATCACCATGATCGCAAGACGAAAATTAAACAATTGCAAATAGAACAATCAAAGTTTTGGTAGTAAATGGAGTTCTTACCCATCTTGACGTCGTTGCGATGGTTTGTTAATTGTCGACACGAAGAAGTACAAAAGATCGAATATTTCCCAAAGTGCGTTCCTTCCCTCCAGGTTCGAAATTTAAGCGATTTCACTAGTCCTAAAAAAAGGATATTGTGGCCTGAAGTTGTAGATGAGTAATTTAAGGCTGCTTGAACAAGGATACACTAGTGGATATCTCTACTGACGACTGTCGATACTGACCCAAAATCTACCTCAACATACGAATTCCAATGTCATGAATCGCGGCCCGACAATGAAAGGCGGTATAATGTACCAACCAAAGGTAAACATTGAGGACTGGTACTATTGTTTGAGTTGGGTTAGGACTATCTTGGTGTCAAGCTTGACTGACTTTTCCCTTCATCGCTTCATCTTGTGTTCTGTACCATATATCATTCAAGACTCATGTCATATTAATCAATTCAAGCACTGCAGACCTTTTCTTCGCTGGTATCTACAAATTTGTGGATTTATTGGGGATTTTCTGGGCCTTTGGATAGTTTTCTGAGGCAATCTTCAAACCTCCAGCGTTCTATCAAAATGTCTTCATTATTACCACTTTTTGTTGTGATTGTGTAGTACCTCATGACTTTGTGGATTTTCGAAGTTTGATGAATTGCATGGGTGGTGCAGAGCTAAGCCATGTGAGCCATATGCCCTACGCAGCGAGGAACTGCGGGGTGCGCAATCGCGACCAGATATCAGGCTTTTCGATGTTCAAGATTGTTTCAACTATCGGGAACCTCTTCTGCCTGTTGTACTGTCTTACGGCTTGAACTTCATGTACTGGCTATTTGCGATTCTTAGAGCGTTGCGAGAATTTTGTTGTCTCTTCACCATTCCCATTTCTGAGCTACTACTGTGGACACAATTTCATCAATGTCCTAAGTTGTTTGAACAATTGAGGATTCGGCGTTCCTCCTAAATTTGAGGCCGGGCTTTATGCGCGCAAGATACATGGGATTAATGCACTATGGCCGGTGTCGAGATTTCGTGTCTTTTCCCCCAAGTCCACATTTCAGCCACAGGCACGTTTTCAATGTCTGGGATCATTTCAATGTCTGGAATCGTTTCAACGATCAAGTGGCCTGCATTTATTCACGTTTTAACTTTAACTAGAGAGGCATGACGTTGCAGGATTTCAGTCGTGGACAGTTGTACATTCGACCGCCCAGGTACGTTCGTCACCATTCAAACCCCGGGCGTAAGACCAATCACAACTTTCGACGTCTTAATCATTACTGTTCAATTCAACAACTCGAATAATTTCTCGACAGATACAAATTAATATTCTCTCTTCATGTATGTATCACTATATTCATACAAAAATACAATTACCAATTGGTAAGGAGGTGTTATTTGATTGTACATGAATTCCACATGGTAACTAGTATGTTTAACAAATTTCTCTATTTTTATATCTTCAGAATTTCGAGCCAGGTGAGAGTCCAAAATTGTTTCCGTTGAGTATCTTGGTAAGCGAGTGTGGGTGGTTTTCCCTTACATGGCGTTGCCAAACTTGCATCCCAGGCGTCAAACAGCAATTCAATGTCTTCTTGAATATGAAACATTGGTAAATACATAAGGTAAAAGGGATGGATCTTGATGTGGTCTCCTTTGGATGCGAAATTTCATTCTTTACCAAAGAGGATACTACCTAGCTACCGACCATAATACGTCAGATAATTGCGATGGTTGGGCGAGGCAAAAAGACTAATACTTGAGTTTGGTTTTGAGCAGTTATTGTTGGTGGAAGTTGGAGAAGGAATGAACTTTGTGGGGAGAGACAAACGTGGTATACGACATGGGGTTAGGTGGTATCAAAGAATGCTCGGAAATATCGAATCGTACTATAGGACTAATGGAAAGACTGCTGGTACCTTATTCACCGCTTGCCTGATGTCCCTTTGTGTTGTACGTGCGTGACAGAATGCTTAGACCAATAAATCTCAAGTCGCGCTTGTCGGCAATATCTTTGAGCTTCCTCTGACTTCATCATCTAGAAAGCTTCTTATCAAACAACCTCAGAATCTTAGGATCTTAGAATCTCAGAACACCACAACTCAACCACAACATGGCATCCTCTGACGACTCTTCGGATCTCTCCTCTGTACCATCTGAGGATGAAAGTTTACAATTAACAAAAAAAGATGGCATTCTTAAATTCTTCTCAAAAGCCCCAAAACCAACTGCTGCACGTAAAATTGAGGCTTCTCCACCACGACCAAAGAGAGAACCATCACCACCTCATGAATATGTTCTAGCAGATAATCCAGATATCGCCGTACGTATAACTCTTATCGTCGCGTACTAGAGGACTTTACACGTACAAATCGCGTAGTTGCGGTGTTCAATGGTCGCTAACACAGATTCTATGCAGTTTATCGTCATGTTCCGTGCCCGGTTCACTGAAGTATTCCCGAAATCTTTACCCAACTTTGGACCCCAAGAATTGGAACACGCTATTGTTGGTACCACGCCTGGGGAGCATGCGGAACAATTTCTTTGCGCATTATTGGGGCTTCTCTTAAATAGAAAGCAGGATGTGAAGTAGGTCATATTTGCGACATGTGTGCTGTGGCTCGCACAACTTCCAAGTTTCTGCAGAATCAATAGCTAATCACTTACCGGACATAGAGCTGGACATTATAACCGTGCTCTCGAGGAAGCCGTTCAAACACATAAACTACAATGGGCGAAGGATTGGGAGAGCAAGAACCCTCTTTCTGGAGGGGCAACGTTCACTTCTATGTCTCCCACAGAGCGGGTAGGTCACTCATCCATTGTCTACGGAATGATTGAACCTTGCTGATTTTGAACTATAGCTTACTCTATTACGTACCCTCATACTCTGGTCTTTAGCCTCCTCCGATGTGGTTAAAGGTATGATTACAGCCTCTTACAAGCAAACTCGCCATGAAGATGATTTGAACCAACCACTTTCTGTACAACCTTGGGGATCAGATGCCGATAGACGCCGTTACTATTTAGTGGAAGGTCTGGACGACACACACTTTAGAGTTTACAGAGAGAGCAACCATACCGGCTTGAAGAGAACTTGGTGGAGCGTTGCAAGTGATATTGATGAGTTGAAATTGTTAGCAGAGAAACTAGTCAAGGACGATGGTGGTCAAAAAGCCCGAACGTTAAGTGGGAAAATGCTTGCTGCAGTTCCACGTTTCGAGGCGACCGAAGAGGTATGGCTTTGCTAGTCTCAATACTATCTCTTATTTTCGGATTTACTAACAACTTTACAGAAACGAAAGAGAAGAGAATATCGACAAGCTCGCAAGGAGCAATTTAAACGTCCTGAACCAAACTTCTCGATGTATGAAGGTCGTACCAGAGGAAAGCGCATGAAGTACACATATTCGGACGATGAAGATGAGGGGTTTTCTGACACTACCGGATCCCGTCGTTCTACTCGAAACACTGGCAGCCACACCCCAGCTGAGCCAGCAGGGCCTACTGTTACATTAAGTGGCCGCCAGGTCAGATCTCGCGTTGGTGGAGTGTATGGTGAAAGTATTATCGGTGGAACGCATGCTGCTGTAGATAGCCGTGGAGATGTCGAACTGGGTGAAGAGTCAGAAGACGTAACTTCTAGGCCACGCCGTGCTGGTGCTTCCAGTCGCAGTCGCGATTGGGCTTCTAAGGAAAAGCACATTGAGGGATATAATCCAGTGGACGAAATGGACGACGACGAAGAGGATGATGCTAGTGAGCAAGATTATGGCGATGACGAGGAAGATGACGACCAAGTATCTCTAGCAAGCGATATTGAGGAACTCGAACAGGAGCGGGCAGAGGAGACCGATGAAATCGAACAAATGGAGGATGACGGAGAGGAGAAGAAGAGCCTAATTGTCAAGCTCCCAGTCAAAACTCCAACCCCGGAGCAGAAGAATACGATCAAACTCAATCTGAGCCCACAGTCTAAATCAAATTCGGACAGCGTGGCTCCTCGACAGGATTCAAGCCCGCCTACATCTACGGAAGTCACCAGTGAAGGGAAGGCTATTTCAACTGAAGCCGATAAGAAAATCAAGCCGATTTCCATCGCAACGAAACCAATTCAAACTCAACTTTCCCCTACTCTCACTTTCCGTGGTAGCCCTGAGAAAGCTTCCACCCTACCACCGTCAATCAATGTCGGCTACGGTGGTTCTTAATGTTATAATACTTAATCATGATAGCGGGTATGGAAAAAGGCGTAATTGTTGACAGAAGGCGTAAAGATAAAGGGAGGTTGATTTGCTTGAGTGAGAGCTACTAGAGCTGAGCATTGGGTATACCTAAGTTCTTTGATATACATAGTTATCTTCCAAGGCATATTAACGTAAGTATTTATGCTAGCCTTAGCTCATGACAGAATGGAGAAAATCTCATAGCTATTACACTATAATTTTATGCCTACATGTATCTTCTCCATCCTATCACGATCGATCTTAGAGGAGTCTGGTACTTGTAGATTGATAGATAATGTTTTGTGATGATGGGTCAACTTGGTCTAGAACTTTTTGCTATCCCAGTATATCAAATGCAATCTCACAATGTGTAGTTCCATCTACTTGAAGACCTTAATATTTAGACCAGCATTCTTCAATGGATTGCCCCAAACGCCGTCCATGCAAATACCAGTTCCTGTTCTCAAAACACCTCGCTCATGATTCATCAGCTCAATCTCCTGCAGAAGCTTGAGTCTTATAATACTGCCCAAATCCATCAGCAACGAAAAATTAATAAAGCATTGCGAGGGGACTCACATCCCCCAATTCCGCCGCCAATTTCGCATTCTTTCCGATCTCTGCTATCTTCTCCTTGATCGGCCAGTTGTTAACCGTGTACCACCATCGACGGACTCGGGCGCCGGCACTGTTGCCACTAAGTTTGGCATTCTTGTTCCAGTGCTTCCAGCCAGCCCAGAGGAGGGTCACAGCAACACCCTGAATGAGTGGCATGCATAGCTAGGCATAAGAATTAGTCTGCGTATTCCGCATTTTTAAAATGAAGAATAGATAGCTATTGAGAAAGAAAAAACATACTTGATCTCTAATCGTTATGAAAGCAATCTTCCAATATGAATCCGCATGTGCAATACTAGCTAGATAACTCTGCTCAAATCGCAAATCGGGTATTGGTGGGAAACTCGCACGCCGTGGTAATGGTCTTATAACATCATAGGGAATATCTTCTATTTCTTCCTCGCCATCGATACTATCTTTGTCATCGAATGCGTAGTCTGGATGAACAGTTACGGGCTCTTTGCTGGAGGCAGCAGTAGTGGGATTTATGTCATGGTTGGGAGATGGATCTCGCTTTATTGAGGCACTCTGGATTGTAGATGCTATTTCGAGGGGCGCAGAGGAAGACATTGCAAAATAATGAAATTTATTGGTGTAGATATCTGAACTTCAATTTCGTGGTGTTGATAGCTTTGAAGTTGCTCGGTGGAATTTGCCGGACTCCGAGGTTCTGATTATGCTGTGCTGTAATATTGGTGAAATGAGCAAAAAAATCACATCACTGACATGAGATACTCTTTTTTCTCACATCGATATCCAACTAATGTAATTCAGAAATCTATGCTTTTAAAATTATCTACACTATCTATATCTTTTCATCATCATCTATGGTTTTCGTTCGACGTAAAGGTGACTAGAGGCTTCTCTCGAGTATCACAAAATTGTTGTCTAACATCTCAATTGCATGCTTCTCCAAACCGAAATACTGATTTCGATATCAGCTACTCCAAAAGCCACGGCCTCAAACATTTAACAGTGTTCGGGTGATCGAACTGCATAGACCTTCAGATAAGATGTTTCAATATCTGAAATAATTCAATGTTCGAGGCGGATCCAATCTTTTAAACAATTTGAAAGTTTCGATTGTGTTCAGGAAATGGGAGACCTTTCGAAGTTGATGTCCAGTCCGGGCGATTGAAAGCCCCGGTGGTGCTTGCTTTCAGTAAATGATGGTACTTAATGGACCACTCACTATATTGGCCGAGAAAATACAGAGTTTACCATGTTTGTGCAAGGTTATCGGAACCTACAGGTGCTTGCCCCTGGATGGAAAGCAACGTACATCACACAGCTAAGCAGACTAGGTATGTACTCTGTCTATTGGTTACACGCCATCTGGGCCAAATATATAGGGTACTTGTTACTTCACATGCTAGCTCGAGAATTCACAACATTAAACTTCAGGTCATTCCCCAGATCATCCTATATTGAATTTGAATCTCCACTCTCTCACGCTTTTGCTTCATTTCAACACAATGCCTCAGAACTCTGAAAATGCTTCTTCGGGGATGCCTTCCCCATACGGCAATCCCGTAGCCATCAAACACCAACAAAAAGCCAACCCTGATTTGCCTGACCACCGCTACCAAGTTTTTCAGAAATCTCTGCTTGAGCATGAATACCATCATGAGGAGGCATTCGTGTCTGCTAGTCTCACACGCCTTCATCATGGAATCTACGATGCGGAGAAACGATTGAGTCTCTACGGAGCTCCGCCACACAATGTTACCTTTGTAGCCATTACGTTTGTTTTTCATCCCATGCACTCGGTTGAGTATAGATTTAAAAGAGCACAGATTTGCATCCAAGCTTTTAAGAATATCGGGGAGAAGACTACAAATCAACCGCTGAGGATTATCAAATTTGCTCCACATATTGCTTTTGGCCGATATTCGACGGAGAACTTGCATTGGACTTTTTCCTTGGGTTAGTGGTGAAACTATACTTTGATGACATCAGGACCACATGAATTTGGTCGAGCAGTGAGAGATGCTCATGCTTAAATCGCAGTTTGCAGTAGTGCAGATTGCAGTTCAGATTCGAAACGCCACGAACCTCTTTAGACAGGCTCGGTGATAAACTGAATAATGAATAAGCCGGTATAGTTTAGTTGCAGCCTAAACTATTGAGATATCTGAATTTGGCCATCCAAGAACCGTTTCTAACCTGCGTTCAGGTGCAACACTAGGGGTCTCTACGCCAGCGACTGCAACGGTCACACCATCCACTGAATACGATAGATCAAAAGTCATCGGTAACATGTTAAAGATACAGGGCTCAACTCGATCTGCTGAAGGAATGCAGAGCAGCAAACTTGTTTGGTCGCTTGAAGAGAACGAACAGCAGTGCACTGGGCTCCCTCGAGAATTCACCTTTGTCTTCTTGGTTGAACAGCCAGTAGCTAAAGCACCATTCTCCTTGCAGATTGAAATTAAGCCTGTCTTCTCAAATAGTCTGAAAGCTACAAGCTTTGGCACCGAGATCACGAACAAGTCTGGCACGCTGTCAGATGAAGTTGGACAAATGTAGGTTGCTTCTTATTAAAGGATAGTAACGAAAAATTTCAGGGGTGAAGGTGTCTCTCCATTCAATTGTTGACCTTCGGGGCTGGTTTTCCAGTAGTCCATATGCATTCAATTTTGCTACCATGCTTGGGCAATTCGAAGATTTAGTGGAGCTGCCAGGAAATGCCTCGAGCGTTCAAGTAAGACTCTCTTGCAATAGAGAGATTATAATGTTAACATGCTTGCAGGATTACATTGGTACTACTTCAAGTGTCCCCGGTGCTGTTCCACTATCTTCATCGTAACTAAGGTCTTCCCTTTTTAAAGGCACTATTGGACTGTTTGCAGTAATGAACATTCTACGTTGCAGCTATTACATATCTTCTTCGCCTATGTTCCTGACCTCTTATCATATTTGACCTGATGTCAATCACTCTCTGCAACTGCGTACCAATTGGCCTCTTCCTTCCTTCTGCATATACTTCGACAGTTCATTTAAATAAAACATTGTCAGGATACATTCGCTGTACTGTAGTCAACCCAACGTATTGCTCGCAATATTGCGGTGGGACCAGAATTTCAGGCGTAGAATTTCGCTTTGGCGTATGGCCCCCTATATTACATGCTTTTAGGGCTGCATCTACTGCTTCCTCTAAAATACCTTTTCGATAAGCACCCTCTAAAGAAACCCATACTTCATTCCATGTAATGGGCGATTTTCCTGCGCCGCAAAGGTCTGTAGGATGTTCTTGCAGATTGTGCCATATGTCAGAGATATCTCGATGTGAGAGAGGCTTTTTGAAGGCTTTCATCATGGCGTCTCTGTACTCCTCCAGAGATTTATCCATATCCATCTGTCCATATGATCTAAATGATCTAAATCTTAAAGGTGCGGTGTTAGATACCAATGCATTGAAGCCATTAGAAACAGAAGTAGGCTTGAAAGCGAAACCATAACGTGGGCCTTGAATGTAGACCAGATCTCCCACGTTCCACTTCCAAGTAGAAGATCGTATGTAATTGCATTGCGTCCAGGTCATAAAATCAACAGAATCGAAAGTAATCCGGATGCGTTGCTTTGGTGACTTCCGGGAGTCAGATTCATGGAGCAAACTCCATAGTTTCTTGGGTCCTAGAACCTGATTATAAGCCAAGACAAACGCAAGTACGATGGCAAGGGAGCAATCTAATATCAGCGTTTCAGACTCCGATGGTAAAATACTCCTGAAAGCGGTAACAAGGTCGTCTGAAGCTGTATCCTTTGAGATATACCCACTCTCGATCCCATACGATTCAACGATCCGGCATCCATTCTTCTTCACTTGCTTTTTGTATGTGTTTGGATCAAATTCTCTCCCATTTATGGAAAAGTAATCCATCAGATAAATAATTTTAGGTTGCTTGGAAAGCCAAATCAGTTGATTAACAGTAGCCCTTCCTAGTTCGTCCCTTTTGCTTTGGCTCAGCTCCAAGACTCTGGGAAGCTTCACAGTAGAGCTTTGTTCCTCAAGCTGGAAAGTATAATGATTATCTTTGAGCCCTAAACCTTCGATTTCTTTGATCACAAAACACTCAAGCTCCGAGCCCCGAGGCAATATTTCTCGACGTACCTCTGATGCTATAGTTTTATCACAATGTAAATCAAAAGTTCTTGGTTGTTTTGGAACGAAACTTAAGGCAGCAGGTTTACAGTGTCGGCTATTGTATTCGAGCATCGAACAATAGAGTCGATTTACTACAACCTGCCCTAGCGTACCGTATATTTCGAGGACGTTAGGGGGAGTTCTTGTCCTTCCTACCGTTACTACACCGGTATTACTACCTAGCAGTATGACCGCTTGACTGGCTATTGTCTCTGAGGACGGTGCCAATCGCTTAGAAGCTGACCCCTTGCGAGTTGGGAGATTTACCTTTTCCTTGCCACCGCGAGGACTTTCGGTTCTTTTTCTAGTTATAGGTACATTTTTGTCTTCTGTGCTCTTCGGTTTATTCCGATTGCCGGAGGTATCACTCGTCTGTTGTCTTCCGCTACGAATGTTGTTTGAAGACATCTTCGAAATGGTTTATAGGAATGAATGTAGGTCGAGTGCGAATTTTATGACTGTTCTGGAGGTAAAGTACAAGTGCGGCAACTTTCTACGATAGCAACGGGGACTTGGAAGTTTAAATTCTTTTCCTAAATCGAGCCCAATCGAAAAATTTACGTTACGATCACCTCGAGACTAGCCCTAAGCGCCTATAACACAAAATTAACAGGTCCTGGCCGGTATGAATATGGTCAAATGACAAAAAAGAACGGAGCATCAACTTTTACAACAAGTTATTAATCACATGTAGTGATTGGACAACAATATCACTTCATGTACTTAAATTGATCAGGGTTATTATATAGGACTCCGAGTATAGTACTTCATATGGATTTTCTAACTCAATTTTTTTTGGAATCTTAAATTCATCAATTAAGTTTTTTAATGATAATTTGAATGATTGAAGTGATTGAAGTGATTTGAGTGATCTGAGTGATTTGAATAATTTGAGTAATATATGTTGGGTTGACTTATAGTAAGGGGGTGTATTGGGTTCAATAGTATTATAATTCATGTCTGCCCCTTCGTACGAAGGGGCATTGCTAAGCTATATACACGTTCTCAGTCACGTGTTCCAACAACATAAAAGATTTAAAAGATTCAAAAAAAGTTTTGAGTTTAAAAATCCATATAAAGTACTATATCTGAGTCTCCCATCGAGCCTCAGATTTGGCGCGGTTTCTTGTTACACAGGCAGCGGCTATTTTGCCGCAATGGGTCGGTTTCGTACTTCCTTTTACTAAACCCAACCCAGACCGTTAGTTCAAAAGAAGTCAATCGGGTCACCTAGGGCACGACCCGTCACTTGAATCAAAATTGCCTATTGATACCTATAGTTAACTATAATAAATCACTCAGGAAATCTGAATCTCAAATGGGCTTAAGAATCGATTGTGAGGCTTGAAATTAAGGCTCGATATTGGACTTTTATAGGTTTCTCCACAAAGCATCCAACCATGCAGCAACCTATTTCACTTACAGAACTCTTCAACCCAAACCATACAATTATGGGTCACCATTTTGGATTACTCAACCCAATATGACCCAGTTGTATCACCCGAACCACCCATTGCGGGCAGTGCCACAACGCAAGACCTACTCTCGATAGCCCATCACAACACCAGGGAGCTGTGGATAGACCACAATTTTTGAATCTTCTATATTTTATATCTAGACAATTACTATGACTGGATGGGATGGTGCTACTTATATGCTTATGCAGACTTGACTCAAGTACTAATGTAGCGTGAAGCAAATGATATCTTTATCCGAAACTCTGTCAGATGCAATAGAATTTGGATGCCCGTTTGGCGGAATCATGACCAAGTAGGCCAATATTAGGCAGCGGAGCTTCCTGGAAATCAGGGTACCGCATTAGAATGACAGAAGTTGAGGAGGCTGAGCCGGGTTACAATCTTAATGAAAGTAGATGAATACCGCGAGACGCTTGAAACTTTAGGTTGGTTTTGTTACGAACTTTTATTTCAGGAGAGTTGATGTCTTTCATGCGATTATTTATGTATGTATGGCCATCGGAGAAGGATGGATGTTGTATTCTATCGGCTACAAACCACCAGACAAAGAGATCCAATGAAGTCGTGTACTTCAAGAATGAATTGAGCCTTGAAGAATGTATTTGTAACAGGTATAGTGCCTGTTTCTAGCGAAGACAGGATTATCTCTCATCAAACCAAAGAACCGAAAAAGATTCTTGTATAACCAATCATAGAAACCCACACCCAAACTTGAATTTCAGCCAAACGCCAATGATATCACTGTTCCCATTGTTTTATAACCGTCATTAAAGTCCATCACAGTCCTACATCCGCATCGCATGTTTCACCTCGGAAATTCTAAGGGTAGCTCGCAGCACCACCGCCACGTTTCCTGCTCAAGAAGTGAAGAGCAGTCGTTCCAACAAAACATGCCGCTGTAAACCAAAGAAACGCTGTGCTCGCTTGAGTTTCTCGACATCTACCCGTAGCATCATCTATGGCTTTCTGGATAGTAAGTCCTCTTGGATATTTGTAGAGACTGAAGCCGAATGGATTGTTGTGAAGATTGACGTAACCATCAAAATCACTGCAGCTGCCGACCTTGATCGTTGTGGCATATGCCTACGTAGAGGCCAATTAGTCAAAATTCAACAGCCAATGTAATGCCAAGTGACTTACAATTCCACCAGCGAGGAGAAAGAATGATGCAACTCCATCGAGAACGAGCATTATCACTCCCTGTAGAGCTTCAACAAAACAAGCTGCCACACCAATTGCTGCGATGATGATCGCTGCTCCGCCACAGAATGATCCGTAGGAGATGAGAGACCAGGAATGACCTGGACCATAACCTTTGATCAAAATCGCAGACAAGGCTAGAACAACGGCAGCGAACAACATCTAGCTGGAGTTAGCAGAACAGATTCAGGAACATAAATTCCGAAGAGAAGCGTACCTGAAGAACTCGGAGTGCTAAAGTGACAATCATGTTGGCTTGTGTGTAGGGTGCTAATTATATTAGAGTATTAGGATGTTTAGATATGAATTGGTTGAGAAAGGGCCATTTGGTCGAGTACACTGTATATTATATAGTCAAGTCCACAGTGTTTAGCAGGGAAATGAGTCAAGATCATTAGGCTGAGACCAGGGATTGCCATATCGCTGAGGAAGAGATCTAAGTAACATAGGGAAGGTAAGAATTTCATAGGGAGAACCCCGCCTCCATGAACACAGCCTGTGCGGCGAGCAAGAGCCTTAGTGAAGGATTGCGGCACAGTGTTTCATGAACTATACCAAAATCGATAAACTATCCACAAGATTGATGTCCAATATCAAGTCATGAATTGAATCTTGCTGCAGTGTAATTGGTTTGAGCGCTTAGAAGTATGAAGATGTGCATGTGTGACTCTAATTCAAGTATAATGAATTTTGACGGCCTTCTCAAATTGGGTAAATGCTCCGAATTCGACGGGTGCTGCCTTGGCAGATATACACCCGAGAAACAAAGACGTTGCACTCACAACGTCGTACGTGTTGGATAGGTAGACAACACACCCATATTTGACGAATATGCATGTGATTCATGCTGTAGCACATTTCAGGTTCAAACCTCAACAGTAAACAACATCAGGGCCTAACATCAATAGCTTGAACGGAAGCCAAAGAACTTCTGGAATGCTTTTGAGGATGCCCCAGCGAGAGGATCCGATACTCATCAAAACTTCCGAAACATGGGAGGAATCGTGCTGGGCCACCATCCAAAAATACATATAAGATCAGATCCATGTATCAATGCACCCTGGAATTGACAGATGTGTTCTGGGTAAGCCGAGCCCTACGGATATCATGAATAAGAAATTTAGCCTCACCGGTTCCCATATGAGCAGGAAACGGGGGCCAAGAATAGATGAAAATCTGCGAGTGTGCATGAGGTTTCATTGGGGGTTGCTTATCATGAGTGAGACATAACCAAGCTTTACCATTAATTTCGACCAATAATCGAAATCGGTCAGATCCTAGAAGTGCTCCCTTGAATTAATTTCGAAAGTCGTTCGAGAGATGAAACATTGAAAATGGTTGGATCCGTTGGATTTATAGCCTAGTCACCGCCACAGCCACACTTTAAAATATGCTTAAAGCCACATCTGATTTGTCGAATTGATATCCATGGTTACCGGCACGCACTTCAACCCTCACATGTTATCTAGTGGAATGATATCCCAATGAGTTTTCAAGTGGAGTCTCTGGATATAGAGAATAGGTCTCAGGATACAAGGAATGAATCTCGGGATATAAAGGATGAGATTCAGGAACTGGAGAGAAAACTAGCAGCCGCAAAAGCCCGATTAGCCGATCGAGCTATATCCTCTCCATTATTGAAAGATAAAGACCCTGTTGCTATCAACAATGGTGAGAACATACTCATCTCTTTGGATGAAAGGCTTTCTAACCAGCCCCTAGTTTTCTCTCCCCAGTCCAACCATTTCCTTCTCCTCCTCTCCGATTCCGCCCTCCCGCTCGGTTCATTCGCCTTCAGCAGTGGTTTAGAATCCTACCTCGCGCACACAAAACCCAGATCATCATTCCCAGATTTCTTAACCTTCTCGCTGTCTTCTTATGCATCTACCACTCTTCCCTTCGTACTCGCTGCGCATCGGAACCCTGGAGATTTGGTTGATCTAGATGATGCTCAAGATGCATCGATCATGTGTACTGTGGGAAGACGTGCTTCGATTGCGCAGGGAAGAGCTTTATTATCTATCTGGGACCGATCATTTTCTGCTGCTTTGTCTACAGAAATGACTACTTCCACTGCTGTCGATGGAATTGATACATTGAAGGAATTCTCCATGCTGCTAAAATCTATATCTTCCGTACCTAGAACTACGTCTGGAGAGATACCGCCCGTATCAGCTCATCTTGCTCCTTTGTTTGGCGCCATTGCATCAACTGTGGGAATGAGTCTAGAACAAACAGCCTATGTATTTATGTTAAGTCATGTGAAAGCACTGCTTTCGGCTGCGGTGAGAGCGAGTATGTTTGGGCCCTATCATGCCCAGAAGGTCTTGGCGAGCGAGGAGGTGCAAATAGGAATCAAAGAAGTTATTGAGAGGGAGTGGAATACCAAGGTTGAGGATGCGGGTCAATGTGTACCAGTCATGGATCTATGGATTGGAAGGCATGAAATGTTGTATTCGAGAATTTTCAATAGCTGATAGTTATATAATGACATCATGAGAATACAATCAATTATGAGACACTGGTATACTTTGTCCATTTTATTCCCCTATGGCTTCTGCGTTCAAAGCTGAGACAACGCTCCTATAATTTTGGCTCGTCTAAGCGACCGAATATTATACAGTATACATGACCATACTACGATAGTTGACCGACTCCCAAACTCCATTAATCCCCCATTTAATCACTATCGCTATCATAAGCTACTAATGGCCCTGTAGATGCTGTGGGTTTTGGTTTCGTCGCAATTGACCCCTTGGCACTTTCTAGTGCCGCCAAAGTACTACTGGAAAATATACCTCCACTCTCTTCTTTCTGTTCCGTCTGTTCGTATGCATCCGCTTCGAGCATGAGTCTTTGCTCCTCTTCTAACTCAAGTCCCTGTCTACCCGCCGGGTTTGCCGCATTGGCACCTCTAGCAAAATAGACGTCATCAGGCGCCTCATAGCCTGCTAATCCAAAACCTCCTTCTATCCTCTTACGTTTTCGTGCTTCCGGATCTCGGCCCTCTATCTCAGCCACAAACTCTGCAGGTAATGCCCTTCGGACAGCTTCCGCAGCTTGCTCCTCTATTCTCCGTACCTCTCGTGCTTGCGCCATCGGATTCGGATCGGCCGTTGCCCAGCGTACGTTTAAGATTTCATTATGGTCTAAAGATTGATGTGCCATTGCCTCTTTCGCAAACTGCGCATTAGCCTCATTCGAATATGTGATAAAAGCGACACCTCTCGTGTTCAGAACTCGGACTAATACATATTAGCATATATTCATTGCCTCATTTGAGAGAGAAAACTTACTTCTCTCAACCTGACCCCATTCTGCAAAATGTCGCGCAACAATCTCTTCAATGTCATCACTGGCATGTATCCTTCCTACATAGATCGTCCTATTCTGCCTCATGAAACTTCCTGTACCTCCCATATCGTCTCTATAATCCGAGTGTTTATCGCGGCCAAATACATCAACGTTTGGATTGAACATATCATGAATTCCTGGTAATCGATGTAGATATTCACATTCCTGACCTTTTGGACAGATTCCTCTTGCAAAGAACAAACAAAAGTAACTGCCTGTCACTTTGTCGGCTTTGGTGTATCCAGTATCATTCGCAATGTTGCAACGTCCCGCAGCAGCTGTCTTAGAAAGATATTTATCCTCCCGATCACCTCCTGACCATTTGTTATACCAGATATTGAAAATAGTACCAGTTTGTGGAGGAGGCTCGCTCTTCATCGTCGAGGGATCGACTTGGGGACGCGCTGGACGCTTTTTTCGACGGATGATTTTCTTAACTTTGCGCTCGGCGGGTGCGCCTGCTTCATTGTTTGTGGTGGTAAGGGCTGTAGAGGTTTCTTCTGGAGCTTCAGTCACCGGCGCCATGGCTGGAGGACTTGTGATCTCGACTTCGGCCATTTCTATGATGGATGTGGTTGTTATGGTTTTGAGACAGGACTGAGAGCTCCAGGCTTCGAAAAGTTTAAGGCTGAGGTCAGTGCACCGCCACAATAGTCTACTTTTATGCCACACCCATCTCCATGGGTACCTACCGTACTTCCTGGAGGTCCAGCTAGTAAAGCTAGGACGCAGACCAAATCACAAGGTATTTAGGCACTTTTCCAAGGTTATCTTTTAAAGCTTAACAACATCGCATCGATATCTGGAAAATGCAAATGCAATTCAAAAGAATTCCTCCCTCTCAGCGATGTCCAGCGACATGCATAAGTCTCGCGCGATATGCCCTCAGTAGTCTGAGGAAGTAGCTATCGAGAAGACCAGGGCTAGTAATCTTTAATTGCTCCTTATTTACGAACTCCCCTGCTCCTGGTGAGCCACCAGCACAACCTTTACCCAGCCTACCTTTCGTGATTAATACTGGGTATCTAACCATGTATTCGCTGCCAGCTTTTGATTTGTTAAACGAGCCAAGAAGTGGTTGAATTCGTTGCCTATTGGTTTCTTTTCTAGCTGCTGGGTATGTATATATTTGACATCGGACACCCAGTACTTGCCCCGTATCAGTCTGCCTTGCGTCAGGCATTAGGGTCGCTGTGTTCTTTTAAATATGCACATCCTCATATCACTACATCATTTCGCTCAGTAACTGTCTCAAGGCTTCCCATATAACATACCTATATCAGAATTCCCAACATTCAGGCCACGAGGCTTTGGAATTTGTGGGATACGTTCTATTCTATAACCTATTTCGAGTCGAAACATTCAGATCATTCAATAAACCGAAAATACACAAGTAATTGTGATTGTCCTGTGTTCGAAAGAAATTTCACAGCTTTTCGAATGTTAATACCTTTCAACCTTGACTTCTCTTGAATATTGGCAGAAACACAAATCCAATCCAATTACTCACCGCTACAAACTGCTCAATATGACGTCCAAGAACATATCCTCTTCTCTCTCATGCGCTCTTCTTGTCCTGATAGGAGTGGTCTGTTTCCCAATTACCTGCTTTGTTATCTGCGCGGGTGGCTTCCAGCGACGTGGTAGCAATCGAATTAAGAAAGCTCAAAGAAAAGATATGGCCAAAGCTTGCAAAAGGAAGATCAGAGATATACCAAAGCCCTTGGAAGAGAGGAGAAAGAGAGAATTATCTCTTGAGCCCACCGGACGAAGGAGGGGCTTGGCGAATGTATTTTCGACTTGGAAGAGAGATAGAACGACACCGGCACGCCTCCTTCAACTACCACCCGAGATTCTGGAGAAGATCCTCCTGGAAGTTCTAGGCGGGAACACATTTCATCTCATCCAATGTCGTCGTCGACTAGGGCACATTCGTTGCAAGGAGCCTCATAATATCGACCGTGCAGCCAATTATCAATACGATATTGCGCGCTCCTGCATTCCTAGTGTCCAAAGACGAAACTACATGGCATATGAATGGATGCGCTACTATAATAAAAGGCCCTCCCCATTCTACACACAGTCTGATTCTTGCCTCGCTATTCTTCTCACGTGTCGCCAGGTGTACAGCCAAGGAATTTCCATTTTGTATTCCTGCAACACATTTGATATCAATAATCCCGAGACATTACTTTATCTTTCACAGACCGTCATTCCCTCAAGACTAAAATCGATAAAATCTCTACAGATGGATATTAATGCATTGATGGGTCCAAGTACCGAGTGTTCGACCCTACCTGGCTCAATACTAGACTTTTCAAATTGGAAAAAGTGTTTAGAGATGTTGGAACGCTTGGAAGGATTGCAGAACTTGAGATTGAGGATGTACTTCGATCTACCGCGACGTTTCCCTGATGCTCCTTACAGCGATGAGCCGGTCCAGAAGTCCCTGAAAGTAATTCTGGAGGGCACCAAGCTTAGTTCTCTGAGAGGACTGAGCAAATTTGATCTCGAGACTAATAGCCGGGATACCAAAAGCGTCGAACAGATGGTGGAGAGTGTGCGTGGTATTATTTGTGCTTGAGTAGAGGATCCATGCGTCATGTGAGGTATCTCGTACCATTATTACTAAGTTTAGGATTTAGCCCACACGGGGATGCAGCAAGTATAATTATAAAAAGTGCTGTTCATTTCAATTTCACTGCCACTCCCTTTGACCCAGCTAGTTTATCGTAGGACCCAGGGGAAGAAGGAACAGCATTAGATTTGCGCCTCCAACATTTGAATGGAATTTGATGTTCAGGATAGGCGAAATGTTTCATTCCATACAATACAAATAAAATAGCCCAATGAGATTTATGAACTGAACGCCTTCGACCCTTCGGCTGCAGTCCGGACTACTCAAAACATTGAGTAGAAGTAAAATTGATTCCCCTACCATTGTAGCTATGAGCTCTTGGAGAAATCCTCGAACGTACCTCGGATCTGTTGTGCTCACAGATATCGATCAAACAGTTGGAATCCACAGTAAATGTGGGTACCTACTCACCGGTACTTGTACACACGATTTCTAATAAAAGACTGATCTCCGATATCATTCCTAAATGACAAAGAATTATCTTTCTAATACCTTATCAAATATCTAAATAAACATTCCCTCTTCACCATTTATCTCAAAATGGCGCAAGACACCATCGAAACAACACCCTCTCTCTCCGACGTCCTAGCTTAAAACATCAAACTCATCAAAAAAGGAGAATACGAGCTCGATCTACCCAGCTCATTCAGTTTCGGTCCACGTAAGCAACCTATCTCCAAGTTCTCCATCTTGTATTCCACAACCCCAATCCTAACTCACAAACCCCGCCCCCAGGAATCTTTGGAGACCTAGTAATGTTCATGACGCACCAAGCAGTCCAAAAATACTTCACCGAAACACACAGCGAATACAATCAACCCGATGTATTAAGCATGCAATGGCAATTTTCCGTCTACTCTTTCCATCCATCGCTACACTAAGTATCAAGGATATTCATCTCGGAAAATACTCTTCCACTACCCTCTTAACCATCAGTCAAAAAGGGAAAGAATGCATGATGGGTTTTATGAAGTAAACTTCCTTCCCTTCACCCCCTCATTCTCCATTCTCCATTCCCTTCACTAAGCTAAACCAAACTAACCTACCCTCCCTCCCCCTAGCCTCACAAACCTCTCCCACACCCAAGGCTATTCCTTCCCCGTTCCCCAGACCCTGCACCCCTCACCCCCTCCAGCATGCATCCCCGACCTCACCACCAACACCTCTCCGCACTGGATCTCCTACCAAACCCCCTACCACCCCTCCTCCCTCCGACGGGTGCACTCCTATCCTAAATTTTTCGTCCCCCTCTCCCCCCAACCCCCCAGTCTCCGCGATCAATGGCTTACCCCCACCCATCCCTTCACGCGCTTCACAAACGAAACCCTCAGTTTCCTTCTCGACATCTCCTTTCCCATCCTCGATAATTTTTACCCGGAAAAAGCGTCGGGAGGACAGGCTGCAACGGTGCAAGTGGGGTTAGCACAGAAGAGAGAGCGAGAAATGGGTGTTGCGAAGAATGTGGATGTAGAGTCCGGGTCGTACCGGGCTCCCGCGATGATTACTTCTCTGGCGACGAGTATTGAGATTAAGAAATTGTTGCCGCCAGGAGGATCGAAGTGGTTGTTTATGAGAGCGCAGGCGAAAGAGATTAAAGATGGGAGATTGAGTATGGAAGTTATGGTGTTTGATGAGGGGATGGAATTGGTAGCGTTGAGTCGACAACTTTGTCCGATTATTGAGTTATCAAGAGCTATGGCAAATAAGCAGAAGCTTTAGTATCGTCTCTGGATATATCGGTGCGATGGCTGGTCAATTTGACATTGTTCCCTTCACTTAATCTATTGTTGTCTTGGTAAACTCAAAGCCGTGTAAAGGGTGGTAGAAATTTTCATCATAATAAACATCCATTTAATAGCTCAAAAGAAACTCCTCCCAAATGCACAAACTCAGATAAACTAGCATATTAAGTATATATGATGCCATTTCCACCTATAATGCCCACTCATTCTTATCATCCGCAGACGTAACAAATGGTTCATCAATTCGTTTAATGGCAAAGTCGCTGCAAAGGATACTATTTCTTAAGTTAGCAAGACAAGAGCCGCCACAAGCATGGAAAAAAAAGACTTACCAAGCACTAGCTACTAAACCATCCAGCTCTGCAATCAGGGCTTCCCTCTTAGCACCCATAACCATACCTTTACTAATTGACATCTGCACTTCTCTGATCCTCTTTGCCCTACCCACTCCCACCTGATCCATGACTCTCTTGCCCAAACAATCGCTGTGAAAAGCATGTTGACAAGGAAATACAAAGAACTGTCTGCTCAGCAACGGTAAGGTACACACGTAGCACTTTTCTCCCGGTTCCACAATCGCATAGCGTTGATCGAGAGCGGCGATATCAATTTTAATATTGGTAGCTGTCTGAGATGATTCGTCCATTTCTTTCTTGAGAGAATCGATATTACGACTATAATCCTCAAGCGCTGCGCATATTTCTTCTTTGAAATCATCTATGACGACGAAATCTGGAAAGAAGGGAATTAAATCTTCGATTTTGAGGAGATCACAACGTTTGAGGAATTCAATGGCGGTTTTAATGCCATTTGACTGAGAAATTACTTTCTTTGCCACGGCGAGCCACAATTTTTTGCGTAATGGGGGATTTGAAAGAGGGCGATCGGCAACGAGTGAAGCGAGATCTATCTCTGAATGTGCGAGAGCGAGTTCCACTGCTTGGAGATATTGCCCCATAGTGCTATATATGTGTACACACGATTGAACTCGCGAGTGTTGAATGCAGAGTCGAAGAGCAAAGTCTGAATCAAAACTTGGCTCATCACCTTGTGATTCGAGATACGAAAGGAGAGCCGATTCATCCTTTGATGGATGAGAGGCATAAATTGAAATTAGTGTATTATGTACGGCAGCATCGGTTGAGTTTAGGTGATTGATGACATGTAGAAGGTAACGAATGGCTTGGTTTTGAGAGACAGACCCTTCAAAATACTTGTCGTAGTTCAGTAAGGCAGGAATGAGATTCCGAGGCTTCAAGTCCGAGTGTCTTATAAGAATATCTACAAGATCAGTGGCCACATGTGTCATGAGTCCACTGCTGTATCTGTAAAATATTTCGGGTGCTGTCTGCTTCTTCAATACATCCAACGCCTCCTTCCAACGTTCCCTTTGAATCCAATAGGAGAGAACGTAGTTGTAGTCGTTTACAGCACTAGCAAAGAAAAGGAGTTCATCTTCCCTGCCGTGACTGCTAATTATATCGTAGGTGGTCTTCTTGTCAAGGTCACTTTTGTATTTTGTGACAAAATCCTGATATTCTGCTCGAATTGTGTCCAATTGATTTCTTGTCTCTGTAGGATTCAAATTCTCAGATAACTCTGCCTTAGTGACGATCGTATCGTCAAGAGAGTTAAGCTTTGACATAAAAATCTCAACAAGCCAACTTGAAATCATGATGCGTTGCATAATTGAGGCCTTTCTGTAAGTTGTGAGTTTTGTAAGGAGATACTTTCGTAAGGCATCTTGCTGATCGTTATCAACGAACGTGAGTGCAACTTGTTCAAATGGTTTGCTACTCTTTCCATAAACCCCCGCAGCTTCAAGATATGAGCCTTTACTAATGAGATAGTCACCAGATGCTGTAGCAACAGCATCCTTCTGAGCTGGCCCTTTAGCATAACGTAGGGCTGCATCAAAATGTTCTGTCTGCAGCATAACTTTCCATACATCTCTGTCTTCGTCTGTGACAACGATTTCATAAATTTCTTGTGTAGTGAAGAGCCAAAATGTGTTCTTCTCTTGGTCAGCGAACAGTCCCAGTGCCTGTTGACCAGGTTCCAAGACCACTTGATCAAATATCACTCTATCATCCAGTCGATTGACGGCAACAACACGTCCCCCGATCAGGTGAAGAATATGCCATTGAGTCAACGCAATTGAATCGATTGAATCTGGAACTGGCTTCTTGCGACCCATCGAGTTCTCTGAAGCTGGCAATTGAGATCTAGGTAACAATTTCGCCTCGGTAAACAATCTTGCACCTAAATCCGAGGTTGCTGGTGTGGTCATTAATGTACCATAGTATACACCTTGCGATGATAGCCACGCAAAGGTACGATCTGGGGTCAGACTTTCCATAGACGCAGAGTCGGGATGGTTTGGAGACACCACAAGAGAAGAAGCTGCAGTTGTAGATATCCTAGACAACTCATGAACTGTGGGTTGTTCCGTCTCGAAAAGCCGTGTAAATATTGATGCACCTCCTTCATGTGCCACCCGGCCAATCTTGCCTATTAAGTGAAGCACCCGACTTTGTGTAGCTACCATTACTCGTCGAACTTCTTTGGCGTCAGGCCTACCAGTAACGAGATCTACCCACAGTCCGGTAACAGGTCCATCTGGAAGTCTCATAAGTGCTTTTAGGTATTTGTCCTCTTTACGGTAAAATTCCGTAGCTGTTTCGATATACCCTTCATAAATCATTCCATCCGAAGTCCCAATGAGTATTTCCCTGGTCGAGGATGTCGGTAACGAGGGATTCCAAGCAATACATTCTATCGACACGCCTCGTAGTCGTGAAAGAGGCCTGGGCTGCCTGGATTGTGTATGAAGGTAATAGTTCTCCCCTTGCGAAGTGCATATGATCAAATGTGAAGCTGTTGGGTCGAGAAACATGCGCCGTATCACTCCAACTTCCGATGTCTTTTTAGGAAGATCAATATCTAGATTAACAGTCAACTAGCTGGTCGAAGACACAGAAACATTTTAAAATCTCACCATCTATATCTGCAGGATTGTCCAAGTCGATTCGGAGAATCCTGCCATTCGAAAGTGCCAAAACCAGGACATTATTTGCAACCTGCGCCGCTACGAAGTCGGAGGCTATAGAGAATTGAAGTTGTACCTTTTCGACATTAAATATGGGAAGTGCAATCTCATTAAGATTGAGATCTTGTAGATTTCTTGCGGCTACGTAGCCGCTTGACGGGTCGAGAGCCATCCGTCGTTGTTATATGAGCTACCTCATGGTCGTTGAGCCCAAGGCTGTAATTCGCTGTCCAAGGCTGGCAAGCCATAGCTTCGAATTGCACTTGATGACTTAAGAGTAGGCCGTATGAACATCACGTGACTCATGGCTACATAGCAATCGACTTCTTGTGACTTCCGGCATGTTTGGAGCTGTATCGTCCTTGTACAAAGTGAGGGTACGAGGGCTCCCATTCTGCGGGCAATAACATTCCATCATCCTGAATGCGGTGTATCTATATGCAGCATCTAATTTGAAGTTCTACAACATGCAACTTGGAGTTCCCTCCAGGCTGAAGAATTATACCCAAGTCTGGTTAGAATTAGACAATGATAAATGACACAACTACCTTCTTCACTCTTCATATAAGAATGATACTTTATGCTCTCCTATTGCCAGTACTTATTATAGTCCCACAGCTTTTCTCTACTTCTACAAGGCTGTGTATCTAAAACCAAAGCGAGAACTCTCTGATGTCACCCCGAAGCACCGTACTCGTGAAATAGATATGAATTCCACAGCATGATTCATCTCGTGTGTCAAATTTGGATACATTTCCTGAAGCTTACGACCACTCTTCGTAGTACCGGTACGTGTTGGTAGCTATACACCTCGTTGTCCGAGGTCGTTAGCATCTGTCGTACTGTCTCGAGGTTTCCGGGAGAGAGTAAACACCCTCTCCCGGTCCTCCCACTAATCCCACTGGGGTAGTCCTAGATCCCAATGTGAAGCATGATCGTAATCTGTATCGGCGGGACGACTTGGTATGGAACCCACTAGTCAGTCCACTTCTTGAGTTGCCGATTTTTGTCCATCTGTGCGGAATCATGAATACGAAGTCAAACGTCAGCAGGAGAACTTTGAAAACCTCTTGGCCTGGGCATTGAGTTTGTAAGCACAGTATATTTCGGTGTATCATGGTTCAGCCATCTTGAAGATATATTTCCATGGGCAAGGTCGCAAAATGCCTCCGGCTCTTGGAAAGTCAAGGTGTCAAATGGGGGCGGAGGTTTCACCACCCCTGAGCCAAAATATGAAAACAATGTTTATAATATATTTTGATTTGTGGGGGCTTCACATGCTACCAATACTATGTTTAGATCAGTAGGAATGAAAAGGGTTTTTGAAAAGATGGTAGGCTAAGAAAGATCGAAAGACAAGGAATATCGAGGCAACAGTGATAGCATTGAGAAAAAGAGATTAAGAATGCATGAAACGAGTTTTGATAAGGAGAATCTTATTTCTTCTTCAGATGAACTCAAACAGGTGAGCTCATATCTTCACATATAGTGTAGATCATGCGGAAAAGGAAATGATACTTTGTGTTGTACTACTGACCCAGGCCAAAAGAAAGAAAGACAGCGAGACTGACGATGCGTAAAATCTTTGTCAAACAAACAAAAGACGACGCGAAAGAGGAGTTGAAACAGACAAACCGAATATCAATTTTTTATGGATCTGAATCTGGAAGGATCTTTTGCGGCTTTTGAAAGCAACGTAAACTTTGATTTTCCAAGAAATCACATAGTACATGAAAGTAGTACATATGTACAAGTGTTCACGACATGATTCCTTTTCTCGGTAGTCAAGAATTTCGAATAAGTCCGGATTGAAAGACTAATAGTCTAGCGAATAATTTGATTGGTCAAAAGATATCCTCCTATTTTTTTGTCAATGCTTTCGCGACCCTTGAAGTTTCATAATTGATCTACGGTCATTAGGATTAGATCATTGGACCAGTTCTCAAACATCAAACAGAATCATCAACTGAGATCATCAACTGAATGGTACCGGTTATTCTATCATGCCCATTGACAGCGGCAAATCGAGTAGAGAATCTCACCGTCAAAGAGCTTTATTTATTTATCAATATTGTTTAATCACTCGGCGATTACTTGTGGGCCTTTTTCATGTTGGGCTCGATGCTACTCACTATCCGGGCATATATTATTATGTTCCTAGTAGCTTTATATAGTTGTGGATTACACAGAACTGTGGGTAGCTTTCGGTGGGAGGCCGAAGGAAAGATAAACTTGTTGTAATGAGTACCTAGTTGCAGGATGTCGCCGCCACTGAAGTGATGCATGGTCTAGCCGTGACCATACGGTTGCTTAGCGAGAGCTCATCGGCAGGTTCATGCTGTTGATACGATCCTACGAATAGTTCTTCTGTTCTCTCAAAGTTCGAATTGATTGTTCTTATTACGACAATGGTATGTACGTAGGTATGGCATAGGGAAGTATTAGTCTGTAAATGAGAACATATAAAGTCTGGAATATTCAGATGACCCGTACCTTTGAACTAAACTCCAATTTTGAAATCACTCTTCCATACTAGTCGACGCTTTACTCCGTAGCATTTTTCCGACTTTCTTTTAAACCTTTTTCCCTTTGGCACTGACAGCTAAAATTCCTAAGGCTATCTGATTTATGATGCCATTTTCCGGAGCCACGCCTCCCCCGACCATTCGCGCGCACAAGCTATTTTGACCAACCGACTTTGGGACGTTTCATATCTCTCTAGGTAAAAGATAATCAGCGACTATCAAACGCCGTGAGTCTATGTCAGAACCAATTGAAAGTTGAAGATCAGGGTCATCTCTAGGACGACCAAAAAAGTTGAGACTGTGCGATATTTTGAAGAGAGGAGGCAAAGAGGCAAATGATTTATTTCGACAAATAAGATTTATGAAAGTATTCAACTTTTTATATTGATCTGACTACCTGACTACCGGTTGCATGAAAATTTGTTGCCAGCGCATAAGGTAGAAATCTGGTAGGATATACTGTATGTACATGTACAGCCTTTGGGACCGCTATGTCTTTCCTTGTTTTTCTCTCAAGATGGGGATAAACGCACATACAGACAAATAGACAGACAGACAGACTGTACCAAAAATTGTCAAACACTGGATCATCCCTCATTCATCCGTGTATCAACTCAAAGCGTGGGGAAAAGTTGTGATTATTATGATATTTAGAAATATTGATAACGACAGCTGAATTAATTCGGATGAAGCCACCTTCTCCATCCTCAGACCCTATCTATCTCCAGAGCCTCTGGCCTGAAGGTCTCTCTCTTGAGTCTTGAGTCTTCAGCTCGTAATGAGGAACAGAAACACAAATCCAATCCCCACCTCACATGATCTAGATGGATCGGTTTTGGTTTCCGGAGAAACATTTGGGAGTCATCCTACATGTTTGCCGAGTAGAAGCATCGCATCCCTAGTACTTTTCGACGCATTTTGACCAATATGGAAAGTTAGATTATGTCGATATGCTTTCTCCATCAGTTGCTGCGATCTAGAATGGTTTTAGTTGCAGAGTCCAAAGCAGAACTGCAGATAGCAGTAGCATGGCAGCAGCATAGCACTCTCCAAACTCGCATATGGGCTTACTACAGAGTGCTAGGGAGTAATGAGTAGTAATAAGTAGGTCGGCTCGGTAAGGCAAGTTGTAACTAAAACTAACAGCTATCTCTCTACCATCTACCCACCCAGCCAGCACTCAGCATCATAAGAGTTTTCTCTCTGGGAAAAGGCTTGCAAGATGCATAATCATTTGACCCTTGACCGTATTGAGTTAATCTTATGATTACGCCTTTCCCTCTCTTTGCCTTAGCATGTACATATTTTTTTAATCCTTGTTCCCTCCATCTTCATCCCAAGGCAAATCAGAATTGATCTGACTATCCTCACTCATCGCCTCTTTACCCTTTTTCCCTCGGATCCACTCATACAAAACATAGCGTGATAGCTTACTTTGGCAGCCGCGTCCATAATTGTCTCAGAAAATAGCTTAATAAAACTTCGTATATCGTGGATTCGTGGATTCGTGCTGAAGCCAGTCGTCGCTCCCTTCAATCAGCGTCGAACCCTGAATCAGACCTTACTTGCATCGAGGTATTAAACAGAGACCCAAGAATTCGGTCGGTCATTATTCACAAAAACCTTGATCTATCTGTCTACCCTACCTATAATACCGATCTAGTATCCAGCAGATGATAGCATTTGCGATTGTTATTAATTCTATTTCCATATCCATATCCATATCCACATCCACATCCATTTCTCCTACCATTTTATTTTGATGCTATTTATTCTCTTTCTTCTCTTTCTCGTTTAGTCACTAGTATCCTCTCAACGCCTTCCCTGGCTCCCTGGATAACCCTCTAAACCTTCTGAGCCTCTCCTCTCCTCTCCACTTCCACTTCAAAACTTAATTCACAACAACAAATCCACCTCGGATTGGCCCAATCCCTAATCCCTAATCCCAAATCCCACTCACATGGGCACGCTCGCACGTACTTGTATTACTCAACTCTCCAGTGCCTCCACCTCCTTCCTCTCAGTGTCTGTTCTTTAAATTCTATCCCACCCCAACTCCACAATCCACGAATCTTCGATAGATCTTTACCAGGTGTTATATCTATAAACTCTTATTAAAATAGATCCTGGAAGATCTATATCGGCCGTACAAGAAGGACGACATATCTTGCAAGACAATCGTTGAGCAATTGAGCATTCATTCGCATACACAAAGTACCTACCTACCTACCTAAAAGAAGTCGACCCAAACCACTTCAACTCACGCCAATCTATCGACACTCCCTTTGAAGCATTTGATCTTCAATCTTTCAAACAAACAACTACCATCTCATCTTTATATTCATTCGTCGGACCTCAGATCTTCTGACTTCTTTTTGCAAATAATCATCTCGCCAAGTTTATTCACTTTCATTACCAATTCGCTCCTGCTTTTCCAAACCGATTTCGCATATTTAATCAACCACCTTCATGCCTATTTAATGATATCCACGCAATGGCAATGCTAGCTTCAAAGAATCCCTTTCCCGCATCGCTGGGCCCGTCCTCATCTTCCTTTCCTTCTAATTCACAAACAGCGACTGCTCAATCGAGTAGAAGAGCACCCGCCATGTTGGCCACAAATCAAACATTCGCGAGTCCGACAGAATCTGAGTTTTCAGATGTTGATGGTCCAGAGTCTGCGAAAAGATGGGACGAGGATCAAGTTGGCGACTGGCTAAGGAGCATCAACTGTGGCGACTATGAGAAGTTATTCAAGAAAAATAATATAAATGGCGAGAATCTTTTGGAGATGGATAAAGCAGTACTTCAGGAAATGGGTATTGAAAAGATAGGAGATCGCGTTCGTTTATTCTTGGGCATCAAGAAGCTCAGGACGAAGGCGTATGCCAACCAGAAGAAAAGAAACAGGGTAAGTATTCGTTTGCTTCTCATTGCAGCGGATCGATATTGACCATTCAATCACAGGATTCTTTCGCGACCTTGGATACTTTTGCACACACTCCATCTTCCTCTGGTTCACCTCGCCCCACAAACTCTGGAAGTCGAAACATGTCTACGTCTACCAATAAGAGATTCTCAAGGCAGTTTGATACATTCAATACCGCTACAGCGATCCCCGAGAATGTTAGCAAAGCAGTTTCGCGACCTGTCTCACCATTAACAAACTCTGAAGTTCGGCCCGTACGACAACAACAAAGATATGGTGTTATGAGCCCCGCAGAACAAATGAAGCGAGACCAAAATCAAGGATACTTCAATGGTTCAAGTAACATTAGCATACCAGGCAGCGCTGCAACTATTTCCGGAAGACGTCCCACCACTCCGTCTGATCCCACACAACCACAGATAGCTCGGCTAGCTATTGGTCATACTCGAGCCAATCCCAGCATTGACGGCTCACTTATGGCTTCATTGCCAACAAACCAAGATGTCATCAGGGTGATATCTTCTAAGGGTGTTACAAAGGTGGTCAAGGTTGCAGATTGTAGCTCTTGTGACGAGGTGATGCGATTGACTCTGAGAAAATTCGGCTACCGTGAGGATCATGATCGGAACTATTGTTTCTGGGTTCTTGCTGGTGTTGATCCGGATCCTAGCCAATGTCGCCGATTGCCAGAAGCTGAACTTTGGCGTATCATCAAAGATCAAAAGAGGGCAGAAAGAAACCGGCTTATCCTGCGAAAGATACACGCAGGTGAGCCTGGCGACGACGAGCTACAGCGAGCCGCTAGCATCGCGTTGGAGGAGGCTACAACAACTCATAACCGCGCCATTGAAACATCCGATAACAAACGAAGTCAACTCAAAGTTCAGAAAATGCTCGGAGAAACCTGGAATGACAATCTTCAGCATCCACTATCTCCTGCCTCGTTTCAATCCACTGGATCCAACTTGTCCATTACCGAGAGAGAACGTAACGTATATAATGCGGCGAAGGATCTTGAAAGGCCATTGCCAGCTGACATGAGGGAGAGCTCAAGACAAAAGGCGAGCAAGAAAGGTGGTGGTCTACGCCACTTCTTTGGACAAAGGCCTCCAAGTGAATTGATCACGTCAGATTTGACGACATACTTCCCTGACCATCCTCGTGAAGAGATTGATCGTACTGCGAGGCTTTCACTGCGGAGATCCACTCGCCTTAGTAAGGTCAACAGTCGATTGAGCGTTGCCAGTAATTTGAGCTTTGCTTCGAGCGTAGCTGATGCGCCTCCAATGCCAACGATTGCCGATACTTGGCTCATGGGCAATAGCCAGTTAGCAAAAATAAGGCCATTGGATCTTTCAAGGGCAACTAGTAGTCGATTTAGAGATTCGGTGGCTTCCTCATTGCTTGACATCGTTCAAGAAGAATCGCCAACCGAGCCAAATCGCAAATCTTATGTCTCATTTGCGACTGACAGCGGATCTGACACTACCAATGTTAATGTAACTACTGACGATTCAAGTAGCGTGAGAGATAGCTACTTTGAAGACGGCAGTACAGAAGCTGGAGATTCTCTGAAAGAGATTACCCAAGCTCTAAATAATGATGGAGAGGAATTAGATGAGGAACTAGAGAGTTTCCTGCAGGGTGATTCTTGGGACGACAGTAAATGGATGAAGGGTGCACTCATTGGTCAAGGTTCCTTTGGTAGTGTTTTCCTGGCTTTGCATGCTGTCACTGGTGAACTTCTTGCGGTCAAGCAAGTCGAGACACCTTCGCCAAGTACAGACAGCAAAAATGATGCTCGCAAAAAGAGTATGATTGACGCTTTGAAGCGCGAGATCAGTTTCCTTCGTGATCTCCAGCATCCCAACATCGTCCAGTACCTTGGAGCAAGCTCATCTGATAACCATCTCAACATTTTCCTCGAATATGTCCCTGGTGGTTCTGTTCAAACCATGCTTAATTCCTATGGAGCATTGGGAGAGCCTTTAATTCGAAGTTTTGTGCGACAAATCGTTACTGGCTTGGCTTATCTCCATGGTAAAGATATTATCCACAGAGATATTAAAGGGGCAAACATCCTTGTTGACAACAAGGGTGGAATCAAAATCTCTGATTTTGGAATTTCGAAGAAGATTGAAGCATCAAATCTCCTCAATGGACCTGGCAACAACAAGAACCGACCTTCTCTACAAGGCTCTGTCTTTTGGATGGCACCTGAGGTCGTCAAACAAACCGCCTACACACGCAAAGCTGATATTTGGTCACTTGGCTGCTTGGTCATTGAAATGATGACAGGTACTCACCCATTCCCTGATTGCTCTCAACTGCAGGCCATTTTCAAGATTGGTGGTGCAAGAATCAGTCCTACAGTACCAGATGAGGCTAGCTCCGATGCAAAGATATTTTTGGCTTCAACTTTTGAAGTTGAGCATACTAAACGACCAAGTGCTGACGAGCTGTTACTCAGTCCATTTTTGAACCCAATCACTTGATTAGTTTATTGAAGAATCTTTTGCAGCACGCACCTGTATTAAGTTAGTATACGCTTCAAATGCATTGCAAGCGCTGGGCATTGCATCGTATTGGAGTTTCTACTTTCAGCATATTCATTTTCTTGTACACTTTTTTCTCTTTTTTTTTCTTTTTTCCTCTTTTTTTGATGTCGTAACGAAACACGATACCCAACGCTTCCTATGGATTTAGGCATAATAAGGGTACATAGTATAGACGCATGGATGACGGCAGGGGTGAACTGTGACATCACTGGTTGATCTCTTCTTTTGGTAGCAAGCAGGTACATTTTAGGAAGGTATAAAAAATGAAGGCGGATATTATAAAACAATGTATCCAAAGGGGGTGAAATGGAAAGATGGAAGATACGTATGAAAAAGTCGCGGGATTTCAAAGTGTACAGATATAGGGTAGTAACCGATATGATTATCATGATTCAAAATTAAACAGAAACGCAGGTTTCAAATGTTATTAATCTATTGTTTCAATGTGACTTTTTAGTTTGGAAATGCTGTGAAGATATAAGTTGTCTCTTCTAAACTTCTAGAACCCATCTATGTAAACTATCTTCCTGTCTCGTCCTTCTATTTGAACCCTTCAAATCATCCAGTACATCACCATTGTTACCACCGTTAGAAGTCCTATTTCTCTTCGCGAGCGGGAATGCAAAGACGCATTACATCCCGTACATATGATGGAGGAAATCCCTCGGAAATCGCATCCCCGATCCCGCGATTCATGCGCGTGATGTATTCTGGATTGGGAGCCGAGGGGGTGATACGCTGGGTATCGATGTAGGTTAGTGCGCGGATTTGGAGGGATGGAGATGGTTGGGATGGTTGGGATGGTTGGGAGGCGGCGGGGGGAGAGAGAGGAGGAGGAAAGCGTGCAGAGAAAGGTGAGTATGGAAGGAGAGAGGGATAGGCCAACCCGGCACCCGAAATTCCGGAAACAGAACCCGGAAATAAAGATAATAGAAATGAAATTGTGGGGGCAGCAAGTAATGGCGAAACGGATAGGAGGGTGATCAGAGGATACATTTTCGTATATGCGAAGGGGACGCCTTCGCTCCGGTCGAGGAGACATTCGTCCCGGTGGGAAAGCGTGTAGAGGAGCCCGTAGACGTTGGATTGAGGATTTTGAGGGGGGGTTGAGAGGAGATTGGCTGCTGTTTGTTGTGTGTTGGGGAAGTGTATTGCTTCGAACTTTCTGGGGGTAGAGGTGGAGGGGTTTTTGTTTGCATTTGCATTTATATTTCCATTTGTATTCTCATTCTCATTCTTAAAATCCTTCTCATCTCCAGAATCTTCTCCCTCTCCCTCTCCAGCATCAAAATCAGACTGCGACTGAACCCCAGAATCCCCACAGAATACAATATTTGCATAGCCCCTCTGATTCACAATCCAGCGATGGTTTTGCAATATACCCATGCCTACATATGTTGAGTCTGGACAACGGGTTTGCATCTGTGCGTGTGAGAGGTTGGATCCGTAGGCGAAGTAGAGGGTTTGTGGTTTGGGGATGAGGGCGGGGGTGGAGGGGGTGGACATCTTTTATTTTGCTTTTGCTTTTGTTTTTGTTTTGTTTGTGTATCGATGGTGATGCTGATGATGATAATGGTGACGATATCGAAGAGAAGCAAAAAGAAGAAGAAGAAGAAGAAGAAGAAGAAGAAGAAGAAGAAGAAGAAATCTGCCTACTCGAAAGTAGAAGTAAATAACCACCTCCCACCTACTTCATTTCACTTCACTTTATTAATCAAACTCAACCCCAAAACTGAAGTAAATAAAATAACATAATACTCTCAAACTCAAACCCCAAACTCGAATAAAAACAAGTAATTATAATCCGATATAAGCTTACATATTCCAAAATAAAGAATATATAAATAGATAGTATAATATTTTATTAAATCCCTCGCACTAGTATCTATACTTATAGTTTAAATTTCTGTTTTATTTAATTCTATTCTATTTCAATTTTAAATCTACTCTTTTTATTCAATTCCGATTCTAAATGTAATCTACTAATACCTACCTATCGATATCAATCTCGATTATCTAGTCGTATATCGATATAAATCATTTTATTAAGTTATTTATCGTAGGACATCGAATTTATTAATTTAGTTAATTTATTATTTCATTTATCAATCAATCAATTAATCTCATCAATCAAAAGAAGAAAAAAGCAGAGAAAAATTCACTCCTTTCTATTTCTCTTTCTCTTTCTCCAATAAAACCAAAAGACAGAGAGACAAAGAAACCCCCCACGTGCCCCCCTTCTCATTCCCAATCCCTTCCCAGTCCCTTCCCAATTCCAACTCCCAAGACAAGACAAGACAAGACAAAACTACAAACGAATACCTATCTATCTATCTATCTATCTATCTATCTATCTATCTATCTATCTATCTATCTATCTATCTATCTATCCAGCATCTCAAGTTTCAATATCTAGCTAGATATTCAAACCAAAACAAATCTACAAATCCTCAACCTAGGAACGCAAGAGAGTTCCCTCAAAACACTCTAACTTCAGAACTTCAGAATTTAAAAACTTAAACCACATCCCTATTTACTTATCTGCCTACCTACCTATCCAGATAGATACCTAGATACCTAATAATAAACACAGGGTGTGAATAAATCAACCTTGATAGAGAGAGAGTGTGTGTGTGTAATGAATAGGTAGTGAAGCAAGACAAAAAAGTAAAAATATGTATGTGATATATGTAAAATAAATTGATTTCAATCTACCTAGGTATTTTCAATTCATGACTGTACGAAATGCTTGCTCATTTGGTATATCCATCCATCACGCATCCATCCAACCAACTAACCATGCATCCCCCCTTCATAATATATTCAACAAACTTCCAGAACACAAAGATCCCTCACCAATCGCTCAAGCTATGTGTGCAACAAAGTGCACTCTATTCAACATCTCAAAATCTCGTTTCCTAACGCCCTATCAAAAAAGATCTCCCAAATCTTCCAACGCCTATCAATGAACAATGCAAGCATAAATACTCCTAAAAACACCCTTCCCCCCTCCATGTACCTGTATCTTTAATATAGTCAAGTTCACCCAATTCAATGATTGTATCCCTCGCTAACCATCCCAATCCGTCCATCCCTCAATATGCAGATATGCATGCGACTGCACTTCCCGACTACCCTTCCATTAATCCAACCATGAGACAAAAGTAAGAAGTATTCCCTATCCCTGTTACTAGCCGTATAGCTGTATTCTATGCCACGCGCGCTTGCAAGTATGCATTCACTTTTTTGCTTTTAGTGCGAGTAAAGTAGTAAACCAATTCCGTAACTCCGTCCCAATGCAACGCGACTTAAAGCAAGCAATGATCGCACAAACAAACCATGTGCAAAGTACTAAATCTGAATTCCAAGAATCAAGATTCCATTTCAAACAACCCATTGTCCAACTCAAACATCTTCTCATTACCCAACGGACCCAAATCAGGCAGCAAGCCCCCATCCTTACTGCGTTTGTAAGATATGCGTTTGGGTTTAAGTTGAGTAGTATCTTCCCTCTCCTCCAATCCAAACATACTTTCACTACCCAAAGAAGGCAAATCAGGCAGTAGACCTCCATCCTTACTGCGTTTGTAATGTATACGTTTGAATTGAATATTCTCCATGTCATCCACGGGCCTCTCGTTTTCCATTTCCATAGGATTAAGTACCTCTGCTAAAGGCGTCATGCCAGAAAATCGATCATTTGTGATTTCGACTGGATTTCCCAGTTCAATCTTAGGCGTCGTGTTGCTCAAAACCTGTTCTAAAATTCCTCGGTCACTCATGGCTGTGGTAGGACGCATGGCATGTTCGCCTATAGTTTCAACAGGATCGTATCCCTCCACGCCCATAGCTATGTTTCTGTTTCTTTCCAAGAACATGGATAATCTCCCAATCTCCGTATTCCACTTCTCGGCCAAGACCTTTACCACTTGATCAACATCTTGAGGTGTCAATTCTAGTTTTATAGGCTTCTCAACCCCGACCCCAAAGGTTTTCAATGTTCGCTTCACTGAACTTTTCACGTGGTGGTTTTCGCGGCCCGAAGAGCTCGTGGCACGGCGTGTATCCCTCATACTGGCACTCATTCGTTTCATAGCGATATCTTGATCGTCTCGCATGTAGGGAACTTCAAGAACAGTGTGGTTCTTTGCAATAGCATTGACGAGTATGGTGAATCCTTGAAGATTGATATCGTTGTGTTCACAGAAGATATGAGTCAAACCCCTATTCTCTTCCAAAACAGAGGAGAGGGTGTTCGCTCCTTCCAGACCCAGGTTTTGGTACTCTATACGAAGAGATTTCAAAGTATTGTTCTTTTTGAGACCGGTCAATGCCTGATTCAAGCCTATTCCGAATCGAGTAACCTCCAGATGTGCCTGTTCTCCAGAAATATCCAAGTCCTCCAGTGTGGTGTTCTCAGCGAAAACTCTCTGCATGGTTTCACATGTCTCCGGACTTGCATCGTATGGAAGGGACGCTTTCGAAATATCCAGGACCTGAATCGTAGTATTGGTGCGCAGGGCTTCCAGTAATCGCTTGAAGTAGTCCTCTTTTGTAAATTCGATCATCCGAACCACGAGTTTGGTGGGAGTGAAATTTTCTTGAATAGCTTTCACAAAATCACTTATCCCCTTCTCGAGTCGGTTGGCACTTACGTGAAGCTCCAAATCACGAGGTTGGCCAGCGACTCGAGTCATAGCTCTCATGAGAAGAGCAACGTGCGATCCACTCAAATTGCACTGATCCATCTGTAAGGTGCGAAGTTGATCTGACATATCACTTGTAAGATAGGCAGAAATTGTGTCCAAAGTTTGATCGTTTACCTATCGAGTCAGCCAAAAAGTTTCAAGACAAGAGTAGCACACTTACAGGAATGCCATTCAAAATCAGCTCCTCCAATCTCCAAGAGAGCATAACTTCAGGGACAAAAAGTGGTTGATCACCAGATGTACGAGTGATCATGGAAAGGTCGAGCTTGCGAACGTGCGAGAAACGACTCATGGATACTTGAAATCTTTCAAGAAGAATTCTCCCGGGGTTGTTAGATATATTGATGCACTCTAGTGTTTGGTTTTGTCGCTCCAAATGAGTCAAAAGTTGCATTATCCCTCGATCACTAAGTCCACAGCGCGAGCACTCGATCGCTCTAATCTCAGCTTTTGGATTGTTCAGCGCAGGAATCATCGCATCAAGATCTGTTTCTCCCAGCTCAATTCCGTTAAGAACAATCCAATTAACATTGGTCAATTGTGCGCGGCACAATGGCATCAATGCTGCAGTAATTTCACAACCCGGATCTTTCTGTAGAACACCCCCTTCATCATCAAAGGTATCTCGCGGTCTTCTTCTGGGAAGAGCATTACTGACATCTACCTTTCGAAGCTGCAGTGACTTTAGAGCAAGTGCTTGAACTTCTTGGTATAATAGTGATCCATCCTGTGGCTTCATGGTGAAGTAGGTATCTATCGCGATCCCTACTCGAGTAGTCCAAGCTACGTGATCTATACCGTAGGAATCCACAATACCATGCATACAATGAAGATCGATATCTGCAAAAGAAATTGAGCGAAAAGATTCGTTATATCGTAAAGACCTGAAAATAGCAAGCAGTTCGTAAATCGTATATTTAGCCGTCATGGCAGGAGGGTAGAGACGAAATTCTGGAGCATCCTCAACGTTCCAATCAACTGCGTATTTTATATTCACGGGATTACACTAGGTATGTCAGCCAGATAAATTTTGCAAGCCAACACGCAGTATCTTACGTTATAGGCCATGCAATAAGCAACCAAGGTTCTATCAAAACACCCATACTCCTCTTCTTCGTGAACTAGAGGGATATCGCCAGACTCCAGTAGACGCATGGGCCCGTTGAACGTGAAGTTATAGTCTAGCCATGCTGGTTTGAGATACTGTATGGCTTGAAAGATGACCACCGCAATATCGTGTGTGGCTGATGCTGCTAACTCGAGCATCTTGGCTTGTTGAAGTGGTGTTCTACGTTTGAATTAGTCTATATCTCTGCGTTTGCAATTATTGTCAAGATACACAATCACTGGATACGAGGGCTATCTAGATACATGTAGGAGTTTAGACCTAATTCTCATGACAGCACAAAGCGAATATAGAAATAATCCCCAGACACAATGGGCTGCAATTGCCATGCTAGGACAGACAATGGCACTCGCAATTGTCAAATGTCACACATGGATATCCTAAACCACGCGACGAACTCTGCACAAGAAGGCGAACATGAAGTACACTAGGAGATCTAAACTAACCTGAATGCGAGCTCAAATCGATCATCAGAATACTGCACGTTCATTGCAACTAGGGATACAAGGCCGTACGAATTTCGACATGATTTTGGATGAAAAAGGGCACCGGAAGGCAGGCTAAAATCGGGTAGGGGTATCAGATGCAATCGATTTATGCCAATAACCATATAGAACACTGATGATCCAAGTTTTTGAAGATCGTCCGATGAGGAGCGCGCGCTCTTTGCTAATGGAGCTCGTTTGACAACTCTGAATACCTGGAAATGGTTCGAATCGTAGTCATCAACTCCCTCCAGGGTCTGCACGAGGTATCGGACAACTCGTTCGGGGTATGGCTCCGGCATCATGAGTCTGGCTTTCTGCGCAGCCGCTCTGATTGAAGTGGACCATAGATCTGCATCCTTTGGGTCATGTAACATAAGCTGAATGGATCCTACTCCATGGTAATCCTCGTCTAAAAACACGACCTCGGTTGTGAAAAATGGCCGCCCATCCTCCATCTTGTAGACTGTGACAACCTGACCCAGAGGAATTCTATTTTCGCCCTCCGTTGATGCATGCGAAGCTTGAGACTGTACTTCTTGTAGCGACCCTATTGATGCAGTGGATGACTGGCGATGAGATTGACGCAAGTGCGCCGGTTGTATATTTGGGAATGCCTCTATCGCTCGCGCCATGCTCTTGAATCGTGTCAAGTGCGTATCCGTCAGGACTAGGTATTCCTTTTTCTTTCTAAACATCGAAGTCGTCGTCTGGACTTCGCCATGGTGGAGTATCGAAACGGCACTACTCGCATTGAGAATGCCCGCCGCAAGATAGTGATACTCCTCTTCAGGAGATTCAGGAGTTGTGCCGGTAACCTCCTTATCCTCATCCACATCGGTCATAGACCTTCTCCCCAAGGAGCCGAATAACGAAGTTGGTCTGCCTTTCTGTAGTGTACGAGGTCGCAATTTGGGAGAGTGGGCGTCGGCTTTAGTAGGACTATGGCTTGTATTTTCTGTATCGATGTACATTGAAGGCGTCAGACTGCCAAAGATCGAACTTCTTTTGCTCAGCTTCTTCTTATCCTTCTGTTCCTTGTCGTTCGTGTTGCCATTGTTGATGTCGGTGTTGATGTGCGCGAGATTGGAAAATGATGCTCTGGAAAGGAGACTTAAACTCTTTCGCCGAGATCCTTTGGGCGCCATCTCATAACTTTTCTTTCGACGGGAAAAACTCTTGCTAAGCTGGACTGCAAAGCCAAATCTGAATGATTAGGTTCTTCAGGAACATTCATGCGGCAGACGTTGCGGGTTTTAATGTCTATGAAGTTTAGTAGGAAATAGGAAATTTCACCGGATTAAGCTACGATAGCTGCAAATGTATCGCTGGAGAGGTAGATAGGTAGGGTAGGTATGCTTGCTTGCTTGCTGGACGAGCATCTGATGAAAGCGGAATTGCGAATTAATGAAGATCTGAAAGTGAAACAAAAATACACAATTGAAGAGAATGAATGTATGGAATAGGAAGATGAAAAGTAAAATCAAAAAAGGAAAAAGCTAGAAAAAAAGGTGTACAGTACAGTTTGTTTGCAAGTGAATTAATTAAAGTTAAGGACCAGAAATTGAGCTTAAAATGAATTAATTGATCGACTATAGAATTATTATATATTATTATGTACCGAGTTGGGGGGTGTATAGATGGATGTATGGATAGATGGATTGGATGAATGTATGGATGGATGGATTGGATGTATGGATAGATGGATGGATTGGATGTATGGATAGATGGATTGGATGGATGTATGGATAGATGGATTGGATGTATGGATAGATGGATTGGATGTATGGATGAGATGTATGGATGGATGGATGGATGGATGTATGGATAGATGATAACGGGAACCAGCGAAAAATGGCGAATGGCTCGCCCTCGTTCGATTTTGGTGGGGAGGAGAATTGCGTTGGGTGCGGGTTGATAAAATGATTGAGATGATTTATAATTGGGAAATGCCGAATTATAAATGAGAGATGAGAGATGGTAAGACGGTAAATTCATATAAAGAGCGAGAGCGAGAGCGAGGTAGGTAGGTAGATACTAGTTAGATAACACATCAATTGTACCTCCTAATAACTATGTATTCCTTCCTTGATGGGCAAGTGGACGTGATTATAACAAGACTCTCTCTCTCTCTCTCTCTCTCTCGCGCGCGCGCTATCTCTCGTCCTTTATGTACTAGGTATATCACCGTAACAGAGGTATCACATCGTATGGTCGGGTCATACATACATACATACATACATACAGTAAATACTATGAGCCATGAGGTAGGTAGGTAGGTACCTACACCTACGCCTATCCAGGTACCGTGGATAAGGTAAAGTTAGTAATTACCTACCTATCTACCTACCTACCTACCTCCTACTAAAACCCTTTTCCAGCATCCGCTTGGCAGAAGACAAGACTGGTGGTTCGCCGTGTGATTGTTTATTTGTATGGTAGAGTAATGTGATATGTCTAGGTATCTACCTAGTACCTACCTACCTACCTACCTACCTACCTACCTACCTACCTATGGTGGTAGCTGCTACCGGTTGCAGTTGTGGCTATGGCTCTGATCATGATTATCCACATGGTCCCGCTTTTGCTTCTGGTAATTATGACATTGGGATATGTTTCCCGATGGGGTGACCGATATGTTTACCTCCCTAAGATCCCGAACCATTCATACCACCAGTACCAAGAAATGGGTGAGATGAGAATGTTAATGGACGGGTGCAGTACATGCAACGAACGCAGTGTGGTGTTGTATTGTGTGGTCTTGTGCTTTGGCTATTCTTTGCGGGAGCGGGACATCCAACCCTGTTTACTAGGTAATTCCCTTCATTCCCTAGTAACTCCCTAGTAAAGGTAAAGGAAAGGTATGGTATGTAGTTAGCACAGAGAATGTTGCACCTGTCGATTGTGCATGCAGAGAAGAGACCTATGATGTATCCACGCCATGTTTTGGGATTTTGGGGATTATCTGCCCCCGTCGGTCTGTACCAATGCATCCATCTATTTTGTGCTTGTTTGTATTTTATTTATTGTACTGTACCTATCTATCTACCCTACTGTTAAATAAACTACCATGCATTTGTCTGCGAGCATCCTCATTTGCATCCTCGAAATCACAAAATGCATTTCGAATACCCGTACCTAGCATCTGTAACCTTACTGGCTATGCTCTACTCCGCAGTCAAGCTCAAATCAACAACAGGAGATAATCCCCCTGGACCGTCTGAATCATCTGGTTGGTGATGAGCAATATCTTTATAAATGTCCATGTTAAAGAGGCGCCAGCATAAACTGGGTCATACAACCATTTTACCGTATTCTCCAGCTGTCTTTCGGTATGATCGTCGCTCACCTATCGTATATCAAAATCGCAATATGCTAAGACCGATAATGTTCTAATTCAACCTTCGGCGTCGGATGATTCGATCTCTTCAAAACTTAGATTCCTTATGCGGAGTAAATACTCTTCCATACCTCCAATCTCCTCATTTAGGTTTGGTGGTCTAATGACCTCTCAGACGTGAATACTCAGAGTATAGAAAGAAGCATGTTTTGGTGTTTCGTTTGATTTCATCAATCGAGTGCTAGTATCGAGCCTCTCCCGAAATACGAGCCCTCTTGGTTACGCTGCATCACTTCCTACATCCATCCATTCGTATAAAGATTAGCATTAATGCTGCGGTTGGTTCTGATTTTGTGAATCGTGTCAGAGGATCTCAGGGCCTGCTATCCCCTGCAGCTTCATCTAAATGATCGTATTATACACAGCTTATGCTGTACAGTGCTTTTCGGTACCTTACCGTAGTGTCAGGGACGAAAGGGATGATCTTGATTTCGTCTCATCTTTTCAAAACAGCTACCAAATTATATTCCCAACATCAAATTTCATCAGATCTGCATAACCCTACGAAAGTGGCTTGTTTTACCTCCTCAAACATCGGAGAATATTCGAGAGAGATTAAATCCTCCGGGATGTGTTCACTGTTCAGCCTTGTTGTCCATTATTACCCATCACCACTGTCAAGGGGTCCAACAACCGCAGACCCCTTGACAGCATATCCGCCTTCCTTTCCTTCAATCCACACTTCGTATTTGTTGCTTTTGTCGGCATTCTTCCCCACACAGACTCTTAGTTCTTCATTTGCGTAAAGTGGAGCCAAGTTTCTGTAATTGAACTTTTTTATCATCTCACCAGGCTGAAGTTGCGATCGCAAGACGGAGAACATGAGCACCAATGAGAGGGGTCCATGAAGGAGGAGATTCCTATATCCTTCAGACTCCCGGCAGTATTGAGGATCCAGATGTATTGCGTGAGCATTAAATGTAAGGGCCGAAAATCTAAATAAAAGGGATTGTGTAGGTGTCATTCGCACATCAGAGTCTGGTTTACGCGTGGCTATAAGCTTGGTTAATGGGACGAAGAAATCCTTGGGCAACAGTGTGGAAATAGCTTACGCCTCAAGATCTTTGGAAGCCTAGCGCAATCCTCTTTGGCAGTAGTTGTGTCTTTCTCCCGCATGAAGACGATACTCCGCGTCTCCACTAAGGATGCTTGTCCGATGTCGTCGTTGTTATCGACATGGTGACGTTGTAGTAATTGTTGATCGGCCATGTAATTTCGATCACTTACAGAGATCTTTCCTGAAGCGATTGCGCTGCTCTTTGCATCTGGATTCACCCGCAGTTCGTCTTCGGTATCAGCGAGGCCAACCCGTCTCTCAATGTTTACATACACCTTCTCGTCCCCTTCGCGCCCTTTGACCGAAACATCCACGATTCGTTCTATACAAGCTGCTCGCATGTTACCAAGACGAAGTTGCTCTCCACTCGTAGTATTGAAAACCAGAGACCCACCAGCCCACATCCGGCGCGCAAATGGCGGCCCTGGGGACTGCAGAGGATCTGTGCCATCTGGAAGTAGAGCACTGTGAGGAATTTGCGGAGAGAAATAGACTAGATGATGCGACTGGGGGAGAAGTGCTGCATCACTACACTCATGTCCGAGTGTAGTAGTGTACGGAAGAGTGAGGTCTTGGACTTTGAAGTTATCAGGGTAACATGTAGGTGGAAGGAAATCCGCTAGAGATATATTTAAGAGATGAGAAGGAGTCGGCGACAAATAATCATATATAATGTTGGGCTGGCGTGATATGAGTTCCTTGTGGAGAATTGACTGTGTGGAAGATTTTCGAGCATGCGCAGGTAGTATCAAGGAGCGATGGATGGTACGAAGACCATATGATCGAGAATAAAAGAAATTGAAAAACTTCATGCTAGATTTTATGCAGAAAGCATCTGCGAGAATATCATAAATTCGTCATCATGAACTGTGATGGGTAGAAGAAGTAGTACATAAGAGATGGAAGAAGATTTTGAACATCTGAACGATGTGAAAAAGCCCGCGACCTGGATGCCAAGAAAAGCGTTATCCTTATCGATAAGAATTCGATAAAGGTGGATGTTTGTCTAAATTTCCTTCGGTATAGCCATACCATAAATACCATGCCATTGATACTCTATTATGTTTTCTTTTGTCTATCCACAAGTTTATCTTCCCAGCTCCCGAGCCAGTGCCAATCCTGTGTGTATTTGTCGAGGCTATTCAATGCCCCAGCTACTTTTCCCTCTGGATCACTCAGCTTACTTCCCTCAAACTCAACGAAGAAAATGTATTGGAAAGGAACTACTTTCGTTGGGCGACTGTTAATACTTGTCAAATTGACCTGGTACCTCCTGAAGCAATCCAGTACATCTGCGAGTGCACCCGGTGTTCTGTGATCAATAGTGAAAGTAACCATCGACTTGGCGGCAACATCAACCTTTGTCGCAGATGTATCTACACCTTTGCGCAAAATGAGAAATCTGGTGGTATTATCATCACGATCCTCTATCCCTTTTGCCAGGATATCCAATTTGTGGATATCTGCTGCGAGCGAACTAGCAATGGCTGCACTTGTACCAGTCTTATCTGCTTTGACGATTTCGGCTGCCTTGCTTGTGGAACTGACGTCCAGTCTCTCAACCCCCTTCAAGTATGTTCCTAGAAATGCCTCGCATTGGCCGTATGCTTGTGGATGGGTGTAAATACGTTGAATGTGATTGAGACTAGATAGCGGCGTTGTCTTTGGTTTGACGGGAGAAGGAGTGGATGTGGTAGGAGTACAGGTGCCAGACATTACTGGAGAATCTGCCGTCGAAACATAACCTAACAGGCAGTGACTAACATCAAGATAGGCTTCACCGCATATTGTGACATCTTTATATAAGGAATGGCGATCTGCGAGGAGTTCTAGGGTAAAGATCACAGCTCCATTTGTAGAATTTTCAAAAGGTACAACACCTAACTCTGCTTTGCCCGATTGAACAGCCTCGAAAACATCTGTATGCCATCAGTAACGTGTTAGCGATGATTTGAAGATCGCAATACCTGGTATTCCAATGGCTGGTTGGTACTCGTATTTCTCTTTATCGAAGCGTCCAAGAGCGGCCTGGGGGTGACAGTCATCTGTTAGTCCTACTGGAATTGCATGTTGCTCATAATGTCGACAATTGAAGGGCGATGGACACTGAATTAAACGAAGATCAAGTACCTGATGAGTATAAGAAGAAATGGGCCCAAGGAAAGAGATAGCTGGTGTGCTAGAGGAGTTGGTTCTGGACTGCATTGTTTAGCTTGTGTTCACTCCTTCTCAGTGTTGACGTTGTTCGGTGGTTCGGAAAAGACTAATATAATTCCGGTGTTAAATAATAATTGGGTTCACTGCATCTCGGGAAGACTCGCGTACCACTCATACGGTCGAATTGTTTGTAGAAGAAAGTTGTGGTCACTCGTGAGAAAGTAACGGAAATCTTTGATATTTATTTTGCTACTGTTGCCGGCTCACCCCGCTACCTGTAAACATGAGAAGAAACCCCACCTTGGCACGATTTCCGCGGAAGGTATTGCTAGGTTCTTCGGATCCGGTCATCATTCAAGAAAGTGTCAATCAAGGAGAAATGGCTCTTTTGTGTATGGGGCTGTGTACTGGCTTCTGTCATCATGAGAATTTGGGGTAAATTCGGGAATATTCAAGAATTTCACAGGCATATAGCCCCAAATGAGAAACACAGTATGAAGCATTGAACTTAATATAAAAGCTGTCTGATATTTGAGTTCTGGTAACCTGATCTATCTATGGCTGATCTATTGATACTGAACTTCAGATGACCTTCTATACACTTTAATAGCAAGCAATTCTGCCAAAACGCAATCTTTCCTCGACCTTAACACACATGAGAAACATCAGGGTATCGCCTAGTTTTCACGGAATCATATATTCTGCACGAATTTGTTAGAAAAGGTGCAGAACGATCAACAATGGATCACATACCTGAAATATGGTTTCTCCGACTTACGAAGCCGTCATGACGGACCGGAGAGGGCTGGGACGGGCATTCCCTGTGTTCCCTCTTAGTCCCAAGCCAGCTGGGGAAGCCGGCTGCGCTGGGGTCGTCTGTTGCACGGCACGAGGGCGGTGTGACAGAATTTGGCTTGACGGTTCGACTGGAGTTGGCTCCTCGCCCGATGCGAGGGCATCAAACTGTCAATCTATATTATATTAGTCTCTGAAGTTAATTTTTGTCTATGAATGCTTATAAAATACCGTCGTAGTAGTCATCATCGTCATCAACTTCGGCCAATTGCTCAAAATTGACCTTGTAGCGCAAGAGGCCACCAATACCACCAAAACCCTTAACGAATTGGTTACCCTCACTGGATCTGTCCGAGACAAACTCTAATGTTGTTCCGAAATCTCTGTACTTCTCGGCGATCCATTCCAAGAACGATTCCGAGGAAACGACTTCCATTTCTTGGCCAGTCTCCTTGTCCATGAATTGTTCTCGGTTTGAGGCCTCGGATTGCTTAGTAGTATGAAGAATTGTTTGGACACCATTGCTATCCTTCAACACCCAACGGTTGATCTCGAGGTTCTCAAAAACGATCAAGACCTCAACAGCACCTAGTTCCAGAGCCTTCAAAGTATCCTCAACACCATAACAAACTCGTCCTGTGTCTTGACTGATCTCCTCAAAGTACTTTCCAATGAGCTTCTTCTCCTGGATGAATTTGACATTGCTAAGTGTCTCGGCTGAAAGCTCAATAGCTTGATTGAATCCGTTCTCACCACCATAAGAAACATCAACAACTTTGATAACCTTTGTAGCCAAACGGTTGTCGAACAAGTCAGACTGGTTGAGATCGTTCTTGAAGTCGGCAGAACCAGCCAAGATAATACCAGCTACGTTGACTTTATCTGCTGTAATGAAGTTCTGTACAGCTAATTCGGCAACCTTTCTGACGTAGTTGTGACGCTTTTCCTCACGAAGACGCGCGAAACGAAGAGCAGATTGTCCACCACGTCCGTGCTTCTTTGGCAAATCGACAGAAAACTTGTGAACAACGTCTCTGGTGTTTCCACTCAATGTACCGAAGAGGGCTCCATTTCCGTCCATGATGATGAAGCCGAACTTCTGGTCAGACTCCAACAATTCAGCAAGAGCTTCCGTGTGGAATTTGTTGTCGCAAAGGTAGAGAGATGTGTTGATGGGCTTGAAGGGCTCGAAATCGATGTTGACCTTTCTTTCCTTTCCTTCCGATGTCAAAATTTCACCACAGTAAACAACCAATCCATTGGGCGGGACTTTGTTATACAACTTCAATCTTTGTTGGGTAGACGTGATAGCAGAAAGAACGGATTGTCGATTTACACGAGACTTGATGTTCGATGCGGTACCCTATATCCAGGTTTGAGTCAGTATATAATAGGCAGATATCAAGAAAAAGCGGTAACATACGTATTCTTCTGCCAACATCTTCGCCGCACGGGAGACTTGATCCTTTGGCGCTACATGATATGTTAGAGAGTATGCAAATAGTATATCGACGTGACATCTTACGAATAATAAGAGAAATCATGGAGGTTCCATTTCCACGCGCAGCTTCGAGGCGCTTAATCAATTTTTTCACCTTCCATATCTCGATATTCTTCTCGGCCTCATTTGCCTGAGCGTCACTCATATTGGCGGATAATGAGACAAAACCACTTAGACAATTTGACCTTTATGAATGATTTGACCTGTAAGTGGTTGGACAATATCCGTTGACTCTGCAATTTACAGTTGTCAAGATGTAATCTATTCGACTTGTCTTTGTCGTATTTGTGACGTGGGCTTAGGGTCAGAGTGTGGGTGGTGGTTAGAAGAAATTTAGTGTGCTAGTAAAGGTTAGGCGAGGGGTCGGGAACTTTCGAAGTGAGTGTGAGTGTAGGTAAAATAATAAGTAGGAAGGAAAAACGTCACTGGATTGAATTTTAGTGGAGAAACTTTTACATTCTCTCAAAATCATGATAATATCACGAGGTTGATGTTTCAATTTAATATTTCTAGTTATATGAAAATGCATGCATCTCAGCATCTATTAGGTAGGTATGATACCTACATTCTAACACATTGACAATGATGATGATGATGATGATGATGATGATGATGATGATGCCGACAATAGGATATACATCAGTGACATCAGTTTCTTCGATGATTGCTTTTGCCAACCCTACAGTACGCCATATAATCTCTATCTTGAGGAGATGGTCGCCATCTATGATACACTACTGCGCTGTATAGAGCCTCTACACCAGATGACTCTCTTCAGTAACGGTTGTCCACGATATAATATTTCCAGCTTTGTATGACTCTTCATCCCACCTCACCTCGCCCTACCTCACCCCATTACAAATATCTATCACCGTTTCTTCTTTGCGTGGTTTCAAGGCATTGCAGCACTCCGAGATTTTCTCGCATCTTCATCCGCATCGCTCTGTTGAAATTGTGACGATTAGGCTAAGAGTGGTATTGTAGTGTAATATGATATCTCAAGTCATTATCTCAAATCACTATTTCAAGTTGTTATTTTAAGTTATTATTTTAAATTATTATTTCAAGTTATTATTTTTACTTTCAAAGTATAGAATTCATATATTATATTTTGTTCAAAATATTTAGTTATATAATTTGTATAAGACCAGGCCTCAGATTTCTTCGGATGTCGTTGTGATCTTACTCTTTCTTGTTTGCTTTTCCTGAAATAATGTCTTATGAAGCTCTCACCAAAACAAAGAAGCTCCTCTTACCATGCCTCACGGCTGATTTCTTGCACTGTACCATTTTGATAGTCTAAGTCACAATCTGGCAGTAAATAACGATTCTATATCTATTTCGTGGATGAATCACTGGTGGGTCAACTTTAATCCGAAATTGGAAATATTCAATTTTCGGAAAGCTACAAGTTTCTGCTGAGTAGGTGAATACAACTCTAGTTTGCTTGATTCATTATTAACTTGATCCCCCAGGCATCTTCCATTACCAGGCTATTGTTGTTAGGTCCAGCCCAAGTCATCGAGGGCCATTCGTCCTGGTGTTCAAGTTTCTTTATCGGAGACAAGTCCGAATATCCAGCTCAGTCTGCGAGATCGTATACATTTCAGTAGGTTTACTCGAGCTTGAAAGTGAAGGTTATTCCCTCGTTTCTAGCGACAATGAGCTTCGAAGTTAACCTTTGTTTTTCGAGTTCAGGAATCATCCCCTCTCAAGCTTCATATGGTGTCTACGGGAACTTGCGACACTTCCGTTGCGTGTCATATAGGCATCTCATGAGGGGTATTTCGTCATTATTCTTCACATGATTCTAACAGCAATTATAGCAGAGAGCAGAGGTAAGGATCTCAAAAGTTTTCCATGCCTAGGTTCGGTTTCTTTGTTCTAGTTTAAGCACCAACTTGACTCTGCGGGAAGTCCCGGATATTCATCTTTGAACGACCTATCTAAATAGATAGAATCTTATCGTGAAGTCCTTTAGATACTGGCTTGTCACAGCTAAGTCAGAACTATTTCATTTGGGAGTGTTTGAGCAGTGGGCTCATATCAGCGAAATATTCAGAATGTTAGAGAGAGTCGACTTCTGAGAGTGAGTAGATTGTTTCAATAATGACAGGTATCGTTATGTTCAATTGCTAAGCATGTAAAATACATGAATTCCGATATTGAATTTCACCATTCAAAGAAAGTACAGAAATTCTTGTGGTCCCACTATTAGATACTTTGGGCAATTGATATAACCTCTAGCTTTTTGCCATTCTCTGTACGATCATTTCCGCCACAAAACTTCTGGCTGTCCAGTTTCAGCTTATATCTTGATATCCTTTGGATCCAACGATTGATTGATGGTGTAAAATCACGTCTATGCCGAATTATTATCTCGTATTTTTATTTTTACTTGGGGTCTTTACCGACAGCCTCATGCTAGATCCTCCCACCCATTCATCATCCTCCTGAGTACATGCCGGACGTTTTCCTGACTTATTGGTGACTGAGAGCTTTGGGTCCTTTTGCCAGTTCTTGCAAGTCTCCAATGGCCCTTCAGGATTTAGAGAGCATCTTAATGTTTGTGGGTCGACATCCCCGCACTCGTACTGTATCCACAACTTATCACCGCACATTTAGAATGGTATGGTCTGGTTTCGCCTCAGTACCTGCTTATCTGATAGAGTTTATTCATGCGTTTGGTGACGCGAACCTCCTGACAAGATTGATCTCTGAGTGAGTGCTTGGAGTGAAGTTTTGAATTTGTGTTCCAGATAGGATCCAAAGTATTTGTGTTTGTTCATATCTTTACAGAATGTCTGAATTAGGAGAAACCTTTCTGAATAAATATTTTACTGCTCTACCAATATCAGAAACCTGAAAGAGTTTTCATGGCTTCCACCACGGAATCTGCCGGCGGATTCATGCGGGGCATACACACAGTTTTAAAACATGACGATTGATACACGGTGACAAAGAGATCATAGCGGTAGAGAAAAGACCTATTCCAAAATGACGTGAGATCTATCGATTGAAAACTACCAATTTGTCGTACTGGTATTGCGAAGACATACTATACTCTACGTTGCAATCTTTGATATCGAAAGAAAAGATGGATATCGGCTTTCTCCCTGCCAAGTGGTGAATGTGAAGTTTCAATGTCTGAACTTTACTCAATCCAAAGTGAAATTAACGATTTTGATAGCTTGATTCTTCTCTTTTGATACAGTAGTTTAAGAGCTTTTATTTTCGACTGCAATCTAAAACATTGGGATACTCTCTAGCAGGACTCAAAGAATCTATATTCGTTTCTCTGTCTCAAGTATCCAGGTGGTTTCCGTCGCAACACTCTCGAAGCACGCTATTCTGGCCGGAAAAGACTTTTTGTAGCGCACCCTATTGTCTGGGATCTCAGAGATGTCTACCTGGAGTTTCCATATTAGTCTGCTCATTCTATTCGAACATTGTGATGGCGCTACCTCGTGAAGGAAAAACTTTGTACATACCATTTCCTCATCGCGAATTTCCATGGGCTTTCTCCACTACACGTGATTGTACTTTCTTGCTCGCCGCCTTCGTATCATCAAAAGAAAAACAATCTCTAAATTTCTAAGGTCTGGGCGAAGAATCGCAGTCGACAACGTCGCTAGTCTTGGCGATGATATCTTCAGGGTTTCACTGGTCGGATGTCAGCGATAAGCTGAGATTCAAAGCAGAGTACTTCACCAAGCCTACCTTTCAATTTCTTTTGAGCACGCTCAGCAATCATAGACAATCTTTTTCTTGAAGCCCTTTCAGGACAGAGATTGGGAGCGAAATTGCTTAGATGGTCGGCATTTGCGTCATGCCATTGCACATTGCAAGGAATCCAGGTGAGCTTATCTAATATCACGTCCTTCACGCTGCCAAACGTCTTACCAGGGATACTTCCCCAATCGATGCACCTTCCTGGACAGCGATATATGGCTGGATCGTAATGTCCCATCGGGCCTCTCGCATCCCTTGGTTGTTCTGTAGTCTGGCGAGTGGCACAACTCTCGAATGACCGACCGGCTGGATTTTGGTCGCAGCGGATTTCAGCATAGCGTAAATCGCCGCACCAAAATTGAACCCACTGTCGCTGACACATTGCTGTAATCGAAAAAATAATTTGTATGTGGCCGTTGAAATATCTCGAGTCTGGATAACAGGTATCTTGAGATCGTAATCTTGGTGTGCAACGTCTGATGTTGGCTTAATGAATGATGCGTAACATGTTTTTTTGCTGTTCTTGATTTTGATTTTGATTTTGATTTTGATTTTTTGAAAGATATCGATGAAGTAGAGAGCACTTAACTTCTTGGACTTATTTCCTACCCTTGTCGCTCTTTCCTACTTCTGATTATGGAAATGGCCTGCTTAGGCTGACCTTCCCGAACCAGTTAGCTAGCGGAGAATAAAGAGGGTGTCATACAACACTGTTATTGCAGTAAAAGTGGATTATTGGACTGTAGTCTAGGATATGTTTCGATTTGAATAGAATTTTGATGGTATGACTGTTCTAGGAATGTGATGTTTGAATTGATTGTAGATGTTCTAGATAACTTCAATGTTCAAGATCACCTCGATTTCCGGGACCATTTCGAGCTCTAGGTTAACGCTAATTTCAGCTTTCAGAATAGATTTAATGTTCAGATCAAATCATGAAAATACTTAAACGGCCTTTGAAATTCAAGTTCACGACAATCTCCAGAGGTCTCTCTCGTAGTTAGATTTAGTTCGAATGGCGGAATATATAGGTACTTCCAGGTTGTTGTGATGTTTGATCTTGTTATGTTTTTGACAACATTTTGTAACACACGTATTTGGATCAAGTGATTTTCTCCTCTACTCTAATAATTCTTTTCCGGAGGCCGGCTTTTGAATTGAATGAATCCATTAACCTCAACGGATAAACCACAATTCATGATTATAATCTCAGTCTGATCAAGGGGCAAGAAATTTCCCATTGACTGGTGTTTAATCCAGGAAAAAGAGCCATTATGGAGGCAGTTTTTACAAGGTAGTACAGATATTGGCATTTTGACAATCAATTGTTTGTACTAGGTGTATACTTCCGCTGTACTGTTTGCTACTAGTGACTCATGATATGTGAAATTTCTTACAAATTATAAATCAAATAGAAGAGCTTTTCACCCGCGTTCATTCGTCGTCTCCTGCGTCATGACTCCATCGCTACTATTTTGCTTTCAAAGTATGATGTACAGTAACCACTTGCTAGGTGGAAATCACGATCGGAAATTGACCCCAAATGACAAAATTGATGAAGTCGGAATGCAACATCTTTGATAGTTTAATAATTGAAATTTTGACTCCTGATGAACAGGACAGCCGAGAAGAAGCCTGACAAATTTTTGTTCATAGATACTTGATACATATGAATAAGTATATAATAGACAGAGAAATTTTGTTTCATCTACTGTTGCATCTGAATCCAACCCGGTCGGGCGAAATCTTGAAAAGTTGACTATTCCACTTGCGTTGTAGCACCCCCACTAAGCGAGGATTTTTAGGGGAATTCTAAACAGGGGAATGTCCCATCTCAACCCGCCCTCTCCTCAGGAAAAAGAACAGAACGTTCTTTAGGGAGGATGATTGAAAAGGATCCAAATCGAAGACACGTTCGATAAATCATCTGAAAATTGACTGTCCATCGTAGTCGTTATTGGATCATGTGATGAAGGAGGGCAGGCGAGATGTCTGCATCATGATTTTTGAAAAAGGTGGGAAATTAGGCTCTGCAGATTCATGTGAGTAGGGAGATCGGCTCGCCTGGGACTAAGTTCATTTAAAACGGGCAGATAGCTCCATCATTTAAGGTTCTACTGGAAGCTCGCCTCTAGTTTGATTTCCCTCCACCCCCTTACGAAGCATGCTGGCAATCACAAAAAAAGAGAGAAAGAAGAAGAGGAAGAGCGAACGGTATAGTTGATGTATATTGATGGCTAAAGCAATCTGAAAATTGTCCCTTACAGAGAGTAAATACTGTAGAAGCCTGCGTATTTATACGTGTTTTCTAGGAGCCAAAAGTTTGAGATGATCACTGTCTCCGAATTATCAAGGGAAACCGGGCTAACCAATACGGCCAACACTCCACTACCTTATCCTTTTGGTTGTTGAACATACAATCTTAATCGCAGGTATATCTTGTTCCCCATCGCTACAAGTCACCCGTCTCCCGCTCGAATTTACCCCTTGCTTTCCCTATTATTAGAATGTACTCGTACCCTCATATGCCCGTTGAAGTCCATCATACAGTACTTTCAAACAATACGGATAGATGTATTGAGATCAAAATCATCAGCGGTTTTAAAATAAATTGTAAACTTGAAGCCACAATCATCTAATCACAAAAACAAGAGTAGTTTTCTAGATGAAACAACTTAAAACTCATTGAGCATATGGAATCTCAGTGACAAAATTTACCATCCGTTCATCCTTTCCCTGCCTTTCTTAATCTCGACTCCATCACTTCTCTCGAACATTCAATTTTCATCCCGTATCCCTTCACTAATTCTCAATTTATAAATCCTGTCCTCTTGGTATTATAGGCAGGATAGAATTATTGAAATTTAACCATCTCTATCTACATCTAAACTACACACATTCATCATTGAGTATGCATTTCAAGTTCCAGACACATCTCGGCTACGTCAGTAACGGTGTGGTCAAGTCCACCATTCACTTATATCACACTTCACAAATTCTCGCTAACATCCAATCACCCCTCTCTCATCCCATCTAGTCTCGTCACTACTCTTCATATTCACTCCGCTACACCGCTTTCACCGAAAAATGAAAGCATCCAAACAGAAAAAAAATCCATCGACCCCTCAAACGGTATTCTAAGATCTAGATAACAAAAATATATAAAGTGGTTCATTAAAGCAAAACCTTACCGTCCCTCGAGGGACGGTAAGGAAACCCCCGGAAGGGTTTTTTTTCGATTCGAACCAGGCGTGTTAACTCCTCCGCCAAACCGCATTTGACCTGGGCAAACAAGCCTGTTTGCTGCCTTTGCGGTTTGGACGAGGGAAACAATCTTACCACGGTATATATAGTAGAGTCTCGGTGGGGCGTGCTGGATGATAAAGGTATTGTATGTCACCTTTGAGATACTTTTCTTGCTGCCTGGGGGCGCCTGAAAGCACCCACAGGCCAAAAATCATTTTATAGGCTCTTGTTATTCTTGACAAGTGTTTGGCAAGTTTTGCTTGGATTGTTGACATGCTTTTTAGTGGTTGCGAATGCGTCAGAAGGGTAAATGGACAATACAATTGAACAAAACTGTCTTCTGAACAGTGCCGACAATGAACAAAATGTATTTGCAGTTCTTGAATAGATCATTTGTGCGAAATCATTAGGTCTCGTCTTCAAAAATTCATGTGAATGGAAGGAAATCAATGTTTGAATAAATAAGAGATGTCAGTCTGCACTCTTTCATGGCTCGTTCTATGCCACTGATCGCACTCACACTCCCCGACGAGAATATATTATCTACCGCGAGGCGCACTAGCAGCAGTAACAATCACTCAAGCAAGGACGCTATTGATTATTTGTCCAAGTAAAGACTGAGAATTGACCATGTAATGTTGAATGTGTGCGTCAATTTGCATAGGTGGAGGATATTGCTCACTAAGTTTAGTTATTTGATCAGAAGAAATCACGTCAAAACATGAAACTATCTATTCTCTATATAACGAAGCAACTGTTCCTGAAGTGATTTGTATATGCACCCTACACACGCCCAAAGATCCCATCTCAACGTAAAAGTTCCAGCCTTCCATTGTCCTTACTTTCGCCTCTGTGACCTCATCCGAGAATCATACGAGGAAGACTCTCGACATTGCGTTTTTTGGTATGAATTCTTCGAGCAAAGGGGAGATCCGGGAGTAACGAGGATCGTTCGCCACTGCCACGCGTTGTAGTCTTACTCTCGGAGGTTATCATGAAGTCTTAGGATTTATACCCGAAATTTTGTGATAGGATGACTAATATTCGCGGTCATTTCCACATTGAATGTCTTCAACAGAATTCATACATATAATGAGATCAATTTATCAAGTGAAGTGAATTAAAGAAAGCCGGATCCGGCTTCGACTCAAAAAGTTGGGCACTGATTCTATGACTGATGATGATTGTATCTGCTAATTTTTCACGAAATGCCGCAACTGTTCCTGTAGATAAGAATTGCAAGATTAGAGTCTTTATAATGATACCCAAGTTAAGAGTCTTGGTGCGGAAATTCCTGGGTAATACCCGGGGTGGATGAGAGACGATGGGCATACAAGGAAGAAAATGATATTGGGCAGAAAATTTCCTTCAAAATGGCATGGGTTGGGGTTCCAGACTGAGAAGAACGATCATATGTATCAAGTCGGGTCAAAGTATTTCTAGGCCGCTGCTGAAGTGACCATGGCATGGCAGGTATTCTTTTATCGTAATATTGGGCCCAATTCGATCAGAGATTTTGCAATAAACGCGATATGTTGGCGGCCATGGCCTTGAAACTTTTTATATGAACTCCACATGAAATGTTAATTACCCAATGATATAATGTCCGTCTCGTAAACCGAAACTCCGACCCCAAAAGATTTCCGCCTCCACGCCAAGATTCGTCCCCGCCATTCCAAGTTCCAACCTTCCGTCCATTTAAATCCAATGCCAAATTCCAATCTTACATGCATTTTAAAGTGCCGATCCATGCTTCGTTGCCTTACGCGCTCATACCAACTCTCCTGCGGCCCGCCTTAAGATCCTCGCGAACGAATCGGCTCCGGACCCCAACCAACAGCAACTCCCCGCCCCCTCGCATACCTCTATAGTATCGATATTACTACCTGATTCCTGGGCCGAACTAAGCATGAGTCGGGCGTATGCATCTGTTAATACGTTATCTAGTGGGCACAGAACGTATGTGGTGGGAATTGTGCGCCATGCCGCCATTGTCGTTCTGTGATATAACACCGATGTGGCTTGGGGGCGCATGATGTGTGAATACTGAATGGTTAGTCAACGATGCTTTGATATGGCTGGAATAACTTACATATTCGGCGTGCTCATGCGGTAGGTCATTGTAAAAGTATTGAATTGCCGATGTAGATGGGATAGACACAGTAACAGCCTTTTTCTATCGTTTAGTGAACGTAAGTTAGAACTCAATACAGAACAAGCGCAAAAATCCAAGCTGGAATGAGGAACCAATACCTCTCGACTACATTGTAATCGCGAGTCTCATAAAAAAAAATCCGGCGGAATAAAAAGCGTGGATTGATTGACTTACACGTGAAGCTGTATTATGCTGCATATATGGTGGAAAAGAACTATAGTCTCCTTCTTCGCACATTTTAAACCCTTCCTGCACAATCCATGCCATGACGAAAACGATCCGTAAAACTCCACCTCTGAGGCCTCTTTGTGCCCTCTCTGTTTTCCCTAAGCCTTGCAAAGCATCACCGCCTGGAACACCAGCATAAGAATGTAAGACCAAAATGACATCGTGACCTGCTTCTACAAGATGTGACACTGAACTTCGAATTGCTCTAGTATCCTGCGCAGGATCGTTTGACGCGTGATTTCCATTCGTAAGTACTGATGGAAGCTGAACTGGAAGGACAGGATAACCGTAATGACCGAGAAGGGTTCTGAGGGGATCAAATATAGCTGAAGTGTGGCAAAAGCCAGGAACACACACGAACGTAGGCATAGACATTGAGACAGTTGATTCAGTGGTAATGATCCGATTGATGATGGAAACAATATACTTCGAACACCTGCTACATATATAGAGAAATCCATCTTTACACCCGGAATACCTCCAACAGTATGCTGAGAGACCGTGGCCATCAAAACGCAAATTTTCGACCCATAGTCATTGTAGACCCCCCGGAAACCTCTGAGTTGAGGCTGCGGTAGCGCGAGTAATTCTTGCATCGTACAGTTATCCAATAGTAAATGACAGTGGTACAATCTCCCAATCATAGCTCTTTTTAAGGTTTCATAACCAATGAATACCCGCCACTTGTTTTCAGGCTACTCAATTAGAAAGCACATTCTCTCTATAAATTCTCGTGCCCAAATTTTTGATGGTGGAATTCACCTTCCGGATCGATCGGATTTGGGTAGTATCCCTAGGATTCGACTCCTAAACCCGACACTTAAGGCTATTCATGCTAGGGATCTCACGAGGTATGCTTCGGGTTGAACCCCATCATCCACTCGTCTATGCCCAGCGCCACATTATGATGCGAATTTGGGTCTAGAAGCCTTCAAAGGGGGGTGAGAGGATGACGAGCGAAAATAACAGTACAAAGTACGATGATAAGCAGAGAAGCTAAACAGCGGCAGTGCTAAGGAATAGTCGACGTTTCAAACCACAAATCGTAACTCTTAAGATAGTTATGATGCATGAAGCTCTATATATATCACAGCTTTGTCATTTGTACGAGGACACCTTGTGGCTCGATTGACAACTTTGCACTGCCTCCAACATCTAACTCTAAGAACTAGTATTCGGATCAAAAAAAATGTCAGTATTCCCAGCACTACCAGGAAAATAAATACGACACGAAAAATGCTATTGTAAAGCTCGCCCAAGCGCATTCGTGTTGGAGTATTTCCGGCATGTAGGTTTGGATCGAGAGAAGCTCACGATCATGTAGATCAAAAGGCCCTAAAATCCTTGACCAGCTCGAGCGCGCGGAACGGCAGGATGGGGCCGTATCTTTACTGCCGATCGTCAGCTTCTGCAAGTTCGTGTTTTATGATGCTGGATGCGTTTGTGTAAGAAGCTCTCAACGACTTGTTTCCATCGTCGAATTGTAAGACTAATGTGGGATCTTGGCTGGGCTGGCGTACCTGTCGCATATGGGTAGAATGATGGCGCTTGAGACATTTTCAATTGTACGGGAATACTTCCAAATGATGTTGAACTTCGATGTTTTTCGAAACTCAAACAATCTAGGAGTCTATAGTGAGAATAAAATATATCGGACATCATTGTAGGAGCTTCTCGAACAAGAAAGTTCGGACGATAATGGCGACGCGTGAAGAGGCCGCTTACTAAGGATGATCTAAAATGGTAACCGCCTATATTCACACCCCGCCAACGCTACATGCACCCCACTCAAAATGGCCAACAATTGCAACTGTTTCAATATTTGTTCGGCCCGTATGTCTCAGGGTCCGCGACGGAGTGACCAACAGAGACTTTACAAATTTTAAGCGCCGGCTATGAATACCATATAAGCCAACTTTTTATTTAGTAGGAGGGGCGTATGAAAGCTTTACCGCTATTCAAGCGACTTCGTACGATAAATCTGTACTGTAGTCACCTAGCAAGTGATGGGGGCTAGTCTCAGCTTCCTCTGACGAGGTTGGTGCGCATCGAGCCTTTTTCCGATGTCAGCATTGTTTTAAACTTCAATGGCTATAGCATAAACGCTTGATATTGCTGTGCATAGTTAGTTCTAAGCTTACAGTAATATAGTCGGCAGCAATCTAGGAACAGGTAAAATTACCGGTAGTTCAACCCCGATCTAACAACATTTCGCACCGAGGTCGGTTTAACTGTCAAAAACAGCCAAGCTATTAGAGCCGTTGTGCCTGTACTGTCTTCTGCTTCTTGTTTGTCTCCTGCCATGCAAGTGTCTCCACTTGTAGTTTGTACTCCGAGCATTTAAACCTGACTACGTGCGGGGGTTGGTGGGGATGCGGGGTTGAACAAATAATCCGAGCCGAATCCATGTACCTAGGTACTTGAGTGTACATAACTTGGTAATTGTTGATCATTTCCAAAAGTAAGTGGGATCTACCAGTACTAGAGATCTGTACGGTGTCTCCTATGCTATTCAAAGGAAGAGTTTGGAACAGTTGCTAATGCATCACAAACTATGTTAGATTGTCTTATCATTCTGCAAAAAGAGAATTCGTCTGTAAGAGTTATATGTACCATTTATGCAAAGTTTGCATGTCTAACTCCGGATACTCTTCGTATCTCTCAATAGTGACATGTATGTTGAGCTACGGAGTGCAGCATTACCCCGCTAGGAATCTTGCTTTTACTCGGTCTGTGAAGTCATTGGTAGACAAGTGGATTGTACCTGGATGCAACGAGTAAATACTCCGATTGGAGTTTTTTGACCTATAAAAGCTGGTGTCTCTCCAGAAAAGTTTCTTCGCACACTTTTCTTAATTTCTGGCAATTGAAGATGTCGACAAGAAGTATTTTCGGCGTTCTCGCTACCTTGTTAGTTTCCAGAGTGGATGCTGTCAACAATGGCCTAGCTAGAACCCCCCAAATGGGATGGGACAATTGGAATGCCCTAGGTTGTGACGTGTCCGAGGAGCTTCTTCTTCAAACAGCCGATTTGATTGTTGATTATGGTCTTAAAGACCTAGGATATCAATATGTCATTCTCGATGATTGTTGGAGTAACGGGCGAAACGCTAGCGACAATAACACTCTTGTCGCCAATGCGGATAAATTTCCGCAGGGCATGAAGGCTGTAGCAGATGCAATTCATGATCTCGGTTTGAAATTTGGCATGTACTCAGATGCTGGCGAATACACCTGTGGTGGATACGCTGGAAGTCTCGGATATGAAACTGTCGACGCGAATTATTTTGCTTCGGTGGGAATTGATTATTTGAAATATGATAATTGTTACAACACTGGACAAGCAGGAACTCAATATTTGAGTTCCCAAAGGTAAGGAACATTATTCTGCGGGCAGATACAAATGTATTGGAGACTGGTAATTTTAGATGTTTCTGTCAAATCAGGCTAATTATATGTTTCAGATATCAGGTGATGGCGAAAGCACTCAATGCTACTGGACGACCTATTCTTTACTCCCTTTGTAACTGGGGAGAGGACTCTCCATGGAATTGGGGATCGACTACAGCAAACAGTTGGAGAATCTCCGGTGATGTGTATGATTCATGGGACAGAGCAGACGCAAGATGCCCATGCGATGGCCCTGATGCATTCAACTGTGCATTACCCGGCTTCCATGTAAGCTATCCTTCTACCGACATACTTTGGACAACCAACTAAAGCAAAATATATAGTGCTCAATTGTCAACATCATGAATAAAGCTTCTTTCATCGTATCAAAAGCCCAACCAGGTGCCTGGAACGACCTGGATATGTTGGAGGTTGGCAATGGAGGAATGACCGACTCGGAATATGTAGCTCACTTTAGCATGTGTAAGTCTTCCAGATTTATTTCCGAGTCAAGAAATATATGAAGATCAAAATTCTAACAACAAACAGGGGCAATCGCAAAAAGTCCCCTCATTCTCGGCAACGACCTCCGCAAAATCCAACCCGCCGATCTAGCGATCATCTCCAACCCGGCCGTTATCGCCGTGAACCAAGATCCGCTAGGTAGTAGCGCTGCTCGTCGCTGGATGTACGCTACTGACGCTACTGACGAAAACGGTGTTGCCACAATCCAAATGTGGTCTGGCGCTCTCCAATCCACCACCAACAGCACGACCAGTGACTTTGTCCTCCTCCTCATCAATGGTGGTAATGAAACTCTTACCATGAACGCCACATTGGCCGATATCTTCATTGACTACGGAACTGGAGGCACAGCCAAACAAGTCTCCATGGAATGGGAATTACGTGATCTATGGGCAAATCGCATGGGTAATGCTACTGCTCAAGCAATTATTCAGGCAAATACCGCGACTGGAAATGCGACGACGGGCTATAACGCTACGACGGTTGGGGAGGGAAGATATAATGCGACGGAAATGAGTTATGAGGCTGGGTTGGCGGCGGGAAGAAGTGAACTGTTGGGGAATTTGACGGGGACGGTTAAACCTAGTGGAACAGTGGTTGCGGATGTGGAGGCGCACGGGGTGAAGATGTTTAGAATGAGACCGGTGGAAACTGGTTTGAGGAAGAGGGATGAATTGTAGTTCGCGGTTCCGAGCGTTGTAATGCAGATAATGTGAAAACAACTTCCAGAATTGTTGCAGTTGTTAAAAATTATATAAAATCACGTAATAATCAAAAAGTTTCGCACAAATCGTACATTTTGGAACCCGAAGAATCGAATGTCTGCGAAAATTCGGTGTGAGATCTAGATATGTCGTTAGATTTATCACGACATCCATAATCTAGTTCTACCCTGTCTTGAGTAATACTTTTCCAGTGTGTCGGGACAACTGTAACACATGAAGTCACTTTTACAAAGCACCGCCCACAACCCCCACAATCCACATCGCAATCCTAACATGCAACCCCACCCTCCTCTCACTACTCTGGAACTCCTTCAGCCCAATCTCGCTTGCCCACTCTCCCAACCCATCTCTTTCCTGTCTTAGTCTCTCTTGCAACTCCGGATCACGGGTTACGATCATGACACCTGTTTCGAGGTCTAATGTATAGGATCGTTTGGTGTAGTTACTACTACCTAGTACTGTGATTGCTGGCTTGGGAGTCTCGGTTGAGGACGAGGAGGATGATTGGGTGGGGAACGATACCCAAAGTCCCTTAGCGTGATACGTCCAACCTTCAGGCTCGTTGACAGTTCCCCTTTTCCATTCTCGTAGAGTGATGGATGGAAATGGTCCCTGAATTTTCTGAGCTGCGACGAGAAATTTGCGGAGGAGAAGGGTGTAGGCTGCGGGGAGCATGCCGGAGACTCCAGGGGATTTGTAGAAGCCGTTGGCGTGAGGGGAAGCGGTTAGGACGGTGTTATTTTTTGATGTTGTGTGGAGGAGCAGGGAGGTAAGAGTTGGCGACGGATTGAAATAGCCGGCTGTGAAAGTCCAGGACGAAGGAGTGGTGGGAGAATTGAGGAAGGTAAGGAGACGGGTGAGAAGGGGAAGCTCGGTGGATGTGTCGGAGGTCGAAGGGAACAACGGTGTAAATTGGGAGATGGGATAGATCGCTGTGTTAGCTTGAGGATTGCTGGATGTCGAGTTCGATGTTGTTGAAGCTTGAATCAAGGGTGTGAGAACGGATGATGCATGAGAAATGTATTTTTGGGAGTCTGTCAGAGGAGAAGGACAGGAATTTGAGGAGGGCCACTCAAGCGTGTATCCAGCTGGCAGTTGAGGGTCTGGCGATACCAAGAAGCTCAAACTCGAGACTGCATTCTGGATGTTGTAAAAATACTGAGTGACTTCTTTAGAGGAAAACACATGATATCTATCTTGCCGGTTTGTGAAATAGTCACTGGAGAGATTTGCACTTTTCGGGTCCTGTTAGTATTCAAACCTACCCAAAATTGGATTTCATGACATACCCGGATATGATAATTTCATCATCCACTCCATATAACTTCATGTGTTGCAAACCCCATCCCTCATTAATTCTTTTTGGAATATACCTTTTCCTTAATCCATTCAAATTCGGGGTATGGTACATACGAATCTCGACCCTATCTGCACCAAACTCTGACACCAACGGGGCGAGAAGTGAAGCACATGACGCATTGGGAGACTCTCTCGTACCTCTTAAGGCATCAGTAAGAATACTAAGTTTCAAACCCGGTTTTGCACGCAAAGCTTGCTGAAGTGTGGATATCTACACATATAGTTATTATTCATGTATACTATTAAACTGGGAGAATATCTGTATGTACTAATTCATGTTCTGTTTTTCCTATATACAAAGTCGATAAGAAAATTCGTGTCTCTGCTGCCAGTATTTTGCTCTATATCCGTCCATCAGCATCTGTCCCATCCGCCAATGTCCAATTGCAGTATATGCCAACCTTCAACGTCTCGTAGAATTCTGATGGCGTCCGTAAAATTTGTATCTGCGAGCCATCCACCTCAAATTTTGGAGCTACTTTATCACACTCATTTGTAAAAGCGCCTAGTATCGAAGCAGGAGAGGGTGTTGTGGGCGTAGTAGCAGTAGAACCTGTAGATGTCGAATGTGCTCGCTGTTTCATTCGTTGTAATGGTGGTTGAAAGGAGGGACCCTTCCGAATGCGAGAACAGCGTGTAATAGTCCTAACGATCATGTCTTTCTGTGTGTTTCTGAATTCCTCTATAAATCCTCGATTTGCGATGTTGAAGATTTGAAATTTCGACAAGCCGATAGGATAGTGATAGCGTTTTGATATCGCTAGCGCAAAAGCGGCGTGCCAAATGAGCGACGACTTCATGAACCTCAACTTTCATTGATTGTTAACAATTGAGCAAGCCCATTGCAACTTCAACAACATGTCTACAATTCTGCGGACTTTGCGCAACCTGCGCAGAGCAGGTATCAAGGTATGAAGACCCTCGAGATGCGCCTGCTAGATTGCTGATCAAATTATAGGATGCTCTTCATCAAATGCACGTAAGTACACCTTATGACGAGTCCACCACAAAGCGAGCACCGTTGCTGATAGATGGATTTTGAAATATAGTACCAAGGTATTCAATGCTCGAAAAGATAGCTGAGAGACTGAAGCTCATGGAAAACAGGTGATACCAAGGCCGGAACCTTCATCGCAAAGGATCGATATGGCAACAAGTATTTTGAGAACCTCGAGGATGAATTACCACGTACGAACCTGCCATAATATGTCATCTACGTGTCCGATTACGCTTACACCAACATACAGTACGCACAAGATGGGTAGACTACAAGGACGACGAGTTCAGCCCGTAAGGAATATCCAGCGCCTCTCGCCGAGTTGTCTCGTTCTAACATACTATCCGTAGATGTCAAATCGAGCCCGGATGGCACGCATGGATCTCATACATGGTAGATAAGCCACCGACCGAAGATCTTCTCTTGCAGCAAAAACAACCCTGGCAGTTACCGGATCATAGACCAACTTTCACTATGAGCCGTGCTGCTTTCAAGACTTATTCTACGTGAGTGCTGATGTACAGCCTGTTGGTCAAGCATGTGCGTTTGAGCTGATGTTTTCTCTTAGTGTCAAACCAAAGATTACTGCCTGGACCCCTCAGACTGTCGAAAGAGCGTGAGATGGAAATATGGTCTGTGATGTACATACGCGAAGAGAATGAGATTAGCATTGCATGTGTCCCCTTCTCAGATTGCTTGCAGAAATTTTAGTGAGAATTGAGGAGTTGAGGGGGAAATTCTAACCAGCCTGACTCTGGCAGGATGATCATCTCGAGGATCGATCAGAGCGACACGAGAAGACACGTACAACTAATTTACTTGCGCACAAGGTAAGGGTCAAATTGGATTCTTTATAGTGGTCTCTGATATGCAAGCTTGGGTATTTCTATCATCTCGCTATGTTCTCCTTGGGTTGCGCTTTCACTGTTATGCGTCCTCCTTCACATTTCTTCTATGTACAATCAAAACATGTTCCTCAAAAGAAATCACAAATTTTGAGTTCTCCTATTATTGAACTTGTTGTTCTCATTTTTTATGTCCTGTAGTCTCCATTGATTGTGACGTATTCATGACTATATGAAGTTAGTCTTTGTCTCGTCAGTGTGGGCGTTGGGGTCCTACCTGAAATCACAAGTCCAGTACACTGCCTCCTCCTTTCCACCACCAAGTTTTATCAAGATTTCGAGATCTTCATGTTCCAAGATTTCAGCAGCGCGAGCCTCGTCCACTGATTCTGGCTCTCCGTTTACAAGAAGCTTAAGTTCTGGTGAGCCATCTGAGGGAATGAATGAGACACTAGTCTTCTCAGGGATGATTTCTGGAACCTCATTTATGGGCTCGCCTGGTTCCGAGATTTGGGAATAGCCAGTAGCACAGAGAATACGGCCCCAGTTTGCATCTTTACCATACAATGCAGTCTTTACTAGGGGAGATCTTGCGATCGTGCTGGCAATTTTGCGTGCTCCAATTTCTGATGGGGCCTCTGTTACACGAATGGTGACAAACTTAGTGGCACCTTCACCATCGCGAACTACAAGCTTGGCAAGATCTGTAGCGAACTCGGTCAAAACTTTCTGGAATGCAGCATGATCTTCAGAAGATTCAGAAGTAACCTCTTTTCCTCCAGCTGCTCCATTTGCCAATACAGCAACAGTGTCATTCGTAGAAGTATCGCCATCAATAGAGATGCTATTGAATGACTTGTTAACGGCCTTTGTAAGTAGGGATGGCAGTAATGCAGGTGCGATGGGAGCATCTGTTGCGATCATTCCTAATAAAGTAGCCATGTTTGGGTGAATCATTCCGGCACCTTTTGTCATACCAGCCATCCTGTATTCCACTTCTGGGGAAGAGGGTAAGGAGAATGTTCGGGATAAGAGCTTTGGAAACGTGTCGGTGGTACAGATCGCGGTTGCAGTCGCCAACCAATGCTCGTGAGAACTTCCTAGACCATCAAATGCGGTAGGTATTTTGAGTAATATCTTCTGGATCGGCAGTCTGATATGAAAGGTTTAGTCAATTTTTAAGTGAAGTTAAGATTGAACAAGGTAGAAGCAGATCTTCGAACCTTTGACCAATTACACCAGTGCTCATCACTATTGAACTACCACCTTTACCATCACTTGGTGTGTCGAAACATCTGTCAGCTTCAGCACCCATCTTCTCAGCATCTTCCATTCCACCCTTTCCGGTCACAGCATTTGCACATCCTGAATTGATAATGACTGAACGGATTCCAGTATTGTTCCTTCTTTGTAGCATCTTCCTGCTCACAGTGACTGGAGCCGCTTGGAATTTGTTCTTTGTGAACACAGCTGCAGCCGCACATGGTGTCTCCGAGGCCAGGAAAGCAAGATCTGGTGTAGATTTGTTGGTCGGTTTAACTCCTACATGAGTTCCAGAAACCAAAAATCCTTTGGGGTATGTGCCACTTGTGGGAATGTATTTCAGCTTTGCGGCCGGTATCGTGCTCTCGGGGGGTGCAGAGTAGTATCGGATACTACTGATTGCGGGGTGATGGGAAGCTGTTGGTCTGATCAATCGAGCTACTGGAAGCTTTGTACATGCGTTGAGAGCCATTGCGTAAAGATGATGATCTACAAACTATCCTGCGAGGGCGATAATAACTCAATTGATTCAGAAAAGATCAGATCAATTGGCCTGCCTAGCACTTTATTTCAATACTAATAAAAGTACTCTCAACAGATAAGGAATTGACTCACCAGAAATTTTGAGCCTTGTGCGATACAAAGATCGGACCGCGGAGCTTATGCTACAAAGAGATTAGCGCCACCATATGACGACAAGGTTGTTAGTCATATTTGATAGGCTAGTCAATCAATCAGCCTTGCCTGCCTCGCCTCATGCGTTTACCATTTAAATATATATTTGACGGCAGGAAAGGAGTGTGACTTGGACGACATATAAATTTTCTAACATAATTAAACTCGAGAAAACCGATAATGTCTGCATAGCTGTGGCCTCGGCCGCACGCATTTGTTGCTTATTGAATCTCAACGACGAATTTAGATATTGAAATATATAAATCAATACCACATCAAATAAGCGCCATAATCCAATTTCCATCATGCCTCCAGCAAATAACCCACGGGGAAAGAAAGCACAGCAGAAAAAGCCCTTAAATACGTTTCCTTCAACGAAAAACAATGATGTCGCAAATGACTCACCAAAATCCCCCTATCAAGAGACCCAAGATGACGAGCTAATTGCTCTCGCCTCAATATACGGTGATGACTTTCGGCGTATTGAAACACATCACTCAGCATGGAAGGTTTGTAAATTCTCTTCACAACTGATGCATGACATATATCTAATTTTGTACAGAAATCAGAACCATCATTTGAAATATCTATCAAAACTTCTGATGAGGATTTCTCAGTGACTTTAGGAGTCACCCTAACCCTGACCTATCCCAAGTCGGCGCCATTGTTGACTTTAAAGAATACCGACGGTCTTCGAGAGTCTACTAAGTTTAAGCTTCAGAAGATTATCGAGACATTACCTAAAGAACTGGTCAAGGAGGAACAAGCCATGATTATGGAAATTGTTACTGCTTGTCAGGATGTTTTAGAGCAAGCTGCTGAAGCGAAAGCTGCAGGACGAGAACTGCCCACTTTACAAGAAGAGCGTGCAGCTCATGAAGCGGCTGCTGCTCAGATACTCGAAGATCAACGTTTAGAAGAAGAGAAGAAAAAAATGTTAGTATATTCCCTTTTCTTTCTTCCCCCTTTGGGATCAGCTGATCGCTCTCGGTATCTCAGAGTATCATCACCCCTCAAAAGTGCTAAATTTACGATAGGTTGGAATCCCAGGAAGAAGAGAGAATGCTTGGCTCATTGGTGCAAGATGAATTGAAAAGACAACGTGCAAAAGCAAAAGAGACAAAGCGAAAAAATCAACCTCCCCCTTCAATCACCGTCTCGAATTCTGTAATTGGAAAGATTACTCATGATCACGAGGTGCTAGATCGCCAAGTCTCAGTTCTGGATGCTGAGGGTAACCCGATATACTTTCAGGCGGTTACTGGTAAGTCATTTATTCGTCAAGGTCCTGTATCTCGTTGCTACACCGTAAGACCCGCAGTCAGCTCTCACGTCCCTTTATTGGTATTGAAGCAGACGTTGCTTGATACGAACTTGGGTGATCGTAGTGTCAAGGGACAATTGCAAGCGATGGAAAATGAATTAGAAAAGCTCAGGAGCATTAGACATGACAATATCCTTAATCTTCTAGATTTTAAGGTAGAAAAAGAAGAGTGAGTTTTTAGCTATTATTTTGTTACTACAGTTTCATTGAGTTTTCTGTGTAGCTGAAGTTGATTAATTTTGGGACGCATAGGAATGATTCTTCCTGGACTGTCAGTATCTTAAGCGAGTATGCTGAGAAAGGATCCTTGGAGGAATTCCTAGATATCGTTGAGAACATGAATGTCAACAAAGTTCGTTCATGGACTATAGAGCTACTGGATGCATTAAGATTCCTCCACGAAGAAAACGGAATTATTCACGAGGTAAACACATTTGTTATATTCCCATGTTCTTCGAGTACTGATGCTCCTCTTTCTAGGATATACATAGTGGAAATGTACTTCTTTTCCGGGAATCAGATGGAGTGGTCAGGCCAAAACTTGCTGATGCCGGATATCAACGAAAGCTACATGCTTTGAGTGGTAAGATAACAAAAAGAAAAATTGATAGCTCTGCCATGGCAAAATCTGCGCACTGGCTTCCTCCGGAAATTGCTAACTTGGGGGACGGCCTACGAACCGCGAAAACTGATATATGGGAGCTTGGTATCGTTTTTCTTCAGATGGCTTTTGGGTTGAACGTTTCTCGAAAATACTCATCTCCAAAAGCTATGCTAGACTCATTGGACTTATCTGACGCTTTACACGATTTTATGCTCAAACTATTCAATCCAGATCCGAAGAAACGGCCGCGAGCTTTCGCGCTCAGTAAGTGCTCCTCCTGTTTGCTTTAGTTTTTCGTTGAATCTCCATATTTTTTTTAAACCAACCTGACTAATTTGGATAGGTTCGTGTAAATTTCTTGTTACTGATGCTACCATAATGGACGAAGATACGTCTGCTATATTGTCGAGGATCGGATCAACATCATCGTTAGCACCCATAACACCACGTAGACCCCGACATGATTCCATGAGTCTCACAGGACCTTTTTCAAGATATGCTCATGATTTTGTCGAAGAGGGTCGCTTAGGAAAAGGAGGTTTTGGGGAGGTCGTAAAGGCAAGGCAAAAACTAGATGGACAGATATATGCCATCAAAAAGATTACTCAAAAATCGTCCGCTCAGCTAGATGATGTACTAAAAGAGGCTCGCCTACTCTCTCAGCTCAATCATCCTTCCGTTGTTCGTGAGTAATTGTTCCTTCGTATTTTCTACTACAGAACAAAACATTTGAGCCAAATTTGGAAGTCATATCAACATAATTCTCGATCCCCTGAATGTAAGGAGTGGGCTAGAGAAAGATGTTCCAATCATAGTATTTCCTTGGCCCCAGTTTGGTGCTTACGCTCTCTTAGGTTACTTTAGTACATGGACGGAGGAAGTTCCAGATCTTTCCGAAACAGACGATGAAAATACAACAACGGATGCTGCCACAGAAGAATCTATCAGTAATATCTCCTCTGGAGGATCGGGACCCCATGTTGAATTTGCGACGAGTACAGGGGGGCTTGACTTCATGTCGACTAGCGGATACCAAATTGAATTCGGTTACGATGAGGCAACAGATAGCGATGATGAATCCGATGATGATGACGAAGACGACGAGTATTCCGCAGAACCAAACGGACATGTTCGAAATCGAGGCCATGGGCGACTTGCTTTGGCACATAGGGAAAGTAGATCTAGTCCGAGACCCCCACGCCCATTCAAAACCATTCTATACATTTCTATGGAATATTGTGAGAAGCGAACGCTTCGCGATCTTATTCGACGAGGACTATATAAAGACAACGAGGAAATATGGCGTGTTTTTCGTCAAATTCTTGAGGGCCTTGCCCACATTCATAGCTTGAATTTTGTTCATCGCGATCTCAAACCAGAGAACGTTTTCATCGATGGTGCTTCGAACGTCAAGATAGGCGATCTGGGTTTGGCTACAAGGGGCCAATACTCAGCAATCGACAAGGTTTCAGCATCTGGAATGCAGAATAGTGGGGATTTAACAAGAAGTATTGGCACTTTCTCCTATATTGCACCCGAAATTCGATCAGCAGTTTCTGGAGGACCGTACACTGGCAAGGTCGATATGTATTCTCTTGGTGTGATTTTTTTCGAGATGTGCTATACTCCGCTTGTCGGGATGGAGAGGGTAAGTTCATCGCTCATATATTTCCTTGCAATTGATATTCGTGATTTGGCTCTATAGCCTTCACTTCTGGATCCAAGTAGAAACAAACGATTAATATCTTATACAATCTGCCAATTCCATACTAACTCCCCGCTTAGGCTCAAGTTATTGATGGTCTAAGAAAGAAGGACCCAGTATTCCCAGCGAGTTTTGACAAGATCGGAAAAGCTGTCCAAGCAGATATTATCTTGTCCCTCCTCAACCATAATCCAAAAGAACGACCCTCAAGTTCTGAACTTCTTCAAAGCAGGAAACTACCAGTTCAGATGGAAAGCGAAACAATCCGTCAAACTTTAGCTGGTCTGTCTGATTCGAAATCACCATATCATCAAAAGATGATGAGTGCTCTCTTCTCTAGACCAACAAAACAAGCAAAGGATTATGCTTGGGACATGGGAGTTCCGACTCCAAGTGGTAACGACTTATTGCTACAAGGGCTTGTCAAACAAAAGTTGATCTCAATTTTTCGTAACCATGGAGCTGTGGAAACTCCTCGAAGTATTCTGTTCCCATCTTCGGATCATTACGGTGTCAACGCTGTTCAATTGTTAGACAAAAGTGGTACTCTTCTACAACTACCCTATGATCTCACTGTTCCAAATGCTCGCGCCATCGCGAAACACCAGCCTCCCGTGGAAAGGTCTTTTGCTTTTGGTACCGTTTTTCGCGATAAGCACGATGGCGCATGTCCACAAACATTTAGCGAAGTGGACTTTGATGTCGTAACATCCGACAGCTTAGATCTAGCACTAAAGGAGGCTGAGGTCATTAAAGTTTTAGATGAAATCGTTGCTAGCTTTCCGTCCTTACCTTCGTCGCAAATGTGCTTTCACATAAATCATGCAGATTTACTCGGTCTAATCTTTGACTTCTGTCGCATCGAACCTAGTATACGACAAGCTGCTGCTGATACATTAAGTAAGCTTAATGTACAGCAATGGACATGGCAGAAGATAAGAGCTGAACTTAGATCACCATTAGTTGGAGTATGATTAGTTTGAATTTCTCAATGGTAATCACTTGCTAACCCATATTTCAGGTTTCCGCCACAAGTGTCGAGGATCTTCAACGTTTCGATTTTAGAGACACCCCTACTAAAGCCTTTCAAAAACTAAAGGTAATTTTCGAAGGTACCGAAATGTTCGAAAAGGCTTCTTCTTCTATCGCACATCTACGTGATGTAATTGCGTATGTATTTTGGTTCCTCTAATATCTCCATCAAGCATCGCTAACATGCGGGTGTAGATATACAAAACGGTTTGAGGTCCAGAGAAAGATATATATCAATCCTTTAGGAAGTCTAAAGGAAAAGTTCTACAAAGGCGGAATACTGTTTTCTTGTTTGTATGACAGAAAAGTTCGGGATGTATTTGCAGCAGGAGGTCGATATGATTCTTTGATTCGAGAAAATCAACATCACAAGAACATCAACGAGGAACGCCACGCTGTAGGTTTCAATCTAGCATGGGAGAAGATGGCTCGACTTCCTAAAGCAAATTCGAAGGGATTCTTAAAGAAAGCTGATGAGGAAGTGCAAGGTATTTGGAGCACGAAGAGAGTAAGTATTGCAATCTTCGTTATCTTCGAGTTACAATAACACCATAAATTCTTCATCAAATGACACACAGCTAATTTATTTGCTAGTGTGATGTACTTGTCGCAAGTCATGATGCAGCAATACTAAGGTCAACTGGAGTTGAATTGGTGTCGAACTTATGGTCGCATGACATAAGTGCCGAGCTAGCACGAGACTCAAGATCCCCTGAAGATCTCCTATCCAAATACCGAGATGATAGTTATTCTTGGATAATCATCATCAAGCAAGATTCCGTGGTAAGATGTAAGACTACTGGTAGGAAGGACGTTCCGGATGTCGATATACCTTCTACACAATTAGTTTCGTGGCTTCGTGGCGAAATGCGTGAAAGAGACCAGAGAGAAGGTACTTACAACCGAGCGAAGTAAGCATATCTGGATATCTTCTAATGTAATGGATATTAATACATCTCTCAGATTATCTCGTCAACATAGTCAGCCAGATACAGGACCAAGCGATCATGAACAGGATGTACGAGTTTTGTTTGCCGGTACAAAGAGCAAGAAGTCGAATAGAAGAAACATTGTAGAGCAAGCTCAAGGAAGAGCTGCGACTCGTGAGTTGCATTCTCGAATATTTTGTTACGTGTGTCTTTTGCGATACTCATACTAACATCTCCAACAAGTCGTTCATTCATTCTTAGATGGCCCTATCGCTGCCGTTGAAACAACAGACCACGTAAGCCGTCTAATAAATATTTATCCCTAATCTAAGCACTCCTGTACTTCCTTATTCATTACCTTATCGCATCTTATGGCTAGTCCACACAGCTCTATACCCCTCATCTTCCACCCCTTTATCTCGCGATTCATATCTTATCCCAACCAATGGACTAACACCCACTTCTCTAGGTGATGGATCTAATCCGCGAAACCAAGCTTTCGGATCCGGAGTCCTGGCGCAAACTTACCCATTCAGTTCCCACAGCCGAACGTCGCTATATCGGTGAAATCCATGACTTGATGAGTGGTTTAGCATTCCAGAATAAAGATAATACGAGGAATGCTTTCGTTTATAATTTTAGAACGGGTATGTGTATTTATTACGATTTGGGAGCGTAATGTTAAGACGGTGCGGGGAAGGAAATCTAGAAGGGAGAGGGAAAAGCGCTGGGAAAGGAATTCATGTATGTATGTTGATACCCGAGTAGAAATGAAGACATTGCGAAATCTCTAGTCTGCGATTAGGGAGAGGTTGTGTGTTAGTATTTGAGCTCACTTTGATTGAAAACTGAACAGGATAGTTAATTCACTCCAGCGTGAATTGCACATCTCCAGTAGTCATGTCCTTAACTTCTAGTTCTGATACTTCAGGAAATAAACCATCTGCCTACAAGTACATAAATACATATATACATTCCATGATCAATTGCCCCTTCCTTCCATCGAAGCGAAGACACTTCATAAACTCCGGCCAACATCACGTTGATATCATATCATCTAACAAGCGCATATATACATAATAAGCATTGCCTCCCATCTGTGCATCAATCTTTTCTTGAAAGATGAAAGTCATACATACGCCCAACCGATTGAGCTGGCTTGGCTGACGTCTACTTGATGGTTCAATGATCCAGGTGTTTCTGCTTTTCTACTGTTCACATACCACTTATCTTTGTCTCCCCCATGTATGTATCTAAATTTTGGATTTTTCACGCCCATTTATTTGCCACCGTTCTTTGCCATCCTACCTCTCCATACGGAATACATTTTCCTCCTTCCTAAATACTCCTCACAAATCCCTATGGGGATCCAAAAATGAAACGGATTTGTATAATGAAACCCCACCCTCTTCTTCATCAAATTATCAAGCATAGCCTGCCCGGCTAGCTCAATCGGTAGAGCGTGTGACTCTTATCATTGGAAGATGTACAAAGTCAATCACAAGGTTGCGGGTTCGACCCCCGCGTTGGGCTCAATTCCCTACAATAGCTTGTATTTTTTGATTTTTTTTCTTATCTGGTTTTCTCACGAGGATTGGAATGGGCAGATCAAGAATAAGAGGGGGTGGAATAGAGCAACGGAGGAAAATGGAGGGGTAGGAAACCGTGAGAGGGATTTGGTGGGGGAGGTTAAACTTTTTTTTGACTTTTTTGGATCTTGGTGGGGTGGAATGGTGGATTGGATTGCAGTGCTTTAGCAAGGTGGAAAAATTATGATATCATTTTCGATTGGAATAGTTAACGTGATTTATCATCGAGTGGACCATATCATCGAGTGGGCCATCATTTTTATATACAAATTTCGTCTGTGTGTAATTGTGCATTTTCTTTATTTATTGATAGAATTTTTTAAAAATTAAAATTATAAAATTTAATTATATAAATACTACAAAAATCTCATTATTTATTAGAAATTTGAATTAATATAAGAATTATTATTAGGAATATTTTTTTGTAACGAAAATCGTAATAATTTTCACTTTTTTTAATATAAAATGAAAATATTTATATAAAAACTAGATTTTTAGAAAACTAATCTTTTATTATTATTTAATCTTTTTTTTTTTTCTAAAATAATGATTAATTATTAAAATACGAATATTCAAAAAGCCTTAATTTTGGTGTATTTTGAAGTGGCCTACTTGATGATATAGTCCACTCGATGATAAACCACGTTATTGAAAACTATACGTTGGATGACTGGCTTATTTATATTCAATGATTCATTAACATAATATCTCAATTTGTAATTTGGATTAATGAATATCTGATTTAATAGTTATCTGTATTGATATCATTCATCTTATCATCATCTATTTTATGATTAGAAGAGAGGACATGGAATTTCAATCATTCATACAAGAAACAGATAATGTCGACGAAGCGGAGAGAGAAGGGAGGGGAAGTGCGATGAACAAGGGAAGGAGAAAATGAGATATTGGATGATAATAATAGAGATCATGATTGTGTACCTCCTATTCGCAACCATTGGACAAATGAATGGATAGATATTCAATGAATGATCTTTCATTTCCTCCTTTCACATAAAAGAATCGATGTTGATATCGGGATACATAAGGAGATGTATGTATATCTCCTTCGAACTATTGCGACTTCATATCTGTATGCTTGTTTTATTCGCAATTCTGTGGTATGTATGTAGTGGGCTTGCGTATTTTATCTCTACTGTATTATATTTATTATATCTACCGTAGGTATCTATTTATGAAGCTGGAGATGATGGATGAGATACTGTGGTCAGATGGATGGATGGATAGATAGAAAGAAAAGATCTAACGGGTATCTAGATATCTAACAAGTTTGTAACCATTCACTCTTCTTCTTCTTCTATCCCCCCCCTCTCTACCCCCCCTTCACCTCAAAATCCTCACCCCCTTACCACCAAGCCAAGAAGCCAAGCTCCCCCCCTTCGGATCTTAGAGTCCAAGCCGCGAGTACCGAAAAACCGTTTATATCCCTAGATAGTATTTCCCATCTAGAGGCTTGTTCAATGTTCAATGTACTAAGATATATATTGCATACCCGTGGGCTATTTAACCTAGTCGGTAGATAGATAGCTAGGTAGGTAGATGGGTATTTGATATTCAACATCATCTCATCTTGATAGTCTTTTACAGTTCATCTGTTTGTATTTATAATCCGATATATGATATAGTAAAGATGAATGGATAGATAAACATCTTTTGAATCTCTGTCTTGTAATGATTTATATTATCCCTCTAGTCTTGCACATATGTGTATATGTGTATATGTGTATATCTTTTCTCTTTCTATTCGAGAATATCTAATCCACATCTAACCCCTCTATATTCCATCACATCAACATCAGCATCACTTCTCATCCCATCCTATCTCATATTTACTTCTCATTCTCCAACCCCCCCCCCCAAAAAATTCCCATGTCATCCAAATCATAAGTAAAAGAAAGACTCCGATGCTATGCAAGCAAGCAACCCAAGCAACCCAACCATCCATCCATATTTCAAAACGTTATGGAGAATAAAAATCCCTTATCATCAAAAGAAGAATGAACGCTCTCATCTCATAAAAATATATAAAAATTATATATATGAAAAGAGAGGCCGAAAAAGAGAAACGCCTTTTAATGCAACTCTTGTGTGTATAAAACTTTAGAATGCTATCCCATGCCATCCCATGCCATCCCATCTCACGCAATGCAATCCCGCTGCAAAGAAAAATAATAAAAGTTTTTCAAGATAAATATTGCCACCTCATCTCATGACATTGCATGTTGCCGAGCAAAGAGGAAGATCTTTACATAGCATAATATAATCCCGCACCTAGTGCAGCCATACCATATGCCAACGGCGGCGGCGTCTGCACGGCGCCTGCATTTTTCGACTTTGAACCTGAGCTCAAAGTGACCGATCCGCTGATCTCGCCACCCGTTGAACCTGAACTAGCTGTTGCGGCGTTCGCAACCAATGTTGCATCTGGAACTGCCGTGGTGCCCGTGGTGATTTCCACTACACTCTTACTGGTAGCGTTGAAATTTGTTTGAGCGAGGGAAATTTCATTGTTGTCGAGATCGTAGACGATGTATGCGGAGCGGATAAAGGTATCTCCCAAAACTGAGGTACTGTCACCTGCGGGAGCGATACCGAAGAGACAGGCTGCAGTGCCGTCGGTGAACTGTAGTTGTTGGCCTGTGGTACTGGTGACGGGGATGACGAGTTCGTCCATGGTGACTTGAATGGTAGGGGATGTGAAGGTGAAGTTTAGAGCGCTGGTGTTGGAAGCGAGGGAACAGGGGACGTAGGCGGCGCCTTCGCTAGCATCGTATTGAGCATCGACTTGTTCGTAGATGGCTTCGGCCATGGCGTCGGGGAGGTAGGTGAGAGAACTTCCGGAATCGAGGAGCACGGCGAGAGCTTGGTCTTGGGCGATGACGGTATCGCCTAGCATGATCTCGGTTAGGGTGATGAGAAATTCGGCGTAATATCCGGATTCCTTCTCGACCGGGAGGGTTTCCAATTTCCCGTGATATTGAGCAGTATCGACACCACCAAATAAAATACTTCCAGTGCTAGCATCCAAATCGTTAAGCCATAAGGAGTAAGCATTTGAATTGATCAAACCATCAGCAACCATTTGTGCTGGTAAATTATTATATGCCTTCTTTCCCGCTCTTCCCACCTGAACCTCGTTAATCTCGTAACCGATGCCTAGAATACCTTCAGGCGAAGAACTGGTATATCCAATACCAAATTGTAATTTGTCCAAAGTCGTTGATCCAATCGTAAATGTATCAGTGACATAATCTCCCGATGCTCCAGATCCGTCGACGTAAGAAATATTAAAATCGCTGGCTACATATGCGTATGTAGACGATGAATTGGCCGTATATGTTCCAGCCAGCTGACATGGGTTTGTCTTTTTACTACATAATGTTGAGCTAGCAGTATTAACCCATAAATCACTGCTTCCTGTGTCGATATGTAATCGTAAACTCTGTGCTGGTGTACCTAATGTTCCATTGGCGAAATATAAAGTTTCCTGAACGACGTTAGTATATAGCTTCACTTAAAGTCCAAATGAAATTGACGAACCTCATTATCTAAAGTAGCAGTAACAGTCTTCGACCTCCTTCTTAATTTCCTTAATTTATCTCTTGCTAAGGGATTTTCCACTTGTTTTCGTACCACATCTAGTCCAACTACTCGTGCTGGTCCATCGGTTCGCTTCTGTAATTGTATTGCATCTGTACATGTTGATAATATTCCCACGGCAGCGGTAATAAATCTTGTCGTCCTCATGATTGGAGATAAAATATATTGATGAAAAAGAAATACCCTTCTATGAAATCCTATATGGGATATGAAATTGGTATATATTGTTCGGGTTGGTCCAAATGACGCGGACAGTAGGCGCTAATTAATTTAGCTTCGACGACCCCGAAGACCCAAAAAATTTGTTTTTTAAAAAAATTGGAAAATAGAGCCAAGAAAATCCAATGAAAAAAGTAATAACCAATATGCTCAAACTATTTGAAAAAAAAAAAGGTTTGTTGGTAGTGAGGTTGATATGAAAAGTTGTACTTTTAGAAACCAAAATTCGGAACGAGTGTGATGTGATGCGATGTTTTGTATAAGTTCTCAAATCTCGGACTGAGTAGTACTAGTAAAAGTAAAGCTTTTGTACAGCAAAGAGAGCCTGCGACAGATGACGAAACTCTTAATTGTGGCTGAGAGTACGAGGTGCAGACAAGAGAATCGTATTTTATACAAATTTGTGGAGTATCTTTCTTAGTATTTCTAAGATCTTCAAGCGGTTTTCTACTGTAAGGCTGGCACGCCGTGAAATCCGTTCTTGTCTTGTATCAAATGGTGGCGTGGTGGACTTTTCAGGAAGCGCAGCGGTTGGAATTTAGAATGCCGAGAAAGGCTGAGAGATTCTAAAGTAAGAGGGAAAGATATAAATATGGAGATGGATGGAAGGAAGGATAGAAAGTAATACAATATAAGATGACAAGAGCCTTTACTAGGTAGGTACAGTAGTAGTAGTAGTAGTCAAATTGTGTTACTATCAAGGACGAGGATTGAAACGATCGAGTAGAAATGTACAAGTGGAATTCTCTAAAGGTACTGTATACGAAAATGCAAGAAGACGGTCCAAAGAGCTTTGAACCTGTGGAATAATATTTCTCATACAAAAAGACCAAATCCAATGCAAAGAGTGATTCCAATCCCAAGGTTCGATCCTCTTTTCTATATCTTGGCAAGTTTGTTGGTTGACATACAGTACGAAGTACAGAGTGTATAAATGCTAGTATAAATGCTAGGGTTGTTGTCTGGGATGATTCAAGGTCAAGGATCCGCAATATGACGCGGCCTACCATGTATAACTACGAAGCTCAGGCGGGTACGGAGGGAGACTTTGTATGGAATACTACAAATCTGAAAATCAAGAGTCATTCGATGGGAAATACAATATTAAGAAGAATCAAAATTAAAAGGGTTACTAGACATTGTAGTCGATATTAACTAGATAATAAGGACATAATAATGATATAAAGGGGAACGTATTTTGAGCATTAGAACATTGAAACATCTGATCTATAAAAAAAGAGGTTAGAATCCATGAGATATCATTCAATAACCAATCATATCAAACAAAATCCTCTTCGCTGGAAATCCTGCGCCCCAGGACTTTCTTCCTAAATAGCTTTCAGGTCCCTTCAAGAGGAAGAGGCGAGGTACAGACACTCTGATATTTCAACGAATTGAGATTCTTATTCACACTATCCTGATCTTCCATACCTGCTTGACATTTTGATATTGACGAATCTGGGTGTGCATACTAGACTCGCGGAAGGGTACCACACGAATCCATAATTCGTTACCTGCACAAGTTCCAACATAACTTTCCAGGGATCTCATAGGAGAGGAGGGGGGAAAGAGGAAACATGCTATTTTCAGATTATTGCGATAAATGAATTTGTATGGCTCCTCATGCCTTCCTTTTCCTCGGAGTCTTCGACCCTCAGACCTAGAAACATAGCATGAAGCATTGAGGATGGGATATTTTGCAGACTAAAGACAAAAGCGCATTTGCTTGAAACACCATCGGGGTTCATCACACAGTCCTTTTCCAAATTCCCAGTAATAAAGTGAGGACCACAAATCCATGATACAAAGCATGAATTGAAGTTGTTTGAACTTGACCGAGAAGAGACGCGAATAGTTTCTCTTACGCCAAAGCCATTTTGTGATCTTGCATCTACCTCGGTAGCTCGCTCCAGTGGAAAGTAAAAACCCGTTTTATCGGATGAAGCCTCAAGAGAGTAACTAAAGTATTTGAAAAGGGGGAGGGATATGATGTGTACGATATATGTGTACGTAGTCTACCTTTCATTTATTGGAGGTAGTACTTTGCAAAGTGCCTGTGCCATAAATCCAATGAATGGACCAACACGCAAACTTCCAAAAAGGAAAACTGGGAAAGCTAATCAAGCATAAATGTGACCATTCTGCCTACAATGACCTAGTATGCCAATGGAATAAACCCGAATAAAGTGATGAGCAGCGTAATTCATAGTAATTAGATACTCGTCATTATCACCACTATATTCGTAAGCAAACAGTGGCGACGGTGATATCGGACATTGTAACTTTTATATGGAACCTCCAGACAGTCTGACAGTATCAATAAAGATGGATCCCATAGGGTTACTTACGCAGGCACTAAAGAGATTAGGTAGTTGCCGAACTTCCTGCATCGTACAAGAGTACTCCTCCGTTGGCTACGGACCTGATGGTAGTGGGATTGGATCGACTGTGTTCGTACTAAACTCTAAAAGGGTCAATCCGTCCACCATAGGGATGTTCCTCCCATCTCTCCAAATGTACTTTATTAAGACTTTTTCAACATGCTAGCATGTGGCTAGGTATCTACGTATAACTCATTCACAGCCACACTCCAAAATAAGAAATATCTATGATTATCTAGGTGCCTAGGTAGGAATGGTCTATAGAATATCAGACTCTGACTGACTATCACGACTTTTGCTACAATCACTTTAGTACTAGGCACGTGCTAGAAGGTGCTTCTTGTCTCGCCAAGTATCCTTACTAAGCTTGACAAATTTCCATGACCTGATGGACTGACCAAAGGAAAGGATTCGCAAACATTTGAACTTCAGAAAAGCTCATTGCGAATTTGCAACACCATACTCATTTGAGCTATTACTTAAATATCGTGAGCATTGACTAACTCAAATCATCACATATTGCTACCCCATACTTCGAACGTTTTGAACGAGACCGCCGCACAAGTCTAAGCGGCAGCCTTCCAGCTGTGACCTCTTCTTTTTCAAATCTTGCAATTCGTTTCAAAACTTCCTACTCAAACAGCGGAAAATTTATCTTGTCTTGAATTCTTGGTATGACTGATCTCGGAAATCGAGGCACGGGTTTTCAATTAGATGGAGATTAAAAAGCTTGGTTTTATGGTATTGACTAAGTATACCTAGGTAGGGGGGCCCTTGACATATGAAGTCGCCTACCTAAGTTCTTTACATCAACACCTTCAACAGCGTAGTGTTAACATGTTGCAATCTATCGCGGCGATTTTGTAGCAGATTCGTCCTATCACTCGATTTACGTTCACTAAAGAGTCCTCGTATGGAACTCCAAGTTGTTCAATGGTTACTTGAGATTGCGTATATCAAAATATCCAACTCAATGTTGGTTTGCGGCACAGCAAACTTCTTACAAGCGTGAGAACTTTCCTTTTCTTTTCGATTTAAGTTGACATGTACGCGTTTGCTTTCGTGTTTGGTGTGTTGAATATTGTAGGAGTGGAGCATTGCTTCGCACACATTGTTCACTCTCTCCTTAGTTCCTGCGTATCGTGCAAACCAAATCGAGGCTCTGAAAGATGGCAGAGTCAGGAAGAGGCTCGGCAAGTATCCACGATAGCATTGCCCCATTTTGGAAACTACGTGTTCGGGTTGCAACGTATTTCATCTCAATCAGGATGAAAGCACGCAGAGTTATACTCGCCTTGGTCACTGCCGTTGCCCATGAGCTACGTTGTACCATTTTTGACCACCTTCCAAGGCAGCTATAGCAATTTGAGAAACTACTTAACTGCTAAAATTCTCAGCAATCATGCTCATCTCTTTCATTACACACGATTTGTCTGACAGTCAAACTCTTCAGGGCTGAAAAGTATGCAAAGTTGTGATGATTCTCTGGCGTCGTAATAAGCATGGCCATTGATCACAATTTTCGTCGGCAGTAAGGTTGATCATGATCTGCATTGATTGATTGTGTAGCGCAGACTACGTAATCATTGACTCGGTGACCGAAGGCAGCAGTACTTATATATTCGGAACATCCGTCATCTACAAGATAGTGATAAATATCTGGCTGACGTCTAAATTCATCATACTAAGCATCGCAATAATTCACCAGATCATTTGAAACACCTGCCAAGTTGAAGTTTTTGAAAGCAGGCACCCAGTGCGTAGCAACCAATCAATCAAAGCCCTCGAGCCTACGAGATATCTCTCACTGAAAGAACTTATTTTGTTGATGTACAAATGCACGCGCGTTGCCAGTAAGATTCCAAACCTTGGAATTTAATCATTCTCTGCATGATCATCGAATCAAAATTGATATCGATCTGGTGCGACGGCTGCCTAATTACATGTATTCGTAGGCTTACCCTCCAGCGATGTAAGACGGATGAGCGTGTAGTTTTACACCATATGATATGATTCCTCTTCAATTTTGAAAACCTAGTTCTCAATTGAATTCGTTCCTTAGTTCTGAAGACAACATTTTGCCAACTTAATTCTCCTTTTGCGAAAAATTTATGCCTTCTTAATAGTCCCACTGCAGGTTGCACAAGATCTGATACATTGATCAAGGATCTATTCCACACTACTCTCACTCGTTTTAAAGTAATAATCAGACGATCACAATGGACCCATATCTCAATGATAGGTGGTGAGAATTTCACTTACAACTTCATCAAAACTTCATCAAAATACTATGCGAACATCTCACTCTGCCCTAAAGTCCCGTCTATGCCGTTAGTTACCACCTTCTTTTCCTCCCCTCATACCACCACCCGTGTTCTAACAGCCAACTCATGAACCGTCCAGTCCTTCTTCGGGGCAATGGGCTGCTGCTGTGCAATCGTCCTCTCCAACATCGGCGCCGCATACGGCATGGCCAAAAGTAGCATCGGAATCTCCGCAGTCAGTGTCATGCAACCACAGAACATGATTCGCAGTACCCCCTCCATCCCTGTTACCTCCTACCTCAACCTCACCCTCACCCTCACCACTCTAACCCCACCATAGACCTCCTCCCCATAATCCTCTCCGTTCTCTCCATCTTCGGCCTGATAACCAGCATCCTCATCGCCTCCGCGCTCGTCGCCCCCTCCGCTCTACACACAAATTTCCTGCATCTCGCCGCGGGCCTCTCCGTCGGACTCAGCTGTCTCGCGTCTGGCTTTAGTATTGGGGTCATTGGCGATGTGGGTGTGAGGGGCGCGGCAATGCAGCCGAAGATGTTTGTGGGGATGGCGTTGGTGTTAATTTTTGCGGAGGTGTTGGGTGAGTCTTACCCTTTTCCCCCCTCCACGTTTTCGCGTCGGAATTTTTGAGAGACTGAAAGAGTAGGAGGGAGATGAATGGAATGGAAGCGAATAATGCCAAAAAAAAAGGTTAAAAAGGAGAGAAAACTAACACAAATACCCCCGAAATCAGGCCTCTACGGATTAATCGTCGCCCTCCTAATGATCACGCAAGCAACAGCCGGTGCGACGCATTGTGGTCCATGATTCCGTGAAGTGTAACTGGGAAAGTAGGTATCAGGAAAGCAGGTATCAGGATTCAGAAGAGGGAATGATAGATAGATTGATACATTCATCGGGGAGGGGCAGAATAGGATTTTTACTAATCCCTCACGCATCGAAGCATTTGAATACATCTCGCTGTCGGGTGCATATAAGGGAATGAATGACCTGCGAATCTTTGGGTCCCCATATAGTGATTTATTAGTTGTTTCCTTCATTCATCTACTCGCTCACCTCCATCTTTCCATACCTAGGTGTACATCAATAATCACCCTATCAACGTTTATAGAAAATGGTGAATGAATTAGTTGATTGGTTAGTTAAGTATTCGTCTGTTTCTTATATTACTTACACTAGTCTGTGAGTGATTAGGTAGGCTCTAAGATAACTTATTAGAAGAAGAAGAAGCAAAAGAGGCCAATATTGTTACCTGTAATAAATTCTATAATAAACCAATTCATAAAAGAAGTGTAGAACTTGACCGCTGTGTATAAATTCTTGAATAATCTTGAATGATAAAAGTATTTGAATATTTAATTCTCTAAATTGGAATGGAACAATCCGATTATTGAACAGCTTTACTAGCAGTTAATTCCGGTCTGTTTTTTCTCCTGCGGAGAGACAGATATCTAGACAGTTGGTTTGTTAGATAGATCTCTTGGGGAAGGTGAGTTGTTAGATTGGGTATATAATACTTTATATGAAGATTATAAAGATTAAATGATAAATATAAAATGTCAAAAATGATTCCGAGTTGAAAAATCTACATGATATGACTGCTATGATTAGTTGATTTCTTTGCTTTTTCTATTTATGCTTCTGTTTGTGCTTCTATACTTCTAGGCTCTGCGAATAGAGAGTCTTGAGAGAGTCTCAGATATATGGATATGCAGGGACATAGATACCGATAGCTAGCTAGTAGGTAGTGAGTGAGCATGCATACATGCATATATTGATGAATACCTCGTAGGTCTTCGAGGAGATGTGGGATGGATGGAATGAAACGTAGAAGAAGTTTTGGGGAAAGAGGAGAGGGGGAAGAGGAAAGAGGAAAGAGGAAAGAGGAAAGAGGAAAGAGGAAAGAGGAAAGAGGAAAGAGGAAAGAGGAAAGAGGAAAGAGGAAAGAGGAAAGAGGAAAGAGGAAAGAGGAAAGAGGAAAGAGGAAAGAGGAAGGAAGGCCTGTGTGTAGCTAGGCAGGTAGGTATATCTTGACGGTATGAAGTTGTGAAGTTGTGAAGTTGTGGACTTGTGCGCACGTGGTGCGGAATGCTATGGTAGGGTGTGTTGGCGGATGGTTGTATGTATATAAAGTTTTTTAAAGATCTGAAACATCATTTGGAGGGAACTCTTTTTTTCTTTCTTCTTCCCCTTTCATCTTCCCCTTTCATTGTTTTTTTTTGCCGTAGGGTTAGTGGGTGTAGACAGGTAGACAGGCAGGATAGTAGGTAGAGTAATAGGTGAATAATTAGCTCTATATATATATAAGAAGTTTGGGTTGAATGGTGAAGTGATGAGATGGAAAATTGATGAAAATTGGGGTTCATTAATGGATTGAGTTTTGAGTTTTATTTTGAGACGGACTGGGATAGTGAGATAAAGAATGAGGAATGAGAGTTGGAAATAAGAAATAAGCTTAATTTGATAGGGTTTGGTGCTAGTGTGGTTTTGTTGAATTTGTATTGTGGATGGTATATGGTACACTTCTATGAGGTATGAAATCATGACTGTGCTGTGTTATTCACCAGGGGCCCGAGGAGAGTATGTTGGCTAGATTACAGTACAGTTTCTATTTAGAGGGCTGAGGGGTTGTGATTAAAGTATTGGTAGAAAATTGAGGGCGGTTCTCATTCTGTAGGTGAAGAGAGAGGAGATTAGTAAGGGAATAGGATCTGTAGGCCACCAGTGGACGTGGGATTGAAGCGGGGCATGAAGAGGTGAGTACCATGGGATAGGTTGCGCCGGGCTGGGCTGGTAAGCATACTATCATGATGTGCTTTATTGGATATCGAAGCGTTCCATTAGTGACTTGTTTTGAGATGATCGTTTACGTTGTTTGGGATTCGTGTGGTAGAATGAAATAGAATTGTGGTCATCTTATTGTTGAAGTTAGCGCTGGGTAGCAGTGAAATGGGCGGCAATGGTAAAGGTTCATGCTAGGTCAGTCTGTAGGAGTACGCCGTATGTAAATCCCTAGCACGGCGTCAGTTTCTTGCATGGATAGGAATATGGGATATGGATTTTCGCATGTTCGCATGATATGGTTGTTGCAAAAATCGAGATTGAAGTTGACATCGTATTCCTGCCTCTCTAAAACTCATACCATAGAGGACTTGGGTGACCAAGATTACTAGCGTTTGTGCAAAGAAGCTTCGTTTCTTTCTTGAAACATTTCTACAGCCCAAGCGAAGCATGATACGAGTGGTTTCCAGGCCCTGCGAGGTGAACTCGTCTATACAATAATGTTCTTTCCAGGTGCGATTTTCTCCGTGGAATCTACGGCCGATGCGCCTTTGGGAAACAAAAGGGTCATCTGGTGAACACTGGATGTGATATATTGGCAATTATTGATAGAATTGCGGATGTTACGTAAGTAGCTTTGATTGATTATATGTGCGGTAAGATCCTAAGAACGAATTCCAGGTTGCGTATGCAGTCATTGAAGTGTATGATGACGCCTCAAAAAGCTAGAGTCATAGACTGTAAGAAGACATATCGTAAGTATCAGCCGCAGAAGCTTGCTTGGCAGGTCATCTCGGAGGATACAATGCGCTGTTTTGCTATGCATCCTGCCATTCGAAAAATTTAGACGGCAAAGGAGGATTCTTTAAGAAGGTATGGAACGTTGAAACTTGTTTGCTGTTTCGAACAGGAATGGGCCAACGGAAGGTAACAAAAGGTGAGGTCGGATGTAAGACAAGAGTGCAAAAGTATAGCAATCAAGGAGATGGTATGGAGTGTATCTCTGAATAGTACACGGTTCGGAAGCCGGGAGAATATTGTCAACTTTTCAACTTGCCGGCTCGGGTGTCTACTTCCCACTCTCGGAACGGACTCAACTTATCTCAACTGATTTATAACATGGTAAGTTCTGCATTGAATTGAGCTGAGAGATGAATAGGAGTATGAAGAGTAGATAGAAGATGTGATATGATATCCTCTGGCATGAAAAGATTCTTGTGTAAGTCGGGGAGACTATTTCAGACTAACAATCTACTAAGACCTAGTAATTTTTGAAGTATCTAGTAAACTTACTAGGCTCCCATCGTCGATGATATCTCTCAACGACTCTCAAGATGAATTGAACCCAAGTTATGAGGATTTATTTTCCTCTTCAAGACGACTATCTGTATGACAGGTCAAACATTGGATCTAAAATCTATCGATTGCCCAATGAGCCTGCAGGATTAATAAACAATCACTTCTTATAAGTGCCATCATGCATGGCTTCGGAGGGATCAATTCCACGAGCCAAAGCAGGTGACACCATGCAAAGCCACAAAATGGACGTTTTCTGTTACCTAGGTAGGTATACAGAGCGTGGCATCGGGTCGTTTTGACATTTGAGCCGGAGCCGTTATCGCACATGGTTTTCTGTAATGCACAGATAAGGATGGGGGTTTTGGACGAATCAGAAAATGAATGGCTTTGTACAATAGGTGTTTGTGTTGTGCAAGTATCTAATGAAAGCAAAATTCATTCCTGAACACGATCATCGTGTCCACTGTACAAAGTGAAAGAGGCGGCTACTATTTCCGACAGCACCTTCCTTAATAGGTCGGCTCAGGTCGGCCAGAAGTTTCTTTATCAGACGTTTTGGGGGATTCCGTTCCGATGAGTCATGGCGGTGTGGATGGAAGTGTGGAGATGGAAGAGTGGTGCAGGAATGAAGGGGTGCTACACGGAGTAGTCAGGAACCGTTGACAACAATGAGGGTCTGAAGATGGGTCGGTCCTAGGGGAATCCTGTATGTACGAGGTACGGAGTAAAGCTTGTGAAGGAATCAATTGATCAATCAATCGATTATAGAAGTTAATACTTTGATCTTTAGAGGAGAGAAACTGTGAAGTTCGTTTGTTCCAAGTCAGAAGGAAGAAGTAATCCAACCAGATCCTTCGCGGGGTAAGGTTGGGCTGCTCTAGAATTACCAGGTAGATGTTGTGGTATCGTAGGATAAGAGAACTAATGCCGATTCCCTTTTCGGAATGATTGATCACTGCCTTTGCCTTGCGGTTAAAAGGCAATAGATAAATGCCCATTTCTGGGGGAGTCAAGAGTCAAGAGTCAAGAGTCAAGAGTCAAGAGTCAAGAGTCAAGAGTCAAGAGTCAAGAATCGAGATAGGGCGCCGCATCGTCGATAAGTCGTCATGTTGATGCCTCGATCGATCTCATATTATATATCATGTGTACCATGTCATGTATAGAATAAATTGGAGGTTGATACCTAGGCAAATAGATATCGGTATCACACTGATATCATACTGATAGCACACTCCACACTGTGTAGTTAGCGAAGTCATGCAAGCCGACCGAGTAGAGAATTTGGCATATTGTTACTCTAGAAAACATCCATGGATCCGACGGTTTGATATAGCTTGGCCAAAGTATACGTATACCAATGATGACGAGGGTAATAATAATACCATAGCAACAAAATGAGTGTTGTGATGAAAAAAGTAAGATGTATTCAACGTTCAAAGAAGTTCCCTGTTGTCCTCCGGTTGAGATGTTAACCTTTCTACCTAGGCGAACTAGGGACAATGTGCAGATGTATGTGTGTACCAGGTCCCCCTCGTAATAAGGGATGGTTATTGCAGAAGATACACATTCGCTGATTGGTTTCGGAAGACGGGATATAGATATTTATATAAAGATAGTCTGTACTGTGATAATACTTCTACTTCGACTCAGAAGAGACAAACCAGCAAACCTCTACGTCGTATTGCTACCAGTACTTCATCTTCTATCCCCTTCATCAAGTGGGGCGATATTATCTAAGTCTATATAAGTGGGACTAAAAAGAGTTGGGTGGCTCGAGGGTGGATGCGGATATCATACAGTACAGATGCTACTTATTATATGGGATGGTATGGTACTTGCTTATTAAACTCTTTTTTTGCAGATAAAGGTAAAAGATTATAATAAGTACGAGCGAGTACAGACAGAGGAGAAGGTACTAGGGACTAATATACTACACTACACTAGATACTAGCTCTTCTCTTCCAACATCCCATCCTCATCCTTTCTCACATACACACAACTTCATTTTCCTTCTCTCCCACCACAACTTCCGAGTACATAATCCCCCGATACATATCTCTATATATATTTACTCGGAGAACTGGTAGTGAAATATCTGGGTGCTTCGTTTCTCCTTCTTCTTTTTCTTCTACTTTCTCTTCCCCCATTATATACTACGGCTTTATGCTCTCGGTTTAATTTATCACCTCTTTGATTTTCTCGCGCCGAAGTCATTGTTTATAAGCAGGAAATAATAGTTCTTCTACTTGATTAGCCAATTCAATGATACGTTAAGACTACCTCCACTCAATACGTTCGAGACGTTTCAATCGCCATCCTACTATCCATAGGTACTCAATCATGTTGGGTCAATGCAGTGGGCCTATATGGCAAATCGATGATTTCACAAACTGTGTACAGAGAGAGTAAGTGGAAGCAGTCAGTCTGCTGCCAGGCCGAAGACTAACCGCGAAAAGTTATCTGAAAGTACTGTTTCCGCTAATAGTCATCGGCTTTTCGTTCCTCATCCTAATAACATCTGCGGTCCGCCGGAAAATAAAGTTAAAACAGAAACACAAGTATCGACAACTGCGAACGGGGTCAATTGACCGTACAACGATAAGTGGCAATGGATTCAGTCATCATAATGGGGAGGCAAACGGAAACGAGCACACCGCTGTCGATGAGGAAGACGAAGGGTTGTCGATAAATGGCGGTGGACGATTGGTATTAACGAAAACGACCACTCAAGGATCGGTTGCTGCCATTGATAGTCCCAGAGGCCAGAACACCTTGACAGTTATTGAGCTGCTTGCGATCACGGTAGAACTTGGTATCCAGATCGCAATTTTTGCACTCGGCGCATATGGTTCAAAGGGGGTTGTGGCCGCCACTGCTGGAATCTTTACCTGGACCTATATTTTGATACTTGCAAGTTTGAGATTTGCTTTCTCCAATACGAAATGGAGAGTCCCAAAGATCTGGAATCACACAGCTGCTTTATACACTGCACAATGGCTTTTCTCGCTGGTTATTTTCCGCTCTGTGATCATCCATCCGCGTTCCAGAGCCAGTCAGGGTCTTATCATCTCGGATTTCGTCTTCTCTTCGTTCCTCTTCGGACTCGCAATTACTACACGCAAGGGCAATAAGGCTGTGGTCTTGGAGTGGGAGGGAGATATTCAGCCCTCAAAAGAGCCATTGGCCAGCTTGTTCTCCATTGCTACCTTCGCATGGGTCGATTCTATTGTTTGGCACGGCTATATCAACACCTTCGAAATTGCAGATGTCTGGAATCTGATGCCAAAGGACAAAGCGGCAGCTGTTTTGGCAGACTATAGATTATTCAAAAAGACATCGGCCTTAGTATGGCATTTGATGCGCTACTTTAAAGGTCTTCTTACTATACAGTGTGCTTATGCCGTCTTTTCCGGCCTTTTCAACTTTGCACCTACATTGCTGTTGAAAGCTATTCTTGAATACATCGAAGATCCAGACTCAGCGCCTCGCAATGTCATCTGGTTATACGTCATTCTTCTTGCCTTTACAGATATTCTTCGCTCGCTCGCTGATCAGCAAGCTCTTTGGATTGGTCGCAAGATCTGTATAAGGCTCAGGGCAATCATCATTGGTGAAATCTACGCTAAAGCATTAAGAAGAAAGGCTGCATCAGGAAGTGACTCTGTTCTTGGCGCAAAGAAAGATCTCAAGGATGTAGAGAAGCCTAGCTGGTGGCGAAGATCACTTGGAAAGAAGAAGGGTGAGCAAACTTCTAATGCCGCACAAACTCCACCAGCTACTGCAAGTGGGGCTGGAAAGAAAACAGATGAGCAAGCTAATGTTGGTACCATCATAAATCTCATGTCTGTTGATTCTTTCAAAGTCAGCGAAGTCACTGCGTATCTCCACTTCCTCTTTGCTGCTGCTCCAACCCAATTGATCGTAGCTGTATATCTTCTCTATCGTATCCTCGGAAAGAGTAGTATTCCAGGTCTCGTTGTCATGGCTATTCTTCTCCCTGTGAATATTGGATTCGCTCGTGGCTTTGGAGCTGCCCAGAAAAAGATCATGGCAGCTACCGATAAAAGAATTCACACTACCAATGAAGTCTTAGAGAATATTCGTATCATTAAATACTTTGCGTGGGAAAAACGCTTTACTGATATTGTCAATGATAAGCGAGCTGATGAATTGAAAGCATTACGCTTGAAGTATATCATCTGGGCTTTCGCTGTTGCTGTGTGGAACACGGTGCCGGTAGTTATTACTTTCTTCTCGTTTCTCTATTATACAGTTGGAGAGAAGAAGCCGCTTTATCCTTCCATCGCATTCACAGCTATCTCACTCTTTAACATTCTTCGCGTTCCTCTGGATCAATTGGGCGACATGATCGCTCATGTTCAGGAAAGTCAAGTATCAATCAATCGAGTAGAGGAATTCTTAAACGAAGACGAGACTGAAAAGTACGATCAGCTCTCACACGATAACTTGGATGAGGATGGTAATCAAATGATCGGATTCAAGAATGCTACTTTATCCTGGGGTGGCCAGGAAGCTTTCACTGATGAAGATGTCTCAACTGCATTCCGAATGATGGATTTGAATGTCAAATTCGAAATTGGTCATTTAAACATCATTGCTGGACCCACTGGATCTGGAAAGACATCTCTCCTGATGGCTCTTCTCGGCGAGATGGCTTTAGTCAAAGGAAAGGTGTTCCTACCTGGCGGTTTCAGTCGTGAAGATGTCCGACCCGACCCCGAAACTGGTCTCACCGAAACCGTCGCTTATTGCGCTCAACAGCCTTGGCTCGTGAATGCTAATATCAAGGAAAACATCTTGTTTGCTGCTCCGTTGGACGAACAGAGATACAAGGATGTGATTATTGCTTGCGCTTTAGAACGTGATCTAGACATTCTGGATGATGGCGATGAGACACTTGTCGGCGAAAAGGGCATCAGTCTTTCTGGTGGCCAAAAGCAACGTATCTCTCTCGCCAGAGCTCTTTACTCTAACTCTAAACATGTGCTCCTCGATGACTGTTTGAGTGCTGTGGATTCACATACTGCCAAGTGGATATTCGATAATTGTATTCGGGGTCCATTGATGCTTGATCGTACATGCATCTTAGTCACGCACAATTTATCTCTCTGTGTTCCTCATTCTCGATATGTTGTTTGTCTCGAGAATGGTAAGATCACCGAACAAGGATCCGCAGATAAGGTTATAGCTTCAGGGAAATTAGGAGAGGAAATCACTAAATCACGCCCCGCTTCTGCCCTTCACTCACGAATCACATCTCGAGTCCCTTCTAGCATCGGTGAGGAAAGCAACGAAACTCTTATCGAGGACCAATCTGCAAATGGTAAGCCAGACAATGCAAATGCAAGACCAAAGGCAAAGAAATCCAAGGAAAAGAAAAACGCTATGGCCGAAACAAAAGCAGAGGGTGGTGTCAAATGGAGAGTCCTCGTGTTGTATTTGAGAGCCATGGGTCCTTGGTGGTTCTGGGTTCTCGCTGTAATGGTTTTTGGAGTCCAACAAGTTGGTGCTCTTGGGGCCAATATATGGATTAAGCAATGGGCAAATCAGTAAGCTATGAAACGTGCACTTTTCAACTATCGAATTATGCTAACGAAACTATAGATATGATGTTGAAGCTGTCCGAACCAAATATCACTTATCCGCAAACAATTACATTGGCAATACTATCTCTACCATTCAAGTCGCGAGCTCAAAGTTATCTCAAGTTCAACCATATTTCGACCCTAACAAGACTTCGATTGTGGCAAAGTTCGCTCCAGATGTTGATGTTGGATATTATCTCGGAGTTTATGCTATGATTGGTATCGCATGCATGCTGATTGCCCTCTTCAGAGACTTCTGGCTCTTCTTTGGTTCTCTTACCGCAAGTTGGAGAATCCATGAGAATTTGATGAAAGCCGTCACTCGAGCAAAATTTAAGTTCTTTGACTCGACTCCATTAGGTCAACTTATGAATCGATTTAGTAAGGATCTGGAAGCTGTTGATCAAGAAGTCGCACCCATCGCCATTGGAGTTATGTCCTGTGCCTTGGCTATCATTGTAACGGTCGCTTTGATCACTGCTATCACCCCTGGCTTCTTGATTGCAGGTGTATTCATCAGTGCCATGTACTTCTTTGTTGGAAAATTCTATCTTCGATCATCAAGAGATTTGAAGAGAATCGAATCAATTCAAAGAAGTCCATTGTTCCAGCAATTTGGAGAGACGCTCAACGGAGTTACCACTATCCGAGCTTATGGTGATGAGAAAAGATTTGTTCGAGACAACATGTTACGAATCAACACTCACAGTCGACCATTTATTTATCTATGGGCAGCAAATCGATGGCTATCATTCAGAATTGACTTGGTCGGTGATCTCGTCGCGTTTTTCGCAGGAGCATTCATTGTCAGTAGCATCGGTACTATCGATGCTGGTTCGGCTGGTCTTTCCCTGAGTTATGCTATCAGTTTTACGGAGAACGTTCTTTGGATGGTACGACTTTATTCTATGAATGAACAAAATATGAACTCTGTAGAGCGAATCAAGGAGTATCTTGATGTCGAGCAAGAAGCAGCGGAGTATATTGAAAAAACTGAGCCTGCCAAAAACTGGCCAAGTCAAGGGTCTGTGGAATTCATTAATTACACTACAAGATATAGGGAAGATTTGGATCCTGTATTACGAAATGTCAGTTTCAAAATCCGACCTTTGGAAAAGGTTGGTATCGTTGGTCGCACAGGTGCAGGAAAGAGTTCTCTTGCCCTTGCCCTATTCCGTGGTCTTGAGGCCGAGGAGGGAAAGATTTTGATTGATGAAGTTGATGTTGGTCTTATTGGGCTTCGTGATCTTCGTGAGAGAATAACTATCGTACCACAAGATCCAACCCTTTTCACAGGTACCATTCGAAGTAATTTAGATCCTTTCAACCTCTTTACAGATGAAGATATCTTTACAGCTTTACGAAGAGTTCATTTGATTGGACCAGTAGGAACATCGACAGCTCCTTCCACACCAGGTATCTCACGACCACCATCTATTGAATCATCATCAGGCTCTACAACCACCAACAAGAATATCTTCTTGAACCTCAATTCTACCGTCACAGAATCAGGAAACAATCTCTCACAAGGTCAACGACAACTTCTTTGTTTAGCTCGCGCTTTACTTAAACAACCTAAGGTTCTCATGATGGATGAAGCTACTGCTTCTATTGATTATACCACGGATGCCAAAATTCAAGAAACGATAAGAGAACTCAAGAGTACGATTATCACAATTGCGCATCGTTTGCAAACAATTGTGGATTATGACAAGGTGTTGGTACTGGATAAGGGAGAGGTGGTCGAATATGCTCATCCGCATGAGTTGCTGAAAAAGGAAGGGAAGGATGCGATTTTTAGAGGGATGTGTGAGACGAGTGGGGATTTGGACGGGTTGAAAGAGGCGGCGAAGAAGGCTTGGGAGGCAAAAAGATTGGTGGATGATGAGTAGAGAGATGGGGGGGGGGACGTGAAAAGGAAGGAAGAATGCAGTATAGTGAGAGCATTTTGGAGAAAGGGGAAGAACTATACATAATTTTTTTCTTTCTGTTGTGGTAAATAAATAAATAAATAAATGCATTGGGACTTTGACATTTTGTAGATGGATTGTTGGGCTTGGTTGGTTATTTGCATTTGGCATCGGTGGGTGGCGGAAAATCACTTATTGGTGCTGCTGTGAGTAGATGAGGTTGTGGTTGTGGTTGGGGAAGGTTCAGCAAGGTACATATTTTATTTTTATTAAAGGAGAGAGAGAGGGGGAGAGAGAGAGAGAGAATGATGAATAAATAAATAAGTATTGAAATCAGAACTTTTTATATTTTTAATGTCACTGAGTGCTTGAGCCCTGTTGGTTGATTGGTTGGTTGGTTGGTTAGTTGCGCTTCTGACTCCGTTTCTGGGTCTAGGGAGTATGTGAATGAGTATGTGAGTGAGTAAATAAATATCTGTATGTATGTATGTACGTATATCCTCTGTTCTGTCTATATACTATACTTGAATATAATTGTAAGCAAGTGAGATCGGGAGAGTTTTTTTTGATTCTTGTCCTTGTCTGCGTCTGAGGCAGAAGGGGGAGAAAGACGAAGGGGGGATGGAGAGCTATTACTACCTACCTACCTAGGTAGGTAATATATAAATAATACTTACTATATAATTGCTACAACAGCACACTTGAAATAGCTTTTGATAGCATAGCGTTCAGTAGTATCCACATGATTATAATCACAATTACCCTCACAATCACAACGCAAATCCAATCTTTATCAAATATTTCTTTACAAATTGTACAATAAGTGCCTGCTTTTTATATCTCATGCTACTATCAGAATTCATGCAATGCAGTCCCAAAAAGTACACCCATCCCCATCCCCAACCTATCCGCACCTATTGTTACATTACACAAAGATCATAGTCAGTATGTAGATAAAATGATATTGTCTCTTTCATCTACACATCTTTCATCTCCGAAACCCGTCCCAATTTTCCTATCAACCACCAATCCTAAATCATTTTGCTTTACTTTTATGTAATCAAGCGTACAAGAAGAAATTGAAAGATATGAAAAGGGATTTCCTTATCCCATGATCATGCCCTTCATGCCGGCCATATCACCCTCCTTTGCAGCGATCTCAAAATATCCGTAGATGATACTGGGAAAGTGTTAGTTGATTGTATTCGGTAATATTGAAGTGAATGTACTTACGTGACAGCCAACAAAATACCAGTACCAGAGCCGAGAGCTCCCATCAAATCACTACCAACAGAGAGGGCACCAATGCAAGCACCACCAAATGCGGCAGCAGTAGGAATAATGCGCTTCAACTCCTTGTACATGCTTTGTTCTCTGTGACCAGCCATGACAAGTCCTTGATCCTTGAGTTGCTTAGCAACGTCTCTTGGGCCGGAACCGGAAACTTCAATCCAAGTCTTGGAGAAGATGGCACATGCGACAAGCATGTAAACAATGTAGACAGCAGTGTGGATTGGGTCGAGAAGAGCATCGGTGAAGTTCAAAGGTGGGGACATGTAGTATGCGATACCGGAAGTAGCGAAAAGTTGTGCTGAACCCTCCTTTGCCTCCCAAACGCCGAAAAGTTGGACAAGCAAGTTCTCAGAAAATCGGGAGTACAACATCTGGGAGATAAGGAAGACGTTGGAAGAGAGAGCGGATTGAAGCATAATTGGCATGTTGGAGGTGTAGAAAAGACGAACTGGGTAAGAACCACGAGCACCACGTTGGCGGGAAGATTTGACTGGGATTTCAACGCGGAAACCTTGGAGGTAGATAACAGTTGCGAAAACGACGATGGTAGCCAAAAGGTTCATGATGTTGGGGAGTTGTTGCCTATAGAAAGCCTCTTGGAGAGCACGTTGCTTGTTTGGCCATGTCAAAAGCAAGTGGAAGAGTGCGATAACGGCACCTTCGAATTCTGGGCCACGACCGGTGTTGATGGTAGTGGGAGAGAATGCTTTCCAGATGATAGACTCGCAGATGTTGGTAGCGATGAAGAGGGAGATACCACTTCCAAGACCGTATCCCTTTTGGAGGAGCTCATCGAGGAGAATGACAATCAAACCAGCAACAACCAATTGAAGGATGAGAAGGCAGACGACACCAGCACCGAGATCGGATGGTTGACCGTACAATCCAGTGAAGACATAAACAGTAGCTTGACCCATTGACAAGATAATAGCGAAGAGCTTTTGCGCGGTTTGATACAACTCGCGATCAGCCTTCAAGTCAAGATCAACATCAATCAAATGGGTACCAGCAAGAAGTTGGAAAACCATTCCGGAGGAGATAATTGGTGTAATACCCAATTCCATCAAAGTACCTCTGTTACTTGCCAACATCATTCTCAACCAGTATAAAGGATCAGAGGTATCTGAGGACACAATACCATACAATGGCATTTGGCTCATAACCAAGAATATCAATAGTGTCAAACCCGTCCACATCAATTTTTGGTTGAATGGGACCTTTGTCTCGGGTTGCTGAACCTCGGGGAGGAACGGCGAGAAGGGTTTGATGAGATCGAGGAATCGAACTATGAGGATACATTGTCAGTATTTTGCAATTGATTGTGGGAAGAAATTTGAAGTTTTAGAAGCTCATCCACACTTATGACGACGAGCTGTGAACGAATAATAGAAATAACTTACGGCCACTCATCTTGGCGGTTTAATATCTGAAAACCTCACAGAAGTGGAAAAAAGGAATGAGAAGAAGAGTTAAAGAATGGCACGTTGGCACTGTGCTCTGCTATTTGAATAAATGTCGCAGATTGTGAAGTGTTGACAGGAATAATAATCCGAACAGATCTCAAAGCTTGGGGTTAATTCAAGGTGGTGGCACTAGTAGATTTTGGGACTGGTGCCTTAATGTAAAGATGTGGCCTTTGGGTGCATGGAGATGAGTCAGCAAAGGGTAGAGCTTCACTAGTGTCAATCCGTACCCCTTTTATGCAAGATGTTGAGAACAGATGAAAATATGAGATGAGTAAGAATTTGTTATGATTTATTCATACTGGTGTACTTTGTATGGGTCATTTATATGATCATATGTCTATTCAAGACACATCTCCAACTTCAAAATCGGGAATCAAATATTCTACATTGGCGGCCTTAAAAAAGCCATTGAGCTCTCACCGACAATGGTAGTAGCAACCAATTGTCTTCACAAAAGTAATAGAATTTTTCTTCCAATACCCAAACTATGAGTAGTCTGAGTTCTGATCAAGAATTCACAGAAGTTTCATGGCTTATAGTCAACTCAGGTACGATGAACATAATGCTACCAAAGCATTGATTATTCAATCATATACAAAGTGAATTGCAATGCTTTCATTGTCCATTAGTTCATCTAAACGTATTTTGATACAATCATGATCATAATCTGTAACCAAGAAGTGCCAGTGCCATCCATTGAAGTCAAGATCGAATCCCTCCCATTTATACATTTTTAACCCAGACCATCTATCATCTTGCATTACCGCTCCCATCCGCTCTAACCCCCTGTCCTCTGCCCCCAAAAGCGTCAACGTTGCCTTCCCTTCTTTGTCCCTCTACCAAGCTATTCTCGCCAACCAACCCTCTGGCCACTTCCTCACACAAAACTTTCTCGCCTCATCTGTGAAAAGTATCCACATACCGAAAGCCAACGGCAAGAAGAAATACTCCACTGGAATTGGGCTACTGTTGATTGCAGACGCCAATCCTGGTATGTAGAGGAATATGAATATAACGACGAGGGCGAAAAGTATTGCCGGGAATAGCCAGAGATTTTGTGTTGCTTTATTGAATGCAGGTGGTTGTTGGAAAATTGAGAGGCGACGGGTACGAGTTGCCTGGATTTTTGGTTAGCTAGGAAGGACATGAGAAGATAAAGTAAGAAGAGTAAGGGAAAATGGATAAAGCGAAGAAAAACGACTTACCATCAGATTAAACCACTGCATAATAACCAAATTGACAAAATAAATACTACTCGCCACAGCCAACACTTGCTGTACATACTCATCACTCAAATGAGGCGGGTACTTTCCATATCCCAACCACAAGATCGAAAATGTAACTCCTCTCCGTTGACAATACCAATAAGACATTGCAAACGACGCAATGGCTTGTTGTACACCCAGAAAGATGTAGGCGTGGAACAACAATTTCCAATCGACCAGCTTATCTTTCTTGACATCTCTCGGTTTCCTCAAAAGTACATCGGCTTCCGGTTGTTCATAAGCAAGAACTGTGGCACCAGCACAATCTGTGAGACAACAAATCATAATCATGAGGAAAGAGCTCAGGATTTGAGGAAGACCTAGAATGACGTTGGTAATGATGGGGAGGAATTCGCAGAAGGTTCCTGCGGGAAGAAGGTAGATGATAGTTTTCTTGAGGTTGTCAAAGACTACACGACCATATTTGACGGCTTCGACAACGGCACCGAAAGAATCGAGAAGGACCATATCGGCAGCCTCAATGGCAATATCCGAGCCACTTCCGAGAGCGATACCAATGTCGGCGGCCTTTAGAGATGGAGCATCGTTGACTCCGTCGCCCGTCATACCTACAATATTTTCGCGTTTTTGAAATTCTATATTCGTGTTAGTCATATGCAAAATAGTTCGGGAGACAAATTTGAGAATATACCTTTGACGATGCGTAGCTTTTGCTCAGGAGTAGTACGTGCGAAAACAATCTCTTCATATTGACAAAGTTGATCCCATTGATTGTCGTTCAAACTCATCAAATCCGGACCGCTCAGAGCTATCGATCTCGCGTCTCCGTGCTTAGAGTCCACGTCTTTCTCAGACATGACACCACTTGAAATGCTTTTTGGGGTCTCTATACCGTTTCTGCTGAGCTTAGAAACATCGTGAATCATCTCAGAAGGGGTAGTGATGATGCCACATTCAATAGCAATAGCTTGAGCTGTGAGTTTGAAATCACCAGTGACCATGAAAATTCGGATACCAGCTCTTCTTAGAACCTTGACTACCTCTAGAATTTCATCTCGAGGAGGATCAACGATGCCAACAAGTCCCACTAAAGTCAAATCGCTGCCAGCCTGTCGCACAATCTCGGCCTCAAAAGTGTTATTTTCGGGCCTATGCTGTTTTTGGTGGCCTGGAAGCACTTTTCTTGCAAGTAGAATCACCCTCTTTCCCTGACTTGACCATTTGTTTTTTATCTCTTCAATAGACGCCTTCTTCTCCGGGTTCATCGGGTACACATGTCCATCTTCACCAACGTATTTAGTACAGCGCTCCACTAGAATGTCTGGGGCTCCTTTAATAGTCAACAGAAGATCATCATCTCTCCATTCGGCTAGCTCCTCAGGCGATACCGCAAGTCTCAAGCCCTCGGGGTCAGATAGCCTCAGAGTCCTGATCATGAATTTGTTCTTGCTGTTGAATGCTAGCTCGAAAGTCTTTCTCCATAAAGTATGCAATTGTCGAACCTCTCCAAATGTCTCTGATAGTCGAAGAACTGCCTGATCTGTCGCATCTCCTGCAATCTTCCTTTCCGCGAGAGGAAGATTGAGCGTAGCAGCATCGAACTCGCCAGCATTGCATAAACCTGCAAGGGATCGCAGTTGAGCCACGGAATTGATAGTCTTGCCATTGAGATTTTGGAACTCAACAGCTTGCTCAGGTGTCATTGTTTTCTCTGCGATTGAACACTCGGTTGCAAACATTTTGTTCTGAGGAGACAATTAGCTGGAAGATTCCTAGGAATATATAAGGACGAGTGCCAGTAATGTCACCTTTGTTAATGTTCCAGTCTTATCCGAGCAAATAACTGATACAGCTCCCAAAGTCTCGACAGTCTTTAGGGATTTGCATAAGACCTGGTTGCTCTTCATTATATTCGCCGTAATGGTCAGGGAAGCGGTTAGTGCGATGGGCAAACCCTCAGGAATAAATGCGACTGCCACTGTTACGATGTCTGCGGTAAAAATTTCTTAGCCAAAAACCCCTTCTAGTTCCTAGCGATGAACCAGATAAGTGAGAGAAGGAAAAGCTACATACCAATAATCAACCCAGCAGTGGAAATCCAGTCAGGGTGGGAGTGTCTCAACCATGCAGACCAACAGACAATGACAACTATGTTGAAGAATATCATGATGGAACAGATGATTATGATAAACCTCAAGATTTCCTTTTGCAGTGTCGTCATGCCTGTCTTCGGCGTATTGGTCAATTTAGCAATCTTTCCGAAGACCGTCTTGTCTCCCGTGCTCACAGTGACTCCTATCGCGCTTCCGGAGATGCAATGAGTTCCCTGCATACCAATATTGTGCGTTTCCAGGTAATTGAGGTCTGTATTTTCGACTGAACCAGCAATAGGTTGCGATTCGCCAGTCAAGATGGAGCGATCAAATTTAGCATCGGATGATATTTCAACGAACCGAACATCTGCAGGTAGCTTGTTACCGGCCTTTATATAAAGTATGTCACCGGGAACTAGATCAACTGCGGCAAGTTCTACGCGGTTGCCATTGCGGAGGACAAAGCAGTCGTCGGGAAGCATGCCGGAGATAGATGCCATCGTCCGAGATGACGACCAATCTTGCCATGCATTGAATAGTGCTTGAATGACGAATACAGCATAAAGTACGATTGCAAGAGCAAGATTTGCCTGTGCCGGATTTGGTTTTCCTAATGGTTCATAGGTGATAGTAACCAAAATACCACCAATCAGCAAGACCGATCCAAATCCACCGAATAGATATCCAAAAACTAGAGCATAAAACGATTAGAGGAGGTTCCAAGTAAATGAGAGCATAGATGAGTTGCCAATAGACATGAAGTTAAACCTACCCCTCGAGAACAAGTTTGAAGGTGGCTTTGAAGGCATGTTCTTTCCAAATTCTTTTGTCTTAACCTCAACCTGTTCTTTCAAGAGACCTTGAGCAAGTGATGTCTCCAACATATTTACAACATCGTCTGTCGACAAAGTATGCCACTCCAAATCACCAAGCTCAGCTGCAGCGCCCTTCTTTGCACGGTCTGCATCGACTCGCTGTTTTTCTTTAGTTTCCTCAATGGCAAAAGAGACTGTGCGGTAAGTAATTGGCAGAGCAGTTGCTGGATCGATGGAAACTCTGCGGCGCCTTGAGCTTGTGGTTGATAGCTGCGAGTTATTTGTGGCTGTCCGAGTCATTCTAGGGAGTGTATTTATTTGTCTGCCCGTCTCTTCATCTCGTGCGCCGAATCTGATTCGGGCTTCGGGTCTAGGTTGGACGTGAAAGATTTCATCGTCGTGGTCCTCAAGTGAGGTAGGCGCGGATTTTTCGTCCATGTTATTGATCTTCAGAGTATCGTAGTGGTGGTCTTGTAGGGGTTGCGGATTAAAAGTTTTGCAGATGTGTTGTTGTTACAGAAATGTCTTGCTAATGCGAAACTGCCACTTGAGTGGGTATGAAGTACAGCTGCAAAGCAGAAGAGCTCTTGGAGTCGTACCACTTATTGGATGTTCAACGATAAAAAGAAGTGAATATAAGTGATCATGGGAAGAAGGGTGGAAGAAATTGATGCTACCAAAAACATAAACGGTTTGGGGATGTCAAGCAATCCAACGACTTCGAATGATTTGAATTGTTGAGGGAGGTTAACAACAACTTTAAGTAGATCAGAAGAGCAAGCACCAAAAGACTTAGGAGATACAGCAACAAACAAGCTCGAGTAGGTATGGCAAGCAGATGGGGCAGTGCCAAATTATTTTTTGTTTCCAAAAGACTAGTTGATGGATACAAACCTACCTTGTCCCAATTTTTTTGTATAGAAAAAAATGAATTGTCCTACCAGAGGTTGTGGCGTAAGCGCGGGAGCATATACAAATTTTCTGATTGTGATATATATCGCGCGGAACAATTTCGCATCTCATGAGAATGATATAGATAGGTGGGTAGTAGCACAAGCTGTTTCCACCACACAGCTACCTACAGATAATACAAATTCACTTGCATTCCAGAAACCAAAGCCGAATGTAGTCAAGATCTGTAACTTCAAGGCGCATCTGGAAGCCTGTCAATCTTGACAGCAACGTAATAAAATTGAAACCACCCATGCAAGCGGTAGCCAATCTCTGCAATTTAGACGTTGTATCAAATCGCTCATATAAAAATCGTATTCATTCGTTGTTGAATTGTTATGTATGTGGTCTTTGTAGTGAAAATCCGATCCAAGTCCGCTGGTCAACGTTAGGTTAGCTGCGAAAATGAGATCTGGGAAATAAATCCCTCATGGAACGAACAGGGCCTCCTTGCTCGATTGATTGATTGTTAAAAAGATGCCACGAGGAATTCGATTGGTTGCTTTCATTGTGTGATATAAAGGATACTGCTAATAGTTATGTCGTACGACACACCGAGATTTGTATTTCAAGAACTTGAAATATATATCGAGCTGTGTAGTAATCATTGAAGATATATTTAAAAACAGTCTGTTAAGAAGGACGTTTGCGGGGCGCTTTCCCTTGTCATTCGCGTTCAAATCAAGCTTTGTGAGAGCACGTTATAAGCTCGAGTAAATTGCTGGGGTTCTGGGTTGGCACGGTTGTTGTCTAAATTCCATGTGGGTGTAACAAGTTGTAAATGCCATATCAAGGGGCAAAGCAGGTTGACATGTTGAATCCCGTGTACTAGGTTCTTGGTACGTAAATACCTAGTAGTCCCTCGTTGTTAGCAGTGCACTCTCCTCCCACATCTAACAAGTCGTAAATTTCCTCATGCTATCGAAGCCGCCTTGAATTGACAAATTAAATAGTCAAACTTTCGTTATCGGATTACCAGATAGATGGGCTCCAATCAAGACACGGGATGTAAATGTCGATAATATATACCTAGTAGCTGAGAAAACATTGCAGGATTGAAACAAGTGAGACAATTTTCCACAGCCAGCTCCTGTTTTTTTTTAAAAAAATATTTTTTTCTTGAAAAATTTGTTGGCCCATGTTCAATGGTCTCCATCTTATCAATTTTTGGGAACTCAAAAGCTTTCGACGAACCCATTGAAATTAAACTCACAGCCCAGAACAAGTTGTTGAAATGATCTGATGTGAGTTCGTTCTCGTGTGTACACAAAAAAGTGCTCCACGAAGTACTACCACTCGAGGTACAGCCGGCGTGGGAAATTCTACGTTTGTAGTAGTTCCTAATCTCCGTTTTGATGTGCAGCATCAAGTACAACCAGGAGTCTTACTAACAGCCTCGCGTAAGATGTCAGGTTACTCTTGGTTTTATTCTCGTCGATTTTTCGTAAGGCTGGATCTTGGCTACAATTTTGATAATGGTCATGTTACCAAAGATCTGTCACGACTTCTGAAAGCTACCAAAGTATACTGCTGGCCTGGCGTGGGGGTTGGAGATCTGCGTCATTTATGTCTGTGGGCACAGCATTTGGTGCCTCTCAAGTAGCAAATGACGATGTGCCACCACCCCTTTCGCTATCGTGACAGGACCTACCAGTTACCCCATTTTTCTGCAGCTTCTTCACCATTCGTCGATGGGCGCGGGTTGTAGAATGCACTTGCCATTGACCTTCTGTCATAACGACGACATGACATATTTCACATTTCTTTGGCACCCAACGGGCTTTGCTCTGGGAGTGTTGCAAAGGCTTTTCGGGATTTAGAAATTCACCAGCTAAAGCTGACATTTCACTTGGTGATGGCAGCTTGCTGCCAAGAAGAAATTCTTGGGTAATATCAACAGCAGGGCCTGACACATTCTCCAACCATGATGATACATCTGTTCCATCGAGGAGATATAATCTATCGAGGGCGTTCGTTTGAACAAGACTTGGTATCAATTTCAGACTGATCCATCGAATCTGTCTTTTTGCATATTGTCGAGTGGCTGCCTTCATTTTTTCTAGCGAATCATCGTGGAGAGCATCCAGCTTTTTGGGATCTCTGTCCTCCCACTCAAGGGCGCGTAGGTACAGCTCAAATTCCTTCCAGCCGATAGAGGCCCATATTCCACGAGAAAGATCAAGATCAATACCACCACGAATGAATTCTTGTCGAATTGTCTCCATAGACTTGACTTCGTCCAATAGGCCAACATCAATCATCTTATCGACTCGTTTGTCAAGCCTCGATTTGAGAGTATCTGATTTCGCATGAACCCAAAATAGCAATGGTGAGCCTATGCTAAATGCGTCTGGATGATCCGATGTACCGTCCGAGGAAGCCTGGGCCATGGCCTTGGTCTCTTTCTGCTCTTTATAAATGTCGGAGGCTTTCTTTCCACTTGTTAAGAATATCTGCAGCGACGTCTGAATCTTACGCCGGTCATTAGGATGCCACTGCGCAGCCATGATAGGATCAACTTCCCTCAATCGATCCAGTATTTGTTCTGTGGGTGCATCGAGTATTGGGAATCGTTTGGATAATTCCTCTATGGAGAGCTGTTGATTATCCTGCCCTACCCCAGAACCTTTCCCGGAAGAAACGAGCTCATGTTCAAATAGAAGAGACTGTGTATAATAGTGCGTTCCGCCTACTACAATAGGTAATCGTCCCCTGGATCGAATTTCCTGAATTATCTGGCTTGCGCGATCCTTGAATGTCCCCACCGTCCATGTTTCCGCATCCAGGGGAATGAATCCTAGCAAGTGGTGTGGAACACCATTCTGTTCTTCGACAGTGACCTTGTTTGTAATGATAGGTAAACCTTCATACATTTGCACAGCATCACCATTTATTATTTCGCCATTAAATCGTTTTGCGAGGTCGATAGCCAACTGTAGAATGATCAATTAGCCGTCGTTCTCAATGACAAACTTCTAGACCCACTTGTGATTTTCCAGTACCAGTTGCACCGAGAACAAATATCAAGGGATTCTTAGGAGCTGCACGAGCCATTGTTAGAAATTTCCTGTATTTGTTGTGTGTTTGGCGTAACATCAGGAAGAACTTAATTACATGACGGCACCGGTACAGCCAAAAAGATTTGGTATTCATATTAGTGGGGTTAGCCTTGTCAGCCTAGCCTGCAAGGCTACACCCACAGTCGAAATTAGTTGCCCGCCAAGGGCATTTTGAATCACCCAGGTATTGGACCTGAAAGTTGTGAGAACCAAGATGATCATCCGGAGCGGGTATATGCATAGGTAGGTAGCTGACAGAACAACGAAAATTGTAAAGGGGTGGTGAAATGATTGAATTGCAATAATTGAATGTAAATTAATTTGATTGACTGGCAAAAGGCCCTCCTATGCCATCCATGGATACCTGTAAATGCTCAATATGCAGCCCTGAACACCTTGCTAAGAATATCCAACAGCTGAAAATCCCTTACGATACAATGTCCTCAAGAATATTTTCCAATTCCTCCTTTCTAAAAGGTACAAATAGTACCTCTGTCCCCAGAGCATCTTTTCTACTCTCTATCATCTGGTGATCATGAAATCTAAGAAAGGATTAGCTATCATCATATATCGATCGGACGACTATAAACTTACTCTTTCAACAACGTTCTGAAATTCATTTCATTACTGCAAATGAACTCCTCAACAGCTTTCTGGTATAGCACCCTGTATTCTACACCAGGCTCACTCTTCCTACTAGCAGCTCCATGTACGCCATCTTCATCGTCATCATTATGCTCACCTACGAGGTTTTCATCCATAGTTGCAAGTTGTTCCCCTACCAAGACTCTGAAAAGATTCTTTGCATTCTCAGGCAAACTCTTGAGCACAAAGCTTACACCTCCTTTACCCCCTACTTTGCGTCCGCTCCTCCCCAGAAGTTCATGTACTTCATCTACAACGTCGACTTCTACTGTGTAAGGTAGAAAAGTTGTACAATCGTGAAATAGAAAGTTGAAGGCTGAGCGAAGCGAACTATCCCAAAGCAAATGGAAGGAAGGGTGATCTACAGACACGACTAGATGCACCTGCGGGTGAGAACTCAAACGTGAGAGTATCGTTTGGGATGCAGGGCGACGAAGAGCAGATCCGTCGAGAGAATGGATTATTAAAGTCACATGTTGACTTTTGTCTCCATCAAGTATATTCGTGAGATTTTCAAGCATTTCTGCGGGCTGTGAACCTATTTTCGTGCCATGACCAAAGATAGAACAGGCTATTGTATTCAAAAGCTCTCGAATTGTGAGATTTTGTACATAACCATTCACCACGACTATTCTCTGCCGAGAATGATTAGTCATGGTGTTATAGATGTGTTCAGCAAATTTGAGAAGAAGAGACCTTTTTGAACCCCAACCATAAACACAAATGTTGAAGTCCTGGCCGAGCTCAAATTGCCATTGGTTGAAAGATTTGGCATGTACATCTTGGAGAAAGTTCATATCATCTTCGTGCTGGTCTTTGTAGCTCCGAGCAAGACTGAAGTATTCTTCGTGATCTAGTAATGCCAGAGAAGATAGATTGGAATTCGCAGTTTTGGACCTCCCTGGCCTATTTTGAGAGAAGTATAATTCGTGAGCTGTAAGGTCCTGAGGTGGTGTCAATGATCTTTGCCGAGCCTTTGTTCCTTTCAATTGCCCCCGTCCACGCTTAGAGGGAGTAGAAGGTTCGCGTAGATCTTCCGATACTTGAATTGTATCGCCGTTGCCTATCCTGACTTCGCCATCTTCGTCTGAATCATATATCTGGTTCGCAATGTCCTCTTCCTCATCATCATTGTCGCTATTGAGGCCTAATACTGTACGTTCAATAAGGGTTCTAGTACTCTTCCTTCTGGCCGAGCGATCAATGTTGCGTCGAAGGCGTGGAGTTTCATCTGTCCCAGTTATACCTTTGACTTTGATAGGCGTTGCGAATAATTTGTCGCCATACCGTGAGGACTTGGGGGTAGATTGACTCTGAGCTTTGATTGGGCTTAAGGTAGGACGACTCGGTGACCTATCAGCCTTCGACTGCGATTCTGGTAGCGTAGCATTATTGTTGTTGAGATTTATTTCTCTGTCTTCCTCCGAATCTTCTGAGCCGATAATGTTCTCTTTTTCCCCTGTAGGAGATTGACTTGCAATATTGTTGTTTGATGAAATAACGTCCTCGGATTGATGATGTACTTCTGCCGATATTCGATTACTTGATCGAGTTCGTTTCACATGAAGGTCGTTGTTGCCTCTTGTTCTTTCCTTCTCGTCTTGTTGTTTTCTTTTCATCGCGAGCTTGAAGGTTGATCTCTATCCGGACAGGCATTTGGATGGAGACAAATTTATGTGTTAATTAAGGGATTTACTACCTTGAAATAGCCTTGATCATCAATTGCCCAATTAGATGCTAAGGACATCAGTGAATTCCATGTCAGGGCAAGGCTTAAACGCGGGGAACCGCGGTTGCGGTTGCGGTTGCCTGGCATATTCGCGTCCGATCTAATCCTTGTAAGTAAACAAAAAGGGTTCAGGCACTAATTGTGCTTTCCAAAGGAAGTTTATGGATGTACTGTGTGAATGCTTTTAATAGTCTTGATAACCAACTTCTCGAATTATTAATTGGTGGAAATTCTATAGCCATTGATTGTTTATCAACTTCTTCCAATTTGCTACCTTAGTTATGCTCAACTGGTGGTTGGGAAGGCCAGATGGTGCCGAGCGCGTTGCAGGTATAAACTTATCATAATTTGAGTATATAGAAGATATAAAATGCTTACACTTCATAGGCGCAGACCCTGAGATAGATGCACCGGAGACTCCAGCCCCGGTCTTTGCTGCTCGCGCACTCAAAAGTGCGTTCTTTGGTACACCTGGCCTTCCTCAAGACGATACACTATATGGACTCGAAAAGGAGGACGATCCAATAGCAGGCAGAGATAATCGGCTGCCACATTATCTATCAGCTTCCCCAACGAAACCACCAGGAATACTAATGACCCCTGGAACTGCGGCGACTCGAAGAAAGACTGTGTCTTTCGGATCAGATGTCGATGATAACGAAGGAAAGGACAGGCCACAGAAAATTGTTGGCAGGGCACCAACACCAGGGAAAGCCCTCAATTCATGGATCGCCCAACCGGAAGAACTATCACAGCCAAGCAGAAAGACCTCGCTTTTGAAAACTTTAGAAGACTCTCGTGGATCGGACAGTGCATTCAAAAAGCGCAATCAACCTTCTACCACCTCTTCGACACTATCCAATTCGGCTTTGACCAAGGCGAAGGATGTAAAAACACGAAAGGACACGAAGGAACCGAAAAATTCACGATCAAATGATGTGCAGCTGGCGAAAGAATCAGTGTCTGGAGTCGACAGTGATGCAGATATTACGATTGACATCAACGATCCTCGGTCCCAATCTGGCAAATTCTGGAAATCTGAATTTCAAAAGTACCACGATGAGGCACAGATTCAAATGAAGAAGTTAGTAGGGTACAAGCAGCTCGCAAAGTCTTATGCGAAGAAAAAAGATGCAGAAGCTCTCGATCTCGCAGAAAAACTGAAGGAAGAGCAAGCCAAGGTTGCCTCAATGGAAAACAATATCACTGAGTTAATGTCGCAGATTGCAGCAGATGGGAAAGCCAAAGGAGATACTTCACCGGCACTCATGAGGGAACTTGCTCGTCAGACTGCCTTGGCTTTTCAATATCGCGTCCAAGTCGAAGAATTTCGCAAAGCTATGGAAGGGGATGGAAGTCTTTCGGCAGCTGTCCCAAAGACTGAAATGAGGAGTGCGAAGAATGAATCCAGAGACACGGCCTCCACCCAAAATGAATTAGAGCAAGCCTTAGAAGCTTTAGCCACCGCCGATAGAACTGTTTCTAAGCTTAAAGGGGAAAACATCAAGCTTTCACAAGATTTGCAACATTCTGAACTGCGGTTCCAGAAGCATACAGAAAGCTGGGAGAAGCGTTTAAAGCTCGTAGAAGGACAACGCCAGAAGAAAGAGGATCGCTTAAAGGCTCTTCAAAAAGATTACGATCACATGAAGCAAACGGCAAAGAGTTCAAGACGCGACGCAGAGCAGCTCTTGAGAAAGCGTCATGATCAAGTAGTGGAACTTAAGAAAGAAATCGCATCCTTGAAAGGCGAACAATCGACTATAAAAGATGCGGAACAGGCTCTTCACATAAAGTCCATCGAATACGATACAATGGTCGATGCATACGAGAAGGAGATAGCCAAATTGAGAGAATTTGTTCGTGGTTCTACCTATGACGAAGTAACAGGATCGGGCTATGATTTGTTCCGAACCAGAAGCCATCCAACTGAGAAGTCACATGCTTTTACAAGTAATATTCCAGTCTTGAGTCATTCTATTGCACGGCCATCCAAAACAGTTGCCTCTACCAAACCTACTCATTTTGAAGCATCTACTGATATCACACAACGATCATCACATGCAGCCTTATCTGAGATTACTAACCTTGCATCTATGGAACAATATGCTTTCCAGAAATCGAAGAAGGTTGATTATACTCCTCTCGCCAATCGATATGCGGATCTTTCCCTCGATTCATCAGATATAAACTTGCAAGCCGAAGTCCCATCCTTGCCTCTTCTTCATACACGAACTAGTCGCGAGAGGTGTCTAGACAGTCCTAGACCAAAGATATATAACATTCCCTCAAGTCCTCCTAAAGCTACAGTGTCTCGATCCAGAGCTGTTGACCAGTTGAAGTCAAACAATGAACGTGGGGTACCTCGTCCGACCACTATTGCATCGAGCCGGAGATCCAGTCCATCAAAGTGTGCCTTGCCTCCAGATAGAGTTGCAGCTGCCAAAGCAAGGCTAGCCCTGAAGAATGCCGAGAAAAGAAGAGCTCAAGCATTAGGGACAAACAGCATTCGATAATTCTAGTCCGTTTTGAGTGTTGTATCACATTACAAATTTGGAAGTGGGAATACTGATTCTACTTGAATCCATGTGAAGTATGATTCTTGGCGTTTATTAATGGCAATACCAACGGGATGGCATTGGCGTTACATTGTGTTAGCAAAATTTGTACCTTAATACCTCGAAGATATATACATTTTCACTTTTCGCATCAATCCGTCGCACTTTTATCATGAAAAGACTTTGAAACAGATGTGAAGATTTGTAGTCCGCGTCTCTAGACTCAATTAAAATCTGATATATTTGTGCCCAAGCTATTAGTAGTCCAATATTTGCACAATTTTCAGAGAATCAAGTAGTGGTGTTATTATTGGGGATAGGATGGGACTGTAGTATAAAAGGGGTATATTCGCTTACAGTGGCTACACTTCAACATGATCCCGACCACTGCACGTTATATAAAAGTGCATATGTAATTGCGAAATTCTTGAAGTGACATGAATGATAGACAAACCTAAACTTTGGGTTGGAGTTGCCTTTCAATCGGCATATGACATCGTACCCGCAATTCGGCAGATAATTGAAGATTTCGATCGCATTCCACTTATTATTGTTTAGCGCCACTTAGGTCCTTGTGATTGCTTATCGTAGCATCTACTCCGTGCCCCTCGCCTCTCGGTGGCTCCGTTCATGACACGGAATAAAAATGGGAACTGCCAACATAGACACTTGAAACCTCTAGTTGGTACGTACTTGTTTGTGTTAATATTCACCATAGGTAGGACACATATCGTACTGCTGAACGAATCCGAAAATTATCAGTTGGCGTTGGATGATACAGCATCATCATATCCTGACCGCCGGGCAGACAAGTTGCTAGCTACTGTTGGTGATTCTACACTCTGTACGAATTGTGCCATGCCGAAGTCTCGAAATATCAAAATCATGCGACTCGAGTTTTAACTATTTTTGGAGATAAGCGCAAAGATGCTCACTCGACTTTATTATCCTGACCCTTTTTGGAATCCACAATAATCGAAAGCTTAAAACCATTTTGGGGTATTCACTGATTCACTCATTTTGTCATTTTGTCACACAATCCTTGCTCTCTGAAGGCGAGTCGCTGGTGCCCGAAAAATACCGTAGCAAACATTCTGCAGACTACGGAGTAGTAGCGCAACGTACCTTGGGCAAATCAGCCAGCGAAACTATTTTAAACTCTTACAAAACCATACATAACCGTACATAATCCTCGACTTTCTACGGTCCATCATCCAACATTTCACTTTTTTTCTCCTCAAGGATACTTATAAACGCTTCTCTACCCTCCTAGTTCAATCTCTACATCTGAATTCCTGACTACTCAATACTCACTCAATACTCAACACACTCAATCCTCTACTCCCGACATTCTACAAAGGTCTCACTTTCGACACCCACATACCTTGTCGGTCATCCACTCTTAAACAACCTCATCTCCATCATTCACATTCATTCAGTCTTACTCGAGTTGTTTCTGGTTCAAATCATCCTACTATAACTACCACACTATTTAAACCTGTCTCGACTCCAAAAGTCCTTTGCAAAAATCTACTTCTCAATTTCTATCGATTTCATTTGAGAGTGCAGAATAAAGAACATCGTCAAAATGTCTGCCGTTGCTGCGAAAAATCGTTTGATGTCCGAGTACAAGGGACTGGCCAAAGAGAAATGGGTCAATATCGAAGTAGGAGACTCTTGCATAATGGCTGCTCTTCTCGAAACTCACTAACTTTATTGCACAGATGAATGAAGACTCCCTCTTTAAATGGCAAGTTGGTTTGATGGTTGTTAACGATGAGAGTGCTTTCAACGGTGCTTACTTTAAGGTGAGAATTCTTTGTTTTATTATGTTTTACAGCCACTGATTTTCAATCGCAGGCCGAAATGACTTTCACCGACAATTATCCTTACAGCCCTCCTACCTTCAAATTCCTCCGACCCATTCAACACCCTAATATCTATCCCGACGGTAAATTATGTATCTCAATCTTGCACCCACCTGGAGAAGACGAGCAATCCGGAGAATCTGCCAGTGAACGTTGGTCACCTCTACAAGGGGTTGAATCTGTCTTGCGTTCCATCCTTCTGCTCCTTGATGATCCCGAGATCAATTCTCCCGCCAATGTCGATGCTGGGGTTATGTACCGTGATTCTAGGGAAAAATACAACGAGAAGGCTAAAGAGGCTGTTGCTGCTTCGAAGCAGGATATTCCGGCTGGTTTCGAAATGCCGAAAACACTTGAGACTGCCCCTCCTGCGAAACTTGTAGATGACGACGCGTTCTGGGCCGAGAGTGATGAAGAGGACGACTTTGGCGCCAGCGATAGCTCGGATGAAGAAATGGAGAACGAAGACGAAGAGGAAGAAGATGGTGAGGAGCAAGAAGAGGACGATGAAGATATGGAAGATTAAATAGGGAAGAACTATCAAGTCTAACTCGTTCTTCAAGTTCATTGCTTCTCTCGAACCTCCCAAACATTTTCGATACTGGCTACTTTGCTAAAGTTGCATATGGTCACAACTTGCGATAGAGGGAGGGTCATTTTATTCTATTTTACAATGCATAGCACAGCGGCGGTCCGCTCGGTTTACATGGGGGGCGCAAAGGACAATGCAAGCATATTTGCATTCCAGGCGTACGTATAACATGCTTTTTACATTGATGGATCTTAGCGCTTTTAGATTATGGGGAATATGGATTGGGTGTTACGTATTTTGGAGGGCATAATTTGTCTATGGCTTTTGCAGTAGGCAGTGAGATAGGGTAAATAGTTGCAGGCAGTGAATAGGAATATTTCAATACAAGATAAGTTCGCAATAAATGGTGTTGATAGTTCATACTGCTCGCACTTAAGATGGACGTCATCTATTTTCTGCCCGTGGCGGCATGAGGCTTCGCCAATTCAGAGTGATTCCAATCTTCCCCTTCTCTGAAATGTTTTAAAGCTTGCGAGACAGTCATTGTGCCTAGTTTTTGATGAAAGGGTTTTGCATAGCGTAAGGTTTCTATGCTACGCCAAATCATATGGTTGTGGTAATGTAGGTAGCTCAAATGTTCTATGAGTATCAGACAATGGACGCTTTGATGCTGGGTGAAGGGGGGTCATGAGGGGATTCCCCTTTATGCCTGCACTTCCACACCCAGAAATATATAGTTCTAAAGGCTCTAAAACAATGAATGTAGCGCATCCGCAGTAAGCGATACACTAATGAGAATCCTATCATACATAGGTATGTACTTTGACGTGATTCCTCTATGCATTTCCTACTCACTATACCTCTAATCTCTTAGGGAATGGGTTAGGTTAGTTTCCTCCTCCAGATTCAAGAAGTTTCGATTAGAATAAGATATGGGAAGTAATACAAACATACTGAAGGAAACCTTTGGAAACTAGGAATATGTAATAGATCATCATCTAGTACAAATTTTAGTCTTGCTAGTGAGGGTCTCTAGGTTTCTCTAGAACTCTCACGTTGATATGACTGCTTAACTTCTTATAGATTGTGTTTGAGATGGCATGAGGGTTCCTTCTTGTTTACTTTACAACTTGATATGATTCATTCATCGTTTTTAGAATGAGATAGACAGTTGAACTGTTCGTCATATAAAGCTCAATCCTTTTGGCGGGAAAGGGATATAGATAACACTCTTGCTTCTATACTATAACTGCTCTTTGATGGTTCATGAGAACGGCAGACAGACATCTCAATATATTGTTCAGTCTTGCTATAAGGTTGATTTTCCTTCAGGTATACATAGGTAGTATTCAATTAGAGGTCATTTGAAACCTGTGTATTCTGATTATCAGATTACCCTCGAGCTCGGAGATGACCCTTCTTGAGGAACAACCTCTTTCCGTAGTGAATAAGCTCCGCCACTACTATTCATTTCCAGGTTGGGCTTAGTATGATCTACTGCGTGATATTTCTTCGAAGTAAAGGTTGTGGTCCTGGTGGGGTTGATATGAAGCTCGGACGTATATGCTCCCCAGCCCTAACATCCCCCAGATCTCGACCATCAAACAATTCCCATCTTGTTTTGTTAACCTTCTTTAGCAAACTACCCTAAAGGCTACTAGTAGCTGGACCCTGTTTGTCATATTGGCAGACCAGCTTATCTATTCAAACATCTGATTGACTTACCGGTTTTTGCTTCTTCGTTTTTGCTTTATGACCTGGGGAGAAACCAGAACCTTCAAGAATCTCATAGCTGCAAAGGTCAAAAGTCAAGATCAACTTGAAGCTTGCTACCACTGCGACCATGGCAGCACAACCAGCTGCTCAAGATGTGCAATCCTTTCTGGACATGACTGGACAGACAAACCGACAAGAAGCTATCTTGAGGTTAAAGGTGGGGTCCTTCCAGCTAGATAATTTCTTCCAAAGTGCGATGCTAATTTATACAGGGCAACAATAATAATGTTCAGCAAGCAATCAACGAGTACTATGATGATCTTGAAACTGGAAGGAACCCTAATCGAGTCAGTATGAAATCGCACGATGTGGTATATAGTCACTGATTTGATGGTGGCAGTACACTTGGGATGACAGCCAATTCAACAAAGATCGTGATGGAGGTGGTGCACAACATGGTATTTGTGTGTTCTCTTATTTCGAATCAAACATTTGAAGACTCTTACTGATGACTTTTTTCCCTGCAGCTTTTGCAGTCCAAGGCCCAGATGAATTCCCCGCCTTTACTCATTTCGAAAGTGCTGCACCCTCCAGACCACCATCTAGAACTAGTAACAACAAGTCGCCTCTGAGCAAAGCTGTGGATCTCACGACTAATGGTATGTCCTCTTTCAAACCTTCGGTTTGCATATTCTAACGCATTATTCGGCAGATTCTACCACTGCCTTTACCCAATATGTCGACAATGATGATAAAGAACTCCAGCAAGCGCTTGCTGCTTCTATGGCAGACTCCAGCTTGCCCCCACAAGAATCTGGTATAGTGGGAACAGACAAACCTTACTTTGGTCCTGCTACAAGATCCGACTATGGAGACAATTGGGCCATGGTTCCTATATCAACTGTCAAGGAAATCTATGAAGACCCAGAACCTCGGGATCGCATGCGAATCTGGGAAGACACAAGGCCTACCACACCTGCATTTTTTAAGCCTTCTGGAGATGCACATAGACTAGGTGCTCTTCTGACAATCTATTACAACATTCCCATTGCCCGTGAGGTATTCCTCAGAAGAGACAACATCGAGACCTACTATCCATACGAGGCTGGTTGGTGGAGCGGCAGACCAATAGAACACCCCATCGCATCGTTGCAAGAAGATCCCAACTTTGTAGCTGACGATCGACGATTTGGCCAGGAGCTCCAGAAGGTCATGGCTTTCTTAGACAAGACAGAGCGAAGCTACGGTTCTGTGGATGTTATTACCGAACTTCCATATATGCAACAGAACGCTAGGAACGATGTTGAGACGGATTTCTTCCTGTGCTTCAAGAATTTGATGCAGGGCAAGGCACCATTGAAACATATCTTTTCTTCAGCTACTAATGCTCCAGATCCCGACTCTGATGGAAACACCATATTTGCCATATTCGACCTTCATCTTCCTACAAAAGATTCTCTTATCGATAATCTTTATGATCTTGCAGATGGAGCTCTATGGGATGGTTGTCCTCTTACTCTCGAACACTGGCCCTTCTTGAATCATCTTGGCGACGTCATTTCTTTCAGAATCAAAGGTGATAAGCAGAATGATCAGAAAGCAATTGAAGTGCCAGTAGTATGGTATCCTGATAGATATCTACAGTTCGTATCTGAAGAAACATTAGCTATGCGTAGAGAAAAGCAAAATTTGCAGCTAAAAATTCAGGATATTTCTCGCCAAGAGAGGCAATTAAAATGGACCACTCACAATGGAAGAACACTTCTAGTTGAAGATGTTATGAAATTGTCACTCAATCATGATCAGAATGAGCTTCCACCCAGCAATAAGAGCATGGATGATCTTACCTCTGAGATTTCTATGGGCGGATCAAAGAGCGCAGATTTGTCTAAAGGACTCAAAAAGTTGATGGATAATGTAAACGCAAAGCTGAAAAGTAAGTTCACACAGGCTGATCAATGATTATCCAGCTAACAGCAATTAGAGCTACAAGATGAAAGAGAAAAAGCCAAAGAAGCTTGGAGAGAGCTTTCGAAGTTGTATACAGACCCCGCCAAGTCTTCTCGGATATTGCACAGATATACTCTTCGTGGCGTAAGCTTGACTAAGGAGACGACATACGTTTGCACCCGTATAGCACCGGATCTCATCGATTTTGCCGCTAGCGAAGAAGAGCGTGTTCCTCCTAGTGATGGTCAGTGGTGGAGAATGCACTTCAGTACCTCGTCTCCCCCTTCAAGAACAGTGGAAGTGAGTATTATGAGAATTGAACTTGTGAAAATTCATTAACAAACCATTAGAAAACCACCTTGGAGAAAGTTTTGGAGGATATTAGACTCCAGAATGAGACGGCAATTCTAGTCTATGCTTCTGACGCGGCAATGGAGACGGCTACGCGTTCAACACCACACGAACTTGGGGTATGTTCGTTCCTTTATGCGCCCTCATAATTTTACTAACAATATTTAGTCTTTCATTTTTCAGGATAATGCCGCTTTTAGAAAGGAATTATCCAAGGCTCAACCTCCAGTGAATTCTCCTGACGAATCACAGCACTCACCAAGATCGCCAGGAAAGCGTAAGCGTGAGCAGAACACATCTACCTCAGCCTACAATGACGAATGGAATGGAGTTGGATCTTCTTCAAACACTTCTAGAAACTCAAACACTTCGGTGAATGACGAACGAAATGGAGTCAAAAATGAACCTCCGTACACTGACGCTTCGTGGGCGATGTCTCAATCGCAGGCTCTACAGACCCGTTACACTCTGAGTGGCCCACTCATTGTGGGTGTTGATCCATTTCCCAACGACACACCACAAGAAATGCAAGAACGTAGTGGAAGCGGCATGTTACAAAACTTCACTGGCAACTCTGTCGAGAAAGGCGTGATTAATGATAGCATGGAGATTGAAGATATCGAGACCGATGAAATTCAGCGCGAGGAAGAAGACGTCAAACTGCCTACCCGTCAGAAAGATGACGGCACTACAGCTAAACGGGTTGGATTCGCTGAGTAGGTTTGTTTGGGCTCGAATGATATTTTGGGTTTCTCGCATAGTCGATGAGCCAAGATAGATGGATGATATTTTGAAGTGCATATTCTCATCATGTACATATTGAAAGGCACAATACTCTGGAGGCATAAATTTTGAAGCATGATGCATCAGGAATGGATCACATGATTCAGTAGACTAGAGATGTTCGTAGGATACCCAATTGAAGCAATTACAAATGTTAAAATATCTGTGCCTACGGTTTCCTTGGCTGATGTGAAAGTATATATTGTGGAGTGCTAAATAGCATTTGTATTTATTATGAATCGTCATTTCATTCCTCATTTCTCATATAACATTCAACCTAATCAAGGAAGTATGTTTCTCTTCTTTCCATCCATCCGTGCATCCCAAGACACTTGGAACCTCAGTCCAAATCATGCACGCTTGCTATATCCCGCTCTCACTCCAGTTCCGCTAGCTAATATAAACAATAGGAAATCCCTCCCCATACGCCGAAACCCCCCAAAAAGCAACGCAAAATCCGCCTACAAAATATCTTTCAAAGCCCGCTTTTGCTCCACCGTCAAACTCGTCGGGAACTTCACATTATACTTCACGATAAAGCTACCCCTCGTGCCTGGTTGCTTGCTCAGGGGCATGCCCAAATCGGGATATGAATCTGAGGAGCCGGGTTGAGTGGGTCCTCCTTTGTCGAGAGAGATGTTTTTACCATCGATGGTTGTGACGGTGCGATTCCAGCCTGTTAGGGCTTCTTTAAGATCAAGGTCGACGGTCATGATTAGGTCGTCACCGTCGCGAGTTAGGTAGGGATGTTTTTTCTAGTGGGTGGGTTAGTTATATTTCTCATTTATGGGTAAAACGGGGGAAGCCGTGGTGGGAGAGTATAACATACCTCTTCAATAACAAAATGTAAATCTTGCTGTCCTCCCTCCTCTTGGTCACCCACACCCTTGAACTTAATCTTACTTCCCTTCTTCAATCCGGGTTTGATATCCATCTCTAGAATGCGATCGGTGGTTTGTCTCTTGCCTGTTTCCGGGTCGAAAGTCTTCCGCTTAATCTTCATCTTCTTATGACAACCCTTGAACAATTCTTCCAGACTCAACGCTAGAGGTTTTTCCACCGTCGTCACCTCAGGAGTCTCCGCCCTCGGTCTAGCTGGTTCCGCACCTTGGAATGCCGAGCGTGCAGGTCTAGATCGTCCGCCTGCTCCTCCAGGACTAGAGCGTGGCATTCCTCCTCCCATACTTGCGAAAATATCGTCCATTCCATCCGCACCACCTCCCGCTCCTTGACCTCTCAAAAATTCACTGAAAATCGATTCTGGATTGCTGAAACTAAATCCTCCACCACCTGGCCCGCCCGCGCTACTGAAGTCATAGTGGAATGTCTTTCCTCTGGGCATGCCACCAGAGGAACTAAAGCTTTCAAAACCGCCAGGCATGCCTCCTGCGCTTGCATATGGGTTTCCGCCGCTGGTACCAGGCTCGGGTGGTGGGGGACCACCGCGAAGCATAAATTCTAATCCATATTGGTCGTAAGTTTTGCGCTTTTCGGGATCCGAGAGAATCTCGTAGGCTTGGGATACTTCTTTGAATTTTTCAGCCGAGTCGGGCTTATCTTTGTTTTTGTCAGGATGATGCTTTAGGGCCATTGCACTGTTGGTGTGTTAGTTTTCATTTTTCTTTGAATAAGCTGGGAGTAGTGGTGGACGGGATGAACATAAGTTGATTATGAAGGAGGAAATTTTGCAATATTGTACATACCGATATGCTTTTTTAATTTCTTGTTGATTGGCAGAAGGCGTGATGCCTAATGCATCGTAAAGTTTTGTTTCTGCTACCATGCTTGCTACTCTTCGAATGTATGTTGTGTATGTTGCTGTCGAAGTATGGTTTGAGAAGGGAAGCAAAAAGTCGTGAAGTTGTTAGATGAGCTGAGCACAACTTCAAAGATCAACAACAAACTGCAAATTCTGGTCCAATGAAAATGTTGACTATCGACTATGAGTTGCAAATTGGTTGTAGGAAGGCTTTAAAACGGTCGTCCACTAGAATTTGAATGTATGTCGTCAGTGACCAGGATCGCGAGAAGAAAAAAACAGCAGACAAAGGTCGGATTATAAAAGACCTCTCAAAGGATTCGAAGGAATGTTGTGTGTTGGATATTTATGTGCTGTTTTTCCTAGTGGTGGCTGGCGAGTCTGTGGTTGGATTGATGGATTAATGGATTGATGGATTGATGGATTGGTTGATCTGGTGAGACTTGACGGATAGAAGCAAGGAAAAATGATGTTCGTTTGTTCTTTCCTCACGAGAATACAAGGAAATGGTGAATTGTGAAATTTACATACCACTTTAATAAGATTCTTCCAAAGATCTCGTGATTGTGATTCTGATTGTGATTGTGACTGTGATTGTGATTGTGAGCTATGAGTTGTATTCACACCCCCCTCCTTAATTTGTTGGCTAGTCTGGGTATGAGTCCGTCCTCCTTGTTGTCTTTTGCCTAGATAGCTCTATCTTTTTTCGTGTTGTCGGAAGAAGAGGATATGTAGAATGGAATTGTAATCCTTTGTTGTTGGTGTTGTTGTTGTTGTTGTTCTTCTTGTTCTTGTCAAGTAAGTATGTACCTACGTACTTGGTATTCAAATGGAATTGAGTTGAGATGAGAGATTGAATTGTTATAATTAATTGGCTAACGTTAACCAGTCTTGATTAACTTTGAATGTATGTGTGTGTGTAGATATCAAAGGGTGTGAATGAGTGTTGGAAGCTTTAAAAGTTTACTATTGATCTACAGTCCATACCTCCTCCGCGCAAAGGACCTCCAGCTGGTATATCTATCTTCCCTTCCATCAACATCCCTCATCCACCAACAGAATCAAGAATCTTCCATCTTTCCCTCCCCGCCATTCAGAGATTGGGTGGTGACGTTGTTAACAGTGGGGAATTTGGGTGTTCCATCAGACAGGGGATGCATCGATAGTGATGGAAGCTTCGAGAACCTTCTCCCATTGTGACCATTGATGGTATGGATGTATTAATCAATTGATCAAATAGCGAGATTCTTTGTACGAGAGAGACTAAAGGGAAAGGGATCTGGATCTATTCGAGGAAACAATGAAATGTAACAACATTTGTGTATAAAACCAATTCGAGATACTAACCTGACCTAGGGATAGGTTATATATCGTATCTTGTCTCGGATTCTTCGGATTCTAATCAGCATGTCTAGCTACCTAACAGAGGTGACGATTTCCATGGATACCTAGATATTCATGTCACTTCAGCTTCACCAGCCACATCATCCACCAACTAGGAACCTCCAGCCACCAGGGCTATATGCTCACTAGCCACTGATACGCGCTTTAATCTGATCCTCAGGCGATCCTTGATCCTTTACCACCTTACTATCACGCTCCACAAACCTTTCGTTCTCCGCCGTCATACCCGTCAAAAACTGCCCATTCGCATCCAAGGTACTTGGGCTCTTGAATACGTTAAAAGCTGAACCTTTGAGAAATGCTGGACGGGAAATCTATGAAAGGGAAGTTAGTTGGGCTGAGAGATGGCATGAGCGAAGAGTGTTCTGTACTTTGAGAGATTCGCGGCCGTCTCTTGTTTTGGGCTTGGGGCACTCTTCGGTACCCATACCTTCATAACTGGGAAGGGTTAGCGACAGACCTGAGAGCTCCAAAGGCTTGGAAAGAAAACCTACCCAAAATTGTCATCCCCTCGACCGTCCTGCTTCTTAACTTTAAGCGAATGTTCGAAATAATGCTTCATCACTAGGAGCATTTCATCCCAGAGCTTGCATAACTCTGGGTCGCTGGTCGAATCGAGATAGAAGGACCCATAGCTTCAACAAGCGTCGAGCAACTTCTTGCCCTCTGCTTCATTCTCGGCTCGGAGGAGATCGAGGTAAATTGTTGGCAAATTTTTTGAAACGATGATCGGGTCAGTGATAGCCATTGCTGGAGATTTGAAGCTTTGATAAAGTTGATAGGAGTGTGTATGGAGTTATGAAGATCTTGATTGGAGTGATGGTCTGAATCCAAATAGTTGCAGCTTTAGACTATCTTATATAGCTGGAGGGGGGCAAGATCGTGATGAGCTTCAGCAAGTGGTTGGATGACCGCTCTCGCATCTAAAGACATCACCAGTGCTGGCCAAGAGCTCACCCATGTGAGGATATGATATGACAGTGAAGTTGCAGTGTCAGATCATGCCATGTTCGCCTCCTGGATACTATTGTCATATTAAAAGAGTCAGGATCGTAACATTCAGGGTTGAGATGAATCAAATGTTCGATGAGTCTATTCTTGAAACTACTATGTAGTGCCGGACCGCGCATGTCTAAACCATTCTTCAACCTTCTAGTACAGAGTTGGAAACAGGAAAGAATCTTTAGATACGCAATTAATTTCGGTCAACGCCTGCGTGCGCCAGAGTGCTCTCATCAGGAATTTTCCTTCATCACACACACTTATTCTGACTGTTAACTCCCTTGACTTTGACTGTCAAATCATGTCACATCGTTCGTCAAGGTCTGACTGCATCGTTAACTTCACGATGTTTGGCAGTCAAACCATGGCTACAAATGGCGTGCGAGACGATGCTACTCAAGACGGAATGTTCTAAACTTAGTGGTCAAATTGCCCATGGTATCGTGTGATCGTTGTGGCCCACTGGAAGGATTCAGACGTGCGTTCTTCAAGGGTGCTCTCGCTTCTGTACTGAAGCTTTGTTCGACACTAACTGTCGTCCGATAAGCCCTAAGAGCGAGTATAATTGAACATTACATTAGAGTATGCGGCTTGGATAATAGCGTATTTTTTTAATACTACGGTAGTATCGAAGAAAGCTCATGTAGCCCCTTGATCGCCTATCTAATGATGCGTTGCATTGCGTGGTATCCTAGGGTGTGGGGGTTCTGCAAAGAAGAGTCGCTTAAGCGGCAGCTGGGGTTAGAAACCAAATCTTTCCCATTCATATTTCTACTCCACGTCACAATCATGACATCAAAGTGCGCTGCAGGTTAGATAAATGATTTGTCCCCAGGTTACGCGATCTCGCAGTCTCGGTAGTCAGGCCCGAGGGGTCTTGCATACGGGAAAACTCGACTTGTTCACGTTTCCTACGCTAACTGGCATGGCTTATGAGATTAAGCGACAAAATAAGCTTATGTCGCCAACACCTAGCTTCAAGATAAGTCGAAGGTATTGGTGGCTTGACTTTTTATCTCCCTGATTTTATGAAGATCTCATCAGTCTGAATCATCCTGTGAACGATGAATATCGTTGTATTGCAAAACATTTACTCCGCTAGCTAAGCTTCATATATAACAAGGGTATGGACCGCATCAAGTTGTATCTGCAGGGTGGTCCGAGAATTCTCAAGCTTCCTTAGATCTGAGCTAGTTCGTACAAGAACAAATAAGTTACATTGCCAGGTGGTTGACTTGCTTGCTAGCTTTGACATTAAACGAATTTATCCTCTGACAGCTTGGACTTCATCTCCGATGCAGGATCTTCTGAGAATATCCAGTCTATGCTTTTTACGCTGGGAGTGAATCACTTGAAGATCAAGTGGCTTGAGACAGCCATGCAAAGAGTAAATTATATTCATCTCAAAAGTTTTTGAGGATCTGCATTTTTTTTGTTTCTTCAATATAACATTATTCGCATTCGCATGCAGTTAACGGTTCGTTCTATCTAATTCGAAATTGTGTGGGGAAAGGAGGGGATGGATACTCATACCCGTGAGGCTCCTTTTCCTTGAGCAGGGTTTCTTCGAGTCGTAGTTCGCGTCAACGTCTGTGAACGCGGGTTTTACTGCTCCATACTGCCAATTTTTCGCAGAATAGCTTGCCTCGATTCAATAACTTTATTCGACGTCTTGGTTATCCTGGAAAGTTCGGGAGTCCCTATCCTCAATCTGTCGTCTCGCAAGAGAAGAAGGCTGAGGAACTTTCTGTAGCTGGCTTGTCCATCATGTCTAAGGGCAAGCTTAGCGGTAATAAAAATCTATGGTGTCGAGAGTTCGAGGATAGCCTTCTGGATGACCCAGAGGGGTTCTCTATTCCGGAGAATGCATACGATTGGACAAGACGCTACAAAGAGCACGCGACCCAAGAACTCGCACTAGGTTTCGAAAATGGAAATCTCATTTCTGTCGACGGGAAAAAGCTCACTCTTATCCGAGCTATCGCGCTTCTCGACAATGAAGTAGGAAAATATGGTGACGGTCGATTTGTAGGGCTTGAGCTTCTGAGCACAGATCAGAAGGTTCTGCTGCCATCATCATGGAAGCGCTTCGATCTCTCGAGATTGCCACTTTGGAAAGCAAAACTCTAAAATTGAAGCAACAGCTGGAACAGAAATGGACTCGGGAAGCTATTGCGGGTCATTGGGGAAGCGCGTGTCATAACATGTGTGATGTCGCTATTGCTGCATCTTTGAATGGGGTCGGTGGTACTGTTACTTACGTTATCGATTCTATGCGTTTTTTGCCTTATGCTATTAAGGCGCAGAATCCGAGCTATGTGAGAGATCAGGATCAATGGGAACGAGCTCAGCAAGGACTTGGTGAGGTTAGAAGTATGATGTAGTAGTGGGGTATCAGGGGTGAAAATGGGGAATGTTTATTTTTGAGGTGCTGTTTGTATTGACATAGGCTACCTATGTTTTTTTTTTCTTTTGTAGTTTCTTTCAGTTCATCATTCAATAGATCCAATACTTTCGATGCTTCTCAAAATTAGCTTGATACACCTCCTACAGATAGTGGTCTAGAATACTTTTGCGAGTGTTGTTAATGTTGTGATGCCAGGGGTAGAAACGACAGGGTCCATATAGCCGCCATGCAAGGGTAAGATCAACACATAAGACTAACGGGGTTGTCAGATTATAGTAAGCCTACAGTCGGGAATCCGGTATAGAACAGACCGGTGCAATCAACAAGGGTATTCGTCTGTGGAGTGTGGTGTGTTCAAAGCTTGGACCATGGAACTACCTCAACTGGGTAGGTGCATATGCATGGCGCCATTGCAGGGGTTTCTACCCCCCCCCCCCCCCCGAGCTCAAGTTTCCAAATTTGAGTTACGGACGTGCCTGGGTGCGTAAGTAAGCTTGATATATAAAAACATGTATTCTTACCTGTACTCACGTCTCGGACAAACGCATAGGTATGCAGTTGTTTCGATTCGCAAGATCGTATGCTCTTCTGCATTGTTCGTCCTCGGCAAATCTATACCGTAAGCGACTGGGTGTTAGAAACTACACGTGTGGCTTCCAAATCGTATTTCTAAACCCCAAGTCTTCACGTTTCCCTTTTTGGATTTTCCCGCACATAACTGGCAAATCACTAGATATCCGCACCAAGCAAACTCATCTACCAACAAGATGGAGACAAGTTCTTCCACCCCCGCCAAAATCCTCTCCATCATCCCCATCTCCACCCTCCTAGACCCAGACCAAGCATTCCTCAAAGACTCCTCCAACATCTCACATGCCCTAATCACCGCCTCCACCATCTCTACGTGCAAGGCGTCGGTCAACCCTTCGACATCGGAACCATGACATCCAACATCCGCAGTAAGAGCACCTTCACCTTCGAAGTCCAATCCGTGCGTCAGCCCGCTCACAGAAGCCAAATTCTCCACCTCCCCGCTTTTCCCCGGTCGGAATATCGCATTTCGAGAGCGGAGAAATCGTGCATCAACATGCATGTTGATGTCGAGAAACGGAATCTGTATTCGCGCTTCCATTCCGCGGGACGTATTCTCAGTCTTGTGATTGTTGCGCTCGTGCGTGCTTGCGCCGCTGACGGAGTCCAAGGCGTCGCAGTATCCGGATTCGGCGGCCGTGGTGTGTGGGGGTGCGATGGAGGGGACGCATAAATATGTGATTCAGGCGAAGACAGATGAGTTTGTGAAATTGGCGAGATCGGTTATGATTTATTGGTGGTCGATGGAGGAGGTGAGGGAGAAGTGTAGTGGGGTGGGATTGCGGAGGATTTTGCGTTGCCGGAAGGAGAGGTTATGGCGAGAGTGGTGGAGATGGAGGGTTTGGGAAGTTATCCTTGTGGTGAGACGCGTGTGCATGATTGTAGTCAGGTGGGAAGGATTGAGGTGAAGAAGATTTCGCGATCGAAGGGTATGACGAGGGTTTCGTACAAAGTTATATAGGTCGTTTTGTTTTCAATGAGAACTTCAATTTTGACTAGTGGTAATTGAAAGTCTGAATAAAGACTATTGTGTTGGCAATTGGAATGATTATTCTTGTATATGTTCATTTGTAATGCGATGGAGCATCAAATTACTGAAATGTCTGGTTACAGCTTACTACATACAGCATATATAGTACCTAAGGGTAGGTAGTTAAGGCTAATACACTCTTCAAGTGTCCTAGAGAAAAAGGTCACAATTATATATAAATACCCATCAGCACCATAGTTGATCTGGATGTATTTCTACTAACTACTTGTATTATACGCTTTTTTAAGGGGTCTCAATCTAAGTATTTAAAAGTAAAGATCATTCAATCTAAGTCAAGATACCCCACCAGTCCTTCAGAGAGGAGGACTGATATCAAGTCCAGTCACCGTCAACTTAAACGCATCATTTCTAATAAATCATATTAGAAACGTCCCAACCCATCCTATAAGAACAAACATACCTTGAATAACTCCCCGCAACATCCAAATCCAATCTCCCTCTCACACAATCATCAAAATCAACCTCCACCGTAATCAACCCATCATCATCTTCCCACAACGGTCCTTTCAAAATCTCTCCTTGCGGAGAAACAATGCAAGAACCTCCTCGAGATATAAACTCCTCGCTTTCGGATTTCTCGCCGTAGATCCACGCTGGTTGGTTCTGTTTCTTGATGCATTGATTGGCGCTGAGGACAAAGCATCGACCCTCGCACGCGACCGTTCGCATGAGTGCCGTCCAGGCATCACGATTGTCGGCGGTGGGGGCGAGATAGAGATTGACGTTTTGACTGTAGAGGGAGTGGCGCAAGAGAGGCATGTAGTTTTCCCAGCAGATGGCAGCTGCGAGGGTTAGTTTGACGCCTTTGATGGTGGTGGATACGGCGCGGAGTGAAGATGGTTGTCCTTGGCCCCATACCAAGCGTTCACTTCCTGTCTGTATATTGTAAGCGATTTTATCCGGGACATGAAGCTATTTTCTGAAGAAAGACTCACCGGCATCACTTTCCTCCTTTTACCAATTACTATCGCCATGTTAGCTACTTCTTTCTCACAGAATCTTTCTCGTGAAAAAAAAGAACACCTACCTCCCAATTTCGGACACACATAAACCACAGCACAATATAGCGTCCCCCCCGCTCTCTCCACAAACCCCGTCACGATAAAAATCCCCGTCTCTCTCGCCACCAACTCCAATTCCTCCCGTGTCCCATCACCTCTTCTCTCATGACTACCTCCTTCTCCCTGTCCCTCCAACTCCCTCTTTACCCATTTATCTCCCGCCCCTTCAGGCGTATCACCCATATCCACGGCATCCTTGAAATAATTCAAAAACTGTTCTCGACCTTTCTGATCACGCGAACCCACCACAGCCCCGAAATCCGCCCCCCGAGGATACCCACCGAGATAGGCCTCTGGGAAAAGTATCAAATCAGGAAAGGGGGATTGCTTGGACGCCTTGCGACATTGTCGAGACAAAGCCCGGAGCGTTTCCGCAGTGGTAGACAGCGTGTGAGATTGGGAGACTGCGAGGGTAATGATTTGTGGTGCGGCCATTTTTTTGCAAATCAAATTCGATGAGAGGTTTGTCTCTCTGCTGGATTTTGTCTCACGGCAGTAACTGAGTCTTTACCTCCGCAGAATCCTGAACACGTATTATAGCCTGCGGGGGACAAAGTCTCTCGTTTAATTGTTGGCGATGGGGTTGCAGTGTAAGCACTATACCCGATTGGAAACATGCATAGCACGTGCTATGCAGTGGCTATTGATCATAGAATCAAACAATATGTGTTATATCTATTAACACTTTGCAAATTGCAACAAGTAAGTACCATAAGCCTCACCGACATTCTAACCATCTCTTTGCCACTTGGAAGTAGTATCGCATCCACGAAATAGACGCCCATTGAAATTATCACACAGAACTCATTCTCGCATCTGAATAGCATTATTGGTGGAATATGGAACCCCTCGATCTGGACCTGTCTGCAACCCTATCCATAGACCAGCTGGCTTTGAATCGAGAAAAGCACGCCATGAGCCACCAATGAGGGGTTCCCCATCCCGATGTACATCCCGCATGCGTTGCGCACATAACCTAGACAGACCACATCTAGATCATCTCCCGGGATATACAATCCTTGTAGGGGTCTCATTTCCCCTGGGTAGCCGCAGCAGCATGCTGCAGCGTTAACATTGTGCCAGGAACGCTAGTGTGCGTAGCGTAAAAACCCACTACGGTGCTCTAACTCTACGCGAGAAACTAGTCCGTGTGAGGACAGGTCATCATTGTGAGTATTAGAAGATGTGATTATCATAGAATCTAGATCGAGACTGTACGGAATGCAAGGGTGAGCAACGAAAGTAACATTGTCTCGTTGTTTAGTATTTATTCAGATTGTATATGCGTTATGGTTAGTGAGATTGGGACATCGGAAAGCCTGTGTACGATGGGTACTGGAATTGGCGTTGTCGCTGATGAGCCGATTAAGATACATTTGGATCCTGAAGTGTGAGAATCTTCAAATAGGTGCATGGGAAAAATGTTTTTTTGCCGTTTTGGATGCAATCACCGAGGTTGTTGAATCGTATGCTTCCATTTCCTTTGACTCTTCTCTCCTTCTTACTTGATTGTGAATATCAGTTGTTCGACTAGAAACGGCATTTTCGGAGAACTGACAGGTGAGTTGGGCTCTTCTTCTGGAACGTTCGGGAAGACTGATTTAGTATCAAAGATTCCTCAATTCACCTTTGTCAAAGAAGAATTCTTATAATCAAGTGAATCAGCATATCTATGCTATACACTCTAGTGACCAAGTGGCACTATCTCATCAATCGAGTTCATCAAATTGGCCGAGAAGGAAGAATTCGAAGTATATCCAGGGGCTCTGAATGAAGCCGAGGAAGATACTACCAAGCCCGAGAGCATCAAAGAAAGAAGCCTGAGGGTGCTTTCTCGAACCAAGAGTGCAGCGAGCTCGAGATCCAGGTCCTCCTCCCGATGGCGCAGTTGTTGCATGGACACAAGTCTTGTGGGTCACTTGATCATTATGAATAACTGGTAGGTTTTAGTCTTTCGTATCCATGACTTTCTCCTTTAATTCCTCGGAGAGTCTGGGCATGCTTCATGTCAATTGGAAACCTATGTTTATACTGACTAGTCTAGGGGTTTCATCAACTAGTTCGGTGTCTTTCAGGAGTACTGTATCGATTTTCTTGATCGCTCCCCATCGGATGTATCATGGATTGGGAGTATCCAGGTATTTCTAGTATTCTTTATTGGAACATTTACTGGTCGTCTTACCGATGCTGGGTACTTTCGTCTAGTCTTTTGTGAGTAAAGAATTTTCTTCCTTGCTCCATTTCATCTAGCATGTGATATTTTACCGCCACTCGTTAGAGTCGAACTACCTCGAGATTTGCTTTAAATAAAGCACGACGCTAATTTTGTGTAGTGGTCGGGACTATATTTAGCGTGGTAGGCAGGTTTATGGCCTCTCTATCAACACAGTACTGGCAATTGTTCCTCGCTCAGGGAATCTGCTGTGGCCTTGGTATCGGGTGTCTGTTCTGCCCAGCGCTATCAGTTGCATCTACATCTTTCTCAAAGAACAAAATGTTAGCCGTCGGCATATGCGCCTGTGTTAGTGCTACAGGAGGCTTGATCTTCCCAGTCATGTTTCAACAACTAATCACACCTCTTGGCTATGGATGGATCATGAGAATCTTTGGTTTTTTCACTACAGGCTGTTTGACGATCTGTAATAAATTAGCGAAACCGAGACTTCCATCATACGGGATTTTTACAATCCAGTATGATTGATCGGAAACAAAGACTGTTTATATCAATACAGCCACATCTACAAGATAGATGGCATTAAACATCGCGCTCAAGATCAACCCTTCTTCACCATCTACAACCAACTAGGTGCATATAACAGCACTTTTGCCATTTACAACACTCTGAATCATCAGATAGGAGCATTAAACATAAAGTATTGAAAAGTTACGAGATTTCATTGTTGAAAAAAAAAGTCTCAAATGGTTTCCCCAGATCGATCTCAATCGGGAAAATTTCGTATGTAGTAGTTATTATTAAATATGAGAGAAACAAAATATGTGTGTCTCGTAGTTTACATCCATCCCATCTACTGTATCTCATAACGTCTCTGTAACTGCGCCATGTCGCAACACAAACCACATTGAATAAACAAGAAGAAAGGTAAGAAATTGCTCACAATTTTGCCATCCAGCACATCATGGAACTATCATACAACGCCTTTCCAAATCATCTTGAGTCTCTCGTCATTTCATACTATCAATTTCTACTTCTCGCAATCGCTCCATCTTGAAAACTTCTTCTATCTCGCGGCCTGCACAACAGCCGCTCCCACCAAACCCCCCAACTCACCAAAAACGACCCCCTTGAAAATCGTTTCTCCCATCTCTTCAGCCCAATGTCCCGCATCCTTTAATTTTCTCTTCCAATTTTCTTTTTGTGGGGCCGTCAATTCATCCCATGATTTACCTTCATGTTTTTTCTCGTCGTGAAGAACTGCTTTTATAGATGAAGGAAGTTCTGGCGACGTGATATCGGGAGATATTTCTTGGGTTTCAACGTCTGGGACAGGAACTCCGTGGTGGAGGTAGATCTTAGAAGAAGCAGAATTAGGGGAGGGGGAACGGAGGGACGCGAAAAAATCCGGGGTAGATGCGGATGGTGTGTTCGACAGGCTTGTGGAGATCGGAGCGGCGGAGATGTGTGTATTGAGTGCGTGATAATTAGACGGAAACGTGTATGGTTTTCCAATTGCCTCCTGGAAGGGCACCGGTAGATACTTTGCGGCGCCCAAATGAGGTTCCACAACCCCCCTGATCTCCAATACACTTTGCGTTAAGATTGCTGCTAACAACGCTAGGAGCATGGAGAAGATGATTCCAAAAGAGTAAATTGCTTTGCTTGAAGGAAGAGCGACGACGTAGCGAGGTGTGCTTGATTGACCTCTTTTGACAGATAGAGGAACGGGAAATAGGGGGAGGGTGTGGACGATAACCGTATTACTAATACCTGTACTCGCGAGTTTAAGGTGCTGAGGAGGAGTGCTTGCAGTAACAGACTGGGTGGGAGGTGTAAAGTTTGAGAATGTAATTCCTGTAATCACTCCAGGGTGAACATTCTTGAATGTTCGGAAAGGTCTGATAGGTGTGACGAGGTAGTTATTTGCTTCGTGCTGGAGATCAACCTTGAAGAGGGAAATGGAAATATCGTGGCCAGCGACCGCAATCACGAATTGAGTGTAGCCTTGCTCTCCATCGGGAGTTGATGGTGGTGTAAGGTTGACAACTGCGAGTCCAGTAGCCTTCTTTACACTGGATGGCAGTCTGTGTGATTGCGCAATTCTGCACTGTCCTTTGCCACTAGGTGGTAATCTGAGAATTTGTAGTACTACACCTCCCTGGCTATGGATATTCGTGAGCATGATAATAAAATCCTTTGTTAGCCATCTAATCGATCGGAAAGACGGTATCGTAACTGGCTCCCCACTTCTTGACGCAGGTGTAATATATACACATTCAGGTTCTGCCCCATCATTTATTGAGCCAAGCTTTTTAACGTATATATCTTGCTCATCGGCGTACGCGAAAAAAAAATCATCTTTTCCAGTTTGTATGAAATCCATGTCAACTACCTCCTTCGCCAACTTTATAGCACTCCTCGAAATGGGAGGCCCAGTCTGCGCAGGTTGGAAAAGCACTATTTCAGAATCTTTTGCAAACCCAGTCGCAATCGCACCCCATTGCGCTTGTCCTGTATAAGGTCGCGATAATCGAATGACCCTTTGGTATAAATCCCTCTCGACGTTGGTAAACAATGGGCATCTCAAAACCTCGGATAGTTTGCTTGTTATCGCAACAGGCTCTGTAGCCTTTCCCTTTCCTTTTGAAATAGGACTTATTCCAATAACTCGAAAGTGCGCATTCGTCCCTCTAGCCAAGTCTGCCGGACTGGAATTCACTCCTGCGAATAATAAGGTTGTATCTCCTTCAGTTTGGCCGACTGCAAGACTGGCGACATTGTCTTCTTCCTTACTCAAGTCTAGCTCGGCAACTTCAACAAGCTCGTTCGGATTTGAAGTGTCCAAAAGGGTCTAGAAAGTATAGCAATTAGCAGATAAATAAGAGAAAATCAGTTTCCAATATGAATCTCTCTCTCTCAAGAAGACACAGTCTCAGACTTACGATCTTATTTTCCACACCTGATCTTCCTGCACCTCCGCCCCCACCAACTACTAGTCGTGAGGAATCTATCGGATCAAAGTCGCAAGCATACAATGGATATGGCAAGGTCAGTTTTGCAGACGGTATTAAAGGCGCCATCTTCTGAAATCGATTTTGAAATGTTTAAGATAATTTGTGCGACGAAATGCCCGATTTTGTGCAATAGAACTGACGTTCTAAACTTAATTGTTGGGCTGCGTCTTGCAAGGCTAGATATAGGAACGAGGCCAGATCTGTCAGGCTGACCGAGGCTAGACTAGATAGAACACTAGTAAGGTTACGTTACCCGTCGCGCCTAGTAGTTCTAGAAGCTTTTTGGGGGTCAAGATTCGGGATGAACTTTTTTATGCTCCTACATTCTCTCTCATGTCATATAAGTAATTCCGGTATCAAAACAAAACTACCTGCGCATGGATTAGATAGTAGCATCATGCTTTCTTCATAATCACAATCATTATAATATTTGTTATCTTTTGAACTTTTCTTATTTCTCTTCAAATAATCTGCCTGACGCCTATTACTGCCCTTTCCGGCCATCTTTCCGTAAAGTATATCCTCATTTTGAGGCCTACCTTCGAAAGATCCCAAAGATACCTAGCTATCCACAAACTGGAAGATCATCGAGAAGCCAAAGTAGGTCAAAGCAGAACGTGAAGTTTGTTCCTTTGAGCCCAGCTTTTATATGCCTCCAAAATGTCATTGACATGTGACCACGATTATTCAGATCTTAGATATGTCGCGCAAAGGAAACAGAATGTGAAACTCCCAGAAACTCCGGGCATTCATGCTGTTGGTATAGTATGGGTACCACACAATATAACCCATCATGTAACCTGCGTTATGTCGCAAAATAAAATTAAACCAGCTTTAACTGCTTCCAAATACGAACTCGAAATGCCACCAATTGCTCGCTTTTCGTAAACGTGTATCATAAACTCTCGTAAAGTTTTGGTTGTTTATTTGGCGTTCTTTCGGAAATGTAGGAGGTTAGCTAAGCTAGCAGTATCGCAACCGTGCTTCAAGAAGTCGTGCATCAGCAGTTCATCTGCAGATGCTCTGCTTCTGATATCGACACAAAGACAAACGGATAAGAAAGCCTTGAGTTCCTTGCTGAGCTTTTCAGGCTTCTTGAGACGAGGGGTTCCATTTGTGGCAATCAAGTATAGAGCTTTAAGAGGCTCCTCATTGAGATATGGGGGTTCAGATTCAATCATCTCAATAGCCATAATACCAAGAGACCATATATCAACCTTTGGTCCGTATTCCTTTTGCTTGACAACTTCAGGAGCCATCCAGTAAGGAGTACCAACCATGGTGGCGCGCTTGGATTTAGATTCCGTGAGTTTGGCGCAGAATCCGAAATCGGCTACAAGCACGTTAGTACAAAGAAATATTAATCATTTTGGATGAACTTACTGATCTTGACATTACCACGTGCATCGAGCAGAACATTGTCACTCTTGATATCACGATGGATAATGCTTTGTGCATGAAGATGCTCGAGTCCACGACAAGTCTATCAAAAAGTTAGTATAGATACACAGTACAGATTATCGGATTTGAATATACCTCGAGGCAAATGGTGGAAATTTGGTCTTCAGTAATGTTCGAGTTGTTGTCAATAACGTCGGTCAAGGCACCTCCCTCCATATACTCCATAACTACCCAGAGTTCGGTATAGTTGTTTCTCAAGAAAGCATCGAGGAAATTGACGATGTTGCGATGCTTGCTATCTTTCATAACCATGATCTCATTTACAATCAACTCCTTTCTCGGTTGGTGAGCCAAATCCATTTGTTTAATTGCGACTTGAGCTTTACTGCCTTGTTGACGCAACACTTCGCGAGCAACAGGAGATGCTGGGTTTTCTTTGACCTTCGCAACATATACAGAGCCTGAAGCACCTTGACCGATTTTCTTCTGCTTGGAGTAAGAAAGGTTGGGGTCATCCTTAGAAACAGCTTCCTTCAATTTAGCCATAACTTCGTTCTCCGACATGGTTGACATTCTAACATCCTTTGTACGCTCAGAAGCGGCTGGCTTGGCGGTAAGGGCAGCCTCTGCAGCCTTGACCGCGTCGTTTTGTTGAGCGCCATTAGCAGCTGGTTTTGGTGCAACATTAAGTGGCTTGACTGGGGCAGGCAACCTAGACGCTGGTTGTTGTTGTTGCTGAACGGGTCGCTGTGGCTGAGACGCATTTGAGGCTTGGCCATTTTGATATCGAGGATCTTGTCTCTCGGATTCATTTTGGTCCCTCATAGAAGAAGAGCTTTGCTGAGTGGTAAGTGGTGGTCTGGCTGGGCCATTCGAGGTTGGCGCAGACGGAGCTTGTCTCTGGGCTGGTCTTTGAGCAGCGGTTTGTTGTCCTTGCTGTGGACGAGGGGCAGAAGGTGCCACCCTAGTCGGGTTGTAGCGATCTTGGGATGGACTGCTCGAATAACCACCGCCGCCAATCTCCTGTTTGGCCATTGGCGTGCGAGTTTGAGGAATTGATGCGTTATAGTTCTCCATATCCAGTCGGTTCTGTTCGGCGACCTCAAATTCTCGCTGTCTTTGCGCAGCCAGTTGCATCTGTCTCTGTTCCTCACGTTGATCAGGAGTAACATAGTTTGATGCCATTTGTTGCATTTGATTGCGCTGCTGACTTTGCTCTGGGGGTGTGGGTCTTCTTTGTTGTTGCTGCGGCTGCTGCTGTGGCGAACCGTAACCATTGTTGCTTGGCTGCTGCTGGGGTTGAAGAGGCCTGGGGGGTGCTATAGAATTACCTGGCATATAACCAAGTTGCTTGTTTTGATTTTGAGCGACAGATGGTGTAGGTGTCAAACTCGAAAATTGCTGGGGATTTTGTTGACGCTTGGTGATGTCAGAGTAAAATTCCAGAACTTCAAAAACAGCCTGAGGGTTTCTCTCATAATCTTCCTTGGTGATAGCTGAAGAGTTCAGCAATTTTGACCACTCTGCAGGCAGTCCGACAAATTCTCCAGTGTTGGGATCGAAACCGACATGGACGGAATGACTGAAATTAGTTGGGTTGCTGACACCGCCCATTCCAGGGCAACGGGCGTAGATAAAGTCAATCCATTCGTACAAATCGTCGTCACTCTTCACTTTGATCTGGAGAGTCCTCCCAGTACTGTCATCATCTCCTGGGTTGTTTGATGAGCCGTTCATGGTTCTCCTGATTTCGAAGATAGTTCCCGCCGCCTCAACTCTTGAAACTCCAAGAACATCCTTGAGTACAATTTGATAGGCAACTTTACCACCTTCAGTCTTATGAAAATCGAGTGCCTCCTTTCGAAGAATAAGCCACTTATTCTTCCAAGGACTGATGAAGTTCTTTCCTTCCTTGACTGAAGCCCATCCCTCCTTGATCACTGCGACTCCTCCTTGTCCATCCATATTGGTCTGTTGTCGAGCTAAAGGAAGAGAGACGGTCGAGCCAGAGTATGTAGATGTGGCGGTTCTGGTGATTGGAGAATTGATGCTTAACTGGGAAATGTTAGGGGCAGACACATTTCCTGGAATATTCGCGGTAGTAGGAGTGTAATTTAGTCGAGGGCCAGCAGGAGGTCGAGGCGCGGGTCCCGGGTTCATGAATTGACCTGGTGTGTAAATGCTGATAAATTATTCATTAGCTGTATTCTTCTATGGATCCACAAAGGAAGTGAGTGCAGACAATCATCCAACAGCAGCTGCAAAAACATATAAAAGTTCCTCGAAAGGCCAAATGAGATTTGTCCAAACCAAAACTCGGAAATATATGGAGAGTTTGAATTGTTCCAAGCAGCTGCTCTGTGCAAATGAATAAGGAATGGGAAATTACATACCTATTTTGTGAAGCCATTTTGATGAGAAGGCAGAATTACAACTTAAAGAACAATGTATGCAAGATTCTGAAAGGGAACAAGCAGATCGAAAGCCGCGGGGTATCGTTGAAAGAGAAGACAAAAATGACTGTATTCATAAATATTAGCATTTAATTATTACTCTTTGAATGCAGAAAGTATAAAAAAGTACAATCACATACAAAGTAAAGTCTGGGCTGGAGTGAGTAAGAACTCCACCTGATCTATTCGTTATAGACAGTTGGAGATTCGAGGTTGTTCGAGGTCACAAACCAGGGGATCAACAAAGACCGAGTTGCCGTCGCACAACGTCCAGCGTTTTTTTCTTGTACTATTGAAATGGTGGTGAATGGAGCTTTCAGTATATTATATGGTTTTCAGTGTTGCAGTATTATGTTGTCAATGTTGACAAGACAACTTTGTTATAAGAGGGAGGAATTTCCTTTTGGATGCAGTTGTTCAATGTATTGAAAGTGATTGAGATCTACTTGGGCAGGTTTTAGGAATCGAGTTTGTAGTAGCGCCTTTTGCTCAAGCGGTAACTACAGGACGCTAATGAGACCCCCATACCCTTCCTTACCCGTGCACCCTTTTAAGAGGCCGAATCCTTTCACTAAATTCACCAAAGGTCCCTTCACATTCGCCAAAGAGCATTTAATAAGAGTAATAAGGGTAGGAGAAGAGTTCACGGATGAGTGCATGCTCGAGAAAATGTAGATGCATTTATTAACAATTCACTAAGAGAGAATACGGTGTATATATATATATATATATATATATATTAGTAGAATAATGTGGTGTATAAAAGAGTGATAAGTGCACTGCTTTTCTGTCCTGTCTACCTGTTGTAAGTGTGCTCTGTCTCAAAGATATCTGTCTATCTATCTTTCTAGATTTATTGTATACGCCTGTCGAATACCTGGGTGTCTTTGGAAGATTGATGGGGGGGAGAGAGAAAGAGACGGGTAGTAACTTCCTGTATGTCTTAGGATGAACATATCTTACTGAACACAGTATCTATACATATCTATCTGAAAGTAATACCAAGATATTACATCTTACGAAAAGTATTACTACAAGCACGCACACACACACACACACACAAAGTCATGCTGAAAAGATGATTTCTTTCTATCAAGCCTCCCTCCGGCCTATCTTACTTCTTCCTTAGCCTATCGGGGATCAATCATGGGAAAAGTCCTAAAGGCTGACTAGGAAGAAAAGAAACGAACTTTGACTCAGGGATGAACTGAACGATCCATCAAAGTTAGGACTCAGGACTACTAGCTACCTTAGATACTCTTTAGCTGAGAGCATAGCATCATCATAGGCTATGATTCTATGATTAGCAGTACCCAACTAAGCCTGCCAAGTTTCTACCCACTACCAATGCATATGTTATCTGGACAATTTGGTATCTTGATCAAGTGAGAAGTAGGTAGAGTCAGTTGTTTATTTTAGACCACCTAGTACTGTTTCATAGATTTAGTTGATTGACACAAACAAAAGGCTATTTACAAGTTGTCAAAGCCCCTAAACATGAACTTTAAAACTCTCGAAAATTTTATAAAACAATTCAACGGCAACGGCAACGTCTCCTACAAAATGGATTGCGAGAATTCCCAGTTTTTCTCCCGAGCAGACGCTTTGTACATGAATTAAAATGTGCATTGGTCTCTTGTCGGGAAGTAAAGCAAAGCCCCCTCTGATGTTCCTCCTAAGCGCTACCCTTACCGAGCCTACTAATCAAATGAGCATCCTTTGTTTCGAAAATTAGTGTCATAGGTACTAGGTATTACAAGTTCTTGTTTCCAAATGAACGGATCTTGTAACAGATTTAGACCCTCGCACGGTTTAGCAATTTCTTGGGCTATGTATTTCCGGTTTCGATGAAGTCAAATGTTTATGATCATCCCCAAGAGGGAACTGGTCACTTCTACGGGGTGTTTCTCTCTTACATGATTGATTTGTGTGTTTCCCCCTTTCTAAATGCCCCCTAACAACCATGGAATTTCTAGAAGCGAAAAAGAAGGATGATGGAAGCTCACGCATTGATCTCCCAGATTTTGAAGTTACTTATTACGTAGCACGAAAATCTTGTTAAAACATGTGGTTTATCGTATCAATTATAAGTCGTTCCTACGATCGGGAATATTGAGCAGAAAGTCCGTTGAACGTAAATGAATTGTTATTTTTATCATTTGGCGCGATATAACATCACAAATTCATAATCTATGTGTGACATCGAATTCTCCGAACTCCTCAAGGATTAACCAGGAGGTGTCTACAGGATCTCCACATGCCTATCTGATAACATGTGATAACATTTCGCAAAATCTAGACATTTCTGTGTCTTAACGAGTAGGAAGATCAGCCTCTTGACCCTCGAAGATTGGCAGTTCTTTCTCTATATCTGCCCAAACCTTGGTGCCGTCAACCAACTCTTTGATAGCCGCCAGGATTTTCTCCTGGGATGCACGGACTTGCTTAGTGGAATCTCTATCTCTCAAAGTGAATGTACTATCGTTAACACTCTGGAAGTCAACAGTGATGCCCAGAGGGGTACCAAGTTCATCGTTTCGGCTATAACGTTTGCCAATGGATGCCGAAGAATCATCAATACGGCTAGAAATACCCATGGATCGGAGCTTATATGAGATTTGCTTCAGGAAGGGCTTGAAACTCTCATGGGAAGAGAGGGGAACGAGCAGTACTTTAGTGGGAGCAACAATTGGTGGAAATGAGAGAACCTATATTTCGTTAGTCGCTACAAATGCATGAGAAAGAACAATAACTTACACCACGTGCTTCATCGCCACCTTCACTACCACGGGTCCAGTAGTTGTGCTCCATCAAGGCGTACAAAATTCTACCGATACCGAATGAAGGCTCAATTACATTTGGAGTATATTCTCTGGTGTTTTCAACCCGGGTTCGGAGCTCAATCTTGATAAGATCAGCACCAACTTCGGCTTTACCATCAGCGATTCCATCGACCTCGATAACAATCTTTCCATTGTCTTTGAGGTTCTTTGCAAGAGATTCCAGCTTTTCTTGCGACAGAGCTTCAATAGCAGCCTCAACAGCCTTACCGTCCTTCTTGAATTTAGGGCCGAACTTCTTCTTGTCGAGATCAACTTGCCACTCCTCGACACTAATTGGAGTATCTAATCTTTGACGGACCATCAAAGCCGCACCAGTCTTCTTTGCGTGTACGCTAAGATCGTAAGCGCTTCTATCAGCACAACCAACACACTCAACCCAACCAGAGCTGGTATGCAGCTCAGCATCCCAGCAATCTGCAGCATAATGAGCCATCTCATTGGCCATGTGCTGCCTGAATCTAACTTTGGATTGATCAACACCAATCTTTGCAAGGAAGAGCTGAATTCGTGCCAAAAAGTAGCCAAGGGTCTCGTTGTCGACAGTACCATTTTCGACGGCCTTGCCAATAGCCATTTTTTCAACATCAGTTTTACCAGCTAATTGAGTATGGCGATTCAACAAAACAAGCTCTACATCTTTGACGTCGTTGAAACGTTCATGCTTCTTGCCGCCTTCGGGATCGACAAAATGTTCAATCTCAGCCATCAAGAATTCTCGAACTCTCAGTAAACCACCACGGGGAGAGATTTCATTTCTGTATGACTTGCCAATGGAAGCAGAAGCAAATGGCATTTGTTGTTGATTGTACTCGAGAAGCTTGGCGAAGTTGAGAAATTGACCTTGGGCAGTTTCTGGACGTAAATAACCTGGTGTGTTACTGCTTGGGCCAATTGCAGTCTGGAACATAAGGTTGAAAGCTACTGGTGCGGAAGGCTCCATGCCAGTTTCTGGGTTCTTCATTTCGTACTTTTTGATCAACTGACCAAGTTCTTCTCCATTGTAATTATCAATCTAAAAAGTTAATATTCATACTTGTAATGTCATTAGATGGATGTACCTTAGCCAAAATCTGCTCGTATTCTTGAACAACTGTATCATCGAGTTTCACAGCTTCAATTCCCTTAGTCTTCTTCTTCTTCTTCTTTTTTGATGGGTCCTCTTCTTCCTCGACAACTTTGACACCTCTAGCTTCTTTGTCACCTCTCAACCTCGACTCAAGTATGTCTTCAACGAAATGATCCGCTCGCATGATATCGCCGTTCTTGGGGTCTTTGCACATCCAATCTGCAAACTTCTCAACATGACCACTAGTTTGGAGAACTTCGGCTGGAGTCAACGCTGTGCAGTCCAATTCCAACATATCTTCTTCCAAGACGAAATGTTTGCGCCATAAGTCAATAACGTTCGCCTGCAAGGCGCAACCGGGAGGACCATAATCATACTACGTAAGAAGTCAGTAATTGCCCAGAAAAAAACTTCCTAGAATCAACTGAGAGTTTGGAGTTTTAAGGGAAGTAAAAGGGTTGTAGAAGTCGAAACATGCAGAATGTATTGGACATTGGGAGCATTGTATGAAAGACTTGTTGCTTACAAGACCAGCGACTCCATTATAGATTTCGAAAGAGGGAGTATAGAACATGCGCCGCCTCAACATGGAATCGAGGACTTGACGATCAAGGGGCTGACCCTTAAGCGTAGTAGTGGTCGACATTATTTTGTCCTTCTTTTGTGCTGGTGTTTGGTATTTATGGTGGGGTGTTGTAGCTGTAAAGGTTCGAAATGTGAGCTGTGGTTTTAGTTTTGGTTTGACAACAATATTTCTTATAAGGCTACAAAAAGATCGCATTCACCAAAGACTCATCCAATGATAGGTATGAGTCAAAGAAAGTCTGGGGAACTTTTCAAAACTTTGCGATTTATCAAGGTCGTGGGGGAATTTCTTTTTGTGTGACTCGTCGCGAGGGGGACAGCCTTGTAGATCCATCCACCAATCGGGAAGAAGCGGCCGCATACCGATAGCAGCTAAAATAATTTTTGGATTTCCTCTTAGGTTTTTCTAGACATCCTTTCCTCCAGGTATTTGTTCTACCGACATATAATAATCTCACAATGGGTTCCAAACGTGTGCACCCAGCCTCTTCGAAGGCAGCATTACCCTTTAAAACTGGCAACAAATTCAAGAGACAAGATCTTCATATCAAACAAAAGAAGGCTCGCGATAACGATCGCAGAGACATACGCTTCAAACGAAAGAGAGAAGAAGATAGAGATCCCGAATTGAGAAGGCAGCGGCTGGCGAAGAACATTCCACATACAATTGATAATAAGCGTGTTTGGGATGAAGTATCGGGCGATGGAAACGACCTCAATATCAGCGTAGATGTCGAGCAATTGAAGAGAAGACGCATAGAAGAGGCGGAGGCTGCAGAGCAAGAACCATTAGATGAAGAACCAGAGGAAAAGGACGATGATGCCGACAGTATGCTGGATTCGGATTCTGAGAAGGGATCAGACGACGAGGATGAAGAAACCGAAAGCCGACCTCGAGCAGTTAGCAATGCGCCTTCAACAACAAGCACAAATCTGGACCTTACACCATCTTCCTTATCCCTCAAATTTCCCACACTCTTCACAGATGAGCCTCCGCCAGCTCCAAAAATTCTCCTCACAACCTCCTTAAACTCTACACTCCATGCAGAAGCTCATCTGTTATGCACTCTCTTTCCAAATAGCAATTACGTTCCCCGATCGGCCCATCGCTATGGACACAAATATTCTCTACGAGAGATCTGCAAATTTGCTACAAATCGCGAGTATACATCTGTTGTCATGCTTAAAGAAGACGCTAAGGTGCCCACTGGCTTGACCATCGTCCATCTACCATCTGGTCCCACATGTCATTTCTCGATCAAGAATTGGGTTGAAGGCAAGAAGTTGCCTGGTCATGGAAACCCAACAAATCACTACCCAGAACTCATTTTGAACAATTTTCGCACACCATTGGGATTGTTGACTGCGAGATTATTCTTGACGCTATTTCCACCACAACCAGAATTACAGGGTAGACAAGTAGTTACGTTGCACAATCAACGTGATTACATCTTTGTCCGAAGACATCGATATGTTTTTAGGGAGAAGCGAGAAACAGAAAAGAGCGTAGTAGGACCGGATGGAAAAATCGTGGAAGGTGTAGAGGGTATTAGAGCTGGATTGCAGGAGCTGGGACCCCGATTCACGTTGAAGTTGAGAAGAGTTGATAAGGGAATTGGCAGAGCAGGCAGTGAAGGTGATGATGCTGTTCAATGGCAATGGAAGGCTGGAATGGAGAAGCAAAGAACAAGGTTCAACCTTTAGCCTTGTGGTACTTTACTATGGTACTCTCTATACATACATAATTTGATTATTTTTGATACCCTCATATGTACTAGTGCCATCCAACATGGTGTTTCTATCCTGCAAGTCTTCAAGTCCGGAATACTCCTAGTTGCTTGCGTCTTCTCCACCCTTCCACATTTTCATTGTAACTCTTAGCCCATGAAGAGAGAATCCACTACTTTGGAAGAATCAAAATCGCTGGCCTACTACGATTTGCAGTGCTCATAAATGGTAAACTTATTTCCCTTCATCCAATTCGTCGATTTCTCCAAAGCGGCCGGATCAATATATCTGTTGGTCTTGATAAAGACCGCCTCAAACGGACTCACATTGATCCCGAGATAAGCCCTTCGATCAAAACATCTCCCATCTTCTTCCTGTGCAAAATCTCTCGTATTTCCATCTTATGCCAGATAACGCATCCTGCTTCTCGGCTACATGGCTTCCAGAATCTTTACGATGGTGGCCATATGACCACGTTTCTTCATTCAGATTTATCCTGGTCTTATATATCACCCAATTGGTTGACGGCACTCTTGATTGCTTCGACGTCATATCGCGCGGCACTGACTGAAGCTGCAGCGCCCTATTCTAACACTAATCGCACCACTGATGCTACGGAACCAGTTGATGATCCCAGGTGTATCCTTTTCTGATTCGTCCAGTGCGAGTGTGATATTATTCGCAAGCTGGCGCGGCAATCTGGTAAGCACATTTTGGGAAGGAAAGAAGTTTTGTTTTCATTTCAAGAGAATAAGCAGCCAAAATCATAGATCGGATTTGTTTGATGTTGTTCTTGGCGGGGATGATTTTATGAATATCAATTTCGCCATTCGAAATGAAAATGAGGTTGGCTGTATCATGGAGACCATGATTTATGGAATACTGGACACTAATTCTCGCTTCAAGTAACTGAAAGGACTTATCAGATACGCGGCTCTTAATTTGACGCAGGGGAGTGGATGGCTCAAAATACCAGGGAACATCTCTTGAAAGAATGCCAACTACCATCCTATAGAGAGTGGCCACTTCTTGAGAGGAGAGAACGCTTTCAAATCTTCTCGGGATACTCATGATGTAAGTATCTTTGGCGATAACATCGTGGCATCAAGTGCTACTGGAAGTGTCTGGCGTGTTTAATATGCTGTGCTACAAGCGATCCAGCGATATTTTGAATCTGAATGCTACGCGACCTGATCATCTCCAGATCGATGGAGCTCAGCGAAGCAGTAGAAAAAAGCACGGAGACAAGCTCCCCCAGTTGTCATACACGCAAATCATTCAAGACTCGAGCGTCGAGAGCCTTCGAGACTGCACTACACCTTGTTCCTTGGATATCGATAGCCGAACATGCTCCCGTGCTTCAAGTATTCAATGATGGAAAGCTTAAGAGATAACTTTATCTCATTCTCTATATTCTGCATAAATCGAAGATCGTTATCTATCCCATGGAATCAAATGAGACTTGAAAGAGTGGGGTGACGTTTACACAAACGGATTCTTTCCAATCTTAGAAATGATTGCCTTATCAAGCCAACCTTAACATTATCATACCCACGATGAACAAAACGACAAAATCAGAGATGCTGAGACATGAATATTATACACTCTTTTTAATATTCGATATCAACTCATGAAATCATCATCTTGAATTAGAAATAGAAAGGATATATTTATAAGCTTTGAATTTATTATTAATATCGTACAGTCTGAATTTCAGTGTAAATTGACATGATTATGGGATATCAAGATGTAAGTAATCTCAACGCAAAGGTGATCATCCTATCTAATGATTTAGTGTACCGTTTTTCCCTCCAGACTCCAATTAGAGAGTACCTAAATTAACAAGGCAAATAGCTTTGCCGTTATCATACTTCACTGATAAAGCTTGCCATTGATGGTTATCGGGATATTTCATGATAACCAGGCCGCGGGGTAGTAGCCAGTGACATTTCAATTGTCGAATGAGAGCTCAGAGTTGGTCGTCACCATTGCATACACTTGCTCCTTTGGGCCTCCAAGTGGAGAGTCTAGGTACACTGCATAATCTCATATCTATATGATCACCAGCCATGATATACTTCGTGATAAGTTCGTTATACACCTTGACCACTTGAGATGTCTTAAAAGCAGAGAGATCATCGCAATGGTTACCTGGCCAAACAATTAGTACCTTCTGTCGTCTGCTACGGTCAAAAAGGTAAAAGTCAAACCTATTCCTGCAATAGCTACCTTTCTTTATCTCTTCTGCAGTTTATAATTGTGTCTTGTTTCACGATGGAGCACACCAATCATCAAGGTGATGAACTGGACACACGCGCGGTCCCAGGGACTGTTCACTTGGTAGATCTCGAAGGTGTAATGAAGGGGCAGCATGCATCTGCATCCCGACTACAAGATGTTGTCCTTGTTCCATCGCCATCCAGCGATCCAGACGATCCGCTAAATTGGTCGCCGAAACGGAAGATGCTATCAACAGCATGCATGTCTATGTATACTTTGATGGTTGGAATAGCATCTGCAGCAGTTTACAGTGTATTGGAGCCCATAAGTGAGGACACTGGCTTGACAGTCGATCAGTTAAACGCCGGCACGGGCTATATGTTTTTGTTCTTCGGAGTGAGTTACACTATCTCGTATGCTTCCTTTCACAGCATAAAAGAATGGAAGATTTAGATTGGTTAAGGAAGCATGGAGGAACAATCGAAGTTTGTCTCAAAGTAGAGTCTAGCCCTTTCTTCCTTTCCATCCAGAATAAGGTTACTTTTACGGGATCAAAGCAACATATTTGATTTTTGAGTACTCAGTCGCTGATGCTGTACTTCGAGTCCAGTGGGGAACTTTAATCGCCCAGCCCATGGCGCTACAATATGGCAAAAGACCGGTGTATCTGTTCTCTATGCTAGCAACTCTGGGGTCAGTAAATGTTTAATCCATCATATTGCTTGTAGAAGTACTGACAGAACGAGTACCATGCTATGGGTGCCGCATGCTACAACAAACTCTGCCTGGATTGGATGTAAGATTTTACAAGGTGCTGTCGGAGCCCCTATCGAATCACTTTGCGAAATTTCGATTACAGATATTTATTTTGCCCACGAAAGAGGTTCCTATATGGGATTATATGCTTTCATGCTGGCTGGAAGTAACTTTCTAGCTCCAATACTTGTGAGTCGTCAAGAGGTGATAATTGTCCCTCATTTGAGCTTACAATTTCATAGGCTGGCTTTATTAATGACGGACAAGGATGGAAATGGGTGATGTATTGGTGTGCTATCTTTCTAGCCATTGGATTTGTGTTTTGCTTCTTCCTTATGGAGGAGACAAACTACGATAGAGCACCTCAAAAAAAGACAACTTCCGGAGATGACACACCTGGAATGATCACACCAACAGGAGGGGTGCTCCAAGAGAAGTCTTCCACTTCTTCAGAGCCACTTGATCCCGAGAAAGGTACTTCTACCGACGTCTCAAGAGCAGCCAATCAGAATGCTGAGCTCGGAACTGTGCATTACAAGCCGAAGACATATATCCAAAAGTTGTCTTTAAAGGATAAGAAAAGAGATTTCAGGCTCTTCCGGATGATGATTCGACCTCTTATCTTTATGTCTCTACCATCGATTGCCTACGCTGGATTCTCGTATGGCAGTAATTTAATCTGGTTTAACGTCCTCAATGGGACTGCCTCCCTGATTTTGAGTGCTCCGCCCTATAACTTTTCATCATCCATGGTCGGATTATCTTATGTCTCTCCCTTACTTGGAGTAGCTTGTGCTTCCTTTTATTCAGGAGTTATAGGAGATAGAGTCGTATTATGGCTCGCCCGTCGCAACAAGGGGGTTCTGGAAGCAGAGTACCGCCTTTGGCTGTTCTCAGCATCAATAATTCTTATACCTGCCTCTTTGATTCTTTGGGGTGTCGGAGCAGCCCATCATATACATTGGTTTGGACTGATAGTTGCCATGTTCCTTATTGCTGGCTCAAACGGTATTGGTCTTCAGTTGTCTGTTTCGTACTGTATCGATTCTTATAAAGATTTGAGTGGTGAAGCTATGGGTATGTACTTTCTTACATCTTCCTATATGCGTTCCTCAAGTCCAAGCTAATGTCTTTCACAGCTACTGTAATTATCATACGAAATACAATGAGCTTTGCAATGGGCTACGGTGTCACACCCTGGGTTACTAATATGGGTTATCAAAATGCTTTCATTGTGGCTGCCTTTGCTGGTCTTGCTCAAGTTCTTACGTTCTTTGCGGTGGTGAAATGGGGCAAGAGTTGGAGAAATAATACGAAGGGAAGATACTACAAATACGTGGAGGAAAATGAGATTTTAGGAGTCACGCACTAAGATAGTTAGAAGTACCGTTACGGAGGAAGGAGATTATGAACGAGATATTAGCTCTCCTCTCGCCAGTCACATTTTCACAAACTTTGGAATCGACTGAGGCTTCAAGAAACATGTGACAATGACAAGAGAGTATACCCATCACAAGCTCGCAGTACATTGAATATATTTTATTTGTTTCAACCTTGGCATTGAACACCAATATCCAGCTGCCACATCGAAACTGGACATTATCGTCCGCTCTTGCTTCCGCTCGCCAGTATCCATCTATGGTCACGTAACTTGGACCGAATGCACTATCCAGCATTAATATCTAAGTTGCGCGTCTGCGAAAACACGAGATAGAACTTTACACGACGTTTATGTCCTCGCGCGCATCAGGGAGTACGGTGTTGGACTCGGGATCTCGGATCTATAGGCATTATATTAAGTGGTGAGACTCGTCCGAACTCAGCTCTAGCTCAGTTGCACGAGGCCTAACTGCAGAAAATTTGACGATCTCGGGAGGAAACAAGACACTAATAATAGTCATCATCGGAAGAATAATGAATCGAAAGTTGCAACGGCTAAATCCATCCGCTTCCTTATCAATGCCCAGGTGCACAAGGAGATTTGATTATGCTTAAACCGTGAAGGCTGTTGATTTGATTTGACCAAAGTGCTGTTTTCCGTTTGTTCATAAGTTGCCTGTGAGTACGAGCTACATGACACGCTCTGCGAAAGCTCCACAACAAATGTTCCAACTGGTGAAGGCTTTCGCGAAGATAATGATTTTATTAGGGGCCAAAAGACGTGCATAACGCCAAGTCCTCGTCATCCGGGAGGAGCCATGACTGAGATGATCTCGAGACGACTTTGTTTTTCTCGAAAGCTTAAACTGCAATTTCCACAGCAGGCCTTCTCCCATTCCACCACTTCCACCGATGGTAAGGGAGTTCCATATAACGTTAAAAGAAAAAAGAAAAGCGACGTGAGAAGAAAAAGGAGGTTGTGACCAAAACATGCGTACCCAGCTATCACAAAATCATTGCATTTGTATGGCTATCATGATTGGCACCACGAAGTCTTAAAGACCCCTTCATTCGAAATTTTCCGAATTTTTAACATTCTTAGCAGCAGTTGTAAGGGATCATGCAAGAAAGTCATGTACCGTGCGCACGTTCAGCCGTCCAGCGAAATATCTAGCATGGAAGCATTCATGTTCATTAACATTTCCACGCTTTTTCTTGTTATCGACTTAATCGGGCATGGTTCTAAGACCTCTCTTACCCCACTTGCTATCCTTTCCACTCTCGGGTCGTTGTGACCTACATGAATGTTTTCTTTAAACAGTATAATCAGTTCTTGGACCTGCATCTGTTGGTAGGAACTATACAAAAAAGAAAGAAAACCGTCCCATTTGTCTCATTCAGTGATGGGAATCATAAGATGGCTGCACAAATCCTGAATCCTTGCTGTGGTAGGCTGCACGTTGACGGTTGTACCCATACAAATCGGATTTACTCAAAGTTTTGACCCTAGAAAGCTATGTTACTTTTACACACTTCCCTACGCTTCTACTCCCCTACTTATTGTCGCTGCATATCAGGTCAGCTTGCCTCTGCTTTGAGGGTTTAATAGGAAGTCTGCTTCCCACTTTGCAACATTCTTCACTTCTTCATCGGTTCTTATGACCCTCACAGTCGCTTCAATTTCTTGAGAACAGTCTTTCTTTTACCATTAGTCTCGGCATAATAGCAGTTGGGTATAAAGTTTCGCGTCTATAATTTTTACTACTTATAATCCTGCAACGAACTCGCCCATTGGAAGCAATTGCACCTCACACTCCTTCAAGAAACGATCAACATGAAGTCTGTTTCGATCCTCGCCACTGTGGCCTTGGCTTCGTTGTCAAGTGCACATTCAGGGCCTGCCATGCCAAAGTTGATGGGCGGCAGGGAATTTCTCCAAACCGTCAAGGGTCGCAATGCTATGCCAGCTCCAATCACATCCCCTGTGCATGTAGAAGATCGATCGCCTAAGGTAGCAGCAAGAGCGAACGATCCAAATACTTGCGGTCCAGGTGTTGGTAGCTGTGTAAATGCATGCTGCTCTCCAGAAGGGTAGGCACTTTTATCTCAGCCCTACAGACCCGAACTAATGGATTCACCAGATATTGCGGTACTACGCAAGAGTATTGTGCAGCTCCGGATTGTCAATATAAATACGGACCTCTTTGCGATACACTCCAAGCTCCAGCCGGTGCTTCTACATCAAACATTCAACGCCCACACATTGGAACTGTTCCATATGGTGGAGCTGGCATTTACGATTGTCAAGTTGCTGGAGGTTTGCTTCCTGTGCTTTTTAGGGGTTTCAAAAAGGCTGACTTTTGTATTCTGATAGATATCGCCTTTACTTTCGATGATGGACCTTATCTTTACACTAATGATCTCTTAGACAAACTTGCAGCTTATGGGGCCAAGGCTACCTTCATGATTACCGGTAACAATCTTGGAAAAGGTGCAATTGATACCACTGCACAGTACACTGCTGTTATCAAACGTATGGTCGCGGAAGGTCATCAGATCGCATCCCACACTTGGGGTCACCAAAATCTAACATCACTCGATCTGACAACCTTCAAGAATCAAATGTACTATAATGAGATGGCTTTCAGGAACATCCTTGGATATTTTCCAACATATATGAGACCTCCTTATTCCGAATGTAACGCCACCTGCGGTGATCTCATGGCAGACTTGGGATACCATGTAACTTATTTCGATTTGGATACTGCAGGATATTTGAACGATGCTGCAACTCTCATCCAGAACTCCAAAAACATCTGGGACAAGGCCATTGCCAAGGCAGATGCCACTACAGAAAACTTCTTGGAAATTGAACACGACATCCATTATCAAACTGTCTACAATCTTACAGACTACATTCTCGCTTCCATGTACTCTCACGGATTTAAATCTGTCACCGTGGGAGAGTGTCTTGGAGATCCATCAGAGAACTGGTACAGAAGTGGCGATGCTAATGCTCCTGTTCCTACACCAAGTAAACAAATCTCCGATGACGGTTCCTGCAATACTGATATTACATGTCTCGGCTCCACTTTTGGAAACTGCTGTTCTGTCAATGGTTATTGCGGATCCACAGATGCCTATTGCAGTACCGGTTGTCAGTCTGCTAGCGGAACATGCTCTGGATCATCTACGTCCTCAACTAGCGCAACTAAATCCTCAACTTCTGCAAAGCCAACCAGCACCCAAAAGGTTTCAGACGATGGAAGCTGCTCGAGCTCTACCACTTGTAACGGATCTAGCTTTGGCAATTGCTGCAGTCAATATGGATACTGTGGAAGTACCACTGACTATTGTGGTACTGGATGTCAAAAGAACTTCGGCACTTGTACTTAGGGGGTATTCAGATGAGCATGGAATAGAGGTTGGAAAAGTTTTTACTTTCACTGTAAATATAACACTATGGAGGGAATCAGGGTGATTTTATGAATACAATTTAATGATTGTTTAATAGATCCTTCAAACAAAGCCAAGCAAAACATCAAAGGCTACCTACTATATATTTGAACTCTTGGTACACCTAGTGACTCGTGAGTATGGCCTGGCTCCTAGCATCCTTATGATATTGTGAGGGTGCTTTATCGCTCTGGATCCAACTCTCGTCTGAAGCGCGACCGTAAAGATCCATTCACAATACATATCTCATATAGATGGAAATTCAAACAGCAGAGAAGTGAGAGACGTACGTTACACCGTCAGAGACTAAATACACACCTTCAATCATCTAAGATTTGACGGGACGAAATAAGTTGGCACATCAGAAATACACACATCCTTTGCCAAATTCGATACTAAATCAGACAATTAGTATCCTGACCCGCCATTTTCACACGACACTATAGTACCGTTCAATTGATTCGATGATGATACTTTAATCCTCTAGGATTCCCTATTTTTATTTTATAATCACGGAACTGTCAGTGATTCTCAAAGTTTTAATCAATCAAAGTGACCTGCTACAGCCGGTCGAAAGCAAGCCAATAGAACGCTAAGCTATAACGAGTAACGCTTTTACTAGATACACACCACTATTTACCGAATATCATCTGAAAGAAAGGTTCAAACAAAAAATGATCCCTCCTCGATATCAATACCTGATAAACTCATCACAACTCAAGCCCCTATCTATATCCATATATATATCTCCCATCTTATACTCATCGATCAATTTCACAGGTCAAACTTACAGCTTAAAAGATTTTGCAACCTTCCTTGTTAAGCTCTAGGTCCTACCGTGAACATGACAACTCAAGCGGCGGACTCGCAGATTAATCATGCGGATGCTATCAATTAGTGCGTATTATTTCCTCCCTCATATCTTTCCTCGAAATCTCCTTCAACATCCGTTTCAATTTGTTCTTTTGGAAAGCGAATGACGAGACAAGAAAAACCCGTATGAGAAGTGATAAGACTGACACAACGCACAGCTGGGAAGGCATAGAAGCAAGTGATGATGGAATGCTGGGCGGCTTTCCGTATATCAGTCGAGTGGATATACAGGGATCAAAGAACTTCTTAGGGAAGCTGGGGGTAAAGGGTGCGAAATTGGGGAGGGCGGTGGATTGTGGGGCAGGGTAAGCTATTCTTTGTTGTGGAAGTTTTTGTCTCTTTCCTGGGTGTGGATTAAGTTGTCTTGTGGTGTTGTCGGCGTGTAGTGTCTTTTTATCAGCTGATCAAGGATGAGAGTTTGATGACTGAAAGTTCAGTGCTAAATCACAAATAATATCATGGATTGGGGCTGTTCTTTGGTCATAGAAGCTTGGACATATGTGAGCTAATACGACTTCCAGAATCGGTCGAATTACAAAAGCATTGCTTCTTAGTGTCGCTGACACAGTGGATATTGTGGAACCAGTAACGAAGTTCTCTTCCGCGCTTATAGATCAACCTGGAGTTGGCCAAATATACTCAGTTGGTCTGGAAGCGTGGACACCAGATGCAGAAACCAAATATGACTTGATCTGGAACCAATGGTGTCTAGGACATTTGACAGACTCTCAACTGGTGGAGTATCTTCAGAAATGTGGAAAGATGCTAAATGAAAATGGTTGGATCATAGTGAAGGAAAACATGAGCACGCATGCTGGCAATGATATGTTTGACGAGCTGGATAGCAGCGTCACTAGGTATGTGAAAACCATAAGATATTGTGATAGCAAGCTTACATGAAGTGTCAGGACTGATGAGAAATTCCGTGCACTCTTTGAGAAAGCTGGTCTGAAGCTAATGAAGACGGAATTGGCGAAAGGTTTCCCGAAGGGGCTGTATCCTGTCAGGATATATGCTTTGAAGCCAGAATGAACGACAAACATGACTGACATAAGATTATCGACATTTTGAAAACACTTCGTCCTAGTACACGACATCTTAAAAGTACCGGTTGATTTGAAAATTCATATGGCTTGAAGGGGCCCTGCATGTCAAGGAGAGTACTCTGGGACAAAGGATTTAATTCTAGAGCAAAGATACTAGAGGGTCCAGTGCGGGTTCCACTCGTTTATTACTAGGGTAATTTGCCACACTGTAAAGGATATGAGCATTATTCATTCTCAAATGAAATAAGTTTAAGCAAAGTCATTGAGCTATTGAAGTGATTATCTTCTCCAAATAGTGACCATAATCAAGCCTATGAAATTTCGATCTTGACTTGGCAGGTACGAAGCTTCACATGTTCTTACCATCCACAACTACGACCATGTTCCTTCTTAGAATGATAGAAAATTGACTATTTGAGAAATACCTAGATGTCTTCAATCTACTGGTTTGTCTTCTTTCATTACTCACACCACTTCACCACCATCAAGATATACAATATGGTCCCACGATTGATAACCCTTTTGCAACTCAGCTTTCTTGGTACAATATTTCTTATTCTACGAGTTATCATCCTCCCAGCAAGCACTTATGTGCTCGAACTACGAACCACAATTATCTCCACCAAACTCTCCCTTGAGGACTGGCGGTTCTTCACTTTCAGAATCGAGCACCAAAGCCCAACCACTACAGGAATATTTCATTCCTACGGCATCAGAGTCGGCCTTCGAAGGTTTTATTTCGAAGTTAGCCATTTCTATAAAGCACGTCAGTTGATTTCGGTCTTTCAGCTGATTTTTCTTGCTTACTGACTTTTTTTATTGTACTCGTGTAGATCTGCAAGGTCAATCGTCAGTACCGCGAAGTTCGACGGCGGTGTTCACCCTAAATTAGGAGGCTGTCGCATTTTTTGTTTCTAGGCTTGGCTGTACTTCTTTTTGTTCTTTACCCATTGAGTATGAGGTGGCGTCATCGTTCTTTGATATTTTTGGGTAAGTCATCTATGGTTGTTGATTACATTTACTTTGCATCATCATCCAAATTCCAATCTTTCGACTAAAGCGAGCTCGGCAGTCAAAATGGACGATGTATCGAAAATCAAAGCACAGGATCGAAAGATTTCGAGCTTTTCTGACTGGGGAGATTTTGTAAAGAGGAGAAAGATAACAAAAAAACGGATTTGGAGCTTTGGGGAGCAGTGGACAGAGGATCGATCGTATTATAGTTTACTTGCAGCAGTGGGAGAGGACATGGGTCGATTAGCCGGTACAGCTCCGAATCACTCATCTCAACCTTTACCACCTCGAAGAAACAGATTTTTAAGAGATATGAGAAGATACTCATCATCAGAAAGTTCCAGATCCGAAAATATCAAAGATGGGTCTGACCAGTCGATAGAATTGGTGCATGAATAGCGTTTCTAGGATTTGAATTTCATCTTTGGTGCTCGCCCGTAGGCGCAATTCTGCGGATGTGGGTTTAGCACATTGTATGACAATGGAGGATCGCATGTGCATAGGTATGATATAATTGGCGGTTGGTAGGAGGATGGTTTTTACTTGAATGGCTTGAAGTTGCCGCCAGCGGTGCTGTTAGCGAAATGGGTTACATTATCAACAACATAAAAAGCAGTGTATAGAACCGTCAACGGAGACGTTATTCTTCACGACAGTCTGCTACTGGAAACAGCGAAAACTTTATTAATTTGAATACACAGCTTCATAGAATTAGATGATTCTCATCCTTCTCAGATGATTAGATGAGCTTTCTTGTGACATGTATCGTAGAGCTTCTATATTCAACGCTACAACATTTCCACGGAATTATCTCTCCTTGTGGAGACAGCTGCTGATGATAAGCACGTATCAACGAAACGCAGGCAGTCCCAAAGACTCATTCTACGCTTCAGAAAAAATTCAACTAGAATCTCGGCAAGCTTTTCATTCCTACATCCCATCATCCCCTCACCCACACCCACTATACCAGTTTTTTGCTGCTCGCATACTTTTAATAATCTCACTAGTGGCCAACTATAGCGAGCGATTATTAAAGATATAGATAGTTCCACGTTCTAGGCCATCGATCCATTGATCTAAAGGCCACACATCTGGTCTGGGTACAATTATCCTTGAATCTCCATAATACAAGTTTCATAAGGTATCTATGCATTACTCTATATAGAGCTATTCAAGGGAAGAATCTTCCTTCTCGGAGGTTATTTGAGTGTGAGGGGGTTTGTATGTATGTGATTGATTTGTTGGATAGATTATCTGAATATAGATGGGAAGTGGGAAGTGGGAGGTTTGATGAGATTTGTGGGTGGATGTGGGGATTGAGATATTTCTTGTGAGATTTTCTCGGTGAGATGCGAGATGTGAGAGAATTTTTTTTCTGCTTTTACTGTATGTTAGATTTTGGATGTGGATAAAGAAGCTGGTGATTCAAAATTGAGGCTGTAAATTTGGGTGACAGGATGGATCTTCGACTGATGGACTACTGTGATACGTGAGTATCTTGTTATGTTTCTCTTGTGAGTCAGTCAGTTCATCAGCCATTGTAACAAAATCTCTAGTGGAGATTGTATAGGGTAAAGCATCGGGTTTCGAGGAATTGAAATACACAGTGTGATTCACCACATGTGTAAGTGGTTACTTGAATCTTCTAGAAACTGTGAATGATTGCTCGACTTGGCTTTCTGTCTATATACTTGAATGGCGTGGATTATGCACTAATAGAGAAGAAATTTGGAGAGTAGAGATGAGATGATTAGCTATCGACTCATAACTACAGTATACTCCTCCGATATTTTTTTTACTTTGTATAGATTTCCCACGTCAGAAAGTGCTACTTGCATCCAAATTCTGAACTTCCCACGTACAATTCCCACTGCACATAGAATTCCCATAGCAAAGCCAGGCTCCAGACAAAACAAAGCAAAACACTTCCAAATCATCGAAATAGCATATTGTAGTCATCCGCTCGTTCCTGCATAGAAGCTCCACTTCCCATCGAAAAGCGGGAAGTGGATCTCCCATCCAGGCATTGATATCTAGGTATGACACCGTGGGGTAGGGTTTCTGCAGATTGAAAATTTTGCAATGTTGGGGAGGAAGAAAAGTTTGGGGACTTTCTAGAGTGTGAAGATGAAGTTTGTGAGTGATTCCTGTAGAAGGCTTATCTGCAGAATTGTCTTTGTAGAAATAGAGGGAGAGATGAATGGGATGGTGTTGGATTCCTTACGTGTGGGAATAGTCATATGGTTCTTTTTAAGTGTTGACTATTGGTTAAGGAGGATAAAAATCAATATCGATAATGCTACAGTGATCGAATATGAATGAATATCGTGTGTAGCGATAAAGCATTTCGTCAACTATATCACCCATTGGCAAACACTAGCTCGTAAAGACGACACACCTCGCATTCATCCCATGTAAAAAGACACTTCAAATTTTCTCTCAACGCAGAGGGTGAACTGACGACTATGACAAATTATGCGGCTTAGTAGTCTCCACTTACCTTCTCTTTGAGCCGCAGCAAGGCATCCTAAGCATAAAGTATAGAGCGTAAACAGCTCACACCAAAATCTATCCCCAATTCCCATCTTGCATTTTAGGCATACAGATAGTAAAACCCCAATGCACCAAATCGTCCATCCATCCACACCCCAAATGCAACATCTCTCCCCCAAAATATTTCGTAACAACAACCTCAAACCGTCCAAACCCACATCCCCTAGAAAACTCTTCCTCACACCGACTATTTCCCTCTCCCAATTTCCCTTCTAAAGCAAGACCGAAACCAAGGTTTTTTCTAGAACAAAAGCTTCTAGGCATTTTCCAGAGCGCCGACTCCATATATATGAAGATTCTGACACGAAAAATTTACACGACCATGTCACATCTGTGCGTACCCAGCATTCTTCTTCACTCGAGAGTCCCGGGGTCCAGAAGTGGGACATGCGAGCCGGGCCCCCGGCAGACGTTCCACTAGAACAATATGATAGGATAACTGCGTGCCCAGCTACCGATCCAGGAACAGGAACAGGAGCTAAAATCTAGCCAAATGCTTTTTTGATAACCAATGGAATGATGTTGGAAATTGGTCGCGTGAGTTTTTGTATGAAACAAATGATAGGTAAGGATTAAGATAGAGCTAGCTATGCTAAGCTAAAGACTTTCATAGCCAGCGGTTAGCCTCGCAATTTGTCGTGGTCCACACACAGTAATAGATCCACAGGGCTGAGGAAACTTTGCCCTAGTAGCCTTATGCCCAATATGATGTACAAGGATATATTTGGTCTAGAACTTTGATAGAATTCTGCTGAATCATATTGGATATAATTTTTGCGAACAGCCCATTGGAAACAGTAGTTTCTTGGATAATTTTGTGAGAAATGGACCACATAGACTCATCTCTTGAACAATATTACCAGCGTTCTACGTAGGTACACAAAATTATTATATCATGAAACTTACCATACATGCCCTGTAAACAATCACCAGAGCCTCGATATCCCCTTCATCGGCTTCATAAAGAAGGAAATATACGCAGAACTCCCCAGTACCTTTTACTGACAAGAAACAAGCATAAAAAGGTAAAAACCTCTCCCTCTCCACTCGGAGAATAAACCCATCTTCCACTAGGACTCCGGAAGTAACGAACCACCAGCCAACCATCGTGACAGCATTCCTAATCCGTATACCTTCTAGGCATAAAAAGTGGCGAGCAAATCAGCGACTAAACTATAGACCGCATTTTCTCTACTATTTGCTGGAGATGCACTTCGAGAAAACTTCTCTCAAGGTACGGCGTAACTGGAAAACATGATCTCACATCAATTTTTACCAGGGGAAATTATTTTTATTTCATTTTATTTGATTCACCGCTGCGAACCAAAAGGTTGAGATGAGGTGCTATGGCCACCCGCGAGATTTTCATCGCATAATTCTCCGGAAAGGTCGTTCCGTGAGTGGTTCATGATATTTGAGTCCCATGTTCTTGGGCAGCCTTTCTCAAAGCCTGTCGTGGCTGGGTCTGCACGTATCTAGAAACTTTATTGTATGAAGATTTTCTGATGTTCCAGATTGAGATGCAAATCGCTAGATTTGAGCTGAGTATATATTGAGGGAAAGTCGTCGCAGTTTGTAAAAGCTCTTTTGAAGATCGTAGTATCGTACATTCCTTTTGACAGTGTAACGAACGCTCATTCATTTGTGGGAGACGAAAATTCATCCATTCGCATTATTTCTGAAATCTAGAAAGCAAAGAAGGAAGCGAATAATCAATTTCATAATCTAATAATCCTCAAATCACAATATCAAGAATCGAAACTTTTCAACCCTTGACCACCACGCCCAAATAATTCCATGAAATTCGAGTCTCGATCCCCCCACATCGCCGTGGCCCCTTCCACCGGCGCCCGCATCCTCTGTATCGACGACTATAACGACGGCCGCGGCGTCTTCGTGCAAGCCTACCTCGAATGTCTGCGTCTCTGGCAAGCCAACTGTTCCTCAGACCGGCGCTGGATATTCAATGACATCTTCTCCGCGGGACTCTATCTCGCCACTGACTTCAGCAAAAACAATCGTTCTCTCTTTCGACATGAGCTCCGCAGACCCAAGCAAGAAGACCGAAGCAACAATTCTCTCCACGCATTCCAACAGTCCAAAGCATGTGACAGCTCCGAAAAGCGCGCCATCTTAGCGCGCGTGGGAACGAGAGAGATGAGAGGAATTCATCGTGAGGATTTCGGGACCAAGGATATGATTATTTGTTTTGATCATGGGGATATGGAGATCTTGGCTTCGTTGCGCGATGAAGCAGAGCGGGAAACACGCGAGTCCCAGAAAGCGAAGATCCATTATATACCGCTTGGCAAGGGATGGGAATATGATTTAGACGCTTTTGCGTGGGCGAGAAAAAATGTTCGACAGTGGGCGACTAAGTACCTAAGATTTAGAGAGCCAGCTGAGTTGATCAGGAATGGAAGTTGGAGGACGATACAGGTGGTAATTAATGAGTATGAGTGGATAGCTTTGGTGAAGGATCACGAGAGGAGATTGAGAAAGATCGGAGAGAGAACACAATGTGCTTTTCATTTTGGTAGAAGCGATTATGGGAAGGTGGTTAGTGTCACTGGGGGGAGAAGAGATATTGAAGTTGCGACAAGGATGATTTTGGAGAGCTTCTAGGCTGTTGAGTTCCTTTCTGAGCAGTGCTCTTGTTTTTCATGTTTTCTTTTACAGAAGTTTTTGCTGGGCTTTTTGGGGGTTAACGATACCATGACATAGATTACATCATATATAGATTTAGACTAGACTTATGCTCATACCACTGGGTACGGATTGCAAGATTCGGGAAGTGGGAGGAGATGCAGCTTGTAGATATAGTTAGATTTTCTTTGTATTGAGATAGGGGAATCAGTATCCGACGGAAAACAAGAGTAAAATAGAATGTTTGAATTTTTCTTATTTGGCAGACTGATTACTGTTCACTTGCATTGTGAGTGACTATTTATATAGACTAGAACGAAGGAAGATGCTTTACACGAAACTTCCACTTGGAGCCAAGGTGTAGCGAAATGACTAGTCGTGGACGTGCAATTATATGTGAAATATCATTGAAACCAATGATATGTGATTCAGGGTAGCTATGGACCCTTTAAAGAACATGATTTGATTGAAAAAGCCGGGTTTCTATGATGTACATCAACTAGTACGCCAACTGGTATATATTTCCAAACGCCAATCTCCATATACTTCCGTAGAGGCATGTTACCATCCACATTTCCCTGTCGATCATGTATTCGTTCATGACGCATCCTTCGCTAATATATCACATAAATCTATAATTCCGTACACCGTATCCCATGTTTTTCGCCATCTGGATTAGTCGATTCTGTCTAGTTCAATTCAACTTCATTGCCCATATTTCTTGTCTTTTGCAATCTCGCCTTTCCGATTGTCGCCTGGGCACCTCTGCCTTTCCAACTTCATTGGCATTATCATTGCCAACTCAGGACAATACTCGAAAATCTTCTTCCTCTGATTAGGGTCCCTCCAGACATCCTCCGGAAGCACCTTTCCTCCATCTCGTACATGAAATCCCATGGGTCTCTCATGATATCTGTCTTCGACCGAGAAATGATCTTCTTTTTCACCGCTGGCTACTCGTGCTCCTGGTAATAGCGTGATACGTTTCCCATACCACTCATCTTCGGGGGTCGTATCATTAATTCGGGATTGAAACCCGAGTATCTTTTTTACAGTGGAAATTCTTCGGAATGAAAGCCCACCATTGCCTGCGAAGTAATCACCGGCGATTCTATACGAATGTGTCAATCTTGACCCCCGAACGGTATTAGATTGCTTGAGAGCAAAGTATCTCTTACCTAGGAGCGCCAGCCCAATCATAGTCTAGCCAATCATTCAGACTTTCTTCCGAATTTCCACACATAATACTATCCGACTCATATTTGAGCAACCATTCGACCTCCGGCATAAATTCGTCATAGAATCGAATATCTGTGAGCACCCTGAAAACATCCTCCTTGCTATCCACCTTCCACGGCTTGGGAAGAACAATTAAGTCCAGTTTTCCATTAGCCTTGTGATATTGTGTTGCGAAACTGCGAGACACAACTTCTACACTCTTATTCGTGCCGATGAACGCAAAGCGCCAATCCGGTGGCACAACGGAAATCATATGTAGGATTTGCGGGACGAGATGAGGAATAGGTCTGCCTTCGATGAGAAGTGCAACTTTGGAGGCATTGAATTGCGCGCGCGGGTCGTGGTTGGGATACCAGTCTACTTTGATGGCGGGAATCTTCTCGGCGGCAGATGATAGTTTGTCTTTGATGTGTCCTTCGACAACTGGTCGATAGCGTGGGAGAAAATATGCCATCCACCATCTAGCATGAATAATTAGGTTATGTTCTCTGATCTGCGAAGTGCGTTTGTCTCTGGAGACAAGGCTGAATTGGGCGCAAGACTTACGTTGCTATCAGTGCTACCAGTAACAAAATTCTGGGTTTATTGATTACCAGTACTCCATTACCCAAAGGACTAGACCGAGAGGGCGACGTCGACATTGTTTTCGCACAGCAAGAAGAAGAGAAGGTATAGCTCCAATATATTCCAAATAAGTGAATGTCAAGAAGCCAATTCGTTTTCCGCAATAGTAATAAAAAAACGAGAAACTCGCCAAAGATCAAAACATAAGAAATGCAAGCGGGCTAGAATTGAGAAATTGATTCGACCTGCTACCTTACATGAATGTGCATGATGACGCCTCTTTCAATCCAGACACCGTAGATTCATATACCAAAAGAAGGAGACTCAATGGAGGAGATATGATGTGATATGGGACGAGAAGACAGGAAGCTGGATTACCATTCTCCCCAGCCAAGAGATTTAAAACGTGGTTTGGGCATTTAATATTATGGAGGGCGTAGAATTTAATCCGATTTCTGTGTTTCTGATATGCCCCAATATTTGTTATCTAGGTATGCTCTTGCTGGCTTAGGTCGGTGTTCATACTGGTCCCGACATCCATCTACAATGGACATTTGGTGTGCTACCATAATCTATTATAGGAAATATATCTCAACTGTTAGTTATTCCTTTTGAAAATAAAAATATATATTCTGAGTATATAGACACATAGCCACCATCTTACCAATTGGGAAATAATATATTCGATGGGATTGCCAGTTCCGGTGGTGTGAGGAAGAAAAAGATATCATTTTCCGGAGCGTTCCTGTGGGGGTTTGCTTACAAGACATGATGGCTATCATGAGGAATGTGGGAAGCCCATTCATTCAGACGTCTGGCTTCCCGCCACCATGAAGAATTTCATTTATGAGTCAGTAGTGATAGTGTAGTTTGTGGGAAGAGATGATAAGTCGCAATTCATGACAAACATAACGATTATAAGTTGATGCAAAATTTGGAAGAAAAATTACAATTAATTAAAACTACTAATTAATCAGTCTATCTAACAACCTGTAACTCCACGTCATATACATACAACAACAACCCTTTTCACATGAAATAACCGAACCCCTATCCTTATTTACCAGTCATGCCATACCATATTACCATCCTACACCTCCATTTGCAAAAGTTGGAAACTCCTTCCCGTGATGCGATACAGAACATAGTCTATATTCCGGACACCAATCAAGTAATTTATCCATTTGATCCTCTTTCCACTTGTGTACGCGATGTAATCCCAATGGGTGTGGATAGTCGATTGATTCAACACTGAATGTACGTGTGACTTCTTCGGTGGGCAAATTGACTGCACCATCATCTTCTGGATCAATGCCAATATTTGCTTCGTCGCCTTGTAACTTTCGTAATCTAGATTATATCGTTAGTGCACGCCTGTGAGTGGAGAAATCTTGTCATACTTTTCCTGATACCATCGATCTTCTGCCAATTCTTCTTCTGGTTCTTCCTCCTCTTTCTTCTCTCTCTCGTTGTTCTGCTTCCCATTCTCCTTTCCGTTTCCATTCAACTGTGTTTCTTTATCAACTTGCTTGCCTTTGTCTTCTTTCTTGGTGTCCTCCTGATTCTCTGCCTGGACTTTTTTTCTCTCGTCTTCCAGCTTCTTTTTGATCTCCTGATCCATTTTCTTCTTCTTTTCTTCCTCCGACTTCTTCTTCTGAGCTTCTTCCTTTTTCTTCTGCTCTTCCTCCTTCTTCTTCTGCTCTTCCTCTTTCTTTTTCTTCTCTTCTTTTCTCTTCTTCTCGTCCTCTATTCTCTTCATATCGTCAGCAAAGTCCCAATTTTCTAGAACCCTTAACATGCTACTTCTTTTCCTCATACTCAAGCCTCCCCTATGACCCTTATCCTTGACAGGCGTCCCAACCAAGTCATAAGCGAAAAAATCATCAACACTCGTTGCAGCATTAGAACACAACATGCTATCGCTGTCAAAAAGCAGGATGTGCTCTGCCGGTGCGAGATTCTCCCAAAACCACGTATCTGTCATGAATTTGTTTCTTGCTTTGAGGTCTGTGAAAAGAACGGTTTGTGGGAGATTTCGAATTTGAATGAGACCTTGTCTAAGGTATCGCGAGAGTGCCGCAGATGTGGAGAACCGAGCCACATCTTCGATTGAAGTATATATAAGTATGGGCCACGTTGGACCAAGAACACTGCCAAAATGCAGGACTAGAGGTATAACTTCGGGACGATAGCTATCCTCTATGATCACCGCCACTTTATTGAAAATTGTTCCGTTGAAGTAATCTCCGAATTCATCCGTTACAAGATTCGCTTGTGTTGTAGCATTTGGATGTTCTCCAGAGAACAGATTCGGAAGGGAAAGAGCTAGTTTCGGTGAGTTGAAACTTTTCGTGTGATTCGAATAGAAGTTAATGGCATCATGGTTCGGATTAGAGAGTTTGACGGTCCAGATAATTATGAGGAGAATAAGAGCCCCGAACCCGATGTTTCGAGCTTGACGTTGCTGTATATCGACCGACATGACCTGTGACACTGCCGTCCTCTCTCAAAGGATCTTGATCGGAAGATTTTCTCAAATATTGATGAATGTATCCTTCTACAAACAGTTCTGAGAAGTTTACCGAAGCATCGAGTCGGATATGTATGACCTCTGAAACGAAATTGACAAGCTATGGAAGCTCAATTGATGTTGAAAAGAATACTTTTCTGTACTTGCAAGAAAAGGCTTGGCCATGAGATATGAGATAGGGCATATCAAAAAATAATTAATGAGGTCTCACATGCTTTCGGCAAGATAAGAAAATATGTATGAGAACGATCGTCACAAATCATTGAGTTCTTGGTTTTCTCCTTGATTCTAATGAGGCATTCTCGAGGCAAAACTGATATCCAAAAAGCCATCTTTCATGCTTTGAAAAAGGGGTATAGCATAGAAATTTCGATAGTGCAATGAGATGCTCATGAACTTTCAGAACATCCTTTTTCCTAGAATCGATGTCGCCAACGCGCCGTTTCCCTTACGACTTGAAGACCAGGCATTTCAAAAGCCATCGTGGAAATTGAAATTTCCGAAAACAAACTTCAGCAGTTGAGTCCTGCAAGCAGATGGTTGTGGCATTCAAAATCAGCCGTGTTTCGGAATCCTATATGCCACAAACACATCAAGCAAGGGAGATCACCACATCCATCTCCCCCTCATTTCATCCCACATCATATCTCAGCACATCTCAAACGAGCTGATTTTCTGGCCGGGCAAATAAGCCACGAAGGAAGGAGAGGACAGAGTCAGCCCATATCACGAAAGTATAGCCGGAACGAGATGTTAATTCCGAAAGGATGTATGATCGGATATGATCGATTTGATAGGAAAAGAGCAGGAAAGAAGGAAGAATGAGCCCTGTCTATTACTTCCCGGTTTGACCGGGTACTTCAAAAGCGTGTGAGATTATAAGAATAAACTGGAATAGAACATACGCAATCAATTCTATCGTTTAATAGGGTGGATAGAAACGATGAATTAAGTGCCACTATGCGAACAATATTTACCGGACGATCTACTAATTAATTCTTGGTCCACCTAAGCCGAAGCTAGGATACTACCAAGATACCAACTTTTTCATCCCACGCTTCTAGTCTTTTACTCCACGCTGCTCAAGCCTCAAAGATTTATCAATCCAAAAATGTATGTAGATCCCTTTTCTTCCATACTACTCTGTACTGTACCAGCAAAGAACCCTTGAATCTATGGTAGCATCCGTTCCCTTCAAAAAGCTTCTTATCCATTCACAACATCACGTTCAAAAGTTAAAACTGCAGGCCGCGTCATGCTAATGATGAATTTCTTATCGCTATGATTTGACACTTTTTTATCTACAAGAATTCGTGTCTAATATTGAATTTTACAATTAGCCAGTTTTCAATCTGTATATGATCAAATTGCTCGTTTCTCGGCCCTCCAAATTCATATCTGTCTGGAGCTAAGAGCTTTCTTTCTGAGCCCATTGCGGCAAAATTGATACTAAAAAACACAATCATGTCGTCGCCAAATGGTGGGATGACTGTGGAGGATATATGGGCCACCACATCATCATCTATAGTGGTCGCATGGTCGAAAAGCACAAGACGGATGCGGGTTGTTGGTGGAGTAGTTTTATTTTTGTAAGTCAACCCCATATTATATTTCAATTACATGCAATATACTAACACCATGTTCTTAATTAAGTATTCTTTCCGTTCTGCTTTTTAGACCTTCGATACCAGAGAGTCCTTCACTCCCCTCACTACCTACGATCCCCAAAGTAACTCTTGACTATGGTGCACCAGGACCCACCCAATTCAATCAATCCAAAGTAGCGCTTCTGATTGAGAATCGCGTCAATCCAATTCTTTCTCCTCTCATGTTACATTTCATGTCCGTCGTACCTCCCGATTGGCGCTTCCGCTTTATGGGAAGTCTCGAATCTGTCGCGCTCATGAATACCAGCCGGGCAATTCGCCAGCATGTCAAATCAGGAAAACTCGATCTGACGTATATTCCCGCCAACATGTCCACCGGGTCTCAGGAAGAGATCAGCAGATTCCTGACGAATCTATGGCTCTATGAGACTGTTCTACAACCTGCAGAGTGGCTACTTGTTTTTCAGACAGATAGCATGCTCTGCGCAAATAGTAGACAAAGTCTCAACAATTGGCTGGATTACGATTGGGTAGGAGCACCCTGGAATCCTAATGGGAAGTTTGGAGGAAATGGAGGATTGAGTTTAAGACGCGTGAGCGCCATTGTTGATGTTCTCCGTAATCAAGTACGGGTAGATGATTCGGAGGCAGAGGATGTATGGCTTACCGATCGATTGGGACATCGACCTGAGGCCAAACTTGCAAATGGAACGACTTCACTCACATTTTCGGGAGAAATGCACAGTGGACAAGGAGAGCGAGTAGCTGCCGAGAAAAAGAAGGGGAAAGGCAATGATGGGACAAAAGTTGGTGAATTGATTAAGGGAGTTGATGATTGGAGAGATGGATTTTATGAACCGATGGGTTACCACACTGGTGGGAGTGGAGTCACACTTCATGCTGGGATTTGGGGAACACCCGAGAAGAGAAAACATATTTGGGATTATTGTCCTGAGGTAAAGATGATCTTCAAAATGGATGCCGCCAAATATGTCCCAGGGGATTGCAATTCGAATTGGAAACGATGGGATATGGGACAAGAGGGTGTCGATCAGGTAGATGAGAATGTGGAAATCATTGATGGGGTGGAATATCCTATGTTACCTGCAGGTTTAGTACCCTGGTAACGTGAATGGGAAATTCCTTCACGACACTTTTTCATCAATCTCTACTTCAATATTAGGTATTTCTTCTACACGTTTACTGGAGCGTCGCGAGTTGGGATGGGATATAGAAAATGGGGCTGGGTAACATCACATCACATATGTATGGGCTACACATCATAAATAATTTGCTTTTTCTAACAATGGAGCTGGAGCTATGGCAAATATGATATCCATGAGACTATGTGTCCATCTATCTAAAATCAGAGTGGCGTTCATTGCACACCACTTTCAGGATGATCTTTTTGTAACAATTTTTAAGACGTGGTATCCTAAATACACGAATAATAACCTCGCAGAATTACCTCAGTTGAAAACCCTCTCCCGTACCTCTAAATTCAAAACACACACACATCAACAGCATACCCAGCTACCTCCTTACATCCGAATGTCACTCCAAGTTCACCAGTAGCTCTGTTCTTCCCTCCCTTACATAGAATAAGAATCAGCGTCTCAGCTATAATTTGGGTGGCGCAGTGTGGCGAGACTTCCCCTTGGATGCCAATGTTACTCTAGGGATGGACTGCTACACCCCGGACGCCGCATTTGAGGTTGATGTTTAAAGGATTTGTTTTTGGGGGTAGGGATAGAAGAGGGATGATTTAGGTTGTCAAAGAGTAGGTTTCTATTTTTGGATGGTTAGGTGGGTTGTTGGTAGGTTGATTGAATTTAGTAGGTGGGTTGTATTTATCATGACATTATTGTTTTTGATTGTTGAAAATTGAATATTGAATATTGGGATTGGACAGTTAGATATTCGGAATATGATTTCTCTATGAACGAGAATGTAATCAAACTGTTTGAAAATAACGCTTCAGAATGAACAGCCAAACGCTTTCTGAATGTTGATTCTAAGTCAGATATTTGAGTGCTCTGTATATCTAAGCCTATGTTTGAGGTTCCATTGTTGGTGCTGATACTTATGTATCAATTTTTATTTGGGAACACATTTTGAAAGGCAGTACATTTCATGCATTTCAAGAAACCTCCATCCGAGGTAACCGAAGCATTTCCATCCCATTTCATCCTCCTCTCATTCTTTCTTCGCTAACTCCCTATACCTCTCCAACGTCTTTATATGCTCCACTGCATTACCCACAATCTACTTTTGCACATCATTGTTTGCGCAATTGAAACAAAAAGCATAGTTTCTGCAAACTATTTCTGGAAGATGATTAAGAGAGCAATCGACGTATACTGTACCCAATTCAACAATTCCCTTAAAACTACAAGAGGTAAAGATGGTGCAGATATCTATGAATAGGATAGAGAATTTTCTGACCGTTTTCGTAAGCGCAAGTGTTGTTTGATCTGTGAATATATCTCTGGTCCCTTCGTTGACTTCGCATGCAAGTAGCGCAGATGCTTCACATCTATGCCAATGTTATTCTTCTGGACACAGATTCTTGAATGTCAGTTTGAAGTGCAAATCTCGCCATACGATTATATCAAGTTTTTTTTTAGTAATGGGGCCAATATCATAAAATTTCCATTTGCACGCCATCTCAAAGTGCGTAATTCAATATTTGAGGTCTTGTATTTTCAATCTTCTGACAAAGCCCTCGATTTCGGAGGAAAGCGTACAATGATCCAAAGTCATCAGCTCTTTCACTTACAAAATTAGACGGAAAATCAGGTTCAAAAGTGCATAACAAATTTCAACTCTATCCACGAAACATCTGGCAGATGAGTAACGAAGATTTTTAACCAACGAAATGAAATTCGTCATTCATTGATCTAGTAAAAAGCCAACCTTAGAGACGCTTCCAGAAAGCTTGCAAAGCAACCGTCTTCCAATATCGAAAGAACGTTGACACAAAAATTGGCGTAGCAACCCCAAATACATAATAAGCCCCCCAAAGCTCACTTCCTAATTTCGTAAAAGATGCAAAAGCGAGAACCTTAGCCTCCCATTCTTCAGCACTAATCTCACCCTTCATCAACTGTTCTAACAGCTGCGCATCCAGCGCCGCCTGATCAGTACTCGAAGCCACGTGCGGACGAAACGTCGCCAGCGAATCACCTACGAAAAGTACTTTTCCATCAAACATGGAAGGTTTAGCGATTTATCGATCGTTAATGGCGGAGATGAATGGTTTGGTGGTCTTTTGGACCATTTCGGCGGAGGGGAAGGGGAGGATCTCGAGCGCAAGAGCTTTCTGCTTGTCCCATTTTTGGGGGGCTACCTTCCCAATGGGCAAAGCACTGCGGTGTCTACGCCCATCAACATCCGTCATCACGTCAATGTACTCCTGAGAGCTCTCAGGGTGTTGATTGTACCAGACCCAATTGAGTTGTCGGTGGCCAGGGGAAGTATTCCCATCTTCTCCTGGAATGGTATAGCTATCGCTCGGTTAGATTACAAATACAAGCACTTGAATGAATCACATACAGAACAATATAGCCGCCTTTGTATGCGAAAAATGTCGTTTTGTACGCAAATTTTGTTCTCGTTTTCTCCGAAATCTCACTTTCTAGCGCAATTCCTCTCCAGGCCACATACCCGGCATAAGTAATCTTTAAATTTGGTTGCAAGGCCTGGCGTACTTTTGAAGAAGATCCATCAGCTACAAGGACAAGATCAGCGTGAACTGTCCCATACGTTTCAGTTCCCGTATCTCGGTATTTGACAGTGACTAGCCCATCTTTGTATTCGACTTCAGTCACCTCCTTCCCGTGATCGTAGATAGCCGAGCCTCGCTGCTCCATTTCCTTGTGAGGACGAGCGCAGATGTCACTCTTCAAACCGTCAAAATTGGCTCTCATGACGTTGTACAGAATTTTCCAGCTGGTCATTGCAATAGAGATATTCCACGTGCTTTTAATTTTGACATTCTGATCGAGATACTGGACATTGGGACTCGTTACAGAATATGGCGTCTTGGTCTCGTCATATTTGTTGATAAATGCTTAGGCATGTTCCATGGCAGCTATACCAGCCCCGAGACTCATTTGCTGAGAAAGAGGATTGCGTTCGAGAATCCGAACATTGTGTCCAAGTCTATGAAGCACAATTCCATGGAAAATAGCAGTCAGAGAACCCCCAACCTGTTTGAATAACAATTGTCAGCATGTGAATCACGTTCTGAGTTATCTCCTTACAATCACGACGCTCAAAGGATTTTGGGCCATTTTTGCAAAGTTCTATTTTTCGATGGCGAGGGTGACGTGCGATGAAATTGCACTGTTTTGAAAAGTCGATCAAACCAGTCTGGGCAAGAGAAGAAAAAATTGACAACGTTTGGAAAAATGGGTATATGGACCTGTAGGCAGGCATGAGGCACGATATATAAATGTTGGTTCTCAGTGAATCTTCCCAATTGACACGCAGATCTTGTAACGACACGTCCCGAGGTGGTTTGCATCAGACGGCTATTCGACCAGATTCAGCAATATCCGATCGGTTATCGGCGCTTCTTTGAATGCATCCCCACACTCAAGTTGATGAGGGTGCGTCTAGTGGTGTGATCACCGAATGCTTCCTTGAGCATTCACAGTAAGTTCTGTCCATCACAAGAAGTGCCATGATTGAGTCATAACAACATTACATCAAACAATTTCCCCCAAAGAAAAAATGGAAATATTTTCCAGAACTGAAGTTCGAAATTGAGATTCCCACGAAGAGTGCTAATTAAGCTTGATACATAAAACAGAAGGTGACGAGCCTCTCTTCGCCTTTTAGCAGCAGATCGCAGCGTATTTTCACTTGAAAATACTTCTTGCCTGTTAGATCAGCTTAATCTATTATCAATGAAACCCTGCGTTCACATCCAGTACGAACAGCAGATGGCCTCAGAGATAGCTCATTGCAGGAAGTAACCATAGCCGATGCCTATGTACTAGGAAGCAAGACTCCTACGAGCAATCGCCAGATTCCATACCCGAGGAATGGTACTTGCGCCCAGGAATGATAAAGGATAAATCAGGGGGTTCGCCATTCTCGACGGATATGTTGAAGATCTCTCATCTCAAAAATATCAAGATTTGGCTAACCTTGAATTAAAATAGAAGCCACAGCGGAATCGGCAAGAACTTATTCCTCGTGCAGCTGTGTATTGTCGTCGTCACACTTGTCACGAGATATGATATCAGTCTTGGACCAAACGAGGATGGCCTTGCTGTGTGTAGAGATATGAAAGATCAACTCAAACAACATTCTGAAAGGCTGGATATTTGCTTTATCCCAAGGACATTCACGTAAGATATGTAGAGGGAAAACTATAGGGGGGCAAGTATTACCAAATTCTACATGGAGCTAGCTAGGCAATGCGATGAAGTTAATTCATTTTAGTTCTACCTTGGTGAAATACATTACCTCTTGACACTTTTACCTGTTTCGGAACCCTCAGTGAGGATTTTGATTTTAACGACTAGTCTTCTTTATTTCAGAAACATGAATATAGATATCGCAATTTTGTGAAGAATTACATGGAGTGGAGTAGTATTCCAAGCTTATTCAAGACTTGAGCCGCCTGCCTTCCTAGCTCAACTTCGGACGCACTGACGCCACCAACTAACAGCCAACAAATGCAACATCAATTTCAAAAACACGATTTCAAGGTCACAATCTGCGCCATTTTATTTGGAAAGCCTAGGCTGCTTCTTCAGCATAAGCCTCGTGCGTTCTTTATTAGACCGGCACAAATGGATGAGCTCCCCGCTCGTGTGAGATGATGGGTTCCCGAGGTCATTTTCGTTGATGTATCATGAACAACCACATATGTATTATCATAACAATCTCCTTCCAAAGTCCTTTTTCAGTTCGAGACTATCTGATGCCTTGTGGTATTGATTGACTGGGGCTCGAAATGAGTGCTGGGGGAAGATCACTTTTGTTGCCTAGTGGATAATCAATATTCATCAACCTTGCGGCACAGAATATGCAGCATCGCTACTCCAATTAATCTGTCTTATTTCTCATGCAGCGCTTGATTGTCTTCTCTTGCCTTTCTTTGCCTTTTTCCTATGAATAGCTGTAGCAATATCTTTTATGCCAGCAAAAAAGCCCAGCCTATCCTCTAATCGAGTCTTATAGTTGAATATGTTGCCCATAACTTCTGTATGATTGGGAGGGGTTTATATCCTTATGTTCCCATCATGTTTTATCTTCTGTTATGGGCAGTAAAGGATGTCCGTTATCGACTCGCGGTTCGAAAGGCTGGGTGTGCGATGCCGGTGAAATACTGGCATAAGGATCCACTTGGGTTTGATTTGTTTTTTCGGAGGTTAAAGGACATGAGACGCTGCCGGCCTCTAGCGACTTCACTTTGTGTCACCAACACTTTGAACACAAGGACACGGAATTTTAACACCCCTGCGGAATAGTCAAACCGCTCGAGCACTTATTCTTCTAAAGATCTCGACTAGGAGATTTTACTCTTGACCAGCCAAGCCCAGCAGACTCCCGCGCAATACGTACGAGGGCCATGAATACGTGAGAAAACTTATTTCCTGCTCATTTCTTTTTGAGAAGATCTTTTCTACCACGAAGTAATTCTTTTCGAATAGCTCTTTAAACTGAGCTGCAAGATTGGTCAGCACCCCATCGAGACCCGGTCTCCCTCGCTCTACCCTATCAAAACTGCTCTTCTCACCTTGAAACCAACCTGGCCGCTATTTACAAAACCGTGGGCTGCGATCCCCTCTAAACAAATGCTCTGACTGAAAATAGGCGCCGCCCCTATCATAAGAACCGATCTGTTAATATACTGCTCATAGGTGCAGCTCTGTAAGAGCACAAACCTGGCTGTCATAGACCCACATACCTCGCTTGCAACTATTAAGGGCTTCGGAATTTGCGGATCCGTTTCTCGATCGGAGGAGAGCAGCAGTTGGTAACAACTTCACCCATCCAACTAATACTCTTGACTTACTTGTTGCTTATTATCCCCCAACTTTGGGAAACACGATGCGGATACCAGAGTAATAAGAAGTGCTTCGAAAATTGAGGAAAAGCATCTGTGGTGATAAACAATACCATACTATGGTATATACAAATACAATCCACCTTAATACTCGACAATACCGTACTATTAAAATAATAGCCATCTCCAAACCTCGAATATTGTCAGCTGACGTTATGAATAACGCGAGTATTGAATCCGACCCGATGACTGAAAAGATGTGAATCATCGCGCGAAATAGAAACCAAGAGTTTTTCAACTATCTAAATCAAAATGCGTTCAATAGTGAAAACATCTCCATTCCCAAATGGGTATCAAAAATTCAATTGTTCGATCATTCACTCAGACTTGTGATCTCAATATGTGTTTCAATCTTTGAGCGGGAATGTAATCGCAGTATTAAATGATCAAATAAAACTAACAAATACAAAATTTTCAATGATGAAGATCTCCTAAAACATACCTACATACATTCAACTGAGGATACTTTTCTCGAGACGACTATCCCAACATTATAATGTAATGTAATGCGATAAATTTATATCAGCACACCATTCCCTCTTAGACTCATTAATAAAAGAAGCATAGAAAAAATCATAGTTAGATCTCAATGATCAATAATCAATCATCAACAAAGCACTTACTTTGCCTTTCCCTTCCCCTTCCCCTTTCACCATCTCTCTCCTCGCTATCTCCCAACCCATCAATCTGATTTGCCTATCTATCTACCCATCTATCTATCTACCCATCTATCTATTTACCTACCCACCTACCCACTTACCTATCTACCTACCTATCTATACACCATCACTCCCAAAACACAAAACACACACAAAAAACAAAACATACAAGACCGACTTTATATGAAAGACTTTCAAACCAAAAAAGCCCTCAAACAAAATACGACATTGTGAATCCCATCCCATCCCATCCCATCCCATCCTCTCAACATTCAACATCCAGCATCCAACTAGCCATTCAACCATTCCGCTGTGAGAATCTCAAAAGTAGGTAGTCGAATCAACTCAACTCAACTCAACTCAGTAAGAATAGGTAGATACCCAGATAAACACAAGCACATTATCCAGCTTTTTCATCAAGTACAATACAGTAGGTAGGGAGTTGAAGATGCCAAACAAGTATAGATAGATGAATGAATGAATTGAGATTGAGATTGGAGAATAGATACCTACCTACCTGGGAGCATATTCATAGAAAATTAAAGATTGGATTGAAAATAACAAGTCAATTATTTGATGATTGTAGGTAAGAAAAGGGGTGGAAAGCGGTGGCGATGTATAAAATTAGATGGTCAGACATTTATTTATTCATTCATTCATTTATGCCCCATTTTCGCATACCCGAAGAAGGATCTTATTGTAGAGATGATGAAGGGGTAAATGAATGAATGAATGAATGCATCAAAACTGTACGTCAAACACATATACATACATAACACGGAAGGAGAGAAGTCTACGCTCGCAAGACTAAAAAAGAGTAATACATATAAGTATTTTGGTATCTATCGCGTAAATCAACCCATCACTTTCCTATCAGTGGAAAACACAATATAATAATAATACAAAGATAATCAATCCATCGCCTTGGCAATTTTCCGCCCCAGACAAGAGAAGGGAATCCAGAAAGAAAGAAAAAAAGTCTGTCTAATTGAACAAAGATTGGAAAAAATGTAGTACAAGCACGGACTCGAAGATCGTTTCTGTTCTCGAGAATCCTGATAAGACATCCTCCGCATGTCGATAACCCCGCTTGGTAAGGCGTTGTGATGTAACACTGTACATAGTACAGATAGGAAAGTGAATGCGTGATAAGGCGATCCTTCGGATGAACAAACACCGACTGACAGCGATGGATGGATGCACTGAGCTCGAAACGCCTACTGAAGCAGGCCGTGAAATTTCTTATGAGAAATCATAACCATGTGGAATAAATAGATGACGCACGTATAACGTTCGCCACTTTATTTCTTGGCTTGGGTTTTGTGTTTGATCATTACCATTGAATATCTGATACATGAATTTCGTTAACAAGAATGTTCGACATTTGACATAAAAACCAATTTAAGATAAATTCTCGATTGATACTTCAATACGAACTCGGATGACAATCTTTAGGGGCAGACTTTTAAATAGATTGACACCAAGAAATGCATGGAAAAACGGGTGCTGGCCGCTTACTGCTCGCCAAGAATTATCCGGCTAGGATCCCCGAGAATGGATGATTTGGAGTTTGCCCAAGGGAAATTGGAAGACAGAAAAGGGGTTCAAACTTACGCAACAATTCCTGCAATTGCAATCAACACACCAATTACTGATTTATCACCCACAGCGCGTCCAGAAGTCATCCATCCAAGAGCGACAATCGAACATGTTTTAACATGGCCAACAACAGTACTCGATACCGGACCAGTTTGGGCAATAATGAAGAATTGTGACAAATTAATTAGACATGCGAAACCGCCCGACTAGAAGATGGAGTTGTTAGCTGACATTGCAATTTGCATATACGAGTTTAACATTAATACGAGAGCACATACCATCATAATCATAACCCATCGGTTGACAGGCACCTCCGCCCAAACAGGGAAAGTGTCGACGAATGGAATAACGTAGAGCAACATGAAAGCTGCTAATGGTGCTTGGCTAAATAATAATTGCATGCTGTTGACTTGCAATTTCTTGTGATAACTGGCGATCCATACTGTGTAGAGAGAACTGGCGAAGATTCCGGAGAATGCGAAGATAACTCCTAAGGTACTGGTGGTTTGGATGTTGGCATCAGCAGCAGGTAGTGAATCGTAATAAGAAACCATTCCTACGCCGAGACAAGCTGGTATCAAAGCATATATCGCATTCCTAGGTAAGGTGGATCGGTATAAAACGAAATTCATAAGAGCGACAGTTGGTGTGAGGAGAATTCGAGCTACTTGGTAGAAGGTAACTGTCGAAAAGGCAAGAGATAAATTCGGGAGGATGACATTCAATGCCATGGAAATAGCGAGTGGAAAGATGTCCTTGACTGCAATTCTTTTGGGTGTGAAGAAAGCGAACCGTGGTCGCGAGAGTGTGAAGAGCGTCAGCCATGTTACTGTGAAATGGAAGGCAGCAAATGTGAGTTGTGCGAGTTTCAATGAAGGATCTGAAAAGATTGCCTTGTTGGTGAAGACCTAAGAAATTGTTAAGACTTTGTGAGGAAGTTCTCGATGTTAAAAAAACTCACAATACCGATTGTCGCAAGTGTATTTACCACCATCCAAATTATTGAAGATCTCACAGAACTTTCCGGTGCTTTGGGTTTATCTTCTGGTGGTGGCGCCAGTAAATCTGCTCGTTCAATATCTTCTTCCAGTTCCTCTGGTGTTCTTAAGTTGTAGTCTCCATCCTGTGAACCCATCAAAGCACGTTTTTCGGTCTTATCATCAAATCTCTCTTCTGTCGATGCAGAGCTGATCGAAGGCAAACGATCCGTTGATCTTTCCGCCATAATGTATGTATATCTTGGGGTTTTGCAATATCAAGAGACGTGTAGAGAGTTGATCAAATTCAAGTGTATCAAAAAGAGATGGTCAATTAATTAGAATGTAATATATTTAATGTTGAAGGGTTTAAGAGAGGAGAATAATTTATCATGACATATCGTAGAATCCTGAGTGAACTCTTCAGGGAATCTTTTCAGCTAGTTCATCCGGAGACAGATGAATTTAATATCGAAAACAGCCTTTTGAGTAATAAAAAAAGCTCATAAGCATTTAATATTACTGGAATCACATCGCCGGGGTGGGTAGCTAGCAGGCTAATTCTAAAACATGCCACGCTTATGATTTGAATGTAGGGGTATTGTAGATGAATGTCCCTAGAGAGGTAGTTGTGATTATAGATCGGATAAGAAATCAAAATAAATCCCTATGGAATGAACTTGTGTTGTGCTACATTTTTACCATGTAGATCTTTCCCTTCTTCATCTATGCCATAGAGTCTGTTGTACCGGTACTCGAGTCTATTCTCATGGGTGTAACTATACGATTGAACTGTGGTGTCAAGATCGTTTTGATGTTGGAGATCCATTAGAAACCTACCTACGCAGTACAACCCTCGAGAACCCTCCCCTCGATTGTGAGACCGCGTAGTCGACGTCGTTTGGTTTGAACTTCTGTAACAATCTTAAATCTTAAACCTTATATTCCTACTTAATTCAGTGGATACTCGAGTCCATATTAATCCTATAAGGATTTCTTGCCCAAGGCTCGGTCGTACATACGCGTCCTGGAAGAGTAGATTTCATATGCCAAAAGAAGGAGAGTTATCGATCTAGATGGCAAATAAGAAACGAAGAAACATCTCATCTCAAATAGATTGATTATATTTGACAAAGTATCTAAAGTATGACAGATCATGTAATCCATCAATCCCGAGGTCATATATATCAGAATCCTCTTTCTTCCTTTTACATGGTGGCTGAGATCTTGTATCATATTCCCAGAGATCTTGATTGGAGCCCTGGATTGACCCTATCGAAAAAGGCTGATTAGTAATCGAGATTCTCCAAATTCATAATACGATGTGCGAGAAGTGTGGCTTGAGTTCATCTGTTCGAGGTCTCTCGTCGCTGATCTCTTTTGACATCGAGGAGACGTCTCTCGTACGTATGTGGTCGAATAGCTATTCGGTTATTTGCTATTAGATATCTGATATACAGAGTACAAGCATAATAGCACAGCCTCGAGTGCTGGACACCGAGATATCTATCGTCAAACATTAGCAGAGTATCCAAGATATGCATTCACTCAAGTAGATGCTGATGTAAGGTACCCTCCTCCTCCTCCTCCTCCTCCTCCTCCTCCTCAGAAAACTCCTTGCACCCCACTGTAACGTTTTTACCATACGAGGTATTGTTCTCGAATGCACTTACTTATACCAGCAAAGTCAGCGAAGACTACTTTTTGTCCAGTACGAACTTGTAACTTGTAACTGATGATTCTATTAGTGCTGAGATATTAGCTTCCCTCACTAGCTAGGGTGAACACATCATGATCCATGCACTAAATCCGTTCAAACCACCATTCAGCCCACTCAATCCACTCAACCCACGTTGACAACTAAATAACCATATTCTCAAGGGCATCCAAACATGGGCTTATTACTTTCGTTTCCATCCACATCCATTCGTATAACAAATCAGATCCCACCCCATCCGTGGCAATGAAGATAATCCAGAAGAAATTCCGACTCCGTCTCCCACCATATCTCCCTGCAGATGCCGCCATTTACCAATCTCGCGCTCGCTCTCATTCTCACTCTCACTCTCACTCTCACTCTCACTCTCACTCTCACTCTCACCTGCATGTCCTTTTCATTATTACTTAAAGCATAGCCTTGTTTAGGATTGGATCTACCACTGTTGCAGTCTTGCTTTTGCGAAAATTTAATCATAATCATATCTCCCTGCATCTGCCAATTCGTCTGGTCTCTTAAACATTCCTTGGCTTTTCCTCCTGCAGCCTCCTTAAATAATAAAGCTCCTCCATACCCTCCTTGCGCATTCTTAGGACCGGCGAACATCTCCTTGTGTTCTCGTATATCCATTCTTTTCAATTCAACATCATTTGAAACGTCTCCCTTCTTCCCAGTCGAACTTTCGAATTTGCGTATATCGCCCTTCAAATATAATGGCTACGAACGGTACAGGTAGGAGTTCCCTAAGGACTATTTTGTTCCTCTGCCATTGAGTCGAGAATCATTCACTAATTCGTCTCATTCACAGCTCCCTCTTCTGCCAATGAAGAGCAGAACAAATTCTTCGAAGATTTCGGCGTCTGGAAGGAAGCTCCTATACTTGTAGGAAGCACCAAATTCACGCCATTGCCAGATGTTAAGAATATCATGATTACGGGAGGAGCGGGGTTTATGTAAGGACACATTTGTTTGTGCAGCACAGAACGAATCTTTAACCTTTTATTAGTGCGTGTTGGCTGGTACGACATTTGACATTGACATATCCCGATGCTTATAATATTGTTTCTTTCGACAAGTTGGATTACTGTGCTTCATTGAACAACACCCGGGCACTCAACGACAAGCGCAACTTTTCCTTCTACCATGGTGATATTACAAACCCATCGGAAGTCGTAGACTGCTTGGAGCGATACAACATCGACACAATCTTTCATTTCGCAGCACAATCTCATGTCGATTTGAGTTTCGGAAATTCATATGCCTTCACACATACAAATGTTTATGGTACCCACGTTCTTCTCGAGAGTGCCAAAAAGGTTGGGATCAAAAAATTCATTCATATCTCTACAGATGAGGTCTACGGAGAAGTTAAGGATGACGATGATGATCTTTTGGAAACCAGCATTTTGGCACCCACAAACCCATACGCTGCGAGCAAGGCAGCAGCTGAGATGCTGGTACATTCTTACCAGAAGAGCTTTAAGCTACCTGTGATGATTGTACGCAGTAACAACGTTTACGGTCCACATCAATACCCTGAGAGTGAGCATTTTTGTCAAAATCTCGAAATTCACAGCTAACAAGTAGATAGAAATTATTCCAAAATTCAGTTGTTTACTCCAACGTGGGCAACCAGTTGTATTACATGGAGATGGAACTCCCACCAGAAGATATCTTTTCGCTGGTGATGCAGCTGATGCATTTGATACTATTCTTCACAAGGGTACAATTGGACAGATCTACAACGTTGGCTCATACGATGAGATCTCCAATTTGACATTATGTTCAAAGTTACTTACATACTTGAACATCCCCCACAGCACACAGGAAGAGCTTCATAAGTGGGTCAAGCATACTCAGGATCGACCTTTCAACGATCATCGATACGCGGTCGATGGAACCAAGCTCAGACAATTAGGTTGGGATCAAAAAACCAGCTTCGAAAATGGAATGGCGATCACTGTTGACTGGTATCAGAGATTTGGTGAAAGGTGGTGGGGTGATATCACCAAGGTTCTTACACCATTTCCCACAGTTGCTGGTTCGGAAGTGGTCGGTGACGATAAAAATCCGGTTGAAGAACTTGGAGAAGAGATGGTGGTCGACGCTGATGATAATATGATTTTGGGCAAGAAAAGGAAGTTGAACGGCGTTCCGGGTGGAGTGGCTCAAGCAGTGGAAGCATAGATTATTTTGATTATAGTCTCCGACTCACCTGCACTGCATTAATTGCACTTCAGCTTCTTGCTTGGCGGCGTAGAAAATGGATTGGTGATTGGTGATTTAGGGGGTTGGCTATCGGACACAATTTTAGAGCGTGCGTTTTTTATATTCCCCATGGGTAGATCTAGTTGATTGGTGGTACATCCATAGATGATGTTGATGTTAGAGACTTATTTATGAATATTGGCGGGACTGGATTGATAAGTATGAACTAGGATATACTTGATCACAAAATAAAAAGATATCATTTTTTTTGGAAGATCAATCTTCGTCATCGGTTCTTTCTTGGACACAGAATATCAAGTGAGATTCTGGAATAAGAACATCTTCGGGCTTGGCATGAGGGGTTGTGTAGTATGTTTCTGCTTGGTAAAATTGTGATGATATGTGAGACATACTGATCGATGGAAGTGCCGTGGGTGGGGGTGGTAGTAGGAGGAGGGAAGGGACGGGGTGGCTTTGGGACGATTAGAGTAAGATTACATGTCTATTGAGTTCTGGGCACCTGGGTCATTTACCATTAGTTTTTGTTTTTGTTTTTGTTTTGTTTTCGTTTTTTCCCCTGGGGTGTGGGGGTTTGTATCATTTTTCTTCTTGAATATGGGTGTGAGAAGGAAGGGGGGTGGGGGGGAGGGGGGGCTGAATTGAGAGGAGGAGAGGATAGGTGAGTAGGTAGGTAGGTAGGTAAGTGGTTCATGTATACCTAGGTATTGGGGAAGAAAAGAAATGTTCATTGATGATTTGGGACTTGGGGTTTGGGGGTTGGAAAGTGTGGAAAGTGTGGAAGCCATGGCGACGCTATTGGAATTTTGGAATGCTACTGAGAGGTTGTTGGGGAGCTGTTGGGGAGCTGAAGAGATTTGGTGGAGGGGGAGGGGAAGGAGGAGGGGGAGGGGGAGCGGTGTGTGTGTGTGTAGAGGTATGTATGATGTTTGTAGGTATGTATGTGTGTAAGATCTTGTAAGATATAGATGTGATGTGATATGATATGAGATCTTGTATATATATATAAATGTGACGTGATGTATATGTGATGTGTATATATACCTACCTATGTACGATACGTACGTATGTACCTATATATGTATAATTATAAATAAGATTCGAAAACGCAAGGACTTGAATCTCATGACCAATTTCATTTGCTATGATGTATTATTGGTAAGTTTGGCGGAATGGTACAGATTTGGTATGCAATTGAGATGGATGGATGGGATGAAGTTTCAACGAATGGGTTTTTGTTGATTAAAAGATGGGCTGTGTTGTTGTGTTGTGTTGTGTAGTGTAGTATGGAGGTGGCGAGGTATTTTGATTCTTGCTATATACTAGGTAGTGATTGAAGTTGGAATTGAATTGTGATTGGAATGGTTTTTATCTATATGGTTAGGATAGATAGATGGATAGAATGATAAATTATTGATAGACAACTATAGAGAATATTGAGATAAGTATGTTTAGTTCAGAGTTTCGAGAGTTTACCGTAATTGTATTTCGGGAGGGAGGGAGGGGCTCTTGGAGTAGTCGGTGCTGTATTGGTTAATATAATAAATCGAAATAAAAAGAACTTATATATATAGATAAGTATAACTATGTATATATATAATAGGGAAAAATAGATAAAATATCGAATTATCTCAAGAATTGAAGAAGGTGGACTTACAGACATAAATATTAGAACCGTATTTCACCCAAACGAATACCTGGGTACTCTTTCCTACCCGGGTAATTCAACACCAATACCAAGGACATGGAGTTTTGGTGGTGGATATCAATGGCCATTTCATACATGATACATCGTAATCTTACATGCTGTTTGTAATTAGGTAACCAATTGGATGATTTAGAAACGGTAAATGGGGGTTAACTTTGGTACAGATACTAATGGAACGATCCGTAAGTGTCTACTTGCTAGATAGTGGCTTATCATTGGGTTCCGGTGAAATTTATCCTTTCTTTCTCGGTATCTTGTGGGGTTTCCGCTGTCAACCTTTCTTTTCTCTCCCAATAAGATAGCCTGGAAAAGCGTAGTAAGGTTAAGGTGAGTACGGAGTACGACTATACTAAGCACCTGGGTACTATTGTTAGTGTTCTAGGTAGTGTTAAAGTTTGTTCAACATGGGCTTCATTGGTGTGAACTTGTATCCTTTGGTGGAAGCTAACTCATCAACTAACCAGGGACCGCTACTAGAACGTCAGAGGTAACTGGAGTGAAGATAAAAAAGAGAGCTAGCTGGCTGGCTATGCTATCTAGGTGCCTAGGTAGTAGCTAGCTAATGCAGTCGACAGACCTCAAATAGGTCACCGCTTTCGATGATCGGATCACAGGACAATCTTTGGTAAACTTCGCGAAGTCTTGGTGGTGGGCGTGCGGAGAACAAAGTACCGTGCCATCTTTGGGCTTTGGGTCTGGCTTTGTTAATTGGAACGCGCGGATGCTTTTCCGAGATTTCGATTGCGATCTGGGTGCCTTCCGTCTATTGATCTCGGAAAACGAGTGGGTGGGGGGGAGTAGCATTGTGTTTGGTATCGTGTCTTGCATCGACTTTGTGCACAATCCCTTGAAGCAGAGGAGACGGGAGCTCGGGCGAATACTAGATTTGAGATCGACATATAAATATTGATCACCCCATCGAAGGATATTAACGACGAGATCATAAAACAAACACAACATCATACGACACAAAGGGTGGCGGTTGGATTGAATGGTGAATTGGAGAAGGAAAAAGTCAATGGGAGCTGTTTGCACCAATCCCAAATCCATGGGGGAGCAAGTGGAGGAAGAAAATGGCAGAGCAAATAGTCCACCAGATGAGAATAAAAATGTTCCCGGAGACTTGAGATATTCGGATAATGGTAATGATGGCCCATTGATACCAGACGACAATGATGAAGAGGAAATGGAGAATGATGCGATTGCTGCGAGGGAAACCGTGCAGAAGGAAATTGAAGACCATAGAAGACGGGCTGCTTATACCAAATCTGTTTTTCATCATGCTCAAACGGATCGAGATACAGTGTGAGATCCTTACTTGTTATTTTCATATTCTCTTTATAAATGTTTGCTAATCGTTTTTCACTACTCATAGAAATTCCACTCGCTCTCTCTACGATTCAGATGTGGTATATCTACAACAACACGGTCGAGTTTACGTGGGAGATTATTATATGCCAATCGATGAGGAAGAACTCGATCGTTTACGCATCATCCATCAAATATATCTCCAGATCTTCGACAACCAACTTACGACCGTGCCTCTCAAATCTCCAACTCGCATTCTCGATATTGGAACAGGAGCTGGTGATTGGGCCATGGGAATGGGTGATCTGTGGCCCTCGGCCGAAATCATAGGGACGGATATCGCCAAAGTCCAACCTACAGCCGTTCCCTTCAATGTCTTTTTCGAAATCGACGATGCGGAAGAAGAAGGTGGATGGACATGGCCTGCTAATGAGTTCGATCTCGTGCATCTGCGGAATATGGCCGGAGCATTTAGCGATTGGGATCACATATATTCCGAAGCATTTATTCATCTCAAACCCGGTGGGTGGATCGAAATTATGGATTTTGATGACCACGCAGCTTTTCTCACGTTTTTCGACAAAGATAGTCCCATGCCCGCCCTTCTGCACGCTTTAGGAGAAGCGGCGCGAATAGCTGGACGGCCACGTGGAATTGCACATCTTCAGCCGGAAAAGTTGGAGAACTTGGGATTTGTAGATATTGAAGTTAAGGAATTTGGGATTCCGATGGGTCCTTGGCCAGATGATAAAACGCAAAAGACGATGGGGAAATTGTGGTTGGTGTCGATGTTGAGCGCGTTGGAAGCGTCAACGTTGCGTTTATTGACGCAGGCTTTGGGGTGGGAGGAAGAAGAGGTTAGGAGGATATGTGTGTCTAGTGGAGAGGAAATGAGGAGGGTCAGTTTGGATGTTGAGAGGGCGAGGGGCTTGAAAACTGTAGCGAGGGTTTTGGTGGGGAGAAAGCCGGGGTGGGAGGTGGATGCTGATGCTAATGGGGAAAGTGTGGTCACTGAAACTCGGACGATTAATGGTGATGGGAATATAAAATTGAGTGGCGAATAGAATTCGCTCGCATGCATACTACTTTCGTCTACTAGTGTATTCGGGAGTCGAGGATCTCATTTCATCTATCTATCTATACTGTACAGATCTGGGAGGTATCTTGCAATTTTGTCATGATAATAGTCTTCTCATTCTGGGTGGTATTATCTCTTTCAGCGAGCGAGCGAATTAGCAAGCAAGCGCGGCATTTTGATGTTAGAAAAGCATGTACTTCACTTCACTTCATGATGGGAAGACAAACTCCGATCTTAAGAATAGGCTATGATGATGGGATGAGCAAAAATTGATAGAGCTGGCCATTTATTTAGCTTGGTGAGAATTGGATCGAGTGGAGATGAGATGTAATGAATTTGATATCGCAATTAGGAATTAGGAATTAGGAATTAGGAATTGGGAATTGGGAATCTACAATAGATACCCCGCAATAAGAATCACTGTTTGTATCTGGATGTGGATGACTGGTTTGGTTGGTTGAACGGGTGTTGGTTCTTGATTCTCGTATGTGAAATTTTGGTGATGGGGATTACGTTTGCTTGTGGTTACTTGTGTCTTGGTTTTGGGTGTTGTTTGGGTGTATACCTGGGTATGCAAATATATGTCTATCGTTCCTGTCTAGGTGGTGGGTTCTTACTGGTTTATTTAGATACTATCGTGCTTGTTCGTTGGGGTGGTGAGGGGTGAGGGGTGTTTGGGTGTTGCTTCTGGTTTTGCTTCTGGTTGGTGCTTGTGAGGTTTGAGGAGCTGAAGGGGGTTGTATGGATGGATGGATGAATAGATGGGTTAAGATTGGATGGTCGGAAAGTCTGACCATTCCATCCATTCTGCTCTCTTCTGCGGTAGATGACATGTTTTGTGGAACCTCTTCTTTGGGTCGAGATGACTTTTTTGTTTGGTCCGGTTTAGGAGCTGCGGAGGGGAATCTTCTTACTTACTTCGTGATGTTGGAACTTGCACTTGGCAAGCTCCTTGTTGCTGTTTGGGTTTGGGTTTGGGTTTGGTTGGAAGTTTTCTTTCCGTGTTCGGATTGAGTATCTGATGGTTGACATGTAGTAGTTGATCGTTGATCGGTTTCGGGTTTTACATTTGTTTATGCTTTGTGGTAATTTTGGGTTGTATCTAGGTTGAGATTACTCTTGTATGTTGATCTAATGGAAGGGGTGGTTAGCACATACTGTCATGTCAGTAAGTATCACCTGATTCTCATAAAATATCACACAGTTGAGCGTAGAGCATTGGTCATTCTCACTTTGGTGGTGGGTTACTTCTTGTTTGCCTAAAGCTTGTGTGATCTTGGGGATTTTTTTTGGGGGGGGGGGGGGGGTAGTGTTCTTTTCCGGATGCCTGGATATTTACACTTCTCGTGTTTCGATAGTAATAGTGACAGTTTCGCAAGTAGATATTCTAGTGGCATAGGTAATACTAGGTGTTCATGGTTTTGAAATAGGCGCGCTTCTATTGTTTGGGTTAGATCTTAGGGTCTTGTTGGGGATTATTCGTATTTTGGACGCAAGCTTATTTATGACTTGGGTTACTAAAGGTTTAGCTTGAAGCTCTTCTTAGTCGCATGAATCTTGTTGTTGTTTATTAGGGTTGTTCTTATTTAGGGTGGTTCTTATTTATGATTGTTCTTACCTATCTAGGGTCGTTCTCAATTATAGTTGTTCTTATTTATAGTTGTTCTTATTTATAGTTGTTCTTATTTAGGATTATTCTTATTTAGGGTTATTCTTATTTAGGGTTATTCTTATTTAGGGTTATTCTTATTTAGCTTTGTTCTTGATTATGATTGTCCTTATTTATGATTGTCCTTGTTTCGCATCATGGATATTTTGTGTTGGCTTTTTCTTCCTCTTCATTCACTAAAGGTGGTTCTGCAAGAGAACATGGAGATCAAATTGATTGGCTGATCGTTCGTTATTCATCAATAATGCTTATGGGTGGTTTATTGGAACATGCGTGAAGGCTTCATCGTTCGAGTCATAATGTATGCCTTGGGGCAGCGAGTCGTAAGTGAGTGGAAAATGATGCGTATGCGGTGATTCCCCGAAAGCTTCGAGGGAAGGAATATATAAGAGATCTTCCCATCGTTTGAAATTCAACTTTTTTCTTGATTGCCACTTCATGATCGATATTGCTACTTCAACCCTATTTTCGCAGTCATATATACAGCGGAGTTGTATAGCTTACCAGTGGAGAAGATCTGAAAAGATAGTTGGGAGAGAGGAATGGTGAATAAGACTTGAATTGGGTGATTTAGGCAACCATTTCTTCGTCAAGCTGATCCATCGTCATCGCTGCCTTACACGCGAAAGATATGATAGATGAATAAGTTTGCGAGATTCGGAGATATATTATATAAGTGGCGAGAATAATTAATACGCGGCTTTACGGCTTTCGGTCTTGGTTTTATACATACGACGGCGTACAGGCTATACCTTTTCATAATCGTAGGACGGCACGATACTATCTGTAATATTGTTCGCATCGGATATCCTATCTCGCTAGCAATATCGAGATTAGATCAGGATGTGTGTTGAAACGCAATACAGATATACGGGTTGCGGCCATGCGGTGCCGATGGAAACTTTTACTCTGAGCCGGAGAGGGATGAGTGGGATTATTTTTTGTAGGGGGAGTTTGAATAGAGAGGGTAGGTTGAAAAAGGGAAGCGATGGAGAGAGAGACTTGGAGATGGAAAGACGGAGATGGTGGAGGGAGTGTGAAAAGAAGAGAGGGAGGACGAGGTATAGAGGGGGGGTTTGTGGTGTTTGTGGTGTTTGTGGTGGGCCGAAGCAGGGAGGGAGGTGGAGTGGTGATGGGGAGGATGGGAGGAGAGGGAGAGGAATTGGTGGCTTTGAAGGGGGGGGAGAAGAGATGGGGGAGAGGTAGAGGGGCAGGAGTCGAGTGGAGAGAGAAGATATGTCAGTTGGTACGGACTGCAGAGTCGAGATTTGGAATGGGAAAGGTGAATTGCAGAATTGTGGAGCGGATCTAGATGGGGAGGTAGATGTTGGGGGTGGTGTCAAATGGGGTCTTTGAAAATCTACCTAGGTCGGGTAAGTGAGATGTGACGGGGTTACGGGGAGAATTTAGACCCACGAGTCTTTCTAGGAGAGGCGAGGGTGGGGATTTCAATGCGGATGTTTTATGATGAGTTTGAATGTGATGACTCATGGAGACAGTCATGGGAATTTTGCATGCTTTCGGGTACTGTTTAGGATCTCTCTTTTATTTGTTTCTTCTGCTTTGTTGTTTATCATACCGTTGATATTTTATCTTCAAAGGCGAGTTGAGTTATCTTGGTGCTGGCGTTGCGTCGTTTATGACTAGCTGGGTAGTGAGCTATCTTTTTACGTAGATGGATGGATGGGTGGGTAGTTAGATCACTTTCCAAATACCTAGATACAGATTAGGTAGATACATTATCTCATCTCTCTGGTGATATTACCTTTACTGTGAAAGAGGATAATTTCGGGTTGAATTACGATTACTGTCACTTACTGGATTGTGACTTTCGGAAGTCAAGTCAGAAAACGGGGAGGGACTAAATGTAGGATTATTGTGTGGCCGAATTCTTATCTGGATAGCTGGAGTTCTTTTGTAGCTGTGATTTTACAATTTTCGAGTTGGGGAAGAGCAGGATTGGAGATGATCTAGGCGCTGTCTGGATCTTGGGGTTCGATTAAGGTTAGGGAGACACTTGACTGTTAACTTGTAAGATTGGGTTGGAGGAAGGAGATATGAGGAATGAGAACAGAGGGAATGAGAAGAAAGAAGTTAAAGATTCATTCACTTCACTTTGGATTTACATCTCCACAAAAACCACAAAATAAGTCAGAGAGTGAAAAATAATAACTCAAGATTCACTACACGTTGAAGTGGAGGTGAGTTAGATCCCCACAAAAATCGAAGGCAGAAAAATACGCTATATTCATGTTATTCCGATATGGATCTCAAGATGACTGCTGAGGTCTCCGAGATCGATCTTTAAATATAAAAATATAAAAAAATCAAGATGAGGTTGAGCCAAAAAAATTGATATGATAAATATCCAAGCACCTCGTCACTGGGTGTCGCGTTCAGAAGGGGTTAGGTTTCTATTTGCAAGGTAGACGGTTAAGCCAACAGCCGAATCCATGGAGATGGTTTGATGGAGATGAGGGGGATTGTTTGGGTAGGAATAGGAAGGAGGTCTTTCGAGGGTTAATGATTCTACTCTTGGATTTTATCTCGACACTCAGTGTGTGCTTGTTTGTTGCCGGCACCAGTTTTGCGGTATATGTTGATGGATTAGATTTGTCTACATGATGAGATGTATATTCATGGTTCAACAGATAATATGATTTGTATACACAGATCTACTGGTTTAAAGATTTATGTAAGGAAACGTGAAGCCCTTCTCGCATCATCGTTGAATTACTAAACTGGCTGGAGACTACTAGTCCGATTCAAAAGGATTTCAACATCTCGACCGCCTCGTCGTTGACGCTCTGGAGATAGCCAATCTCTGATGTTTGGGATACAAAAGTATAGTTACCTGTCAAAATTACTGGCCGTAACCAAACAATCAAGTGGCCTCTCGCCAGAGTTTCATACGGCTCTTAAGTGATTACATCTAATGCGCTACTAATATTCAAAGCATCTTATACAGCTTGTAAAGTCTTTATCAAATTCATAGTTTCAGAAGAAGTTCTTTATCTTTATTACTCTTCCAACTTCTACACCAAATCCCGTCAATAAATCTAATCAAGCCAAAACTCAACTTCATCGCACTCAAAGTATCTGGCAATTCATCAAAACATCAACCAATGACAATCGAAAACTCATCCTATCAAACAGACAACATGGCGACCACAACAATCCTAGCATCGCTCCTCCACAGTATCGAAAACTCCCTCGCTTACCTATTCACACCCTTAGACACTCGTCTCTCATTCTCCGCACAACAATTTCTCATCATCTCCTCCGCTTGCTTCACAGGAATCTTGATTTTCTCTTTCCTAAACAAGGCCGTCAACACTCTCGGCGCTCTCCTCACACGTATACCTGTTAATCCCGAAACACTTCTAAACCAAGCGATGGGAGAAATTGAAGCTATCCCCATATCTGCCGAGATGCTTCTCAATAAAGCATTCTGCAAATTCGATGCGGTACGGAATCATAATACTATCAAAAAAGAGAAAGATGTGAAGGATTGTAAGACTCTTAGCAACAGACAGAATCTTTGGCAACCAACAGCTAAATAGACAAAGTATACGCTTATGGCTTTGTATGGGATGTTTCTGGCATGCTACTTTGCATACGTTTTTATGGAGTTTGAAGGCTGGGTCAGAAAGGGGGTTATGGTCCTTTCGGGATTGAGCTTGGTCAATGTGGGGGTTTTGAGTTTGTTGGGGGTGGCGAGAGGGGGGGGTTGGTAATGCTAGGAATTTCTTTGGGTCTTTTGTTGATGATAGGGAGGGGACTTGTGTACTGACTGAGATAGGGGTCGAAAGTAGAGATCTTTTCATGAGGACTCAGATTGGGTTTAGGAACAGGAATATTGGGTGTCTTAATTTCAGATGAAACCCGTTTGATGGCGGAGATAAACCTTGAAGTGCTTATATTGATTTGGGAGTTCTTGTAGGTTTGAGGTGGAGGGGTGCTTTAGGGTTGCTTTGCAGGATTGGGTTATTTTTACCAGGAGGAAAGCTCTTCTGAGTATATCATGAGCTTGACGAATATTCTCATTCATACTTCTAGGATTTAGGACAAACAAAATGATGGGAGGGACATCATTCCAAGCAGTGGGAAATGCTTTGAGATCTTTCAATAAAGCTAGCTTTCAATGACTCATTGCAAACATGATACATCATATAAAGAACAATTAAACCCTAAAATATAATGAATAAAAGTGGAAATCTGCGAACTTTCGATATTTAGACAACTAATAACATGGTATGCTAGAATGACTGAGCCAAAATCTGGTGCTTTGTGATTGTGTGATTGTAAGAAAGACAACGAGCTCTTTAAGCATTTGCTTGAACAACTTATTAAGATATTCTCCATGAACGGAGAGGAGTTCTCTCACGCTCTATGTACCTTCAGACTTGAGGCAAAAACTTCAGAAACCTACCCAGACACGGAGAGTCATTTCAATACAAAACCAATTCACCCAACTCCGAACAAATACCAAGGACATAACAACAAATACGAGTCCCCACCTTCAGTTTCTAGAGGACTTGAGTCACCTGGCCGACTTGTCTGATCAACGACAGGTACTTTCACAAGTACTTGACAGTTCAGATGGCCGGACTTTCACCTATTAACTACAAAGCGGCAATTTGGGATCAATGAGGTTCATGCTCTTGGCAGGGCGCAGACCGAGAATTTGCTTCGTGGAATCCTGTTAGTTGTTTCTTTTTGTTCCCGCAATGATTTTATTTTTGTGGAGTTTTCTGTGGGTAGGTAGGTGGAAGATGGGTAAATTCACTGTGAGGGATTGAGGGATTGAGGGAGAGATGGTTTTGAGATTGTTGATAGTTGTGTTGTTGAATTTGTCTATTTATACTCAATCACTTCTAGTATTTATGGAGGTGCGAGTTTATTGACTTTTGACCATAGTCACATGATTTATTGGCCTTTTTGATGCTCGACTTGCTAATGCCACCACAAGATCAATAGATCAGTACACTTATGACTCTCTCTAGGTATCTTCAACAAGAAGGACATCAAAAGCATAGTGTATATGAATACCTTGTCCCTTTCCTACTGAGCAGCAGTGGTAGGCTTCGGATAAATTTCACTACTGAGTGAAATCTATATAATATTAGAATATAGTTGGTTTCAAACGTGGAGTTCAAGGTGCAAGCAAGACCATAGCAAACCCAAAGATTCGAATTGAAAATCAAGAAAAGTAGACATCCGAACTCACTAACATTTCCCCGCCCCCTCCCACTGTATGTAAGCATGTATGTTATCATTGTCTATCATATACACATCATCTCCCATCTTCTATCCATGATGTCTAGAACGTTTAAAATGCCAGATCGGTGGTCAATCCCGAGCTTCCGATTTTGACATACAGGGGGTTCCTAGAATTATTGATCTACCATGAACCCCTCGACTTTCGCTATCTGGGGTGTGGATCTTCGGTGATGACTCAATATTCAGATACTGTAAGATATTTCTTGTGAAAGAAGTACTTGACATACGTACTTTTTGAAAGAAGCTGTGTTTACTGTTGGGAACTCTTTCTAAACAATTTCTTTAGTAATTGTTCTGAGGATTTGGGTCTTTATGTATCCATTACCTATATACTCACTGGCCGGCTCTTCGACCATTGACTACCATCTGCTATATCTCACCCAGCTCACATCAGGACACAATCTACTTGATCTCGTGAGTTTTTCATCGGAATATGGTAGCAAGATACTAACAATTCCAGATGATCTAACGGGGGCACAAGGAGCGACAATACTGCAAACTCCCAACTGCTCTCTTAAGAAATTGCCGATAATAAAAGGGGTGCAATGACCACATCAATTTCCTCCTCCTCGCCCGAGGAACTCAAATTCTATATCCATCCCCAAGAAACCATCTCCGAAACTCTAATTCCAAGTCTGTACGAACACCTTCCATACAGTAATCCCATATACAGTCGAATGCTCGCTCCACACAACACACCTTTCAGACACTGCCTTTTCGCCGCCACCTTTCCGCCACAGATTCCAATTCCGGAGCTCTACACCATCATATTTTCCGATCGATCCCGCAAAAACGAATCTCAGATCTGGGTCTTCAATCCTCTGATCACGCCTTCCTACGCACAGCCTCTCCACAATGAACATGCATCTCTTCTCTCCACACATCTTAAATACACCCTTGTATTCTTGAAAAATACCGAAATCCCCCAAGCTCCCGGATTTCCTTTCGACCCCATCCTCAAATTCGCATGTTTGCATGAAGTCATCACAAATTCACTTACATCTCTCTCATCCCAGACATCAATTTCAACCTCAACATCCACACCACTAATTCCCTACCACACCCGCTGGAACCTCTACCTCATCCCCACAGCACCCTCTATCAATCTCCCACCCTCACCCCCGCCCCCATCCTCCCTCACCCTTTCCCGCGTCCCAGCTTCCCATCTCAACCTCGTAATATCCACTTCCATCATCCCCCGCGAGCCCTCTACGCTCCTCGCCCAACCCTCTCTCTGTCTCCTCACCCCCGAATCCGAAATGGTAGCATGGGCTTTCATAGGAATCGACGGCACGCTAGCAACCCTTTACGTACTCCCTTCCCACCGTGGTCTCGGTCTCGCTACTTATGTTGCCCGCGAACTTATTCGTCGTTTTGGGCTGGGTGAATTTGCGGATCTGGGGTTTAATGGGTCAAGTGGCTTTGTGCATTCAGATGTCAAGGAAGGGAATGCAGGAAGTGAGGGCGTAATGAGGGCGTTGGGAGGAAAGAGGAGTTGGGAGAGTAGTTATCTTTGGGTTGATTGTGCGATGGTGGATGAGGCTTGTGGATGATCTATGGACAGGGGGATAGATTTTTGATTTGTTGGAGGGGTATTCAGTTTCAGTTGATCAGCTCTGAGAGTGTTCAAGGGAATGAAAGCATCGAAGTATAAAACTAATGGGATCCTTTTATTGTACGAAAAATTTCAATCATTGTATGGTTCATAACATTGATCTCTAGCTCTACTGAGCTCAAATTAATTGCGAATATATACTTGGCATTCAAAATTCTTCCCTCATCAAATCATGAACAAACCTCATAGATTGTGCATATCATTAAACGTCATATCTCTCTCCCCACTCACCCCGAACATGATTTCCAGCCAAAACAGTATATGCAGACATTCCAAACAAAAACACAATGCTGCCTACATTTTCACCTGCCGTTAAACCCCAGCAATCCCATCCTCCAAAACCCTCACGTATGGCGCAGGAAACAGTCCCTTGGCGCCCATATAGCATCCCCAAAACCAGTCTCCATTGACATCCTTACACTCCCTTACCTCTGCGCCCTTTGGAAACATTAGTTCATCACTCGCACCTTCCGCAGGCCACCAGCTCCAAATTGCTAAACTTGACATCCCGATTCCGCCATCGGGTGGGAACGATCTTTCAGTCTCCAGCCCAGGAACTGACGTTGGCGCAACTTTCGATGGATCCGTGGTGACTAATCGGACGAAAGTATCATTATCTTGACCCCAGCTCCATTTCTGTAGTTCGGGTGATGTGTGATCAGCTGAGGGGTAGATCATGGGCTCGATATCAAGACTGTGGCCCCCAACCAGATCCTGAACTATTACTCTACGTTGGCCCCCACGATCATCTTCAAATCCTACGATGACCATACGGTGGCCTTGTAAGCAACGTCGCCACCCATTGTGACCGTTTTCGACACTGATGCGACGAGATGTGACAAGCTTGGGGTAGCAGGTTGTGCAAATATCGTAATCTCCAGGTTGAGTGTCTGGGACAGCGCTAGTACATGAGTAGCAATGATAGCGAGTGGATGAGGGTTGGATGGGATATCGACAGATATCACAGTTGGTCGAGAAAGTGAGAGGCTTGAAGTTACCCACGTCTACAACGCCGGGTCCTTGTAGAATAGTTGCCGATTGTGGAAGTTGTTGATCATGCGTCGGAGATAAGGGAGGTGTGTATGATTCCGATGGTTTATAGGTCAGTGGTAGAAGAGAATGTGTACATGATCTGCCTTGGTTGACGCAGAGATTGCAAAATCCCCAATCACCATGATTGCAAATATCGCAACGCCAGTAACATTCGTTTGTCCATGCTAAGCAACTTGCACAGAATGCACCACTTTGCAGACGTTTCTGAGGATCTTCTGTAGTTAGGGTTTTGCGACCGTCCGCGCCGCCAGCAGCCATTTTAGGTGCCAGGTAGCGGTTCGCTGTGAGCATATGTGGCCTATCTGCACCTTGAGGTATTTTCCCGGCTTGCATTTGATTTTCCCAATTTGTCCATGCTGAATAGCCAAATCCAAACCAATGTAGACATCCTGCACCTGAACGATAGCATGAGAGACAGATGTTGTAATTGCCACGCAAGCAAGTTGAGCAATTATAGTGCACTTCATATTCAATATGAGTTTTTTGACATCTTCTACATAATATTGATGGTTCGGGATAAAGCTGTGTTCGTGGTCTAGACCCCACAGAATGAGAAGAACTTGGTCTGCTACCACTTGCTAGTGCAGCAGCTTTATCGAAGAGTGCTAGGTGAGTAGGGGTGTGTGGTGAAAGCGGTGCAGGAACTAGTGATTCATCCATGTATGGAACAGATGCAGGAACAGCAGAGGCCACGAAAATATCGGCTGGGGCATTAGCACGAATGCTCAACGGAGCAGGTACATCAGGTATATCAGGTAGTTCAGCCATATCATCCGAATGTGATCTTTCTAGCAAGCTGTTGCTTGATGTTCTCGGTATCGATTCTGAGGGAGATGCAACGACTGTACTATTAGATGCTCTTGTAGTGGATCCTGTTTGTGGTTGTGGTTCCCTACTTGTTGATGATTCACTCATTCGTCGCACATTGGAGTCAGTGCTCCTCCTCGCATGAGCCCTAAAAGGTTGTGATGTTTGCACAGAAGAGGTCCGAGGTATAGTGCTCAAATCCATCTGCGACCGAGCGGCGGGTCTTGTTTCGGGCGTAATCACCGGTACGGGTGCTGTTGAGCTTCGTGGCGCGCTTAAGGTTCTCTGTCGTCGTCGTCCTCCAGAATTCAGGCCAACATCTAGGTGGCTTGCGTGTACGGCACTTATGGACGGCGGAGGCCTGCTTTGTTCATTGCTTAAACTACCCGATCTTGGCGAGGATGATTGATTTCTGCGTCGTCTTGTAGTTCTGGGGGCATCATCACCAGAGGTTTCTCTCCCAGAGTCTGTGAGCGAAGCTCGAGGAGACCGTCTTCGTCTATCCGCCGTATCACTCTCGCTTCTTCTAGATAAATCGGGTCTCGATCTCTCTTCTTGTCGCCGCCTGAAAGCTTCTGCTATTCTCTCACTAATCTGATCCTCCTGATTAACATCGATATTCTCAAGGTCAATTCCGTCCAGTAATCCTTCCTCCCTAATTTGTCGTAGAATCTCTTCTTCCATCTCTCTAGAATCTATGTCAGAAGAGCTAATCAGTGACCGTAAAGATGATTGATGTTCGATCTGTCGTGCCGCTGACCGGCTAGTTTCTTCATGTCTCCTTATCGATTCAATCTCACTATATCCCCTTCGTCGGCCTTCAGAGTCGCTGCGATCGGGTTCCGGCCTCAACGCAGAGGTTCCTTGTCGAGCTCTTCTCCTTTCATGATGCTCTTCCCTTCGCCGCCGTCGATCGGTGTCATCTGTATTCCTATTATCCCTACTATGATCACGACTCGAATGATGTCTCGAACTATGCGATCTTTCTCCATCTCGTTCTCGTCTCCTTCGCTCCCTCCTTGCCTCTGAACTCTCTACCCCCACTTCTCTCAAGCTTAAATCTCTTACTTCATCCATCAGCCTTCGATCCTCATCCTCCAATCGTCTCTCCCTCGAACTTCTGTCTCTCTGCTCCCATTTCGGTAATACTTCATCACCAGCTTTGTATTTCGCAGCAACCTCTTCCTTTTCTTCAGCTGTTCTACCCTTCTCTGGACTCCGCGCTAAGAACATCTCCAGTAACGTCGCTATTGTAGAACTGTGCTTCGTATCTCGAACTGGTGCGCGACATGATGGGCATGTGTATGGCGTACCACCGGGTGGAATCGGTGTTTGTGCATTATTCACGGAGACAAGTTGCCAGGAAAACCATTCTTTGAGACAAGAGCCGCAGAAGGTATGTAAGCAATCGAGTAATGTCAACGGTTGATATAAAACCTCTGTGCAAATCTATGACCAGTTAAAATGAATACACTATCCCTCGAGATGCAAATGCGGCTTCAAGCCCAGCCCTATAGAGTTTTGCGGGGTAGGGTCTGTTTTTTTAGGATTTGGTAACTTTAATAATTCTCGACTTACAGAACATGTCAACTCCTTTTCAAGGTCGAGACCTCGATTTTCGGAGCCAGAATCCATGATTCTTCCTACGAAGATATGTAGGATGAGGATGAAAGTGGAGTTGCAGAGGAGGATAGGTCATGATTGCGCTGGGCAATGAAGAAAAATGGATTGCTCTGTGGCGCGATACGATACGATGTGATTGAGAGCACGGGATTCGTACCGCTAAGGAAGCAAAATGATAAATTTCCTTGGATATAATCTTTGAACCTTGTTATATTATTTATAACTATGGGGTTTTTTTATACAACCCTGATCAAATGACTCGACTTTGTCATAACTTGCAAGCCGTCAATATATTTGCTTTGAATTCCTGGTGTTGGTCATTTTGGACACATTTTGCACACATTTTGTGACTCTTGGAGTTTTCAAATCGGTATATCACAGCCCGTATTCACCGATTCTTGAACCTCACCACGCATATCAAGACCCAAGTATGAGTACAGCATGTATATACTGAGCGCCGATGACAATTTATCATTCTGACTGTCAATAAGGAACATGCAGCTGGCAGCTAGGGGGAAAATGAACAGTCCCTATTGACGAGCTGAGATATATGCAACCTTTTAAACACCTTACAATCATCACCGCAAAGGCTTGGGAAAGTATGTGCTATGCCTACTGACCCTTGAATCATACAGAGTCCTGAGATTGCCATGAATTTTCTTCTATCAAGCATGAGGTGGCTGTTGGTGGTGGTATCTTTACATTCATACTTTGGATAGAACAATAGGCGTTCTAGACCTTCCTCTATTTGAAATTGCTCGATGCCTTTTCGTAGAGTGGAGAAATACTTTCGAACAATAATTTCCAAGTATCTCATACAATCTGCTCCATCGAAGCTATAATGTGCAACAAGGCTGTGTGCGATTGAGGCTCGGCTGCTGTGCTGTGTGACGGGCCGCATAGATATTTAATGTTTCCCTTCAAGTGTTGGAAGAAGACTACTTCTATTGCTATATTCCTGACATGAACGATCAAACAAAATGTTACCCGCTATATCACTTCAAACCTCCCCAAGCCAACAGAAAGATACCAGTGGCTCACCACTTGTATCGGGTCCTCGAGAACTCCCCCCTATGCCGCCCTCATCCACAGGTGTGCAGTGTCAAACCCAAGTTCCAACCCATTTTCCATTGAGACAACAAACTTCGCAAGCACAGCAGTCAGCTGCAACTAGCAATCAATTCACTCGAGCTGGCTATCTCAAGTACACCATCCTCTTTGCAATTGCTTTCCCTTCTTGGATGAACGGTCTTTTGAAAAGATTCGTCAAGCATCTTATAACTTGGGATAAGGCAACAATCATTGCGGCAGTTGCCATTGTAGTCGGTACCGTTATATCACATTTCGCGTTGAAGTTGGCTATTTGGACTGCGACCAAGGATTATATCGAATATTGTCAAGGAGAACAGGTGTGTCTTTCTCAAACCAGGTAAACCAATTGATATTACTGTCGATCACTGACTTGGAATCGAGTTAAAGCCAACTCAAGAAGCAAGTGTGCAATGTCGAAGGCGGCCACTCAAGGGCTACCTCCGCCTCCCTTCTACCGATATGAAGACGGTACTATACTGCGTCGAACTTGGACTGGGACAGTAATTGGAGCCACCGAGTCGAGAACGCAAAATAATTATTACATTTATGGGTATGCACTCATAGCATCTACAATGTTCTATGCGGCATGGAATGGGAAACATTCAAAACTTCTGAGAATCCTAAGAGAGTCATTGATGCCTGCACAATATGACGTTGAGCGACAGCCTCAAGACCTCAGTCATTGCACTAAAGATACCGGTTCGATGGACTTAGCTGGAGAGCATGCTGCCGCTGCGCTCCCCCGAAGAAATTCTAGTTCAAGATTAGTTACGTACATTACCAACAGTCAAGATAAAATGGAATCGCACAAGCTGCGCCAAAGAACGATGAGGACCACAAAGAAAAATGAGTCACCCACTGGAAAGTCATCATATGAGGTACATATAGAGCAGGATGTCAGAATAGAGCAGTTGGCGCTCGAGGACTTTATGTTTCTCGAAAACGTATGAAGAGTTGAACCACATTTATTGAGAACTTGGCTAGAGGCAAAAGATAGAGATGCATGGGAGAAAATCACCAAGTAGAATGATTATGGATTCATATCCAATACTATTGTTCGCTGAAGCTTCAACAATCTTTGAAGATATATTTTCAATGTCAATTGAGATATTAATTACTTTCGCACTTTTTTTATTAAAGTTATTTACCATCGGAGGCCCTCAAGTTCATCGAATAGTCGACAGGCTGATTTATGACTCAATACAAACATACCCGATATCAACAATTTTACTTATTTTATGATTCACAGACGTTGTATACATGAATTCTTCAATGACTCGATGAAAACAAATATCTGAGGGCATCGATCGTGAATACTTACATGAACTAAGATATCACCACTGCGCCAGAGTATTCACATTGGAGTCAACGCCTCCCTCATGAATCACATACACAGATCATGACGCAGCTGTATAAACTTTCATCGCCTTTCTTGCCATCCCAGTTTCCATCTCAACATCAAGAATATCAACACTACATAGAACATTGAAATCATATCTTCATCATACATAATCTGATAATCATGACTACCTACGAAGCAGTGCCCAATACAGATGGCCAAATTCTTATACCCGTCAGGAAGAAGCAACCAGTTCTCCCTCAACCTAATATTCCTCGCACTGCCCCCCCATCACAACGACCGCAGGGCAAGAAAATACCTACTGGAAGATTTGGAGCTCGATCGCGACCACAATCACTGCCGTTTCAAAGGCCTGTTTACAGATCCAAGATTCGGACACTGGGAGCTTTGCGACCAGAACAAAGGCATTTCTCAAAATATAATTCAAGTAAAAGACTCGAAGCCCGAAACTCAGTCAACAGAAGAGTTGGAGCTTGTAATTCCTCTACTCGCCATCTGCAGGATTCGAACACCGGTACCTTGGGCTCTCGTGCCTCGAATCAGAGTATTATATTAAACAGTTCAAGCTTTGTGAGACCGGAGGAGGACCCGTTGATAAAAGCAAAGGACCATAAACATGCCAATATAATGAGCCTTTCATATATCATGGAGCAGCGACCCAGTGAGCAAAAGTTCCAGTCCGCTTCCGAAGGATTAGAGGAGAAACTTATCGACTTGACTGCGCCTTCCCAGAGCAAAGAAGAATACGAATCTGAAGACGAAGACCAGGAAGAAATGTCACCCATGATCAAGAATAATTCATACAGTCGCGGCATCCCTAACATTTCAAATTCTCGTCATCATATTCTCAATGAAACCAACGTTGTCTCTCTACAAAATTCTTTGCTCAATACGCCCGTGAAAATTGAGGAAATTGAACAAGCTGCCAGAAGTTTTGAATTCGGTGGTGACACAGGAAGATCAGGTACAACACAATTCAGGGCTGGACGCAGATTACCACCAATCGAAGAAGGAGGCGCAGGGTATTCTCAGTATCATCCAAACTACATGGTTTCGTCACCATTAACTTTGCCTCGGCCTATTCTAAGGACCACAGCATCACCCCATCTCAGTGCATTGGAAAATACGGCTATAACTACACTTGCCAGTCTCAATCGGGTTTTCGACTCGAAAAAGTTATATCCTAGCGCCACTACTTCAGCCCCATATCCAGATTCATCAGTGCCAACCATCGAAAGTGATCGAACTCACAGTCCCAGTCTGAAACGTTTATCATCTCATATCTCCACCCATATCCCCACAGAAATTCACCAGTCTACGTTACCTACTTCGCCAGAGATGACCAAGCTCAGTCCGTCGAAGAAGAGAATACGCATAAGCTCTATTCTGAATCCGACATCTGCTCCTTCGGCTTCCACTTTACCAACTCTCCAGAATCAATCCACAGGCTCACTTAGTAGCGACACCCCACTTACTCACGAGTTAAGTAAGCTCGCTAGCAATTTCGAGAATGATAATTTGATGCCATCTCTGCCTTCTGACGCCTATCCATCCCCTCCCAAATCAGCATCATTGTCGTTCTCAGTTCCCCACACGACTAGCCTACGTCCTCTCTTTCCCCGAGATACAAGCATCTCTCCCTCAAAGCGATCCACAGATCCACAGTCTCACCTTGATTCATCCAGCAGTCGTGCTTACAGATCTCCTGCACCCTCACCGCCATCGCCACCTCAACTTGGAGTTCATACTCCAGCTCTTACTAGGACAGCTCCGATATCTCTAGTTCCAATGGGTACTGACATCAGGCAGCCAACCCAACTTCCAGAATCTCAACTCCTTTTTTTTGGTCATCAAGCCTACTCACCTGTACCTGCACGAACCTCACCTATCACTCACTCATCCACATCTCCACCCCTATCTAATCACCACGATTCAAATTTACTCCCACGCAAAAACTTCGCCTACAGAGCATGGAAAATGCGTCCTTCGAGCTCCATACTTACCGGTCTCTCTGATTCAACCCCCCTCCCACAATACTTAGTCGTGATCCGCAATGACGATCGTTCAATGACCATTCCAAGTTCGGGTGCCTTGGATATAAATGGCAATACGGGTGGTAAATGGTGGAGCGTACTTGCAGGAAAAGAGGATTTGAACGAGATTAGAAAGATTTTTGAATAAAGACAAACGTATGTATGTATGAATAGGGAACGTGGGTGATGCCTGCAACCTGTAGAAGAAATATCTCGCCAATACCTACAGAGCGCAAGGGTCTCAGAGAGTTGGCGGATGATATTGTCTACATTGTGACATACCGAAATGGAAAAAGGCTTTATAGGCGCTGAAGGGGGCAAGCGACTCGGAACTCGGTGGTTTTCATCATCCGCATATGGAATCTAATCGCGTGTAGTTACGCTATCGTATGTTTCACTAGGTACTGCATCGAAGTAGGATAATGCGATTTAGCATAATACCATAATATCAATATCGATTTGCCATCTACCAATGCTGTGTTATATTCAGCAAATATGATATTTTGTTTGAACGGTGAAGATATTCAGGTGGATGACGCTAGTTCTTCATCTAAAGTACTAACAACTTATACAAAAGGTCGAGGAGCAATTACAGCAGTCAAACAACATTAAACTCCCCGGCCCTCTTCTTCGTCTGATCTGCGCAGTATTTTGGTTGTTTATTATTTGATTTCTTATTGCTATAATGGTCTATACTCATTCTCCAGATGACTTTGAACATTCGTGCGAAATGCCCAGCTCAAGTGTTCTTTGTGAAGCTTTTCACCTATGAGTTTTACCTCAGAATAATACCAATGGATTATCTTGTCTCTTCTGTAGTTGAATGTCGTTCATAGCAATGCAATGCTATACTAAGCTTTGCTATGGTATATAGTATATCTGCGGAGATATAAAGGAGGTATTATATAGTACATTTAAAAGTACAGTTTTCAATGACGTAAATTCCGCTACACCATATTTTTCTGCTGATGGCTGAGTATTTTAATATCTTCCATGCCATGCTGATCTTCAACCTTGACTACGGCTGTCGGCTTTATCTTCAACCTCATGTTCCCAATTCCGTAGCGGGCACCGTTGGAACATCCGGCTGCTCTTCCTTCTTATTTTCCATATCAACATCCTCGTTTTCCGTCGGTGGTAATTTCGCTGCATCAATTCCCTCTTCAGTTTTCTGTTCCCCACCTTCCAGCGCATCTTCGTCACCAGGGGCGACCAGATCTTCGGGTTTGACATCATCCTTGAAGATTTCGTCAATGCTGTCCGATTTCTCGATTTTGTCAAAAGCAGCAAGTTTGCTTGCACCAGCGATTCGTAGTGCTCTCCAACATTTGCTCGCTTTAGCTTCTATGGCCACATTTTTGGATTCTTCGTCTCGAGCCATATCGATATCCATGTCGTCCAACTCGATTTTATTCTTGAAACTCTTTACGGAAGGAACTTGGTAACGTTCTGGTTTCTTCAACCTCTCCAAGCCACTCTCTAAGTCGCTTTCCGCAAGGAATTTGAGATCTAAAGATCCTAGAGGATTAGGGCGTAATCTTTTATTAGTTGTCGCTTTGCGAGCCGACGCTTTAGCGGTAATATAATCGTGAGGTGAAACAGCTGGTCTAGCAATAGAAGGACAATTTTCGACCTTCCAACGAACCCAGTTCTTATCTCTGGACAGAACCGTCTCAACCATACGATAAAAAAATGCACCATCCGCGCCTTTCTTCAGATATTCTGCAATTGATTTTTTCATATCTAATGACCACTTTGTCTATAAATTGTCAGCAGATATCTACTAAAAGACGCGTCGAGGAAACGGGTTACTTACATCCTCTTCACTGAGCGTCTGGTCTGCATAAGTAACCGATCTATTGAGGTTATCCGGTAAAGCCTTCGAAAGCTTCTCTTTCGCCTTGGCGCTTAATGAAAGAAGGAAATCCATTATTATCAGAATTTGAACAAGTATATGCCTCCTAAATGACAAATCACTGATCTATCAATGTTGAGTTAGCGTTGTGATAAAATGGCTGGTAATAAAAGATAGCATACCTCTAATTCAAATAAGTCCCTACTTGTGAGATATTTAGGATTGAAGGAATTAGCTAAGTCATCGTCTCCTTGACTTCGCTTTCTTTTCGTTCCCCTCTTACAATCCTCTGCTATTCTTGCCGCAGGACGCCCTGCTGCCTCATGGTGTACCGACTTGAAAGTTGCTATTGTAGCTTCCAGACCCTTTTTAAACTCGGCAAAATTCTCAGGATTGAACAGTTTTTTCGGTTGGCTGAAGCTCTGCTGTAACGACCAGAATATCGGGTATAACTCATCGGGCTTCATCGGCGGTTCACGTTTCGATGATGCTGCGTCCTTGACTGAACCATTGCTATCTTCAGAACCTCTCGCTGCGCTCGTCCGTCCATTTGATGCTGGCTTGGAGGTCGGTGGAGTTTCTTTCGTATTGCTGTCCGAATCTACTTCCATCTTCTCAACATCCGTTGGAATGGACGGTAGGGTGTCGAAAGATGTAACATTTTCGACATGAAATTCACCGCGCAAATTCACAGAACTCTTGTCGCCAAGGGGAAAGCTTTGAAACATGAAAATGAAAACGCGACCGCAGAATGCGGTATCCTCTGCTCTCGAAAGTCGCCGCAAAAGCTCGTTGCAGCTTCTCAAGATAACTAGGTTCTTTTGGTTGAAATGCTTTGCAGTGATTTTTTCACGTCGTGATTCAAGATAATCGAATATTCTCCGGCATCCTGCGATAGTCTGACTATCCAGTAATTCTTCCACGAGCCAGAAGAGAAGGGCCGGTTCGCATTGTTCATCGTCAGACAAAATGGAGATAATATCGAGGAGGTTCCACAACCTGGAAGAGGAAGAAGTTTCAATGGATATAGAGGCCTATGGGTCGTCAGAGGGTATCTACGACTCGTACTGGTGCATGGCTTACTAGTAAATTGTTGAAAGTATCTCGAACAGCGGTTTCGATGATCGCATACTGACTGCGCTTTTTAGTTTCTATAGGTGCGGCTTCGTTGAATATTTGATCGATTCGCTCGTATGTATTCGCAAGCTCCGTTTTACTCAATGGCGACTCTATCGTGTGCGTTCCTTTGACATGTTCAGCCCGCTGAAGCATTTCCAACAATAATTGCGCAAAAGATTCTACGACGGGAAGACCGTGTCCCTCCATGCTGACAGCCATTTTGTGCTTCGATATCAACTCACAAAATCCTTCCGTACTGGCACCGACGAAAGAATGTGATTTGAAAGGTTTCGGGGCTGGTGGTAAAATTAATTGTTGCGAGAAGTGAAGGTTATCGCGACGTCAATCTAGATACGGCGAGTTTCTGCTTAGTCATCACGTGCAAGAGCACTGGTGCACCAAGCTTCCAAAAATTATCAGGACGATAAGATGTTTACACGCGACCGACGCGCGCAATACGAATTGCCAGTCAATACCACGGATAACAACAATGGCCCCGAGGACGAAAGGAAGAGGCCAGGGAAAGGTTATTGAAGAATCTACGGGAATGCCATCTGCGGAGGAAACACAGGATGAAAGCTCATTTTCGCAACTTGCCGCAAAGCATTGGTTGAAACCTTCGAAGAAAGCCACGAAAGTTAAGGTCAAGCCTGACGTTATCAAGAAAGAAATATGGGATGTTTTAGAGCAGGAAGATTTTTCTTACAGATCCCTTTTGACGCTAGAAAATCTTCATATTCTAGAGAAGTACATTTAATCATCCAGGCTTTTGACGTAGGAACTATTACTGACAACAAAGCTAGTTATCTTTGGCCAGGTTATTCAGAAGATGCTTCCAACTTTCATATACTTCTCATAGTTCTCATTGTCAATGTAAGGACCAGAGAACATCTGCCAACTTGGGGTAAGTACTATTAAGAAGGCTTCAGTTCGTCATGCTGATGAACATAGATATCTTTGCGGACAATACACCTGATTTCTCAACCCTCTTCCGCCGAATCTTGTCTATGACATTGGATACTACCCTCTCTGCAACGATTCGAACGCACCTGTTGTCATTCATAATAAGCGCATTCCAGTCACTAGACAATGGCATAGTTCGGAAAGAATGCGCACCTTTGGTCTCAATATCCATTTGGCACAACATTTCAAGCGAGAAAAAACGAGAAAAGATACTCGACCATACTGTACAACTGAAGAAAGCTTGGAGGGCTGCCGGAAAACGATATGAAGCATCTGATGAACCTACGAAAGCTAGACTCAGGTTTGAGCGATCTTGGCTCTTGACTCTAATTCTAGATTTTTTCAATCAGCTCTACGGAGACAAAATAAAGACAGGTTCGTTCAAGCTCTTGCTGTCACTGTGATATTTGTATTTTGGCTAATACAAGAAACAGAAAATGTACAGTATTGTGAAAGGTTTATAGAGTTTTTATCGGATCTTCAGAGCCAATTGCCAACCAGGAGATACGTCAACACACTTCTACAAGATCTTCACGTTCTTCCAACTATCAGACTATCCCCAGCATTCAATGAAGAGGAGAATGGGCTTCTACGAGATCTATATGCGCTTTTGAAGCATTATACATATTTTGCAATTAATGATCATACAGGCGTTCAACATAGCCGCACGGAAGCATATGAACGCCATTGTGCAACACTGGCGTCCTTGCAACGGAATGCACTCAAGCATTTCAAGGAAAAGCTGACCATTCTTGCCTTGTCCAACTATTCGTCTATTGATAAGCGGGTGGAGCTTGAGGGTCATTTAGAATCCCTCACAGATGCCGAGATGACAGAGCTTTGCGAGCTTCTTGATCTACGGACGTCTTATCCGTCATCTGCCAAGGTGGTAGTAGACCGTAAATTTCTCTTGGAAATTCTTTTATCAACACATGAAAAGCGCAAGACATTTCAGGAAACTGCACGTGACTTGAGCATTCTCCCAACAGAAAGTACTCTTTTTGAAAGAACCCTGCTCAGGAATGATGGGTTCGATGGATCACAGCCCCTCGCTATCCCAAAGCTAAACCTGCAATATCTAACTGTTGGGGATTTTCTGTGGCGCTCATTTATCTTGCATCGATGCGAGTCGTTCTATGAAATTAGACGAGATGTAGAGGACACAATAAAGCGTCTCCGACCCGTCGCCGGTAGGACAGGCCAGACAAGCTTTGAAGGATTTTCCAGGATGGCACTTCCAATAGCGAAACCTTCGTAAGTTTTAGCATCATTATTTTATTTCGATCTACTCTAATCGCTTTTGTAGTATTCTTGAAGTAGTACCTCCTCTCGTAGGAGATGATAAACCAGCTCTCGTCCGGGCCGAAGTCACGATTGATGTAAGCCGCATGGTTGAAAATGTTCGCCGCGAATGGGATTCGCTGCGGCCTGATGACGTGATCTTCTTGCTCTCTGTGAAAGCCACGGACGAGTCTGCTATGATCGCGAACGGCGGAGCATCAACTTCAGACGCGCAGAACCTCGGTCTGAAATACCTTCGAGCAGCTGAGGTGATTCAAGTACAAGATGATAGGGGACGCTCATTGATGAATTATAATGGTCAAGTCAATGGAAATGCTCGCGCTGGCTCACGGAGACTGCAATTAAAGCTTGATGCAGCCATGTATAAAGAGGACAAGGATCGCGTCGACAAAGGCAAGCCTGACATTTACGAAACCATGAACATCATTGTTCGTAGAAAAGGACGTGAAAATAACTTCAAACCAATTCTTGAATCAATCAGAAGTTTAACACTCTCTGATGTCCCGCTAGCCCCCTGGCTCCACGAGGTCTTTTTAGGCTATGGTGATCCTGCAGGAGCCAACTATACTAGACTATCAAATCAACTCAAAAAAGTCGATTACAGAGACACATTCCTTGACTGGCAACATCTAATCGAAAGCTTGCCCGGTAGGACGGTCGAACCAAATGATGACGTCACGGGTAGTTTTGGGCCACCTTACGTATTGCAAACCGTGCCAAAAGCTGCTGAGCCGCCGGCAAGGCCAACGAAAAAGAGGCGCAGAGAAGCAGAGCCTGCACCAAAAGATGAGCCGCAAGCCATCCAAGTTTCTTCCTATAAACCCCCAAGTACAGGACCATATCCCATGGACGCCCCTAAGTTGAACCAAGTCCGTTTCACACCTGCTCAAATTGAAGCAATCATCTCCGGTACCCAACCCGGGCTTACTGTTATTGTTGGTCCTCCGGGAACTGGAAAGACCGATGTTGCAACTCAAATCATCAACAATTTATATCACAACTTCCCTAATCAGCGTACTCTACTCATTGCACATAGTAATCAAGCTCTTAATCAATTGTTCCAAAAGATCGTCGCTCTTGATATTGACGAACGCCACCTTTTGCGACTGGGACATGGTGAAGAGGAATTAGACACTGAAACGAATTTCAGTAAACATGGACGTGTCGAGTCTTTCCTTGAAAATCGAGATGGATATCTTAGAGAGGTCGATCGCCTTGCTGCCAATTTCGGTGCTCCAGGTGCCCATGGAAGCTCAGCGGAAACTGCCGGATACTTCAACTCGGTTTACGTTGAGCCAGCATGGATAAGATTCCAGGAAGTTATGAAAGACCCGAATTCAACATCAGAGTCAATTGTCTCTGCTTTTCCGTTTCATTACTACTTTTCGAATGCTCCTCAGCCTCTTTTCCCTCCTGGTGCCGACAAAGATGCCGTCATTGATGTAGCTACAGGCTGTTACAACCACGTCACTAAAATTTTCGCTGAACTTGAAGACGTCCGACCATTTGAGATCTTACGACGAGATCGAGACAAGGCAAACTATCTTCTCACCAATGAGGCTCGCATCATTGCGATGACATCAACGCATGCAGCTATGAGAAGACGGGAGATATCTTCACTTGGCTTCCATTATGATAATGTCGTTATGGAGGAGGCGGCTCAGATCACTGAAATCGAAAACTTTATACCCATGGCGTTACAGAAGCCAGCAAATGGCGGGACTCCCCTCCAGCGTGTAGTTTTGTGCGGTGACCACTTCCAGAACTCTCCTGTCGTTCAGAATCTTGCGTTCCGTCACTACGCAAATCTCGAACAGTCGCTCTTCTCTCGCCTGGTTCGCTTAGGTGTCCCAACTATCAATCTCGATCAACAGGGTCGTGCTCGTCCATCGATCGCATCCCTATATTCCTGGCGTTACCAAAATCTTGGCAATTTGCCAATTGTATCAACTGCACCCGAATATCAAACCGCAAATGCTGGTTTCAAGTACGATTACCAATTCATCCAAGTTTCTGATTACAAAGGAAAGGGTGAAATGGAGCCAACTCCTCATTTCATCCAGAATCTAGGAGAAGCAGAATACGCAGTCGCCATCTATCAATATATGCGCTTACTCGGATATCCAGCTTCGAAGATCAGTATACTATCCACATATGCTGGTCAGCGCGCACTAATCAAAGACGTTCTATCCCATCGATGTGCTAAGAATCCTCTATTTGGTCTCCCAAAAATCGTCACAACTGTCGATAAATATCAAGGAGAGCAAAATGACTGTAAGTTTCTTGAAGCTAATTCTCTTGCCGATAAATGACTGACAGGATATCAGATGTTATTCTCTCCCTCACTCGTACATCACGTGTCGGCTATCTTCGCGACATTAGACGTCTTACGGTGGCATTGTCTCGCGCTCGTCTTGGTCTTTACATTCTGGGACGACGAGATGTCTTTGAATCGTGTTTCGAGCTGAAGCAGGCCTTCGATATTTTACTATCGAGACCAGATAAGTTGACGTTGAGCACTGGGGAGATGTGGCCAAGTCAGAGGATCCTGGCGAACGAAGAGGGCCTAGAGTCCGTGCAAGGTGAAGCTGTTATGGAAGGGGTGGAGCATTTGGGTCAATATGTTTTTGAGATGACTAATTCCAAGGTAAGACAGTTGAGAGAAGAAAGAGGGTTACCGGAAGGCGGAGCAGAGGTTTTAGCGATTGAGGAGGGAAAGGTGGTTGGAGATGATATTGAGACTGGAGAGGTGTATGAGGGCGTAGGGGAAGATGACGATATTATTGAGCCCGAAGAAGAATTTTATGGCGTCGATTGATGATACCAGGAAGAAATTTGTAAGATAAATTAATCGCCGATAGATGTGTGGACGAAGGAGAGTTAGGACGGCCCATGGACAACATCCACGGAAATGTATTGTATATGACTATAGTACAGGAAAATGGCGTACAATAATGAATGAAAAAAGAATGATACCAATTTATGAACACAAATCCGTCTTTTCTATCTTATCATTCTGTTAGCCTGCGGTATCCATGTAGTTTAGTTTAGGTTCGAGATTTGTGCTTGGTGATTGAGTGATCCCCTTTCATGCTTGGTTATGATCGTATTGTATTACCACCGACGGTCGAAACCACGACTTAGTCGCAAATTCCATATCTATATCATTTAGTTTCACGGCAGCCTTCAAACGCTGTACTGGTTTTTTGTAGATACGAATGACCATGAAAGTGTGTATTAGATTAGATCTCTTGATGCGTCAGGCTCGATCGAGCAAAAGAGAAAAGTTGAGAGAATTAGGATAAAATAAAATGAAGCATGTCATGAGTTTCTAACTGGGACTGCAGATCACATTACTTCTCAATTGGGCTCGCCATCAAGGTCAACCTTCTCTGGGAAGACTAGTACAGTTCATTGTATTTACATCTAGAGATCATGGAGAGAGTGTAATTTGTGTTGATGATGTGTATATCTTTGATTTCGCAGTCATGCCAATCAAGTCTTTGGATTTTTTTTTGTTTGATCCCAGATGTCGAAACTTTCCTAGTGAAAACAGCTCCTGAGATGTAGTGTTTACTCTGCAATAAAACCAAAGAAACTTTTCTCGCATGTAATAAGACTACTGTCATTTGCCCTGTGAATGAATCAGCAGTATTTATCATGAATATAATGGCAAGAATGAGTAATAAACTACCCGTTAAGTCCTGCGGAAATCACACATTCCAAGGCGTGCCATTTTCACGATCTCAAGCGAAACAGCGAATTTTTTCTCGTCTTACATCGACGGCTTCCCAGCACATCTGTGTATTCCAAAGTGAGTAAAAGTAAGCAGGAATTGCTGTAGTAACACAAAAATCGATGGAACAAAGGCAAAAAGACCGCCACATCTGCCAATCAGAGACAGTACATGGCCTACAATCGGCACTTCAAAACAGGCTTGGACGAGGCTGAGATGCGGATGGCTGTTCTAATCACGGACTACTAAGCTTTTTCGCGGGATCTATAAGTTTATGTCAAGTTTTGAGGTCCGGTTTTAGATGCGGGGAAATGGACTCAATAAGATGAGATCAAACGAGGGGTGCATCTGTAATGCTTTTTCTGACGTACATTATATACATGGAGTGAGTTGCGATTATGGTTTTTATGTGTTGAAGCTCATGTCAGGAGTTTTCAGCATAGTATTTGGACTTTCAAATCATTGATACGGCTCTAGTCAAATCTTTCATGTACTAATAAAATTCTCCAAGCCGACTATTTTTCTTGTTCTACATAAGTGTCTGAGGAAACAGATTCTAGTATACTGTCACCATTTACGTTCCCGTGAGTCCGCATGTATTGTAATAATCAATCAGTATTTTTTTGGAATTTGGGTCTTTCAGAATGCATATTCATTGCAAGGCGTCTCAGTGCGTTTTCTAAACATCCGTAACCTTTCTAAATAACCATGCAGCGTATATCCTCTCACGGACAATATCTCGACTCGACATCATATGATCGATATCACCAATGAGCTTTTGAAAAGCTTATCAGTCATATGACGTTTTTTAATGTCTTTTGAGCTCATTGTGACATCAAATCTCAACTCTAAAATGTATGTTACCAAAGCGCAAAGCTCAAGCTCAAAGCCTGTCATTCTATCTCTTCCCATTACGGAGAAGAGTTCCTGCTTCTTTCCCCATATTTTCAATCTAGTCTACCGGAAGAAGACTCCCCTCTAATCATCCACTAGGCTTAGAAAAAAAAGCTGCAGTGTTAGCTCAACAAGAGCTCCGACTAGGGCCATTGCCGCCGGATCAACGGTCGTTATGTTCCGCCAAAGGAAAGATCATCGTGAAAACAGGCTAGAGCTCAAGCCTCAAGTTGACAATAATTTTTGAATCAACATCGTGTCTTTTGCCACAACGATGACTGTGAACTTGATCGCGTGTCGTGGGAAGTTTCGTTCATACTGCTCCACTCGATGTCACTGCTAGCTACCGCAATACGAAGTAGCATTATCGACATCACGAGATGCTTAGTATACACACGAGACGCTCAAATCTATGCACACTAGATCTCTCATTGGAAGTCTCTAGAACGAGTCAAGATGGCGATGGCGATGTGCAGATAGTAGAGCCACGATGTCACCATGGCTTTTTGAAGGCTTGTCAATAACGACTGCGCTAAGCGTTAAAATTTACCCTTAATATACTTCGTTCATTTTTGAATGATAATTCATGTTAGTTGCAACGTTTTTTCGGACCGTCGTCCTGTCTCTAGATAAAGTATGACATTTGTGGTGACGATATACCTATATGTGAATCTGGCAACTATATTACTTTTTTATTTGTCAAAATTTGCAAGGAGAGAGGACTGGTAGACAGTCATGAAGTAAATAGAATGTCTACCTATATGCTGGAGACGAATTCTAATGTTTCCGTTCAAAGTAAGAACAACACTTTGATGTTGTACTGACCAATGGGAAATATCGAGACACTGCCATCTAGTAGTGAAGCTAGTGGAAGTAAGGGCAGTGACACTGAAAGGACAAAAATAGGTTTCTTTTGGTAAAGGAACCTTCTATATCTTTGATAATAGAGTTAAAATCGTGGGAGGGCTGATGATACTTTAAAATGAACATGATACATCATACTTTGACCTCATCTTACTCGTTGCTCCATTGTGTATGTTCTTTAACACAATCTGGTAACACACGACGCTGTAGCTAGGGGGCGCGAGGCGAGACCGAAACCCTACTAACTTCAAGGATGTGCAATAATTCCCCAAAAGAATACGCACGATACATCTCATAGCAGATGACTGGTACCGAACTCAGATCACTGGTACCGAACCCATCATCCCTCGGCTCCATCAGAAAACGATATGATATGCAAACTGGTAGAATGTTCACTGAACAGTGGATCTTGATGATCAAAAGACGATTCGGCTGAATTCTCACTCGTCTGGATGCAGACTTTCTCGGTTCCCTTGGTCCATTTCTGTCCATGGGATGAATATAACCGATAATCCCGAAGGGAAAACTATTCCGGGAGATGTTGTTTGAAAACTGTTGAGCCCAACTCCAACAAACTTAGCACCTTGATAGTAACAGCTCGCAAAGCTAATCCGTATTTCGACTCTCAAACTGATTATCAAAAATGTCCACAACAACTTTTGAATGGACATTCTCTCAAGATAACCAGATTTTTGGAACTGGTCCATAACCAGGTACATATGGTTTGCAGTGTAGGAAATAAATTGCAATATAATAAATCGTATCATGCATGAATTGCATGTAATATACAATATAGAATATATTAATCGCCGACAACTGCCGATATTCCCTTGATACGAGATCCTGAGTTTATGTATCGAATTCTGAAATAGAAAGTATATAGTACCTACTACCGGAAAGTCCTTTACCCGCACACAGGGTATATTTCGAGTAATTGAAAATCCGGGGACACAGCCACCTTACGTCTTGTCTGTCGCATATATGCAGTGAGATGGTAGTCATGGTGATACCTTCTTGATGTGTGCTATAGATGGAAAAACACGGGCAATTCTTCTCGTGCTGGTTCTCGTGGAGAGCTGCAGGTTGTAAGTGTGCAAAGATAACGATATGAATGGTCGCCGTTCTATTAGAATGCGGTCTTCCTACGGGAGAACACTGCATGGTTGCTAACAGCAGAAAGTAAGGCAGAGTCCGACCAGTCATGATTATCGAAGATTCAGAACATGAGAGAATCCAGTGTGGTACTTCTTTGTGGCGCCCGTGCTGATCGACGCAGCAAGGCTCGATACAGGGATTGTATTATGACCCCCCATCACCTTAAGATGAGCAAATGCAAGGGCATGGATACTGGACGTGATATGGTTGGGGTCTCTGCACCCCTCAATCTCTCGGATAAACAGGCGGATAGTGAGGCAAGCTCGTCAGCAGCCTGAAATTGTCTGAAGTGTTCACAACAAACAGCAAAAGCATCATAATTTGAAAGCAATTTCGAACGTATGACGACTATCTAACCTAGTCAAAGTCCCACAAGTCCGAAGAAGACGTATTGTGATGAGCCCACGACCACGTACAGCACAATGTGACAATATTTTTGCAAGCATTCATGTGTAAAGTTATGGTTCACAAACATCCTGTTGTGGGTGTTTATTTCTGGGCATTGTTTGAAGATGTGAAAGATGTGCTGATGACTCGTAAGTAGAGAATTGAAGTTTCTGATACTTGTTGAACCAGTCGAAGGACTACTGAGTGGGGATCGTATCGGAGAATATTTTAATCTGAAGCATAAGCGCCATCTAGCTTAATAGGAGTATGTAGATGGTTTCCATGATGGCAGGTCTATTCTTGTGCCGTTATGTTTCCTCACCGTTCCTGTTTTTAGACCCCGTTAGTGGTGGATTCTCTCGGTAATTTCGAAGAAATGATTCTACGGAGTACTGTAAGCGATGTGGTTGTAGCGTTCTCGGTCCTGGTCCCTTACGAAATTATGTATCCGAAGTCTACTTCGTAAAGCGAAGAGTGGAACATCCCATTGATGGACTTTGTTGACGCCTTACCTCAGTTTTGGTAGTATTCGGAACGGAGCCGAGACTTTGATTTGGGCAAGGAAAATCGTGATGATTACAAAACATGTAAGATTAGACAGACAATGGGCAAAGCGACACGGGGATGACAATCGGCGAGTAGTTGGCAGACCTGCCAGACACAATTATTACTTGCGTAAGGGTTGGCCCGCCGTCTCTGAATTACAGACCGTGCTCGGAAGGAGATCTTGGAGTACAGTCGACATTTGGGGGCGAGTCAAGTAAGCTATGTCGTCCATGGAGTCTGGAACATTGGAGAATGATATCTGTACCTGGCCAGTAGTCCAGTTCAGCTGAAGACTTAGCTCTATGTACAACATTAGATGGCAGATAGATCCTCGAGTATAGTAGCCAGGCGGTGCTACGAACGACGAAGGCATTATCTAGACAGGCAAGGCACCATGCAATAAGTACATTTTGTTGTTATTATTAGTGATTACTTACTTCTAACAAATCGCCCACATTGTTGATTCCACTGCTTCATATTTGTACAGCTTCCCACGTAGTCCTAGCTATTAGGGAGATATGATCATAGCCATGTGATACTCCCACCTATTCTGCCGGCGGTTCTGTTCCTATTCTGTAGCTAGTACGGAGATGATAGATGGATGTGATTTGAAGTTTCTTTTCCACGTCAAACGGCGTCTCGCACTCGTACATTTTGGGAAGTCCACCACCCCACTCCATTGCTCGGCGCACGATGCAATAGCGAGGATATCATTTTCACTGTAGCCTTAGAAAAAGAAGGTTCAAAATGAGTTGTTTCGAGTTATTCTGATGACTGGAATAGGTATTTAGTGAGTGGATCAGATTTGAAGTTTGTTTCATCAACTTTTTTTTGTATTTTTTTTTCATTTGTGTCAATTCCGGTTAGACACTTTTAGACCTAGTCGACGGTCTACGGTCGTACCTGCATTTATGAATTTACTCCACCAATTGTTTTGCCTCATTTGCCTTCAAGCGGTCTAAATACGGATGTATCCATAATTCCTTCTTCTAGCTGAGAGATATCCCAGAAACCTCAGCAATTCCATTACGACCAACGACAGATACCTAGTAAGAGCAAACAATCCTTCCTCAAATCTCATTTCATTTCATTTCAATCTTGAATCTTCCGGATATCCCTTCTCCTTTCCCAGAATCACACGGGCGTCGATACCAGAAAGTTAATCTTCTCCCTTCCAAATCTCTCGTGAACCTTATCCTACTGCCCATGTCAAGAGAACCTCTAATTTCGTTACATTTACCGCATTCTACAAAATGCGTCTCCGTTCTTGGTAATCAAGGATTGTTACTTGATCCTGACTCTTTGTGGAGCCTCCAGCTACCACGCCAATTCTTGTACTACCCCTTACCGTGACATTAACAAAAGCCTAAAGGTACCGTACAGTCGGAGCTTTTGCTTGCAGAGTAGGAGTAACCTTTCTTTTCTTACACCGCACGCCTCTAACACGCTTTGAATTTACACAACCTGAGTAGTTGTAGCTATTCCGTTGCCTTGGTCCAATGAAAGCATAAAGTTAGTAGTCAATTGAAGCCCGAAGCATTAGAACATTTATAAATTGCTACACCACCAAGGTAAAATGGGTAACGCAAGAGCTAGGAATGGCTAACTTCTGGTACCGTCATGGACTTACTGTGCATCCTCAGCCCAGTCACAAATCACAACATTCTTGAGATCCCGCCCGCGCTCCGGCAAGATCTAAGGTTTTGGCTACCAATGGAAGTTTTTACGAACCCCGAAGTGCGGCTACTTAGATTTACCTACCCAGTGCCCACAGATACCCCCTTCATACTCTCGTCTCACGCTGAACAAAATCCAAGTACGTTCTATCCCCACAACTAACCAAAAGCTTATTTACGAAACTTCTGAACCCGTAGATATCGTATCTATACTTGTCCAGCTTACGAAGTTACGAGTCTGCGAGATCTTAGCGTCGCTCCCAAAACATCGTTAATCATGATATCTCCAACATCTATTGTTTTATATGTTGTATCAGCCTTATGGACTAAATTCATGCATTTCATGACCGAAGAGCTTGATACTGCTCTACCTCGTCTACTTACCGTGATCAGCGGGGTATGGTTTCTAAAAGTAGTACCATGATCAACGATTTGTGATGTCGATGAAGAGATGAACAATCAAAGCTTCTAGCTTGAATTTTTCGCATAATGCATTACGCATAGAGAGAACTCTCTCAACAACTCTCGACTCTTGGTATATTGATGATAGGCTCTTGACAGGTAGATCCTTGTATCAGATCGTTGAAATGGACGGCACATGCATCATTAAGAGCATCCCGGGGGCTGGTTTCCTGCGGCTTCATTGCTAGGACTGGGTATATACGTATGCGTCTTCGAATCGGATGGTTTCTTGTCGGAACAATTACAAAATAAATATCAACAAAACAACAACATATTGGCAGGTGAAGGCGAAAGTGAATGTAGATACTGTATGACTGACAAAAAGGCCATCCATATTCTACGTTTTTCGAATTTTACTTGTCAATGAGTTTTCCACGTATACGCTTGGTCACCGTGACAGTAGTCAGCGAAATATGCGGTGTTCTCAACACTATCCCGTGAATATTTTCCAAAAGTCTGTTGGTAGCTACCCGACGTCACACAATCTAGGCCATGACGGGAATGTGCTTAGCAGGACCATAGGGACGGGCCCCGTCAGAATCAACACACGAATATATCAGAGCGAGAAAATCCTTGAATCGACCGTGGAGATGTGTATCTTGCTATTTCAATCACATCACTGTTCTTGCTAGTAGTAGGTGATGTGAAGCACAAAAGCGGGATATAAAAAGTAAGAGACGCACGTTAACAATCATGCATATCATTTCATCACGTTTTCGAGATATCCTCGGAATCCGTAGCAAAATAATCAGACTGCGGGATGTGCAGTTGATGCACAGACTTTTCGCCAGATGAATCCAGTTTTAATTTCTAAACAATGTGGGAAACTTCCAGCTACCCAGGCGGACTTGGCCAGGTCAGTTAAGATGCTTGACAGAATAACAATGACATGAATCAACGATCTTTAGATTCTACATCGGTAATATTGTGATGGATAATGATGCTACCCGTGGGGGGGGGGAGGATCTAATCTGATGATGGTTAGTTGGTTGGGGACCGTCTCAACTCTTATAACTATTGTGTACCTTTCTAACCTAGGTAATAGTTCAAGTTTGAGATTATTTATAATCTCGTTCTCCCAAGGTTCTTCGTTCTACTCAAGTATCTACGAGCAGGTATCAAATATGTGCCAAGCTGGGTCTCCACTCTCCTCCACTTTTGTGCTTTTATCAGCAATTCGAATCTTCTCAAGCTAGTCATGGTGGATCGTGTTCCATGTATCAACTTTCTTGGAGTGAGCAAATAACTATTCACTCATTTTGTTAGCCTATATCATATACTTGGAATACCTTGATACAGGCAAGACTAGGTGTTTCTGGAACAATTATAGAAGATGTCAAAATAATTCCATCTAGATGCAACCTTGTTTGATTGTTGAGATTGACGAAAAAATGTTAATTGTGTGTCCACCTCATTTTTATATCCTCCTATCCACAATCGAGCCATATCGTTGGAAAAAGAAGGGGATGTAGCCTGCTGACTTTTCAAGTCGAACCATCTCATGGTGACTGCAAGCATCGACCTCGAGTACTCTTCGTATTTGAACCAAACTTGGATACCCTCACACGTCTCGATATTAAAACATCATTTCCTTTGGGACCTGGAAAATTGGCAATAACCGGCATGGCATGGAATACATGAATCTGAACCCAGTCATCTTGAAACTCTCTTTTCACTGTTTCGCTGAACAGACCTACCATAACCCCTACCAAAATCACAAAAAGTCTACTAGGTAGTCCAGCCCGAACAACCTTACCCGCACACCCGCCAATGTTCGAAAATTCGAACAATTTTGACAGACTTCTAGCTTTTCTAGCCCGCTGTTCTATGATTCACCTAGGCTTAGACGTAAGCATTCTTTACCGTTCAAAAATCTTCCAATTTCATGATTAGTACCATTGTTAGTAGCTGTAGTAGTTTTTTTTAGTAGGTTTCTTATCACGTAGTTTCCTCTTAGCACAAGGGGTAATGCTCCAGTTTTTACCCATCACCAAAACTCAACGGCAGGCCCTAGTTCATCAGAATTATGAAATGAACAATAATGCATTGATTGTTCTTTGCGATTACACACCCCAACTTTACGGTGTACGCAAAACACTGTACATTCGCTCCTGTCCGGAACTTTCCTACCTACCAAACACAATGCAAACATGTCAAAACAACCTTCGCTTGACTAAACCCTCTATGGATTTTTGTAGCAGATTTTGCTCAGCCTTCTTGTGGAAACATACGCATAAGACTTCATGGTTTGACGATGATCTCAAAAGTACCGAGAAGATTGATTTATCCATCCTCTTACAGTATCCCGTTCTTGTCAACTACCTATTTAGAATAGTACGGGGGTTAAAACGACCTAGTATTTGAGGCTATTCTTCTAATCTGAGGTTTGCGAACCTAGATATGCAAAATATGCATTATCGAGGTGCTTCCTGTTTTGTATTTGACTTTTTTCTTTTTTTTCTTTACGAACACTCTTATTTGCGTTAATTGTTCATAAGCGGCAGGGTCGTCACGTTGTTAAAGTCACAACTCGCATAACGAGTCCGGCCCCCCATGTCTTCACAGATCTTCATTGGGTGGTATCTATTAGCGACAACGGTTGCAAGTTGACCCACAGATTCAATGATCCCTCCAACCCTTTCATGCAAAATGAAGACCAATGATCCACGCAAAAAAGACCCAGCCTCGATCTCTCCGCTGGTTCCCTGTCATATCCGTTGTTCTCTCAAGCTCTCCCACAATAGGCTTAGCTGAGATCGATACAACTCACCATTTCTGCGGAGCCCTGCTGTCATTTTAACCAACTCCTGTTGGTCCATTCAGAATTTTGGATGCTTCATCTGAGTATCGGATGATTGCGCCGGCACCAAATCCCTACACTCCAGTCACACATTCATCTTATCCAACGTTCTGCACAGTTCTCGATAGAGTGCTATCCAGCATTTCGCTGCAGCTTCATTTCCATTTGTCAATCCTCTTAAGAGCCACAGTGGGCTTCTTACACAAACTCATTTCATTGAATCGCTTCAGTTGTTGTTGTTCTCAATCTTTTGTTCAAATTTGTGGCTGACTTTGAAAGTCCTCGTGCATTAAAAACATTCCCTTCCAAACTTCATTCTTTATCCACTCTAGCTTGTGCAACTGTCCTTAAAATCTCGTCCCAAGTCCGGTCCTCCCAAGCAAAATCCTAGACGCAACCGTGCAAGCCTTGTATCAAGTCGAGGTGGGTTTTTTTTGACACTACTCCGCTCCACTTGCATACTAGACTCTTGTCATCGGTACAATTTACTTCAGCGGCATTCTGCTGCAACGACAGGGACTTCCTGTGAATTGTGAGAGGCAGGGGTAATAGGGCGCTTGTCGGGTCCAGTCTCCTTGTTGTGGTGATCGTAACCAAGGAACTTATATATCAAAGGCCTTCAATCTTAGAGTATATTACCCGACGTTTGTCGATCGAACGTGGAAAGAAAGACAACGACCCCCCTTCAACTTCATTCCTGTTACTTCTTAATACGGACTTAGCACGTCATTAAAACAAGAAGTAATTTATATTTCATTTGGACGACGCAGGACACTCGCCACATCCGTTCATTGAGCCCAATCTATCCTTGAACCAGGTCGCTTCATCTTCTTTTCTACACGGCAGCGCTGTTGAATACCAACTCGTCAAGTAGTAAAATCTCTGGAAGGTATACGCGTTCGGCTTGTCCAGAACATTCAAACCCTTTCATTTATATTCCCGGGACTGGTCCATTCATCAATCAACCTTATTTGGCAGATCTTGATTAAGACCCTTAAGATTAATCTATCCACCGATCAATAGCTACAGGAACAAGCTTTATACACTCTTCCGACTTCTCCAAAATCATCATCCAGCAAGCAGGACTAGATCATAAACTAGACTCAACAATTACTTGCCTTCGATAGGCCTTATGTTCTTTTCTGGTCAGTGATCAGCCATTGTCTATAGCGGCCTTCACACTCGTTCATTCCACGGCTACTTACCACTGCGACAACAAAACACACATATTCCTTTCTCGAATCACGGGCTCTTGAAGAACCCAAAAAGCAACTTCCAGACCATCTTCAACGGTCAAATCACAGATACTCTCAATGCTTGTTACACGGCAATGCGAAACAGGACGGAACACTTGGTCCTCTAATAAACTTGGGTCTGCTAACTTCGCGTCTCCACGGATGGCGAACTTTGAGGCTTTACCGCCGCAGCCGGACTGGCGAGAACAGTACTCTTCGTATCAACTCTCTGGAGAGAATGGCATGGTCCAACAAAACTACGAGCACTCTGCAGGCTCCAACACAAACAACAGTCAACAACAACCCGCTACCAGACCAACCTTAGAGCATCGACATACACTTGGCCCAATAAGACCGGAAGGTCCGCCAACTCCTACCATAGAGAGACCGGACTCCGCACCGGGAGATTGCGGTCAGCCTTCTGTCAACAGAGCTCGGGATGAATCTATGGTTTCGACAGAATCAGCACCTCTTTCACTTGGGCCGATCGCACCGAACTCAACATCATCTGCGTCAAGCGCACCACAGCAAGGAGCAGGAGCACTCATGAACGAAGACGCGTCAGCTCTCTTGAGTCCCAAGGAAGAAGACGATGACGATATTGATGACGACGACGATATGTTAGATACTGAAGATGGAACTTCATCAACGCCGCAGACGGCGGCAGAACGCAGAGCCGAACGCAGGAAGATGAAACGATTTCGGTATGTTTATTTTGGTTTACGTATGTGTTGTGACATGGAGAACTAACTAGTACAGTCTCACTCATCAACAAACTCGATTTCTTATGAGTGAATTCGCAAAACAAGCTCACCCAGATGCTGCTCATCGCGAGCGCTTGTCACGAGAAATTCCAGGCCTTAGTCCAAGACAAGTGCAGGTATGGTTTCAGAACCGGTATGCAAAATTCAACCCAGTCTGAGCGAAGAATATGGACTAACGGAAGCAGACGTGCAAAGATCAAGAGACTTACTGCGGATGACCGAGAGCGAATGATGAAGATGAGAGCGGTACCAGATGACTTCGACAACGTACAGGCTCTACATTCTCCTTACGGAGCTGTACACGGCATTGGAACACCAATGCAATCGCCTGTCGATTTTGTGCCAAATTACGCGGATCATATGATACGACCTTTGATGGTAGACACCATGCGCCGACATGAACAAGATGACCACATGTCGCCAGCAGGCATGAGCCCTGGATATGGACATGTTGGATATACTCCGGGGAGTTCCATTGGAACACCTGATGGCCTCTCGCCATTGTCTATTAATTCCTCTGATCGATACTTCTCCAGCCATCTTTCGAGCCCAATGAGCTCAGGGCCAAGGAGCTCAAATCCATTTGATCGACCACCTCCGGGTTATCAAGCCGTTTCCCACTCCCAGCAAAGACATCACGGCGGCCGACCATTACAACCATTACAGCTTCGAGAGACAATGTCAAGATCGCGATCAGAGTCACTTCAGTCGCCACTGAGATCCAGTATGTCTTGGAAAGGTGAAACTTTAGATTACGCCAATTATCCAACTGGACAACCAAGTCCTCAATCGACTGGACGTCAACAATCAATGTACCAGCCTGAGCAGAACAACGCGGTCAATGCGCACCAATTTGAGTCAAACTCTTACCCAAGTTCGTTCCATCCTTGCAAACAAAATTAGATAAAAAACTAACCATTTTGATAGGTTCCAACATCCAAAACTCACCACAACATATGAGCTATTCGCCATCGCATCCTCCATCATCTTTGCAACAATCTTCGCCAGCTGCCATGTCCCGCTTGCGAGCATCCACTGGCGGTGCTTTCCCCCAAGGTCTTGACCTACGCAATCAATATCGACCTCTTCCCCACCAAGGTCCATCACATCTGCCTCCTACTTCCCGCCCATTCACACCCTCATACTCCGCAGGCTTTGCCAGCGCACCTTTAACAGCTCCAATGGAGTTCTCTCTCCCTCGAACTCCAAGCGACGTGAACCATCCACAATTAAGTGCACCAATGGCTCCACCGCAAGATTTTGCAAACGCGTACAACGCATCAAGAGCTCCACAAAGTGAGCGAGGATTCAGCTCCCAAGGTCAAGAACAGCAGCATGCTCAAGGCCATACACAACCTGAACACCAACCACAAAGAAATAACAGCGATGGTTCATCGTATCTTCGACCCAACGAATTCCAAGCAAAAGATAACCGCAAAAGAAGTTTTACTATGCCTGGAACTTACGCCCCTTCTCATATGTCTTGAAGAAATTCGTTTAACGCTCATTTTCAATCTTCGATATTTGTGTGCATACAAAAGTTTTTGCTTTCAGAGACCACGATTCGTTTACAGGCATTGCAATTTGAAAAAAGAGCAGAGCATAGAATTCATACTTCTCTCACAAGAATATGAAAAACCACCTCACTCCACCTTACCATGACACCACCAAAATCCCTCCATCATCTCCCAAGTCCAACCTCAGACCAACTTTCAAATTCATTACAGCTTTCTTGCTATATGCGTATGGATCATACAGATACTCATACATACATATATTTACATACACTTTCTATACATACTTCTTACACCTTTGAAGTTTCTCCCAACGCTGGGACGGACAGGAATTCGACATCATTTCTACCTTTCGACCTTCGATCTACAGCTTCTATCTTTACCCCTTCTTTGTATTTTCTAGGAGATACTATCCGGCATTGTTTTTATATCAAATTTTTTCTTCCACATTTATCCATTCTTCTGGCCATCTTTCTTCAGGAGTGTTTTCATAGGGTTAGGAATATGGGATTGGGGATAACTACAAAGCAAAGTCTTTCTTCTTCTTTTCTTTTTGAGATATTCGCTTCTTCTCTGTGTATTAATGGTATGCAATTTTTCGTTTGGAGCTTCTTAGGGGTTAGCTGGATCTTGGATTTGAACTTCTTGTTTATGTTTCTTGTTTTTTTTTTCTTGTTTTTTTTTTAACCCAAGGGGATTGGTTTGATATTAGGGATTTTCACTGAGTGAGGGGAATAACTGAGAATTGATTGGGCTTGGTGCTTGGAGCTGGATAAGGGATTGAGAGCGGATGGGCGGTTGGAAAGCTTCTGAGGGAAAGGAAAAGGATACGCCGAAGAGCGGGAAAAATCACTTTTAGATATCTGAATCGTGGAGTGGCAATATCATTGTGTGGAAGTTGAACAACTTTGTCTTTTCTTGTCTGCTGTGAAATGTGATATGTGATCTCCAATCTGATGTGATACAATATGACTTGATCCAAGGACTTTGCTCTTATAGTCTATTGAGGCATACTAGGTATATACAATATGCAATCCCCAGCCCATTTCCCGACTCTACGCATGGGATTTTCAAGCTAATTCTTAGACCCTACAGGTTTTGAGCTATAGGCTTCAAGCCCTGAAGCAGATATGCAACAAGAGAATCAACATAGAACATACCGGACGGGGATTGGCTGAGATACTACAAGATTGAGTGAATGCCCAGACCGAAAATGAATCTCAACAGAAGGTCAACTGTGCATCTTCGTACAACTTCAGGCCTCAACAGACCTATAATAAGCATGAATTACAGGAAGGTTTATACGCCTTGGACCCCGAGCAGAAATGTGACAAACGGACTACGGCAGATTGTCTGGTGGCTAAAGTTGGCTAGAGAACTTTTTTGTTTGAGTAAATATGGCATTGGCGTCCGGGGTGAATATAAGCGAAAATCCGACTCAGGAGTATATGAGTCTTACCTACATTCAGATAGAACGGATATGAGAAACCGGATAGAACGTCATGATATGTTTTGCGTCCATTTGGATTGAAAATCTCACAATTATTCGAATATTACAAAAGGTTCCACCAAGTATGAGCATTACGTGCTAAGGAAGGCAAAGTCCTCATGTAGATTTAGTGAAGAGGCACGAAACCCCATCAATTAACTTCACTGCCATCTGTAGAAGTGGTGACGATAATAATGAAGATGCCCAGAATCTTATTCACTTGATCATAAAGCTCCAAGTTCATGGTACGTTGATTTATACATAGTCGTTAATATTATTTCTCACTTAATAATCATAAAACCTGTCATCAGAATATCAGTACACTGTACATTCACAGAATTTAGAGGAACAAGAAAAACTCACCCCTTTCCACTTTTCTTTCCTAGCCACCCCGCATCTACCATTTTGCCCAGTAGTACACTAGGTCTATACTTGCTATCTCCTGTCTCCTCATATAATACTTTCATAATCGCCAAGCAGGTATCAATACCAATGAAGTCCGCCAATTGCAATGGTCCCATGGGAACATTGGTTCCATTCTTCATTATCGCATCGATGTCATCTCTTTTACCAACACCAGTCTCCAAGCAAATGATGGCTTCATTGATATAAGGCATCAAAATCCGGTTTGCCAAAAATCCTGGGGAATCTGCTGAAGTGGATGGGATTTTGCCCATTCTTTTGCAGAATTCAATGGCTGTATCCAACGTATCTTGGCTTGTCTGTAATCCAGTGATAATCTCTACACCCTTCTGAATAGGAACTGGATTCATGAAATGTGTTGAAACCACTCGAGATGAAGCGCTGGTGTCTTTGGGATCTTTAGTCGTCGATGCGGCAATCCGTGTAATGGATATGGAAGATGTGTTTGTAGCCAAGATCGCATGGGGAGGGCAGATTTGGGCCAGAGAGCTGAATATTGAGAATTTCAAAGAGGGAATTTCAGGCACAGCTTCAATTACAAAGTCTGCCGAGGAAAGATCATCCATCTTTGTGGTTGGGATGAGTAAGGAGCGGATGCTGTCAGATTGTTCTTGAGTTATGCGCTGCTTGGTTACATCTTTGGCCAGGAGTTTATCTGAATTCAGATGAGAGTCAGTTGAATACTCTTGAAATGAAGTTGTAAGGAAGATTCTGCGAAGAAGGAAAGAGAAGCTTAGAAAGCATACCAGCAAATGCGAGACCCTTATCAAGAGAGGCTTGATTTGTATCGACGAGAGTGACTGGAACACCAGCTCTTTGTGCTGCTACCAATGCGATTCCCAGTCCCTATTCCTTGTGAGAAATTGTTCATCAAAAAGTACAACGAAGGGTAATGTACCATTTGGCCAGCGCCGATAACACCAAGACTTTTGACCTCTTGCGCCGAAAGCATTCGGCTTGAACTGAATGATCTCGCATGTTTTGAACTCTGCAAAACCCCTCTTCTTACAATTGGAGATATCATGTTGGGCAACAATCTTAGGAACAATTTTAGAAAAAGAAAACAATCGAATATCCTGATGTTGTATTGACAAATGACAATGAAGCTTGAAAGTAGAGAGAGAAGGTTATCATCGGTTGTTTCCCCAGGATTTATTAAGGTTACCGAGGCGGGCCGGTAAAGTTCCGCTGTTGCATGTGGCTTTGACAAGGGTGCGCGTCGCGATCGCGATTTTGGTAGGAGCGTGTACAGTGGTTTTTGGTTTGAATTGATCAAAGTCAATATATCACATTAAATTATTATGCCTAGGAATTCATGATCACCACCCTTTACTACACAACCAAATATGGAGTTCTCTGGTGGTAAAAGGGATGTTGTAGATCCTGAAGTTAGAGCTTATGTGAATAGTTTAGTTACAGCTGTAAGTTATATTCATTATATTGTCAAATAGATTCAAGAATCAAAACTAATTCTAACCATTGATAGTTGGGAGGAAGCGGAGCAGATGAAGAGGGACGGTATGTTCTAGGAGACGATGCATTGGCATGTTTACGAGATCTCAAAAAATGGTTAAAGCTCTATGACGAGAAAGCGAATCGATTAGACGTTGCAAGATGTCTCGCAGAATCCAATTTAGTAGGAGGGGATCTTCTACAAATCCTTGCAGCATGGCCCGAGAATGCTACGGACGATCGATTGAAGTCGAAGATAGCGCTGGCATGTATGGAATTGCTGGTACCATTAACTTGGCCATTGGAGAAGAATAAGGAAATGACAGTCAATCACCACCGACATGTCCCATATTTAGAGATTGCGCAAGTGGGTTATAAGAGGTCGATACTTGGGTTCGATGGAGCAAGAATATTACATACTGCGGTCAGATGCGCACTGCCTGCCATGGCAGTGGATATTGGGGATCGAAGTACAAGAGATGATGGTATTATCAAATTGATCTTATACTTTCTAAGGAACACCGCAATGATTGCACCTCCACCAAATGGTCAATATGAAGGTGATGAAACGGAAATTTCACGATCTGCAACAATTGATGCTTTCGACTACCAAGACATATTTCATCTTCTTTTGATGGTTTCTTCAATGATGGGGGCAGAATTCAATACCCAGGATGTTGTAGTCATGGACATTATCTTCCATTTAGTTAAAGGGGTGGATGTTGAGAAGTTATTCTTCAGCGAGAAGGCCATGGATAATAGTAAGACAGACGAACTGGTCAGATTACGGAAGAAAGAACAAGCAATGCTTCGAAGTTATCAAACAAATGCTCCCACGAGGCATAATCGATTCGGGACTATGGCCTGGATGCAACGGGATGGTGCGAAAATGACAACGATCTCTGGTCAGGCCGCGCTAAGAACGGGCAGAGGAGGACTTGACAAAATGGACAGCACTAAGAAATTCAAGCCACCTAGGAGAGCGGTCAAGGGAGAAAGTGGACCGCTAGCCTTTGATAATCCAGTTCCTCTCAATGCATCAGCGACGAAAAATCTACGGGCGTTCGTTGAGGAATTTCTCGATTCTGGATTTAACCCCCTTTTCACACACCTTCGAAAAGCCATTGACAGAGAAGCTGAAAGAGTTCTCGAATATCATCAACGCCAATTCTTCTACTTGATTTCGTGGTTTCTTGAGGCGGAGAGAGTGAGAAGAAAGAACAAGAAGCCTTCCAAAAGTAAAGGGCCAGAAGATGTGGATAGTTTTGCCCTTGTTGCAAGTGTGCTCAACCAAGAAATGTTCATCACACTCAATAGGGCAATGGATCTCAATTTTGAAAACAAAAACTGGTATGATTTAAGTGCTGCTATGAAATGCTTCACTCAAATTCTTCTCACCGTTCAAGAGATGGCAGATTCGCCGCTTGAGGCCGATCAGGAAATTGCGGAAAACATTTTGGCACGTATATTCTACGAAGATACAACTCACGAGCGAGTAGCCATGATAACCAGAACATATAAAGACCAGGGATTTGGTTATCTTGATTCTTGTACAGAGCTCACACATAATTATATGCGTATCCTGGAACAGTACTCGAAGCAGAATGTTGACATGCAAGTAAGATCCAGGAGACGTACGCGGAGAAAGAAGAAGGCTGCGAAAGATGCAGGAGAAGACATAGGCGACGACAATATAGTTGATGAATCTGATGGTGAAGATGAGGCACGAGCACAAAAAGAATCCTCGGAGCGGAAGTTTGATTACAAGCGTTTCGCTGCTAGATTTTTGTCTCAAGGATGTATCGACACATTTGTTTCTTTCACGAAGTATTATCTTGATCTGAAACCAGCACAATTGAAGCGAGCCCATAGATTCTTCTATCGGGTTGCCTTCAAGCAGGATATGAGTGTTATGTTGTTTAGAGTGGATATCATTCATTTATTTTATACTATGATCAAAGGTCCAGGAGGCTTAGATCCTCAATCCCCCTCTTACAAAGAATGGGACGAAATGGTGAAGCAACTCTTGAAGAAATGCACGAGGAAAATCCAAGAACGGCCGGAGCTTGTGGTGGAAATGCTCTTTTCTAAAACCAATAGCACCGCGCATTTCTTGGAGTATGGCTATGAAAAACAGACGATATCCACAAAACCTAAAGCAGCTGCTGAGCTAGAAGTCAAGGGTGGATTAGAGTGGGAGGATCAAATTGGTGTTGCTGTTGGCGCTTTGCTTGATAGAAATGAAGCTGACCACATCGAATGGGTCAAGTCGCAATTATCATCTGCAGAGGATGAAAGGAGAAGTTGGGAAGCGGCCAATCAGGCTTTGCAATCCGTTGAGAAAGATTCACTCATAGAGAGTGAAGAGACACCTGCCACGGAGGTCGAACCTCCAAAGGCGCCTTCTATCCGTATGTATCATGATTAAATTATTTGCTTGTCTATATCACTAACACAAACAAAGTTCTCAAACCAGACAATGACAATCGAAAATCGGCCATGTTCAAGAACGGCTATCTGCGCCTATTGGTAAAGCTTGTCGGTCTCACAAGTATTGGAGCTGCTGACGACCCCGATGCCTCCTGGTATTTTCCATCGAAAAAGTCAGCGGATCAGATCAAAGAAGCCCTAGATTTGATCAAAAAATTCGAGTTTGCCCCGCCAACCTTTGACGACGGTAAAGGAGCGCTTGATCAAATAAGAAGAGTATCTGCTGGGATGCACAGAAAACGCTCTGCATTCGATGATGATTCAGATGACGGCATTGATAACGATGAAGATGAGGAGGAGCTGCTCTTCGAGCCTGGTGGACCTACAGCAATGAAGAAATCTGATGCTTTGAACGCTCTAAAGAAAAGTCGAAGAAGACGCAGAAAAGATGGGAGTGAAGAGCAAGAAAGTCGCGGGCTAACAGATGAGCAAATTGACACTCGCGCAGCAGCTAGAAGAGCGAGAGAGTTAGAGAAAAACAGCAAAATTAAGAGTGAACTCTATGTTCATGATAGTGACGATGATGAAGAAGATGATCGAATCTTCTTTGAAGCAGAGGAGAGACTCAGGCAGCAGAATAAGATAACTATCATGAAGGAGTTGTTGGGAGTCGGTCAGCAAAGGGAAAATGGAAAGAAAAGGATAGCAGGTGCGTTGAATGGGGAAGATGGAGGTAGTGATGAAGATGTGCCTATGAAATCGAACAAAAAGAGAGCAAGCAGTGCTATCTCGCTGGATAGTGATGAAGAGGTTGGTGTAGGTGCAGATGATCCAGAATCCGAAGAGGAAGAAGCAGAAAATACGGATACACCGATTTCAAGTCCACATAGATCAGCACAGCCAAAGAGGCGTAAAGTGTTGAGCGATGATGAGGACGACGAGCATTTGGCGAAAGATGCGATGGAGATAGATGAGGATGAAGAAAATATTGTACCAGTGGCAAATCCAAGAAGACCGAGGGTCAGGGCGGGCTTTATTATGGATAGTAGTGACGATGAATGAGCGGGCTTAGTTGTATGAATTGTTTTGTGTGGATGACTGATACCATGGCGTTGAAAATTTCGGTATAGCATTGGGAATCATGATTTGAGAGTAGATACTTTAGGGTTATGAGTTACTGTAATGAATGGCCATCTTCAGAATGACGTTTCTGATTATTGCCAGGAGTGTATACTTCAATTTCGTTCTCACTCTTACATTCGGATATTTGCTCATATAATGTCATGATTTCTAATTAATTGGGTAAGTGCTCGATCATTAATACTTTTTCGCTCATTCATGTGCAAAATCCACGCAATTTTCGATTCACCAATTTGTCCAATGAAAAAGAAATGATGTCAAATTACACCCTCTTCTCGATGGAAATGAGGCCAAGGCAGTGGTAGTAGACACACACTTTCATTTTTAAGTTAAGATGTCTTATAGTTAGGACGGGACTTCATCAATTAAAGTTTTGATACATTATGATCTTTTAAATTTTGAAATAATTACAGATGCCAAAGTAATTCTAATTGTTGATTTGGGTTGTTTCAGGTCGAAATAATATCCTGCTCCTCCCTGGCAGGCTTCAAGCAAATGAACGTCAGAATTGCACAATACATAACGAGCTCACTTCCACTATAGCTAATGGTCAACTAAGTCATATACATTAGCTCAATGTTCAGAGAATATACCTTGAACGTAATTCTCATACAATGCTATCAGATGTGTCTTCAAAAGATATACTAACAGCACGTCCACAAATACTTTACTACCCCAATCTGACTTCTCACAAAACATCTCTCCTAGCTTGTACCACCTATCTTTCCCTGAATCTCCATCAAAGCCTCATCGTATTACGCCAAGCAAGCCAGTGGTAATACATCAGCAGCCTACTTTACCTCGTGCTTCCTTCCTCATCATTCAAGATTCGAAATTTACAATACGAAAAAAGTGCACACCTTGTACATCATAGGATTTCATTTACACCATTGAAATGGATCTTGAAACACGGTATTGTTTCTGCAGTCATAATAAGGCTGAGAATCTCTCGCGATGAGCCACTGCCGAGGGGGCGTAAACATATTTTCACAACGAAAATAGTAACTGCGTAAGCTGAGTATCTTGGGGAATCCTCTTTGTGTAAGTTTTGAGCTTTTTAAGCATACAATTAACCTGGGGAAGGAATGGAATGTGCGCAGTCTGTAGATTTCGTGTTGCGTACTTTACTCGACATTGTTAACGTGATGAGCTGGCTTTTGTGGTGCAGCTTAGCATATGGTGTTAATTTGAGTGAGCGTTCCTGTAGGAGCATTTGGTGAGAATCTTTATATGTCAAGAGTCACACAAAAGGGTAGATTTGGGATATATAAGAATTGTGTTCTTCAGATGTTGCCATAACAATCACACGCTTCATTCCTATTACTTTTATACAGTTTTCATCTGATCTCATACATTTTCTTCTTCGCTTTCTGTAAACTTATACCGCCTTTGTGACAATGCAGTTCAAAGTATTGGTTCCTGTAGCAGCTCTACTGTCTCTACAGCTTTCTTCTGTTCTGGCTGCCCCAGTAGCAGAAGCAGAGACAGTTGACGCCTCCTTCGAACTCGAAAAACGTATCGGTACAGACGCTGGAGACGGAACAAAAGCCAAGCCATACATTTTCAATATTGATTGTGCTGGTGTCGAAGAAGTATGCGAGGCTCAATGCGCTGCGATTCTCTGCTTCAAATCGCCTTCATTGCTGTGAGCTCGCTTGCCATATTGTTATCGTTAGCATATGGATTGCTAACAGAAACTAGTCAATATGGAGGACCAGGATCTAATACGGCACAGAGAACAGCAAGTGGTGCCGGATCGGACCCTTTCAGACCTCCCTTAGCAACATTGGTTGGGGGCTCAAAAATTGATTTATCAGCTTTGAAACAGTCCACTTGGACTAGTCCGGAAGATACCACCAATGCATCCGCCAAAGAGGGTGGGATCGGTTGTCTCATCGCACCTGTCGATCCAGGCCATAACACAAGTTAGTATCTTTTTCTTCCTGTTATGGTAACAAAACTAACATGTGTGTCAGAGGAGGGATCTCGAGTCGTAAGCTAATCCAATCTTCCATCATCTTACTATGAAGCTCTACATGAAGCCATATTCGCTATATCAAACCCTTTCCCCCTTCAATCGAAAACTGTCTCCTCATGTAGTCACTAACCCCCATTCAATAGTCCGGACAAATCAGTCACTACAAAGCCAAGAAAGACGAATACTTCAAGAAGAAGTACCACAACGCGGGGTAAGATAAGCCATGTAGTCTTTGCATCACCATCTAACACAAATTTTTAGTAAATACTGTAAAGCACTAGATGCAGGAAAAGCAGCAGACACAGTTTGTAAGAATGCACCTTCAACCGACCCTGTCAACTTTATGTATCGAAGAACATCCAAAAAGAGTGGAAACTCACTCCTCTGGCAACACCTCAAGTACGGAACTGACACATGGGCTGTCAACTTCCCCGGATATTCTTGAATGTTTGGACGAATTTTATGATTTGACGGGTGATCAGATTGCTATGCCTTGCATACGATTTGAGAAATTGGGGAGTTATGTTCCGGGAAGGGGTGGACTTGAATTTTCTTTCATACTTGCACTATTTGGGTAGACCTTTTTGTGATTTTTTGCTTGGGTTGCTTTATTGTATTGGTGGAATGGCGAGGAATATGGTATGCGGGCACATAGATTTATCAGAACAGAATGATGAACTCACATTCTTTCCGAATATTTCTGGATCTTGGATCTTACTATTCGATGTTCTAGGCCTGTCACAGGGTATTGTTCTAGACCTTGTCATTATGCTCTAGACCCTGATCTTCATGGCAAATCGTCGTAAGAGGCCTGTGATTGCAACCGAGCAGGTTTTGTATGACAGGTATATCAATCTGATAACAGATTATACTTCTCGTGGAAATGATTTGCTCTAGGGGAACCAGGGCCTCATTCCGACCCGTACGGAAATAGCAAACAATTGAAAATGCTGGGGTAGGTAAACCTAAAATATACGATCTGACTCCTGAACGATTTCCTGCCCTGATTCAAGAATTAAAGAAAGTGGCAACGAAGGGAGTTCCTAGAATTCTTGATTTATATTGAACAGTGACATCGCAAGGAAGAAGATTCGCAGAGAGCTGCTTATATTAGAGTTCGAACCGACCGATGTCAGCCGTTCCCAGAACTCCAATCATCAATCTCGTACAGCCTTCATGAGAGCTTTTACATTTGAACAAAATCCGGCGCATCAACTGGGTGATCGTCTTCTTGAGTACGGGCAAATAGTCTAGAAAATTTTGAAAATGTCAGCTCTAGAGATGGATGTCTATTCTACCCTCAGACAACTAACCTAGGGTAGTGACAGAATCAATGCGGCGAGACTAATCCTAGCGTATCAATATTCCGAAGTTTATGCGAAACGGACATTGACATGCAGCTAGTTGTCTGTTCATTTATATGCTACTAACAATATCAATATAGCCATGAAGGCGTAAAACATCAGACGACGCCAATAGTTCCTTCGCTGTGCCTCTTAATTGCTTGCAAAATCCCTTGGATCAATGTTCTCTGCTTACGGTACATAGATACCTTTTATGTCATAGCAATGCGCAACCACTTCAGTCTGCCTTGCGACTTCTCTTGGACACACCTTAGCAATTGGCAGGTAAATCTTGCGAGAAAAACAATTCAATGGCGAGAACAGCCAGCGATTGTCACTCACGCAATATATCAACTATAAGAAACCACATATATTTAGCGACCTAGCCCTGCAAATTATATATCTAGTATCATTCGAGATTGACCGCAAATTAGAGAAGACTCCCTCCATCCATAGTATCATGGCTGAATATCAGCTGAAACTGGAGGATCTTTTGAGTCTAATGGAAGTTCTCAGCGCCATGTCTTGGATTTAGATGTCAAAGGTAAGATGCATCATCTCAGTCAGAGTGAATCCTGCATGTGTTACGTAAGCACAGCCTCTGAGCCTCTGACGTTCTTTATTGTCCTGCCCCAATCCTCTATCAGCCTTACCTGGGTAATTTCTATACAAAATCCCCCCAAGTTTCTCCTATACTCTATAACTAAGATTCAAAAGTAATCCATAAGACTAAATCTCTTGTGGCTTCAACGAGTCCCGCATTTCCAGTCAACAAATATCTTGAGGCCAGTCAGTTGGTTCACTTCGAATCCGAAGATATGGGAACTTTTCTGGTGTTTTGCACAGCTCAAATCCCAAACGAGGTAAGTCACGCAGTCTTATAGATAATCGAACACACATTAAATTCTTCTTCAGACACTTTCAGAATTCGTAACGCAATCTACCCAGGCCAAAAGCGCACCCGAAAGCCCATGGATTCTCCAAAAGAGCCCATCCGAGGATGTCCATGGACCTGAACTTACTCTTCCTCTACCAAGTCCATCATTTACTACTGGCTTTCAAGACGCATCTCCTGAAACCTTACAAAAGTTCATGGTGGAAAATGTCGTCGACCGTCACGACTTTCCCGACTTTGAGGGTGGAATTGAATGGTATCAATTCGTGGTTCTGGATGCTCAAAGTGCGGAGGACAAAAGTACTTGCTTAGTTTATCATTGCACGAGAGGCATGCCGGAAGGTTCGGCGGAAGATGAATGGGATGAAAAGAAGCTCGTTAGTGAGTGGAAGGTCTGGCGCGTCAAGTTTCTCGTGGCATGGTGGTTGATTAGTGGACTGTGTATGAATGACCAAGCTCTCTTTCAGGTCTTCGAAGATGAGAAGGATGCATATACGGACAGAGATGGCGTGTTGCAGATGCCATATTTGGAGAATGATGAGTATGAGTATCCGGATTTGGAGCATCGTGTGCCATGGGGACCAGCTCCTTAGACTGAGAGTATTTCGGTTATACCTATCTAGTTCTAGGGAACATACCCTTTACTTAATGAAGATACAAATATGGATTGCACAAGACTAGCTAATGAGTATTCTCGTCTGTCGACCGTCATGTATAATATCATTCTAGCAATGTTTCGCCGCATGGTAGTATTGCCCTCCTCCTTGTTCACAAACAAGTGACATCACAAGTACCGAATCACGTCATAGTTGGTTCTTGTCCTATGCATTCAAATGCCTCATCATAACGCCCAACTCCGAGCAAGAAGAGATTAGTATTGGGTGCTTCAATGACGTTTTGATAGACCATTGCAAGACCATGACAATTTCAAATCGGATATCTCCATGAAATGCAACTCTCAGTCATTGTCCGAAGAGCATTAACTGTTTATCCAATAGACTTACATTTACTATACTAGTATACAATTACAGCCACGGAGAGTTTTGGTACCATACTCTCGGTATTCTCTCTTCTTGTATGAGACAATAAATCAAGTATAGATTCACGGCATTCATGTTCGACTATGTGTTAGCTGTGTGCCTAGACAATTCATTTGAACAAACGCTAATCCCCCTATAGAGTCATTTTCCTTAAAGCTACTCCACAAAACTAACCTGGCTCCAGACTGCCGGTATGTCCCCAGGTACCTCAACACTAGTTGGCTATAGTTCAGGACCCTCACTTGGATCTTTGCATCTACCCCTCTTTCTATATTTTTTGTATCGGAATCTGTCCGCGTTTGGTCTTCTCCGTAGAATTGTCGTGAGAATCGTAGATTCAATTCATCCTGACTTCTCATGACCATTCAGCGACCTAGGTGGATATCGAGAACAAAAGAAATTTACATGAACATGATGTATCACCTGATACGATATCAGATGGTCCGATATTTTTCGACACTGCTTCAACGTATTCAAAAGGTCAGCACTAAAAGGCCTCGAGCGTATACAGATCCTGAATTGCAATGCATCATCATCATCATCGGGGCCAGATGAATTGGGACGAAAAAGAAATGGTAGAAGCAGAAATCAAGGATTCACGGATCGGAAAATCGAGAAAAAATCTCTCAATGCACGCTGATTCGTGATTCTTCTCGTAAGGAAAAAGAAATAGAGGGAACTAGAGGGGTAAGAGGTTAGTGACAATGTCCTTTAGCGGTCTGACCACAAGCTCGGAGACGATCAGTTTGTCCGTACGAAGAGGCGAATCACAGAAAAAACAAAACGAGAGTAATTTTTCAAAAGATGCCCGAGAGAAAACTGCTAAGCAGATAAGATAACGCTGGATGGTTAGGACGATGTTGGCGCGAGGTTTTGGTGAAGTGGAGTTTTGCCGAGTGCTAGATGAGGAAACATGCAGAATCTGTTGTGGAAGAAGAAATGCATCTGCAGACTATACAGATCTAGCTCGAGGATTAGACGAGAAACGGTCAAGATCCTAGACGGTAGAGACACAATTGGAGATTTACCAGTTGTGATCAAATTTTCGTAGATAATGCATGCGCTGTTTGTTTGCTTCTTTCTTTTTGACAGTATCTCCACCGGTACAGGTGCAACTGCACGGGCCTCTAGATCGTCGAGGGAAACCGAGAAGTGGACGAGCCGAGGTGGGTTCTCACAGACGTCTATCACAATTGTGCTATAAACAAAGCACTGTCAAAATTCAGTTGCCGAAGATTAAGCATTCCTAAAACCGATGTGCGAGTAATTCCCATTGTGCCATGACTGGTGCTCATTTTCGTTTGTCGTTTGAAAGTAATATCCTCATCTCTGTATTACTGGGCCCTTCGGAATCGTTCTCAAACTGCAACATATCTTGGTGTTTTACAAGCCTCAAAAGGAAGTGTTGGTCGCCCTGTTGTGTTTCGGATGATAGATCATGTTGATCATATTTGTCGATTCCAGAGTGTTGGGATTCTGGAGACCGGAGATCGAAGTAGAAAAGCTTGCGAAGACCCCTTTCATTTCCTTTTCTTTTTCGGCGTTAAATCGGTGGTCACATCGAGCCCTATGCAGCAACGATCCTTGAGGGTGGATTACACTCGGTACTTGACTTTTTAGTTGCTTTTTCCTACAGTGCACGCCGTTGCGAGTCATCAACTCTCAGCGTAGTCTATTCCCGAACCAGAAATCCTGATTCATCATTTGAGAGTTCCTCATATTCAAGATTTCCTGTTTAAGGGAGAATGGGAATAACATTGTTGCCGGTACTACAGCTTGTAACGTTAGACGAACACGATCTTACATTGACTATTCGAGCCGTCCAGAGCCATGCCCCATCCATACTTCTGAAGCTAATCCCCGCAATTTGGCAGTGCCCAATAACCTTGTCCGGGGAACCTATCGATTCAACACCGTACTCGATCTTCATTCGTCTGCTAATGCCCAATAGGAGAATATAGTCCGTGCGTTATACTCAATCTCTCAGGGACTTGCCCTCATATTGAACGGGATCTTACATCGTCCACATTTCAAGACTTTCATCAAGTCACCTCCCTTGAACGTTCCCTAGGCTAGCTCTGTCATTGAACTTTATAACAAGTAGTCGCCGTTCGTCAAAACAAAATACAGACATCTGTGCTCATAGTCTAGAGGACAATTGGAGATTCTAAATGATACCCTCAATATGATTAGCCTAGTGGATAATTGGAGATCTGCCAATGCCATGCGTTGATCAATAAAAGATTGAGGATTCGTGACACAAACATGGGTTTCCCGCAACAAATCTGGTGGCTTGCAGTAGTTGAGAAGCATATATTATTGAAGTATGTGAGGGAAAGATACTTTCTATCCCGTCCCCCTACAGGTCTAGTATATCAAGGTGTAGTTCCTTTGCGTTAGGCACGGATCTTTCCCTTGATACTTTTTTTGGAGCCGCAGTAGTGAGCTGTTAGCATTGTTACTTTCTTATTTGACTGTTTCCCTACGACTATATACTTCAACTAATGTACCCTCATCTTGCATTGATGTTGACCACATACTTTTCAAGATGCAGCTTCCCTCTCCTGAGATCATCGCCTCTTGGCCAGTTCCGAATTATGACAGCCCTATAACGCGAGGGTATGGAGTTTTAATCGTTACTTTAATATTATTGCCTCTAGTTCTATCCATAATATTCATCAGGCTCTACACTCGACTTGTAATGTCAAAGACTTTCGGATTGGATGACTGGCTCATACTTGCAGCAATGCTGCCATCGACAGCATTTGCTATCCTCGCCATTCTCGCAGAGAAAAAGTTCCACTTCAATCGACATATATGGGATGTTCCATTTAATCGGGTTACCTTTGGCCTACAATACGTTATAATCACACAAATCGTTTTCACTCTTGGACAAACTCTCACAAAATGTTCTATGTTGGCATTATATTACCGAATCCTATCAAGCGGGCGAAGGTTCAAGATATTGACTATTGCGGCTTTCATTATAATCGCCGCTCAAGGCCTTATATTCATCATCGTTACTATTTTTCAATGCCGGTTAGTGGGCTCACATCTTGATACCCGGCTTGGGTCACATGAATATCATTGACTTACTCAAAAATCAGACCACCCTCTCATTACTGGCTTATAACGTTCGCTCCCCAGCCAGAATGCATCAATGAAACTGTTCATGTCACCGTTGCTGGAACCATAAATACTGTGACTGACTGTATCGTCGTTTTATTCCCAATCCCAAAAATGCTACAATTGCAGATCTCACATCGTCAACGGCTCATCATTATTTTTCTCTTCGGCGCCGGATTTCTCGTCTGTGTAGCTGGGGCTGTGAGAACATACTACACTTATGTAGAGTTGGTTTCACCGGATATGACATGGGACACTTATTATGTTTGGATAAGCAGTACCGTTGAGCTTTATATTGGCATAGTAAGCATCTCCATTTTATCTTCACGTCACAGGATACACAGTGAACAATTCTAACAAAATCTTAGATTGGAGCATCCGTTCCTGCCACGAAACCTTTCTTCACACGTTACATACCTTTTATCCTTCCCCGCTCTTTACATTCCAGCCGAAATGAGCATTATGCCATCTCCTCAGCGGACAAGGGACCATTCTCAGGATCTACAACAGTCGCTACTCCAAAAGGCTCTCGTACCTCACGAAAACTCTCACACGACGATCTTGAATTAGGTGATATTCAAGAGCGAGAAAACAGATCAACAAGACGCTCAAGGAATCTGGATGCAATTGAAGAGATTGGAAGTGATGCCAGCATTTCGAGTTTTATGAGAATGGCAGCTGAGGGGGAGGGGAGAGGGAGTAGTGATGAATGTAAAAGCGACGAAAACGAGATAGGAAAGAGAGATAGTGATACGAGACCAAGAAGTGAAGATACCTTTCGCTACACGACGAATTCTAAAGATGAATCCATCGATGAAGGGGATTTGAGTATGGCGGTTCCTTACAAGCCGCGATATTCTGTGTAGAATAGGCTATGGGTTTTTGAAAAGTTATATCTATCTAAGGAGTCAAAGGGGCGTCAAGGGAACGGTCGGTTGATGAAAATACCCATCTCTTTGAGAAATTGAGCAATGAGATTCGATCTTTGCAATAATATCTGTATATAATATAGTTTTGTGCCGGCAACAATATTCTACAATGCAAATTTTCTAAACGTTCTCCGGAGATACTCTGTGACCTCCAATTTTCCAAGTCGCCGACCTTCACATAATCTAATGTGTGTTTCTAACTAGTTCTGACTCTGCAGCAGCTATGCACCACGGACTTCCCCTTCTCCTACCGAAAGAACGCCCTATACTAGTTCCTCCCACTGCCAAACTGCCGTCGGTACTTACCATGACTTTTTTTCTGATAAATGATGTAATGATTATACTTCCCGCCTGAAATTTGTTGCAGATCGCAAGAGATCTGATCTAGTGGCTGCTTATTAGATCTCAGGGTTCAATGATTCATATTGATTACCTACGCCGCAATAATATGTTACCAAATCGATGGCAATATTGGACATGTTTCTCTCATATCGATAATCATCCTACAAATCTATAATATTAGTATAGTAGTAGCCCCTCTCACACTTAATTCTATCTCCTTGATTCGCTTAATCAATTAACTTTCCACTACTGCACCTCCATTATCATTCCTCCTTATTCATGCATTCATCTAGACTTCATTATAAGGTTGGTCTTTTACTATTCTATAATCGATTTTCTTTCTCACCCATATCTCCTTTTCACCGGCATTAGCTTTTAAGTCCCATGTAGTAAGCGGCGTGTAGGCGTTATCCCACATTCATTCCTCTCGTCCGTCCACCCAGATGCAAAAACGGGATCCCGTCCGCAGATTATGTCCATTTGTATATATAGATCGATAATACCAATCGAGTAAAGTAATATAGATCGAGAGAGAAAGTATCTGAGATATTCTACCTCCTATAATTGTTGGGGTAAGGAGATATAACAGCGGGGGGAACACCTGCATGACTTCCGAATCTGTTATAGCCGAGAAGTGGACTCCAGGTTAATGTCAATAGCCAGAGGCTGCAATAGCTCGGATTAAATGCTAATATTCGGGCTCGAGGAGTTGCATCTTAGGAGTTCGGTGCGTTATTGATAGTTTACATAGATATCAAACCTCCTTCATGAACGTTAAGACCGGTGAGGTCACCGCTTGAATCAAGATGCAAATGTTTAATATCCAAGAAAGATTTAAGACAACATAGAATAGATTGACTGGAAGATGACAGCTTCAACTTATACATCGCTTGCAAACACTACCTATCCATGAAAGATGTATACTAAAGAGAAGAGATTTCGTAAAATCCATCCACACCTCAACGCCTCCATATTACTCCAACTCCAAGCCCCCATAAATCTCACCACCACTCCTTAAAACCCCGGCCCAAAATTGCCATCACCACTAGAAAACTCATCAGCAAATCTTCCACATAGATCCCCCCCCAAAAAGCAACAACAAAGAAACCCCAAAATACTCACGTCCCCACCCCCTGCAAATCCACACTCCAAACCACCGTTCCCCCAATACAAAGCGCATCCGCAAATTTCCTCTTCACCGCCCAGCTCTCCTGATCATCAAACCCCATCCACTGTATCCCCTTTCCAAACACCATCTGCTTGACGCCCACGCCCCCCTGCTCCGCCGCACTAGCACCCACCCACGACGGTTTCAGGTCCTCTCGCTGCACCAACACCTCAATCTCTCTCATACTCAGAATGCCTGGTTCGGTGGTACACGGGCCAGGTTCGCTGGGTCCCGTATACGCACATCCGAGATCCGCACACGCGGGACTCGCAAGCGTGTAGCCGCGTCCGTAGGCCGCAAGTCCCAGATTCACTTTCGCGGGATCGACGCCTGCGAACCAGAGGGGGGAAATGGCGCTGGTGATATCGGGCAGAGAGGTTTGCGCACGCACGAACGCGCCCAGTGAGGGGTTGGAGGCTTCCCATGGGCCGTGCAGGTCGTAGGACATGAAGTTGAAGAAGGTGATGTAGGGTTCTAGGTTTATGAGATCGAAGAATTGGAGGGAGGAAATATCTGGTGGTCTATTTCGTTATTAGTTCAGTTCAAGCTCATGAGTTTTTTATCACTTGTGCAAAGGAGAAAACAGATAGACGATTAAAGAAGCGAAAACGACTCACAGAACCACACTAATTCCCCAATTTTTCCCTGGATAGTTCGCAGTAAAACTCTCCCGCATCTCCCTCACCAACGCCACAAACCCATCTCGATCATTATCACTACTCGGAAACTCCCAATCGAGATCTACGCCCTGGAAATTAAACGTACTCAGCCATCCCTCCACACTACTAATAAACGCCGCTCGATTCCCCTGATCCGACACCATCTGACTCCAAATCGGCGGCAGGACACTCGACCCGCCGCCGCCAATAGCCATATACGTTGCCAAAGTTGCAGAAGCGAGAGCAGTAAAGTGATACATGAGAGGTACCGCCGTAGTATCGAAAGGGACCACGTGGAAAGAATTAGGCGAGATAGACATGAAGGCGAAGATGAGATGCGTGATATTTTGGGTCGGAATAAGAGACACGGGGAGAGCGTTGCAGGAACGCGTTGCGCTGCCAATTTGCCAGTAGGATACTCTGCGTCCGTTGCTGGCGGTTGTGCTGCCCGAACCGCAGCTGGGGAAGTTTATCAGGCCGCAGGCGCCGAAACCGTGTTGACATGGTGCGTTGCCGTTGATGGGGTCGGCGTTGATGCAATAGGCGGATGTGGTCTGTGATTACAAGTAAGTTACGAGTATGTTGTATATTAATCGATGCTGCAGCAAGATTTATGCGTATCATACGGAAATCAAAAATACATACCCCGCAGTATCCATTACCGCTACAGCAAGTATTCAGAGGACATGCTTGACTTCCCTGAGGAGCACTTTTACCACATTGTGCTACATCTCTGCGATTTGGAAGGTGATTCGGGGCGGAAGTTTTGGTACAATTAGCAGTATTGAAATCACACTGTCCTAACCTTTGACCAAAAGATTAGCATTATCCTACAAGCACATAAAAGCATGAGCTATCTCGCAGACTCGGCGAAATTTGGGCAAGAAGCAGCTTCTAGGAAACAAGATGACTCACTAAGAGAAAATTAGAACCTCTTCACCTCATGTACAATTAGCGAACTGATGCATCATAAGAAGAACTTGCCAAATCACAACACTCCCCTTCAAAATCTGACTCTCGGTACAAAAGCACCGGTCCCGCATCACAGATTCCCAGAAAAACCAAACCAAACAAGGAAAATGTCCAAAAACGCATGATAACCGAATCGAACAAATCTCACCCACACTTCCCCAAACATTGCAGAAGGGCAAGAAATATATCTCCCCGTAGTGCCTGTGTATAAAGGAACATAAACTCCGCTATATATGCATCTGATACCTTTTGCGTTCTCAAGAATCGAGCAGGTGAGCGGGAAATCCCTCATCCGCAACCAAACCATTGAAAGCAAATTGCGAAGAGTCTGGAAGTCGATGTCTCCCTGCCTAGTATGTGAATTCACTAGTCATCCAGTAGGGGATTTTCTGGAAATGAGGGCGTACTGCAACAAACAGAGCTGAGACATTTCAACGCCTTTGCACAACTCCAAATCCCAAGAAGAAGGTATGGAAGAAGTCTAAACGCCATACGTAGAAACAATATGTGAAAACTGTACTACCCTTTGTATTCCGAGCTATTGATTGTGAGAACACCAATCTCCCACCTGCCAAAGGATCTAGTCGTTTTGGTACCACGCTTTACTAACCTTGAAGGTAAGACTAGGTATTGCATAAGATTAACGTATTGACTGGAACTAACTCTACTGGAGTAAGGATCCCTTACATGAAGGGATTTTAGACGAAACCATGTTGAACCTAGATGCATGGAATGCTTTGCCTTCGTAGCTAATATCCTACAACTTTCTACTCTTAACCAAACCAGTCTTGATACCGGTTTTCTCACCACCATAACCACCTCTCTCTTCTCCACCCTTGTACACAGCTCTCATACTGCCCAGCTTCTTCTTCTTCTCGTCATACTTCATCCTCTTCTTCACTCTCGGGTTTCTGACCTCCTTCTTCCTCTTTGGCGCCAATCCCTTATTCTTCTCAATTACATATCCGATAGCTCTCTTACCATCTTCATCATTCTCCACTTCTACTACTCTTGCCAACTTTCCAGCCTTCTTCGCTTCAGAAATTGCGGCATACTTTGCCTCTTTATCATCCTTGCGTTTCTTTGATGTCTGTGCAACCATGTCATAGTACTCGTCTTCATCGCCTCGAACTTCGCCAGCAACAGCTTCTTGATCGTCGTCGTCGCTCTCTCCACCCAGAGCAGTACCTCTTCCGTACTCATCCAATTTCTTTCCACGCTTCTCGGCCTCAAGATTGAGTCGTGCCTGGCGATCTCTGAGCCTTTCTCTATAAGGTAGATCCTCGTCACCACCAGCTCCCCTCCCTGCGTCTGCTCTCTTGTTCGCTTTCTGAGCGATTTGTGATGTGTAGAACTTGAGTGACTTCTTTCTTTTGGCCTTCTCCTCCGCAGCCTTGGCATCCATAGATTCTTCTTCGCCGAAATCGGAATCATCGTCTGCTTCAACAACAGCTCTCGATACCTTCTTTGACTTCTTAGCTTTAGATACGAGATCATCAAGACCTGCCAAATCTTCCTCTGCTTCCTGGATCTGTTTGCTACGTTTTGCGGCCGCTCTTTCAGCAGCAGCAGCGCGAGCCAATTCCTTTCTGGATTTCTTCGTTGGTCGGATTGTCTCCATCTCCTCTTCTGATGTGGGTGTATCCTCCACGCCGTCCATAGATATATCCTCGTTTTCATCTTCCGAGTCTCCCTCCAACTTTGTGACGTCAATTGACTTGACCCTCAACCATAACTCTCGAGTTGACTTTAAATAATCCATAATCTCATGATCTCGCAATTCTTGTGGATTCATAGTCTTTCCCTCTCCGTCAGGACGCTGTGATGGAGAGGTCAGAAGCGAAAAGTACATGGCGATAGTAGATGTGTAAGCTGCTAAAGCCCTAGCTTTTGTGACTGTAAAAGGTATCGCGTCGATTTCATACTCAGGCAACTGGTCTACTTCCTTCAATAAATCTTGAAGAACAGGTGCTAGTTCTAAAAATTCGTCTGCCAGAAACTCGAATTCCGGATATCTTGAATATAGTATTCTTAATCTTTCTTCCGGACTCATCTCTTCTGTGATCTCAATATCCTTCAAAACCTCTGTTACCACATCCCCCTCTTCATATTCATCGCCTTCCTCTTTGTTGCCCCCCTTGCCCTTTTTAAGAGCACCTCCCGGACCATCCTCGTCATCGCTCGCAGGGAGCCATTTGATGTCAAGTTCATCGAGACCGAAAGAAGCTTTGGACAATTTTGAAAGCCTTTTTTGTTGTAATCGTTTAGCCTCCTCTTCTTCCATCAGGGCGTCGGCTTCCGTTTCGATGTTATCCGCATCATAGTAATCGCGCTTCGAAGATCCCCATCCCTCAGCATATTCATCTTCCTCTTCCGTACCTTCCTCATTATTTTCTTGAGATTTCGATTTCTTCGATTTCGGCGCCTCGTATTCTTCTGCTTCTTCTGCTTCTTCTTCTTCTTCTTCTTCAGAGCTCTCGTCGGAGTACCCTAATACCTCTTCGTCCGACAACTCGACTAATTCATCTGTAAGAACCTTTAGCTACTATTAAATACATAATGTCAATGAATCTAACCGTCATAATTCGATTTCCTTTGACGCTTCGCATTTGGTTCATCATCCAACATAACTTTATCTCTGTTGATGTGGAATTCATCCTCGGAGTCGGCGATATCTTCATATGTTGTAAAGGCTACTTTTCCTTTGGACTTGTCGAAATCTTGCGTGCGACTTTTGACGCTTTGCCCTGAGGCCTTCCTCTTTTTACCAGCCATTGATGTGAATTTGCTCGAGTTATCGCGCGGATTGCGTGGAAGATTCGTTTCTCTCTTCCTGTAGCTAGAGATTTCGATATCAAAAAATTATTTTCTCATTATCTTAGCGTCGCGCTAGACCATTGATATAATCCTTGTTGATGCAGAACGCCAAATACACGTGATAGGTCCTGAGAAGCTTGTGCTCATGCTCTTCATCGATTTATCATACTTGAGTAAGTTTTTCATTAGAAGGTACTTATGTACTAGGTATTTATGATATTTGAAAATTTCCATGATTTCCTGATAAATTATTATAGTTTTCCCAACATTGTTTCCCCCATGAAGGATCCATGTGTGACGCAAAAGCTCAACGCTGCCTTGTTTTTCTACACCCAAGAATATCCCTTTCCACTTCCCGTTTCCTAACACCATGCAAAATAATAAGACATCTAGAATCCCATTCCATCTCCCAAACCATCACCTCCGAAAGCATCTAGTAGATCACCACCATGGCCGCTTCCACCCATCATCATTAAATCTTCGCTGCCAGCACCCATGTCATGCATATCAAGATTAGGTTGATCGACTGGTCCAAGACCAGAATCTCCCATTACAGCATCTCCCATAACCTCATTCAAACCACCCATACCATTATCATCTGGCAGTAGCTGTTGTTGTATGACTGACTGTGCTTCAACTCTTCTATGCAGCCTAATAACTGTTTCTGCGTGAAAAGTGTCAGTCTTGTGGACTTTCGGCATGTTTTCTGCTTCTGCCTTTAAAGCTTCTCTTAGAGTTAGTCGTCGTTGAAGTAGTTGTGGTGTATTACCACTCATAATATCTATTCCTGAGCCTGAATCAAAACTTGCAGAATCTGGAGCGCATATTAATGAAATGGCAATGTCCAGTACCACGCTTCCATTACCAGCTTCGGTTTGTGTTTTCACTTCCTCGATAATGATATTCAATAATCGTTTCGCACCGAGCATTTTCAATCCAGCAACAACTTGTCGATGAGTATAGGATGCAGGCATAATTTGCATACCAGGGTTGCGGTCACATTGAAGACCCCATTGAACGAGGGTAACAATTGTGTGCTTTATGCTGGCAGCCAATCCACCCCCAGGTGTGGCTGTCCATACTTCTAACTCGCTGTATTTACTAGCACCTCTTCGTTCCCAGCCTACGTTCGACTCCAGTGCTTTCGAAATCGAATCAATGTCGTGACGGTGAGGCTCCGCGCGCTGAAGCCATCGGAGACTTTGTTCAAGACTTTGGGCTATGATCTTGAGGATTGCGTTGAGTAGGTGGGATGCTTCCATGTTGTTTGATATGGATGGGGGACTTTTGATTAAAGCTGACAGGATCTGAAGAACATAAGTCGCCTGGGGGCGTGCTTCCCACAGATGAGCCGACAGCCATGTGATGCCCGGAATGAGAGAAGGAAGCAAAAATGGTTCAACCATGAATTCCAGACCACCTTTCAAACCTTCTTCCGAGAGAGTCTCTGTGCTAAGTGCTAGCACAATATGATGAAAAAGAGTGGGCACCAAGAGGTAAAACTCTTGTGGTGGGCAAGATGACATCAGCTCATCTCCAAGCCCGCCACCTTCTGGCTCAAACAGCCCCCTGATCCATCCGTCTAAATGATTTTGATCTTGCTGAGATAATGGATCCAATGCTCGACTGAGATGGCCTTGAACGAGTAGCTTTGCTACAAATGACTCCGCTGGGTTTTTGATGCCCAAGTCGACCGTTGTAAGGTTGTAGCGATGCGCGAATGACACTACCAGGAGCAATATTGATCCAAACTCTTCATAAACAGGTTGGTATTCTCCCTGGTCTTCATCATATCGCCAATTATCAAGAAGCTCACAAATTGGTTGCAAAAAGGATGTAGGCTTATTGAAGAGAAGCATTATATCCAAAGAAGATGGATTACGAGCTAGTTGACTACACAACGTCTTCAAGGTCATTGTCTCCTTATTACCACACATATGCTTTATAACCTATTATAAGTTAGTCATGTTTATCAGTATATAGTCGAGATACATACCTCGGCAATTGCCTGACTAACAGCGCCAGCGTTGCCGTCCATATTTTCTAATTCGGAAATCAATCCTTCGGCTCGCTCCGAGTCAGAAAGACATTGTTGAACAAGATCCTGCTTGGAATACCTTCCACCGGCAGGTAAGCTTTGCATAGGTATATCACCTAGTAGGGTTTCAATACTGGATTCCGGAATCAAGCCATGTAAACAGCAAGCGAAGCAGAAATCCTGTCTAACGGAATCTGAGAACATGTCATTATTAGTCGACTCTGCAAACAGAGTAGAAAGTGTGGGAAATGCATTAGTATCGACATGACTCAAAGCTTCCGTGATACAAAATTCTGATGTTAATGGTGGAAAAAAGGATGTTGCGAGAGTTGAGACGAGTAAGGGAACTTTGTTGATCAAAAATGATCGTAGAATAGTTGTGGTTTGTGGCCCTTCGTTTCGAAAAGTTGCATTGGCCAAGACATCGAACGACGCAAGTATAAGATCTACTGTCGTCGATTGGACGTCTCCCTTGCAATGATCAGTAAAGATTTTGCAGGATGATTGATTGCAATTACCTGATATCTATTGTGCAGATATGCAAAGATTGCACTATCGTCGACGAGAGGCCTACCAACAAGCTAGAATCGGTCAGTTTACATCGGAGATACTCATTATGAAAATCATGATACTTACAATAGAGCTCAAATAAATGTATAGACCCGCTCGAGAGTTGATAGTTGGTAGATCAGCGACCACGATATTGTCAATGTTCATACCAATTGTGGAATCCAAAATCTCGTCAATCTCCGCATTGGCGGCTCGCTCCTTTTTGTCAACGGGTAAAATCGTAATCAGAGTCTGTGTTCGGAATACGTCTAATCGTTGTACATTCTGTGGGGAGCTTTGAAGTAACAAAGGAACAAATCCAGCCATAGCCTTTCCGAGGTCAATGCCGGTCCCTGTTGGTTAAAATAAGCATCTGAGCGGCACTATTCAGGCACTAGAATAAAGCATGAATACCTTTTGGGCAGCGACCATGTTGTATAGCCCCTAAGATCTTTGCATTCCCAACTACTGCAACCATTAAAGTTCCCAAAGCCATGCCCACCATTCCAATCTCCTCCACATGAGCTTCGATATCCAGTATCTCGTGCGCCCCTCTACCCATACTGGTAGCAACCATATCCATCCATTGGATACAAATCATCAGTAGGTCAACTGCTTCTTGGACATCCTTAGGCCGTATACCAGTGGAGACTGTTTTCGCAAGTCGGTACAACATCATCTCTTCGGCAGAATATGACATTTTCCACCTTCTATTCCCTCCCTTTACTCTTTTGGTCTTGTCTGCACCATCACTGGATTCGCTACGCACGTGCGCATCTTGCATATAACTCCAGAGTGAAGAGTATTTCAACAAAACTCGAAGAATCCCGGCACAATCAATGAATCCTTCTGCTAGCAATATTTGTACATAACGTAATACCCGTGGATCGGCATGTATATCATTGTATTTGTCGGGACGTAGGAAAATCTCGCATATATATTGAGATGGTAGTGGGTTCCTCGAATATAATATACGAATGTAATCTGTGAATGGTTCGAAGTCGAGCCTCGAGGCAAGGCTATTGTTCAGTAGCGTTTGCCAATTGGCGATGGCAGCTTGTGCGGTCATCTTTGAATCGTACAATGAAATTTAGATCAGTAACTGCCCATTAGATCCGTCGCATACAAATTGAAAAACTTCACTATCAGATTAAGGTATAATGAGAAAGGTTAGTAGCAAGAATACAAAATGTGAAATAATGATAAAGTAAGGAAAGGATCTGTTGTGAGTGGGAGAAAGTGTGTTGGTGAATCTAGAAGTAAAGTTCAATTCAAATGGAAATGGAGCGCCCACAGATAATGCACGTAGTTGTGGAGACCAATCATTGAAGGGTTGCTCTCTCAGCCTTGTCTTAGCGTTCAGAGCCCTGACACGGCTGAACCATTCCCCCCCCCCATGACCAATAATTTACTTTTACGCCCGGAATTACCATGCCTGCAGGTGGGTAGACGCAATGGGGTTTTGAAAATACGATATGCAGCACATCAAAACTCTAACATGAGCAAATGGGCTTTCAGACATGTGGATGATATTTTATTGTACAAAATACGAGAGAAGAACCTGCAACTAATAACCCTGATAATCAAATGTCACAAACCTCATGTTACGACCTAATTCCTGGATATCTATAACTCCTATGGCCAGCGTGATCTCATGTAAATTTACCACCTGATGCTCCTACAAAATCAGGCCCAAAGACCCTGACTGAAAATCCTATCTGTACTGGAACTCTCAGTTATCTAAATCGCTCTCCTTCTTGATTCGTGGTGAATTATAATACGGCGTGTGTGAACGTGGAGGTGAAAGGGGCCTCTTTAAACTTTGTGGTGTTCTGGGACCGATCACCCAATCCTGCATGGCCATCCAACCACTCCAAGCTTCATCCGCAGAGGAAAGCTCTGCCTCTTCAATTCTCGGCAAAGGAATCATGTAAGGCGTGGATTGTTCTGCGGCCAGCGAATCATCGTAGTATTTCTTTACATCAAGCCATTCCTTACTTTTTGATGCGAAAAGGTAGTTGCGTCGCTCCAGTTCATGTATGGTCCCTATCCCCTGAACCCAATTTGCACCGAACCAAGTTCCCATGATTCGAGGATCGTCGTGACCAGTGACTATCAACCTTCTGATGTACGGAATCAAGGACACCGATTGCGGATACCCTGGGGGAGGGTGGGGTTCTTCCTCTTGTTGACGATCGGAAAGATTCTTCAAAGACCATGCGGCCGAAGCTCGATGGACTGGGTAGGGCTGCTTTTGATAAGGCAGCTGAACGTTTATAAATGCTGCCACGGCCTGAACATAGAAATCATGTTGGGCTTGGTCGAGAAAGTAGTGATGGCACTGTAGGTAATGTCGGTACCAATTAACAGTATCGAAACCTGCCTCTGGTTCTTGGCCTCCATTTCCATTTCCACCGGAAGGATTGCCGTAACTTGCGGCTCCTTGCTGGTATTGTTGTTGAGCATGAAGATTTGGGTTGGATGGTCCAGCCTGGGAATGATACGCCATTGCCGTTCTGTTATAAGACGATATGCATTAGTAAGGGTGCAAAGGGTATCGAATGAATGCTGTGTGTACCAAACGCCAATGACTCGGATCATATAAACAATCCAGAACTCGTTGTGAAGATGGGTATCCGTTATCGATAGAATCGAAGTGAATGATTATGGCGCGACAAGGGCAACAAAGTTCCGAATCGGTAACATATATAATACAATCACTGACCCGAGTTGTAATATTTTTCTGAAGTGAAAGAGAGGTTGATACTAAATCAAACAGGTTGACATGCTATGAGACCGTGTCAAGAAGGTCATAATATCTTGAAAAGAGCTATGCCAATAGGAGCGTACATTCGAGTACTTATACTTTTCATGACGGAGCAAGAGAATAATAAGACGAAGGAGAGACGGTCGAGGAAGTAGAGACTGCGAGTACAATGCATGGTTGCATCTAGACGTAATAAGTGGAGGTGTGAAAAAAAGAGCAAAGCTGCTTTGATCAATTGAAACTTGGACATCCATAACAGCTACCTACCTACCTATTAAAAAGGAACAAAATTAAGATTAACTTGAATAAAATGGAAATACAAATAGAGGAAGAGAGAGAGAAAGGAACGAATGAGAGGTGAGGAATTAGGATTTACAAATTAGCAAATGCCTAACTATCTATTTTACTATTCCCAATAGTACTATAGTAAATGAAGGGACATTACGAAATTGATATGTGTGAAGGACTAATAATCGTCGAGCGGAAGGAGGTTGATAGGTAGCCTTACAGGTATAATTTTTTATGGATTGGTTTCTACTTTATTGCATGATTCAGGTACTGAGTACTCAAAAAAAGATTCAGGGTCTTCTTCAATCAGGGTTTCTCGGTCCGGTCTACTAAATTGAGACACTATCTACTGTATGGGATGGGATGGGATGGGATGGGATGGCTATTTCCTCTCTATTTTGGGTGAGTTGAGTGGACTGACTGGACTGACTGGCTCGAGGGAAAATGGGTTAAAGTTGAGAAGTTTAGCTTGGTCTGAGATGTGATATACCTGTTACGTACTCTCTAGGTACTCTACTACACATACACTCAATACAGTCCCGGGGGTGGCCGATCATAGACCACGCCGTCGATAAACCGGTCGACGAGCTCTAGGTCGGTTGGTCTGGAGGCTAACCTTACCCATTCGAGCCATTCCATTTAGCACGTCTAGGAGGTGGTAGGTTAATAGTGCAATAAGTCGTATTTGTATGTGGCCACTCCTGAGACTTTTCTTTTGTATTTCTTTTGGGGAGTATGAGCACCAATATCTTAACGTTCATTGGTTCAATGCCATTGTGAAATCCCCTATTCGTTCGATGGCATTAATTCTCCTTGGGTGTACCTCACATATGATCTCGTCTATGTACATGTATGTGTGTATATACTAGGTACGTATCTATCCACCTGGTACTCAATTCAATAGATACCTGGGGTGATACCATTATACCATTCCCTCTTCCAGATCCCGAATAAATAAAGACCAGGGAGGCTCCTCGGCCAACCTGGATGTCTACCTAGGTAGTTTGACAGTATCCACCCTCCACCTACTCCGTCGTAGTTTTCAGGGACCATGACATACCTACTATGGACTGGGCACTCCTTGAACAGTGCACACCTGCTGCACATTGAAATCCTACTCCGCACGCACGTGCTAGGTAGATACATAGAATCTAATTGGCCAAAGGGCTAAGTCAAGGAGAAATCGAGGGGAGGCTGCAGACCTGCCATCTGCCAGCCTGCTTTCTTTGATGGATGTTGACAAGAAGAGTTTCGAGACAAGTTTCCCGCCGTATCCTTTTCATCCCTTTCCTCGTCTGCGCTGAAGTGTATGTATGCATTGTGCAGCTTGACTAGGATACGCATTTCCATTAATGACCACTCATTAGGCGCTTATTCGTCCTTTTACACTCTCTTGGTATTCATATTCATATCCGGAGTTATTAGCCGGGTAGTGGCGGTAACCTTGCTCCTAGATCTTCAGGCCAACTAGTTATTCTTCTCGGGCCTTGCTAGACCCTCTTTTTCCAGAACTGCCGGAAAATCTTCATTTTAGTTGGCTCTCATCCATCGAGTAACTAGGGATGTGTTCGAAGTTTCTTGCTATCTACCACCCCTTCAATCACTCATCTCAATGCTCCCGAAACTCATTTGGGCCAGCCACTATGCGTGTGACTCGAAGATTACAAAGACGCTGGGTATTCGTATTTTCCTTCAATTGTCCGCCCAATAATACGAATGCTTTCGTCTGCCTGCGTCCGCGGTATGCTCGGCTTCGATCCAATGGCCGATTCATTGGACTTTGAGACGGACATGTGGATTCGAAGAAAAAAAAACTCTATTTTTACGCGCAGTGTACATTTGATAAGCTGCCTACATGAGCGGTGAGTTAAGCACATGGTGAGTTAAGCACATATGTATGTCGTGCAGATACTTTTCACCTGTCGCGCAATTGCGAGGCTGGCATCGTCGGCATTTAAGAAGCTGAGATTTGTAAGATCCTATGGTTTCCCAGAATTTGTGGCTTCCTCCATCCACTCAGAATGTCCATCAGAGGGAAAGGCTTCACTTTTTGTGCGACGCAAGTGAAGCTCCACAATATTGTTCACCGTTTTCACAGTGCATTCACATCTTTCCTTTTCTGATCTGTGGAAGAAAACCCACCCAACAAATCAGCGATTGTGTGCACAATCGGGTTCCTTACTGTTCGGGCTACACCCGAATGAACTTTTGACATATGCATTTTCGGCTCGATCCAGATGATGTGCTACTATTTGGTCTGGTTCGGGTTCTAGAACTTCCTCGCTCTATGGAAAAACAAAAGTTGGCCTCAAGAAAACAAGTTTCAGGGTCACGATGAACAGTATTCATTTAAATCACACGAGTATAAATTCCGTTCTACTCATTTTTCTATCACAAGAAACTGACTTCCATTCAGCTTCGATCAGAGATTCCAATGGTCCAGACTGCAGTGCTACAATCCAGGGCTTTGGAACATTGAATTTCTTTCAAGTATTGAGATTGTTTTGATTACTGAAATAGTTTTCATATCGAAATTATTTAAAATATCGAATTTGTGAGTTCGCGGATGATGTCTTCAGAATCTCGAAACTAGAATCTTACAATGGACTGCAGTCTGAGCTATCGGAAACACTGGCTTCAATGACACCTGAACTCACAATGGAAGATGGCGTGTCGCAACCCTCGAACGATCGAAGATCTATACCTATCTGGAGAAGCCCAAATTCATAGTCCGACCCGGGATCTGTGGCCGTTCGTTCGAGGATATCGTCGTATGGCTGTTGATCGCAGATCAAGTAGCCACCGATTGTCATCTGTACATTCTTGGAGAGATCTGGTGGCATTCCACCACTGTACTACATGGAAAGTTATGCTTAATCGGACAGCAAGGTTATTGTTTCATTATTTCGACAAATTCTACGAATTGGCTTCAATCGACACCGTAGAAAATTCTACTTCAATGATTCTTTGCTGCGTCTTACTTTTCTTTTTCTTTTCTACGCCTCAGCCTTAAACATACGCGTCATTGAGATGATGGCGATCGACCTTATTGCAGTGAATGTGCGGCCAAAAGGAGGAATATTCAATTGTCCTACCAAAGCACAAGGTTGCACGTCGCACGGCTCTTGAGAATTGATCCGACCTATTCCAGTGTTTTGGTATTCGGTTGCACCAGATTTGCTTACAAAATTACTTTTGCCACGAGATCTGACAGACCGAGATCTGTGAACCCCTACAGATAATCGATTTTGTCTATCAAGCAATCTGTCGGTTTTATATCTCATGTTTTTTTTTAAAATGGTGGAAGTCACACATGATCACATCGATCTTCGGAACTTTTAGACCTAGCTTTTCATCGAAATTCTCGCCCTCCATAACCATTAATTGCGAGGATCTCATGTTCTATTGATCTTTAGCCAAGTGGAATGATAATTGGGAGCTCTAGCGTAAACCTTCCACATCTCCATTCGAAATTACAGGCCTGGAATCCAATAGAAAGCAAGCAAGATCATCACGAGACCTGCGGTTTCCGGTATCGGATCGCCTAATTGCTTGCTGCGATCAGATTCTATGAGTGCTTTTTCTTTCGGAACTAGATGCCGTTGCCGAACGGCACGCTTTCCGGTTGGGATCGTGCAAGCATCATACAAATATCTCGTCTATCTCATAATCCTTCCGCACGAGCACTAGTTTTCTCCACTTGTACAGATCCTATGTGCCATCAAATGCGGTAAATCCAACGATCGCATTGGAATCTCCTCGGTGACTGATATTTAGACAGCTACATTCTTCTCGGCTGATTTCCTTGCACTTAACGAATGACAGATGTGAATGTCCATTAGTGTGTGTATGGATCGATGGAGAATTGCAGAAATTAAACTTTGCATTGATCCTTCAGATATTCGGGGATGCTTTGAAGCATGACGGTGAAACTTCAGATTTTGATATTAATCAATTAGAGATTTCAGATGGGTTTATTACACATGTTTAGAAATTGGTACATGTCATATCAGTCCCTGCATTAAATGGTAATCATATTCTCAGAATTACCTATCTTTTGATATTTGAATCACGACAGTTCGAATCTCATCTTGTGTCTGGAAAAAGGGAAGCATGCTGTGTTAGGCGATCGGACGATATTCCAAAGATGGTCATAATGACAAAACTTTATCTCTGATGAGAAAACACTGCAAACACCAATTCGCAAACTTCAAGTCATGACGTAATCTGGAACATATGCGTGGGATGACCTTGGGCAGCTGATAATCTGAATGAGAAAATCAGATCCATATGTGCTCGATACTTTGGGAGTTCATCATGCCTGATTTTGTTGTATCATATCTGATGGGCAAATTGGAGGGAATGCCATGAATACCGCATGATAGGAACGGACGATGTGGATGAGACGATTATATGTCTCCAGATTTGAAATTCAAATCTCACTTTTTTGGACTTTCGGAAGATTGGGTACGGAGGCGTAATCATGTGGTGGACGAGTACAAAAGTGTTTCTTCTATCAGAAAGCGGGATTGTGAATAGTATATTTGGAGTTCCAGTGATGTCTCAATGAACATCCCCCTCATTAGGAAGTCTCCTCTAGGTAACCGAGGTGATCTACCAAATGATGATTCAACGCGCGCAATTTGGATTAAGGCGCTAGATGCGAGCTTCTAGTATTTTGATATAGCCAGTGGCCCATGGCAGTATCGATGTAGATGACAAGTAATCATGATGTATATCTCCCTACGGTATTATATATAGTGAATTATTTTCATGTTATTGAAGAATTTCTCGAGACTAGGTACTCTAATTGCTTATATGGAAGTCATTCGATTTCTCAAGTCGAACTTGAGAGCGAATCACTCCGTTCATAAAGAAAATTTAAAGAAAATTTAGACATTATTTTAAATATCAAGTCGCATAACGGATAGAGTGTGAATAAATCACACTGTTCACATTCTACGGAGTCAATATGCCTCATAATTACTACAGGCAATCATTTAATCAAATTTGACCCGTAAATCCAGACAGTGAAAATTTTCAATTTGTTCATACGTAATATCTTCGACAAATTAGCAGCCAATTTACCTTAACGCCTGTGTGAATCAACTGTCCTATTCACATCTGCACGCGATTCACAGAAATTCTGTTTATCTTTCTACGGCAATGTGAACCTTCATTCTCTTGCCGTATTGCTAGATTGTGTAGGTATAAGAGTGCTTCGTAGCTCTGCTTTTCTCTTGTCTCCATTGCGATTGTAATTGCGATACTGGATTTTAAGTTCGATTACCATTCTTTCTCTCTCTCTCAAATACAGAAACTCGAGACTCTCGGAAATAATTTCGTTCATCGCATCATCTGAGTCTCAATATTTTCAACTCCTTACAGCAAAATCCTCCTATCTACAAATCATCCATCGACAAACACAGGAAAACCAATCCATCCAAAATGTGCACAGAATACATCACCACCTACACATGCCATCACCACGATACCACAAGCCATATTTTATGTCGGAAATTACGGAGAGGTGAGTGTGTGAGCACGGAAGAGATTTATAAGAATATGACGGAGATTTGTGGGGATTGTAGAGAGAGGAGGAAAGTGGATGGGAGGGGTTTGGCGGGGGAGAAGAAGGGAGAGAAGAAGAGTGAGGATGGAAGATCCCGAGATAGGGAGGTGTATTAGGTGGCCTGGGGCGGGAAACTGGGGATGACGAAGTTCGACGAAAGGGAGATCGGTGTATGTGAGGAAGAGTAATACTTCTATAAATGTCTGGGGCTAGATTCGATGGATATATCGAGCCTGAGAGGTGATTGCTGGATAATCATAAACAAATTTGAAGGCATGACATGTCTATCTATCTGTTTGTAGTCAAACCTAGATAACACACATAAAGTGGAGATGAATCGCACATGAATTAAGCCTAATTGCTAAGCGTTGATATTCTTCACGCATCTAGAAACTTATTCTTGAAGCTCTTTCTAGGGATTTCGATTTTAAGGATGATATTTCGTATTTGAAACGGGAACAGTGCATTCCTTTATGATTTTTCTTCCTTATTATCGTACTTTTGCTCTTGTGATTGATTTTGTGCGTGTGGAAGTAGAGCGAAAATATATCATCGAGTACCTACCTAGATAATTACGAGTGCTTTCATACAAAGATTTCTGGGGGCTGTGGATTTACGTATTTGCGAGAACGATATCGCCATTCATGGAAATGTAATCTTACGAAGTGAGCAGTCAGTTCAGGGAAGAAAGAATTGGATTGAGAAAATAGGAAGTGGGAGTCCATGATGATGGCGATGATGGTGATGATGTAAGATTTTGATGGATTTTCGATGAGACGACATCATAAGTCTATTAGATGAGGATTTCTTTGGCTGGGTAGTGTTGTTTATTGTGTAATTTGGTAATTTGGGGAGTAGGTGGGTATTAATTTTCGTTGAATTTTCCTTAGTAGCGCAAACATTAATATGATATTCCAAAGTACACCTGCATTTCATCGTCCGAAGAATACCTAGTAAAGATGACTGATATGTCAAAATCTCGATCTAAAAACCCCGTCTCGAGCTGTTCTATATTCTCGGTTAAAATCCTCGGGATAGGTAGATTGACAAAGTAGGTAGTTGAGTAACTACCTAGATATGTATACGCTGGATGAATGAATCACGGTTTGATATCTCTCTAGACGAATACGAAAACGTCAGTTGTTGAATTGCGAATTCGAAGGGGTGTGTTGAAAGTGCTGAGAAGCAATGTAATAGTAAGCTATATTGTCAGAAGATGAGAAGTCAAGAGTTGGATCTACTTAATATGAGTTGGAAAATATTAGCACGCGGAATTTTTCTGTTGCGGAGGGGACTCGCTGGTTTGTAAGATTATTCTGATGCTGGGTGACCTCATCTGCGAGTTTCCAGTGATTATATTTGGTTCCTTTGGAAGGGATAAGAGACTCTTTGTTTGAGAAATGCTTTTAAGATACATGATGTCAATAGACGAGTGTGTGGAGGAGTTTTACCACAGTATGTAGATGATCTCAATAACTTAACCGAGGGGTAAATTCAATTTTAGTTCCCACCAATTAAGAAATAAATTTATCTAGTCAAAAATAGGAGATATATATACATTGGCGTTAGGATATAGATCGCTAGACTTGTGTAGATATTTGATGTCAAGTATTTGGTCAACAGTCGTTCATTTGCACTACATGCAAAACTAAGTTCACAATATTTTTCGATCACCTCGAGTGAGAAATAAAGGCTGAGGTTAAAGCTCATATCAGTGGTCTTAACCTTGTTTAATGAGTATTTGCGGGAAATCTGACTCAGGTTGTTGAGATACGCGGAGGGAGAGGAAGCAATGCATGGGAGAAGATCATGAGCTATCTTGGTGACATATTCCCACAAGGACTGAATTATGACAGCCGATTGGCTTGAAACAGGAGACGAATTCTATATCTTAGCGACAAGCTTTAAGTTGTTCATCACTATCTGGGGAGCCAGGTTGTCATGAATATTGATTTATCTTAACCGATACTTCGAAAAGAGAAAACGTCTTGCTCGATCCCAATGAATACTTCGAACCAGAATGCAGACGACCTTCAAGGAAGATAGACAAATAGCACGCTCCAAACTTCCATTATTCCCTCAACTATCTTTTACTAGCCAACATCTCAAGAGAGCTATGCTAAAAGAATATCATTGAAAAGCATGCACCAGAAAATTACTGCAGTTCCTGAAGTCGATTCAATCGCCACTAAGTGTTCACATCCTCATCCACTCTCTGATTATCTCCCAAGCCAAACGTACCGTGTTCAAACTTTCTTGCCAATTCAACTGAAGGGTGATTGATACCTCTTTGTTGTTCCATGACTGTAATTAACATCCTATGAATACCTCCGCGGCAAGGGAAATCATACTTGCGAGCGTGCAACTCAGCTTTCGATAAGAATGGCCACAAGTAAGCTTCGAGGTGTTGCTCGCTGGCTATTTTATATGCTAAATGAACCTGAATCTCAAATTCACCCCCAAGTAGTATCGTATCTATTTCAGCATAAATCTGGAAGAATTCTGCTCTTCTTCGGCCGCCGATAAGATTAGTTAACTGTTCACATCCCCAAGGACACTCGTGGCGTTCAATTCCATGGAACTGTTTCAAATAAGACACTCTGTCATCTATTTCCACATTCAAAGGGCAATATGGAAGGGTGATTGCTTGATGAAGTGCGACATGCCTGGTAAGTCGGACTTCGATTGTTCTCTCGTGAAGGTCAGCGGAACAGATAGCGTTGGGATAGCAACTATGGGTGAAAGGAATACCATGGGTGGGCACAACGAATCCGCTGTTGGTTCCAACAAGTGAAGGATGACGTAGAGCATTCCTGGTAAAGCTGTCGTAGAAACTCACACCCGGTGGCTCTAGGAGAGAAAATGCATTTGCAGGGAGATTCAACAATGAGAGACCACGAAGAACAGCAGCCTCTGGTGGGAAAGTATCGTAAGATGTCGTATAATTATCAGGCTCACCAGCTTCTGGAGGCATCCAGAATAATACCGTGTCTCGATGTACAACTGTACCAGGAGGCATAGCAACCTCAACTCCAGCAGCAGTCTCTCCTGTAGGGGTGGTGCCACTTATCACGCCTGGTTGATGTTTTCCGATGAACATTTGAATTTTGAATTGAGAATCGGTTGAAAAAACGGAAGATTGTTTTATTAAGTACATGTGACTCGCTTTGATTTATCAAGAATGAAAAAGAGAGCGTAAAATTTCGTACGAGGTATAGCAAGAAGTAGTTATGCAACAGGAAAGAGGTATAGCAAGATCCATACCGAGAAAGAAGAGCCGAATGAGTTTTCAAACATTAAGTTCATTGATTATTCTACATTTTAACCATGATTTCAGTGATTTTGGAAAATCCTGTCGAACTGTCCAACCACTTAAAGTACTGAATTCGATAAGATTATCATAAGCTGGGAATTACCAAGAATGACGAATCTACCTGGAACTCTGCAACAACGAAGAGAATGAGAAGAACCTAGATCATTATAATCACTCGGCGTACCAGAGTTTAAAATGGACTCTCAATTGAAAAATGCAGATAACAATCAAACTAGTTCAAGTGTCGATTGCTTCTTAGCATCAGACACAGTCGGAAAATTTTCATCCGGAACACCAGATGCCTCCCTCATGCTTTCCTGATTCAGAAATGAGGTAATTCTTTCAGTTTACTACTTGATCAAGTTTACGATTGGATTTGATCGCTCTTGCCCAATTAGATTACTTCATCTTAGCCTGATTGAAATTTAAACAACCGGAGGAGGAATTATGATCTTTCATTGGGAATGCCAAAAAGATTATTGTTGCAGGAGCGAAAGAGGCCACCTGGAATTATATGTTAAACCAAAGCACTAACGAGCACATATGTACATCACGACTCAGGTAAAAACATAGCAAACAGGGCTTGTTCAAGATTACACCGCAAACATCATCGATTTCTAGATACTATCCCATGACTCTCATACTCTAACTGAGATCTTCACAAAAAACATCGGTGATTTCACACTCTCAACTTCCAATCACCCAGTCAAACTCCAATCATCTCTAAATATCTCGCCATATCGAACACCGGAATCTTCACACCATCTGCAAGCTCATTTCCAAACCCCTCCACGATCTTTCCTTGCACAATACTAGCGCGTGTAAACCTCTCCGTCGCATCGTCTAATGCATCAAAACTGAACTCCCAGTAGATATCGAGAATCCTCCCAGTTCTATTCTCCCAAACAAGTGTGTCCAAAGCCCGTAAATACCAGCTGGTCACATCGAACACATCAACTCCCGGGTCACACTTGCGAAGAGCATCGCATAAAAGATCTTGGTTTTTGACTTTAGCGATTTGGATCATTGTGAGGACTTTCTGGCTTGAATGTCGGAGACTGCTTTGGTGGTAGCTTAGGCCTACTTGTCCACATTCTTCTGTTGCGACACAAGGACATATATACACTAAATCATGTCGGGTGAGAGATTGTATGTCGGAAGCGTTGCCGGTGGCTAAGGTAAACTCAAATTGGAAAGGGCAACCGTTCTCGCATTCCAAGACGCAGATATAGAGATAGTTTGGGGTTTCTTGGGTAGGAGATGCTTCTCCTTTTTGGAAATCGGGTCTCAGTCTAGGGTATGCAGACATGATGGTCATTAAAAATTCTTAAGAAGGTAGGCAGACTTGTTGTTTATATTTGATGTGCTGTTCTACGATTAAATAAAGAGATGAGGTAGTTGATGTTACAGAAGTAAAAGGGCGGTGATGAAAAGTGAGGGTTACTTTATACAGACAGAAATGAAGCAGTTGGATCATTTCCTGTTCATTCACAGAGTAATAAATCGTACTATAGCAGAATACATAGATTCAGAAGACAAAATTGAATTTACGAACATCATTATTTACCTCCCAAAGATCCAATAGCTTTGTTTTTCTTTTTCAGGACCATGGAGGCTCTACAAAAATCTCTTCGCTAAACACACCCGAAGCGAAATGTTTGCATTCACTGGTCCAAACTCCGATACCTTATCGTAAATGAACATTCACAAATCGTCTTGGCTTGTTTCGATGTATTGTTAGATTGGAAGAAGATTGAATAACTCCCGTGAACGAAATGATAGTTTCAGAGGAATGTGGCTCTGGACCGCTCCCGCATGGTATCGCACCCTACCTGTAGAGATTACAGCTGTGTAAAAATGGCAATCAGGTCTATTGTCCCAGCTATAATTTGCAAGGTTTGTGATTTTCCTTGTGTGTCCATATAATGGATGTTATTGATCAACTTTCGGAGATTGAGGTATCGAAGAAATTGATGTAGATTCTCAAGATGATACCTGCCGTATGCTTCGAGGAATATAAAAAGTGATAAAAACTGTAAATCATGGCTTCTGTAGGTATTCATAGATTTAAGCTAATTCCTGAGTATTCCTGTCAATTACTAGACTTATATTCTTGCTTTCGGTCTCCATTTTGCATATGAATGATCCTCCTCTCCGTCTGGAATCAGATGATCTACTGCTCTCGTATTCAACATGCCAGGGTGTACTTGTGACAAGTCCGTAATACCCATCATCCTCATTGTTGTCTCTAGCTCGTCTTTCAAAACTGTGTGTTGTTAGCATATCGATCAAGAACGTGACTGCCTTTGAGGTTATAACTCACTCTCGATATATTTCTCTACGCCCTCATGACCCCAGCCCAGAGCAAACAAAAAGCCTCGACCAATTCCTACAGCTTTGGCTCCTAGGCACAATGCTTTAAATATATCAGTTCCTCTCATAACCCCACCATCAATGAAAACTTCCATTCCGTCGAAAACTTCGGGTGCATTCTTCTGCAATTCCAACAAAACCAGTATCGAAGCTGGACTTGTGTCCAAACTTCTACCACCATGATTACTTATCAAAATCCCATCTATTCCATAGTTGAGCGCCATTTTTGCATCGAGCGAGGTTTGTACACCTTTCAGTAAAATAGGAAGCTTGGTGCATTGTCGTAACCAGGCGATATCTGACCATGAAAGTGTAGCATCAATGTAAGCACCCATTATCCTTCCCAACGCACCACCTCTCTTATCGTTCTTAGCTTTTGCGCCACTCATTGGTGTAGATAAACTCTCATCTGCCTTTACTCTTTCATCCGCTTCTCGCTTTCCAGGGACTGGTGCATCAACAGTCACGAATATTGCTTTGACACCGAGTTTTTCCACATCTTGTAGAAGCTTCTCAGATTTGTGTCTTTCCTTGTCAACGTAAAGCTGGAAAAATATTGGAAGCTCTTTCCTACCATCAGAAGTCTGCGAATAGTCTTCAGACGCGGCCTCAAATATCTCCGCAATTGGAAAACTAGCGTTCGTACTGACGGTCATTGCCGACCCCGCAGATTTTAGCCCGCGAGCTAGCTCCCGCTCACCTTGTGGATGTACTAATTTTGCCATTGCTGCTGGTGAGCAGAATATTGGCACTTCCATCTGATTACCAAGCATTGTAGTCATCGTGCTAACATCTTTGACATTTCTCAGTATTCTGGGACGAAGACTAATATCTGCATATGTGGAAGAATTTCGGCCTTTGGTTATAAGATCTGTAGCTGCGGAAGAATAAAATGCCCAAGTTTTCGGTGTAAGTAATGACTCCGCAGCAATTACAAAATCGTGCGTGTTTATTAAATTATCAAGAGAAGGCTTAGAGCCAGGGGCTAGAGTCTTTGAAACTTCAGGCGGAGGTTTAATCCATTCTTCCGTTATAGTAGAGGAATCAACTGATCCCAAGACTTTCGAGGCTGGAAGTGAGGATGATATTAAGGAGGGTGCATGGATTTCAGCGTAAGCTTTCGAAGCATCGCGGCCAGCATACTGTAGAATTACTGGATGAGGGGGTTAGTGAGAGATAATAAGCAGGCCAAAGAAATTACTCACTGCTAGCACCTCCAGGGTGTTCGGGGGCAAAATCTGTCAAATCATAAACTGTGTCATTGACCACAACCCATAAATCTGAAGTAATTCTGTGCTGTGAAATCTCCTTTACTGATATACTACGCGGCATTTTGAGATACACCGATGTAACTTATTTTCTCTTGATAGCCTTCATCAAAATAATAACCAAATATGTGAAAAGAAGGATGATTTAAGAAACAATAATTATTGAAACGGAATATACATATCTAGGTCGTTGAATTTAATGCGAGTCGGAATTGCTGCCGCTCTTGTGATGATGCAAGCTCGTGCTAATTGAAGCCGAGCTCAGACAACAGCCAATGCTTGATTGGCCAATATGGTGGATGTCATTGTCCAATCGATACTTGATATGTCATAGATGGAACTACAACATTTTACTTTTTGAATCATCATCAGATCATCACTCAAGCAATTGACGATGCGATTGTGCAGATCGTCAAATTGAGAAGGAAAACCAAACATGTCGACTCTGTTTTAATTTACTCATATTATAGTTTCTACAAAATATTACATCGATGTCTTTATATAGAGGTCTTCATAATTTCGACTTCTCTGCAATCATACATGCAGAATTCGGGAGACTCTCAATGCTATCCCTATCGATCTGCTCCACATTCTGATATCCGGATACATTCATTAAGATATCGAAGTCGGCTAAGAGAGACTTCATGACATGTCGAACGCCCAGCTCACCCTTAATACTTAATCCCCAAACCCATAATCTTCCGACGAAGACGAATTTCGCTCCAAGAGCTAAGGCTTTGAATACATCAGCTGCCCCACGAACTCCGGAGTCGAACATGATATAAGTCTTGTCACCTACAGCTAAAAAGAAGCATCAGTATCATTTATAAGTTACCGCAGAATGTAAAAGGTGCAGCTTGATAAGCACTGAGGAACAACCACTTACCATTGGTAATCTTTTCCAATGCATCTAAGCTTGCACAAGCTCCATCAACCTGCCTCCCAGCATGATTAGACACGACTATGCCATCAACGCCAAGCTGAACAGCCTTTCTTGCGTCTGCAACATGCTGGATACCCTTTAAACAAAAAGGTTTGCCGCCACTGATTCTTTTCCATTGCTCCATGAGCCAAGGCATTTTCTCCCAGGACCAAGCGCGTCCGTGCCAAACATTATCAATCCACATCGCGCCGGCCTCATTCGGTTGCTTTTCTGGATCGATACCGGCTTCTTTCAACCGTTTTTGGAAAACGGGATCAGACAGCCCCAAATCAGTCCCTACACCATGATAGAAAGCATAATTCGAGTTCGCAGCGTCACGGTGTCTCCAGGCCAATTGCCATGTATCTAATGTCAAGATGCAAGCTGTAAAGCCGCTATCATGTGCTCTTTGTAACAAGCTCAAGGTCAACTCATCATCATGCGGCATATATAATTGAAAAAATCGTGGTCCGGCACCATTCGCAGCTCCTACATCTTCAATTGAGGTCGATCCTGCTGTTGATAAACAATATGGCAGATTTAATTCTTTTGCAACCTTAGCTACGGGCAACTCAGCCAATGGATTATATATCTTGTTGATGCCGATAGGTGCGAATCCGATAGGTGCGCTGACCTTGTGGCCAAATATTTCCGTCTTCGTATCGCGATTGTTTGTGTCGACGAGCATTCGAGGAACAATACGGTGGCGATAGAACGCCTGCCGGTTCGCGAGATGAGTGTGAGACTGGCCTGCGTTGCAGGAAGCGTAATACCTATTAACAATATAAGTATCGAGATGATGTGTAGGTATGCTCAAGCTCAATTTACCATCCGCCTTTTGTCAATGATTCTTTCGCCAAATCTTCAAGATCTCCTGGGTCTGTACTAAATGGAGGGACTTCTCCAGTGTTGTCCTTCCAAAACATCTCTCGTTGATAGAGCGCCCATTGTGGAGTGTTTCTACTTTTAATATTAGGATTTTGGGGATCAGACATGATGATGATAGGAAATATATGAGAAACAATTGCAGGCAGCAATGGAAAGAAACATGAAATTGGAGCAAGAAACTCTTGATCAAGACGAAAACATGATACTTAACTTGAATGTCACAGCTCATTACACATTTGTTACTTAACATCTATGATCTCATTGTCGGCATTCCATTCCGGACTCAGAATCTTAGATGTCGTTAGTTCTAAAATAGTTATTATGGCGAATGACAAATGATAATCACGTGACTTTGCACAGATTTTGTGGCTTGAGTGTGGCTCTGCTCTCCCCGAGAGTTTCAATAACTCATGACATTACGAAGATCAGTCAGATAAAGTATGGATATAGTATGAATGAGTCGTGTCGTTCTTCTTACATCTTATTCCTGTTCAGTTATAGTTCTTACTTCATGAACTCATGCCTCGGCTCTCTCATACTCTCCTGCGCAGAGCTTATAATATCTCGCCTTTATTACCATTAGTCCTCCGAGAAACACGCAGCCTTTCATCTGCAATTAACGAATTACGATGGCTACGTGAATATGTTGATAGAACGATGAGCCATCGTATGCCCGATCAAAAATGGTGGACTTTACTAAAACTCTGCCAAAGACGTGCCGCAGGGGAACCACTGCAATATATACTTGGCACTCAGCCTTTTGGGGAATTGGAAATTAAATGTCAGCCTGGAGTACTTATACCTAGGTAATACTGACAAAATACCTTCTCTCAGAATCATATCTAACAATTAAAGGCCAGAAACAGAGGCATACACAACACATCTAGCAGAACTTCTCATCAAAGCAAAGCGTCCATCCCACATAACATTAGAAAATCAGCAGAATCCACTGAAGATCATTGATTTTTGTTCCGGGACTGGTTGCATTTCTCTTCTTTTATACTCGCTTTTGAATAAAGTATATCCTGGACTCGAGATCATCGGTCTAGACATCTCTAAAAAAGCGCTTGATTTATCAATTCAAAACGTCCGTTTTAATGCTCTGAACAGATCTGCACAGCAAAGTGTTCGTTTTGAATTTGCTGATATTCTCGAAGGCGAGGAAAGAATCCTAGATATATCTCAAGGCGTCTGCGATGTAATTGTGTCTAATCCCCCATATATATCAGAGGATGGATTTAACAAAGAAACGACACGATCAGTTAGAAATTGGGAACCAAAACTTGCACTGGTTCCTGATGCATCGAGGCGAGAAATCATACACTTCAATAGTGATTCTGGAAATAGTTCTTTCTTCGAAGTGGAGGATATCTTTTATCATCGATTGTTGCGATTTCATTCCCTTTTGAAGTCAAAAATTCTTGTAATGGAAATAGGCGACGAGGCACAGGCAAGGAGAGTGGCCCAAATGGCAATTGGTCTATCAGATAGAATTGAAATATGGAGGGACTGGCCAGATAAACACGATTCTGGAAACGAAAGTGCAGAATGTATGCTCCTTGACAATCACAAAATAGTAGTCAAAGGCAACGGGATGCTTAGAGCTGTCGTCTTGCTCTCCAATCAACATTTTGAATTATAAATATCCAGGGTTACCGATAATATCATGATCATCATGCGTGGAAGACAGTGCTTGGCGGGTCACAAGATAGTATTGGCGGTCCAAAGCCGAGACATTCCAGAAGCAATCTAGAAGTTCTATGGAATAATCTTCTATTGAGCGCCCCTTTTGCATTAGCCGAATTCCCCAATTCAACCTTTTCAAAGCTTCCAGAGTACCAGAAAAAGCATTCTAAGACAGCAACTACACACATATTCCAGCTGCGCATAATTTTACGGCAATTCCCAGCTTGAGCAATGAAGAATTATAAGACTGGTGTCAAGTGGTTGCCATCATTTCAAAAGGGATCATGTTTGCATGCAAGATCTAGTGTTTTCCTGTTATTCCAGACTTGGCAAGCTCGTATACAATTTCACTTTGAAACTGCCATGAACATTCTTCCAATGACCCCTTGATTCCTATTCGTTTTGAAGGACAAAGGCGTTTTATACGATCGTTTGGTAATGGATTTAGTCTCCCATATTTTAGTCCACTTACTGTTCAAGAAGTTTGCTACCAACAGTTCACTTTTCAAGACGCTTTTCATCGGACTCAGCTCTCTTCTCTCTTCAATTTTTTAACTGAACTCCCAACCTATCACAAGTTCAAATGTATATCCAATTCATTTTCGTGCTTATTCAATTTCCGGGATCTGTCACCTGTCGGCCAAATGTCGTAGGACAAGGCTACAGGCCAGCTGCTTTCCAAGGCCCTTCAACTCCTAAAGATGTCGGTACCTTCTTCACATTGACTGCTAATATCAATCGTCGGAAGGGTGGCCTTACGGGCATAGCTCCGGCCAATCCGCTTCAGAAGGTGAGAGGATTCCATGCCCAAAGATGTCTCATGTCTGATACCAATAGGGACACGATTGGTATACCATATTAGAAGTGGAAGGACAGACATATCCCGTCGTTATCGACACAGGCAGTAGCGATACATGGATCGTTAAACCAAACTTTACATGTTTAGATTATGATACCGGAGCACCAACTCCACAAAGTGCGTGCTTGTTTGGTCCAGGCTATGCCCCTAGCTCAGGTTTTAAATATATCCCAAACCAACATTTCAATACTACATATGCAAGTGGGGAAAATTTGAAGGGGAAGTTTGGTGTTGTGGATGTAACATTGGGTGGCATTTCGTGAGTTTCCTGATCATCTTCATAATTCAGCTGCTCACTCAGCAGTGTCAATACTCAGATTGCGACTGTTGATACAGCTGCATGGCTTGGTGATGGAACTACAAGTGGATTGTTGGGTCTTGCATATCCATCCATGTTAGTCGCTTCTCCTCTTTTACCTGAGCTTTCCTGATATTAATTCAGCACCGCGGCATTCAATGGCACCACTTTTGAAAATGACAAGGCGGAAACTCAAAGTACGTGAAATTATTGCTCTCATTTTCGCGGGACTAACGGCATATAGTTCCCTATGACCCTATATTCACGACCATGTACAAAAAACACCTCATACCCCCAATTTTCAGTCTCGCCTTGAGTAGGCGCTCAAATCGCACTGGCCAAGGCAATGGGTACTTAGCCTTAGGTGGCTTGCCTCGCATCGCCTCCTATGGAGCTTGGGCTGTAGCACCAATTCAAATTGTCGCCATAGGAGAAGGTTACATACAAGGAGCTCTTCCATGGCCACAGCACCGTTCGTTCACCCCCATGAGCTAAAACCATCTGTTGACAGTGTACTAACCTCTTCTTAGAAGTCTACACACTCACACCAGGCAATTTTATCTACCCTGGTAGCCAACGTCAAAAATGGAAACCCAAACACTGGTCCCCACTGTCTATGCCCGGCAGCAGTTCTCAAGTCCAACTCTTCATCGACTCAGGCACTACCCTTATTTTCCTTCCCAACTCCATCTCCTCCGCTCTTGCAGCACTATACAAGCCACCTGCCGTATACAATTCAGATCTGTTCGCTTACTCTGTGCCATGTAATGCCAAGGTGCCGTACTTTGCTGTCGTTATTGGCGGCGTATCTTTTCCTGTCGATCCAAGGGATATGGTACAGGATGATAATACGGGTACGGGGAACTGCGTGGCGGGCGTGAGTGATGGAGATCCTTTTGACTTTTATACGCTTGGAGATGTGTTTTTGAAGAATGTGGTGGTTGTTTTCGATGTTGGGGCCTCCCAGTTGAAATTTAGGAGTAGGGGTTTCTATTGATTTATATTTATTGGTGACTTTTTGATCATGCTACGAAAAGTTTGTCTATTCAGGCTGGATTGTGTACCTCTGCGCTAAAAGCTGCTTCTCTCGTGTTATTTCCATCGGATTGTTGGCCTTCGCAGTTTGTTCGATATCTGGCCAAACTTTGAGAGCAGGAAGTGGAATGATGTGGTCGTTTACAGCTCGAATGGGACTCTGAATTTTTGGATTGCGTGCCAAACACTTTTTATCATGGCTATAGTGCCTAGCGGTTGGTATTGTTTGTCGAGGTTTGCTCATGATGTTAGTTGTTGTACGAATACGACGCATGGGTCTAAGATATTCTTGAATTTGTTTTGGATTGTTGACTTTTGGATCACTGCCCGATGTTCTTGTCATCTCTATCTTCAGCTCAAGCGGTGGGTCTTGTCGAACGTCTACACGAAAACCCAAAGACTTTCGCCTAAACGTGCGTCTCTATTGGATCATTGTAGCAAAAGTTCTTAGATGGACGTCTTCATGATTCCAAATGGCTTCTGTCTCAAACGTTGCTAACAATATTGGGATTGCATCGCACATAAACTTATTGTTGCCGGATCGGGTTCTGGGAATTTTGGTCTTGTACATCTGCAAAGGTTCCATTGTCTCTTGTCATCTGAAGTTGTATTTCTCATTTATTTCGTCTACCACAGTAGCACTAGTTCACTAGCTAAGAATTCTTTGATTATACGCCTTCCAACCTTAGTAACTTCTCATCTGAACTTTCAATCCGTCAAGTGTGTCTTCAGCCGTACCGCAACGGTTACGTTTTTTGCTGAAGAGTTTCTGGTTTTACTTCTGCAAGAATGCTGGACGATTCTAATTTGGAGGTTTGTGACGTTTGAATGCTAGGTGTTCGATGGTATATAGCCAGTGATGGTCTCTATCAGATCATACCAGATTTTGGCATGCAGATTGCCAGCTGCCTAGCGAGATTGCCCGCTGGCCCCGAGTGGAGCAGAATGTTTCCCACTTTTGCTCCAATGATTCACGGTTCGAAGAATGGTCGTAGATATTTAATGTCTTCTGAACATGTATTTATCTTTATTTTGCTCTCTGGATTGGCCTTCATTGTAAGGTCTTAGAGTGATACTACGACTGCTTCGCGTGTTTTTTTCCTTGAAAGTTGACCAGTTTGAAGTAGAACTTCCATTGGAACCAGTCAGCGTGTGTTTTTTGAGAATGAGTTCATTCATTCATCGTCTGCTTAACAGGTATGGAGAGAACTGAAAGTGGAAATGCGATCGTCTCTGTTACTTCTTGCATTGAAGATGCCATTTCATCCTCCCAAGCGACCTAAGTCACAATGAAACAGCCACTGCATTCCCCCGATGAGAGCCTGGGACATAGCAGTGGTACCCCCTCTTCAATGTTAGGATCATATTCCTCAAGGCTCCACATGGCAACTTGTTCGGAGCGGGACGAAGCATTCATCTATCGTTATGGTGGCATTATGGGGAATGAATGACCTGCAAGAAGTGCTCTGCCGTGTCAATCTCAACTACTACAACCGCATCAAACAGCTCTCGTCCTTAATGCAATGGCCTCGTAGTTAATCTTGATTCACAGCACCCCCAAGTCTTGAAGAAGATAAATTGCTGCTGATCTTCGTATTGTTCCTGCACTCGCTCGCCTTTGGACCCATTTCCTGTCAACATAAAGACCCTCTTTTTCTCAGCCATTGAGACCCCGGTAATCCATCGATTAAGGCGGCGCAGAAACCTGTTCAACAGTCACTGTTACCAAGGTGAGAAAGATAGTCTTCCAGGTCTCGCGTTTCCGGCGAGAGTATGGAATAAATTTAGTCCCATGCTACGATCGACAAGATTGGGGTCAAGTAAGATTTGTCACTTGCCGTGGAGACCCACATTCACCGGGAGAGAGCATTTGTTGATCATAATTCACTATACTATGACGGTGTTCCGATTTGCCATGCACAACATCAGACCATAATTCGATCAAACAGGATTTTGATTCTGGCCAACTTTTTCCTCATAGGTTGTTAATGTCGCGAGTATGGTTCCTCTCCCAGGCCTCTAGCTTGACCCATTTTTATCTTCAAGATATACTCATTAATAATGATCTTCTCTACTCTGTTACTACTTGCTATATCGTGTTTTTCGGTTGCATTGAGAGCCTCTGAAGTATTCCATTTTAACGTCGTCATCTGGCTGCACTCATACATCGGCATGTATCTACAATACAGGTACAAAATTCCAAATATAAACTGTCTTTATGTTACTTCACCTCACTATACGTCAGTATTCAGCTGAAAAGTGGCTCAAAAGAGTCGTGATATATACAAGGTCACGATTGAGGCTGTGTTGTAGTATTGTATTTCGAGAATCAAATTCAATAGTCCAGTCCTATTGTAGCTCGGCGAAGCGAACATGGTAATGTTATCTGCATTACAGCCGTACAGCTGGCAGGAAACCGTTGGGGGCGGAATGCGGGGGAAGGGAGATATGGGGGATGGGCCGGAAAAAGATGATGAGCTGGCTGATAAATTTTGGTTGTTACACGGAACGAGAACTTCGTATGAAGTTGATAAATGTATACATTCAGATATGCGGAGCTGTGTTGGGATGAAGATTGGTTGATTAAAAGTACCTAGCATCTGTATCTAAGCTCCAGCTGCACTTTGCAAAGAAACCTTGAAACGGCCTGAACTTGGTTGGGAGCAATGATAAATGGATGCGTTGAAGACGTCAAGAAAAATTTAGGCTGCAGCATTCTCTGATGCTTCGCTGTTGATGGTTGCAACTTTGCAAAAATCAAATGTTCACTGCATGCAGATCGATATCAAGATGAAAACCTCGAAGCACGCTTGAAGGATTCTTCCTTTACGACTTCGAAAAGGGGTCTGCGTTCAAAGGCGCGCGTGAATATAGCTGGGCGGAGGGATAAAAAACGATATCGGCGTAAATACGTGAGAAGTCTGCATCTAGTGGATACGAAGATGGCTTTCTTGGAAGAATTAGATAAGATATGCTGTTTTGACTGCCGCCTGAAAACTGAGGTTGGGATCTGGAAATTTTGAAGGAAACAAGGTGCTTTTGGAAGGGGTGAGGGGATTGAGAACCCCAGAAACCTATATTGAATTGAAACATGCCGAATAGGAAACGGATATTCTGCTTCCGCCACTGCTATCATTCATTTTTGTTGGTCCCTATCATTATTTTTTTGTTTTTTGCGCAATTATAAACTTTCCAATTGTTTGGATAATTCGGTTGAGCCCGTACCGAACGGATATGTCGGGCGCCGGCTGGCTGCCCCTTCATCTAGTCGACAAAAAGCAATATGGGTTAAATTCCATGTGTGTGGGTGGGTATCTCTTGCGAAGAAAATGTGATAGACATGCTTGTTAGATGCAGTCATCCGCAATTCTGGACTGTGGTGGACAAATCACAAGACTTTTTTATTTCAGCGTTTAATATCAACGAGTCCAGAATGAAAATTAGCAAACGAATTAGTGGTCGGCATATGGCGGTTCATAAAAGTCGTCCAAAAGAAGAATTTTGTGCAGAATATCTTCAATTGTGTGGCTTGAATTACCATTCATAGTACTTAGGTATCAATGTGCAGTACCCTTTTCACCAAAGAACCTTGGAAACATGTACTTTGCCGCTCGTTAGAACCCTTGAATGGATCAAGTTTTAGTTTGCTTTATCTCAAAAATGCCTCCCGACTCAGAAGTTCGCGCTTGGGTGTAGGTCGATACCAGGCCAGGCCTGCCACGGTACTGTAATTCGATCTGTTGTACCTCCACGCGCTCCTCGTAACTGACATATTGGCTACCTCGTTGTCACACCTTTGACTCGAATCCTCGTTCTTCTTGCATGTAAAACCTTCGAGAATTGCATTAAATCTGCAGGTAAAACCATATCACATCCCAAAACATAATATCGGTCCTTCTGTCCCGGAGTTTCTCGTCCAAGCATTTTGTTTTTTCGGCATTTAGGATTTCTTGGATTGATTTCGTTATGAATTACTTAGCTGAGACATTTCGATATATTTCTTCGGATCAATTGGATGGCATCCTTGGACGAGAACCTGGAAGGTCCTGTTACTCTTGTTTAAGGTCTGGGGTAGCAATCCCTCCGTGCCACCCTTGATGAGATGAATGAAGGGATGACGGAGCGCCCGATAAAGGAATCAAGCAGGGCGTAAACAATAAAATTGCATATTTGTGAATTATTAAGTAGCCAAAGAATAAATCAGTATTGGACAGCCTAAACATACGCGTGATGATCTCCTGTACTTGGTGAATCCAATTGTAGAAGACAGACACACGTTTTCTCCAGGTTCCAGAATGCTTCCACGGCGTTACAACGAAGCATTGCATTTGCATTTGAAGTAGTAGAAGCAGTGCAATGTTGGATTGGCAGTCTGTATAGTTTTTAGTGGATTACAACGTCCAATTCACGGGACGGGGAACTTCTTGCTTTGTTGCATCGTGGGATAAGGCTGGTCGGCAAGGCTACTCGAGCGTGGTGAAAGTAGCGTTTCTCTTCTACAACAGCGTTCCATTCATCAGACTTTAGGGCAGAGTAAATTTCCGGAGGCGATAAATGTCGTCGGAGGCTTAATTCGCGGTATCAATGATAGCTGAAGGTGTCTTAGTTGCTGAACGGTTCTTGATTTGAGCGTCTGTTCAAACTTATGGCAGGCTTTACGACAAGCATCGAAAGCCTATAATTTTAATGTGTTTCATTTTAGACTTTTCTTCAACGTTTAAGGCTTTCTACAGATGGCTGCAATACATACATTATTTACAAGCGTTCATTTGACGGAACTAGTGCAAACATTTATGCGAGCTTGAAGAAATCCGAAAACCCTCCTAGTCTTCCTAGCCCTTTGTAGTATCTTGAAAGCATTGATGTGGTTTGACGAGCCACCACCCACAAACAGAAGCACATGCTATCATGGTAACACTCCCAGTAATAGTATCTAGATGCCTAGGTATCTATCAATTTCGGAGATACCTACTCGACAGCTAGGTTATGCACCGAATAGCTGCGATCTCGAACCCGCTTTTAACTCAATCGAAAGTTGAAAATGCATTGAACAGTACTTGAACATGCCACCATACATTTACGATCCTGGGTGAGTTCCTACACCCTTGCCGTAGGTGGATAAAAAGTACATATCTCGTGAAGCTTATCTAACTTGGGCTTAGGAAAATGTTAACCCCTTCATCTTCCGCAGCCCCACAAGTTCTTTCGCACATTTATCTCGGGAGAACCAAACCTAATTCAAACCCATGGGCATCACTAGGGATGTATGTATGTTGAGATAATAGGTTGATGTTCGGGACAATGCAGGACGATCAGAGGTAAGAAGATATTTGACAAAAATTCAAATCGTGTCTTCGATATCAGCTCACAATAGGTGAGAAATAGATCGTGGATTACTCATATAACATCGTAGTCTCAAGCTAAAAATATTATTTTTCCACATATGTAGTAATACATTATCATCCTTTAATCTTGATGCACCTCGCACTGTCAGATTTTATCGCCGGGTTCGTATTCACATCCGCCGCCGCAACAAGCGAAATCTCACGCGAAGCACAAAAAAAAAAACATTTGCAGAGATGTGAAGCTAAACCTTGGTAATATTTAGGACACCCCAGGATTATTTTCAAATCCACTTACCGAACTATAACTCTTTTAGGCCATATCCTCATCTCCGCCCATGGCTGACAGTCCTAGCTATCATTCGTCAGAAGATCATCAAGGATACTTTCTAGGGCCCTGGAAATAATTTATATTGGTTGGTGCTGAATAAGACTTCACAAGACCTAATGCTGCGTTAGCTCGTTAGACATTGAAAAAGAAGTGATTACAAACGCGAGAATAGGAAAGCATCAACAAACCAAAACATAAGACGAAATGACATCGGACAATGTTGGTACTTGGGGCGCTTGGGGGCTTGAGATATCTTTTTGATCGTAAGTGCTTGTGGAATGGTTGCCGGCCGGATTTATTGACAGGTCAGGGGCACTTGTTGGTCAAGGCTATTTCACCTTATGGGAGCTATACTCATTTGGATATGCCTGTCAGCGGATTCCATCCTCTTTTGAGAGATGACCGTGAGGCGGTACACGGTCCCCCCCTTGAACTATACATCGGTTACAGATTTATCCTTGTCCGTCAACGTCTTTTTCGATATTCCCTCTGAAGATCTCCAATTCGCCATGATTTCCGGCTTTAGGCACTGAGAGATGGAAGCATACAACTCTCCCCAATAGGATCAATCTAGTCCATATTCTTATACACTATCACTAATGCAGATCACGCGCCAGCCACTTCTACTCGTTCGAGATAATATATGCCATGGGGGTACTCATATACATTGCCCTTTCGAAGAGGGGAACGGAACACAAATGAGGCCAAAGCAGTTATCCACCTGCCTACTTGACAAAGATTTCGGAAGGACGTTAGACCCATCATGAGGCTTGCTTGCATCCCGCACCTTAGTCTCGTCCTTTGGCCCCTTTGGTAGACCATGTTTAGATTCACGAATAAGAGCGTAGCTCCCGAACCCAGGATAAGCTTGTACTCCGGCCTTCATCTTCCTTTTCATCCCATAATACATCATGCTAAACACTCCATGAAGAATCACTTTTATGGATAAATGTTTGACTCTTAATCTTCAATCATTAATCGACCAATAATCAAAACTTCTTTCTTCAGATGCTTCAATGTCCATAACACAAACAACAACGATGGCAGCCATAAAGCCAGAAGAGTCAGAACATTCAATTTGGCAAAGCTATGCTCTCCAGCCACCTCATACTTCTCATCAAACGGCCTTCGAGTCTAATTTTCCTTCCGGTCCTCTGGCACTGCCGTACCATGCAAGACAGAAGGGAGGGTACCGATCAATGGATATTTCTTCAATCAACGCAAGACCTCCCCACAGGGAAGGAAACGGGGTGTTGACTGCTTCACCACCATCACTAAATTCACATCATAGCTACCCTTCTCTCAAACGACCATTTCATTCTACAGATGATTCGCCCTATGGCGAAGTAGTGCAGGACTTCCGGGAAGACTTGTCAGAACATCCAAAACCTAATATTAGTCAAGACCACAGACTACTTTCCTTCAGTAAACGACAGCCAAAGCACACTATCGTAGACCAACATGGAAGAATACAACAGCTAGACCTTTCAGCGCAAATTCACGGAATGTTCTTTTTATCGGAAATGACAACCCCCACGGGCGAGGGAGTGATTGTCCAGCCAGAGCTGACCTGCTACCGGAGGAACTTATTTCAAATTTCCGGGTCCGTTACTACGCCCCGAGGCGCCTTATCAGTGATCACAGAACGTGGAGAACGCATTCCAATCTTGTCCCTAGAAGTAACGATCAGTGCCACGGAATCAGTTGATGGCCACTCTGTCAAACTGATTGTCATCCCATGGAAAACACCTCCACCAAACTCCCCTGAAGTAACACCTGGCCAGGAGCAGGAACCATCGCCTATTCCACTACTTCCATTTGACGATGGAGCTCCGGATACAAATAATGAGTTCGCTGTCTACCCTATAGCCTACAGAAGACTTCAATTTAGAATCGCGACTGCGAACAATGGCCGGAGACGAGAGCTCCAACAACATTTCACTTTGCATCTAAATGTTGTAGGAACCTTGGGAAATAACACCAAGATCAATGTTTGCGAGACAGCGACAGCGCCCATCGTTGTCAGAGGTCGAAGCCCAAGGAACTTCCAAGCAAGGAAGGAAATTGCACTCGTCGGTTCATCAGCCTCTCGGGGCCAAGCACCAGAATTGCAGATCACAAGCAGCAGTACGTCTGGTAGTGCTACAATGAAGCTGAAATTGGCAAAACCTCAGACCCTGGAACTACCTCGGTCGCCATTCAATTTCGATGCAAGCAATCTTCCTGTTTCTCCACATTTGATGCGACAACAGTAAGTTTTTTCACTCAGTGTCATGTTATTCATCCGAATTTTGACTTGAAGTCGAATGATCTTGGAATCATTTTCAACTTCGTTACATCTGCCTTGACTGTAAGCTGACATGGCCAAATTAGAACTTTACCATCATGGTTCGCTCCGCCACATTCATCTGAGCACACCCCAGGCCCATCAACTCCAAACTACCAAGGACCCCCGCCGTCTTTATCGATGGATAATTATCTTCAAGGAAATCATTCCAGTTCAGAGAATCCACAAACCCACTCTCCAGCCTCTACAATGCCAGCCCCTGCACCTCCAGTACGATCATACACGTACCAAAGTACAACCTCACCGAGTGGGGTTCCCATACGATTCATCGACAGCAATCCACGGCCCGCAAAATCACCTCGCCATCAAGCACCCCCCGAACTGAACTCTTCTTTCTCTTCCGATTTCACGGCTCGGTTCAACGCACCTATTCCATATAGTTCTGCCAGTGACCCTGCGCAACCAAGAGAATACTTCCCTACAACTATGTCTATGCAGCCTTGGACCACTGCTCAAGATACCGCGTCTACGTATGGAACTACGCTGCCCGCAGTCACTAGCTCTCATTATGAATATTCTGGGGATCAGCATTACGTAAAAGAAGAAGGCCACTCTCAACCACCACCGCCACATCAACAGCCCAGTCAACAGCATTACACTTGGAGCGCTGCATAGTTTTATTAAACTTTCACAAGAAACGCGTTGCATTAATTCAGCATCTCAATGAGAACTCATTCCAATACACATACGCATCAGATATCAGATATCGGGCCTTGTATGCGCGAATCCAGAAAATCATGCATCACTTTCAAATCTCTTCCTGAGAATCTTCCACTTTTCCATACGCCACGAAAATCATTTCCTCGCGCTCTGTCAATCTCAATCTTTTTTTTAAATTCTGCACTCCAGTCAGTACCCAAGGGAATTAGCCCCCAGTTTCTTGTTTATATGTGCTCTCTCTTGAGATGGAAGGAAACGAAGCAATGCAATAGGATGATATGGGATACATTATGGTATTCCCCAGCGAACTGAAAATTCAGCATAGGCATCATACATAGCAAGCGATGGCGTAGGAAAAAGGGTGGTGAACTTTAGGTTTCTCTTGTCTCCTTTTCTTTTGGCATCTCTTTCATACTTTTTACACTGCGGATACATGGGATGGATCAATGATTTGGATGATATCAATATGGATAGAACAATGGATGTACTTTTATAAACTAATGTTATGATCAGACTTGATACCCTCATTAATTCCTTAATACATGGTCAAATATAAACCAATAAAGGTGATGGGTGAAATTTCGAACAATTTAAACACAGGATTTATTCTTTGATTTTGATCATCTGTAAGATATATAACAATTATTATTCTTTTATATAAAACAAAAAAATACCAAGTGAAGTCTAAACAGAAGATTGCGGGCCAGCCCGTTGCACAATTGGTCATTCTTGGCCCCCGCACAGACTTAATTTCAATCCCCACCAAAAAATATGTCGAGAGCTTCGATGCAGAAACATTGGTCAAGCTTCACAACAACATAACAATAAACATGTTTGACCTTCCGGACGCGAAACGGTGAGTGTGTTATTTCTCTGTGGAAGAAATACACCAGTTTGAATATCTGCTAACATTCGATTGATAGTGTGCGCCGTTCAGATCTATATACTCGATCCTCATCATCATCTCCTGAACCACCTTCACCAATCGACCCTGATATCTCCGCTCGATTTCACAACCAGCTTGCTTCACTATATGGACCTATTTCATTTCAATCATGCGCGACCGGAAACGCGTCAAACCCTGAATCCATAAACGATGCTCCACATTCACCACCATTAGGAGATAACCAGGACCAGGCAGAGGAATTTGACTTTCGGCTTTTCTCAAATGTCCAAGAAGGCAAGATAGTCCTCAAGGAGGAGGCAATTGATAAAGGGATTTTTGTTGTTCAGGAAAGGGACAAGAGTTACTACTTCACCGGCCCAATTGAGGGGCAACGTAAAGAGAAATACGCCATTGCGGCAATTAGTGGAGAAAATATTTTGGAAGGCAGAGGTAAAAGATATTGGGGCTTGGAAGTTCCGTGGCGAGTCCGGGTTGTGAAGATTGGTGTTGGTGGACAGAAGAAGCTGGGAAGTAATGGCCTCCTCGGGGCCAGAAACAGTTCCAATGTGGAGAAGAGGAGGAAACTAGGCAAGAAGAAGAGGATTCTCATGAGAGAGAGGAGAAGGGCAATTGAGGCTCAAGAACAGGCAATGACCAGGGAGAAGGAAAGCAAAGAGGAGGCAGACAAAGAGAGGAGAGCTAGGAAGAACAGAGAGAAAAAAGTTAAGAGGAAGGCAAAGGAGAAGGCATTGAAAGCTGCTGCTGGAGGGATTGACCAGACCGAGCCCGGAGTTGACGGAGCCGATGAATGAAGAAGAAAGGACCAATTCATTGTCGGTCGCAGCCGGATCGACATTTACGATGGGAGAAGAACAAAATCCTTCAATCTGCGATTCGTAACCCCACTCGAACTTCCGATAGCCTTCGATTTTCCCATGTGCATCTACGAAGGACGATAACCCCTCCAAAGAACCCCTTGCGTAAATGCAACCATAATTTAACTACCCCCCACTATACAAATTCTTTGTCGCATCTCACCCACAACACAAACGGGAAGGAACTACACTATCCAACCCAACTAAACAATTTTCCTCGTGGTTTCTAGGATTTAGCATTAAAGCTATGCATTTGACATATCACAACGGTAGTACTTGTACAACACGTTCCTCCCGTCCCGTGCTCAGGAGGAGGCTTGAAAGCCTCAATCACAGCCTCGATCCTTTAGTCGCATCTACGAGAACGCAAAATAGCTTCAGAACATTCACGAAAACACACACCCTCTTACTTTTATTTTCAAGGATTCCGAAGGATCAAATAGCATGAAATGAAGGATTTCTTCTCTCATACCATTGTTTCCCTAGATCAAAGACAGTCAAGCATACCAAGTCCTTCACTTGTACCTATTTGCCGGTCCCTGCAGCTACGCCGTACTTCTGCGACTTCGTACATTTCTGGGTATGCCTTGGCCGCCGGCTTGCTAGTATGACAAATAGATTATTCTATGAGATGGCATGTTCCATGCCACGATTGATTTTCGGACTGAACACCTTCCATAAACAACCAAGTATACATCTATCTACCCGGCATGCAGTTTTAGCCTTGGCCTCAAATAAGACCCTGCGGGCATTAGCACACAAGGTCTGGGTACATGGCTTTCTAGCTTGTCCGCTCCACCCCCGCTGTTACGTTGCCCCGCCGTGCCACATCGATACAGGAACAATCTACATGGCCATGGCTGTAATCATGGTTAATCTTCGTCTATTATATACTTGCGATAGTGGATATGGGAGAATTTCGTAAGTAACGAAGAGAAAAATAATGGAAATCAAATATCCTTGGTTATCCACACGAGGCACAGTCGTGGCGCCATTACGCCGTACGGGATCGGAGGGTATTTCCCCTTTGAGTAATTGCTCATATATTCAGACGATCTCTTGTTGATCGAGCGGAAAAATACCTAGAGCCAAGATAGATGGTGCTAACTCTATTTTTTATTGCCGGGCTTATTCACGTATTTACGTATTCAGGATTTGTATTACCGGACTTGTACTCCAGTATTTTATTTTGTTTCTGAATAGTGGCTGGGAACAAATTGATGGTCAGCGAGACGAAAGTGATGGTAACATGGTGTGCTATGTCAGATGTTTAAATGTCAATTTAATCCACGCTAGTGCGTATTTGGTCACACCAAAACTAAATGCTGATATTACGTTCATAAGATAACTCATTATTTGACCTAGGTACTTGCTTACTTAGTCAATGAGTGGGTTATGTTCCATATTTAATTTTGGCTCAGTGTAGTCAATCCATTTTACTATTTATTTAGTGATTACTATACATTTATGAAGAAGTATAGTAATTGGTTCAAACCGAATGCTAATAGGCAAGGGTTCACTAGTCAAGGATTTAGTGATTACTTCCTGCAAAGAACCCCATGAGCTATCACATACATATAAGTCCTGAGCGGATAGACGGACGAGACCGACGCTTGTTTAGTGTTGATGCACGTATGTATGTACGGCACCTTTGAAGTTTGAAGGTTGAAGATTTGAGATGCTTGAGGGGATTTTTTCGGGTCATCTTTCATATGTGGGTTTTACTGGATGGGTTTTGCGGAACGAGTATGGTTAGTGGGGGGGATGAGATGAGAGGGTAAATTGTTTTTGAGGGTCTGAATTTAGCCTTTTTTTCCCCTCTTGACTTCGAAATATGCAGTTAAACAGGATAAAAATGTTCACTCTTAAATTCAATAATGCATTCCCGGGTATAAAATTTCTTGTATTGTGTATTCTCAATCCCGACTTTTCGGCTTACGCATAGATACGTCTATCCCTCCCTCCCTCCCTTAGCTTCCATCGCCCTTCGTTCTAAATTTATAGCATACTTGAAATTCGGTTTATCGCCGAAAGTGATAACGTGAGGATGACATAAGTCTCGCTCTTTAGAACTCGTTCTGGATATGTATCTAATACTGTCCTAACTAGTTGCTTACCAGCATAATTCTTTGCTTGCTTGGTAGTCTGCCGGCTTGGTTGATTAACTTGATTGCGAAATTGGGGTCTACTTGTACGTGTACTAGTGGGGCATCCCCATATAAGCATCCGATGAGATAATATGGGATTCGCAAATTTGACAGTGGATCATGAAGACGGATGCGAAGAGTAGATGAGATTAAGATGAAGATGAGTAAGGATTTGATCAGGGGTCTCTTAGATCATTTGATGTTGCGATCTACTTTAATAGCGAGTGCAAGTGTGGCGAGTATTACAAGGGAGATCGACCGAGGTTTTTTGAGGGGTGTAGGAGGCTTACTGTGGATATGGTGTGTGTATTTGTGAGGGATTCAGTATTGGTATGCTCTAGAGTAATCTATTATGGTTCGTGACTGGGTGTCAGGAGGCTAGATTGTAGGAAGGAATGAGAATGTAAATGGTAGTATGATGCGAATTCTGCTAGGGCTTGGTTGTGCAATTATCCTTGAAGCGTAATGGGGTCGCAACTCGCAAGAGCTATTTGCTCCACATGAGCGGAGAATTGATGGGGAGGATAGTCCGAGTACGACGAAGTTTAACGTCTTTATTGTGGGTTTGAGAAGTGAGGTCTCAAAGCGGTGGATGTGAAGTTGAAGGAATGGAGACGGAGATGGGGATTAAAGGGGAAAGGGAAAGGAATCACTGGTGGGGTTGCGCGCTCTTAGCGCAAATGCGAAAGGAGATCTGCTTTAGTGTCGTAGTGGTATAGCCGTTTTGTGCGGAGTAGGGGTTTTGACACGGACTGGGTTAGGGAGACGGGGAGTTAAGATCCTTTAGATGAGTTGATGGATGGGTGGGTGAGTGGGTCTAGTGCTGGAGATACTTGTGTCTACTTGCTCTTTTGGAGATGTTTGCGCGCTCAGGATTCAGAGGGTCGTGGAGATGGAGATGGAAAGGGGATAGTGATAGAGATTTATTTTACGTTCTTCTGGAGGTCGTTCTAAACTCGATGGGGGTATGCATAATGGATAGACGGGAAGTAGATGGTAGGGTACAGAATAACTCAATAGCATGGAAGGAATATATGGCGAAGTCCGATATCATTTTCAATATACATACGTAAAAAGGATTCTAGATTGAGATTCTGGGTCGAGCGATTGAGTAGGTATTGTACCTTGGTTATTTTTTCGCTACATACTTACTTCATTGAGCGGATAATACGTGTTGAGAAATTGATCTGTGTTATAGGTTGTGAATTACAACTTCTGTATTCTTGACTTATAGATATGATTATGTCAAAATCAGATGCAAATTCGTGTTTGCGTATGTACGTGGATTTGTACGTGAAAATGATTCTATGCTGTGTTGAAACGGAGTTTTACTCGGTTACTTGATTAGGTATTCGGTGTGTGGGTTCGTGATTTGGATTGTCTGTCGATTTTAGAGTATACCTAGGTAGACTGTGGGGATGGATGGTTTGTTATGGGAATTTGAGGTGTGGCTTGTGGAGTTGGCGGATGTAAAGGTTAGATGGGAGGGGAGGGGAGGGGAAATTAGGGAAGTATTATGCGAAATACAAAAGAAGTTAAGAGTTAAGGTGAGATCGTAGCTAGATGGATGAGATTGATAGAATGCATGCGCTTAAATGTAAAGGAAGAGATGGGAGGAGAAAGAGCAAAGAAAGTTGTGTGAGATAATGATGATGGGCAGAGGGTGTCGACTGAACTAGGACAATGAGTGATGATGTGAATGAGGTATTGCAATAGCATCCTATCGGAATACACACATTAGATAATAGAGCATGCATTTTGGCGCACAATTAAGTATTGACATTAATGTTCTTGTTTCTTCGTCTTTCTTTCTTTCTTTTACATGTCTGTATCTATCGTTCATTCAATCATTCATCCATCTTGATCAGTGATTCATGCGAAGCACGACAATTTACCATGATAGGTTCTCAAACTAACGTGAGCCCCTCTCCCAGAATTTCCAACTGCTACTTCCGCTCCCACTGCTACTTCTTTCTCTCTTGGAGACTTGATCTCGTCCGCGAATCCGCCAGTAGTATATCGGCACTCCAGCGAGTACAAACGCGAGAACGATGAGAGTCTGAATTGGTTCCGCAAAGACTGCTCTGCTAAGTAAGAATAAGCTCACACAGCAGAAGATTATGGGTGTAGTAATCCAAGTCTTGTAAGGACGTTCGAGATTAGGTTCGCGAACGCGAAGAACAATGAGTCCTAGGACTGTGAAGAAATAGAATGTATAGCCAGCCACGCCGTAAAAAGTGACTAGCGTACCAAATTCGCCGACAGCGACATAGACTGCTGTTAAAAGAGCGTTGAGAATCATGGCGTTAACGGGTGTGAAGAAGAGCCCGGTTTCTTCGTCACCGAAGAATCTGGCTAATTTCTTTGATGCCCAATTGCGTGTTCGGAGAGTGTTGGCAGAAGGTTCCGCTTGGTTTCCAAGCCCAATTTTGCCAAACATGGCGGGTAGATAACCTTCTTTGCTAGCTGCATAGACTAATCGTCCACTAGTGAAGGCTGTTGCATTTAGAGCTCCAAAACAGCTTGCGCTGACAATAAGAGCAAGTATCAATGATCCAATGGGACCAAATACCTTGTTTCCAAATATAACTGCAACTGTATTTGAAGAATTGATAGCTTTTAGAGGTAGGACGAAGAAATAGGCGACATTAGCGAGGATATAGGAGAGAATGACTAATGGCATGGCTGTGTGGATGACTCTTGGCAAGTCCCGAGTAGGGTTTCGGAACTCTCCAACCACGTAATTTGTCTATGAAAGTCAATAAAGGTTTTGGCTAAAAGGCTTGGAATACTCACATTGTCCCAACCGTCAAAGGCCCACAATCCAGCATATAATGCAACGGCCCATGATGAGGCACTACTACTAGTTCCCTCGAACCATCCGTGATTCTTCCAATCCTCATTCGCCTTCCCTGATGTAGAGAAGCCTGTAAGGGCTACCACGACACCAATGATTGTAACTCCAAGCAATGCAATAAACTTCATGAACATAAACATGTCTCCCATTCTCGTGCCCAACTTTGTAGATATACAATTTAAAAAGGTAATGAAAAACAATCCAACCAATGCGACGCTCTTATTAATCCAAACGTTGACACTCTCAGCCTCGGCTCCAATGAATGCCCGTACCAAGTATTCTCCCATTATTATCGATACAATGGCGGTCGATCCAGGCTTTAGAACAATGACCGCACACCATGTGAACAAGAACCCAAAAATTTCCCCAAAAATCTTGGAAAGATATATTTGTGCGCCGCCATTTAATGGTATTGCTCCTCCCAATTCCGCGTAACTTGACGCGCCAGTCCATGCTAATATTCCTGCTATTGCCCATACAATTAATGATGCGCCTGGTGATCCCGCATTTGCATTGACCTGACTCGGCGAGGAGAAAATCCCGGACCCTATTATCAAGCCAACTATCAATGACAAACCGTTCAGATATGTCAAAGTCTTGTGTTTTTCCAAGGATCCTCCTCCTAAGGCAGTTTGGCCATTTGTCGTAGAAATAGGGGCTCCGATCGGCGCATAACCTCCTGCGGTAGAAGACAGAGGGTAAAGGTTGGAAGAAAAGTCGAAGGCCGAAGAGACAGAATATGTTCTGCCATGTCCTCTTCCAGGTCGACCATTCGCGGCGGGATTTCGGTCATCTAAAGGATCGTCTTCTTCGAGTGAAAGCTTCCGTGATGAGGATATACCAGCATCTGATGATATTGAATCTGTTGATGATCTCGCGCCAGGGGAACTCGATGCTAAACTAGCTAATTCTAAAGAATCGCGCGCGTGAGGCTGTAAATTTTGATAGGTGGGTGACATTATAATTGTTCGTGAAAGTCGTTCAAAGCCAGCATCGCATGCTTTAAAGCTTCAAGAGGGGGCGATCAACGGCAGTCTGTTTGTTGGTTCTCGTTTATAGCAATGATAGAATCATAACGGTCGTGCAACTTCACAATCGCAATGAACTCGTATCGGAAGGATAGTAAGGAAAGGAAGTGAAATAAAACTTTAAATATCAATCAATATTTACTTGAATTGAAGAAGGATTCCAAAGAACAGAGCGCGTAGAATCTCAAGTGCAATGTGTTCTGGTTGTTTTCAATGAGACAGCGAGATACTCGTAGACAATGGATGTTTTATTTTTGAGGTACCAAAGTAGATCGATCATCTACGTTATTGTCTTTGTGATCCATTAAAGGATTTGAGGATCTTGGCAGTATTATACTTTTATACCTGCCTGTGCTTTCCTTTTGATTTGGGTTTTTGGTGCTTTGATACTTTGATACTTCACTAGATTCACGACTCACTCACTAATAACAATATCTAACATTTACTCCTGAGTTCTGAGGGTATTGAGTCCAGAGTCCAGAGAAGGCTGAGATTATATAAAATTGAGTCCGTGCTCAATTTTTTATATTTACTCTAATAAAAATATATCATGAAGCTACTTGGGTATATTCATAGCTACCCCTCTCAAATACAACATTCCACTTCAAAAAGAAGTCAACCCGCGATATAGCCATCTGCGAATTCAAATCCAAGAGTGGTCGACTATTTCTTTGAGTAGTTGGTCCCTGGCATGACATGATGCCTTGAAAATCATGCAGTCCTCCATTCGCAGATGCGCATTATCTCGAACGAGTTTAATTCGACCTTCATCTTATTGTCGTCGCAATTACCCCGCTACCGTTTTGCAAAATATCAAGCCTATCGTATTTACTCGATACGCTTCTACTTCTACTAATAACCCCTTTCCAAGCTTAGATCTGCCATCTCTGGATCAGAAATGGCGTGCAAAGTGGACGACGACGGAAAAGCCGAAACCAGCAAAGGACAATGAACAAGATGATAGCCAGAAAATGTACATATTGCCTATGTTTCCATATCCATCGGGCGATCTTCATCTGGGTCACTTTCGAGCATACACGATTTCCGATGTCCTGGCACGATTCCATACAATGAGAGGTTACAATGTTGTCCACCCAATAGGTTGGGATGCGTTTGGCTTGCCTGCTGAAAATGCAGCAATTGAACGTGGAATAGACCCCGCAGTCTGGACAAAACAAAATATACAGAAGATGAAGAGTCAGCTAATTACTTGGAATGGACGTTGGGATTGGGATAGGGCATGTCTACAAATGTAATCATAGATTTGGTAGCTAATAGGAATTAGGAAATCACAACTTGCGATCCCAATTTTTACAAACATACCCAGGAAATATTTCTTCTTCTTCATGAGCATGGTCTAGCATATCAAGCAGAATCTTTAGTGAATTATGATCCTGTGGACAAAACCGTTCTTGCAAATGAACAGGTCGATGCAAATGGGAATTCATGGCGATCGGGAGCCAAAGTTGAGAAGAGACTACTAAAACAATGGTTTCTGAAAATATCTGAATTTCGAGAGCAATTGCTTCAAGACATCGATCACTTGGCTAAGGGAGGTATGTGGCCGGAAAGAGTTCTAGCCATGCAAAAGAATTGGCTGGGGAAATCAAAAGGAGCTCGAATTCAATTTTCGATATCAGCAGGTGAAGATAGTTCTCAGCAGTCTGTCGAAGTCTTCACCACCCGACCGGATACTATCTTTGGAGTTCAATACATTGCTCTTGCAGCAACACATCCTATTGTTCAAGGTCTTGCAAAACAAGATACAAAATTACAACAGTTTTTGGACAGCATGTCAGATTTACCACCTGACTCAAAGGTTGGCTATCTTCTTCCCAATGTTAGTGCCGTGCATCCGTTAGCATCCCGAAAATCTACACCAGAGGCATCTAAAGCACCTTTACCCGTTTATGTTGCACCATATGTATTGGGTGATTATGGTGATGGAGCAGTTATGGGAGTGCCAGCGCATGATACTCGAGATCATGCATTTTGGAAGCACAATAACCATGACACTCCACCGAGGCATGTAGTTGGTCCTGTTGAAGGTGCTTCGAAAGCTGTCCCCGCAGACCAACCTTTTGTTCATCCTGGTCATCTTACATCAGAAAATCCACGATCATTCGTTGGACAAACAACGGCTAAAGCAAAGCAAGGCATAATTAGACTGCTCCAAAATGAAGGTCTTGGTTCAGCTGCTGAGACATGGCGTCTCAGAGATTGGCTTGTCAGTCGACAGAGATATTGGGGTACCCCTATTCCCATGATTCATTGTGCTAGTTGTGGTCCAGTCCCTGTTCCTAAAGATCAGCTTCCAGTTAAGCTTCCTTCAGTTGAAGGCCATTGGCTGAAAGGTAAAGCTGGAAATCCTCTTGATGGTGCCTACGACTGGGTCAATGTCCCATGTCCCAAGTGTGGCGGCGATGCTAAAAGAGATACTGATACCATGGATACCTTTGTCGATTCTAGCTGGTATTTTATGAGATTTGCTGATCCCAAGAATTCAACCACACCATTCTCTCCGGAGGCAGCCAATGCAATCCTCCCTGTTGATGTATATATCGGAGGAGTTGAACACGCTATTTTGCATTTATTGTATGCTCGTTTCATATCAAAGTTCCTTTCCACAACTCCTCTCTGGCCCGAAGGGTCGACCAAGAACGTTCTTGGGGAACCCTTTAAGAAGCTTCTTAGTCAGGGTATGGTGCATGGAAAGACTTATTTAGATCCTTCCAACGGTAGATTTTTAAAACCCGAGGAAGTGGATCTCACCACACCATCGAAGCCTATTCTTATTGCATCAGGAGAAATCGCCAAAATTAGTTATGAGAAGATGTCAAAATCTAAATACAATGGCGTAGACCCAGCACAGTGTATGACGAAATACGGTGCCGATGCAACCAGAGCCCATATGCTTTTTCAAGCACCAGTCACTGAGGTCCTTGAATGGGATGAGCAAAAAATATCTGGTATCACTCGTTGGTTGAAACGTCTCCATGATTATGTGTGCTCAAGTACAGGGGTATCTCAGAAGGTCAAAGACCACACTTTATCTCCCAGTGATTATCTCCTTTCTGCGGTAGATGTTTTAGAGAAAAGCAAAAGGAATAACTTGGGGAAGCAAGATTCGAATGGAGGGGCTGCCGTTTTGGACTTAATTAACGCGGACATCAAACTTTGGCGAGCAGTGCAACAAAGTATCACAAATATAACAGAAGCTTATAGTGAAACGCATTCTCTTAATACCATTGTCTCGGATCTGATGAGTCTTACCAACCTTATCATCGAAACCACAGAAGCAAACAAAGTCAGCCGCGGAACATCACAAACAAACGTTGATGCTCGTTCTCAAAACGCAAGTTGGGTAGAAGAGCATAGTGGTCTAATCGAAAATGCAGCTACGAGAATCTTGCTTCAATTGATGGCCCCTATTACTCCAGCTTTCGCGGAAGAATGTTGGTCGATTTCTCACGGCGGTGTTGAAACACTTTCAATCTTCGAAACGAAGTTCCCAGAGACAGATGGATCGATAAATTGGTTACTTCCTGAAACTCAAAAATGCGCAGTACAAGTCAATGGAAAATTGAGGTTTGCAATCGACATACCGATTCCGGAAGAGGGAATGGATAAAGTGGAGTTGCAGAGATGGGTTGTGGATAGGGTTTTGAAAAGTGAAGAGGGAATGAGGAGGTTTGGGGAAGAGGAGGGACAGGTCGATGTAGCGGGTAGGAGTAAGAGGGTGGTGGTTGTGGGAAGGGGAAAGACGGTTAATTTTGTGGTTTAGAGGTTCGGTGGTTGATGGTTGATGGTTGGAAATACCCCGCTCTGTTCTGTCGAATGTATAATATGTATACGATCTGTGATCTGTAAATTTGAGCGACGGGGCGGATGAATGTATAAAATTGGCTCAAATACCAATATGATAGATCTCTCTCTCTCTACAACAAAGCTTACGAACCAATCATTCAAAATATAAAAAGTGAAAATTTAGTCTTGGATCCCCGGCCTCAATATAAAATTTGGAGCGCTCGAGATAATTGAGTTACGCCATGAATGTTTTCCCTCTTTCTCTTCCTGTCTAATTTCCGCTGAATCCAAAGTAATCGATGAGAAAACCAACCAGTCATATCATAACATCATTTTTCCAAGTTTGAGATAGTTTTATGTTTATTCGTGTTGGACCTACAAATGCGGACTAGTATATAGCATGTAGTAGATAGTACATACAAATTCTCATACATTTCTCCCCTATCCTTCATCTACTATATAGGTAGCTATACTAAAGCTTTTTCACATACTCGCCTATCATCACTCAGGTGTATACATTTTCTAAGCGAGCCCCCGAGAAATCGATAGCGTCTCGATGATGAGATCGATATTCTGTTTATCCAGCATAACATTTATTCTCCTTGTTCCAGGAGATTTGTTGGCAGTAGCGCCTGTGACAGGGGAACTGAAGTTGGGTTGCAGTGACTGTGCGGTTTGATGGAACTAGGGGAAAGAGTTGCGAGGGTATGAGTGCCTTTCGGGTCTTCAGGGCTTCTAAATTGGTGGAGCAGTGGATGGTAGATCAATGTGGCCAGTCATCCATCTGGTTCGATGTATTCGCCTGATTTCATGGTTCCGTTTCCCCCATGTCCTTGACTTGCTCGTCTGTGATATAGTTGATATTGATCGATGACAACACAGAGCTACACAATCACACGATGATATCGGATGACATTTACAGCGCTAGGGCCGAAGTCGCGCAGGAAAAAATTAGTATGCTCCAAGGAGGGTCGTATACACAACCTCATCCCATTGACTCCGCTCTCCTTGTCTTCGCCCTCATCCTCTGGGTATCCTTTGCCTGTTTCCTTGCTTGACTAACACTCATCCTAACCTCCTCCATAACTTTCTTCTCCAATCCATCAACCTCCACCTCATCTAGCACGAATTTCCCCAGATTACCCTGTCTCCACCTCTGGATGACCCAAAGTGCTGCAGCCTCTACATCCGGTACCCCACCCTTCCCTAACCGTCCCGTTTTCCTACAAACTGCCTCTAGAAACTGTACGATATCATTCGTTTCCTCGCAGTATTCTTTATACACGCTCCCTCCTACTTTTAAATTAATATGGAAGAGTAAATAATCTGCTAATGTCGTTGGCGCAATAATAGTATCCTTGACACTTCCCACCAACGCCAGTTTCAACATACTATCCGTATCCGGTACGAAAGGTACAAATACACCGGGAGTATCTACTAAATAGACACCCTCTGTTCCTGCTTCCGGGTCCGGATCGACTATTTTGACACCTGATGCGATTTTTCTCGTGATACCGGGTTGGGCACCTGTGAATGCTGCTTTGCCTCTGTTTACACCAGCCATGCGCAGGGCATTTAATAAAGAAGATTTTCCAACATTAGGCATACCCACTACGAGAATTCGAGAACCGGTTAGGGATTGATGGGCAAGACCATGTTCTTTGCAAAGCGAGAGAATAGTTTGGATATCGGATTTGGATTTGTGATTTGAGAAGAGAGTGGTGGAGGGTTTATGCCAATCTTTTATAATTGCTTCTCTCTGTCATTCCCAGTAATTAGTTTACCGCATCTCGAGTCTGTATACATGAAGGAAAAATCATACCTTTTTATCCACAGCCAAACCCTGATACCCCAAATCCCGTTTCGTATACACGATGACTCTTTCTCTTCCCGCGAGCGATTGTTCAAATAGCGGATTTCGAGATGTGAGAGGGACTCTGTAGTCTCGACATTCTATAATGAGGTCGATGGATGAGAGCATGGTTTTCATTCGCGAGAGACCGGATGCATGATGGCCTAGGTAGTACGATCGAGGGAGAGAAAGTTGTTGGGGGAACGCGGTGCGGGGTATAAATTGTGCCATTTTGATGGCGGGTTGTGAGATGTTACCGGAGGAGCATGGCAATCACTAACTGCAGGAGAGAGCTTTTGTTACATGTATTGGATACCGACATGATGAAGTTTGAGATAAGGCTGACAGGTTAAAAATTTGGATTTCTGAGGTTACATAAGGCTGACGAATTAGATCTGATACTGAATAGCGCCAATGCACGGCAGGTCAACAACCCTTGTCGATATGATGAAATTCAAATTATCTGATAAGGCTGAAGATCATGGACTTTCATAGGAGTAACCTTTAAGGCTCAATCGACATATATAATATTTTAAGCTTCATGTCTTCTGAAAATTGATACTACGATTCTCAATCGCTTGCCATCAGTTGCTGATCTCCCTTTCTTCAGCAAAAAAAAGCTGAGATGGCTGTCTAGATTCATGCCATTAAGTGATGTCATGGTCTTGTAGAATTCATTTGTTTCAATGATTGCTTCTTAACTTCAGCATTTTGTTGAACTTCTACCAAGTAATGATCTACCAAGTCATGGTCAAATTCGCGATAGAATAACTCTAATGTCGCTATGTCTCTTTCACCAATCGCAATTCCATCGTCGATGCAGGGTGTATTCTGGTCTTTCTGGTGCTATGGATAAATTTGTCATTCGTATGTTCTCTTCCTTAACGTTGATGATTTCGCCGCTGGTTCTCGAAATGTCTTTGTCTTGAGACACTGTGCTTTTTCCTGATTTCTTGTGTCTGTTTAATCATATTGGATTTGCCCATTCGTCTTGTTGCACCATTAATTATGATCCTCGGTGGTCTACTTACATAGGAAACTTCCAATTCGAGTAGAATGCGTTCTGGCTTGAGTTTGGGCCGTGTTGCTATCGAAAATCTGCATCAAAGTAATGTTGACAACATGAAAACATTATCCCATTTGGATGGAAGAATTCACAGCCATTGTCCTTTTCAAATACAAACATTGTGGTACTTATTCCAAGGCATCTTGATCAAATGATCCCAATGTCGGTGTACAGTACATTTTCGGTCGGATTTAGACTCTCGCTATGGCATTCATCTTGGCGTTATGGATGGATAAGACCACGTCGTTGTTTCAAGAGACTATCGTATTTCCCTCAAGCCGATCCGTCTATTACCGCATACATGAACATAACGACATTAGACAGGCCGTAAAAAATAAACTTTAGGACTTTTTCCAGTTTTGAGACAGATACCTTAAACGCGACAACATTACCGTCTTCACCGAACACGGATGGAACGAATCGTAATCTTGCTTACACTTTCGACTGTATTCTAGACCCGCTCTCGCCGCTTCATCACTCTAAGATTCGGAAGAACTTGGTTGGCTCTGGTGGAAAATTAGGTCTCCGGATTACTAGGTATAGAATTGGGGCGACATCGGGTATGGGATTCAAAGTAGACCATCAATACAATAAGTGGGATGTTGACAAAGGAGTCTAGGAGGGGAGTACAGGAGAGAAGAGAAGAGAAGAGAAGAAACCAACAGTTGTATAGAGAAATCGTTATTGATGGCCCGAGTATAATTCAATTAATCATTCTTGGATCTTGAGTGTGATGACTATGTAGGACCTGCCAATTGTTAATTCCCAATGACTTTATATAAACAATCGTCGATTTCTTCTTTGATGTAAAATACAATTCGAGAGACAAACAACATTCCCCCTGTTTATTTATTTCTCAACCTTCACTCCAACTTCACTCCAAATTCACCTCATTTCTTCCTCACAAATCATCTATCACACAAGGTGCATGCTTCATGATTAGTCACCCCATACGTATCTACCAACAGAGTGAATTTCTCCACTTATTTGACCCCACCATATGACGCCGGAGGGGTGAAGTTAGAAACCGAACTTCTGTCTCAACAACATAAAAAACCTTTCAACCTCTTTCTCACTCAAAAATCCATCATACCATTTTCATATTACTTCCTTTTAACAAATTTCAACCAAGATACTCCCCAAAACAATCACATATTATAATCATGCCTTCTTCATTAGATCAACTCAAAGCTTCTGGCACCGTAAGTAAACAATCTGTCTTTATCTATTGATGGCTGGTCGACGGGACACTCGGGTCCAGCCCGAAACTATAGGGAAACCCTCATGAAGTAGATGGAATTTGAGGATATACTTTGGAATGTAGTCTGCTAATCATTTCTTTGTAACAACAGACCGTTGTCTCTGACTCTGGTAAGTTTCTAATCCATCATTGCAACTGCTTGAAGCTTTTACTGACTCCTATTTCTCTATAGGTGACTTTGCTTGTACGTTACCATCTAAAGAAAATTCTCGCCAATCTTACAATCAACTACTAACAGATATCATCAGCCATTGCCAAATACCAACCACAAGATGCCACCACCAACCCATCGTTGATCCTCGCTGCCTCCAAAAAGGCTGAATACGCCAAGCTCATCGATACCGCAGTCGCATTCGGAAAGGAGGTCGACGGTGACCTCGAAAAGAAGACTGATGCCACTCTCGATCGTCTTCTCGTCGAGTTTGGTAAGGAAATCTTGAAGATCGTTCCAGGAAAGGTTTCAACCGAGGTTGATGCTCGTTTCTCTTTCGACACCAAGGCCACCATCAACAAGGCCCTCAGAATTATTGACGTATGTTATATGCCTATTCATATCCAGTCTTTGAGACGGATATATCTCAGTTACAATGAGTTTATACTAACATATGTGTCTCATTTAGCTTTACAAGGAGCAAGGTATCGATAAGTCCCGCATCTTGATCAAGATTGCTTCCACCTGGGAAGGTATTCAAGCCGCCCGTGTCCTCCAACGCGACCACGGAATCAACTGCAACCTTACTCTCCTCTTCTCCAAATCCCAAGCCGTTGCTTGTGCCGAAGCCGGTGCTTTCCTCATCTCTCCATTCGTCGGCCGTATCCTCGATTGGTACAAGGCCTCTACCGGAAAGACCTACTCCGCCCAAGAAGACCCAGGTGTCGAGTCCGTTAAGGCTATCTTCGACTACTACAAGAAGTACGGATACAAGACCATTGTTATGGGAGCTTCTTTCCGTAACGTTGGTGAAATCACTGAGCTTGCTGGATGTGATTACCTCACCATCTCACCAAACTTGTTGGAGGAGTTGATGAACTCCGAAGAGGCCGTCCCTAAGAAGTTGATCGCTGAGAACGCTAGCAGTTTGGATATCGAGAAATTGACCTACATTGATGATGAGGCCGAGTTCAGATTTGCATTCAACGAAGATGCTATGGCTGTTGAGAAGTTGAGAGAGGGTATCAGCAAGTTTGCTGCTGATGCCGTTACCTTGAAGGATATCTTGAAGGCTAAGTTGCAATAAATTGCTTTTGAGTCTCGGGGTTCGGTGGATGATTTTATAGTTATTGATTGTCACGGAGGTCAAAATTGAAAGACCGGATGAACTACGATTTGTATTTACGCGTGGCAAGACATGAATTTAAACAAATGAAATGATTTGATGATTAATAATTATTTTCAGTGCTTGCTATTATGCGATATTGTGTTGTGAGTTGATGTCGGATTGAAATTGAGTCGTTCTGGAAGGTATAGGGGCATGAATATCTGTTGTTGATTTTTGAGCTGTTTACTTAAGTGTATTGTCTGTATGTAAATTGTGAATGGTGTTCATTGCGAAATTGCATGGGGATGGATGTTAAAGATGTATGCCAATATGCCTTGCTTGGCATTAGACGATCGATTACTCAAAGTATGAAAACCCATCCAGCGTCCACGTGTTCATGTAACCTTATGTAGCAAACCGCTTTGGGATGGAGTTGCATAGAAGTGGGACGCATATAAAGTTTGATAATTGAGATTCATCATGGTCAAATCGAATTATCAATATCATCATTTGAGTGCATCCAAACGAGATATCTTCGTATTTGACATGCAGTTCGATGATGAGATTTGGGTAGTGAAAATTAGTTTGTAATTTGTAATATCTTACAGTTCCGACGAATGTTGAGGGTGATTGGACAACATTTCAGTTCTGAAAATAGGGGTATCGATACTCACTCATCCTACGAGACCAGCCACAATATTTAACCCAGCTATGGGAAGTATTAATGCCCTGGGGGATATTAAAAAACGCGAAGAAAGGGAGATAGATATAGGATGGGAGAGGAATAAATTATATATTCATTTGGCGGCGAGAAATAATCCGGGGACGTTTCATTGGAGTTTGTACTTGACGGAGGAGAAACCGGAGAGGGGATGGGTGTATCATGTTTTTGACCCGGTGCCGGATAGATGGATTTTGGAGATGCTGGGGGGGGATGAGGAGGATCGGGAGGGGGAGAAGGAGGAGGAAGAGGGTAAGGGGAATAGAGATAGTGGTGAGAGTGGAGATAGTAGTAAAGACTCTGAATTACAAGGCGAAGAGTCTAGGGAAGATGGTGACCAGCAAAGAGCTGATCATGAAGGGGAAAGCAAAGATAGACGAGAGGATCAGAAAGAAAGCAAGAAGAAATACGAAGATAAACGAAAGCGAGAGCCGGGAGATACAGGACACAACAGCGATGAAATAAGCGACAAACACGAGCAATTGGAAAGTGATAGGAGTACAAAAGAAGTAGAAGAGAATAGGAAACATAAAAGGAACAAGACAGACGATGAGGAAAAGCAAGAAAAGAATGACGGGTTGCATGATCTGGAAGATCCCCACCACAACAAGAACCACGACACAAAAGACAACAGCCACACCTTCCTCACCTCATCTTCTCTCCTCGCCGCCATTGAAATCGGAACCGACATCCAAGACATGCGCGAGATAATCGAAGAAACGATATCCACCGAATGGACGACGGGACGGAAGAAGATCGCAAAAGGGGAGAAGATCTGTCGAGAGTTTTTGCTGAAATGTGTGGAGGAATTGGAATCGGTGGGGGTGTTGAGTTTTAGGGAGGGCAAGGGGATTGGAGATTTAGAGAGGGAAGCCGAGGAGTTTGGGTTGTTGAGTGATCCGGCTTTGAACGTGGGAGCGACGAGGGGGAGGGTGTGGAAGAGTAGGGTTGTGGAATAAGGGGGGGAGGAAGGAAGGAAGAAAGAGAGAGAGAGGTGAAGTTTTGCGGCGGCAATACAACGTTGTGAGTCACCTGATTTGACCTGGCGTCTAAGATTGTTGCGAGTTTATATCCCCGATTTATTAAATTTCAAAATATTTGGCCACAACATTGAGTTTATTCTTTTTCTTTTTTTCTTTCCTGATTTCTCATGAAAGATCCGCTGTACTTGATTGCCTCGTCTAGTCTGCCTCGTCACGATCGAGAGATTCTTTCTTGCTTCATTAAAGATACTTCTGAGCCCAAGCCCGCATGTCAGTACATCCAAGAGCAGTGCGAGGATGGAGAGCTCATTCAATTAGAGGGTATAGTATCTCTCCGGAAACAACTTATCACCAAGGGTTCGCTTCCCTTCCTCCCTTCCTCCCCATCACCGACCTCGATGTCCCACTCAAAAATCTCCCCATCCACAATTTCCACGCTCCATTTTCTTCATCCACGGAAATCTCAACCTCCACAGTATCCTCACCCACCCCTCGACCCCAATATTAGGAAAAGACCACACAAATCACCACACACCATAGCAGGCGAGGCGATGTATTCTAGAGACCCCACTCGCAGCGCATGACTTCCAGTTTCAGTTTTGAAGATAAATTGGCAACGCAGATATAGGTAGCTTAAGATCGCTCGGATCCGCATTCAGAAGACACGGAAAGAAAGAGGCCATACAAAAGAAATAAGCAGTGGGAAAGGGGTACTGAAATTAGCAGAGAGTAATTAAGCGACGCTACTCTTCCTTCCACATCTTTCACATATCTATCATCAAACAACCAATCTAATACCCAGGCACCTATACATCCACCATCCCACCACTCCGAACATCTGACCAAACTCCACCATCCATTATCCATTATTCCCTATCCATCACCTCCGTAAAAACTAATTAATCCATACTCAGATACCCATCCATCCACCCATCGATCCATCAAAACACACCCTTCCAAGTTTCCCCGCCTCCCCCTCAGAAACCCTCAGAATCTAGAAAATCCATCATTAACCACCTAGACATCTACCACAAAGTCTCAAATCAAACGAGATATCAGCATCGCACACGCACCGAAAAGGAAGCGAAACGTGATCTCTCTCCTGGATGAGCGACCAAAGAAAAAAACAGATATGGAGAAAAATGGGGGAGGAGAAGAGGAAGTGTGATTCTGTACGACATGTTTGAGGAGAACATTCTGCGATCATACGCGCTTTGGTTCGTTTGCAATATTACCCGAGTCTTGAATACCAAATCAATGCAGCATAAATCGTCACAAAAACAATTGCTAAAACCTCGCTGCCATTCTACGAATTCTTCAGTCGTATCACGTCACATCGCGTCACGTTACAAACACACACAAATCAACCTCCCAATTCCACAAGGAAAAGAATTCATTCATTTAGTCTATTCTAGCCCCGTCCCAGCCCGTCCAGTCCAGTCCGGTCCAGTCTAACCAAATAAATAGGTAGCAAGACCAAGACCTAGACCAAGACCAAAACCCAGAGATATGAAGGTAGGTAGGTAGATGAATAGGTATCAACTTCTCCCATGCCCGCCAGCCAACCAACCAACTACTCACTTCTTTCCCTTCCCCCATGCAGTCAACCAATCCATCCCCACCCACCCACCAAAAAAGACTTTTATAAATCCCATGCAAATGATCCATCCATCCATTCACCCATCCAGCGTGAGTCATAATGCGATGCCATAAAAAAAGAGAACGGATGTATTACCATGCTATGCTATGCTATGCTATGCTATGCTATGTTATGTTATGAAATGCCACGCGATACCATGCAAGAAAAAAGCTTGCAATACATTCTCAAGAATCATCAAAAGCAGCAATAAAATGAGTCGATGAACAGTAGGAGAAATTCATGATGTTTACTAGTTGATTATTGGCCAGCCTTCATCTTCCATCCACCACTTTAATCTTCATAAGCATCACCATACTCCCACATGCCCTGGCGATTTTGTCTAGCCTCAGTTTGACTTTGAGTCAAACTTTTAATAACATCCGCAAATCCTTTCTCCCAACCCTTCAATTTGGTTGGAACCATGCTAAGACCCAAAGCTACGATATCATTATTGATGCTATCGTTCAAGTTTTGACTCTTAGTATCGAACAATGTGACATACAAAGTTCCATCTGGAGCTGTATAATCGACATTTGCGACGAGTTCCCTATTGGCGATGTTGTGGTTAAGATAGCTAATTGCCTCTTTCATATAATCCCCGTCTGTAGGAAATTGAAGAAGAGTCAAGATAGCATCAACAGCTTGTGGGCGAAGTTTTTGCGTAGAGAATTGCGGTTGTGAAAGTGGTCGGAGACGAGACCAAGGAATTTTCTCGCTGTTACCATAATCGATATAAACAATTTCTGCTTCCTTAGCAGTACGATCATTGGAGCGGATGCGACCACGATACCATTGATCATCCTCGGAAAACTTGGCCGCAACGTAGTCGCCAGCCTTTGGTGGACCAGGGAGACTAGTTGAGTTGGATGGGTTCAAATGGAAAGACTTGAATTGAGTCATCATAGTCTCAAGAGCCGAAGTGCCAGTACCAATGATCTGGAGTTTCAACTTTCCATCGTCATTTACCTGGGTGACAATGACATCTCTGTAATCCTTTTCTCTCTTGATCTGAGTGACCTCATCATCATTGGCAGGCTGGTATTCTTCTTCTTCTTCCACATCTAAAGATGGATCCCAATCTGCCCAAAGACCCTTTCGAGCATCCTTTGCACGCTTCTCAGCTGCTAATAATTCCTTCGAGTTTCCGGATTGTTCTGCAGAGTGTTGATGAACAGTTGCATAACCTTCCTCGACCAAGATTTTACCAAAACTCTCCTTGTTGATGTAAAGTTCACCAATGAAGCCACCAACTTTATCGGTATTATATACATCAATTTCAACATCACGTTGTGATAATCTTCGTGTAGCTAAATCGTGTGCTTCCTTGCCAAATGGTTCGCTCTTATCGGTTGGGTTCCTAGCAGATTTGGGAGCTCGAATACCAGCAAGAACGAAGTTGAGTTTAATGCCTTCACGAGGCACGAGTACAACAAATCGGCCGCCTCCTTTGACAAAGTCAACAATGGCAGGGATTCTCTTTTGTCGTTGTAGTGATCCAACATGTAGCTTAGCCTTCTGGACAGTCTCAGATGCATCGGCATATTGCTTTGCCTTTGCGGCCTTTCCTGACCACATTCCTTTCTTTTCTTCCTTGGCTTTCTCTTGTGCAGCCAACAAATCGTCGTAATTAGGAGCGCGGTCGGTGTCATCTCTTCGATGACGAATTACGGAAGCCCAACCTTCTTGAACCAATTGCAATCCAATATTCTTATCATTCAAAGTAACGGTGGCAACTTCCTTTGCATCATAATCTTCAGTACCTGGTCTTGATCCATCGATGCTGATTCGGACATGTTTTCCGATCAGGCGTTTTCGAAGGAATTCCTTAGCCTCGTCTCTAAAAGGCGCTTCAGATGACTCAGTAGGTCTAGGTCCACGAATACTACTAATGTTTATGCGCTTCTCAACACCTGCCTTGTTCTGGACAAAGATTTGATCGGCGCTGAAGATTTTGGTAACAGTCGCTTCGAGACTTCCACCTGCGCCGTTGTTCTTTACAACATGGTCCTTGAACAGACCGAGTTTAGCATTTTGTGCACGCTTTTCAGCCTCACGTAATGTTGCCATATCTGAGCCAAGGAGTGTTGAATGGAAATCGGTGCATCGTGCAAGTCCAGCTTCGAGGATAAATTTGGCAATAGTTCCCTTGGGATGGATAACTGAAGCAATGAGTTGATTTTGCGGGCTAAGTCCAAGAATATGGATTTTAACATTTCTTTGCAATAATCGTTCCTCGACGAAACGTCGTGCTTCGTTTCCAAATGGTTCTGCAGGAGCTGTTTGTCCATTCGATGGGTTGACTCGCTCAGTAGCTGGTGCGCGAATACCAGCAACCAAAGTCATAACTAATTATTGTCAGTTAATTATATCACACACATGAATCTGCTTATCTGACCTTGAATATGCTGCGTAGGAGCAACAATCAAACGCACGAGCATTCGATCACCACTCAATATACGTTCGACCAAACCATCCACTGTCTTTCCCTTCCATGTATCTAAGAAAGACTCTGGGTTGCCCATGTCATGCTGAACCTCAATACGTCCACCATTTTCTTGCCATAGACCCTTGTCTTCACTGCGAGCGGTAGCTTCGTATAAACGTAAGGCGTCGAGTTGTTGAAGGGCTGATTCCGAATCTTCCTTTCGGCCAGCATCTTCTCTTAGTTTGAGCCAACCTTCCTTTATCATTTCTTCGGGTAGTTTCGTTCCATCATTGAGGAAAACAAGTCCATATTCGCGCTTAGTATTTGGAATTTGGTACAACACTTGGAATTGTACAACCTTGCCCACTACTAATTTTCGCAAGGCATCGCGAGACTGAAATGCAAATGGTTCGTCGCCTTCCTTTCGCAGATGCGGTGAAGTGCAGTAAGCTAAGGACAAAATGCGCTCGAGATCAGGGTTCTCAACTGAGGTAAGTACAAGACTGTCGCCGCTCAAGACGGATTTAACTTTTGCTTGATTGAGAACCATTTTGCTATAATCGGATGGAGGTACGTTGGCAAGTCGTTTCTTTCCAAGTGGTGGAATTCGGGGACTAGGAAATGGTTCAGGTAGGTTAGCAGATTCCTGAGAAGCTTTTGATGTCGATGAGCAACTAGAAGATTTGCGATCATTAGAAATGCCTGCCGCAGAGCCAATTTTGAATGTCTTGACACCCATGTTGATTGTAATGAAAGATTCAACAATGGTGTAGGCAGAGGTATAGGTATAGGTATAGGTATGCTTGTAGGTATGCGTGTAGTTGTAGTTGTAATTCTTGTTGTAGATTTATTGAATTCGAGTAAAAGAGAGTTGTTTGTCTCTGCTATTTGAGTTGCAGGTACCAGGTAGGTTTAAGTAGTCGGTATTGCGGTAAGATAGTGAATCTCGCCAAAGCAATACAGTAGAATGTTTTCGTTTTATATGTGTTCGAGGTACAATCTGCTGGATGCCGTATGAAATTTGGTTTGAGAGAGAGTGAATCTCAAAGTAGGATGTGCAAAATCGAAATTGCAAATTAGACTTTCCAGATCTGGGTTATAAGATTTCTCAAAGCTGAAGCTCCTTCTCCGATTTGTGGTTGAGCGACGAATGAATTGATCATGGTGACAATCGACAAATTGAAGCTAGTTTGGGGGAGAGTGGTGACTAGTCATCAACTTCCCCCTTCTCATGAATTCACTTCTCTCATCCAATGATTCTACTCCCAATTTCTGATTCTCAATTCGTTCATTCATACCTAGGTCGGTAGCCTTCTCATAACCTTCATTTGAGTGGCGTAAAAAGCGGATTGCGACAGGCAGTTCTTGTATACATATGCGGTGAGGGTGAGGGTGAGGATGTGGATGAGGGGAAGGAGGAAAAGGGAATATTGTACAACTTACATAGGGAATCAAGTAAAATGCAATAGATAGTATAAGAAATGCAGAATACAATGTTTTATTCAATGAGCAAAAGAATCGAATATATCAGGTATTTCAATTCTCCTTAAATAGTCAATTAGATGGTAAAATGATAAAGATGGAAAGAGGTCAAGTGTTCTCTTGGAGCTCCATCATCCATTTAGATGAGGCTACATTTTATATAATTTCATTACTGTAAGGTCCCATTGAACCCTTGATGTGGGGTAATGATCTGGAAGAGATGATTGGCGCATGAAGCGAAGACGTAGTTCAATGGAGCTTTAATCCATGTTGTCCGGAGATCATGTTCGAAATGTATGGTTACCCTTTAGCCAGCTGAGAGTTATATGTAACGTATACTGTCTTGGGTATGTAGGTGAGAACACTGTTGTAATTTGATGTAATGTAATGTAATGCAATCGAAGTGAACATGGAGAATGAGATTTAATTTCAATACTGGAGTACCTAGGTAGTAGTTATAACAAGCAAACTGCAATGGCGAGACGAACGGGATAATGGGAGCTTTAAATCTATATAAATCGATGAACCCTACTTGGGCGAGGGGCAAGAGTATTAGCCTCGGTCACCAGGACAAAATGATGCAATATTGTACTATATATGCTAAAGTTGATTATTGCTTGTTCTTTGTGAAGCTTTGTGAAGCTTTGTGAAGCAAGCTTCAATTCAATGTAGTAATTTGTGTTAAAATCATAGACGAGAGTATTTAACACTCGAATCAAGCTTATAATAGAATCATTGACTTCGAAGTTGAGATGAATATAGTTTTTTTCTATTCAGTTTGATAATTCATAAATCACAAGTTGATCAAACTCATGGGGGTAAAACGACTGCTTTTCTGTTGGAACTAGACACAGCAGGCAAACTAAGCTAAACTATTCATACCCCTTTTCTATTTTCATTAGATCATGTCATTTGGTTTCATACCTTTTTGTCTGATACACCATTTATGCAGCAATACCGATGACACCTATGGGAATATTAGTAATGCGTTCAATAGCTGCATCTTCAGTGAATGAATAACATACCACAAGCTGGTCTGGTTCCGGCATTACCAGTCTTCTTGGACTCCTCGTTCTCTCCCTTACCGAGATCATCAGTTCCGGAGTGGACAACAACGGTACGCTGAGAGGGTTGTTAGTAATCATATATTAATGATGCGAGAGAGTACATACGCCAATGACGCTCAATGGACCAATCAACTTAATGTGACTGTCTTGAACGGAACCGGTAGCATTTCCTTGGGCATCAGTCTTGAAGTTTCCAAGATCACCTACATGGCGAACCTCATCGGTAGGAGCACCGTGGGTCTGACCGTGTGGGTTGACTAGAACATTGAGTCAGCCTTATGTTCCGTTACATGTATAGGTACTCCATCCAAAGCTTGAGAATCGTAGAAATGAGGACCGGCAGATGTGCAGCCGTTAGTGTTGTCACCAAATTGATGAACGTGCATGCCACGCTCAGCATTGGCATCGTTTCCGGTGATGTTCCATGTGATGGTGGTTGGGGAGTTCTCCTCGGATTGCTCGAAAGTAACGGTACCGGAGACCTTGGAGTCACCTCGGACGGTAGCAACTGATATCGAAAGAACCAGGGTTAGTTCATATTTCATACCATGCTTAGAACCGTGAAACAATGAAAGATTAAAAAGGAATGCGAAGATATGAGAATGATGTAGATTAGATGCTTGATTAGAGATAGTTTACCCATCCGGGTATCCCATTGATAGAGGAAATGTGCTCAAAAGCTCTCTAGCTGACCCCGCCATTGGTTACACCATTACAGATGTGGGGTAGGGACGGCAGATATTGATATTATAGATATAAAACTTACCTGCTTTAACCATTTTGATGGATTATAAGATTAAATTTGTTGATTTGGGAATTTTTGAGGTTCTAAATGAGGATTTTGAAGTTGTTGTCGATTGCAAGAAACAGTAGAATAGGAAAGAAAGAGGGGTGGGAACTCGTTGGAAGCTTTGAACATTCCACAACGAAAGTGGGGTCTGGTAAATGGCAATTCATCTGCACGATTATCAATTCAATCATCTTTATTTCCGAACACCGGACGAATCCCTTTGCTGTGAGATTACATAATCGTTGGTAGTTGTCAAACACTGACGTCGATGGAAAGGCAATGACTCCACAGTATGATACCAGTTGAGTAGTCAACATCATGTAAATGCTCAGAATTGAATTTAATATCAAAGCTGTATATTTGAAATTTATCGACAAATGATATGCCGATGTTCAAAACTCTATGGCTGGCACAACGAGCCTTGGATATCTCAATCTAATGCTCTGGTATTCCTTCTCAAAGCGTCGCTCTTCGCAGTCTTCTCCATCGTCGCGAAGCTCAGGGTCGTCCTCATCAATATCAACACTCGATATCAACACTCCATTCGTCGCCCGGTCATTGATTCTTGCTGAGATGCCAATAAAATCAGAAATTTCCGTATTTGCTTATATCGAGAATCGGAGGATAGAACCCTTCCGGCAATTGTCATCCTTGCTGGCTTTCTACCAGGCACCGGTATTGTAATCTCCAATAACTTCGACACCACAGCACATGTGAGTGAAGAACCCCCATAGCCGCATAAGCATATACCGCCAAAACATACTATGTACAACAGGGATATGTGCTGCTGCCGGTTTCACTGTGAATTTCATGCTCTCCTTCTATACAGAGGAGCCTGAGGATATCCTTGCCCATATTCAGCCACCGTTTCAAGTATTTTCCCATTCATACAACTCCATGCCACTGGCAATCATCAGTATGATAATATGGTAATCACCATAATTGGCCCTCTTTATTGCCACGGCAAGTCAAAGTGGTGAGAGTACATATTGGCTTGATGTACAGAACGCAGTGCCTCCCTACCCCTGAATTTCAAGCGCCAGTGCTTTTGCTGTAAGGTTCGCAATTTTCGTGAACAATTGGATTATTATGCCAAGAAACGTAATACAGTAGTGCTCCTCATATTGCCTTTGTCAAAGAAGGCTCCGTGATCATACAAAAGTCAACGCTGTTAGTTTATAGGAGGATATCAAATAGGGGTTTCGGAAAGGTAAAACGACTGAGAGGTTTTCTGAACATCGTTCCGCCCAAACCTCCGCATGGGCTAAGTATCAAGAAAGAGCCGTTTGAAAAGGATTCTTATCAAAAGGATTACTTGGCGAACTTGGCTGCCAGAGCCCACAGATATCTTACAATCTTACCATGCGCTGGCTAATTGTGAATCAGTGGTGACACGTGTAGGGACAATTTACAGACATGGCTGTGATGTTAAACGGATGAATGGCGAAAAGTAAAAGAAATTGGAATGCCAACAAATGTGAGGATAGAATGAAGCAAATGGTCTTTGTCAATACTGATAAACATGTGGTTCAATGTTTTCTCTGTGCTCTGTGCTCTGAAATCTGAAATCTGACATCTGAAATCTGAAATCTGAAATCTGAAATCTGAAATCTGAAATCTGAAATCTGAAATCTGAAATCTGAAATCTGAAATCTGAAATCTGAAATCTGAAATCTGAACTCATACTCAAGTTTGATGCTACTAACTTCTCTTTCATCACATGGGATCCACGTGGTATGTGACTTTCAGGAGTTCGGGATGGAGAACTACTGGAGACCCTTCACCCTTCTCAAACCTCTTCTGGTACAAGATTGACGATCAATATTTGATATCATTGATCCTGTGCTTCATCTAACCTAAGGGCTTCGGATTGGGGACCCGATGGTAGTTTTAAGAATAACCTTACTTCGTCTCGTCTCGAGACGATTGACATGATTGACATGATTGACATGATTGACAGTAGGAGGTATGCTATGACAGAAAACCCAACATCAGATCTTCGATTATAGCTGGCTTACCTTTGATACACATCGGATGTATCTGCATTGTGTGCCGTCGTCTTGCATTTTTGAATGATGTTAGCCACACCCACACCCACACACACACACACACACACAGCCCTACCATGAGGCTTATTAACCCATTCTTTTTCCTTTCTTTTTACTGTGCCATCCATCATTGATGTAATAGATAAAAATGCGTGAGCGGGGCGAAGTCTTTTAAAGTGATAGCACCAATGAAATGGCAAGAATGAATCAATGAATGAATGAATGAATAAATGAATAGCAAAGACATTGATTGACAATGACATTCCTGTCTAAAGGGTAAAAGGGTCAAGATATATGAATGTATGAAGATACCTAGTACCTATGTATATGTAGGTATATATGAATGAATGAAAGAATGAACGAGCAAATGAACACCAAGCTACTAGGTAATAAGCTTATTGATGGATGGATGGATTGATTGAATTGCTTGACGCGTACAAACTACTTGACCCCCATTGATCAAGAATTAAGAAAGGTCTAGATATAGAATTTTAATCTTACAATGATTTAAATCTTATTATTACAATTACATCTGGGCACAAATAACCTTTTTAAAAGTGGTGGTCAATCAACCCAATCAACATTCGAGAGCTTGCGACGACACTCAGCTGCTCCAGAACATTTAATAGTACAATGTAATAATAAATATTACCGACCGACCTACCGTCGTGTGTACAAAGATAAAGACCAAAATCAAAATCAACAACATATACGACTTCACACACAACAAACATATAAAACTACCTACCTTTGAATAAGACAAAAGACAAGCAAGGCCTTATTAACATCTTCCCCTTGAGTCATTTATTACTTACGCAGTCACTCGCTTTTATTTATTGAAATATCTACTACAAATATCTTAATCTTTTTTGGAAATCGTTGCTTATTATCACAACATTCCCTTCCCCCGCAGAAAAATCGAAAGGTCTACCAGTACGTAAAGGATCAATTGTTAGTCCCCAGTCAAGATTGCATTTGCATTGCTTTGATACGGAGACTCGGATTACCCGTATTGAAATCTCCCACATTGTCGCAAAACCTGGGCAAGCAAGCATTTTTGTTGCACGACACCGCGCATAAGCTCAGCATTGAGACGACGACGTTTCGTGATTCTCTGGAAAATTCGACACTCACTGACGCTCCATTAAAATCGACCCATTAGCTATCCTTCCCCCTAAGCACAATCTCCCTCACGAGCAGCAAATGGGAATCGTCTCGACGGTCTAATCGCGCGGAGCACGCCAGATGCTCAGAAACTAAGATACAATCATAATAAACTGGCTGGTCGATTCGTAGGTTCCCAGATTTATTACGGTACATACGAATTTATTGGGAACGTGAGCTCTTGCGCAGATTCGTATTATCGCAACCATGTCCTTCCACGCGAATGGTGGGCGACGCTACGGACATGTACCTCCAGCACAATACGGTGCACCAACAGGTCAACCCTCGAACAACTCGAGTCAAGGCTTGCATAGGCAGTCTAGTTTTGACAATGGAGATGATGCTGCATTTTTTGACCCGGGTAATAGCGGATACCAACCTGCCCCGCCATCATCGGCGAGGGCTTCAATGCCATCAGAAGAATTATACATACCAAATAACTCAATGAGCCCACAATCGCCTGGCAGATCGTCATTTGGAACACCTGGTAGTCCCGCTTTGTCGGGATATCAACATCAATACCAACCTATGAATGGATCTCAATCCCCCTCACTTCCCCAACAGCCTGCATATAACCCTCAGAACTTTGCCAGGTCTCAGTCGCACTCGCAGCCTTCGCAATATCGTCCTCAACCCTCATATAGCCCGAGCATTTCCAGTCAACACCAATACTCAAATTCTACATCTTCCAACCATCAGCCGTATAATCCTGCAGCTTATCAGCCATCGCAATATCCCACACGCGCTTCGTCTACTGCCTCTGCGTACAACAATTACAACAATTCCTATGCGCAAACTCCTACCTCTACATCGGCATCCTATTGGTCATACAATTCTTCGTCGCCTCCAGCTCGCGCAAGTGCTATATATGAAAGTTACATGGATTCGCCACCTTTGAGAAGTCCAAGCTATGCTCCTCACTCGGCTCCTTTACCCCCAAGGCAGGCTTCATATAATCCACCGCCTTCTTCAACTCCATATCCAACTAACGGGGACAATTTTGCTGAAGACGACTATGATTACAGGAGAACTACACAAATGCCCGCATACCCGAATATCCCCGGCGGTGTTCTTCGAGAGAATTCAACTGACTCCATACCTCAAGAAATCCCTCCTATTCCTCCGCCCAAACGTTCTTCGACAAATTCTTCAAATGCCCCCGTGATACCTATGCCTGCCTCTCCTGGAACCACACTACAGAGACACCCAACACAAAGACCCTTGCCTAGTGCGCCAATGGAACAAGGTACTGGAGATGAAGATGATTGGGGTCTAGGAATTCAAGGTAAGACAGACGAAGAACTCACCCAAGAACAAATTTTTGCGGATATTGGAGATGCCCTTGGAACTTCCCACCGGAATGGAGACCTTCTGGATGGTGAATTACATCGATATGACTCAAGAGCAACTACTGTTCATTCTGGCGCTGGTGTTGACCGTTTTCCATCTACAGCTTCTACATTACATACCGAGGGACCTTCTTACGATGATTACGAAGATGACGAAAGCGATTTAGAAGCAGCTGCTGGCCTCGAAGCTATGCGCATTGCTGAAGAACAGGAATCCCATGGACTAGGTTCGGGGGGCTTAAGTTTTGGTGGACCATACGAAGGACAGCCATCATTTTACGAAGGACAACCATCACATCAAACTCAGCTACCTCAAGGGGAAAGTAGTGATAGTGATTTCAAAGGTATGGATTTAGGCCTCGCTGGCGGTGGCTACGACGCACGTATGTCTTACGGAGATGATTTTGCTGGTATGAGTACAGAGCATAGCAGTGAGATGGAAGATCAAAGTCGACCATTACCGACACCGCACCAACTTAGTCGTTCTGACAGTCGCGCCCAAAGAGGTGGTTTGGGAGGAATGGCTGACTACTCGATGCCCGGCGAGGGTGAACTTCATCCCTTTCCTGCTTTTGAAGAAGCCAGGGTTGATAACTACGGTACAGGCGGCCTAGAAAGGCCAACTTCTCATGCTCACCGGTTGAGCTTCGACGAAGGTGATGAGAATCCAATTCAATCCCGAATTTTAGATTCTCGGCAAAGTGGTAGGTCTGGAAGTGATAGCCCCCCGAGAGATGAAATTCCAGATATGTTCTACCATCCGGGGCCGGGATCTTACCAACGGCCACTTCCGGCAGTTCCTCCAATGTCCGAAAATAGGACACCGCAATTACAACCAGCTGGCTCTTACCGCAATTCGCATGGTTATTCACACTCCTACTCTTCCAGTGTCGACAGCGTGAGGCCGTATCCTCCTAGTGGACCGGAAGCATACCCACAGAATACACTTCAGCCGGCCCTTCAATATGTCCCCAGATCATCGTCTCTTCATAGTCACAGCAATACTGCACAAACAATACCTCCCGTTCGCTCGAAAACAGATGCCGAGGAGCGTCAAGCCAGAGCAAAGGGCAACAGACAATCTATGCTTCGCTCGGCTGCAGGACTAGATGGTTATGATGCATCTACTCCAGCGTCTCTAGGGACGCTTGATCTACCCGCTTTGCCAGCCGGCCGCCGTAAGAAGTTTTCACCTGGAAGGTTATCAACAGCCGAATTCCGCAGGTGTACAGAGCCATGGGCTTTGAGTGGAATTGCAGGTTGGATACGAGAGATGGCTGGCGGGGAGACAGGCGAAGGCGAATCAGATCTCCGAGTAAAAACTATCGAAGATGGCCTTATCGCTCTATTCACCCACATGGTACCAACCATGAATACGGCGGATGCAGAAACCCTTAGTGAAAAAGTCGTAAAGTCTATGTTTGACGCTGGGATTCTGGTGAAAGATGAAGAATGGGTCAAATTTGGTCAAGGTGAAGTATCTGGTGTATTATGGCAATTGACAGGGTCAGGATGCTATGCGCCAAAGGTTCATGAACATGAAATCGAAGGACGATGTTATTCACATCACTGTACTCGCACACTAAAAAAGATCAACTTACAGTCCCAAACTCTGGAACCATCTAGAAAATCCGAGGACTGGATCACTTTCTTTAAACTGACAAAGGAAATCCTTGGGGGTGTAACCAAGAAAGAGATTGAGTTACAGAATAACCTTCACGAGATAGTCATGTCAGAGGATATCTACATGGATCAGATTAACGTGTTACGTATATTATATCGAGACAATCTTGCTTCGTGGCAACCTCCTATCATCGCAAAAACGAAAATCACAAAATTTGTTGCTTCTGTTTTCGGGAAAGTCGAAGCCATTAAAGATGTTAATGAAAATCATCTACTTGCGCAATTAAAATACAGACAAAAAGAACAAGGACCTTGGGTGACGGGCTTTAGCGACATTTTCAGAGAATGGATAAGGAAGGCTAAGTCCGCATATATCGAATATGCGGCTGGGTTCCCATACGCCACCTATCTTGTTCGAAGAGAAGCAGACAGAAATATTCTTTTCCGCCAATTTCTAGACCAAGCTCGAGACAACAAGCTCTCCGGTCGACTAGATTGGAACACATATTTAAAGGCCCCGATCACAAGGTTGCAGCGCTATGGTCTCCTCCTTGGTACTGTTCTCAAAAATATGACCAAAGATAGCGACGAGAAAGCAACTCTAGCGATAGCCATTGAAGAAATTAAGGCAGTCACCCTAGAGTGTGATGCTAAGGTTGAGGAACAGAGCAGAAAAGTTGATATGATTGAGCTCCAGTCGAAGCTCTATCTTCGCCCTGGCATGGAGCGTGTCGAGCTCAATCTGGATCATCTCGGCCGTGAGCTCCTTCATAGAGGAGATTTGCAGCGTGCAGGTAATAATCGATTCACCTGGTTGGAAACCCATGCTATCCTCTTCGATCATTACTTTGTTTTAGCCAAGAGTGTTATTCAACGAGATGCCAATGGTCTGCGGAAGAAGGAAGTTTATGATGTATCAAAACTTGTGAGTGCAGACTAACCCCCAGTTACATAGCATTACTGACATGTATTCTAGCCGATTCCAATGCAGCTTTTGGTTCTCGAAAGCAGTGACGATGATCCAGTGCAGAAGTCTGCCGTGAAGGGTATTGGAGCTGTCACTACAACTGTCGCGAAAACTGCCCCAGCAAACGCTGCCGAAGCAAGGTTGATGCGTACTGCCACGAACGCTACTAGCGGACTTGAGCGAATGCAAACATTAGAGCATACAACCTCTAATAATTCAGTCTCGACTACAGCTTCCGTGACAAGACTTAATTCGAATAATATGAATGATAACGATGCAAAGGTCATGTATCCATTCCGTATCAAGCATCTGGGCAAAGCCGAAGTTTATACTCTATATGCTCCATCGGCCGCGAATCGAGACAAGTGGTGTGATAAGATAATCGAAGCAAAAACTCGTTATGCAGCGGCTCTTTTTGCCCAAAATGCTGAGCCTTTCCGTCTTAAAGTTGTTGCCGATAGTGCTTTTGCCTATGACAACGCGACAATCTATCAGCAGAGGGCTCTCATTTCTATTTCTGGTACACCACTAGATAGAGCTGTCAGGGATATGGAACACAGTTATGGATCAAAACCTCGGCCGTCTCCGGTATGCAGAGCTCAAGTAAACTGCGCAGTGTCGTTTATGTCATATGGAAAACTTTTGATTGCAATTGGAACAGATTATGGGGTTTATATTTCCGAGGCATCGAATCCTCGAGGATGGTCAAGAGTAAGTACAGCCTGATGCCAATTCAACAGACTTGAAGCTAATTTTGATAGACTATTCAGATGCCCAAAGTTACACAAATCGCCATTCTCGAAGATTTCTCCCTGTGCATCATCATTGCCGACAAATCTTTGGTTGCATATCATCTCGACGTTATCATTCCTGCTTCAAACTTCCCTGGGACTAATACAGACTCATCTCGACGAGCACCTCAAAAGCTCTCCGGTGCTCGCGACGTATCATTCTTCGCTACAGCTCGTATGAAAGAAAGAACCCTAGTCTTCTACAAGAAAAAGGAGAGTCTTCACTCCGTCTTCAAAGTTCTAGAGCCAGTTGTTCAAAAATCCTCGGAGAAAAAGTCTCGTCTTTTTGGTAAACGTTTCGGTGGTAATACTGAATTTTTCCGTGAATTCGACGAATTCTATATTCCAACCGAATGTTTCACCATTAATCTCTTCCAATCTTATATTGCCATCTCGACTCAAAAAGGATTTGAACTCTTGACTCTCGACAAAAAAGTACCAATGAGTATTCCAGATACCAAAAATCAAAATATAGCATCCATAGCCGCTCGACTACAAGGTCAAAGACCTTTAGGTATGTTCAGGCTTTCTGATGCTGAATTCCTTCTATGTTATGCGGAATGCGGCGTCTATGTCGATAAACATGGCGAAGTATCTCGATCCGTCATAATGGAATTCGTAGGAAGAGCCAAAACGGCAGCTATGTATGGTGCCTACTTGGTACTCTTCGATAGCGATTTTGTCGAGGTGAGGAATGCAGAGAATGGTAGATTGAGACAGGTTATTGCGGGTAGTGATGTAAGATGTCTTGATGCAGGTACAAACCCACAGGGAGCAGGCGCAAATTCTATGGCTACTATGAATCCGATGGGTGGCGCGGGAGGGGCTATGAATAGGACGTTGAAGTTGGCAATGGCACATCCGGAAATTGTGGGGAACCAGATTGTGCTGGAGATGGTGCTTAATGAGGGCCATATGGAATAGGTGGCGAGGTTGTGAGCTAGTGTATGATCGCGCAACCATACGAACGAATGAAAAGTCGGCTCGGGGTTAAGGAATGAGTGGAGGAGGATTAGATCTTGATTGATAATGATTTGAATGAATGGTTGGGCAGGCGAGTTTTGCCTCTGACTACTGGACAAAAGGAGATGGGTCTGATGGGAGGGAAGGATGGAAGGAGGGAGGAAGGATAGTGTTTTTATGTGCATATAATACCATACCACCAGTTGTAACTGGCGTTTTTCTAGAAATTATGGATTGATTGATGAGGAGTTTTTATTCTATGATGATTCGTCTTTTTTTGTTTGATCTCTTACTCTGAATATGTTTTCGATTGTTTGATACAGATCTCCTGAATTGGCTTTGAAAGTTGGAATGACTTGTGAGATTCAGACGTTGTAAAACGTTACATTCTAGAGAGGATGCAGAAGTTCTGGATCTTAAAAGTCAAAAGTCTCGTTTATTTTGACTTGACAGCATGGAACTCGGTCAGCTCACTTACTACATAGGATTCGATGCGATGTAATGTAGACTCAAAACTCGAATGATCCTCTGCAAAATATAAATATAAAACATTTAACATTATGGAAGCAGAAAATTAGATGATGATCATTCAGGGGTGGATGGGTGAGAGATACTAATTATCTCGTCATTTTCTCATTATTATTTTTTTACCTTATGCAATCTTACATCTCTTGTATATCCGACTATTGTACGCTGAAGATAGATAGCTTTTTTATGTATTTCGGGTTTGGTTGGTTTGCTAGATGTTGGTTCTGGGTTCTGGGTTCTGGGTGTGATGTTTTTTCTTCGTGTTGGGTTTTGTTGATGTGTGGTGGATGGTGGGTGGTGGGTGGTGTATGATGTTAAGAAGGGGGGCGGGAGGAATGGGAATTAGAAGGTTGTGAGGAGTAGTAGTATTACATTTGTCATATATACCATTAATACAGCAACTTTGAATGATAATACGCTATCGAATTCTATGTTTTATTATTATTAAACTTTCATCTCATCTCATCTCGTCTCGTTTCTAGAGGAATAATCCAATCCGATCTAATAAAACTCGATATCATTTCATTTCATACTATTCGAAAATCATCATTCTGAGTGAAACTAATCAAAGGATGTATATTTTTCAAGCATCCAAGCATCCAAGGACTAATACCTAGCTAGCTAGGTATGTATACCAGTATATATGAATGAAATTGTTAAGAATATACAAGTGAAGTCCTACAAGAAACCAAGTAAATCGATCATATATTTATTGTCTAAGAAAAATGGATAAAACCCAACTCCTTCCCCTTCCCTTTCCCCATCTCTATTACAAATTCCAGCTTTTACTATATAGAGTTGTTCGACGTAGGGATGTAGAGGAAGGAGAGTGAGTATGTTGCTAGATCCGTCCACTTATATTGATGGATTTTAGTTGGATATACGATAAGGAGAGTTGTGTTAGGTGCGTATCAATACATAATGTTGCTAGACGGGGGAATTCAAGTAGGTAGGTATGCATTGTTATGATGGATTGATATCGATGGATATATTGGTGAGGTTCGTCGAAATTATTGTGGCTTGACTCAAGAGTGCTGGCTGGTTAAGCCACATTCACACTGGATCTCAGCCATAGTACGCTTGATCATAAAAATAAATAGAGAAAGAACCTTGGAATAACTTTCATTTTTCTATCACATGACGCGAACTCGACCTCAAAAGCAATTGACATGTTTATATAACGTGGTTTATCAGCATGTGGGCCATATCATCATGTGGGCCACTTTCACCTCAATTTACGCTTTTCTCTTTCAATACGCGTTTTAACAACAATCTATAATGAATTCGAATAATCAAAAAGCCTATATACTTTTTATTATCAAAGCTATTCAGAAAGATAAAAAATTAAGTATTCGAAAAATTGCTAAAATATATAATATTCTATATACAATATTATAGTATAGAATTGATAATTTTATTCTTTGTATAGAATATCAATATAAATCTTATAATCTTTTAGAGCTAGAAGAGAATATTATTATTGAATATATATTTAATATGGATTCAAGAGGTTTTTTATTTAAATTCAAAAATATAGAAGATATAGCAAATTATATTCTTGAATCAAGGAATACAAAGAATATTGAAAAGCTTTAAATATATCGATTTGTAAAATGTCGAATCGAATTAAAAATATGTTTTAATTGTATTTATAACTTTCAAAAAGCTTTTTACAAGAATCCTAAATTTATTAAAAAATGGTTTCGATTAGTTACAAATATATAAGCGAAATACAGCATTTTGAATAGAGATTTCTATAATTTTAATAAAATAGGCTTTATAATAAGGATTATATATATAGCAATAATTATTATTAATATTAAGAAACATAATAGAAATAAATTAATATAATTAAACAATCGAGAATAAGCTATAACAATAATATACGGAAATAGAGAGAATAAAACTATTCCCTTATTTCTAATAATTCAAGAATAAATTTATTTCTTTAATTAGTATATTAAAACAAATCTTTCTATAGAATAAGCTATTAAACCTATATCTAATAAATGAACAAACAATAAAACAGATTTAGAATAATTGAAATACTTCAATAAGCATATTAAGAATCGAAAAAAGAGCAAATATCAAATATTAATATTAAATAAATATAAAAACCACAAATTAATAGCTTTTCAAATATATTATAAAAAGAATGATATTATATATTTACATTTATTATTATATTCAAATTATTTAATTCAATTACTTAATATTAATTATTTTAGTAATCTAAAATGTTTATATAATAATCAAATTAATGGATTTATTAAAGTATATATCAATTATATTTCGAAGATTGAATTCTTTATAACTTTTAAAATTATATATAAGGAATTAATCATTTCTTAGAATATAAAATCAGAATTTCAAAAAACAAGTTTAATTCTATTTAATCCTGAAATTGTATTTTCGAAATTAGATATTCAAATTTGTATATCTACCCTCTCCTCTTTCAATCTAAATCAATAGATCTCTTAAATACCTTATAATCCAATTAAAACTCTTTCTTAATCAATATTAATTAAATCTCAAATAACTTATCATCAAACAAATTTCCCTATACCTATATTTGAGATTATATTAATTCTAATTAAAAATACAAAAAGATTAGCTTATAAAAACACACTTTTAATTATAGAAATTTATACACTTCAAAAAGCAAATAAAATATTAAGTAAATATCAACACACAAAAAAAACCCAATTACATCAAAAAAGAATACTCATTGAATAAAAAGCTTTTGATATATTATCTCAGCAAAAGATTGATATTCAGATTTAATACAATAAACATTAAAAAGAAGGGAATTCTAATAGGGAATCATCTTTTAATCGATATTATAATAAATACAAAAAAACAAAGCATAATACAAGAACTTATCAAAATAATATAATAAATCCTAGATTATTAGATTCTTAATAGTTTTAATCAATTGATTCAATTGTTATTAAATAATATGGGTTTGAAAGTATAAATTGAGATGAAAGTGGCCTATATGGTGATATAGCCCATATGCTGATAAACCATGTTATAACGTAGTTTATTAGTATATATACTAATATAATTTATTAGTATATAGACTATATCAATATATAGATTACTTTTATCTCAATTTATACTTTCAAATACAAATTATTTAATAACTATTATATCAATTAATTGAAATTATTAAAAATCTAATAATTTAGGATTTATTATATTATTTTGATAAATTCTTGAATTACAATCTAATTTTCTATATTTATTATAATATTTATTAGAAAATATTTTTTTATTAAAATTTATTTATTTTAATATTTATTATATTAAATCTAAATATTAATTTTTTATTAAAATAATATATTAAAAGTTTTTTATTTAATGAATACTTTTTCTTAATATAATTAAGTTTTTTTTATATATTAATATTTATTTAATATCTTATTTGCTTTTGAAATATATAAATCTTTATATTTAAAAATATATTTTTATAAATTAATTTTTTTATATCTTTAATTAAAATTAATATAATTTCAAATAAAAATATAGAAAAGTTTAATTAATAATAATTTATTTAAAATTTAATTAATATTAATTAAAAAAAAGCTTTAATTAAATTATAAGAGATTTAAAAAATTTATTAATTTAAATTAAAAAAGAAAGAAGTAAATATATAAATTCGAATATTTAATTTTGAGAATATAATTTTAGAATTAAATAAAACTAAACTTATTTTTTAAAACTTTGTTTTTATATTCTAAAAAATAATTAATTCTTTATATATAATTTTAAAAATTATAAAGAATTTAATTTTCAAAATATAATTAATATATATTTTAATAAATTTATTAATTTAATTACTATATAAATATTTCAGATTATTAAAATAATTTATATCAAATAATTGAATTAAATAATTTGAATATAATAGTAAATATATTTATTTAATATTATTATTTTTATAATAATTCTACAAGTAACTAGATGTTAGCGTTTTGCACTCTGTTTTCAGCATCTTCCTTCCGCTGTTTTATACGGCCATTCCACTCGCTTAACTGCTTATCCTCAGGCCATCAAAAATTTGATAAGTTTAAACTCTTATTGCTTTACAGACGCTCTACAATAACATACTTATTCAATTCTCAAACTCCCAATTCCTAATTCCAATATCATCTACTCACCTACTTTGTTCTTTCTTTTTGAATACCCCTTCCTCCCCCCTCTCAAAAACTAAAAATATTCCTAATAAAGATGGTTTACAATCAAATATAAGTTATAACTACATTGAATTTGTGATTAAAAGGTATATAATCCAGTAATTCCTTTATAATTATTTTCTACATTTCCTTATTTTATTCTTCAACTCTTCAAACTTTGCTCTTTTCTTTTATAAGCTTTTCCTCTACAAAGTTTATTCTAGGATTATTTAATTCTTACTCTTATATATTATTAAATATATATTATTAAAACTTAGCATTATTACTTCTCATTTATCAAAAACTAAACAAAAGCGATTTTTGAAGTTATCAATAATATCAGATACCATTCAATTGTGTTCTAAATGCAATAAATTATATCAGTCTTATATATTCTGTCATAAATAAAAGATCTGCTTTATTCACTAGCCTTCTTTATTATTACAATCTGCTAATATCTTATCACAGAATTATTCAGCTATTAGAAATCACAATATGTCTTACCCTATCCTTTGACGATATGCTCAATATCGAGCCCTCCGTTATAATAAATATAAATCATTTGCTTGTATATTACAAAACAAGAAAGAATAATTACAAATATATGAACCGCGGATTATAAAAAAGAAGAAAATAAATGAATAGTGAAGATTATTTTCTATTATTATTAATAAGTTTGATTCTATTTCTAATTCTAATATTAATCAAGATTCAAGTTATAATTCTCAGTCTAATCAGGGATTTGATTCTAATACTGAGCTAATTATTATTAGTAAATAATAAACGATTTTGAAGCAAAAGGGATTATATTATCAAATCCTAATAATAAAATTAAAGCTATAATAGAAATAGAATTAAAAAAATAAAAATAATAAAAATATATTTCAATAATAAATTCATAAATAATTGCTTATATTCTTCTAATAGATTTTATAAAGTCTTAAAGATTAATAAATTATCAAAAACTATTAAAACTTACAAAATAGTTATTTTTAAAGCTTATTTTTTTTAATGAATAAAGAATTCATAAATCAAAAAGGAATTTTCTATTATTATATATTAAAAGATTTTTAATATGGTATATGTAAGAGTTGAGGCCCCAGCTTATCGCACACCATCTATTTTTCGATCTAATTTTTTAAAATTTAATAATAAATCAACCATACAATATAATCTTATAAAACTTGAGTATTATATTAATAAATAATAGCTAATCTTTATGCTTCAATTACATCTTCAATCTTACAAATCAATCTTTCAATATATAACCTGAAATCTAAAAAATCTACTCTATTCCAAAAAACTTACAATTCATATTTCAATTTCTTTATAGAAATAAATACAAATAATAGCTTTTTTAATTTCTTTTTCATTTATTACCATACTTTCTCAATTAAATTAAAATCCGAAAAAGAGAATAATTAATCAAAGTTTTATATATTATATTTTAATCAAACTTTATAAGTATATTCAAAATATATCTTAAAATTATTCTCTATAAATATATATTCAAATCCTAATTTATCAAATAATAAAAATATAATAAACTTAAGAACTTATTATATATATACTTTAAAAATAATATTTTTATTACTCTCAAGCTTTTCTAAGAAAATCAATAAAGATTTATAATTTCAATTAATTACACTCTATATTATTATCAATATTCTTTTTGATCGATATACTAATTTAATATAATTAATATATCTTTTTTTATTAATCTATTTAATAATCTATATTCTACTCACTTTTCCTAATTCAAAAATACTTTTATTTAATTATATAACTAGCCTCTAATTCTCTCCTTTTAATCTAATAATAATAATATTACTAATTTCTTATTAATAATATTTATATACAAAATCTAACCTCTTTTTTGCATATATTCTCAAGATAAAAAGCTTAGAATATATTATACATTTATTATACTTATATCAATACAATTCCTTTTAAATTATATATATTGAAATCTTAATACCAAATATATTTTTAATTTATTTGAAAATCATTCTCCTTTTGCTTCAATCTTTAACAATTATTCTTATAATTCAATAAATCTCTTTAATAATCATTATAGACTTTTAATAAATCTTTTCTTTCCAAATTCTTCTAATCGAATTAAACTTAATTATACTTCTTATAATAAATTATAATATATTTAAATTTGAAATAATCCATCCCTAGGATTTTCTATCAATTCTAATTTAAATAACTCTAAAACATTAAGGAGTATACCAATTTTAATAAAATTTATAATTATTATCTTCATAATTATATTCAATATTTGTTTTAAATTTAAATCGAAAATAATGAATTTTAGAATAATAATTGAATTTTTAAAATAAGGTGTGCGAAATTAGGTGACTACCCTAATCTCGCTTAAATGTACGATAAGCCGGGGCCTCAACTCTTACAATTAGTAGAATATTATATAAATAAAGGTATTCTTTATAATATTTATAATATATATATTTATCTTTAATCTTTCTAATAAGAAGATTATATTAATTTGATAATAATGAATTTCACAAAACTTGATTATTAAATTTGAACTCAATGATTCAGAAAAAGAAAAGTTAGGGCTTTTTGTTGAAGATTTATATACTTTTCAAAACAATTATTGAATTCACAATACTGAGATTTATACTTATAAATATCTCTGAGTACAAATATTTTCCTTTTTGAATCTTATTGGCTATATTACTACTAAACTAAAAGCTCTTATTAGATTTTTATATCAAAATATCGAATTCCAACTTTTCCTTTTTTTAATTAAAAGCCAGTTACCAATTATTATAATAAAGTTTAACCTTAAGCAAATCAAATGGTTAGATGGGAAAAAGAAGTAATAAGTGGTTGTTAATTTTGTCTTTTCAATTTATTAATCAAAAACAAGAAGATATTTGTATTTTATGAAGCTAAAGATTTAGTATACTGTAAGGTAATTTTTATATTAGCTTTAGTGCTAGCTGATAATATATTCGAAAGTAAGTTTAATTCTCTTAGGGATATATATTCTTTAATTATATTATTTAATATAGATTGTATTTATTTACAATGAGACAGCAAATGGGCTAGGAGGCCTGTCTTTCGGGATGTGAAGAGTACTTTTAATAATATTCGTATTTCAAATATTAAATATTTAGAATATTCAAAACATTAATATTATCTTATTTGTCTTAATAGGATCTATAGATATAAGAAGAGACTAGAATTCTATGATTTGCGATGAGCTTTAGGGAAAAGATTGAATGGTAGGTTACTAATATAAAACCCTCTTGATTCCTCTCGCCCTCTATTAAGATTTCTTATTGAATAGCTAATTAATAATATAGAGTCTGTTATATCCGAAAAACGCCAGCAGATTATAGGTTATTGGAAAGATATTTATAAATGATATTATATATTAGTATTCATTAATACGAATTATTAAGCTATTTATCTTAGATTTATATAATAAAAAGATCTAATTTGAGTTATTAGCCAACTATCTTATTATAAGCAGGCCCCTTCAAACTTAATAGATATACAGAAGTTTGAGATTAATCAAAATCCCAATATTCTTTAACTTATTCAAAAATATAAAGAATCTATTCGAAAGATTAAAATATATGGTTATTTTATTATTAAAATAATTGCGAATACGAGATGATATAAAAAACATTAAGTAATACAAACTAAAATCAACAATTTAAAAAGTTAAAAGAATAAACAATTATTGGATAGTATTATTAAGGAGTTTTATAAGATTATTTATATTATCAAAGTTGATTAACAATTACAAGAAATCCTTCCTACTGATATTCTTATTCCTTTAATAATTGAATATGAGCTTAAGGAGTGAGCTACTATTGCTAAACTGTTTTTCGAATTATTTATAGGCTTAATAGAAAATCAAATTATTCAAAAGCGAATCAAGCTTGTGCAAAACCTAATTCAACTTTGCAAACGCTAAGAATCCCCTCATCAATATCGAATAGCGAGATTTAAAGGATAGCCTCGCAAATATATCACTAGCCCCCAACCCTCATCAGAAGATACGAATTCTAATCTTATAACGATATCTCTAATTTCTGATACAATTACAAAATCTCAAAAGCTTTCTGAGGTTCTTATATTATTTTGTGCCTTCTGCAAATAGAATAATATTGAAGTAGAATCAAAGAAACGAGAGTATGAATACCTTCATATTGATAGTCTTAGTCGGCATATCAAAACTCAATACCTTCAATCTCGTACCGTTGATGAGGGGTTCCACTGCCCTTACCAAGATTGTTCGGCATTTTTGGGTAGTGCTATGCATTTTCTTAATCATACAGCACGTCAACATGGATTGTCTCTATGATATTACTTTGGAGTGATACAAACCATCTTCAACACTTGTTTTTGTTATCAGAATTACTGTTTACCATACTCGGAGTGTTAAACTGCTCGTATATCAAGTTATGAATTATGCGGTTTAGATATGGTTGTATAGTTGGAAACACACAGATAAATGACTATCAGGTTGAATTAAGTGTAATGCGTATTTTGTTAAAAGCTATATACAATGGAGTTGACTATGCATATCAATCGTTTTGAATACCTAATACGGCTAATGCTCTCAGTGTGCTTTCTGTGGTGGTTGTGGTTGGAGAATTTTTGAGTGAAGCTGTCTTAGAGGTTCGGTGAGATTTTTAGAAAGGAGAAATCTATTGCAAAGTAATGGATAATTAGGGGAATGTCTTTCAAGGAATTGATCCTTTTCGATTTGGATTTACCGAGTTTTCAATTTTTTTAAAAAATGTTTAAGAAGTAAATAATTATATAGGGTTGAAGTATTTCGAGGGAAAAATCACAATTATTTTATTGATACATTTATCTTCATGTTTTCTAAAGGGTCGTGAGAATGCATTCTTCATCCAAGGGAGGCATTGAGATGGATGGTACTAGATAGATTTTGACAATAAGGGAACACTTGGGATTAGGAAAAACCATAACCCTGAACCCCGATACTCAAATACAGCATAGCTTTCATGTTAGGAAGGGAAGGAAGATCGTGTGAAGACCTCAACATAGTTGTCTCCTAGGATTATCTGTAACAAACAATAGTGTTTTTTCAATACGAAATCTCTCGTCTTCTCAAGAAAAGGGAATATGAAAGCTATCATTATATTCCCACACACTCTTTTCTAACAAAGCAATTTATTGCCGACCTCTTTTCTTTGGGTTTTCGGGTACCCCCTCCTCAAGTTCCAGAGATGGCAAGGTATCTGAAGTAATACGACTTGACTGGTCGTCGGCTTCCTTGAAAGACATGGTATCGTAGCTTGTTTGCTCAAGACTATTGGGACTCCCTAACCCTTGTGAAAGTCCAGATTCCCCTGGCTCGGATTGCTGCGAGACCTCAAAATTTAGATCAGAGGGTATGTCATCGATAACGGAACAAATTCTCTTCAGATGGATCGGCATCCAGATATCGTAAATATTCTTGGTGAATTTGTATGCGGTCCATTTCTCTTTACCATCTAATGCTGTGAAGTCGAATGTATGAATCGGATGGCGAAAAAAAGTGGTTTTCCCCTCATCGATTACAGGATAATGACCATAGATCCTTACAGTTCGATGATCATGCGAGATGGAAAAACCGAGTATCTCTCGATGAAGCTCTTTTTCTCGTTTTACGAGTCTAAAGAGTTCGACCGTCCCTCTCACTGCAATTGTCATGCTGTGAGCATTTTGCCGATCGGCAGTATCCAGAGCTGCAGCACCACACTTCACCTCTGATGTTAAAAACGGAAGGTATATCTGCCAAGTAGCTATGAAATATGAAGCAAAAGTGTCCGTAATTTCGCCAACAAAAGGTGCAAGTTTTTCCAGTTGATCATCTGTAAATGCAGATCGTCTGAATCCAACCGAATAATCAGGCTGTGGGCGAGGACCGTAAAAAGGTATAGAGCTATTCCAACCTTCATTAACACTTTCTATCAAAGATTCAAGATGTGTGGCACCATATGTCGCCAAGGTTTCCGCAGAAGGAACGATCAGTCGGGCGATATCTTGAACTACTCTTGCTTCATTCCTATCCTGAATCTTTCGGCAGGATTTTTCAAATATCTCATCACGGAATAAAGAGTCTTCGGGTATTTTCTGCTCTGTCTCCAGTAGAATTCGGCAGAGGTCCTTGCTTGCATCTGTAATGCTCAAATCGGACTTGTTCATAAAGCTGCCCTTTGTCGCAAGACCAGTTGTATAGCTCGGGCGTGTATAAGGAGCACTTTTTACTTCCCTTGGCTTTTGGTCGGTATTTGTAATAGATGTAGGCGGAGTATAACCTGCTTCTGATTGTTTGCTACGAAGAGATGAAGAAGATTTCTTCTTCGCAAGCAGATGATTCATATTCTTCTCGGGTTCAAAGTATTCGTTTGGCCAGCGAAGTTCTTTCGTCCAATATTCAAGGGGGTCGATCTTCTTCTCGCAGATATCAAACACAGTATTCTCGCAGGCTGTGTCCTCCGTGTGAGGTTGTGAGATCGATGACCGTAGCCGTTTCTCAAAAGGAATAATAGAAGGGGATGTAGCTTCGTTTTGTGATCGTTTTCGCTTTAATTGACGATTCTCGATCTGCGGAAATTTAATGAGTTAGCTTTGTAGTATATCAAAATAAGAATAATATACCTTGATACTAGGAGTATTGCTGATTGGAGAAGGAAATGACTGCTTCGATTTGATGTTCCCGTCTCTGGATTCATTTTGTTCTTGGGGAAATAACATCTTTTCTAGATGTGTGTTCTTGCGAGAGGAGGGCTGCTGTCTTGAATATTGCTGCCCAGCACTTTGCAGATTATGTGTGGATGGAAGACTTGACGTGGTGGTGGATTGGTGTGGATATCAATCAATACTAAGCAAGCTCGATGTTAAACCAAGTTGAATTATTTTGGCGGGAACGGGGAACCGGGGAATTCGGCAATATGTATAATGGTTGTAAGGGTAAGTATTATAAAACATATCAAAAAGCGGTTGTGCTTTTCCCTATATATAAGGGCTTTAATCAATCAAAATATTATGTTTTTTGAAAATTAATATAATGAATTTTAGTATATTGAAGTATTGTAAATATAGATTTCAGTATGTTAATATATTAAAATAGGTTTATTCTTTAATAATTCTATTAAATAGTTTATCAAAATCTTTAAAATTTTTGAAAGTTTTATAAGCTTTTATAAATAAAAAAGAATTTGAAAATCGAAATTTGAGGAAATAGTTTAATATATATTTGAATTGTTTAAAGTAGTAGTAAAATATATAAAAACAGTAAGTTTTTAATAAAAGTGGGTTTTACATTATTTATTCATATAATCACTGTATGATATATGCGAGACTTTCTCCGTCGCTAAGCTGGAAAGAGATATCCGTAGACAGGCATTCGTTCAAACACTATTCGTCATCCACAATATAGTAATCAGCATCAACTGACAGATAAGAGAGTTCTGCTAGTTAAATCAATACTACTGGCCAACGAAAATATGTAAACAGATATTGAAGGTTGTAGCACATATTATTAGAGGCTAAACTCAGGTGTTCTGTATTTTTGTGGCTATATATGCATCATTCGGGCATCTTGGCGCTTCCAATATATTTCGAATCATTTTATTTTTACGGACTTTCGATAAACTTTTTTCTACAGAAGTCCAATTCAATCTTGTGATAGTACGAAATATTCAAAAATTTAATTCTCTCAATGTCTTATTTTCCATTTACAATGGTTATATAGATAAATGATGTAAACCCCATTTTTATTAAAAACTTACTGTTTTTATATATTTTATTACTACTTTAAATAATTCAAATATATATTAAATTATCTTTTTAAATTTCGATTTTCAAGTTTTTATTTATTTATAAAGGCTTATAAAGCTTTTAAAATTTTTAAAGGTTTTAATAAATTATTTAATAAAATTCTTAAGAAATAAATCTATTTTAATATATTAGTATATTGAAATCTATATTTATAATATTTTCTTTAGTTTTAATTCATTATAACAATTTTCAAAGAGTATAATATTTTAATTAGTTAAAGCTTTTGTATATAGGGAAAAGTATGGTTGCTTTTTGGTGTGTTTTATAATATTTACCCTTATAATCATTGTACAATCTCAAATCAATACTCCACATATGCGTTGTTAGTGTGTTTTCCTTATAACAGAAAAAATGTGTGCCTGATTATTGCCTGCACTACTACTCGTACTTGCATCGTTATCTCTCTTTTTTTTTTACTTCACTTCCATCACCATCACCCATCACCATCACCCATCGCCATCACCATCACCAACCCCGTCGCCATCACCATCACCCATCGCCATCACCATCACCCATCATCGCCATCACCATCACCATCACCCATCACCCATCGCCATCACCATCACCAACCCCGTCGCACATCGCACAGCACTGACGTTCTATCTCCATCCCTCAATCTCTCCATCTCTATCTCTATCGTGGTATTCTTCCAACGCTTGTTGCTTAGAACAGCCCTATTAGTGGTATTCTTCCAACGCTTGTTGCTTAGAACAGCCCTATTAGTGGTATTCTTTCAACGTCTGTTGCTTAGAACAACCCTATTAGTGGTATTCTTTCAACGTCTGTTGCTTAGAACAGCCCTATTAGTGGTATTCTTTCAATGTCCGTTGCTTAGAACAACTCTATTAGTAGTATTCTTTCAATGTCTGTTGCTTAGAACAACCCTATTAGTGGTATTCTTTCAACGTCTGTTGCTTAGAACAACCCTATTAGTGGTATTCTTTCAATATCCGTTGCTTAGAACAACCCTATTAGTGGTATTCTTTCAATGTCCGTTGCTTAGAACAACCCTATTAGTGGTATTCTTTCAACGTCCGTTGCTTAGAACAACCCTATTAGTGGTATTCTTTCAACGTCTGTTGCTTAGAACAACTCCAACTCCAATACGACTTATATATATATCAGGTTTTGTGAACCACTTTTACCCTTCATTTTGTTCAAGAGTCAAGGCTGCTCTATAGCCTGGGTGGGTTGGGAATCATACATAAAGTGTGGGCTTATAATGTTCCTATTATGTTTATTGCTAATTATAGTTATAGGAACAAATTATGTCGAATCCAACTGAAATATTGATTGAGAAACTCAAACTTCGACTTATCCTTCGCGAAAGAGTGTTTATAAAATGGGAGGATGAATCGCGTACACCTCGTACACTAGGTTCTCGTTTGAAGTGTAATGGACAGAATCTCAACTTTTTCATAGCTATATACCATGATAAAGAAGGGCACCTTCATATTCACTTTTCCCTTGAAGTATCTGTTATACTTGGAACTAATAAGCAGAAAATAGAGATGTTATTGGTTGTTCCCCCTGATACCCATACCAACTTCTCAGATACTACCAAGCCTTGTTTGATATCCAATATCGGAAATTTATCTCATCTCGATGCTTCTGCTATTCACGATGCTGAAATCAGCGATTCAATGCATGTTATTTGTTTACAATTCGATCTAATCGCAAAGGGGTTTATTATTACAAAGAAGAAGAAGAATATTACAACTATTAAACCTCGAAATTACAGCTCAAAAGAATTGATCGGTAGCTTTGAATCTCTATCTGATGCGAAAACCTTCACTGTATATATCAAGCCAAATGATTATGCATTGGTAGGTCTGGAAGAGGTTCGTAGTCGCATAAGCAATACTGGCACCAACATACACAAAACCAATATGAAGGAAATATACATTGGACAAACACCTGCATTGGTGGAATGGAGTAGACTTGGCCCAGTATCACTACTACCACCATACACCAAGAATCCTGATCTGCTCCTGGAAGTGCAGGCTCCCCGGTCACTACCAATCTTCGAACAGGAAACATCATCGGTCAATATTATCGGAGCAACAACTACAGAGACACTACCTCAAACTCTACCTCGTCATAACTCGACGATGGTGCATGACACACTCTCTCATGACTGTGAAGAACTGCTGCATATTCCAGTGAATTTGGATGACGTCGAAAACGATCCGAGATATATCGAAATCAACTTCGATGTGGATTCGGACGAGGAACAGCTCGCCAAAGCACAGCTTGCTAACTTAGACTCTCGGGGATTAAATCAACAACTCGATTATAATTCCGAGATATCACAAGCTCTTAACTCGAGACTGTTGAAATGGATACAAACAACGATGCGAATCAACTCAAATGTTTACGAACACAAGCGTTTAACTACCAAGTTGTCAATTCTTGGTAACTGTGTTCGTAAATCAGACATTCGTTTATTTAATGCTACTTTGTTTTGGTGCTCTGCATTGTTTTTCTACGATCCGCTCGATTCCGACCCTGATAACACCCTCGGATTATGGAAGGAAACAAATTCGTGGCTTATTTCAGATATAGCAAACCTGATTCGATGGGCTAATGGAATCCATCATGATATCGAAATAGATATAGTATTGATAAAGCATTTCATGAAGCTAGGGGATGTTGCTCGTGTTACTGCTCTAGATAGTAGATGTAACAAAGACAAGTATTATGATCAGAAAGGAGTCTGTACTACTTGTGTGTTGACAGAGTTTAACAAGCTGGGTAATGGTGATAGCAAAGAGAAAAACAAACTTGTTTGTCGAAAACGAAAAGGCTTAGGAGCTCATAACACTGCTTCTAAGTTAATCAAAATGTAGTTTATTCAATACCAGTCAGGTGTGCTCTTTCCATCTTCTCATCTTCTCATCTTAATACACTACAACTTTATCAGCCTCACTTCATCCTTCAACGAGTTCTTTATTTCTTGTTCCTCATTCATAACTCCAACTTGTTTACACTCTGGGGTCTTTCAGTTTCCGGCTGCGTCCCTTCTACCTCCACCTTAGTCTTATCTGAGGCTTCAGATATATCCACCTGGCGTATGGTTTCTACCATCCCGATCCCACTTCCCCCATACAATCTGTTGAAAAGAGCGACTATATGCGTTCCAATGCCAGTATAAGGTATAGCAGTGCTACAACGATTATTGAGGTTAATGAAAAGGTGACTGTGTGATTAAAAGTACCCTTTTTCTATATCGAGGTAACTCATTCAACCTCTGGTTCGGATTTGACATTGTGTCGGAGGCTTCTCCCGATATGCATTAAATCCGCGGTGACTTGCAAGCTATTCAGGTTACTCTAGAATGCATACAGGGTACCTTAGTTGGGGTTATACTTCTATTCGAATACGATGGTTGCATGGGTGTATTTTTAACATGGCTATGGAAATATACACTACATATGTTTCGAGCGGAGTACTATGTGCCAGACTTGATTAATCCTGGAAATGGAATGGTCAGGAAGGTTGTATATCATCAGACATTGATGCCGCTACTTTTCCTTGTTTAAGTACCTTTGGAAACACATTCGAAATGGAGTTGCTGGTTTTATCAATTGCTGGCATGGTTAATGATATTAAGGTTATGAGGATGCACGGCACAGCTTTTATGATCTGAATACCATCCATCTCAATACCTCTTCTTTCACAATACCTTGAAGAATATCCCTTTGATTATCTGTTACCTTGCAATAGATCTCCCCTTTGAAAAGCTCATTGAATCTTCAAGACATCTTTACCTAAAAATCCCAGAGCAAGCCAATCGTCGCTGGACTTCTCCGAGGTATCATATATCTATACTGCCATTTGATTTGATCGCCTTCCTGAGCTTCAGCTATCTTTACCCAGAATGCTCTGCGCAATCATTCAAAGCCTCAGCTGCCCATAACCGCCTATCAATACTCGTTCAACATGCTGGCCAGATCTTTGTCTGAAGTGACGTCAACATTGTTTGGATCTGGGTAAGAGCGATGGCAGAGTAGTAACAATATGCAACCTATCAAACAGCAAAGGCTCCATTCATTACTTATCAATAACAACATGCAAACTTTATTCCAACATTATGGTACAGCATATCACCTCCGGCCGCATCACATCGGTAGCCCATCCTTCGCCACTCAACCGGTCCTTAGTGATTCCCCTATACTAATCCCCATTGAATATTAACAACTGCCCAACAATAGTAATTGCCGCTAATCACCACAATAATCTTTCTAATTCTCGTATATGCGAAGTTGGGAACAGTTGAAAATCAGGAGTAGCTTTTCCAAGGTTTCCTTAAACGCATCAGAAACGGAGATGCTGAAAGATGTACCAGAACATTTAGAGGAATTTGAAAAGTGTTTCGGAACAGCTAGTTGATAGTGCTTCAAGTAACCAAAAAGCTTTAACTTTTTTCGTATTGTTCACACCCATAAGGTTGCTTATCATTATGAGCAAAACTTTGGTGTTCCTTTGCGTGATCAGAAACGTTAAAGCTTTTTGAGCAATGTTTGCAGTCATGAGCTAGCTCACTTGTTATTATGGACGGAAATTTGATGGTATCGCAATCGGGAAGGAAAGCTGAATTTTTTTCTGCATTGTTTGCATAATAAGAATTATAAATATTATAATAATTATAATTAATATAGAATAATATAATAAAGATAAAATAATATAATTAAATAATTGAAAATAAAATTATAATAATAATATATAAAAATAAAGAAAATTAAAACTATTTTCTTATTTCTAATAATTTATGAATAAATTCATCTTTTAATTAATATATCCAAATCAACTTTTCTATAAAATAAATTATTAAATTTATATTTAATAAATAATAAATAATAAAACAAATTTAGAATAATTAAAACATTTTGATAAATATATTAAAAATCAAAGAAAAAAGCAAATATCGAATATTAATATTAAATAAAATAAAAAATCATAAATTAATATTATTTTAGAATTATTATAAAAAGAATAATATTAAATATATATATTTACTATTATATTCAAATTATTTAATTTGATTATTTGATATAAATTATTTTAGTAATCTAAATATTTATATAGTAATTAAATTAATAAATTTATTAAAATATATATTAATTATATTTTTGAAATTAAATTCTTTATAATTTTTAAAATTATATATAAAGAATTACTTATTTTTTAGAATATAAAAACAAAGTTTTAAAAAAAATTTAGTTTTATTTAATTCTAAAGTTATATTTTCAAAATTAGATATTCAAATTTGTATATTTATTTTTCTCTTTTTTAATTTAAATTAAATAAAAATTTTCAAATCTTTTATAATTAATAAAAGCTTTTTTCAATTAATATAAATTAAATTTTAAATAAATTATTATTAATCAAATTTCCTTATATTTTTATTTAAAATTATATTATTTTAATTAAAAATATAAAAAAACTAATTTATAAAATATATTTTTGAATATAAAGATTTATATATTTCAAAAAATAAATAAGATATTAAATAAATATTAATATATAAAAAAAACTTAATTATATTAAGAAAAAGTATTCATTAAATAAAAAACTTTTGATATATTATTTCAATAAAAAGTTAATATTTAGATTTAATATAATAAATATTAAAATAAAAGGATTTTAATAAAAAAGTATTTTCTAATAAATATTATAATAAATATAGAAAATTAGATTATAATTCAAGAATTTATCAAAATAATATAATAAATCCTAAATTATTAGATTTTTAATAATTTCAATTAATTGATATAATAGTTATTAAATAATTTGTATTTGAAAGTATAAATTGAAATGAAAGTGGTCCACATATTGATATAGCCCACATACTAATAAATTACGTTACCTATTATATAATCAGAGTAACCAATTAACATAGCTATCCCTTCGTAATAATAAAATATATCTATACGTAACCGTGCACTTCCTTTATTTATTAATATAATTTGATTTTTTAAGGAAATTATTATATTTGTTTATATAAATAACATAAAAATCAAATTGTTTTTCAAAAATTTGAATTAAAATAAGAGTTATTATTAAAATAATTTTTTGATAACGAAAATCGTAACAATTTCAACTTTTTTAGAAATATAATAGGAATATTTATATAAAAATTAGATTTCTAAATATCTTATTTTTATTATTATTTAATATATTTTTTATTATTAAAATAATAATTCGTTATTAAAATACAAATATTGAAAAAAGATTAATTTAGGTGTATTTTGAAGTGATATATATACTGATATAATACACGCACTAATAAACCACGTTATCAAAACATTAGTATATCTAATATTCAGAAACAAAAAAGCAAGCAAAATTTGATTACTAGTAGTTTTGAATTGCTAATTTTGATATGTCAATTCTATTTGAATGAATAGAATAGATATTAGTATTACATTCTACCTAATTGAACTAAATAATCTAATTATTTGATAGGAATAGGTAATTTAAAGAGATATAGATAAATATAACGAAATAGGGTTATTAAATATCAAAGCTTTTTAATTAGTGGTGGGGTGGGTGGGGCAAGTAAGTTTAGACAAGGTGTTTAATCTCACTCAAAGGTTAGAGAAGATTTACTAGGTAAATATTACCCAATGGATAGATCCTAAGTATATTGTTGTCGTCATGATTATGAGACATTTTTATTCATGTTGTTAACTAGTATTGGGTACTTATAGAAATTGTAGATATCATTCATATATATTCATATATAAATCTTTTAATCCTGTAATAAATTCGGATTTTCCCAAGTGTTGTGGATGATAAATACTTTTACACTTCTCGACTTATTCACCTCAAGATCAATCTCTCAATGTTGATGTTATTTTATATACCTACCTATATACAAAGTATCAACTCTGTGTATACCCAGGGATAAGGAAGATGTTGTAGATTTAATAATGAAAAGCACTCAGTGTCAGGTCAGAAGAATGGTGATATTGATTGTCTGAACATATTTGGAGGAATCATAATCTGATATATATCTATGGGGATCTATTTTTTGCTGGATTATAATAATCTCAATTGATTGGAAAGAGAGCTGGGTTTCTTAACTTTTGCTAAAGTCCCCCACTTGATGTATCTTATAGCTATTTAATATTAGTACTATTATTCATGGATTTGAGTAATGGTGATGATGCGGTTTGGTAAGATCGAACTTTGAAAGAGAGACCGTTCAATGAGTTAGATTATCTTACTTTGTCACCAAATTCCAGGAGATCAAAGTTGAATTGTTGTTTGGATAATCATATTTAGATGATGACATGAACAATGAATAGAAATCTAGTATTGCAGGAATGTTCAGATCGAATGTTGAAGCGGTATGGCTTTCGATGACAAGTAAGGATGATATAGAGTAGTCAGACGAGCCAGACGAGCCAGAGATTATGGTAAGAATAGTTATGGTAAGAGATGAGACTTAGAGGAGATGGAGTAGACTAGAGTATTTAGGTCGAGTAATCATCTCCAAGTTCGTGATATCAATGACCCGATATCATTTGATTGATGAGACTGAATGGATAGTGTGTTCTTACTAACTGTTTCCAGCTTGTGTTTTGGTATGATTCTAGTTTGTGAGCCCAAAATCTCAATAGTTAAGTACTAGACAGTTCTTACTTATAATTTGGAAATCCACAAAGTTAGAATCACAGTCATACAGTTTTGAAATCTAATCCAAGGGCTAATAATCATCCTATTCATCACTCACCACCACCATGGCTCTGAAGCTTGTAGATAACTAGTAAAGTACATGGTAAAGGTAGGAATTAACACATGAGACAGAAACTCCCGAAAATGAATAAATTCAGGTATTCTATGTTGAACAATCAAATTCCGGAATGATCACCACCAGAACCACAGTCTTCTGGAATACAGGCAATGCTAAGTGTTGATCTTCAAGTCATCTGAAAACTTGCAAGTTAGTAAAAACAAGTGCTCTATCATTCAATGTACTAGAAATGCCCCACTCCTGAAATACTCGAAAGTACTAGATATCATTGTCACAATTGGGAATTTTTCCCTCCTCCACATTTTCCCATAGATAATCTGTACAATCCCACACTTACGCTTCTCCACAACGATAGGTATCTCACTTGTAAAGATTGAAACCATCAATCATCATAATATTATCAATGAGCTTCAAGTTTATCTATAGCAATCGATTCAGCGGCTTCTTGGGAGTCGTCAATGTTGCCGGCGTTTCATTTCTGACCTATAGATATTTCTCTCTGTACGTGTTATCTTGTGATAATTTCTTCGCAGTTCTGCTGGCGACCTGTGTTCAAGTTACTGACTCGACTTGACTTTGGATAGTTCACGAGAATTGAAATATCACCAACAAAAACATTGTAAAAATGTCTACACCTTTTCTCAGATTCTGGCGATAACTAATTCAATGTACAGGGCAAAGGAATTCAAGCAACTTGAGATAGTTAACGAGCAAAGACATCATAAAGGGGCAGGAGTATCAAATGTTGAAGATACACGGAAACAGGTACTAGGGAAGGGAGAATCTAATATACGTGAGAAAGGGTTGTAGAGATAGAAACGGAATTTGAAGAAACTCTCGAGATGAAGAGGAGGGAAAGAATAAGTAATATGTAACCATCAATCTAAATGCCTATCAGATGTAGAGTGAATCGGGAAATCAAGCATGATAAATACACAAAATTGACAGGGAAACTCGAAAGTAAGCACCCTGCTTCTTAGACGTGCAACAAATGCATCTGAGTCACATGAACAATATTTCATTGGATGACAGTAAACTATATTGCGATTCACATCCTGGACAGAAAAAGCCACAGATCCACATTGTAACGACATTGCTTCGATGGGTGATTGAGATCATTTATCTGTTGATGATATATATCGATGGGTAATTCCTATATAACTTCTGATAAATTCTTACTTTGCTGAGCCAGAAGAACTCGGTCAATCTTATTCAAGGTTGAGCTCGAAATAATGATTGATTGATACAATCTAGCATTTCAGCTGTAACGGGCGTCATTCGAATCCACGATCAATATGGCGATATGTCTTCTTGGATCCTGGCTTCCCATATATATTCAATGTGCGGACGTTGGTTGGCATGGTATTTTAATATCTGAGGTGAATTCGTGATTCCCCAATGAACAAAAGCTCACAAAGTCCTAAGCATGATCCAGAAAATACGATTGACCAGAGTATGACTCTTTATGGCAAAGAAACCTATCTTATTGGCGCATGTGTGCTGGAAAGACATTATCTCTTTCATTGTATCATGATGATTTATAGTCAGTCCAATGGACAATCTTTTCTAGGAAGGGGACATACTCTCCAATCATCTCTCTACATGTACGGTCTTCGACCAACCAAGTGTCCCGCCAATACATGAACCATACCAATCGCCGTATCATTCACCGTAATATGACGAATATCATTTCTGAACCACAGTACTACCAACGACTAGTATCTCTAGCGAACACTAGCGGCATTTGACTGTATTGCGACTATGAAGTTTTCATATATAGTTTCTCAACCCGCACACTCATTTCTCAAAAATACACAATACTTTCAGTAACATCTCGCATACTGACACCATCCAACTTCCAACATTCTAATACTACCACCAAACCTCACATTTCTACCAATCCATTTCTCAATCCAACTAGTCCAATTTTCTACACTGAGCCAAGTGAATTGAAAATTTGACACTTGACACTACCTAGATACCTGTAGCACTACTGTACTAGCACTAGTAGACGAGTTTTGAGTTTACTTATTAAGATCATTCTCACCTACATTTCTACTCTTTAACTCTTGAAAAACTTCTTCAACTTCTTCAACTACTCAAGTTCTTCAACCTTTTGACAACTTTCCTGACAGAGATTCAACAACAACATCTTTCATACACAACAACATCGAAGATTATCTACTACAACCATTTTCTGGATATCATCATAACTAGAGTTCTTTGAGAGTACTTGAGTTCAAGATATCTACTACAACTTCCTCCGAATACCGTAAAAACCAGAGTTCTTTGAAAGTACTCTAGTTTCTCGTTGTAAGTATTATCTTTCTGTTTCAGCAATTTGACTTCCTCGATATCTCAAATCAAACCTTCCATATAATCTTTCAAAGTCAATTTTCTATTTGCTTTCACATACTGCAAAGCTAATCACTTCCTATACAGATTTGCATACGTCATTTCGTATCGTACAAATTAGCTACGAAGCAATCAGATAAATCAAAAAATCACTTGTCATCTATAGCTACAGCTAAGATGTCTTACACAAATCAAAATGTCCCAAGCCGTATTCTTGGCCAGAGAAACTTCGCATATGCGATAAACCAATTTCCTGCTAGAAGCCCAATCCTGGGTGGGAGAGACAGCTCTGAAAATGAATCAGACGATGCCTCCGTAACCAACGTAAGTTTATCTACCTTCATTCATCAAATAATAGGAGCTAATGTTGTTCAGTCTACTACTACACATCAAGGAATGTCTCGCGGAAACGCAACAGGTCGTTCTAACCCATGGCAACCACCAACTACCTCGAGAAAACCACTTACAGCTATGGCAAGACCAGGACCTGAACGCCAATTGAGCTCATCTCCTGAATATACTCCCGCAAGCCCAAGCTTCGCTACTGCAGGTTCTACCAACCCACGCTCTCCTGTATTTGCGGCCAGAAACCCAAACTTCAACCCAAGCTCTTCCGGTCCCTCGAATGCTCTTTATGCTCACTATCAAGCCCAACCCCAAAGCCCAACATCGGGACCTTATCTTCCCGACTATCAATCTCCAGGAATGAATTATCAGGAACAATTCACTTCTTATAGGGCCAGACCAGGAAATTTCTTTGCATTGCAACCACCACCTATGCTTCCAAGCCTTACGAGCAATTTCTTCCGAAACCAGGGAAGCATGAACAACTCGAATTCTTCATGGACACATTCAAATGTTTCTAGAAGAAAGCGACTATCCGAAGAAGATGACGATTTCTTTGCACCGCCTTCTAAGCGACGTCATTATTCGTTTGGATTTTACAATGAGACCACTGCTAGGGCAACAGACCAGACACTTCAAAATTCTCGCAATAGAGTCTACATCAGTAGCAACTATGGTACCACTCCTGCTGATGGAGATGTCGAGATGAACAGTTATAGAGCTCCTGAAAGCTCGAATATCTATTCTGGAATGGTTTATCAAGCAGCACCTTCAACGCCGAGAGGACGTGTAGCCGATGATTACAACGGGCCTCTAGCAACATTCCCAGGCGACATTGAATACACTACTACGGAGACGGCGTATGGACCTAACTATTCAGGCGAACCTGGTTTGGTAATTCAACAGAAGCCGACCTCTACTCTTGCTCGTGACACCAGTTCATTTGATTCTGCTGTTGCTACTAAGCCAAATCATCTCCCACAGATATTACCGCGACTTCCGCCACTTGGCACTATGTTCAGTGGTTTAAGCTCTATCCAATCTCCACAGGCATCGCTGCCCAGCTCGAATAATGATTATCCCACGGGACCCCGAGACAATATTAACCATGACAATATTCTCAGCCCAACGCCACAGCGTTCCATTCGGGCCGAAGTTTTTCACTCCCTTGAGGCCCGCGATGCCTCTGTTGATCCTTTGATCCTCCATTCATATGCCCCTTCTCCTGCTCTATCAGAAGGCTCTACTCATGACGCAGAGAACCAGAATTCGAATGAAAATCCTCCCGTCGAAACCCCCCAAGAGGAAAACTCAATCAACAGACATGACACAGATTCCGTCACTCTTGCTGAAGATACTCCTCGACAGTCCATCGAGGTCCCCGATGATACCGACAATGAATCAGTCGTCTCTCACCATTCCAGGAACAACAATGCCGATGACAATGAATCAGTTATCTCTCATCATTCCAGGAACAACAATGCCGATGACAATGAATCAGTTATCTCTCATCATTCCAGGAACAACAATGTCGATGACAATAACAACCAGTTGCTAATCCTCCAAGAAGAAGTAACTGATCTCGGAGTAGAATTGTACGGAGTTCAACGAGAATTAAGCAACCACCGCGAGAATTTTGAGGCATTTTACACCCTAAACACTGAATATTCCACGGAAATTCCAACTATATCCGGCAGCGTCGAAAGATTAGAACGAAGAATCCAAACTCAATCCGACGAAACCACGCTATTGCGCAACGAAATCAACACACTTAGAGCAGAAGCTTCTGAGCAGCGATCTCGATTCAGTACATTCATGGACTTGGTGGTTGAAGTCGCGGATCAATCGAATCTTCATGGCGAACAAATCAATCAGCTCACTCAGCGAGAAGCGAGAGCACAAATTGAAATTGCGAATAATGCCACTGCTAATAAGGTGGATGAACTCGCGACTTTGAAGAGAGAAATCACCAGACTTCAGAATAGAGTCCTCACATTGCAAAATGAGGCATTAGAGAAGCAGATTGCGGAGTTGCTGCGCGCGAGCAGTGGTCTTTAGATTATGTGGCGGGTTGTTGGAGTTTGGTGTACGATTTTTTTGGATAGATACCCGGGTGCTTTGGAGGAATATTCATTGGGATGGCGTTTACGGAATGGGATACATCGGGTTGCGGATATAGGTTTATATTTTATTTTCTCTTCTGATGATGCATTGTTTTTGTTTTCTTTTCTGATTTATCTTATCTGTCTCTCATCCACTTACTGGACTGGGACTTCAGGAATAGCGAGTTTAGTTTAGTGATTTCATAAAATATATAAAGCGCAAAAAAAGTTTAAAAATAAAATATAAAAGTATTTCAAAATATCGTTTTACATAGGCACCTATTGAGATCCATTGTCAAAATAATAATACATTGATATACATGTATCCAATCATACTTAACCCACATGCTCACGCTCATTTTGGCGTTTATTATAAACCCACGATTTCACCTTCTCTACTTCCTCGGAAATTTCTTTGCTCTCTACACTCTCTAAGCTTCACATCTCCATCTCCATCACATCTTCCCTAACCTCCCTGCCTTCTCTACAAAAGTGGATCTTTTCTTGGCTCATCTTCTCTTCCTTTCTTTTCTCCATTATTTCTTTCTCCCTCTTCTGCTCCCCCCTCTCATCCCCTCTTTCATCTCTCCCCTTCTCTATCTTCTCCTCTCCCTTTTCCAACCCCCTCTCCCCCCCTTCTTTTCTCTCCACCCCATCCCCTCATCCCACTCCCTCCCTCATCCCCATCCCCAACCTCTTCCCTTCCATTCCCCCCCCAACTATACAATCACCCTCTCTCCCCCCTCTCCAACTACTACCCAACCCTTGCCCCTTTCTATTCTAAACCTCATCGACAATTGCAAATCCCATATCTCTTCTAACCTAACCTTCATTCTTCATCCCCATTCCTAATACTCCATTCCTCATACTTCATCCCTAATCATTTTATCTCTTTTCCTTCTCTTTTCCTTCTCTTTCCTTCCCTTAATTATTTCAATCAAGATGTAATATTAACATGATTCTGAAATCTAAATATCAATATGACTATAGATAATCGATATATCAACATACAACTCTAAATATAATCCTTTCTTTCCTTTCCTTTTTATTTTCCTCTCCTTTCTTCCGTTCTTTCTTTCACTCTTTCCTTATTAATCAATATACCTATCTATTTATCTACCTACCTATCTATCTACTTATCTATCTACCTATCTATTTATCTATCTACCTACCTATTTATATAGATAGATAGACTTACTGCTAGGTATCTATAATTTTGAAAATTCCAAGATTTATGAAGAAGAGTAGGATAGGATAGGGAGATGTTGGTAAGATATTTATTGATCATTTATTTATCATTTAAGAAAGGAGGGTACAAAGGAGTGTGTAAAGGAATGAAAGACAGAAGAAGGGTAGAAAGAAGGATCGAAAGAAGGGTGGAAAAGAAGGAGAAAAGGAATGGAATCAAAATTCTCAAGGAAAAGGAAAAGAAGCTCAAGAAGTAATAGTAGACAGGGAAATGTAATGCTAAAACCATGGAATTTCATGTCTTCGATAAACTAATCATATCTCTCTCCTATTCTCGATTTCTTTTTTGTCTTGCAAAAACTTTAAGTGATACTTTCTTCTCTCTAAAGAAATTTTGGTGTAAAGAAATACTAATCTCTCATCTCTCATCTCTCATCTTTCTTTCCTCTCCTCTGATATCTAACACCTCAAAAGGCTATTCCCAAGCATCCTCTCCCACTCACCCCAACAAACCCCATCTAATTCTCCAACCCCCCCTCCTGAATCTTCTCCAAAATCCCCTTAAACTCCCTCCAATCACTCATCAAAACCTTACACCCCGCCTTCCTCAACACCTCCTCCATCTCCTTGCGTTCGCCCTCCTCATAACTACCCACATAACCCACAGTATAAATACCCGCCCTCACCGCCGCCGTCGCACCACTCCTACTATCCTCAATCGCTACACACTCTGTAGGCTTAACCCCCAACTTCTCCATCGCGTGCAAATACACCGCCGGATCCGGTTTGCTCGTCGGCTTCTCCAGCGACGACGCAGCACTATAAATACGATCGCCAAAATACTTCGCCTGATCCACCTTCTCCACACTCGCCTTCAATCGACGCAACGCACTCGAACTCACCACCGCCATCAGATATCCCCCATCCTTCTCCAACCTCACTAATTCCTCGTCCACCCCCTCGCAGGGCTGCAACGCCGCCTGGAGCTTCGCAATCACCTTATCTTCTTCCTTGCTCACGTATCCCTCGAGTTCCGCGTCGCTCATGGCATAGTTGTATTTGCTCTTGAGACTACTGATCATGCCGCGGAAATTCTGCCCCACGAATTCGGAGAGCAGTTGTGGACCGGTGTAGCGGTCGCTGATGCCGCGGGCTTCGAGAATCTCATTGGCGAGATCGGCGCACGCTTCGAAGGCGAGCGATTCGGAGAGGACGAGTGTGTTGTCGCAGTCGAAGAGGAGGGTGGTTATCTAGGTGGGGTGTTAGTTGGGTGCGGGGTAGAGGGTGAGGGGGGATTTGTGTATGTATTTGTAATTTAAAGAGGGAAAATGAGAGCAGTAACGAGAAGAAAAAAAACCAACTGAAGCCATTTTTGCTATTTGCAAGTGATGTTACTGTATTGAAATCTTGATAGATGAAGATATTCTCGTGTTGTACGTGTATATGAATCTCAATGAATAATCAAGAGAAGCAGGTAATATGTGAAGTATTTCGTAAATAAAGTAACTTATAAGTCAGTATCTGTCTCTCTTTCCTTTAAACAAATCCAAAGTCAAAGTCAAAGTCAAAGTCAAAGTCAAAGTCAACAACAGAGAAAGAAAGAAGCAGAAAACCAAAAGAAGGTGGGATGAGAAAGAAGTCATTCATTCATTCAACCACATACATGTATTGGATTGGTGGGGTGCCATGCACATGCAATCCATCCCATCCATCCATCCATCCCATTCATCCATTCATCCATCCAGCCATCCAGCCATTCATCCATCCAGCCATCTCAAAGCCATACCGCCATCTCTCATCTCTCATCTCTCATCTCTCATCCCGTATCATATCATACATATCATATCATACCATCCATTCCTCTCCACACACCTACCCACAGCAACCTACCTAGTCCATACATTTCCCACCCGTGTAACCCCGCCATTTCAGTGATTAGTGATTTCATTTCACCCACCTTCTCGTTCGTTTCATGCAGTATGACATTTGTGATACGCATACTAGCCATTACACCAATCACAGCAATGAATGATACCATGGATATCGATTCTTAAGAGCAGGGTTTGTGGTACAGATACTATTTCCTACTATCTGCAGGAGGTAATAGATGGTAGGTATTATGGTAGGTATTCGAAGTTCCTTTCTTTTCGTTCCGTTTCGGATGGTTTGTGATATATGTAACGTAATGTAATAATGTAATGTAATAATGTACTTGATTTGTGATTCCTTTGTTTTCTCGTCTTCTGTATGATGTATGATGTATGATGTATGATATATATCACCCATCCAACAACACGGTTTAGAGTATCCATCCTATCATATCGTATCGTATCGTATCGATGGAGTATACTGGTAACCTCATACTACCTAGGTAAGTAAAGTGTCTAAGAAAACCAAGCAAGCAAAAAAAAGCAAGCAAAACCATAAACATAAACCTAAACCTAAACCTCTCTATGGTAACCGCTTAAATCTGATATTCTACCATTATTATTTATATCTATAAATATATAAATATGTAAATATATAAACATGTAAAATATATAAATATACACATACATACATACATACAAGTAGCTATATCTCTCTCTCATTAGCCAATAACTCCAACCTACCTATCATCCACATTTCCCAAACAATACTTTATATAATACCCTTCATTCATATTCTCCTCCCCTCCCCGTCATCCAACCATCAACACACATCCCCCTCATCCAACCATCCAACCACCCACTTCCCATTCTCATTCCCATTCTCATTCTCATTCAATACAATATCCAATATCCGATCCAATATCCAATTACCAATTACCAACATCTTCCCTCCTTCCCTTCCCTTCTTCCCTTTCTCCTTTCACTCAACCAAATCCAAATCCAAATCCAAATCCAAATCCAATCCCAATTTGTATCACATTACCTACCTACCTACTTACCCATCCATCCACTCACTAACTATAACTATGTTACTCATACATATTCTCACACATATTATCTTATATTGTTGGGCACCAATCTAATCCAACTGTATCATCGGCCCGTGGATAAACTCTCTTTTTGCTTTTGACTTCTCACTCACTCCTCACTTCTCACGTATGATTCTTGCCAATCTGTAACCAAGTATTTAAACGAAGAGCGTGAGGTCTCGTGAAGGGATTGGGTACTTTACCCATAATCTACCTACCATTAACCTAACTATCTGCTACCTAGATAGTGAGCACCTCACAATATATTCAACATATGTAAATTCCATTCCATTGTCTTTAACAAATATATTTCTATATAACAAATGTTCCGAATCGTCCTTCGATCAAATTCCGTCGTTCCTCATGCTCATACTCATTTTCATCCTAACCCATGCTGATGCCAAGTAAAGTCCTCCTAAAACCCCCGAAGATACATATGCAAGTCATGTCTCCTCCCGATGACTTGTGTTGTTCTCATACAATCTGGTACATGTGATAGATGCAATAAATGCATTCATTCAAATGTACTTGTATGTTGTTTCTTTCCCAACCAATCCATCTACCAATCCAGCACGATATACAGAGACTTTCAAACGGGATCCATTGGTACCGAAACCACAACAGGAGGAAACCAGAAACGCCAATGTGAAATCATCTATCATGTGCCATCCATCCATCCATTCATGTGTATTGTGTTACTCAATTATTTTTGAATAATGAAATTTCTCATGGTTCACCAATGACTGGAATATTACCATAATTTCCCTCAGGAAACTGAGCTCGCCCCGTCCTCGAATTTTGTGATCCGCCATATCCACTCGCACTATATCCGGTATACGCGGTTGAAGCTTCCAAATCATCATGATGAGCCGTCGATGTAGGCGCATATGATCCTCCATAACTCGAAGGTTCGTAATCTGGTGAATGAACTCTGCCTACGAAGTTTCCGCCGGGATATCCATCATCGTGTAATTCATGCTCTTCGTGCTCTTCGACATTATGAACTGGTGCATATTCGTCATCGTGGGGAGCGGTGGAGAAAGCTTCTTTATCGGGATCGATCATGGCTGCGTTGTTGGGAGCTCGGGATGCGCCGGGAAGATATCCTTCTCTCTTGTAGTACATCAGACCATAGAATGACATTGCTGTTGAGACAATCCAGAAGAGCCTGTTGTTTGAGATTAGAAATGTACTGTTGAGAGTTCCAATCATGCGAATCAGGAGAACCAAGACATACCATAAGAAAACACCTAATCCCACCACTGCCTTGCTCACTTTGCAACCACTTCCACATTCCCCTGTTGAATTCCAGTTTGCGACCGCTGCAAAAGCCGACAGAGCCATAACACACCAAACGAGATCAATCACCAACAGCGCATACGGGTTTGCGAATTTTCTCGTCCTGGGGAATCGTACGGTCATGGTAAGATAGATAACTGCGGGTAAAACCAAGAATGTCTATTGGATTGATTATCAGCACGAGTCCATCATCGCATCTGCGAATTAAAAATATACATACATAACCAAAGTTCCATCCAAGTCTTCCATCTACTTTTGCAGTTGATCGCATAACGATGATATCTAATATCCATATGACGACTGCCATAGCTAACTGTACGATGTGTACAGCTAGCTTATATTTCTGTAAGTTATGTATTGAGAATTCCATGTTGTCGGGTTATTGATTTCTGGATTTTTGGATTGACGGTATGGAAAGTGTACAGTCAAATGCGAAGGGAATGCTCAAATGCGACGTGTATTCTCAAATGCTCCAGGTGTGGATGTTTTTTCAAGAGTACTCAGACAACCTAGATAGGTATGGAATGGTGGTATTCTGAATCTCGTATCGAGTGCGTACTCGTATATTTCTGATTCTGAGGGGCTGAAGGTAAAACCTTGGAGACTGTCTGATATTTGCTTGGTACGTGTGTGGTAGGTGTGCGGGCGGGTTAACTTTATGATATTCACAATTCGTCGAGCACGGAAAGTCAAAATGGTGCGAAAGGATGGAAACGAGACAGAAAGCATAGAAACAATAAAGATGTCAAATGTCAAGACGATCAAAGCGAATAAATCAAAGCAAACTCTAAATCATACGAAGAAAAGAGGCTCATCAACTTCATACGCGTATTCCTCATTCATTCGTACGTACCCTTTCGTAATATAAGAACTGCTCAGCCTTTTTTTTTCTCTCTTATGAAATCTTGCTTTTTGACGACTTGGTTGCTCCGTGGTATCGATGGGGTTTTGACGAATCAAGTGGATTCCATAGCCAGGAAGGTGGGAGGTAGAGTATTGGAGAGGAATGTTTATTTCAAGTAACCGCAGTCACATCAATCGAGGTCATCAATATTTGTGGCTGGGCAACCAATGAAGCTTGGGCTGAGAGAGAAGGCTGAAACTTGGGTTGTGAAGACTGCGTAAGGTGAAGGATGAGTGAAGGATGAGTGAGGTATGAATAAGGTATGAATAAAATATGAATAAGATATAAGTGAGGTATAAATAAGGTATGAGTGAAATATGAATAAGATATGAGTGAGGTATGAATGATTGGGTGCCCACCGCCTACCTATGAAATATACGACCATAATGAATTTGAATACACAATCAATTTATTTCAAACCATGGGTTTTACCACTATTGTGTTGATAATTATAGTTATCTAGTTAGGTATCAATCAACATCTTATGTAATTCATATTATTCATATAACGTGGTTTATTATTGAGTGGGCTATATTATCGAGTGGGTCATTTTTCCCTCAATTCACATTTTCAATTTCTATATGCGATTTATTAATTAATTATTATAAAATCAATTAATTAAAAAGTCCGAATCTTTTTTGTTATTAAAATTATTTATAAAAATAAAAAACTAAATATTTGAAAAGCTTTTAAATTTTATAATATCTTTTATATAACTTTTTAATACAAAATAGATGATTTATTATTTTATATAAAAACTTAGATAAATTATTATAATATTATAGAATTAAAAGAAAAAATGATTATTTAATATATTCTTAATATAAATTCAAAAGATTTTCTATTTAAATTAAGAAATGGAGAAGATATAATAAATTATATTCTTGAATTAAGGGGTGTAAAGTGTATTGGGAAGCTTTAGGTGTATTGATTCATAAAATGTCGAATCGAATTAAAAATATGTTTTAATTATATTTATAACTTTCAAAAAATTTTCTATAAAAATTCTAAGTTTATTAAAGAATAGTTTTAATTGATTACAAATATATAAGCGAAATACAATATTTTGAATAGTGATTTCTATAATTTTAATAAAATAGGCTTTATAATAGGTATAATATACTCTGAAATAATTGTAATTAATATTGAATAAAATAATAAAAGTAAGGTAATATAATTAAGTAATAAAGATTAAATTATAATAATTATATATAATAATAAAGAGAATAAAATTATATCCTTATTTCTAATAATTCAAGGATAGATTTATCTTTTCAATTGATATACTAAAATTGATTTTCTTATAGATTGGGCTATTAAATTTATATTTAATAAATAAACAAATAATAAAACAGATTTAAAATAATTGAAACATTTTGATAAATATATTAAAAACTAAAGAAAAAGTAGGTATCGAATATTGGTATTAAATAGATATTAAAATTATAAATCAAAAGCTTTTTAAGTATATTGTAAAGAGAATAATATTATATACTTAAATCTATTATTATATTCAAATTATTTAATTTAATTACTTGATATAGATTATTTTAGCAATCTGAAATATTTATATGGTAATCAAATTAATAGATTTATTAAGATATATATTAATTATATTTCGAAGATTGAATTCTTTATAGCTTTTAAAATTATATATAAAGAATCAATTATTTCTCAGAATATAAAATCAAGATTTCGAGAAATAGGTTTAATTTTATTTAATTCTGAAACTATATTTTCAAAATTAGATATTTGAATTTGTATATCTACTTTTCTCTTTTTGATTTAAATCAATAAATCTTTTAAACTCTTTATAATTCAACTAAAACTCTTTTTCAATCAATATTAATTAAATCTCGAATAACTCGTTATTAATTAAGTTTTTTTATATTTATATTCGAAATTGTATTAGTTTTAACTAAAGGTATAGAAAGATTAATTTATAAAAATATACTTTTAAATATAAAGATTTGTATATTTTGAATAGCAAATAAGGTATTAAGTAAACATTGATGTACAAAAAAAACTTAATTGTATTAAAAGAAAGTATTTATTAAATAAGAGACTTTTAATATATTATCTCAACAAAAGATTGATATTCAGATTCAATACGATGAATATCAAAAAGAAAGGAATTCTAATAGGGAAGTATTTTCTAATCAATACTATAATAAATATAAAAAGACTGGATATAATACAAGAACTTATCAAAATAATATAATAAATCCTAGATTATTAGAATCTTAATAATTTCAATTAATTGATTTAATGATTATTGAATAATATAGATTTAAAGGTGTGAATTAAGAGAAAAGTAACCCACTCGATAATAAACCACGTTAGTTAATTTATATAATTCGTATATTTCCTATATTCCCTATAATTCCTATATTTCATATATATCTTATACATAGAGTCGACTTGATTTATATAGACAATCACCTATTGTCACTTCGTATACCCGTACCGGTATCCGAATTCAAGCATTTTGTCATATCAGTAAGTCCTCCGTACCCGTGGCGTGGATCACCTGAAATTCCCCGGAAAATGCCTCTTACAACAAAACTCATGACAAGGACAAAGGACTTCTTCTATCTATCTAGTATCTTCCATTATCCACATATCCAGCACTTCCTCCAAATGGTTATCATCACCAACTGGGTATTTTATGAAAGAGGTTCAATCAACTTTCAAATCAGATCCTCAATGAACTTAACTTGTTAAGGTGTCGGTGAGTAATCGATTGATTGATTGTTTGCGTGATATGTGATAAGACATCTCGGAATATTATTCACACAACATTATTAACCTTTTTTCCTTCCTTTCTACTGTATCTATATAATTTTTGGTAACATATATTTCCATATACTGTCTTTCTCTTTTCTCATCCGATTTTCATGCTGCAATGATACATCAATAGATACATAACCAAGAAATCAACGATACACGACTTTTCACCCACGCAAAATGTCTTCATCCAACCACTTGGATGAAGAAACACCCCTCCTCGCAGACACCACGACTTTACCCTCCCAATCACCTCCATCTGAATCTGCAATCCAAGACCCTTCCACATCTGAAGCGACAATCATCCCCAATGAACAAAGCACCAAACGTTTAATAGTAACTCTTGGAGCAATCTGGGTGGGTGTCTTCCTCGGTGCTCTAGATTCAACAATCATCGCTACCCTCTCCGCCAGCATCTCCACATCCTTTAACTCCCTCTCTCTTCTTTCCTGGCTCGCCTCTGCATATCTCATCGCAAATGCAGCTTGTCAACCGCTTTCTGGTCGCCTCACAGATATCTTTAGTCGGAGAACTGGATTGATTGTGAGCAATGTATTATTTGCCGCAGGAAATTTGATATGCGGATTGGCGAAAAACGAATGGGTGATGATATTTGGGAGAGTGGTGGCAGGATGTGGAGGCGGTGGATTGATGGCTATAAGTACTTTTGTAGGAAGTGATTTGGTTCCGTTGAGGAAGAGAGGTGTGGTGCAGGGAATCGGAAATATATGTTATGGAACGGGAGCCGGCCTGGGAGGGGTTTTTGGAGGTTGGGTAAACGATACTTGGGGCTGGCGAATGGCCTTTTTGGCTCAAGTTCCTTTTATTATCGTTTCAGGAATTCTGGTCGCTTGTCTGGTTGATATTCCTCCCAAGAAGAGCGAGAAATCGAAGTTATCGAGAGTGGATTTTATGGGTTCTTTCGCGCTGGTTCTTACTCTTGTTCTTCTCCTGCTAGGACTCAATTCTGGTGGTAATATCGTACCGTGGAACCATCCGCTCGTCTATGTTTCGCTCCCCCTTTCTCTCGTTTCGCTTCTTGGATTTATCTACATCGAACTTTACATCGCCTCGGAACCTGTTATCCCAGTTCGCCTCCTCGCAAACCGTACTGTTCTCGCCGCTTGTCTTACAAACTGGTTCGTTACAATGGTCGTCTTTATGATTATCTTTTACGTTCCTTTATATTATCAAGTCCGGGGTGAATCTACCACCGCCTCTGGTATGCGTCTTATTCCGCAATCAATCGGAGCTTCTGTCGGATCTCTTGGTTCCGGAATCATCATGAATCGAACTGGAAAATATAAATCAATTAGTTTGATAACACTTGCAATGCTTGTTATTGGAACCGGTCTTCTAGCAACTCTCGATTCTAACAGTCCGGATTGGCCAATATATCTATATCTCTCCTTGACAGGAATTGGATACGGTGCAACTCTCACAACTACACTTCTAGCTATTATCTCAGCAGTATCGCATGATCATCACTCGGTTATCACATCAGCTTCATATGCGTTCCGTTCCACAGGCTCAACAATTGGTATTACCATTGCAAGTGCAGTGTATCAAAATATACTCAAGTCGGATCTGTGGGAGAAATTCGGAGATAAACCGAATGCGGAAGAGATCATTGGGAGAATTCGAGATTCTTTCGATGAATTGAACAAACTCCCTGAGGGCTGGAAAGAGGGTGTAACGGAAAGCTTTATGGATGCTTTTAGGGGTGTATTCTTGACGGCACTAGGTTTTGCGATCTTAATGGCTGGGGTGGGGAGTCTGATGAAACAAAATGTTTTGCATGAAAGGTTGGATAGGAGGTAGTGGGTTGTTGGACGGGAGAAGGGGGAATGTGGGGGTTTTGGACTGGCAGGTAGGTTTGGATATGAAGAAGTAAGATGCTTGTAAGGAGCAAGGTCTTTGAATTTGTCATGAATGATTCGTCGTTGTTATGAAACCTATCTTGGATCAGGTATCGAAGAGTTTCTAATGTTCCAATGTATGGAGTTCGAAGTGGGAATTCAAGGAAATTGTATGCTCGTATTCAGGCTCAAAGGGCAGGTGACCCAAGAGCTCAATTTTCGGAATGCTATATAGGAGGAAAGATATACATACATATAGATGAATTTACGCAGCGGTATATAAATGAACAATTAATCTTTATATTATTGAAATTAGAATTGTTGAATACGTATGATGTATAATATTAGATTTTGACCTTTGCTTCTTTTTTTATGTCTGGAATATTCCATCTTTCTGACCTTTTGATTTTTTGACTTTGTTTACCTACATCGTAAAGAATGCTTTGAATTTCCCCTGCATATCATACCCCCTCGCCCTTGATCGAATTTTGGAGTGGAATAGCTTGATATGATATAATTTTGATATAATTGTATAGCATTTGTTGGATTGTGGATGGGGTTTGTGGATGAGGGAGGAGGGGGAGGAGTGGTGGGTGAGGAATATGGTGTTGGGGTTTGAGTGTTGATGGGAACAGGAGTCTGAGTATTGAGGGGGATGGAGATGTGGGATGAGATTGGATGGGATGAGATTGGATTGAATATACTCAACATCATAATTTTATTAGCATATCACTATTGTAGTACTTCTATACATGAAAGATGAAGAATAAAAAGCGGTGATTTGTCTAGATTGTAGATTGTAGATTGTAGATTGTAGATTGTAGATTGTAGATTGTAGATTGTAGATTGTAGATTGTAGATTGAGAAGTCGAGAAGTTGAGAAGTCGGAATACTTATTGTAGATTATGATTAGAAGAAAGAGTAAAGAGAGATAGTTTATGATAAAAAGTAGAATTTGAATGGGCGAGGGAGAATAGGCGAAGAATGGGGGGAGGTGTGGAACATCGGGGATGGCCATGGGATATTGGGGGATGGGAAATGAGGGGGGAGGGAGTGTGAGGGAGTGTGATGTTATCTGGAAATGGGAATAGGAGGGAGTGTGAGGAAGTTTCTGGATTCTATTTGCCGTTGCGACTTTTAAACTTGTAACTTGTAAGTACCTAGTAGTAAGTCATGGGGATATTGTAGCCAGACAGTATTAAGATTATATATAATCATAGCTCTGAATATCTACAACCACAACTATGAATCAATCTTGAATATAGACCCATTAGCGAGAATTTACTAAAGTATAGGAATTTGTATAATTAAAACTTCAAATATAGATATTAAGCTTGAAAGTGAATGTCTTTGAGGATGAGATTGCTTTTGATGAATAGTCGGATTGGAAATGAAGGATTGGAAATTCGGAACTATTTACATTCTAGAGATGGTTTGGTACGGGGCTAGTAGTATTCAATCTTATTGAAATGTATCCAAAAATAAATAGTTGATATGTATTATTGAAGTGGGACGTGTTCAAAATAAGGAGGATACTAATTACAAAACTGATCTTGATTGGATGGCGAGATTGGAATTTGGGTAAGGAGGTTTGCGTGGAAAGATAGAAGGGTTTGTTGATTAATGGGTCTCAATGGTTGTAGCTCATGGAAGTGGAATGATTCATTCCTTCGTCATATAGTTGATGAGAATATCGCCCAGTACGTTTCTTCAAGACTCGAGGAAGAAAACATCCCGGCTCACGTCTGAAGCAAATTAAGAAATGAATGTAAGCTTCTGCGACCCGACGAAAGAAATAAAGAGCACGTGAATTGAACTCAAAGGAGTAAATAAAAGCCCCGTAATTCCACAGCTCAAGCGTCGAAGCCGAAATCAGACCTGACGTGGAAGCTGAGCAGGATTTGTTTTCCTTCACCCATCAACCACCATAATCCATGTTTCAAATCTCAATCTCGGTGGGAAGTTAGAATTCCATCGAGCTAAGTATAAGCAGCGACGGTCCAGGGAAGTAACGAAGTCTTTGATGCTTCGCAAAGACTGCCCGCCACCGGCAAGTTCAGAGTCGAACACACAAACGCCACGCGCCATGTGCTTCCTGCCACCGTAGTTCCATCGTGATACGCCGTCAAGAAACTCGTGCTCGTCTGCGTGGTGTAGCTAAGTGAATTGAGTCCCCCATCTGCCCATCCAACACCGGCTTTCCAGATCTTTTCCCGCAAGTGCGTGTTGCTGAATCCGACACCGATGTAGTACAAGTGAATCTAAGCGTGTTGTTAGTTGTTAGTTGTCGATTGACGTGTGTGAGATGCAAGGAAGAAGAGGGAACGGGGAGCAGAAAAAGGAGGAATAAGAATGAGAAAGAGTTACCTCGTCGAAAGATCCCCAGGATATAGCAGCAAGAGGGGTATTAGTCTTCGCGACACCTGCGGGAATTAACACGCTACTAGTGTAGCCCAAAGTAGCAGGAAAATTCGGAATGATCTCTATAACGGAGCCGTTGGCGGCTTGGTAGTAAGTGCGGACAGCCCCAGTTGAAGATTCTACAGAAGCTCCTTGAGTCAAGATGTTGACGCTGATAGGTACAGCTGCAGCTTGGAAGGTGAGGAGTGCCAAGATTGAGCACGCAATGGAATTGAAGTTGAAGTACATGGCGAAGATTGCTGAGTCGCTTGCTGATGTTTGCTGATTGTTCGCTTGAGACTTCTGGATATTGAGACTAATTCTGATTTTCTATAAGGTGGGAATCCCATTTCCTTTATACAAGATATCTCTTCAAGTGTTCGTGTAATTCCGAGTAAGAACTGGTAGAAGCGGAAGCTGCTAGAGAAGACTTGCGCAGCCGTTTCTCGGTCATCTCGAGAGCATATTCATCTGAATTATCGCGTCACAGGATATATCAGCTTGACATTGTGACGCCGCGCAGCATTGTGTATAATTCCTCGCCAATCTCAACCAACAATTCAATTCCACGACTTGTGGCTCACAATTCTCTCATATCATCACCTCAAAACTATTGTTTAGGACGAGGAGTAAAGCCTTGAATACCCACTCCACCAAAAAGATCAACTTCTCGGCTAATTAAGAATTGTCGTTTTCGTGAAAGTGGAAAAGCTGTAGGAATTGACCTCTAGTCAATGTCAGAATGTTGAAATCACTTGTCACATATCGTTTTGTAAGCGGCCGGATATTACCTAGTAAAAAAGGGGGCTTAGCCCCCAATACTCATTCCCGCATCTTCATCATTCTCTTCATTACACAAATGGTACCCAGCATTCCTCTTTTGATCATCTGCATTTTTGGACCCTTATTTCTGCCAAAATCGCCCAGCAAGAGATTCGGCCGTTCACCTGGTACTGACCGAAAAAATATTGCAGTTATCTTTGGTCACTTTGTTTTTGCGAAACATCCCCACGATACTCAGCTGCTCATAGATACTCATTTGATACCATTAGTAAAATATTTACTAGAATGGCACAGACAACATACACGACAAGATCTCGGAATAAGACAGAAAATCAATGAGTGTGCAAGTAGGTCCCACAAAATGTGTACCCCTTCAACATTAGGATGGACAACATTGAATCTGCTATCAAATTTCGGGAAGGTAGTCTTCGTAACGTAAATTCAATATTTATTTCTAATTCTTATAATACTTGGAAACAGTAGAATAGATTAAGTGCCCAGCATGTTGCACCTATTGACAATCATTCTAACTAGAAGCATTTCACGATGCATTGAATCTGATAGCGAGCGATGAATGGCTAGTCTCATGCTTTTGTAGAGAATATCGATACGTCGGCATCATGTTATGAGACTTCCAAAAAGTGAAACTTCACAGATAATCGGTGAATATAAATACTAAGAATGCCTTCATACAAGATATATTGCGATTGACATTGTCTATAAATCTTTATTCCTGGGCTTAGCAGGAATTACAGGCGTCAATATCCTAGTATCACAGCGATGATGCTTTTGTTACATATCTTGAGAGCATAATACTGGAGATGAGAGAGCATAGAAGCCACTACAGGAAGAAAACATAATCTTGGCTCATGTCCAACATGGCTCAGCGAAATCAATTCCACGGAGAATCGAAGGCGATTATAAACTGTAGTGACCTTTGTAATCCCGTGATTTCACTAAAACTACAGGCACTACATATTTCTTATTATCTAGTTCCTAGAATGTAATATAGATCATTGTACTTCCATTCAATTCAAGGTGTCACCGTGTTGGTTGGGGCCAATCTCGGCCCTCCGACCTCGATACAGGAATTTCAATGAAGAAATACAAATAGGATTATAATTATATCTCCTACTTCAATGGGCTAATCAATCTTTGTAAACATTTCAAGAGCTGACATTCGAAAGTCGATGGCCATTACACAATTGTGCAAATTCTAAGATCTGTAATCTCCGTGCTTTCCCCTTAAACTATCAAATTGCATTGATAACACGTGCGCGTGCTTGACAATTGGGATGGAAGGTTCGTACATTCTATGGTCTCTGAGAAAACAAAATACCAGTATGACACAGCGCGTAGTGATCAACCTTCTTGCTTTTATACAGAATCGCGTTGTTGATCTGTGGTGAGAGGTTGAGGTGCTACTTGGCAGCCTCTTGCATCACTAGACACTAGAACAGTTTTTGATCACTACAATAGACGTAGCTAGATATGACCTATCTATCAACGAGTATATAGATAATCTCAATCGCGACATTACAGAAGTGAGTGCAAAGGAAGACAGTCGTGATAGACCAGGTGTTGCTTTTGTTTCTTGAATCTGCAGTGAGTGGGTTTGAGGATTATTCTTGATGAGTCAGAAACGCCTCAATACCACTAGTGGGTGTATAGGCTGATGAGATTGTTCTCAACTTTTGAAATTTTTAACAAATGCATTCTTCAATAATTTGATATCAGACAAACCTCTTCTCATTATTCAATCTCTAATGAATCGTCATAATAATTACCAAGATATTCAAATCTACATTTCATGAGATAATTCCAAGTCCGTTTTGGCAGCGTTCCATTAGTCTGCATACTTATTACTGGTATAGGTTCTTTTCAGGTCTAAAATCATATCCTATTTCAACCTATCTTATCGGATTATCCTAACACAAACAAGTCTGCTCCTTCTTCTCAAATTTCAACTGCTACACATGTATATATTTTTTGGTAATTCCTCCTCATGAGTCTTAGAAACTGTGTGAACCAAGAGTGAGTGAATGAATGGCCTTAAGTCATTCATAGTTTACAACCAAGGGGCTAGTCCTACAACAAGGCCTATCTAAGAATTGATTATTCTATACATAGCTAGCTCTCCAACTATAATACCATTTGACAACTAGAACTTACATCGTAGGTCCTGCATCATTCTTATTCTTTTCAAACCAACAGGAATCAACGACATTTTCGAGCTTGTACAAAGTTTTCATACGGAAATAGTTGTGAAAGAGACCTCGTTTTGAGTTCAATCATGTTATGCTGTCTTGAGATACCTGCGGGTACTCGCAGAAAGATTGTACTTTTTGGAGATGATCATGTAATTCTCACAAAGTATACCAACGCTACGATGCACCACCCGCATATTCAAGAAGCTTATGGATGAGAAGAGCGAGAATGCATAGGAAGATTGCATTATCTGCAGCAGGTTGATAGTCTACAAGAAAGAGTTGGCAAATGTGGGAGTATATGTACAGGGAGAACACAATTGCTATTGGCTTCGCCTTGATAGTGAGTATAATGTCTTCATAGTAGTAGACTCAACGGCAATGTATGTATTGCCATTGTCTATATCCTGATTAGAAATGTTCAAAGTTCAAGATCTATATACCTATTATAGTTTTATAACTGTATTCACGATATCGACACCAAGAAGTCTCAGATAATACTAGAATGTGTGTAAAGTTTGAAAGCTCCTACTTACCCTAATGAAATCGAACTCCTGAATTATGAATCACTCCCAATATATAATTGAATCCCGAATGCTATACTTTGCTCGCTGACGACCATTGAATTGTAGAATTTAGATTTGTAGAATCGTAGAATTGAGATGTGTGGATTCTATTGAAGTGTAGATACGATGTCTGCGGCGCAGCAGAAAGCTGAATTGAAGAAGTTGAAGGTATCGAGGTTAGAGGAGGAGAAAGTTGAATTCGAGGATCTATTCCTGGCAGTGTTCGTGGCAATCTGCCCCTGTCATGCCTACTGTTTTGGTCCTATTGTTTGGTTTTATGAACTTCGTTGACTGAGTTTGATGACTTTGCAGGAGGAGGAGGAGGAGTCTGTTGTAGAATGGCCAATAAAGAGATCTGCAGGATGAATTTCGATGGTTGTAGAGGTGAATTCAATGATGCCGTCTAGCTGGACAAGTGTGTGATGGACGCAGAAACTAGTTTTGTATAGTTGAATCCTCCTGGAAGTGATCGTTGTATGACAGTGTGTATGTACCTTTATGCTTCTTTTCTTGTTTCTATATTCAAATTCTTTAGAATTTGTTGTTGCGTTGTACATCTGCAGTAATAATGTAGTAAAGCACTTTGTTTTAGTCCCTATATTTTGCTCTCATGATAAGGTCTTTTCGAAAATAATATCGAGTCTTCTGATCAGTGATATCCCTGACCAGGATTGATATCACTTGGATAATGATTTTGAGGCCTTCATAATAGGCTTGATATAGTCATGCGGCCATATTTCAGCCTGTCGACAATTACGAATGATCGGTGATTTTAATGAAGAATGAAATTATCACATGTAAGATTTTAGAAGATTCTGAATCGTACAGAAAGTCATGACCATGTTTGGTGGTGCTCATGTTGTATGTAAATTTGTATCGTTTTATTGACCTTGCTCTACCGTTAACTCTGACTTTACGACACCCTGTAGTGACATCTTCAATGACATCGACGAGAAGATATTCAATGTAAATTTCCATATAAATTTCTTTTTCATATATGTATGACGATCTCAAAGCTTATTGGTCATTAACTTAGAGTTTTGAATAAGCATAATGAGTTCGAGAAGCGACCCATTTATTTTCGAATTTAATTAACAGAATAAAGTAATAAGCTCCCAAAGAATCTAGACGTTTCGGCAGTTGAATAATTTGGAATGTCAAGGCGAATATTGAATGGTGCCGAGGTACGTGTCAAAGAGGGGGAGCTAAGTGAGGTAGTAAAAATCTAGATTTAGGGGAAAGCTGGTTGGATCACACTAATAAGAGCGGTAGATTGCTTGGCAAGGTTTGAGTCGAGTATATTACTTGAACTTTTTAATTGGTTTCAAGGGTTCCATTGCTGTATTATGTAACGTACTATGCGAACGAAAAAACAGAAGTAAATTGATATATGTATTGAGTAGATCGTTGTAAACCTTCTCAAGAGCTTTCAAAAATTTAGAAAATTTAGAAAATCTCTTCCCAAAATGATTAAATCCCTCAAAAAACGAAAGCCCTTTTGTGGGTAATATCTTATCCGTTCAATCATGTCGATATTGTAAACCTTTTCTTTTTGATATATAGCAATGATATCGATAAAGAATTAGTGGTGTGAGTAAGTAAGTACAGAATAGTCATATCGTAAGAGATAGATAGAGTACGTGATCATAGGAAATGGAATAGTAGTATTACTGGATGGAGTTTTTCCTATGCACGCAAAAGTTATGTGATGAACGACTATCATTTGAAACCCCAAGGCCGACTTTATCCACCAAAGAATTCTAGAACTATAACAGAAATGGATCGTTCAGTGAGATGCAGTTCCTACAACTCCTATGACTAGGAGCCAAGATTGTCTTGAAGCATTTGGTATAAACAAGCGAATCTTAAAAAGGGGCCCCCCACATACAAATCAAGCCCGCGGATCCACAACAAACAGGGATCACAAAAATAGGTTACACAAGACAAGTTGAAAAAAAGTATATTGAAGTTTGAGTAGAATAGAAAAAATACAGCGAGGGGGCGGAAGAGAGCAAAAATCAAAACGACACCTGAGTGATTCGAACACTCGCTCCCGAGGGAAATGCCTGACTCTGATTTAAACAGTAGCAGGGCATCGCGTTAACCACTCCGCCAAAGTGCCTGGTTGATGATTTGTGCTTGGTAGTCCGAATTTTGAGTATATACTGTACCAAATACCGCAATGAAACATCAAACAGCTTGAACACCTGGATTAGTATGACTGCCCCCCTAAAGAAGTAGTAGCTTCGTTTGATAATACACATTCAGGTTGTGGTTGATACGATCGTCTCAAATCTTATCAATAAAATTTATCATAAACTGGATTTTTCGAGCACGTGCTACAGGCTTCACCCAGGAAGAATTACTTTAAGAGTGTTTCAATCTCAGATAATTCATATCAAACGCAATCATCGGTAGTAATTACACGGAATTAATTCATTTTGACGCAAGTAACTAGGTACCTCATATATTTGTTGACGTGCCTCCCTTGTTAATCCGCCGAATCGCTACACACGCCCCGCTAACCTTAATTGTTGATGTTTAAATTGACAACAACTATTTTGGTTTCACCTTATTCCAACGACGGGGGTTCCATTACCTGTTGCTCCCATATATTTTGATCGTTTTTTTTCATCTCATAATTATCATCTGGATGCGTACTAGTGGGAGATGTCAAGTTCATGAAGTCGTTTCCAATAATTCGTATTCTTAATCAAGAACAGAGGATTTGCCACACAGGTATCCAAATCCTGATCACATAGTCCCATGAGCAGGTACATGGTCTAAACTATTTTTCTGACGTGAAGAAGTCTCATTGTACTTCTCGCTGCAATTCTTACTGCATTTTGTTGCATGTTGGAAAAGGAAAAGGATCGCGACACCGTAGAATCATGAAATCGCTGGTAGTATCCACTTCATGAGTTTTCCTGCAGTGCGGTGCTACTCTAGCATCGGCACGTACGCATTAATGACTCTAGCGTGATATGATAGGCTGAGATGAAGAAGCTTAATCTTGTTCTGTGCTAGATTAACCTTAATACTTGACACCTGCAAAAGTTTGCCGATCAGCTACCGTCTACAGGCATTGTTGTTTTCATTCTTTATGCGTGCGGGCTCCAAAAATCACAAATGACAATGATCAACGTTGCCAGAAGCAATTTAGAAGCACTCGGGGCGCGGATTCCATCGCCAGAATCTCGGCCCGCAAGTCCTGTCGACATCAGCGGCGTTTCGGCTTTCTTCATTCGAGTAAATACTGCAACTGAAACCCCTTTTTATCAATCTTTTCTTCACTGCATATAACAGATTCAAGTTAAAAGGAAATCATGTTTATGCTTTCTCTTCTTTCTGACTGACGCATCCATTGGGTGATCCAATATTCTCTGCCGTTGCAAGTTCCATGAAGCTACCCTAAAAGTGGAGCGAAATTGCACCTCAATGGTAGTTCGGTCAATGCCGGTACTTCCCATTTATTCAGACGAAGCAATGCACAATTCGTACTGATTTGGTCATCTGAAAAAGATTGGGTCGATTGAGAACATTGCCAAGGTCGACACGATCTATCGCGTACTAATCGGTCCATTTCAAGAATCCCCTACCGAAGAAAGAGCCATCTTTGACAAGTGGTTTCCATGGTGGGAGTTGTGAAAAAGCATTGCCACTTTTTTGTGAATGTAAGTAAAAAGCTTCTTTTCAATCCATCCTTACTTGAAAACAACTCTATAGTGACCAACAATATAGGTGTGAGACCGGAAAGCAAGGAATAATTCTGCTTCGTTATAGCTGAGCCAAGAGTCCCGAAATGAATCTACATAAACTGATCCAGGCGTGATAAAGCATTGTTCTCATGCCCCTTGAATGCACCCCATCTCTCAATTTAGGCTCTTTGCTTAGTGTATCCTTAACTAATCTTGGCATTTGCGGGGTGCTTAACAGCCGGGCCGCCCCTTGAAACGTAGGAAAGAACATTAATCTTAAGATCACGAGTAGTTTTATGTCTTGAATTCATAGGGCAGACACTATAATACCTGATATTAGCCTATTAACCCCGGAATTACGGGAGAAGTAGCTTAACTTAGTGCTGATGATTTCGAAGGTATGGATGCTCCAATGTTTGTGTTTAATTGCTCCTTTAATCCACCTTGGCTAATAAACAGAAGATGATGTAGTGAAAAATAGGAGTATATATGATCAAGTTTTTCACCCTCATTATTCTTTTCCATCACACATTCAAACAATTTCACTTCTTCTTCTTCACTTAGTCTATCTTTTTACTCCAACAACAATATGTTTTCAGCTTTAAATGTTGCAGCTTTAGCTGCCATGCTCGGTCACATCAACCTCGCTTTGGCCCAGAGCCAAGGTTGGGCTCAATGTAAGTTGACTCAACGAAACGAAAGTAGTACATCATGACTGACCCTCTCAGGTGGCGGTAACGGCTGGACTGGTGCTACAACCTGTGTATCAGGATACACTTGCACACGTTCAAAGTGAGTTGAACCCCATTAAAATCTTTCGGATCAAGCTAACATGTTTATAGCGATTGTATGTTAAGCCTTCTAGCAACATTTACATTTACTTATTTTATTAGATTACTCTCAGTGCATCCCTGGAAATGTCGTTCCCTCAGCTACAGCGACAATTGTTACCCCAACGACCTTGAAAACCGCGATCACAACTCCAACCAGTGGCGGAAGCAGCAGTAGCATCAATGACAAATTTGTTGCTCATGGAAAGAAATACTTCGGTCTTGCCACAGATCAAAACCTTCTTTCATCTGGAAAGAACGCGGATGTCATCAAAGCAAACTTTGGACAAGTGACACCGGAGAATAGCATGAAGTGGGACGCGGTTGAGGGTATAGATGGTCACATAGGTCTTGAAGAGTATATCGCTGACTGTGGATAGGAACACAAAACAAGTTCAACTTCGCTGGTGGCGATTACTTGGTAAACTTTGCTACTGAGAACAAGAAACTTGTTCGCGGCCACACACTCTGTTTGTTATACCAAATTCGTCTTTGAGAATGAGAACTGACATCAATAGGCTGGCATTCTCAACTCCCTAGCTGGGTTAGCTCTATCACAAACAAGGACACGCTCACTAAAGTCCTTCAAAACCATGTCACCCAAGAGGCGACTCGCTGGAAGGGAAAGATTTACGCATGGGTATGTCATCATATTTTGATTTCGCTCATATAACTAATCATTATAAGGATGTCGTCAACGAAATCTTCAATGAAGATGGTTCGATGAGAGACAGCGTGTTCTACAGAGTCCTTGGCGAAAGCTTTGTGTCCATCGCCTTTAAAGCCGCTCGGGCAGCTGATCCAAATGCAAAGCTCTACATCAATGATTACAAGTAATTCTATCTTTCAAATTTCTACCTACAAAACTAACATTTCATGAAGCCTTGATTCAGAATCTTATGCCAAACTCACAAAGGGAATGGTCGCACACGTCAAAACTTGGATCGCTCAAGGAATCCCCATTGATGGAATTGGTTCGCAAACCCATCTCTCAGCCGGCCAAGGAGCTGCTGCAAAGGGCGCTTTGACTGCACTTGCCGCTTCCGGTGTCAGTGAAGTTGCTGTCACAGAATTGGATATCGCTGGTGCAAGTTCTACTGATTATGTCAATGTGAGTTTAAATATCTGAGGAATCCCCTTCGAGATGAAGTAAGAACTGGTTCTAATTATTGAATAGGTCGTCAATGCATGCTTGAGTGTCAGCAAATGTGTTGGTATTACAGTCTGGGGTCTCCGCGATACCGACTCATGGCGTTCAAGCTCCAGCCCATTGTTGTTCGATGCCAACTTTTCTCCAAAGCCCGCATACAACGCGATCTTGGCAGCATTGTAGAAATATTTCTACCAACGGGATGGAGGGTATTAGTACCCCAAAACTATTTAATGTATATAGTTGAGTTTGAAGGCAGGCCTGTTGCCAACGAGTATGTTTATAGGGTCGTTGTTGTTGTTGTTGTTGTTTGTTATCTTCAATTCTTTAGTTCGAAATCTTACATTATCATGCACCACCGGTGGTTGCGCTCATTTAAATTACTCCCTAGACCCTTTTGATTGTTTTCAAATCTAGCTGCCCACATCGTGTGATATCCGGCCCGACAAGGAAGCCTGCAGCCCCGCAATGAATGCGCATAGAAATTATGAAACGTTTTACTTGCTTTAGTTTCGCCGTCAACTCGAAGCTCGAAAGAACGAGGCTTAAACCCCATTGATAGGTCATTGAATCCCGAGGTCATTAGCATATCAAGATGTGGCTCGTGCAAATAAAATATAATAGATCGTGGTAATATCTCGGCAAACCTCACACTTAAAAACCACTACCTTCTCTTATAGAGTCGAATTCAAATCAATACATTATCTTCCCAACACTATTTCAGTTGTTTTTAAGTGCAGCGGGAGAGTAAATTGCTTAACTACCACATTATTGCTACCACATCAAATTATCGGGATTCAAGTATATCTCTTTGATTGTCAACATGAACTTCATGAGATTTTTGGACGACGCGAGAACAATTTGCGGGATTGAGCTAACCTTTCAATACACCTCAGATATCTCGTGGCTCTTACCGTGCTCCTATTCATGTCAGTCTTAGGAAATCGTAGGTAGAAAGAATTTTTGATGTCATTCTTCAAAGCATAGAGCTGATTGATCATGGGCAGTCAGACAGAAGCGTCAACCTTCAACCATCAACGGTTGATTATTATCCGTCAAAGTTGAATATCGCTGACCTATTAATCCCTCCTATTCAACTATGAAGCATCCATAACGAACCCATGTGCATACCATTTTTCATTATTGCTTCTGATTCATTTCATGTCGCAATAAGTACGAAAAAGCAAACCACCCATGTCTGGATTTCATTACACATATTCAGACCCGGAAGTTACTCTGTTTGTGGACCTAGTGGTCTGCTGACAGATGAATATATTGATAAAAGCTTAATCTTTCTCATGTTTTCTCGTACACAGTTTACTATCTCTCACTTTGCACTTCTGATGTCCTAGATATTTTTACTCATCCCAAGCATTGTTCATTGAACATAATTAAAATTACCACAGCCCGTGATTCACCAAGGGAGCAGGAAGTAATCACAGCTGTTCAGCGGGGGATAAATGAAGAAGAGCTGGCAGTGAAATATTTACAAGAAAACATCTCATTCACTTGTCAAATTTCAAATGGGATCCCTTGAAGCTCAAATTTTTCTTTTTGGCAAAATGAAGCATAAGATAGGTTATGCAATTCAGGTGTGATCGGCCTTTCTAAATCAAATTCATTTATTCCCTTGATTGTTAAGCAAGTATCTATTCAATCTCAATCTAGCTATTCAGGTCTTCGGTTGAGTTAAGATTGATTTAGTGATGCGCAAAGCGAAGCAACCCATTTTTGAAAGAAAGGCACAATAACACTATACAATCCACTGCCGGCGAGAATATTTTCGAAAATGATATTGGCGAGGTAGGATGATATCAAGGAGTGACTCCAGTATCAGAAGGATACTTGTAGCATCAAGTAGAGGTTGTATGGACTTGAGGCGTAGTCGCTTTTTTGTATCTTAGAATCTCAAAATGGCATATATCCTCTCTATCTTCAATTATTATGCAACGTAGAAAGATAAACCAGTGTGGCATAAGTATAGAATTGTCCCATAGTTATTCCAGATAATTAGACATCCTTGCAAAAACTGCGATAGTGAAGTGGGAAGAGTATTCATCACAAGAATGTACATCAGCTGACCATGATTGATAACAAGGCAATAGAAGAGTCATTGGTATCAACATATATACATTCCCTCCGTGAATTTCTATGTATACCAAACCTTGCCAAGTGGCATAGTAGTAAGCTGTATGGATACACGCTATTTTTACTGGTAATTAAGAAACCATTGACTCTGAGGCTGGGCCTGGTTGGGTAGCTGACAGTATGCCTAGAGTAACAGTGATCGTTCCGAACATCAATCGCAGCCTTTTAGAATCCATACTGATACAGACCTATGATATGGGAGGTTAATATTGAAGGTAACGTATCTTTTTTTCCCAATCCAATCGTACAATAGGCTTGCCTGGTTGCAGCAGGGCATCAATATTGGTCGCAGTAAAATGGGTACGGCTATCGAGCTGACTAAAATCAAATATTTCCTTGCTGCAGTACTGTGTTAACTGTGCGAGCATAAAAATCAGGCTGATTGGTAATTTGAATTCATGTGGAACATTATCGCTCTCTATACGGCATCAAGAATCGCCCTGATTTGTGGTCGAATACGGTTTCTGGTAGTGGACATGCGATATTCAATACGGCCAGCTCGAACCGTAGCAATATTTTGTCACCCTAGACGACTTATTGCTTTTACATATAAGCTTCCAAAAATCCATCCTAAAAAGTGTCTCGAGATCTTCCTCCTAGAAACTTTCAAGCCCGCGACTTCTTTCAAGAATACCTTTTGGATATCACTTCAGTTATCTTACATTGAAAACACAACAACAACTTGAATACTTGTTACTTTCTGAGTAACATTAAATCCATTCACATACCGTTTACCATTACTTTACCGAGTAATAAATCTCCATTCACGATGCCTCCTCAACAGAGCAACAACATGGTACGTGCTATGACTTTCATCAACCCCTACCTCTCATTTGTTTCTTGTACTTTAGGTCAACACCGATCAAGTGATAGTTCAAGTGCTAACTGAATAGACCAAGCAACAGAAGATCAGCGTTGGCATTGAGAAGCTTAAGACAGCACGTGCTGAAGCTGCCGAGAAAAAGGCCTACGAAGTAAGTAATTTTTCTTCCTTGCGCTATAAAATAATATCGTTTGTAAATACTAATGTGATTCACAGGCTGCTAACCCTCCTGCAAAGGTTAACTCATCAAACGCCGCAACTTCTGTGAATCAAGCTCCTAAATCGGTATGTCATCGTAATTAGTCTTTGTTAATTGACTTGTACTAATCATAGTATACAGGGCACTTCCAGTTCCATTTTATCTCTTCCACGTATGAAAAAGCGTCCAGGAAAATCAATGACCGAGGTTGCTAAGAAAAAAGCCGCCGAGGAAGCTGCTGTAGCTGCCAAAGTCAAGCGCCAGATGTCAGAGAAGGAAGACGGAGAGATCGATAGCGACGAAGAAGATATCGTTTACAAAGGCCACATGAACAACGGTGACCAAAACCGGAAGTTTGCCCCAGTCGATAATAAATACAACAAAACCAAGGCTTCAGTCCCAGCTTCTGGCCATGCGCCATCAAACAACAAAGACCAAAAGACCTTGGGCCACAATGAGATCAAGAATGAGGCTAAGAAAACCACAAAGTTCAAGCCCGATATCCCAAAGCTCCCTCCCAGAGTTCAAAAGTTCCAGGACCTTAAGAAAGAGAAGGAGCAGTCTTCGGTCAAGCGCAAGTATTTCGATACGGACTCTAGTGAGTCTGAAGAAGAAATCGCTAAGCCTGCCAAGAAGCCGAAGACCACAAAGGCAGGCATGAACTTCGAAAATGTTTCCACCAAGCGCAAGCATACTGAGGAGGTAGAAACAAGTGGTCCTGTGAAGAAACAGAAGATCACTGAAGCAATTAAAAAACCTGTTGCTGTAAGTCCACTCACAATCTGGTTCATATTATAAAATCATAAGCGAAACTTACTGACCAATCAAATAGGCTCCTGTAAAGCGCGCCCCTATCAAGGAGATGAAGGTTCGAAACAACCCCACCAAGAATTTGTTAGGCTTTGGTGGTTCCAAATCTACCAAGAAGCCATCAGTACCAAGGAAGGGTTCTATGCAGCCTAGGTCGGTTTCTGAGGCAGCGAACGAAAATGGCGAGAAATCTACAGAAAATGTCTTGAAATCCGTTTCCGCGCAAGTTAAACCAAAAGTCGTCACATCGCAGAGCAATTCAGCCGTTCCATCGACTGGAAAGCCATCGAAACTCCAATACCTTCCTAACATTTCTATGGAGGTGCTTTTTGGTGAAGCACCAAGTGTTGCAGCTCAATCAATCGAGAGCCCACAATCAGCCGTTGATAACACCCCCCCACGATCAGCCTTTGATAAAGCCCCTGTCAAGAAGACTAAATCAAATCGTCGTGGCCCAATTCCTGCTTCCAAAGTCGAAGTTACGAAATTATCCGCTTCGTCCAGATCCATGTCTACCACGGCATCAACTAAAGCGGCACAACAAAGTCGCCGTAAAGTTGCTCCTGATCTCCATGCTGAATTCGCAAAGCCGTCTGCTTCGATTCACAAACCCTCACCAGCCTCCACAAGCACTTCCGATAAGGCTCAATCTACTCGCCGAGGCGCTACTCCAGCATCCAAGGATGAAGCTACCAGGAAAGTTCCTTCTTCAATCCCCTTACCCACCTCTTCATCAAGTGGAAAGGTAATACCTAATCCTCGTCGCGCCGTCTCACCTCTTCATGTTGAGCTCAAGAAGCCATCTATTTCATCAAAACCTTTGAGCACCAAGACACCAACAAATGAAGCTGGTAGATCTACATTAGACCGTATTAAAAATTCAACTTCCGCCCCAAGAAAGATGATCAAGAAGGGGAACAAAACTGATGGAGTTGTGCCCACTCCCAGATCACCAGTTGTTGATAGATTGGAAAACACCAAAGACAACATGAAAGACAAATGTGAGGCAAAGAAAGTGGAGATTTCAGAACAGCCAAAGCTTATGGCTGGAATTAATCGTTCTCGTTCAGCAGCTTTGAACAACGAGGTTGAGGTGGCACCAGAGACAAAAATCAGCGAAGATATTATTAGCCTCGATCCCAAGGTTGGCCCTTCAAGCCAAGCACAACGACCAATGCCACAATTTCTCGGATTTCCTGGAATCCCAGCTGCGAATTCGGATAAAGGGTCTGTTATGAATGATTTTTTCAAATTTGAAAATGCCAAGGAAACTTTCAAGACTATTACTCCGAACACAGAGCTCTCTGACACAGCGGATGCTAGAGACGCTATGGAACTTGAGCTTGAGCGCGAAATACAAATCGAACTTCAAAATTCCTTCCATGCTGAGCAATTGCGAACAGCTCTCGAAGATTTGATTGCCCTTCGAGCTGAAAGTGGGGAATCGTCTGATAAAGATTCATCAAATGACGATAGCGATGAATACTCTTCCGGAGATGAATCTGATGAGGAGCAATGTGAAGTTCCTCGAAAGGTCCCTAAGCCAACTGTCTTGTACAAGGGATATAATGGTGTCTTACAAGAGGAACCCTGTTATGCTAGGGATCGGGGTTATGAGAGTGATATGTCAGATGCCGATGAAGACAAGACTGTATATTACCAATCGCCTTACTTTGAGATAGCCTATCAGCGCGCGCATCCGTATATCCCGGGCTCTGTCTTCAATATACCGATCACCCGCAAACCTGTCTCTAGTACACCAGCCGTTCCCAAATCTGTCCTTGATGAATTGGAGGCCGAAATGGAACGCTGTCTTGAAGCTCAAATGGCTGAGGATGCAGTTACTGAAGAGGAATCTTCACCACCTGTCATTCCTCGCTCCGCCTTCGATAATTTTGAAGCCGAAGATAATTTTTCGTCTGCTGAGAGACATCAAAAGGATTACTCGGAGGAAATGGCATCAGCCCCTATTGAGTCTTCAGTAACTTCTGTAACTTCTGTAAAGAGTTCCACCGATTTTGAGGGTGATTTTCAAGGGGTATCATTCGAATTTAATGATGCTTCAGGTCAGGAGTCTGGACTAACAGAGGAGGATCCATTTTCTCTGCTAGACACATCTTTCACTTTCTCAAACGCCATGGAAATACCAGTAGAGCAATCTTCCACATCTGAAGGTGAACATTCAGATTATACCAAAGAATCCAGCGATAGACCAGAAGAGCAAACCCCTCGGTCCGAATCACCCGAGATGAGCGCTGGCCCATATGTTGGCCTAGATGGCTGCGTCGGTTTACCTCCACTTGAAGATTTTCCTGAAGAATCTGAAGACTGTGATGAATCTAGCGAGTCCGATGTTGAGGATTCTGAGATGTCAGAAAGCGATGAATCCGATATCATCACCATAGATGATACCACACCAGAAGAGTCTGATGAATATGGTGATCTCGAAAACTTAGATAAAGATGAAGATGCAGAGCTTTACCAAAAGCACAGGGTCCCAGCAGACCTCGCGAATGTCGAAATCACAATGGAGCCAACAGAATTGCAATTGCTGAAGGCCAAGACATCATGGGAATTGTTCGACCTTCGAAAATGGGAGCACGAGAATGAAGTCGAAGTTTATGCAACATTTGACCGCGAGCTTCTCCTTCGCAACTTGAACGTCTCGAGGAAACGCATTGCTAATTATATGAAGGTGGTGAAAAAATACGAGAATCGCACTGTCCCAAAAGCGGAGGCTGTGAATGAGGACGACAGCAGTGATGATTCGGGTGACGATGAATGTTCTCATCCCACCAATCTTAATATAACTCAAGTTTTTGAGACCATCAACGTCCCAGACAGTCTCCCTGTCGTAGATCTTGATACCGAGGCTGAAAGTAATACCCATCCTTTCGGACCCATCGATTGGTAGTGGTTGACACAGACTTCACCGTTCCTTCTTTCTTTGGGAATTGAAGGTGGCCAGATTGCAAAGAATAAGAGATGTATCTGGCCATTCTCCTACTTCGTGATAGCTGTATATCGTGTCGAGAGAGAGAAAAACATTTATATCGTCGCAACTACCGCCGCCTCAAAACCTCTACTCCAAAAACACCGCCCACAACACCAACACAAAACAACCGACAACAACCCAAAAATCTCAACCGAAGAAAATCATTTACTTCACGTTATTCGGCCTGGCTTTTACGTCTTCAAGACAATTGATCATTAGGGCCATGAAAAAATAAAAATTGCTCGGCAGTGCCGTTTGCTTTCCATAGCAGTCTTCCCTGCATACGTACCAAACCCATTCTCCCCTTGATTTCAGGGACCTCGGCGTCGTCATATTAGCGACGACCTTGAAGATATGTTTGGGCATATCATCTACGAAAGAAATACTTCAGAGAGCGGCAAAAAACCATATTCTATAATCCGGAGTTGGGATAATATCAATCAATTCATGAGTTCGACCTTGGGATGTTGTGAATCGGGATCTCGGATGTCTGTTCTATTTGCCACTGTATTACTATCACCTCCAGGGTTCTCGGAATTTTCGAGACAAGATACTTTTTTTTACGAATTTTTATTTGATGGCAGAATATCGCGGTTCTGTCATTCATGGTTTACTATTGCGATTAACGATATACCACGATTCCGTCGGAGAGCTTGTCTCGGACTCCGCGTCCTTCTGATTCTGGCAAGTAAAGTGCCATTTGTGGGTTCCGATTTTCCAGTTTACGACATCTGCGTTCTGGTGTGTAGAACATCTTTATATTTTGGGGGTTGATCTTGGGGTTAAGATTGAGATAGAATTCGAATGCATGTTTTGAAATGAGAGGTTTGATTGACCTCAAGGTTTGAGATTCTGTTGGAGGGAGGAAACAAATGTCAAGGCGATGGATGTAAAAGGGGAAGAATATGTGAAGATTGCTGGTGGGGGATTTTGTATGGTGCTCTTATCTTAGAAATCTTGTTTGGCGGCAAGATTTCGAGGTTTGGGGCCAGAATTTTGGCGGGGCGTTGAGATGCGAAGGACAGAAAAACTTGCGCGGGGAAGGGAGGCAGTTTTATTGCACGAGTAAGCAGGGTGGCAGTCTGTAAAATCAGCGAGATCCAAAGAGAACCAAGAAGCCTTAGGTCTGGCCAACCTAGGGCGGAGTCGGCTCTCAAGGATAAAGTCGATTGAGTTTGATAATTGCGCGATTGAGATAACCGTGAAGTTTGTGGTAGATTTAAAGTTGATCTTCAAGGAGAATTATATAGCAGAGGAAACCGTCGAGGGAAAATGCGGTCTGGGATAGTAAAGATGCTGAAGTGGGCATTCCTCTGAGAAAGAGTGATTTGTATGTAGCAAGTAGCGATAGTAAAGACTCTTCATTCTGGGTCTCATAGATCAATGATTGTAAATTCTTTCCGATCCATCGCAATTGAAACCGTGTGAATTCTTGATGTTATTCTTACTCTAAAATATAATTCCTAAAACCCTACCCAAAGTCTGACCCATGCTTACCTGTTCCAGTCCCTCCGTTCTCCTTTTGAATTTGTATTGACCCGCAATAGTTGAATATATCTGGTTTATGGTGCTCCTCCAGTCTCTTTCTGCAATCTTCATGCTCAAGGTCTGTCCAGTCTGGATCATCTTAAACGATATGACTGTTCTTTTGTCGCTACACCAGTGACCTCATCTACCCTCTCTATTACCATGAGATTTTCATTGGATTCTGAAGTAGGAAGCCCCTCCGGTACAGGCTTCTTCCAATCTCTCTTCAACTCAGTCATGATTCCCTTCCAATCTCCAATCTCCTCATCCGGCCTTATCCTTCTTCTGAACCCATATCTTCTGATTTCTACTAGCCAGACCATCATCCAATACTGGTTGAATATCAATGCGAATATGGCGGCTATCCATGAGCTCCCTAGGAATGCACCCCCAACAGAAGCTTCGACACCTAGTGCAGGCCCTACTAACGACACCATCTGGTTTACCATGCTGGTAACGGCTGTTAAATTCAGTGTAACAGTCATTGTGAGATTAGATGCGAGGAAAGAAAAGAAGAGAGCGCAGTAGACGATACGAGCTGTAGGTTTAAACATATATATTGCCGATAGAACAATTGTACCACCCGATCCGATCAATGCTAGACCATAAAGAGCGAGGATGGCAATGGTACCAATGTTCAGCATTCCAGCAGTGAATGGCATTGCAGTGGTAGCAAGACCAAGTAGCGGAACGGTAAGAGTAGTATTGACTACACGGAAAGTCGATGGAGTAGATGAGGTGAGTTGTGTCAAGCCTTATCAATATATCAGCTTGGTGTGTCCATTCCGCGGTTAGGATTGAGTTTATGAATTTTGACTTACCTTTCAAGGCTTGAGAATAATTTGAACAGCCATCAACGACCCATTTCTCCTCTGTTGTGATAGTTCCTCGACAGATTTTCATTACATGTAGACTGTAGAAATCTGCAACTCCAACTGTATCTGTGATGTTCGAGACCAACACTTTTTCGGCTTCGTTGAGACCATCGTTATCGCCAGCTTCAATCTTCTTCGCGATGCTCTTGACCTCCTTGATAACATTACCGAATAATGCTGTGGCGAAATCGAATGCTGCATCTCTCTTTTCTATAGAATTTGATGATAAATCGCGGGTATCTAGAGCAGAAATATCGATTATGCTTGTGGTATTTGCTATGGTAGAATTGACTGCTGCAAATTCTACCAACCTCTGGCCGAGGTTTCCTGTTTTTAACTATTCAACATCAGACGGGAGTCTATGAATACCTAAGGAACAACTTGCCCTCAGGAAATAATAATCTTCTAAAACCCCATCATTTGAACCCGAGAATATTGTGATGACGCCCAGTGTGAATGCTATTGTAGACAAAATTAGTGATATGAGTGCATGCCAGCGAATTGGTTTGCCTTGAGATATCTTCATTTTCTCTTATTTCGTGATTTCTGCTATTGGAATGAAATAGTACATGCGAGCAAGAAAATCGGAATCAGCATTCTCCTCTGAGAATATATAAAGACACGAGAAACTCCCATACGTGCCCTATATGCAAGGATTAAAACTGGAAACCCCCGATATAACTTCCAGAGATGCAGCAAAACTTTAAACGAGGTTGTGATAGTCGCATACTTCACCGCAAGCATGGCTATGCTAGACAGATTCTTACTCAAACACACATGATTATGGTGATTTTCACGAAGAAAGCCTCAGATTGGAATAGAGTTTGGAATCTTCTATGCAAACTTCTTCGTGTGGGGGCATATTTCGTGCTTGATGCGAAGTTCCTGAAGCGAATACTGATACGACAGGATCTAAAGCTTGTAGACGCCCTCCAGCGGAAAAATCTAGATCGTCACAGGGGTAAACATCCATTCAAAGGGCTGTGTTGTAGGGGGCATAAGTGCCGATAAAGTCCGTGTCACTGTTCGGATGTTTTTCAAAGAAGACAATGTCCGAGAACAGTCAAAAAAGCTTTAAAGATAAAGCTTGTCTCAGATATTACCCGTGCCGCGAGATGTTCTTCCCCCTTAAATGGCCCTTTACTGGTATCAATTGATGCAATTCATATTGTGTAGTCATATAACCCTAAAATAGTTTTGTGTGGTAAGGAAACTATGAATTTTCACTGTATACAAAATCCAGAAATTCTTCAGCTATATATAAGTTTAACAACTACCATCTATCTCACTTTAGTCAAAGCTGGGCTTATTGAACAATAGTCAAAGTTTCCATATTGGTAATTGTTCCCCCAAAATAGAGAGAATGGGATCGCTTTCCCAGTAGCATCCTGTACATAAGATGTTGCGATGGAAATCAACAACTCCATTCCTCCACTGGTGGCTGCCGCGAGTAGATAGTTACACTTCAGAAACAATCTTGTGTATCATTGTTTGATGTAAATTTGGAAAACAAGTCGACGGTGAAAAACACTAGCGGCGATGTAGCCGAGATACCAGCAAATGACTTGCGCAATGATATAGTCAAAACCAATGGTGGGCCACCGTTCCGTTGATGCAGCAGTGTAGGGGAACAAGTAGACCAAATCGCAGCGCGAGGACAATTTACTCTTATTATTGGCCAATTCCGAACATATTGGTCGAGAGTGCGTCAAATGCAATAGACTTGGAGCAAAATGTTATGGTCCTGCAATAATTTCACGAAAGGGAAGGACTCACATTGGAGTCAAACGACTGTATGAGTTGGCTAGATCAGAAGTTAGTACCAAGATTTGAGAGCAGTATCTCACGTTAACTTGTCGCTATAGCACTCATCAAGATGTAATTGATAAAGGGGCCAAAGATAGTGCCTATAATTTGAACTTTGGAAGTACACTTAGGATTTAAAATACCATACTGGCCCAACTTTGAGTTTGGAATTAGAAAGCCTGCTTGGCACTGGAAGCAAAACTGCCACGCAAAAAGTTGCTAAGCACAATACAATTGAGATTAAGACCACACTTGAGAACTTGGCATACATTCCTGTATCTTCCACTTGCTGGCTGTCCTCGCGCATCGCTAACTCGCTCACATTGGCCACTGTAGTTTCATTTTCCGTGGAAGGGTTCGGAGACATTCACTTGAAAACCTTTCATACACTTGAGCGAGAGATTTGGGAAGTAAACACAGCACAATACAGGAGGTGGTTTCCGAACGGGAAACAATGTCTGATGGTAACAATTCCGAACTTCTTCTGGAGCATTCCGTAATCACGTCGTCGCTTTTTCTTTGTACGAAGGTTGTATCAATCGTTTGGTATTTCTAAAAACTACCAGGCTTGGCCTTGTTGAAAACCAAATCTTCCTCCGCTCGTCACTGCCGACGAGGAAAGAGGCAGGTCAGCAGTTGGACATGTCGGATTGATCAATTTCATCAATACAAAACGATAAGAATCATCCAATAAAGTTTGAAGAATTTATCGACTTTGGCAAGGTTCCTTAGGTAGCCCCACTTTCAGGGGTCATCTAACCGAGCTTAGGCTCTAAGCCACCTCCAGCTTAGCTTTATCGTCAAATGGAAATATGGGGAACAACATGGCTGAATTAATGACATCTCTTCTAGGATTTATCAAGCCAAATACACGATTTAATAGACAAATTGGCTAGATCGGGCATTTCCTGAGTTCAACGATTCTTCGCAGCAATTCCAAGGAGAGAAAGGTACGGTACGGGAAGACTTCAATCTATTAAATTCAGGAAGTTAATCAGCGAAAAATATGGAAGGATTCGACCCACGGAAGAAATTAAGCCACCATGCCTCCCGATAGGCTATGAAATTCAATTCATCGCACCACATCTTCAGTCGCTGGCTTGAGATCCAAACCCCGCAGTCATTCTCGGCGTATCCCTCGCCACGGGTGTTGTTTTATTTGTGCTGAAAGATCACGAGTTATCGCTTTGGAAACCATTGTGCTACACTCCAGGAATTTATAAATCGCAACGTTGTCCGAATGATTCATTTGCAGAAATCAAAGTTTCCAAAAAAATGCCTGCTCTCTCATCAATCATTTTTGCGGTCCAGGGCTGTTTCAATTTCCTGAATGGAGCCGCCCCTCTCTTATCTTCTACAGTCGCAAGAAAAAATGCCGAAATGTTGCTGACGGACTCGAAACATGCTATTCATGTTTTAGCTCTATCATGTCTTTCAATAGGGTAAGAATATTGAAACCTTCTTAGTTATATTTGAGTCTCGAAATTCTAGTGCTACGCTAATCAAAGCTATACGTCATAGCTCGCTCTACATCGTCGCTGCAAAGAGAGGAGACAAGCTTGCCATGTGGCTGTCAGTTGTCGGACGGACGATTGCTGTTGGAATTTTTTGGGTTGACGCTGGACCGTGGAGAAAAGTCGCGGTTTTTGAGGGGCTATGTGCAGGTGTGCTTGCTGGGAGCTTGATTTGGGAGTCTCGAGATGGGAATCACGAGAAAAGGGATTGAAATTGAGGGATTCTGAATTTGAGACAATTCATATCAAACATGAGTTCTCTTCAGCCATGACTAGAGCATCAAAGTTCACGATACTCTCTGTTTGCTGCGATCTGTATTTTTGTGCATTCTGCAATACTAAAGATCCTGATCAGGGCCACTGAGTATAGTATCGTGAATTTTGACTTCGAGACTTCTCATAGAAGCTCCTATCTCTTTCGTGCTGGGAACAAGCTCTCAGCAGAACCGTTATCAAAGAATCACTCAAGCATGGTGGGCTCGAGGTCTTCCACAATACCCAAATGACCGGAACTCGGTGCCAGTGTAGGCAATAGTATTTCCCGTATTTCGTATACGAGCTAGTTTAGTAGTACATATCGATTTTTTTCGAAATATATACATACATAATATTGAATTCAATACTACTGAAGATATTCAATATTATTTAAACTTTCAATGTTATTAGTAATATATTGAAATATTGGAATTCAATGTAAAATATATATTTCTATTTATATTAGATAATAAAATTCCATTTCTTATTTCAAATCGAATTAAGATCTTTTATTTCTAATCTAATTTGGTATAGAATGGATAGTTTATATTGAATTCCAGTATTTCAGTATATTGCTAGTATTCTTTAGATATATAAATATATATGAGAGTGGTATAATCTCCTTTCTAAATATACTAGCTGCAATATTAATATATTAATACACGCCACAGTTTTATTGTAGTATATTATTGCCTACACTGCTAAGACTATCCTGTTTCTGAGAATCATGCAATCCTGGTATTTTAACAGTCCAGCAGAACTTTTGGTGCATGGTGATTGCGGATGTCTTATTGTCTACGAGAATCGCAGAATCTGGCGTAGGTGAGGCCATCGATGGAAGAGTGATCAGGGCGTACAGTAAGTTTCATGCATATTCATGAGGCTCCCCTCCACTTGAGCTACCGTATTACATTTTCCTCTCCTTCATGTGCAAGGAGAGTAATGTCAACTGCTCCATATGCTTTCCTAGATGTTTTTTGAATGCCGTAAGTCTTATGTACTTGTCCTTTGTTGCTTCGGCGATGTCCTTTTCCCAGTTATCGCAGAACGGACACGCCGTAGCAGAAACATCATTCACTGGTTCCTCACCTTGTAACACAAATGCTCTGAGTTGCGATCTTTTCTCATTGATCTGATGCTCTGATCTTAAATGATCTTCGTAGGCTGGTGAAGATGAGAATGGAGTATGCTGACACATCTTGCACACCCAATCTCTACGGTGGTTGCAGAGCTCGTGCGAAAACCACCGATCTAAAGTACCGAACATCTTCAACTCGCATTCTTTGAACGTACAGATGTAGGGTTTAAGATCTCTAAATAAGTGTTCCCTATATTCTTGTAAGCATTCTTTACACTAAATAAAAGTGGGAGATGGGTGTCTATACTTCCATGCAGCATGATCATTAGCTACCTGCTCCATGCGACAAGATAGGCATTGGAATGGAACACCATACTGGATGGGGATATTCTCGAATGCCCTCAATGTATGAGTTGAAACATTGGGCTTGTCCTCGCCGACTGTAATATCGTCGCAACTCATCAATTCCTTAGGGTAAGTTTCAATATGTTTGAGATATTGACGTCGTCTTGTCAATGCTTTTCCAAGACGGGTAATCAACCAATCGTCAACGCCACTGGCAAATTCGTATTGTTCTTTTATGAGACAAATATCAACATTGGGATCGAACTCAAGTTGATATATGGCCGCTGCAATGACATAGTCGTCTGCATTCGAGATTCTTCGAATGATCTTAGAAGCCCTGAACAAGCCTGTGTTTGCACTTTCCATTGCGCTCGACAGTTTTTGTAGTTCCGAGGATTCACCAGACTCCATAGTGATTCCCTCTTTGTCAGAGTCGCTAAGCTCTTCTAGAGGCCATGACTCGTTCGCTTTCTTTTGGGTGAAAATTAATCAGACTGGATGTCATTAGCCAGATTTATATTAACAATGGGCTTACATACCTTCATACAGAAATTTTTGGAGAGTTCCCAGAATCGTCATAACTGTGCGTTTCAACTCTGTACTATCTTTGATGCAAAACTCGCAGATCTTGCTCAATACATCATCTCTAAAGGTTGAAATACTGCAAGCCCATGCCTCAAATTGCCTGAATATACACTGCATACGTAGTAGGTATGAGACGCGATCATAACCCTGATTCTTAGCGTCGGGCGGGTTAAGGTCTTGAAGTACTTGAATAATGCATTCATAACGTGTCTTGCAATCCATGCAACGAAAATATATATTCCTTCATCTTTGTCAAGCAATGGAGCTTGCATTCCACTCTTCTCACTAGTTCTATAGGATGTCATGATTCGATTTTGTGGTCTCAAAGTCTTTATGACGAGTTGTTGTGGTATAATTCCAAGATATTCAGAAGTTACATCGTTGTGGATTTCATTAGGATTTATATGCAACATACGTACTGTATAAATCCGTTTCCACGAGATGCGCTAAGCCAATACAACATATCTACTGTATAAACTCGCTTATCTGAGACGCTCTAAGCTAGTCTTAATCTAGATTATTCATTCTATGTTTTATATTCCATATTCCAGGTAGAAGACTTTCCAACTCACAATTACCCAATCATGCGTTCAAGGATTGTTCTGTAAGGGAAAACGTTTGTTTTGGACTGATTAGACTCCCCTATGTCATGATGAGAGAATATTAAGAACAATCTTGAAAGATCAATATAACACATTGATTATCTGTTCCGTTTGCTCAAGAGCTGAACTTGGTGTGTGGACCAGGCCATATTCTACTTTAAGCTTCACTTTCTTCCATTTATTTTCTATCACGGACAGCAAAACCAGTAGAAGCAAAGACTTGTACATTATACGTATGTATCTATTAACTTTCCGAAGCTCGTCATTGTTGTACTTCAATACGGACCCCCCCCACAATACTCAAATCACCATCCCAACACCAAAAAGGGTGAAGATGGTTTCCTACTCACTCAATGACGATGTCCTCACACACATAAATGGCGAAATGTGGGCGAAAAATCGAGGAGTAGTCAATCCGGCAAATTTCTCTTGTAGATGAAAAAGGGCATGCAATGATCATGCATATGGGCGGAAATCTTTTATAAAGATATCGGGACTGTCCCGACCTGAATAGCCAAAAAATCTGTAGATTCAGATTTGTTTCAAATTTGAGACCATGACTTCTCTTAAGATACTAAGAAGACCTTGACCAGTTAAAAAGTTGAAATATCGACACTTTTTGATTCCGTGCCGATCCTTCGATTAGAGTTTCATATGGCCAACTTTCATACTAGGAGGCAAATCCTCCTCTTTAGTCCCCCAATCACTTTCCGTATCTCCTAAAAATAATTCCAATGTCTGTCCCTCGGTGAAGAATTCATGTCCACTGTGTCACATCAAATCAGCATTACTTTCCAAATTCCACGATTGGGGAACAACTCACATCCAATTCTTATTCCACAGCACTCCATCTACCTTCGCACTCTGTACAAAAACATTCCTCACACCTCCATCCCATCCAACGTTCTTGATCGTACTCTTTTTTCCATTCTCATTTGTGAAACTCAGAGATTCGAAAAAGGGCGGGATGATAAGATAGACATTTTGTCCAGGGTTGGGGAACAAACCCATCATTGAAAATGCAGCAAAGGAGGCCATGGCGCCGGTATCGTCGTTGCCAGGTAAACCAGTGGTTGAGGTATTGAAATATGCGGGTATGTACATATGGGCACGGGATGCTGAGAGAGCAGGACGACCGGCGTACTAGCGAGGGGTTAGCAGTGCATGTAACTGATAGAAGGGGGAGACGAGCGTGGTAAAGAAACACTGTCAAGAAAGAAGGTTCATTTCCGATGTCCGTTAAACCACTAGTATGCAGATAATCGAGACGAGCGATGAAGTTCTCTGGCCCACCAACTAGATCGATTAGAGTCGCGATATCATGCGGTACAAAACTATTCAGTTGTCAGTAGAGAACACCACACCAAAAGCGAAAATACCCACAATTGATACTCCCAAATACTATCCTCAAAAGTTTCCTGTGGATTACTTGTTAAACTGCAAAAGGAATCCAACGGACTACAAAGTATCGGATCCTGATACCCCCACGTCCCGTTTAAATATTTCGGCTGAAAGAATCCTGTAAATCCTGTATCTACACCATTAATAGACGAAGTTTGATCTTCTTTCCACAGATTCTGCCAATTTGTCGCGCGATGCAAGTATTTCGTATATTCGGGTTTCCCTAAACCTTTGCCGAGAGTCGAGATACAGAAATCGTTATACGAATACTCTAACGTCCTAGAAATACTTCTCGAGTTCGTGCCGAAACCCAAGTAATCATAATCGAGGTATGGTATATAGTTCAAGGCTTGCCATGACATGAGACCACCACGGCCTTCGTTGGACCATTCTAGTGGCTCGTTTTCTGCATCGTTTACCACAGCTTCATAAGCTAGTTGCCAGTCTATGCCTGTGACATTCTTCACGTATGCATCGGAGATAACATTGTCGGCGTTTGAACCACCTTGAGTAAACCCTTTACAGAGACTCATACGACAATCTGGAAGCCAGCCAAGGTTCTGGTAGGTTTCAAGGAGACTACGTATCATCTCTGATAAAGCAGATGGATCGACGATAGTGAGAAATGGGAGCTGAGATCTGAATGCATCCCATATACTGTTAAAACATTAGCACTTCCTCGTCCAACCTAACTAGCCTGACTTCTTACCAGTAGAAAGAATCAAAGTATGGTTCGCTACTTTCCCATAAGGGATTCTCCCCAGTATAGTTTTGCGGTGACATCATAGTCCTATAGATTGCACTATAGAAGTTGGTTAATAGTGAAGTATCACTACCATTACCAGGTTGTATAGTCACAACACTCAGTTTCTCCCTCCATGCGTTCTCGGCCGTCTCCTGCAGCCTAGCAAAGTCCCAATCAGTAATTTCACTTTCTGCATTCTGACAAGCTTTCTCCGAACTAATGAGACTCACGCCCACTCTAGCGCTAATAGTTCCATCACTTGGTGCTTGAAAGCGAACGAATCCTCCAGCTTGAATGTAGAAGAGATTTATGCCTCTTGTGACGAATAATTCCTTTGGTTGTGTTCCTGCTCTGTTGTTGACCCATATCCCAGTGTCCAGGATGCTTGCCCCGGAAAAGTCAACGCAAACGTATGACATGTATGAGTCACCACCGAAACTCGGAATGAAAGTCCCATTGGCTTTGATACGCCCATCGTCAGCCACGCTAATGGTTGCGTTCTGTCTACTCGCACTCAAATCCGTCAGATCCATGAGAATGAGCGGGCTTAAGGCCGTCCCATTGGAAGATTTTTCTACTGGAAAATTGAAGTGATAAAGAGCAGCATGCTCTGATACTGTCATCTCGGCATGAATGCCATTTGTTAGGTTTAATCCAAAATATCCTGGCGTGGCCAACACCGAATCCAGCACATATGGCGTAGCTCGATCTGTGATTAAGAATTTGCAGTTGTCAATCACATCATCGGGACAGTAGGATGGAAATAAGGGGAAGTTTCCCAGGGAAGGATTTCCCCCTGTACCAGAATCATGCATATGTGAGAACCCAGTTACATTGCTGCCATCCGTTGAGAATCCTGCGGTATTTTGGCCGTCAACATCAGCGACCGCTTTAGCCATTCCGTATGGAAGGGTGGCACCGGCAAAAACATTTCCACCATTGTCAGTGCCGATGAGTTGATTGACATACTGGAGCGGGTCGAATGTACTCGAAGTCAACGTTGTATTAATCGTGCTCCATTGAGCTATTGCAGGAGATGACAGCAAGAAGGCAATAGAAGCTTCCAAGTATTTTATAGGTTTCATATTGAAGAACAACGACAAACGATAAGACAAGCGTTCATGAAACTGTTGGTAAACGGGTGAAGACATGCCACTGTTATAGAGTTCAAGTATTTGTTTTCAACGAGGGGTTATCAACAACCACATTCGTATCCTTGATGCAGTGCTACATCAATCAATGCGAGAGCCTAGCAAGTGCATTGTGATGTCAAGACCTTCCTATAAAAGGCAGGAGTGACGGGAATCGAAGATCATCATTTGGATTGCAGGTGTAGCGTTTGACATGGATTGGCACGCACATAACATGTGATGTGTACAAGTACCTAATGATGCATCGAGAATGTGGTTTCATTCCCAAGGACCGCAAGAAAGGCTTTTATTAATCCCCCGGAACATGGGAATTGATTCGATAGCAACCCAGAAAGCAGGATTATATTCAAACGTTAATATCTAATCGCGTTCAAGAGGGATGCATGGCTCTAACTTAACGTTTTAGAGTCTGTGAAAAAAGCATCATGCCGAGGTTTTGCTGTAAGTTAATATTTCTTCAAGATTAGTTTTATATAGCGACATATTTCATTGATATCGTTCTCCGCAAGTAAAGTATAATTCAATGTTCTGATGCTAAGAAAAGATGAGAAATTCTGCTTCACTATTTCATCGATTGAGAAAAGATAAGAAGAGAAAAATATGCTCGTAAAAGAGGAGAAAAAGGAAAAGGTAGGTTCTAAAACAAGGTACGCCATACATATATACTTAGAGAATACAAAACCCCTCATCTACCTGCTATGTAGATACTCTGTATAAATTCATTGTTCCAAAAGAATCTCGAGAGCGGTGTCATGGCCCTCATAATTTCATCTCATTTACTGAACTCTTCATATTGCAACCAAAACCCATCCTCAGTCCAAACATCTTCCAGAATCAATCGCGAGCAATCCTATTTCTCAAATTGAACTGTTCAACATCTCAAACCGAGTATCAAATATTTGAAGTCGATATGGTTTCCTTATTATTAGTTTCGTCGATTCAGGTACATCCATCAGTGGCTTAGTAGTCTATCAATTGGTTGTCTCAAATCGTTGTAAAGTTTCGACCTGTGAATTATTCGAATTTTTGAGATCCTTTGATAGTGATGATAGTGAACGTCACAAAAATCGAGTATTGATATCAGGCATGAGTTTGAATATTGTCATATTTATGGATCTCTCTCCATACTGAGAAGCATAGAGATGGGAATACAGACTACGGAATATGGGCTGGGAAGTACATGGCATACAATATAATAAGGTATTGATGTGACATGAGACTACCCGACGTCAACTGCGGAAAATTGCTTTCAACAAGTCAAAGACTGATAAGTTTACAAAACTTTGTAAACAATTTCAATACTAATGATTGTAATTGAGCGTAAGATAGAAAAATCACAGGTTCAAAGATTTGATTCATTAAATTCAAAATGATACTTTTTCACGTCCACGTTAACCGTAATAACAAATGGGGTATAATGAAAAGCAAAGTGCTTCAGGACGAGCTTTTATTTATATGTGATACACCATATAGCCCAAACCCCGTAAAGATTTCCCATTCCCAGACCATGATGTAAATAATTTACTCGTCATCTTCTTCCTCATCGGCCTCAACGGTGGTTTGTGCGATACGGTCCAAATCACGTTGTCCGGATTGAGTGATACGACGACCTCCCTTCTCCTCATCTTGCTCCAAAACACCGATCTTCTCGAGGGATTGCAAAACGTGACGGTCAACAGATCCGGAGGCGTTAACGTGGTGGGATGGTCTGGAACCACGGTTCTTGGTTGAACCGTGGACCTTGGTGAGACGGCCGACACCGACGGTTTTGCGGAGGTAGATGTGACGGGCGTTGGCAGCAGCACGAACGTAGTACCAGTCGATAGATTGAGGTGGGAGCTCGTTGGATGCGCTGGTCTTGACGGTATCAACCCAACCTGCAGTAGAAAGTATCTTCGTTAGTGATTTGTAATTTTCAAGCGCATTTCTGCGCCAATGTAGTAATTAAGGATGGAGTGCATAAATCAGTACGTACCTGGAATTGGGAGCTTTCCTTGTCTCTTCAAGAAAGCAGCATATGCATCAATGAACTTTTGAGCCTGAATTAACCCGTCGAATCAGCATAATTCCGTCAGCGGAGATCTTTCGACCCCCTCACACCTGCTCATTTATCGACAAGAGAAGGTAGTTTGCGAAGTTTTGAAGATTGATCAAATGGGATGGTGTAAATGATTGATATTCCAATTCGCCGTCGCAAATCGAGATCTCAAGTTCATTCCTTTTCAATTTCACAGCTTGTAGAATTGTGTATACTTACGTCAACATCGCGAACAGTGACACCACCCATTTTTGCGGTATTTGGTAATATGTTCGAAGGGTTTGTCGATGAAGTTCTTTGGGCGGAAAGGAAATTGTCGTGGTTCGAAGTTTCGAAAAAAGATGTTGAAAATGAAAATTATCCAAAGTGCGGGCAACAAAATTACGCGAGGAGAGGCTTTACCAAAAATAGACTAGTTTCGAAATATCAGACCTTTCTTTCTCGGCTTCCCGATCCCATCCATCGTATCTCGTATGGACTTTGCTATGTTTATCCGAATCACCCGAGCCCGAAACTATAGTATAAATAAAGTTCGATAAAAAAATGAAGCTTAATTGATTGAATCGTGATAAGAAAAACTCGACATTGCATTAACCTTAATCTTAACATATGAACTTTAAAAGGTTGATTTGAACGATTAGATCAAATCCGGTCGTATCTGAGGCATAAATTCACAAGATCATGCCATCTAGAATCTAGAACGGGTTCGATTTCTTTGCCAATATTTTTTTCTTCAATATTCTGGCTTGAACTGATGCTTCAAGATGTACAAGTTGGATGGCGTGCTAAAACCCTATGCAATCGTTGCTCAGGGCCAAACGCAATGGCATTAAGTCTACTCGTAGCAATGAATTGTCGAACTTCCGAACGATTATCAAACCTAAAGAGTGGTATCGAATCTGGTCAACGTTCATTTCCAACTGCGATTTTCAAAAGCCCATGTTTCAAAGTTTTCATGAACATCGAATGTCTGAAATCTACCACCACGCAAGTTGTGTTACTGTTAAACACAGATCATGTGCTATTTTGTTATCATAGATAGAGATTGAGCTGTAATCATTATACCTGTTCTTTTGACATAAGTTTATATCTATCTAGTATCCAGAGCTCATGGATTCACTGGCCCATGAACTAGCTATAAGGAACAGCTCTTATCAATGTCTGAGTTCTATCATCTCGTTGAGCATTTTGGAATGTTTCACGTGTCGGAGAGTGAGGAAAGAATCGTCAAGTCATCCTATGATGTAGCCAGTGCATAAAATCTTTTTATATGTATACAGTTTCCGAATGTTCTAAAAATATTCGCTGAAGGGAAAATTATGTACAAAGTTCCTCAGCATCCATCTAGATGCAATTCCTTCAAGGGTACTGTCATGTGTCTGTGCAGATTCACATGCCTTATATCCTCATCCAAAGATTTATTTAAGCGATACGGAGTAGGCAGTCGTCTTGAAGACAGCATTGCTTCCTATTTCTCATTAGTTTTTCGCCAAATCAGATAACTTAGAGGGGGGGGGGGCCTTACCAGTGAATGGTTCGGTACCAGCTTGAATCGTCGTGAGATATTGGCTGGCTGGATATCCTTGGTTGGAGGTCAAGTATGTAAGGAATGTCTTCAAGTCACCAGAGAAGCTATTAACTGTGCTGGAAGCGACGAAGGAATAGACTCTTGTGGCACCGTTGAGTCCAGAGAAGAGTTTCCATGACACTCCGGCAATGGTTGGGGTTGCAATGGGCGTTGATCCGGTAGATGAAATTGGTCCTGCACCACCCTGAAAATCGTTAGTCTCCGCAGCCTAATCAAATTAAGAGAAGAAGTAATGGTAATGGAAAACTCACAAGAGCACTAAGCCAGATCATGATCTCATAGTTCGCGCTGCCAGTACCAGTAGTTGAGGAGAACAAATCGTAGGAAACGTCAGCAACGATGTTAGAGCCAGTATAACTAGAAAGGTTGACGATCAGCTAGGTTCATTGGACAGATGTGAAGTAACTAACCTCCATTTCCAAGTAGTTGGGATGGTCGAGATAGCAGAAACCTGCTTAGCTGCCATATTAAGCCCTACGTTTGCATAAGACTTGACTTGGGAAGATCCTCCCGCCCATGACCAACTAGTGGACCAGACAAGAGAATTGCTCGTGTCTGAAGTGACAGTTGAGCATTGAGAACCAGTAAAACCGGTAATGTTCCAGAGATTTTGGAAGACGGTATAAGTGCCAGTTGCAACAGTATCCCATTGGCCACACATTGTTGTAGCCCGCTTCTCAAGAGTAGGAGTAGGAGTAGGGGAGGCAACAGTAACTGTTGCCAGGACTAGAGAAACCAAGGACTGGGTGAACTTCATGGTGATAGGAGTGAAAGGTAAGAGAGTTAGAAGTGCGTGGAGTGTTGAATGAAGGGAATAGAGAGCGAGCAAGGCTTATATTTATATAGAATCCATCACAAGTATCATGGTACAAGCGCTCACTCGTGGAAACATTGAGCGGAATAATAGGGGGACATTGCCCAGGTAGACCCTGCGCTCAGTAGATTGATCAAACCTAAGAAAATCGCAATATGCAGTTATCTGCACGAGGACCAAGATTCTATTGTGGTACAGCTTCGGTATCTAAGGACCTTTGAATAAACTCCCTGATTTTCGGAGTATATCTAGGGTGGCTTGTGGCTGCTTGACAGCCAAGCCAAGATGCTCTCCACTTTTTTGCTAATGAACATTTGAAATTAGGCGATTTGTAATTATACAGAGTACAATAATGATCAAGAAACCATAATATAAAAAAAGATAACACTAAAATTAAAAATAGAACCCCCGGAAAACTCCTTGAAGATTGACTGACCCATTTACATCTATCCCATTCACTTATAAGTGGTTGAAAATCACATAATAATATTTTCGCATAATAATTTACAGTGTCCAAAAAACAATATTAATTGCTCAACTCAAATTGAGTTACGATTAAACTATTAATACGAAAGAATCTTCGAAGGAGGAAAACAAAAGTAGAAGAGTCAGAAAGGTTATTCAATTCACTAACCATTTGATGCCCGTTAAAATGGGTCTCATTCGGCACCCAGGGACCAGAAGGCTTGAAGCCGCACTTTGGCAATTCTGGCTAATATCGCAGGAAACGTGGATAAAGTCGTACAACCTTGAGAATTACAAGGGAGGAGATCTCATGACTTACCCCGGATTCTTCAAGAGAGGCGAATAGTGAAGATTATGCCTAAACTGGACTGACGTTTATGATGATGAATGATTCCCTTCGTGGTAAAATTCCTCCATGTCTGACAACTGCAGTAGTGCAAGAATATGAGACGACCCATTCTCGAATCCTTACATACTCGAGGGAGGTTGATTTGGCACAAAAATACATCTCGATGTTCACATATTCTAGTAAGCTGTACCAATAGAGCTTCTTAACGAAACCTAGTTCCATCCTGTCTGTCAAGCGATGTTCGCAGATCATGAACTCAGCGCGAAAGCAATCCGAAATATGTCCTCCAATTAAAATCTCAAAAAGAAGTTGTGCACTCGGGACCATGCTTAGATTATTTTCATAATTCTCTTCTTCGCTGTAGATTCAGTTGTACGGTGATAACCTGTTTAACTAATACGGCATTGTGCTCGAAATTGGAGTAAGCTGCTTTCAGGCGTTCAGTTGATCCAGAATCTAGATGATTTTGAGGGTTTGTTGAATTGCAAAAGATCAGAAATCAACTTGCATCATATGCAAAACATCAGACAAATGGTGGAAATGTAGAAGAATACTTTTCAGCTCAAAGAAATATCGACTTGATCTTACCTTACAGGAACCTACAAAGGGACCCCTTAAATACATCCAAGTTATCTGTAGTATGATAACATGTCGCCAATTACCTATTCGCTCGCTGCGCTCAACACTTGGTGTAGATGATGAATGTTGAGTTGGGTAATAGTGTCCCTTATGATATTAGGATTCGAATGTGCTCTGCTCTGTGGAATTGTCATCGAACAGAGAACGTGAATGTGGCATGAAAAGGCGGTGGGGTGCTCTTCATCAGGTGACATAACCCTGTTCACACGCTTGGGACTCTAGCGGCTCTGGTCTCCACACCTCACCCCAACTTCCCCTCGAGGAAATCATCAGATTCGATATCGTATTGCATCATAGAAACGCGATAACTTTCCTTTCATTAATTCTTAATTTGAAACATAGAAGAGAGTCGCGTCTCTGAATACATCAAATTGCCCAATAGAAACGGTCGATCGTATTAGATGGAAAAGATCAAAGAATCATTGATATCGCGCAGAGTACAGTGACCATTGCGACAAGTTGAATAATTTAGCAGAAGTACATCTTGCTGAGATTTCAACATCAACAATGGCGCCTGCGGCATCGATCGCTCAAGCGACTAACAAAGTCAAACGGCCTATGTCTATTCAAACAAACGGCATCAATTCATCGACTTCGTCTCCGTCCCCATCAATGTCCGCTGGAAGACTACCATCCGGTTCCAAAAATTCCCAAAACTCAGCTGCAACAAATGGCGCTGGAAACTCTTCGGGAGCTCGATCTGCGAATCGAAATCGCTCAGGGCACACACTTGGTCGAGGAATGAAGAATAATAGTGCAGGTATAAGATCTGGCAGTGTTGCAGAGGAATTCGTTATACAACAAGTTGCGCAATCACAACCATATGGTAAACCTCTTGTTACATTCAGTGGCTCGTACACATACTAAAATCTCCTAGTCAAAACTGAGCACTATATTCTTCACAAATACCGCAAAAGCCCCCCCTCTCTGATCATACACCTTTACGCGACGCATTTCCGATTCGATCAACAACAAAACAGTTTTTCCTACACTTCTCCAATGAGAGTACTCCTGGATCACCTCAGACAGAAAACCATACCTCATGAGTTGGTGGATTATTTTATACTGAACGAAGTAGCTTTCTACGAAGGTTGCATGATTGTCCAGATCCTCGATCACAAATCTGTTGCTCCCCAACAACCCTCATCTCAACCGAAGGAGGGAAGTAAGGAAGGCGTTTCGATTCATACACTCAGTAGTTATATTACACCATCTCCATATGCCTCGTACCCTCGACCCGACTTAGATAGAAGTAGATCGTCGAAAGAACAGAGTAACGATGGCTCCACGAAATCAAGAACATCTGCTCAGCAAGATAAGGAGAATATGCCTGCGCCGGGCACCTCGAACGATTCCCAGAAAAATAAAACAGTCCCTGCACCAGCAAAACTCAAAGTGACAACGTGCGTGCTGTTCCCAACACCTGTTAGTACCTATGTCGAAATTGCTCGTAATTCTACTGCACCTCATACACCAGATGTGGACAAGCGCCAAGAACGTTCCGAAGGAAGTACATCAGCTACATTAGCGCAACCACCTACACCACTTGGAGCTGTCCCGCCAACTCCCGGCTTGAATATGCCACCAGCCGCGAAAAGATTGAAACTGGCCAAATCTGAGTTCAATTGCGGCAATATATACGCAGCAGAAGCTCAGATTATCCTAGCCACTACAGCCCCCTTGGCTCTCGAGCCTGCAAACAGTGCAACAGAATGTTCACGGCTGCTAGAATCATTAGCTCATCCTATGCACTTGGAGAAGCCTCCTCAGCCCAAGTCCCGTAAAAGGACAGTCGCAGAAATGGCTGCTGATGAAGCGCTTGCTGCAGACGAACAACGCTATATGCTCATTTTGGACGAACAACGTTTTGCAACTGTTGCCCGGGGCGCCGGAGGTATTAATGTAGCTGATGGTGCTGGCCAGGCTGGTGGTGGATTCGAAGCCCGATTTGAGAAATTTAATGCTCTCACCAATATCAGAAAGGATATCGAAGACAAGAAAGCCTTGAAGAAGGCAGCGGAAGCAGAGGCACAGCGAAAGTCTAAGGCAGAGGAGGAGATTCAAAGGAAACAAGAGATAGCTGAAGCTCGACAAAAGGAGATAGAAAGACGTCAAAATTTGGCGGCAAGACAACAGGCGGCGCAGCAACAAGAAGCTCAGCGACGCGCCATAGCTCAACAGCAGCAGCAGCAGCAGCATTCACAGGGTTTGCAGGGTATGCCTCCTCAAACGCAAGGCCCCCATGCACATCCATCTCAACCCAATGGAATCGTCTCAAATGGTATGCAGGCGCAACGGTTCCACCCTCATCAAGGTACCCAGGCCCAAATGTCTTCACCAATCGTTCGAAATGGAACTCCGCACAGCCAGGCATCGCCGACAGTCAATAACGGTATCGGCAATAACCCAATGCAACACTCTACGTCGAGCATGGGTGGCAGTCCCCCTCGTCCAGGCTCTGTTGTTCACCAAAACCATCCTGCACCCATTGCAGCTCATGGTATGGTGGCTCAAAGAAGCCAGCAAAGCCATGCAGGAACACCTCGTATGCATAATGCGACTCCTAACATGCAATCCACTCCTTTGAATCGCGGACTCACACCAAGGATGAGCCAAGGGAGCCCACTGCAAGGCGTGATGGCCCAAGCACCTGGAATGGGCCAGATTGGAATGAATTCGGCTCAAATGCATGTTCAAGGTATAAATAGCATGTCGCCCGTCGAAACGCAACAATATTTGATGGCGTTACGAGCTCAACAACAGCAGCAGATGCAAGCTCAAAGTATGAGAGTAATGCCTAACGGACAGCAATTGACTCCTCATCAAATAATGCAGCACCAACAAATGAGGCAAATGCAGATGCAAGCGAATGCTAATAACCCCAACCATCAATTGGCTCAAAATTATCAGAATCAATTAGCTGCTATGCGACAAGCTGGCATGCCTCAGAATATGAACATGAATCAACAGTTCATGGGGAACAACATGAACATGCAGAATATGCAGGGCATGGCATTACAGCAGCAAATGCAACAACAGCAGCAACAACAACAATTACAAATGCAGCAGCAGCAACAACAACAACACCCCCAGCAGCAGCAACAAATGAACCCACAGATCGCCATGGCACAACAATATATGCACGCTAACCCGATGCAAACCCATCAGCAGATGGCCGCTGTATATAAGCAACTTTACAATAGAGAGATGGCATCTGGCGCACATCCTCAAGGCCTACCAGACCTCTTGAAAAAGAAATTACAAATGCAAGCCCAGAACATAGTACTCCAAAACTTCAAAGCGAAGATGCAAGCGGGTGGGCAGCAAGGATTCCCGCCAGGTATGCAGATGCAAAATGGTATGGGTATGGCAAGACAACCAGGCATGTAGGAGGTGTATTGTACAGGTGTATTATTATGGGTAAATTCGCGTTTGACCTGATCAAGGAGTTTGAGTTGAGTGCAGAAAGGGCACTACTTTGGTTTGGGCAGGCGCATTTTAGGGATGAACATCACGGGGCACACGATTGTACATATTACTCTGGTTTGAAGATTGGAAAGAATAAGGCGATACAGGGGGATTGGCTAGGTTCGATAAAGGATTGGCGCAGCTGTATTCCAGGGATTTGAAGGGATTATTATTTCTCGTTATATGGACAGTTATCTAGGTACTACTAGAACAAGATAGTTCATGACTCACTATCAAAAACATTCAACGCCTTCATGAAAACCATAAGCTTTCTTTCCGAATCAATCCCCTTCCTGTTATACATCAAGACATCACATATGTCTGATCCAAAAAAAATGCTATACTTGTACGTTGAGCTCATTTCAAAGATTGCTTTTTTGTGCCTCCCTGTGTTCTTTCTCCATCCTCCTCCATTCATCGTCACTTCCTGTCCATTTGGGTTCTTCCACACAAAATGCTTCTCCCCATTCTAACCTCTGCTCTCTTCCCTTCCACACATCCTCACTGCTCTTCCCTAACTCTCTATTTTTATCATTAGGATCTCCATATTTTCTCTTCTCCTTTTCAATCCATCGTGCCTTGATCAGTTTGGCCTTTTCATTATCGGCATACGTTCTCGTTTTCATACAAAACCAAAAGTCAGACCATGACTCGCTACAATCTCGTGCGGAGCCATATCGATATAAATTATTAAACTGGCCGCCAAAAGACTGACAATAGAACGCTGCATCGAAGGCTGTGCGGCAAGACATGGTTGTGGGAAGGAGTTGGATAGAGAGCGGCTCCGAAGAATCGCTTTGGGCAGGAGCTTGAGTGGAGGGTTGAGAATGGGAAGGCTCTGCTGGAGGTATCCGGGGTACACAGTTATATTTTGTACTAGAAGAATGGGTGTCGGCCTCCAATTCCCGGAGAAAGGAATTCAGTTCTTGGTCTGCAATTTCATCGCGAGAGAGAGTTTTTGTTTGAGGTTTGGTTGCGGAAGATTGGGGAGACGAGACTGGGTCGTTTGAATCTAAGGAAGCTGGTTTCTCCGCAGAGGGAGCAGATGATGAAAACCAGCCCATTGTGTAGGTTGATGTCGTTGCAAATTTTGTCTTTCGAGGACTACGAGGCTGAAGGTTGTGGATCTTGAAAACAAAATTCAAACACGCGGGGAAATTCCTACCGATTTTCACGTGACAAGGCTATCAGTTCTTTTCGAGATATGACGACACTGCTTCCCGCCTTTTGTTTGGCTTGATTTGAGCCTTCTTCCAACTAACGCTCGACGGAACTTCATTTCTTTCTCCCGAATTCTGTCACTGAATAAATAAATAAATAATACTACAAACCATGAAGGTATATTTTCAGAGGTAGGCGCAAATATGAACAGGCGCATCTTGTTCAACCCTACGAGCGTGCCGGCGTTACGTACCCCGCGCTCTCCCAGGCCTCAAACGCGTGCTTTTGGCAATGTCGGGAATTTTGCTAGAGTCGGCCTGAAAGAACTGAAGTATGATAGATTGAAGGGCATGAAAGGTGTAAGGAGAGAGAGTACGCAAATTGGAGAGAATGAAAGTGGGCATATTACTGCTGGAACTAATGAGGGAATCCTGTTCTTGGATAGTGAGTTCTCATACTTCTTGATAGGATCATAAGTTCAAAACAGCTCACTAATGTTCTTTTTTGAAGATATTTTTCCAATAAAGCTCGGATGGCTTCTTCGAATACCTTGGTACGGAAGAATGGATTCAGGCCTACCAGATATTCTTTATCGGTTCAATAATAAAGTGTTTTCCAAATACGATCCTCTGAGTTTAGTGGAGCGTGCGATACCCTCCAGCGTCCCTTTAAAAGTGACAGAGATTCTACCCCGACTTAAGGAGGGGGGCGCGTTCATCAAGTTCTCACACGATCGCAGCATAACGGCTCAGGAAATAGAAGCGCTTATCTCAGGATATTTGAAGGAGAAGCCAATCAAGCCTTGGTTCAACCCCTTTCGACAAATGCGAGCAAAACTTGTACGCGGCAAACCATGGCTCGAGGATTTGTACAGATTCCCAAGCACTCGAATCCGCGTTGAATTTGTGCCTTCTACCCCTGGCGGCGAAGTAGCCGAACTTTCACAAGAGGTTATTTACAGCTTGTTCCGGAAATATGGAAAAATTGCAGAGATATCTTCACAGCCGTCGGATTCCAAAGTTCTCCCAAAGTTTGCTATGCTTGATTTTGCTAATATTAGGCACTCGATCATGGCTAGAAATTGCTTGCATGGCTTAAAAGTTACTGAGGAACTGGGTGGTGGAAAATCTGGCACCATACTTCGACTGTCATTTGAGGCTAAGATGCAAGCCCATCATATCAGAGAATGGCTTACCAGTCACCCACGTGTCGTTATTCCAGCTGTAGCCGCTATCCTTGCTACTGTAACCGTCGCGGTTTTTGATCCAATTCGAACCTTTTTTATCAAGGCACATATCGATCATGCTTTCAGTCTGAAGGACAATAAGATCTATGCATGGTTCGCAAGTCAAGCAAAGGACGTTTTCTCTTTCCGTGTGCACAAAGCAGAAGAAGCAAGCCTTAGTGCCATTTGGGATGATAGAAAGCAAGCCATTGAAGATTTACAAACTTGGCTTATGGAGACTGCCGATACTTTTATCGTTGTACAGGGTCCAAGAGGATCAGGCAAGAAAGAGCTCATCATTGATCAAGCTCTTAAAGGTCGACCAAATACTTTACTTATAGATTGCAAACCTATCCAGGAAGCAAGGGGCGACTCGGCCACTATTGCGGCAGCCGCTGCCACCGTTGGATATCGTCCGGTTTTCTCCTGGATGAACAGTTTTAGTAGTTTGATAGATTTGGCTGCACAGGGTACAATTGGCGTTAAATCTGGATTCTCAGAAACCTTGGACTCACAGCTTGCCAAAATTTGGCAAAACACTGCAACTGCTCTAAAACAGGTGGCCTTACAAAACCGAAAGAAAGATGATAAGGACGCCAATTTGGCCGACGATGATTGGCTTGAAGCACATCCAGAGCACAGACCTGTGGTCGTCATTGACAATTTTCTACACAAGAATGAGGACAGTAGCATTGTTTATGATAAGATCTCGGAATGGGCAGCTGGTCTCACTACTTCTAATATTGCTCATGTCATTTTCTTAACAAATGATATCTCTTACTCTAAGTCCTTGAGTAAAGCGCTTCCAGATCGAGTTTTCAGACAGATAGCGCTCGGTGATATCACACCACAAGTAGCCAAGAAATTCGTCATCAGTCATCTAGAAAATGATCCAGAAAACCCTAAAGACAACACGGAGAAGCTTTCAGAATCTCAACGTCGAGAAGATCTTTCAGAACTGGATGAGTGCATCGAAGTCCTGGGAGGCCGACTGACGGATTTAGAATTCTTGGCACGTCGACTGAAAACTGGACAAACTCCGAAACGCGCCGTAGCTGAGATTGTCGAGCAAAGCGCCTCAGAGATCATGAAAATGTATCTATTATCTGCTGAGAAGGGAGATCGGAAATGGTCAGTCGAGCAAGCATGGTACCTGGTCAACTCTCTTGCTGAGAACGATACTCTACGATATAATCAGGTCTTGCTCTCTGATACATTCAAGTCATCCCTTATGTCGTCGGCATCAAACGGAGAGAATGTTCTCGAAGCACTCTCCGCAGCGGAATTAATCACAATCAAGACCTTCAAAGGTCGTCCACAAAGTATTAAAGCTGGGAAACCAGTGTATCAAGCTGCCTTCAAGATGTTAAGCGAGGATCGCGTATTACGAAGCAGACTTGACTTGGCAGTTCTTACCGAGCTAACTAAGATCGAGACGAAGAGTATTGATAAGTATGAGAATGAATTAGTCATGCTCGGTACTTTACCTAAGCAGCCTCATGAGGTTGGTCCTCGTATCCAATATCTGTTGGACAAATTAGCGGCGAGTCAAAGAAAGGTTGAGGCTTGGGAAAAGGAAATGGGATCTTTGAAGAAAGTTTTGATGGTCGAATATTGAGATAAAAGAGCATCATATCTAGTATATACCCAACTCAATTAATGTATAAGTTTGTCAATTTCAATTTGAATTGTGGTCTAACATCTTGGTGATAAGTTAGACTACAAAATGTTCTAATGTTTGAGCATGGGATCTATATAACTGGCTAATTTTAATGACTATCCGCGATATGGCATGCATCTCAATCATGTCCTTCATAATCAGCTTCTCGCCACTGATGATCCTATTCTCAGCTTGATAGTTTGAATATAGCCGGTGACAAGCACCCACTGTACCAGTTACATGGTTGAATATTCGCATGGTTCCATTCCTTTAAATCACTTTGCTTGAATTTGATTCACTGGTTCGAGATCACATCAGAAATCAAAGATCAATCAAGGACATTTATTGAGGGTTTTTTGTCAGGTCTACTCCATTAGAGGATCACTTCAAATTATTGAATGTGTTTTGTCATACAATTTCGGAAATTCTCATCACAATGGTTGCAATGGTACCGTAATGTGATTTAGAGCTGAGCTTGGATTGGAAACTGTTAGATATGTGTAGGCAGAGAATATGACTACTAGTGATGGTACTAAATTCACATAGTACTTTGACTGGCTACAGCCTGTTATTCACCTGAATGAACATACCACTTATGTAACTTTGCAATACAAGTAACAAGCGAACACTACTAGCGGGGCCTTAGCGAGGCAGCTTTGCACTTGTATTCCCCCTCCTTTCCTTTAAAGTCGCCCATCTTCTCAGTTCAGAATAATTTAAATCATCAACTCTTTACAATACCAAAACATTCACAGACTTCAAACAAACATTCAAAGACGTCAAAAAAACAATACATTCTATCTTAAATCAGCAGTAATGGCTTCCCAAGTCAAATTCCTCGTCGCCTTGTGCTTCATTCTCATCAACGTTTTGGTTAATGTCCAAGGCTACGAATTTACCATTGGTCCTCATGCCGATGTTGATATCACAAAGGTAAGCTAAACCTAGCTAATTAATCATTTGAGCTAGCTAACAAGCCTAGTTTGAGGCCACAATCACTGTCCCTCCATTCTCTAAAGTCGGCATACATAAATTCGGAGCAGGTTGCACCAATCAAGCTCACAGTTATGCTCATGAGAATCGTCTCAGCGATCACAACCCTGGTAAATGGGAAGTGGATATGATGCAGTATGTATTTCTGGCGTTGCACATGACATTAGGAAATTAACTGGTAGCTTTGTAGTGGTACTGGTGGTATTGCCACAGACAACAACATTTTGCCAGGCGATAAGATTCACAATACTATTGAGTATGGTACCGACACTCATGTTTCTATCAACAATGTCACTATCTTACCTGGTCCCCAAAGCATCAGCGCCGGTCAGAAGACAAGAACAAAGACTGATGTCGTAAACATTCGTAAGTGGCCTTCCAAATATGCTAGCATGTAATGTTACTAATCTGAAAACAGCACAAGAGGTTCCCACTGCTGGAAAGTTGAACATTGTAAGTTTGATTAGACCCTGTTCTTCAGATGACCAGCTACTAATTTAATACCACAGGTGAGACTTTACTTCCGTCCAAGTGCTGGCGGTGTTTGGGATTTTGGACCAATTGTCTGGGAGAATGTTATCATCACTTCTCGAACAACTGATTCCTCGTGGTGCAGTGACAGGTAAGTTTTTTAATCCCTATATTCACGATCCGGGACTAACATATCGATAATCTAGCTGGAAAATCAGTGATGATCTTAAGATCACTGGTGGTAACAAGTTTTGGGGAGAAGGGGACCAAACAATGTGCCAGTATGATCGTATGACATGGGAGCCTTCTAAAAAAGACAATTGATTCGCGGGTAGTAGTACGGTACAAAACATGGTGAAGGTGATCTGGACTTACGGGATAGGCAATATTCATCTCGTGGGATATTCTGGTCAAGAGCTCCTTGAATTTTGTATCAGCGTATTATATTTGATATCTTGAGGGATACTTAAGTCGGACGAAGAAAAATACAATGACGCGCTCATTTAAAATGTGGTGTCTCCATACTATAATGAAATTGGTGATCTGATTTTGCAAACCTCTGTTTATATACATATATTCTCGGCTCTAACTCAACATCTGGACTTCATCGAAACCTCCCTACCCTGATCATCCTAGCTCCCATCTCAAACTTACTGATATTGCAACATGCATTGCATTGGTAGATATCTGACACGTGTATACCAACTAATTTCATCCAGTTTTCCAGATATCCTTCCAGTCAAATGTGAGGATGCCCGTTCAAACTCTTGTAGTACCAACATTATTTTGCTAACTAGTCACTACTATTCGATTCCTTAATGACCAGTTGAAGTGTTTGATTTACGTAAGGAGCACGTGCAAAACTACGCTACTTGTCTCAACAACATGTATCTTCCACTTCTCATAATTTTGACTTTTTGCTCATTTTCTTATATAATGCGAAAGTCTGATGTGTACATGACTTTCAAAGACTCAGCCTGCGCTTGCCATGGTCACAATGATTCTTATGTGTCCAAATTTAGTCTACTCAAGCCAGAACTCCTGCCCCTCGTTATCACCAGCTTGATATGCTTCTAGTATCTCACCTCCCATGATACCTTCAACGTAACTGTCATCAAACGTTAGTTCTTTTTCTTTGAATAAAAAAGGACAATCTCACCAATCTCCAACAAGCTTGTAACTTTCTCCTAGTGGTCCAAGTTCAGCTTGTACGTAATCAACTTAGATTTTCCGAAGCAAAAACGGTACAATGCTGCCAAATAATACGGCCACTAAATCACCTCTTCTAACACTCTCCGGGCCAAGACAATTGACAAATCGTCGGCAATTAAATGCCACAGTTCTTTCCCTCGAGCTTTCCCAATATATATTTTGAGAAAGCCGCAGTCCTAGGTCACAATTTTCAACGGAGTCAATGACAACACCCCACACTTTCAGAGTCTCGAGGTTGCTAGAGAACGTAAATGGGTGGTCGTCCAGAATATACTTGCCTCCAGCATTATATGCTTGTGATGCATCGTGTGAGTCCTGCAGTGTGCTTCGCTGTATGGCATCACTAGATTCATGGGCGATTGGTCGACGAAGCGCATATAAATCTAGGGCCCATGATGACAGATTCTCAGAATTGTCGGCTGCATAGGAACTCTCAAGTATAGTGAGATTTTGATACTTTTTTAGAACATACACTGTTAGTTTGTGGGCCATGTCCGCTGAAGAAAGACTATAATCCGGAGTTAACAGAGGATCCAATCGCTTTTTATCGCCCAGTAGACTCAAGAGCGCATATAGTTTATCTCGATAGTCGGAAGAAATATGCTTTCTGGACAAAAAAAGTAAGGTCGCGAGTTCGAGTTCCATCCTACCATTCTTTCTATACCAATCTCGAAGAGTTTGAAGGGCGATCACGGCATCCCACGCGGCATCGTCTACTTTGGAAAAATCATTTGAAAATAGACGGGTTAGCTGGAACTCAGGTTCTAGCCTTTTGCGACGCAACTCTCGTAGGTCGTGCCAATGATCAAATGATGAAGTGCAGTGGCCACACATTACTGTTATTTTTTTTGCCACAACCGACTCTTGTATCATCAATGCTCTAGACCATAGACTTCGTCTGAATAAGGCATCTAATGGTCCCCAAGTCTCCCAGTAAGGAGTTACACTCACGTCCAGTGAATTCTCCATGTTCAGCACGCTCATGGCTTTAGCTTCGCTAGTCATCATCTCTGAGCTATTTCTCGACTCGCCAAGCCACATTATGACTTCTTCAGCTTGACTGTAGATTCGTGCCATTAACCTCACCTGAAAGTTGCGCTCTTCAAAATTCTGCATATCGACACAAATTGCATATATCCAGAGCATACGAGGCTCAGTTTTCTCTCTCAAATGTACTAAAGCAGAGTGTAGATTTGGCATCAGATGTAGAGAAAATCCATTGCGGTATACTTTCTGCACTGGCATTTCCTCATCATATGTACCCCATGCGTATGTTAAACCGACATAATCTGAATTGTTATCAAGCGAATCATTACATATGCCGCACCTGAGCGGCGAGTGAGGATCGCTGGATGGGTACAGAATTACAAGCCTAGTAGCGTCTGGACAGTGTCCTGGAATCGTTTTGTAAGGTATTTGCTGGGGATCAATGCTTCTCTCAGATACACCAGACTCGTCAAACGGGAATTCTAAATCTTTAAGGGTAACTAGAAGCTCCGTGAACATCTTTGGAGTGAATGTCGCCGTAAAGCTTCTCAAGCGCGCGGCCTCCATAGATACAACCTCAGAGCGTCGTCTGTAGAGGATGGGGTTCACAATGCTATTGTGCAAACGCAAAGAATCCGCCGTAGTCCGTGCTTTTAAATCACAAGAATCTGTGGGCGCTGTGATATGCATGGACCAAGAATACCAGCAATACTCTCGTAAACAAAAAGCAGCTGTGCGGCCATCTTTATTCTTGAAGCAATGGAGGAGATAAGCGAGACAGGCTTGTGCCATTGTTTGATGCTCCTTGTATATATTCGTAAAACGAAGTAGTCCAGGGGGGCGACTAATATCGTGAGTTGGGCACAGATATTCTTGGACCGAGAAGTGAGCAATGCTAAGTATATGAACTCCCCGAGGCACACTTTTCACACCATCTGCTAGTGGTGGTTCTAATTCCACCAAACCAGGGAGGTTTTCCACAATTTCGAGAGCACGACGACGGTTTCCGATACAAGGTAGTCCATTTATGGATAGTCGAATGGTGCAAACTTCCACGATCTCCTCCACAAATAACGGCCGAGCCGCAAATATGAGCCATTTCAATACCGTCTCGAGTTCTGATAGCAAGCCTTTTGGTATACGTTCTATGATCAGATCATAAAAGGTGTCCAGATCTCTGGGTAATGAGTCAAAGATAAATTCAAGATCTTCCTTATGAACTTCTGTCAAATGCCGAGTGAGAAGCTCAAGTTCCTTCATCTGCAGTGCTGAAAGTCGAAACCTGTACCTATTAATACATTTGTAGGAAAACAATGGCGACAAGCGAGAACTTACATTCCCTTAGAGCCTTGACTAATTCTTCGAGAGATCAGAGTCTTGATATCGAGAGATTGAGAGCTGAGAGTACTATGACTGGAGATTCGTGCCTGAACAAATTTCTCAATGTCAAGGGTTACGTGTGTGACATCTCGCATGAGCCATCTCCATCCGCCCTTAGAGAAGGATGCTTTTAAATCACCCTCCTCGCGGCTCACGATGACAATTCTGAAGTTCTGATCTTGGATCGAGGACAAAGTCTTAATAACCTTGAGATAACCATCCCGTGGCTTTACAGGGGGTACCTCATCCAATCCATCAATGACCAAAGTAATGCTCCGACAGGCTTCAGTCTGTTCTGAGTTTGTGAAGGTGGCGGAGGAGCTTTTGAGTGAGCTAATGATTGACAGAAGCGATGCTGTTAGCTGGACTGTCGAAGGGGGATATGGCTTACAATTCTCATATAGCCGTTTCAATTCAGGCACAATTCCGTACTTTTCGCAATGACTGATCTTTGAAAATTGTTAACATCGAAGGTAGAATCGTCGCTGAATGAGCAGTAATAAAAGGCGACTAAGTGAGCATCTTTTGAAGTCGCTTCTGGAGAGGTAATCCTCAAGATATTTGGGATATTCTCAATCAGATGCGAGCTGCAATTATTAGTGTTTTCTCTTGCTTTGAGACACCAAATTTAAGTAATCACCATATCATAGTTTTTCCGGACCCAACTATTTGTTATCGTCAGCACTTCGTATTCCCTTCATTGATCAGAATTGGATCGAATGGTTGAGATGAACATTGGATGAGTACAATCTGAAATGGCAGAACAATATAAACCTAGTGTTTAAAACTATTTTGAACGTCTACCTTCCAATTGTTGTGCTAGCTTGAACAATTCAAAGGTCCGTTTGATCCAAACAATCGGGATATGTAAGATTTTGAATATCGATGAGTTTTTTACGAAGCTGGGTGAACGTACCTTGTCCTCTCAACCATAGAAATTTCTTGTTCGAAGACGCCCATTCTTTGAAATCACCGTTGAGAAAGTCTTCCCCTGTATCATCTGCTCGGTCTTCACAATACCTAGTATGCTCTTTGTATTGAGAGATTCTCCGATCTTCTGGATCGAGCCACTTCAAGATCTCGTCTCTTTTCGGCACTGGTAACCAAACGTCAGCGATTCTGGACATTTCAATATTTGAGCTTGGGGATAGTTACCTGCTGCTTCATTTGTTATGTTTATTCCAACGAAGATGCGTGAGCCTGCTCCAGCATTAATGGGGCCTATATCTTGTGTGATATTATGACGATCTTTAGATCCGGTTTGTCCATAATTCATGAGTCCATTCGGTAATACCCCCTGAGAGTCCATAGCAGCGTCGACGTCTGTTTACGTGAGTCTGTAGAAAATTCTATCAAATGCGTCTTTGGGATTAAACACAGACTTTATTCTATGATCGAGTCTCTGGGATCTCTAAATATAGTTCAGAACGCCATGCTGACATCCTAAAGCATGTGCGATAGGCTGCAGTGGCGAGTTCGCAAAATCCTTGTATTCAGCTCTCAGCCGCTATCTGAACATTACTTGTACGTCATACAAACTCACAATTCATTCCATTTACTCGATTTACCGTGATAATCCCTCAAACCATCGAACCTCAAAGAATGGCAGACGTCCTTGCTACCGGAAGCGCAGTTGTTGGTATTATTGTTGCTGCTTTCCATAGTGCCAGGCTCCTGCATGATGATTTCAGTGCTGTAAGAGATGCGGGGGAGACCATCAAGCCTCTTGTCGATGATCTCAATTCTGTTGTCGGTGTACTTTCATCCCTAGATGCTACTGCGAAAAGAAGCGATCAAGTCCAAGGAGTTCCAAGCGAGATTGACAATGACAATTTCAAGGCGGCGGCTAAAAATTGCAACAAGATTTGCACGGCATTTCGAGAAAAATTGGTCAAGTGGATAAGACATCCATCAAATAATAAAATGGATTGGAGAGATAGGTTCAGGGTTGGATTTCTGGCTGAGAAGGAACTTTTGGAGTTCAACAGACAATTGGTAGCATGCAAAGGGACGCTCACAATTGCACTGCAAATGGCAACATTGTAAGTAAAGAACATCCATTTTTAAATCTGCTTATTGACTACAATTTGATTCTCAAACTCTAGTTCGGTCGCTTTACGACAGACCCATAACACTGAATCAGTTATCGAAAATTTAAACGATACTAACAAGAGGATAAATCAAGCGGGTCATGTTGTTATAGATCGCATCGACAACCTTGAGTATCAATTGCAAAGGGTTACAGTTGAAGAAGTCTCTATACCAGAGGAAGATGGAAGTCAAGTCTTATCACACTCGCCAGATGGACCAGAAAGCCAGGCTGTGCTTGAATCAACCAACGAAACATCACAATTTCTACCGCAGCCATCTCCACAAGAGATGATGGATATCTTCGAGAAAACATGGAAAGCGGCACTAGCAGAAGTTGCATCCCACCGAATCAAGATTGGTAAAGTGACTCAAGCCTCCAACGCAAAAGCAGTTGTAGGTGTTCACGGACTGAAAAACGTCAACGAAATGAATGTGGAGATAGACGACGTTTCCATAGGACAGGGAGCTTGGTCGCTTGTAGGGGTCTCAGATGGTGTTGATTTGAATGCATTCTTTAAATAATCTAATTGTAGAGGAGGTTACTGGAATTTGCCATCTGCTTAACGTCCATGTTGGAACAGGGAAAAAGTGAAAGGAGGTATTCAGACGAGTCCGTCCCTATGCTTGAAGCCCAGGTTAATTCAGTGGAGATTTCATCAGTGAACCTCACACGCAAGAACAGATATAAAAATAAATCAGGATCAATATCAAGAAAACTTCCTTAACTAGCTATCTCTCTGAGTGATAGCCCAATTCAATATCCTCATAATTATTTCACAAATTCGTTACATGAACTGTTTCCCTCTCCTTCTACATTTCCATCATAGTCGAAAAGTGGCAACCTCAAGTCCGCAGGTGTTTAAATAAGCCGGACAAACAATCGATATATTGGTACTTATACTCAAGGCGTAACAATATTGAAATCAGCAGTCGGCAATTTGATCAAGGCTGTGATCTTAGTCCAAGCATCTACGTCTCCAGCAGTGCTGAGGGCGATATATGGGTTATCCACGATAACTGGATTTCTTCCCAGAGCCGTTGCTCCAACTAACCTTGCGAGATTGACATGATCTAACCAGATAGTCAAATCACTGCCCGGATTTGGCTTCTCCGAAGAAACTACGTATGGAATGGCATGGCCCGTTATGGCAGCATTACTCAATCTCAAGTGCCAACCGGCGCTCGGCTTATTATTTTGTTGGATATCGGAAACCATGAAATCGATGGTGATTTCTTTCTTTAAATACACTTCGGGTTTCTTGAAAGCGGCGGATCCTTCAATCTTGATGGCGATTGTGTCGAATAGCTCGTCGAAACTCAAGTTCAACAATGCTTCAGGTGACATGGCAAGATCCACTTTCTGCGACCCAAACTGCAATTCATAAGCACCCGTTGAATAGAAATTACGCCAGGTGGCGTTTTCGGAGCCCCATCCTAGAGTATTGTATACAGATGCCAGCGTTGCCATTGCTTGCTTTGCAATATCACTATCCTTTTCAACCGAACTCTGAGTTTTAAATACGAGTTTATCCAAAAGTGTAGCTGCAAATCGAAGATTTTTATTCCTAATATATTCGTTGGCCATGTCAAGAACGGCTTGATTTCCACCCATACATTTGACAAACTAGGTCGCCTCATCTGTAGGTGGGAGTGGCCAGAGATAAGCTGGATTTCCATTGAACCAACCCGTGTATTTGTCATAAACACCTTTTACATTGTGGTTGATCGAACCATAATAGCCTTGGAGATGCGTTTTCGCACTCAAGTTAGGAGGCATCTGAATATTCTCTGCGATCTCCAAAGGTGTTTGCCCATCATTGATCTGTTGAAGCGATTCATTATGAAGATAGGCGTAGTAATCTCGGTGCTCCGATGAAAATTGGAGAACTAAATTTTCATCGTCATTCCAGGTTGGCCAATGGTGACTAGCAAATACCACATCTGTCTTATCGCCAAACAGAGTGATTGACTCATCCAGGTATCGCGACCAAAGTCGGCCATCGCGCACTGGAGCTCCTCGGAGAGTCTGAATATTGTGTAGAGTATGCGTAGCATTTTCTGCCGCACACAAAGCCTTATAGTCGGGAAGGTACTAGTTTACTTCAGCAGGCGTTTCAGTTCCTGGGGTCAGTTGGCATATGATCTGTAGGCCTTCAATACCATCTAAAAGATCGCCATTTTGGGTGATGTAGTAAGTTGGTGCCACGAGTGAGATTTTACCGGTAGATGTGCACTGTCAAAGCCCACAACCAATTTGTCCAGCAGGAGATTTAGGTAATTTCATACCGTACATGTAGATTGATCGACGAGACATCGCCGCCCCGGCATATACATTCTCACTAACAAGGTGCACAAGCCTCTGTGATCCGCCCTGCAGTTCAAGTAGTGGGATATGCTCAACCCCTTGCATAGGATTAGAGCGCTGATTTGATATTCAGTCCAACTGAGATGATTGGTTACCTTGAATCAAATCATACTCTTCTTTTCCCATGTAGTCCAGGTCTCTAAACTTTAGAATACTCGCTGCAACTCAGAAAACTAATTTTTGTGGTTGTGCTAGGAATCTCAAAAATGTCGAAGAGCATAATGCTCCAAAATGTAGAACAAACCATGCGACTACCCCACAATTAGGAAATTTACCGAGGCTGGCAACGACGGCACTTAGCACTTACCCCTGAAATAAATTCCAGGCTAGTGATATAGTGTATTTTATAATGTGTCTGAATGACATTTTCGATTACTCCAGTCGATCACTCTACTTAGAAAATTTCAATCAATCGAGGTGTTTGAGGATCTATAACTTTTGAAGCTTCAAGTCTATCGTCATTCGAATTATTAATTATTGAAAGGTTACAGCGAACGAAAAAAGCAAGCAAACAACAAGTGCGTCATTGACAACTTGATGGGAATTTGATCTCCAGATGCTAAGCTCAATAATGAAATAATCAAGAAATCCCGAAAGTTAAATATATGGTTCGTTGTCGGCGTCGGTGATACAAATGGCCGGTAGATCCAACCCAGTTGCGATCGGGTGAACGTTAGACCGCCTCTATAGGGCTGCATACTTAAATATCAATACCCAAATTCTCAGACAGAATCGGCATGGTATTCTACCGGCTCGGGACACAAAGCATCCGCATCCGAGATCTATACAGCAACGACAGTCCAACTTCAAGCGTCTTGATCTTTCGTAAATCTCTAAGTCTGGGTTTTCATAACACTCGAAAAGATGACGAAATGTTTGTTGTCTGACCCTTATTTTGTTCTTGGCCCAGATGATTTTTCTGGTCATCCCTGAAATTCTACATTTCCAAGTAACTCTGGTTTTTACACAGCCCATATTGTAAATACCAGTAGTTGGGGTGTGCCGCGAGGACTACCTCTTTCTCTCGGCCAGTTGTATCCAGTATAGACATCTCATATCTATCAATGGGTCTATCCCTATCCCAACCCAATCACGAAGATGGGGACAAGTATAGTACTCTCATACATATCATCCAGGAAATGGTGAAACGAAAGTGGTTTTATGTTCATACACGAGAGATCACCGACATCGAGTGCAAAGAGTCTCTCCTTCTGTATATTGCACTGGGCTGTCGAAGCAAGCACGGATGTCTATTTCAGATGATTCTGCACTTGCCGAACCTAGCCATCTGTTCTCAAGTTGTACATCGGCAGCATAGCTCTCTCGTAACACGAAATAGAGCATCGGCCAATTCTTTAATTTCAACAAGTCTCGCATGATTTTCTCTGTTGCTACGATACGACCGCATTTCCAGCACGGGGAGATCGAGATATAAAATAGCAGTATGAATATACTATGAAAGCAAACATAAACAAAAGTGTTCGCCCCCCAAACTCAAGTCTGAAAGATCCACCTAACATCTTCATCATTTTTCAAAACCTCATCTCCTACCTCTCCACTCTCTTCTCTCCTCTTTTTCTCTCTGTTTTCCTTTTCCAAACAGATCCACAACGTCCCCACGACTACCAAATTTGCTACCAAATACCCCAATGCAAATCCATGTCCTAAAAACCATCTAGGACTCGTCGCCGGCCTATACAATTGCGTTCCCAAAACTGCTCCCAAATTTCCAATCGTAATCGTCATCGCAGTTGCTGTGGCCCGTTTAGTTTGTCCGCTTACATTTGCCGCGGGCCAGGAAAGCACGATGGCGGTACTGGGATAAATTCCGCCGGCTGCGAAAAAAGTTCCGAGATAGGAGATGCCGGGTTTGTTGTGTGGAGTTGCAAGAAGGATGATATAGCCGATGATTGCAAATGAGGAGGAGAAGAGAATGAAAGGAGCGCGTTTGTGAGTTTTTTCAGCGAGGATGGCGATGATCACTGTAAGGACTGTTGCGAATGCGTAAGGCGGGACAGTGAGAAGTTGTGCGGTAGCCGCTTTGTAGCCGAGGGCCGAAATGATGGTAGGGAAGAAAAGAGAAAGGGTGTAGAGGGGTAGAGACATTGTGTGGAAACCGAGACTGTAGAGCCAGCATTTGTAATCTCCAAAAGCGGCGCGAACGTTGGCCCAAGTGAAGGGCTCAGTATTGGTTGCATCAGTGGAGGACTTGAGACGCGCATGGATAAAGGAACGTTCTGGTTCCGTGAGAAACGGCGCGGTTGAGGGGTAATTGTGGATGAAAAAATAAGCTAAGAGAGAGACGACGACAGTCAGAAGTCCTTCCTGTTCTTTTGTTAGCTCAATCGACTTCAAAACTTTAGTCTTAGGAGTCTTACAATGATGAAAATCCATCTCCACCCTTTCAATCCTCCCACTCCATCCATGAACCCAATGCCATAAGCCAAGATTCCACCAAAAGCACCAGCCAACGAAGCTGCAGAAAAGAACAATGCAACTCGATAATGAGTTTCCGTCCTCTTATACCACATTGATAAGTAAAATACTACACCAGGAAACAATCCACTTTCCGTAACACCCAAGAAGAATCTTGCAGCTAGAAATCCTGCATAATTTGTAGAAACTCCCATTAAGGTCGCGACAATTCCCCACAGAAGCATGAGTGTTGGGAGCCATGTTTTGGGTGTTGTGCGTTTAAGTATGATGTTGCAAGGAACTTCGAAGAGAACGTATCCGATAAAATAAATTGTCAATGTCAATAGATATTGGTTCCCGGTGATCTTTAAACTCGTCGCTAATCCATCAAGTTTCGCATTTCCGACTGTGTGTTTGAATTTTGGTCAGTATCATTCTAATGATCAATTCGCAACTTTCGATTGAAGCCATTTCCACCCTGATTTCGAAAAGAGGGAGGTATTGACGCAAAGAAAAGGGAGTAAAACATACTGTTACTCCTATCCAAGAAACTCAGCAAATAAAGCAATGTAAGTGCAGGTAATAGTTTCCAATCCAACTTTCTTACTAATGCCTTTTCATTTATACTCGTCGGATTTGCAAATGATTCATCAGAAACCTCGCTCTCATTTCCATTCCTTTTTTCATTTCTGCCAATTCCATCATTGCCATCCATTTCCACTGCGATTTTCTCCTTATCCAGCGCCTGTTGTGGCGCCGTATGCGACATTACGAAAATTGCAACGGATCAATTGTATCTCCAATGTGCACGAAACAACGCTTCGACGTCGAGGAATGAAGAAGGAACAGAAATTCTTCGAAAGCAATAAAGATTGAGGGTGGGTCAATATACTTATATCATCCCCGTCATATGGAAAATATCAAATGGTGTCAAGATTGCATGAGAATGGATCAAATCACATCACATCACAATCACTAGGATAACTTCCATCTTTTCCGTCTTATCAAGATAATAAACCGAGGCTCACAGCCATTCCAGTTGCAAGGGGATTGCCATGTATAAAACCAAATGATGTAGCACGCAATCACTCAACTTCGAGCCACTGCGATATACTCATAGCTACAAGTTACATCATGATCCTCAATCCCTTGTTCACTTATAAACTCTTCAACCTTATCGTCTTTTCGTTTCCAAAGCCAATGAAACGAAAGCCATGGCCCAGACAATCATATCGGGAAGCTGATTTCTACAGTTTGGCCTACGATTTAAGTTGCAAGGGAAAAAGATTGGTGCTCCCTGCTACTTAGCGCAATGATGAAGTTCTGGCTTAGATGTCGTGATCATTTGGTATCGGAATTGCCGCTTTCAGTAGTTGTGTGCGATGATCATTATGGTGGGTGGGGTTCTTCTAATTTCTGGGGAATCGATTGCATTTTATCTCTTTCGCGTGGTCATGTGTTTTGACAAAAATTCAACAAGACATCCCATCCCGCCGAGATCAAGTAATCAGACTGAGCAAGCAACTACACAGATGCCATGATATGCCTGAAGTCAAGTCAACAACAATATGGATTCAGATTGATCGAAACGTGAAATAAATTAGTCAATTATTATGCTATGATTAACTAGCTAATTCGCAAGATAAACTTCGCCGATTTTTATCATTCAGTGTTAAAAGGAAATTTATTCCAGAATACACACTGGTTGCACCCACTGGATGCACTCCCCCAGGTCTCCTTTTTTTCATCAGACGGGGTATCGTAGACGTGCCACAAAAACACCAGCTTTTCCATGCAACTCCATCGATGCAAAGTCGATGTCCATTGATATTTCAGGTCTAAGAAAAGAAGATTTGAAAATAAATTGTCCAAGAAAGTGAGATTAGGCCACCTTCGGCCTTCACACCAAAAAGGAAAGATTATTTAGCATCGCTACCAAGCCTGATCAGGTCTCTGGCAACTGTATGTGATGGGGGGAATGGGCTGAGAGGATTACAATTTCAGGGTCCAGGCCGCTATAGGTAAGTCGTTTAAAGTGTCGTGCCTTCGAGGCTGAGCACCTTTGATGGATCGCCCAAGAATTTGGCACGATGTGCAACAATCTCCGAGGCAATGGCATCGAAGTCTTTAATTTTTCTTGCTCGCAGGCCCGAGAGTAATGATTTCAAACCTTCAATAAACCTATCTCGTTGTTCTCCTTCGAACTCGTCTGGAGATCCCAATTTCGCGAGAACGGCGTCATCTGTCGGAACAAAAGTTAGCAAAGGGGACGAAAGGGATACTCAAGGGTGAGCTCAGAGCATGCTGGCTGGAACTACCGACGCACCAGGCAGTCCCATTTCTCTAAAATGCTGAAAATCGCAGGTATTGTCATTGCATATTCCTCCCATCAATTCATATCGACATAGCTCTTTCTTCGCATCAATCTTGTTAGTATAAGTGATCGACTTCAGCCCACCCGGAATTTGTTGCTTATATTCTGGATGAAACCGAAATGCATGAAACACTCTCAAAGGGCTTTCATATGGTGTAAAAAAGCTTGAGCTATTAGGATCGCTAGAAAGGGGTTTCTGGGCTCAGGTCAGCCTGGGAATTGCCACCAAGGATGGAGAAGACTTTTACTTCTGTTAGTTGAGGGACACTACCATCTTCTGCCGGCAGACTTTGTTCTTCTCCATTAGAAATAACTTCCAGATCGATATAGTTATCGTTTGACGACTCTGGCAATTCGCCATCTTCTGCTGCACCAATCACTGAATCTGGTGGAGCGGGGCTAAATGGAGATGACGCCACCGGCGAACTCTCATCAGCAGCGGGAGTGGCCTCTGGGGGCTCATAGTTATCCGAATCTACATCAGCGATCTCAGAGGCATCTACCACATCAGGAATTTTGGGAGTTGACGAAGTTGCAAGTGGCTGAGAACGCTCAAGGACTGGTGAATAATCGGAGCTTGCTTTCTCTTCATTGGGTGTGGCAGTTACGTTGTTGACTTGCGTAGGAGGCGCATTGCTGTCTTCCATTTCGACGTCACTAGGACCAACAGAGTCTGCGTCGGCGCGCACGGCTTCTTGAAGCGCAGCCTCAAGATCTTGGTTGGTTTCGGATGCCTCTTTGACCTCGGAAGAATGGTCTTCGGTTGTGTCATATGCAATATCGTTGACACTATCAGGTTGTGTCAGAGGTATAGAAATTGGGGAGGCAGCAGCGACATCAGTAGTATGGGATTGTTCAGGTTGTTGTTGTTGTTGTTGTTCTTGCGGCTGCATTGCGTCGCGAGCATCATCGATTTGGTCATCTAGTTCCATGGGAACTGATGCAGATTTTGGCTCGGATTCGGCGAGACTTTGTGGTTCTGGCTCACGGTCTGGCTGAGCAGAAGCTGAAGGTGGTTCAGCTGTGGGAATGTGAGCATCTACTATTATGGCAGTCTGATAATTGTAATCTTGCACCTACCTGGATTGTCTTTTGTCTCTTCACGTGTGAGACTGTCCAACTTTTCTTTTTGCTCCTGCAATTGTTGATCGGTTTCTTGACCTAGTCTTTCCATTTCCTCAACCAGCTTTTGTTTATCCTGAAGATTCTTTTGCACCGCCGCTTCGATTCTGGCGATTTCGGCACGAAGTTCCTCAAGTCTCGCTTGGTTTTGTAAAGCTTCAGCGTCCACACGGGGAATGGCGCTCGCAATTCTTTCACGTCGGAGTCGTTTGAGTTCGGCCTCTTCTTTTCGAATATCAGCGGCTTTTTGAAGCTCGGCAACTTGAGCTGCATTGGATTGTGTTTTTTCCTTAGAAATGTTGGTTGCCTTTTGTGTTTCGATCAAAGAATTTGGTCTACTAGCTACAAGGCCAATGTTGCTCGTACTGGTTGCGACGTTGTTAATTGGAGTTTGTGCACCGCTGCTGGTCCTTTTGTTTGCCTTCCTCATTTCAGCTTCAGCAATTTTTCTCTTTAGTTGCTCAATTTCGCTTTCCTTGCGTCGAAGATCCTCAGGGTGTGGCTTAATAGAACTTTGTAAATTTGGTGGGGTGCTTGTCGACGATGTAGGAGGTGGAGTAAATGGTTTCGGTGGAAGAAAAGAAGATGCTGTCGGCAATGCCTTTTGTTCGGGTAGCTTGCGAGGGGGTTGAACAGGCGAATCTGCATCGGCCTGAGATTCCAATTCCATTTCGACATCTTCATCGGACTCGTCTTCATCCTCGCTGACACAAATGACAAACGGTTTTGGTTCCACGCGGCTTTGACCAAATGGTCGCTTGAGCGGTATTGTGGATGTTGAAGGCCCGTCAAAGTCAGCAGCTACTGGACGTTTGCGCTGCCCATTGAGAACCGGGGTTGGCATGATGGTTTGTGGGACAGATGATGGGGCTGGTGGGATAGAAGCTAAGAACAAACCCGGAATCTTTTGAGAGGTCTGTTGAATATTTGAGGGTGGCGCGCTCGATTGGGGAAATTGTGTTGTGACAGTCAAAGCTGGAATTGAAGCTGAGCTACTTGAATCTGTAGTACCAACCTTGTTTTTTTCAACGACTTTTTCAGCAGAGGAAGTGGAATTTGGAACCGATGTAGGCAGTTCAGGGATTATGGTTGGTTTAGCATGAGCAATTGCGCTTGGAAGACTAGTAGCGGTAGTTGTGACAGACTTTGCCGCATTCTTCTGGGCTCGCTCAGCTCTCGATTTCCTGAGAGCGTCCATCTTCGCCTGCATTGTTTTTTCTTTCTCAACAGCGGCTGCACTCTTCGGCTGTGCAGTTGCAGAAGGAGCAGTGCCTCCGTTAGTTATAGCTTGTTTTGATTTATCTGTAGAGCTTTGGGCTGAAACCTGACTATTCGGATGTCCACTAGTGGCAGGAAGGCCAGAGTGAGGCGCAGAAGAAACACTGGTGGAGGGACTTTGGGCAGAAGCTGCACTGATGGTTTTCGTTGCAGTTTTCGACAATCTAAGCTCATCAAACAATTCTCCGACGAGCTTTTCATCAACCCCTTCTTCAAGATAGGCTGGGAATCGAACATCATACGACCAAAGATTTAGGATGGCGCCTTCAGCTTTTTTACGAGCTTCGGCGACAGTTTTAAAAGTAACGGTATCGTTATATGCATCAGCTTGAGAAGGGTGAGAGCATCCAACGGCCTCTGATACCTGACCTTGTGTGAAAGAGGGAATATTTTCCTGGCCAGATTTGGATGCAGTATTGTTAGGCTCTCCTACCGGTGATTGAGGCTTTGATTTTTTCTGTGCACCGCCCTTCTTTACGTTCAATGGTCCCTTACCTGCGCCTGTATCCTTCATCTGAGAATTCTTGATTTGGTCAAACAGTGGCTCACTTTGGGCGATGAATGGGGAGTACGAGGCAGAAGGTTGGCGTTGATTATAATAATCGGCTGCTGCAGGGAGACATTAATAAACGAATTCATGAGGGGTTGAAATTGCTTACCATTGCGAAGAGTCGGTGGCGGCTGCTGAGGAGCAGGATCTTGGCCTGTTGGGTAGACAGCGCGATGGGCAGTATCAAGATAGCCAGTGCCATCATTCCCGCGATAGTGCCTCGAGCCCGGTGCGCCAATTGAAGCATTCGGAGCTGCTGAGCGCATGTGGGCAGAAGTATCATCAAACTCTCCTTCGCTCATTTCGCGATTTTCAACGTTACCATACGCGGGTGTTTGTGAATGATACGCTGGCTGCGGGGCAGCCACTGGCGCATAGTATTGCGAATTTTGAGCATAATTTTGATGATTGTACCCAGCATATGAATGCATGCCTTGCGGCGCTGCATTGTATTGGGGCATAGATGAGTTTTCTTGGTTCCAGCCCTGGAAGACTGGGACTGGGGGTATATTATTCTGCATAGCGGGCGCGCTGTAGTTTGGAAGTTGTTGTTGATTATAGCCATATGCCATTGTATTATCATATCCTTGAGTCATCGCATGCTGCCCCGATCGGCCATCATCTTGCGGATAATATGCTGAGTGATTTGAGTAGGTTGGGTAGGGTGGGTTATTCGACTGGTCGCGATTGCCATAGGCCGCGCCATAGTATGGATAATCCGACATTGTCGGCAAGTACAAAGCAGTACCTAGCTTTACTGAATGAATTCAAAACTTAACTGTGATTAGTTCTGACTGATATTGCAAAATTACCTCGAAGACGCGTTCAATTTAACGGTCGAGTATCATTGGCGCAACGCAATCAAATCAAGGGAGAAAGTAATTACAGATGCAGATGTCGCAGAGAAAAGGGTGTCGCGACGAGCCAGAAGAAAGAATTGTCAAAATTTAACAATGAAAAACGCAAGTGAGACTATCACTTTCTTCACTTATTTTGCTGACTCGATCTTGATGAACCTGGTTATGAAGAAAACCTGGGTAGAATCTGTCTGAAAGCTTCGTGGAGGTGGAGGTGGAGGTGCAGATGGCAATGGGAAAAAGAAACTTATTAGTACGATCGCATGTAAAGCAAACGCCAGTCGAAAGATTCAAAGTTGCTTAGCGCCGGTAAATCCCGCTAGGTACTTGTGAGTGGAGTGAGTGAGAAAGTGAGTGTCACTAGACATAGACAGTGTCACACTAGAGTAAATATCACGAGGTGCTCGCAGCAAGGCTGCCCTACGATAAATCATCAATTTCCTTATCGATATGATCCTACGACTGAAGCGGCACTGGATCAACTGTCGTTGCCAGGGGAAACTCTACCATTCAACTACCCAGTAAAGCCAAATTAAACTTTGTACCGCCACTTAATAATCCTACTTCGCGTCGTCAATATTGACTTTAAACACTGACGTTGACAAGAATCTCGATTCCAATTCAAGAGATAAAAAGAGGTGAAACAGAAGAATGAATCTTTTTATTTGCTGCCCTCTTTACTAATTTCACATGTAATGATTGAAGAGGTTGCATGAACTTTTCTCCCCTATTTTTGCTTTGCGACAATCTGGATTCTTCCCATCGATGGACTTTGTTTACTTTCTTAAGGAACAGAGCCTTGCTTCAATCAATTGAAACCCAACAACGCCTACTCTACGATGGCTTCCAATTTTCAGACAAAGCGCAATAATCCTTTTGCTAGATCAGGGACTTTATCTCCTGAACCCGGTGTTCCCAAAGGCAGGCCGAAAAGTGCAATATTTGCGTCAGCTCCTTTCTCATCGCCGGCACAAAGCCATCAAACACACAATCGACACCAATCCTACTCCTCGCTGGGGGATATCGTGGCCCCCAATAATAATAATGTTTCACTAAGATCTCGCTCCAATTCTAAGTCAACAGCTCCCTCTTCAAATACATTTGCGCCTTCATTCATCAATTCGGAAGAGATGCGACTCGGCGCAGAAACTGTGATGGCAATGGAGGGAGAAAATGATTTCTCCGGAAAGAGATATGTTTGGTTAAAAGATCCTCAAACTGCATTTGTCAAAGGGTGGGTAGTGGAAGAATTAGAAAATCATCACATATTGGTCCAATGTGACGATGGGAGTGTGAGTTCATGATTGTGTTTTCTTTTCCGGTACAATGTCTGACTGGCTGTTTAGCAACGAGAAGTCGATCCTGAAACTGTGGACAAAGTAAACCCCGCGAAATTCGACAAAGCAAATGACATGGCAGAGCTTACGCATCTCAATGAAGCATCAGTCGTTCATAATCTTCATATGAGATACCAAGCTGATCTCATCTACACCTATTCAGGCTTGTTCCTGGTTACCATTAATCCATATTGCTCGTTACCTATATACACGAACGAGTACATCAATTTATACAAGGGTCGAGGTCGGGAAGAAAGTAAACCACACATATTTGCGATGGCAGATGAAGCTTTCAGGAATCTAGTCGAAGAAGGACAAAACCAAAGTATTCTTGTAACTGGAGAGTCTGGAGCCGGAAAGACGGAAAATACCAAAAAAGTCATTCAATACCTGGCGGCAGTTGCAAACTCGGAATCACCAGTCAAAAACAAGGTACAGCATTCAACCCTCTCGCAGCAGATTCTTCGGGCAAATCCAATTCTAGAAGCCTTCGGGAATGCTCAGACAGTCAGGAATCATAATTCCTCCCGCTTCGGAAAATTCATCAGGATCGAGTTTACGCGCAATGGTAGTATTGCCGGTGCTTTCATAGATTGGTATCTCCTTGAGAAATCAAGAGTGGTAAGGCTGAATGCTCATGAGCGAAATTATCATGTTTTCTATCAGCTTTTGAAGGGGGCTGATCGCACATTGAAAAACGAATTCCTCATTGAAGAATTAGACGTAGAAGACTTCGCTTATACGCGGGACGGTCATGACACCATCGTTGGTGTCTCTGACAGAGATGAGTGGAACACTTTAGTCGAGGCATTTGATGTTATGGGCTTCTCCGAGAATGACCAAATATCTATCTTACGAACAGTTGCTGCTGTTCTCCACCTGGGCAACATAACTGTCGTGAAGGAGAGTAGATCGGCCGATCAAGCTAGATTAGCCCCTGACGCACGTGCACAGGCCGACAAAGTGTGTAAGCTACTTGGAATTCCGCTCGAGCCATTTTTGAAAGGGTTGTTACACCCTCGAGTAAAAGCCGGTCGAGAATGGGTCGAGAAGGTGCAGACGCCCGAACAAGTTCTACTCGCAATAGACTCGCTGGCAAAGGGTATTTACGAGAGAGGTTTTGGTGATCTTGTAACCCGAATCAATCGGCAATTGGATAGGACTGGTATGGGGCTCGATGACTCGCACTTCATCGGAGTACTTGATATCGCTGGATTCGAAATATTCGAGGAAAACAGTTTTGAGCAACTATGCATCAACTACACAAACGAGAAGCTCCAGCAATTTTTCAACCACCATATGTTTGTCCTTGAACAAGAAGAATACGCCCGTGAAAAAATCGAGTGGAAATTTATTGATTTTGGTCATGATCTTCAGCCTACGATTGATCTGATTGAGTTGCCCAATCCCATTGGTATTTTCTCGTGTCTTGATGAAGATTGTGTGATGCCAAAAGCCACAGACAAATCATTTACGGAAAAACTTCATTCTCTTTGGGATCGCAAAACTCCCAAGTATCGTGCCTCTCGACTTGGGCAAGGATTCATGCTCACTCACTATGCCGCCGAAGTTGAATATTCTACCGAAGGATGGCTAGAGAAAAATAAAGATCCAATGAATGACAACATTACAAGATTGTTGGCTGCATCCAGCGATGCACATGTTGCAAATCTCTTCAGTGATTGCTCTGAAGCAGGCGATGACTCGGGTGCCATCCGAAGCAGGGTCAAGAAAGGCCTTTTCCGCACCGTTGCTCAAAAACATAAAGAACATCTATCTACCTTGATGGCTCAGCTGCATTCGACACATCCTCATTTTGTGAGGTGTATCATACCCAACCACAAGAAAAAACCTAAGCAACTCAGTGCACCACTTGTGCTCGACCAATTACGCTGCAACGGTGTCTTAGAGGGTATCAGAATTGCACGCACTGGCTTTCCAAACAGACTTCATTTTTCAGAGTTCCGACAAAGATATGAAGTTCTATGCAGGAACATTCCCAAAGGGTACCTTGATGGCCAGACAGCAGCTAGCATGATGCTAGATAAGCTTCAATTGGACAAGTCATTGTTCCGTGTTGGAATCACCAAAGTCTTCTTCCGTGCCGGTGTGTTGGCAGAGCTTGAAGAGCAACGTGATGCCTTGATCCGTGAGATTATGACACGATTCCAATCCCTGGCGCGTGGTTTTACCCAACGTCGAATTGCCAATAAGCGACTGTATAGAGCGGAGGCAACACGGATAATCCAGCGAAATTTCCAAGTTTACATCGACCTTTGTGAGAACCCTTGGTGGCGCCTTTTAGTCAAGATGAAGCCTTTGTTGGGAGCTACGAGAACGTCGGGAGAAGTCAAGAAGAGAGATGAAATGATAAAGCAGCTTAACGAGAAAATGGACCAAGAGGCGTCGGAACGCCAAAGACTAGACGAGGAACGACGAAACACGCACACTGAGATGTTAAAGATCCAACAAACCTTAGAAAGCGAACGTGCGTTAGCTCTGGACAAGGAAGAGATATTCAAACGTCTGCAGCTCCGTGAGACAGAGTTGAGCGATAAGTTGGCTGGTGCTATTGAAGATCAAGAAAAGCTCGAGGATCAATTGGATGACTTGCTAGAGGCCAAAAAGCGAGCGGAACATCAATCCGATGAATATCGATCTCAGTTGGAGCAAGCAGGTCACATAATAGCCAAGTTGGAGAGCGAAAAGCGAGACCTCGCTGAACAGCTGGCTGATTTAGATAATCAATTGAAGGATCTTGCCAAGAAACAAGCCGATCGAAGCGCACAAGAAGCGCAACTTTCCCAAGACGTCCAGCTACTCCAAAGCCAACTGAGCATTAAGGAAAGAAAGGTTCACGACCTTGAGGAGAAGCTTATCAAAAACGATCAGGACTCGGAAGTCAAGCTGGCTGCAGCGGCGAAAGACCTTCAAGCTTCTAAATTACGAGAAAGCAACTTGGCTAGCGAAAACCGCAAAGTGCAGAAGCAACTTTCTGATTTATCTGCAACATCGACAGGATATGAAGATCTCGTCAGGCGCAAGGAAAGCGAGTTGGCTATCCTTCGGTCTGATAACCGTAAGTATGAGGCCGAGAAGAAAAGCTTTGACGAGCAGAAGCGATCACTTTCGACGGAGAAGGAAAACATTGCCAACAGGTTAAAGGAAGTACAGGCTGAGATGTTCGCCATGAAATCCCAGCAAGCCAATCTACAAAAGGAAGCTGCCGATGCGAAAAAACTTTTCGATGCTAGACTGACAGAAGATGCTCACGCTGAGCAAAATCGAAAGAGGCTAGAAGAACAGATTTCGACCTTGAAACAGCAATTATCAGAAGTGCAAAAAGACCTTAGCAAAGAACGACAATCTCGAGACGATGTTCAACTCCTCGCAGAACATAAATTCCGAGAGCTTAGTGAGAAGTTTCAAGAACTCAATGAGGCTAAAATCATCATCGAAAAGGAATTATACGTCCAACAAGACACTCTTAGAAGGGCAATGGAGAATAGAGTTTCTGCTGAAAAGGAACGCAACGAAGCGCGAAACGAAATCAGAAAGCTCAGAGAGGCAAAGATTGCAGCCGAAGAGGCCAGAATACAAGCCGAAGTAGTTGGAGACCGCAATGCATCACGCCTAGCCCGAGAGCGCGAAGCTAGTTTGAAGAAAGATCTTGAAGCGGAACAGAACCGAGCAAAGTACTTTGAGACTGAATGCAGCCGCCTAAATCAGCAAGTGGAAGATCTTAATAAGGTCATGATAGAGTCTGGAGATTTTGGTCTTAAGGTTGATCAAGAGAAGGAGCGACTTGAACGCGAACTGAACACTGTCCGAAGTCGATTAAATGCGTCTGAAAACGACAACCGTGCTTTACTCAACAAGCTGCAACAGAAAGGTCTCGAGATTGCCCGCACGAGCTCTAGAGCAAGTGAATCATCTAGAGGTCAGCTAATAGCAGCCCAGCGAGAGAAAGCTAAGGTCGACGAGCAGAATAAGAAGCTCAATAAACAGCTAGGCGATGTACAAATTCAACTGGCGTCTCTTCAAAAGCAAAAAGAAAAGCTGGAGCTCAATCTTGAAGATCTAACGCGTGAGGTTGAACGTGAACATATGAGTAGTAGAAACGCCGAGAAGACTTCTTCTACTATGACAACCCAGTTAGCAGAGGTAAATCGCAAATTGGAGGATGAACGACAGTTGCACTCTCAGGCTCAATCTAAAAATCGACAACTCCAATCTTTGATTGATACCCGAGATAAAGACATCATTGAGCTGATGAAAATTGTGGACCCGGAGATGCCTGCACCGCCGGTTATACAACTCGATGGTAGTTTCGATAGGAGCACATCTGAAAATCCAAACCTTCTTTCTCAACTCACTCAAAAAGTCGAGGAACTTCAGCAAAATCTCAGAGTTCAAGCTGCTGGTCGGTCGAATGCTGAAGCACAAGTACTTGAACTACGAAAACGATATGAAGATGAGTTCGGTGACCATTCCGAGTGGCACACGCCCGGTAGGGCTAAACTTGAGGAGATTGATGGCAATGATGGAACTCGGAATTCATCTCCAGCACATCTCAGAAACAAACTCAATGGCAGACCTCTGTCGGGCGCGACGCCACCTAATCCTCACTTCCCAAGCTCCGGTGACGTCGGGCATGATTCTGGACGCTCTGATCGTACTGCCGATATGTTAAGCTTCAACAATCGCATGGACCTGAAAGCTGACGTGGAAGAATTACAAAATCAATTGCAGCTATCACAAATGGAGAATCGTCATCTGCAGAGCCAGCTTGAGCGTTTTGTTCCAGGGCGAGATATATTTGAGGATAGTCCATCAGTACGCCGTGTGCACAAGCTTGAGCAAGCTAACACTCGACTTCATGAAATGCTTGATGATTCTGCAAAGAAAGTTTCCGCTCTTGAACAGAGTATTCAAACCGGAGAATTGTCATTCCGCGATGTTCAAGCCAAATCTCACGAGGAACTCTTCGAGCTCATCAACAATCAAGAAGAAAACCGACGAATTCTAATGTACGCTCACAAAGATGCATTAGTAGACCTCAACGATACGAAGAAAAATTTTGAGATTCTAAAACACACTCGAGCAGTCTTGGAGGTTGATCTCCGAGATGCTAAGTCTGATCTTGAAGAGATGACTCTGCAAAGGGATCAGGATGCGGCCAGCCGAAACCAACTTTTGCAAGAATTTGCCGATCTTCAGATCCGTTTGGATGCCGAATCCTCAAAACTGGCCGATGTTAGTTCTAGTCTTGGTCTCTATAAGAGCAGAGCAGACGAGTACTTTAGCAAACTTGAACAAGCTGAAATTGCTGTATTGAAGGCTTCTAGGGCCGAACAATTTGCCAGATCTCAAGCAAAAGAAGCGGAGGATACATGTGCCGAGATCATGTCAGAACGGAAGCAAATGGACGAAGCCATTGAAGATCTTCAAAAACAGAACCAACATTATGAAGAGAAGCTCGAGGACCTTTCCTCTGATCTCGATGCCGCAGTACAAGCAAGGAAGCGATTACAACATGAGCTTGAAGATTACCGAAGCCAGCGTGCCATGGAGATTGAAGACAAAGAATCTAGCATGGAACAGACTAGAAAGAAATACCAAGCTGAGTTTGCAACTCTCACGAATGAACTGGACATTGCTCGTGAGGAGAAGCTATTCAAACAAACGGAGAATACAAGACTTCGGGAAGAATTGGATCAACTTCGAACGAAGTGGGACGATGAGGTTATGAACAGTTCAACATGGTCTAAAGAAAAGGCTCGCCTGGAGGCCACTCTTTCGGACCTCAATACATCACGTGATGAAGCCGTCAACGCTCACAATGAAGCTCAAGGCAAAATTGTATCACTATTAGCACAAGTTCGAAGTCTCAGAACAGACGTGGACGATGCAGCTGCCGAAAGAGACATTCTTCAACGCGAGAAGCGCGGCTTACAAGCTCGTCTAGAGGAAGCTAAAGCTGGTCTCGACGACCTTGCCCGAAGCGACAGCCCTGCGCTACGAAACGCTGCTGGAATGGATCGCGAGATTTTGGAACTCAAATCTAACCTAGCACAACAAGAAGATATTGCAGCTGCTGCCATTGGCAAGATGAGGCGATCTGAAGCACTTGCATCTGAAATACAGAAAGATATTGTTGCCGAGAGAGAAATGACAGCACAGTTGAATAAGGAGAAGGCTGCGCTAGAAAAGTCACTCAAAGAAACTCAGGTCCGACTACTGGATTTGGAAACTAAAGGCTATTCAAGTGCCAGTCAAGACGTTAGGTTCCTTCACGGTCGTGTCCAAGAGGTGAGAATTTCCTTCCCGTAAGCTTAACACTATTCTAACATATGAGATAGCTCGAAGCCCAACTCGACGAGCAAGAATCCGAACGCAACAAATCACAACGTTCCGTAAGAAATGTCGATCGCACAGTCAAAGATCTTCAACAGCAAATTGACCGCAAAGAAAAGGCCAACACGCAACTTCAAGAAGATATTGCCCGCTCAAGAGATAAGGTCGAAAAACTTCTCAAGACAATCGACGAGCTTCAATCAAGCGATTCGACCAATCAACTTTCAGCTCGTAGAGCAGAACGTGAGCTGAGGGAAGAGAGAGAAAAGGCGCTGAGGTTAGAGCGTGAGTTGGAAGGCTGGAAGGCATTGAGAATGCAGAAAGGTCCGGGTGGTAGAATAAGTGCGAGTGGCACTTGGAGACCGAGTAGTGAATTTGGCTCCGAGGATGCAGGGATTGACATCCCTAAACGAAAAAGCAGTTTGAACAGGCAGGATAGCATGAGCAAGGGATTCTTGTAATTTCCCATGGTACGGTGGATGATAATGTGATGTAGGAGATCGTCGCGCAGAATGAATTAGAAATTTGTTCTCTGGCGTTTGTGACGGGAATAGTAGGAGTAGTGAAGCAGGAATAGAAGGGGTCAGTCAAAGGAATGGAGCACGGATTTGTGTATGAATTGTATGTTTTTCGTGTTAGGGGTGTATAATATCATTATGTCCTGGAACTTGTGGGATAGGATGGGCTGGAATAATACCTATGTAGACTTGTGCGTGTTATGAATGGAAGTTTTGGTTCTTTGAGAATCTTTAAAGGGCTTTATGGTCGTGGGAATGTGACTTTGTGTTTTTACTACAGACGTGATTTGTGGAAGGAATATCGAGAGATGAGTTAAAATTTAGAGAGCTTTGGGGGGAGGTGGAGTTGAATGAATACTTTCTTCCATCTTATGGAGCGTGGAGATGGGTAGTGGGGTAAGTGATTATTCGGAGGGGGTATGTGGAGACACTGAGACATTAATCTGCGTTTATTATTAGAAGAGGACTATTCGAACGGCGAAAAAGTTGAATTTTATTCTTTCAAACCACACTTAGAAGTAATCTGGCTTTGGAAATGTAGGGGTTTAATGGTAGTCGGTAAGCTGTAAGTTTTGAATGGGTGATTGAAATGCATGTTTTGTAAGATTACAATTTACATAGGTGTGAGGTTCCGTTCTATGAATTAGAAATCTGGGCGTAAAATTGTATCTAGGCTAGTATTGAATTGTGGATGATATTTGAAGAGCTGGACAAGAATCTCATCGTGGTCCGCGGATGAAGCCTTGATGTTTTTCTAGTCCCTGATCCATGACCAAAACTATCCCTCAACTTTTTTTTTAGAAGCGATGATGATACACTTTCGCAACTTGTGGAGTTTCTTTTGAAGTTGTCCCGGTATACCCAATACCCTAATTATCCACTCCCAATGCTGCCATTATCTCATAGTGCAAGTGGAAAGTCATATTCATACCTATTCATACGGTCAGCTTTGATAAAATGGACCTTGCGGGTAGGTTCTTTAGGAGGTTCTTACATTCGAAATTCTTCTGAATTATCCGGTTCACAGAAAATTGGGATTGGCGCCTGTCTTCGCTTTCTCCACTCTACTTCCCCTCCTTCGATCCGCTCGTGATAATCTCTCGCATGTATCTTCTCCGCAGCTACATCATTGAGCCATTGTCTCGTCTGATGTTTGTATAAGTACTCCGCACATATCATGTCTCCTGCGTCGGCGCCACCCGGATTGAGAGATTCCAAGAATAGAATCTCGTGGAATCTCTCTTGAAGATGACACTCCACGCAACCATGAAAAGCCACACGCTTTTTGTCATTGGGGTGAGTTTGAGTCTTTCCAAAGTAAGGAAATGAAATAGCAGTCATGTAACGACGGGCAATCTCATCCTCGCGTTCGAATCCCACGTAGGCATTGTGTGGCGCAAGATATCTGTCCAATACTGGGCGAGCAGCGAATGGATGCTTAGGGATAATTCGTGTCGTGAGCGCAGCAATAATTGTCTTTCGTTGCGGCTCATTGACATTCCATCGACGTATTCGACTTCACCCAGGGGGACAAGAAGCTGACGCTCAGAGCTCTTGTACTTATAGTAGCCGTAGGTACCTGGAAGCGTTCGTAACTTTGGTGGATTTCGCACCTCGGGCCGAATTTGGATTGCAGAGTTGGGACGCTGGAGTCGCATGAAGTCGACATATGGGATGGATCTAAGAGAGATATCATTCCGGAGACAATAACCGCAAGCTCGCTTCCCTTCAAAGAGTGATAAAAAGGCACCCATCATTTCTTCACCATCCAAACTGTAACTTAATTAACACGTCTCGATGCCATTGGAGGGATTTCTGTACTTACTATGCGATTCTTTTGCAGAATACGCATTTAGGGTTTGTTAAGGCATGGTGCAACTGGAGCAGAAGTATATGGGATCCCACACCAGTACATAAAATGGCGCGCAAGGCCTCTGGAGCATTTTCCGAGATTTCTTGCCATTCCAGCGTATCATCAACTGCCAGCCTGCAATATTGAGAACAACGGCGAATGTTGACCAGAGTTTCAATGTCAAGATACTTGAGGCTGCGCTGAAGGATCTCCATTGGCATTTTGATAAGGAGGCTAATGTTGCTAGCACTCTCGGCGCGAACCATAGGGTACTTAAAGAACTTGATAGTCTTGCTATCGAGCGGGCACTTATCTCTTAGCTCTTTACTTGAGATGAAAGGCTCATATCTTTCTTCGGATGAATGTGGATCTCGGGAACAGCAGGTACAAGACATCCTGTGATGATATTAGTTCTTCGACTACTTCTTGGATTTATACTGCTTGGAAAATACTCATGCTGCCCACAGCATGAATCTCTGATGGCAGCGTAATTCTCTTGTAGCTGATGGCACTATACCATGTGCTCAGAGTTTTAGAGCTTCATACTTTCGGGCTACATGATTATTGAACTGGGAAACATACGTTGCTGTTTTCTGAAGGACTCTTGGATTTTAAATCTTAATCTTTGGGTGGAAGACGAATTTGTTATGCCAAGACCAACTTAGGAGCAGGACATCTGATCGAATGGATACCAAGGAAGAGGATGGGTAGGTCAATTATGATGAACAAGTAAGTAAAATTCCAAATTGGCTTGAGTACTCTCAATATTAAAGTGTGCATGTAGGAGTAAAGGAGTCAGCAAAGCTAAATAAGATGCTGCAGAAGAATTTGTAGAAAAGTCCATTGACTGTATTGATTGACTGTACGAGAACCAGGAGGAGGGAGCCGAGGGAAGATCTAGGGAAGATCTAAACATGGACCGTGCACAATAGGTTAGTTCGAGGTTACTAGGTAGGTTACCAACTCGGAGATTTAATTGCCCGTCTGTGCTCAAAATGCAGGAGGTAGATCACACTAATGCACGCTAGTATCAACCATATCTCAACCTCCTTCAAGATTTCTATACATGAGGAGATGGTGGTACAGATAATCTTTGATTGATTGCATTTCCCGTCCAGTTCCAGTCATATTGTTAACCCCAGAACCATTACATCAATTCTTTTATATGTATATACATCATGTTGCTAAATTTCAAATGGCACTGCCTAGGTTATAGGTTATCTCTATTTACGGTGGGTTTATCAGAGGATAGGTGGAATAAAACATCAAACAATCAAGATGCACAATATGTGAATACAATGGTAATTATCTTCTGGTAGTTGTTAGGCTAAAAAGATGTCTGGGAAACGAACTATCAGCAAGGAAAACAATGCACACCTTCCACTTGTATAATAGATGTCAAGATATGTGCATCTAAACACATTCATCTTATACTCCTGATATCGGACAAGTGACTCTGGCATTTATTAGTACTGGCACAGTTTTCTTCTCTGAGAATATGGCCAGCAACGTTTGTCTTTGTTACTTAGAGATTGTTACAGTCTTTGTTATTGTTACTACCTAGCCCACCTTCTTTAATCTTGACCATTTGACTTGATATCATGTCAATTGGGGATCAGACCATTTTCCCACTTGTTTATCCATCGGGAAGAGAATAAAAGTCTTCCTGGATCCACCAGTTCATGCATATATGCAATTGATAAGGCTGAACGTGCCGTGTCTCAACAGTTTGTGGGGCAAAGGCAATTACAAAGAACAAGATACTACGCTAATCTCACATGAAAGGCCATTTATGTTTTCATCCGAACTTCTGATCTCAATAAAGAAGACTCACAAGGTACTCAAGGAGAAATTTTTAAATCTTAGTGGGGCTCCAAAGATTCATTCGAGTCTTTTGTTGAGCTCTATATTCATTTGACTTGTTGCCATGGCTCCCACAAGGAGTTTTGAATGTGTGGGATGCTCCACCTTGTTTCTTTCTTCTTTCCTGAAGTTTCTTGGGAATTTTATACTCAGTTTGTGTTTCCCTCGGAGACTTGAAGTGATCCGCCAGCTTGACAACCATCTATTGAAAGAACATTTATAGTTGATCGATTCAGGAGCTTGACTATACTGATACAAACCACCAACTACATATTAGACGTTTGATATATTCTTTACCATGTCAAACTTCATTCTGGAAGAGATTAGAGAAGCTCACGAAAATGGGGATCTAGGAACAGGTCTTCAAGTTATTGACCAGGAATTGGGTCGTCTCCCAGAAAGCTCTATCATAGAGAAACTAGTGAGATTTATTGTCTTCTTCTTTAAAACACCATTTCTCATTATCTCCTCGCTCCCTTTCTTAGCGTATTCAGTACCTCAGTCAGTCGCCTCCTTCATACTTGTACCTGGCCATATTTTGGTATCGATCCCTGGAGTTATCCAAAAAATTCTTGGGCTCGCGCTTAATCCGACACTCGCAACCTTTGGTGCCACCACAATTTTTGGAGGGCTTTTCTTTGTATTAATCTCTCTGCCGAATACCAAACTGGGACGTGGAGTGGAAGCGCTCTTTAATTTTGTCTGCTGGGCTCCTGTTTATTCTGCAGTACTGCTGCTTTTGAGCCGCTCTGAAGCCTCGCACGAACTTCTCGCTACTCTCCACGAATTCTTCATAGCTAGGCCCTGGTCAGCAGCTTTCGTCTTCCTTTTTGTCTTCAAGTTCTTGAAAGTAGTCGTCCATCTATTTTCCTACAACTTTTTCTCTAGCTACAAACTTCCGCCGCTCCACCCTTCTGTTGTACCAAGCGATGTTACAGTAATTATACCAACTGTTGGTGATTTTGCCGACGAGTTTGTCAGAACTATCGATTCGGTCCTCGAAAATCACCCAGCTAAAATCATCATCTCGACAGTCGGAACCGAAAAGCTCATACAAGCCCGCAGAGTCGTCGAGAGAATAATGAGAGAAAAACGCCTTCCAGGACGAAAGATCGAGGTTATTGCTGTTCACCAACCAAGCAAACGTGTTCAATGCGTCCAAGCTTCCCTTCAGGTCAAGACTGGACTCATTGCATATGTCGATGATCATGTCTTCTGGCCTCCTACTTTTCTCAAAAGTGTTCTCGCAGAATTTGAAGACCCAGCTGTAGGAATTGTCGGAACCTGCAAACGTGTCGTCCGCGAGCCTGGTGACAATTGGTCTGATTCTCTCCGCAATTTCTTCGCTTGCATCTACCTTGAGCGCCACAATTATGAGATCATCTCTACCTACAACATTGACGGCGGATTATGGATTGTCTCTGGCAGAACATGCTTACTTCGAACAGATATCGTGCAATCGGTCGATTACAGAAGTAAATTCCTTTCCGAAACTTTCTTGGGAGCCGGCCCAGTCAATTGCGATGATGATAATTTCAACACCAGATACATGATCAATCACGGCTACAAAACTGTGTTTCACAACAGACCAGAAGCTCGCATTGAAACAACTTTAGGCACATCAGGCGGTTGGCCCAAATTCTACGAACAGCTCCTCCGCTGGTCCCGATCAATCTGGCGCTCCCATCTCAAAACCGTCTTCATCGATGGAACATGTTGGAAAGTTTGTCCCTGGACTAGCTACGCCATGTTTGTCTCTGGACTGCTCAATATCTCTATCATTTACGATTCTCTCTTATTCATCACGCTCTTCAAATCGGATTTCTACACCGAGGATAATCATGCTGGTGCATATCTTCTTTGGGCAATCATTTTAAGTCGTATTATTAAGCCGTGGAATCATTATATGCGCCATAAATATGAGATGTGGTGGTCTGTACCAGCAGAATTCCTATTCGGCTACTTTCATGGAATCATCAGATTGATTGCGCTACTGACTTGTCGCGATATTGGCTGGGGTGGAAGAGATTTAACAGGGCTTGCACCAGCTGTAAGACGTCCATAAGAGTATTGCCTGTTCTGAACGCCATATGCGATATGGGGTGTTGGGTCGGGGTAAACAGGAGTTATCTTGCAATCGGTTTACTGAAAAGGAGTATGGGCTTTTGAAGCTATATTCGCGGTTGCTTGGGTGGATGGATATTGCTTGGGAGTGTGGGTTGTGATTCGAGTTGTAGTTGGAGTTACTGAAGGGTTCAGCGGATTTTAACGACAAAAAAGGCATTTATTTGCTAAAAGAAAATAGATATGCCTATGCCTAAGGAGCTCCCACAAAGTTCTACCATTCAAAAATTAGATAGTCTCAAAAATAAAGAGAGTTATGAAATCAGTTTGTTAGAGAGAGTCATCAAGGACAACTGTTTGTTGTTTTGCCTGTTTGCTGTCTTCTTGTCCTCTGTGGTTATTTAAGTAAAAAAAATTTGTAGTGATGTGATGTAGGTTTGCATAGTGATTCGTAGTATGAGCTTTACAGTGCATTTGACTCGTAGCATTAGACAAATAGGTTACTCTCTCCTCATAAATAGACATCATTTCTACTAACACAATGTTGCTTGTTCTCTTAATACATCATCATAACCAACATCATTCATGTCTAAAAAGTAGACAACTTGCTCTTCTTTCACAAAGCTCTATATACATACACGACACCTGAAAACTCTAGCTACAGGATATTCACTCTATAGTAACTTTCACAAAACACAAGCACACACCAAAGTCTCCCTTCTAGAAGAATCAGTTTCTTCAATCACATACTCTCCTCCTCTTCTTGTATCGTGTTTCCTGCTCATTTCCTGCTCATTTCGATCCACATATAACCATCCGAGAAGAACTACCCAGAATTACCCCTTCATAGTCAAATCATCAAACCTCATGCTCACAATCAGAAAATAACTCTGGTTGAAGAGCCCCACTGCTGGAACAATGATTCACTTGAAAGGCTTGCTAAATATGTTCACTCTAGGATAATTATCTACGTTCCGAGATTAGTCGAATCCGAAATGACTAAGCCGAAGAGCAATAAATACAGCTTTTTTTGTCCATCTAATTTCAATATTACATTTTCCATAGTTAAGCTTACAAGCTGCTGAGATTACTCGTGTTATTTACTATATTTTGAACAAATTTGTTTATATTGGTCATTGTTTTGCAGTTCTTACGACATTTACTTTGTTTCAAAAACTAATCACCTTAAAGCTTCAATACCTACCTAGGCACCTAAAACTGCCTTGCTGAATAACCGTCAATCTTCAATCCTCAACCACTTGCACATTGCTTGAACATCAAGCTCAGTCCTGTCGAATTTAGACGTCTTTAAGGTTTTTAGAACTCAACTCCCCTCTTTCATGAAAGTAATCTAACACATTCCCAAAAGTACAGTCACTTCATTTGTCTAATTGCTATTTGAGCCCCGACTAGCCAATTTTTAATCATACATCAATTCCAAATCTATTGGAACCGAAACGGATTCTGACCTCAAATATCCAACTTCTCATTATAAACAACGAATATAGTTCGCAGCCACAATGGAGATCTATAAGCCTGTAAGCTAAGTCAACTACCCCACTTTCCGACCACCCCCTCTTTTCGACCACCTCGAAAACCACACCGCTTTGAGTAATTATAAAATTTACACTTTGAATAACTCAACGATGCTTTAATCAATTAATTTGAAATTTTGATATTATCATAATTGTGATATGAAGAATAGATATACCAAAGAAGATATCGCAGAGGCTCTTAGAGCGATTACAAATGGAGCAAGTATACAAAGAGCTAGCTTGGATTATGGTGTTCCACATACCACACTTCACAATCGAATATATAATGGAGTTTCACATCAAAAAGGTGCCCAAATACTTCAAAAGTTATCTCCAATTCAGGAGAATCAACTAGTAGAATGGATATTAGTATAGGAAGCTCTTAGTACTAGCCCTATACATCATCAAATCAGAGAGATGGCAGAGCACCTCCTTATTGTACAAGAAGAGGATCCCTCACTTGGAAAGAAATGGATACATAGCTTTTTTCAAAGGCATCCTAATATTGGAACTAAGAAGCAATATCAAATCGATTCTGCACGAGTTTCAGGTGCTACATCTGATATTATTAAGAAGTGGTTCCGGAACCTCGCAATCCCTGAAATCAAGGCTATTAAGCCGGCCAATAGATGGAATATGGATGAAGCAGGTATAATGAAGGGTCAGGGTCTTAATGAACTAGTAGTAGGAAGCACTGATCGAAGATTTATTCAAAAAAAGCAATCTGGATCTCGAATTTGGACCTCTTTTATAGAATGCATTTCAGCCAATGGAAAAAGCATTACTCCCCTTGTAATATATAAGGGAAAATCAGTTCAACAACAATGGTTTCCAACCGATTTGACTCTATTTAAGGGTTGGAACTTTACCGCTACAGAAAATGGATGGACTACAGATGCTACAGCTTTAGAATGGCTGAAAAAGATCTATATCCCTCAAACTACCCCTATTCAGCCGGAAAATTCAAGACTCCTCATTTTGGACGGACACGGAAGCCATGAAACTACAGCATTTATGTTAGAATGCTTCAATAACAACATATATCTCTTATTTCTCCCACCACATACATCACACGTACTACAACCACTCGATTTATCTGTGTTCTCACCCCTAAAAAGTGCATATCGAATCGAACTTAATAAATTAAGTCTATTATCCGATTCCTCACCAATTGGAAAGCGCAATTTCCTTTCTTGCTATCAGAAGGCTAGAATAGAAGGTTTAACTATTCAAAATATCAAGTCTGGGTGGCAAGCTAGTGGTCTTTGGCCCAAAAATATGGCTAAACCTCTTATGAGTCGACTTTTGCTTGAAAATAGCAATAAAGAGGTTTTATCACTTAATCCTGAATCTGATGATGATCCTATTCTTCAATGGAATATACATTCATTGTTTATTCAATGGAAAACCCCTCAAAAAGGAGCCGATATCAGAAAATATAGAGATATAATGATTCAAGAGAAGGAGATCGATTTGCCAACACAAAGATTACTATTTCGCAAGATTATAAAAGGATTCGATGCTAAGGATTATAAACTCTTAGAGGCAGAGAATAAGATTAGAAAGCTAGAATATCAATTAGATGAAGCATTACCTAGAAAAAGGCGAAAGGTTGTGGTATCTCCAAATTCGAAGTTCGCAGGGATTAGAGCTATAAGGCGTACACAAATTGAAGCGGGAGATCGTGAAATTGAGGGAGATGATAGCTCTAGTGCTATAGAAAGTGATTCTACAGGCGATTTTATTGAAGTTCAATAGTTATTGAGTTATTAAAGTTTTAAGTGTAGATAATATGATTTTTTTAGGTGGTCGGAAACAGGGGGTGGTCGGAAAGTGGGGTAGTTGACTTATAACATGAGGCGTGATAAACCTAGAAAGTCAGTTGAAGACCTATACACCACAAGAATGTCGAGAATGTTCGCCAAAATTGACATGCAACGGCCCATAACACTCAAAGAAGACGAAATCGCCGCAGCCATCCTGAACGCAGAAGAACTCACGAAAAATTGGAATCTCCTTCGAAAAATCTTGAGCGCATATGAAGCAGTCATACGCAAGCGCTGGCCCAAAAAATCAAAGGACAAACGTGCACAACTTCTACGAGAAGTATATCCCGAGATTCAAAAACAGCATGCTCCGGAATTTGATAATCTGCGAGCTCGTTGGACTGGCGCACCCGTCAACTCGAACGGGTACCAGAAATTTATGGAGACGCCATATATCAATCTAGAAGACCTCACACAAGGCATGTTTCTGCCTCTTTTTTTGAACTCGAGAGGTCGATATTCCCCACATCTATTTGTAAATGCAGATCTCTACGCTATACACTTCGGGTTAAACATGTGGGAGATTCCAGAACCGAAGATCTATGATGGATTGACACCATGGAAACGCGCCGTCGTCTTCAAAAATCCAGATTCGGGAAAATACATCGAGTTCCTAGAGTCAAAGGAAAGATCGGATGAGGCTTATGCATCTGGCCTAGGATTCTCTCCAGGAAAAGCAATGGTGGTATTGAGAGCACAGGTTTTCACGCATCAATTCCTCGTGAAGTGTTGCTCAGTAATCCTCCATGACATTCCAACGCTTCTAGACGACAATCATGATTTTAATAACGTCACTGAACCTGAACATATCTCTCCATCCTCTTCTCAGCGGCTGAGTCTTTTATTTTCTGCAACCGAGTCTCTTTACAGACCACCGAGTCAAATCGACTTTCAAAGAATAGAAGATCTCCTTGAAATGAGACGTGCCGCAGCAGAAGACCACCTATGGTCTTTAAGGGAAGATCCTAGTTATTTCGTCGAGATGCTTGATGCCCAAGACAAAGATAATTGTTTTTCCAGCGACGAAGATGCGAAAGGATTGGAAATACTCGTCATCCTCGAATATGCATGTATTTCCTTACTTCTTTGGAACAATCTGCGGGATGATTTTTGGCACTGGCGAAATCTTGAAAGAAAGTACTCGGCAGAGATCGCTTGTGACAGGCAGCTTCCACCTGAATATGAAAGAGCATTCGTGTGCTTCTGGGACAATCTAAGCCGGGCTAGTGATTATTTGAGAATGGATATCTTAAGGCGAGAGATTGTGTTCTCAAATACCTTCTAACCCAGCGTCCTTCAAGATATACTACTTAATTATTCTTATGCCATACAGCGAGACATAAAAGCCGGAGCGCAGGATAAGCTCTTTTTTATACTGTATGAGTTGTCTCAAAATGAGGCTATTCTGTATTGCTCGCTGCCGGATCTGTTTGATGAGCTCGAGCGTTATCTGCTAGCAAACCCAGCTGAAAGGGACAGAATCATGACTTTGGAGCAGTCAATTTTATCGGACGTTGGCATTATTGCTTCGATAAGCCGGGATTTATATCTTTATCAACCTTGGGCATCAACGGTAAACCAACAACTCAAGACCTTTGATGGCACCATAAAAGCCATTACGGACTCTAAATGGAAACGCACGATGGATTTTTTTGCAAATCTGGAAACCAAAGCAAAAGACGAGCTTGCAAAGCTTGTCGAATCACCCAACTGCTTTCGCTACCCTGCAGAGAGACGCCGAAATGCGGCGAATAACCACAGAATGCGACAGGCTGAGGAGTTGCTTGATAAGGTCTGGGATCGCGTTGACCAAGCGTATCTTGAGGCTTCCGGAAATACCACATTAACTAGCGCCTTTAAGGATCTTATCTCGAACCAAAGGAGACTCATTCGAACGCCAGAATGGGTCGAGACGGCTGCCAAGCTCAAGCAGTCTCGTCAACAACGCACTTCAATTGATAACGGGCTAGTTAGTTCTTTCCAAAATGTGCGAATCGAAGAAGGAAAGAGCACCCAGTCTTTAGAGTTGGGTGACGGAACAATCAAAGCCAAAGCCCAGTCGAAGTCCCAGAAAGCGGAGCCATCTGAAGAATTTGCGCCTTTGACTGAAGAGGTTCCAGAGACAGAAGAAGATGAAGCACCGCGAGAGACAATCAAAGTGAACAAGAGGACATACCGTGTCTTTACAGCATTGTTCTACACACCTTCAGAGAAAGATCCACCCGGAGAAATTTCGTGGCAAGAATTCCTTCAAGCAATGGCCGCAGGAGGATTGAATTCAGAAGCACTATATGGCAGCATCTGGCATTTTACACAGCAAGAGAAACATACTGATAAATTGAAGAGAAGTATCCAGTTTCATCAACCTCATCCTGGGAAGCTTAGTCTTAGGACGGCCAGATTTTTTGGACGACGCCTTAATCGAGCATTCGGTTGGGATATTGACATATTCTCCCTAGGGTAGGTCGATTTTGTGACTTAGAGAGAGGTCTACATGCTAGCGGATGGATTGTTCATCATGAAGTGTATGTAAGCGTCTGCGTTGGTGATCACAGATTTTGTCATATGATAGTCACATAGCATAGGAAGAATAGACATGTTCAGAAATAGAATAATAGAACATAGAGAATATTTCAAAGCAGACGACAAAGTTCAAGAACAAGTGTGTACAAATGGACTTTGGTGATTGTTTCTTGATGTGCCAATGAAGTCAAGTAGAATTAATTTGAGTCGAGGTCTAAGTCACATGGGCACCAGTTTAGTCCCTCTTTTAGAGTTCGCTCAGGATCTGCTAGGTGTCACCGTTTCAGAATTACTTTATCTTTTAGGATGAATCTAGCATGGAATTACGCACTTGTCATATGAGTTCTTCCTTTAATAGAAGACTATTTCTTTCTGAATTGTCCAGTTATAACCGTCCAAGAATGATCGCCCAAAAAGTTTCTCCAGAATGATATGTAGTGCACAATGCAGATCATTTTAGCCCCTTTCTCTAGACATAGACGGTCTTACTTGTCACAACTTATATGTCAAAATTCAATTGATTTTCCCTAAAACATTTCTTAGTATGTAAGCTAGACACGAACCATTTTTTCTTTGCTACTTGACCGTTAACTTAATACTAGATAAAAGCTTATAGCTATCACTCTTCACTATAAGTATCTCTCACTCCAAACAATTTTCACTCGAGAAAAAAATCCATTTCACACAATCTTCACTTCAAGCCAGACTCTACAGACTTTTAAGCAACTATCGGACAATCGAAAGCAACATAGTTACCCTCATACATTACACATCTCTTAATTCCGGCCCCGAGCACCCCGAGCACCCCTCGCTAGCTCACATGCCTCAATCATCATACTTTGATTTCGAGAAAGCGAGCTTCACTCCCCCAGCACCTCCAACACACACCAGCGAAGCTTCTGAAACTCAATCAAGCACTCAAATTTCTTCAAGAATACAAACATCCATTACAACTGTCTCAAAAACTGTCTCAAAAACTGTCTCAAATTCTCCAAGAGAACTCCCACTGGAGCCTACCATCCCGGGATTTCCACTATATGATTGTTTTCCTCGAGAACTCAAATGCGAGGTCATGTACCAGGCTGCACTTGAAAGCACACCACGTATGATGCCAATCAATATCGAAACCAGACTACGTTCGCCAAGTACCAGACTACCCAGCGATCGCATCGACGCCTTCCTCCAAGCTGGCGGAAAGTGGAAGATGCAAAAAGGAGACTTCCAATACCTTACCATAACCCGTGGATACGGATGGCACGCGCTAGACGAGCTCATCCTGGAGCAATTCCAGTTTCGTCCAGATAAAGATGTCCTGTGGTTCTCTGAAGTATTTTTGGAAAACTATCAGAACATCAATATATATCCTTCTGACAGCGTGAAACGTTTGGTAATAAATCTCGAGAATTTCCGAGAGTTATTGACTCTTTACAAGGGCAACTTCTTGCTAGAGCCCCCCAAACACTCGACTCTGTTCATCGGTAAACTGAAAAAGCTGGAGCACATATACGTAGTTCCGGCTTGCAGTGCTATAAAAGAAATTCTCAGTGAGGGCCTTGTTCTTATGGAGGATCATAATGAGCTCGATACTTGTACTAGAGATATTCTGCTGAAATTGTGGTTTTCCTGGCTCGAGAAAGAGTCTGAGAATATTGGTTGGGATCCGCCGAGCATTTCTTTCAAAAGAATTCGCTGGACATGAATATTAGAAATTCGGATAGGGGGCTTTGCCATACAATATCTAGGATATAATGATGGATTTGTTGATGAATAGATAATAGGAGGAAAGAGATCTTGATATGATATCACAGATACCAAGCGAGAATATGTATCGAATATGTATACATTACTTAATGTATCACACCAGCGGATATAATTCAATAGTTAATATTTAATAATAATGATAATGATAATTATCACCATCCAAACGCCCACAGACACCTACCCAAGTATATATACAATGAGCATAGAACCAGCGTCGACAATTATAAATATCGAGCAAAGTGATCAAAGTAAAGACGCAACTTCCCTCAACATTCAAAGTGAAGACAAAAATAAAAACCATTCCCGCCCCGAAACTCCACCTCGTCGCTAAAGATATCCCACGATTACCTTACCAACACCCAGAAATTACATATAGTGTATACATAAAATCATACCCGGGAAAAATATCAATGATGCAATGTATCGAGAATTTTCAGAGTAATGGCTTGAATCTAAAGTAGCCTCTAGGTAAATCAGAGCTGTTTGGGTGCCACAGTGCGAGGCAGCTTTTGGTCGCATACTCGTCTCTGTCACTTGTTCAATTGCAACCTTCAAAACGTCACATTGTACCATCGACATTTATTACTTCAACACCAAAAACATGATTGAAAACATAGCACCCAAGAAAATAGTGTGTGATTCTTAACATCTGGAGTTTGGAGATTAAGTACCTCATGCTTATTAGAAGTGAAGGTCAAATTCTGGATTGATATGCACAGTCACTTGGAGCCACAAAATCATGCATACAATCTAAGTAATGAGGGGAAAAACTATTATTAATCTGCTCAATATTATCTTCACAGTATTGCTGATTGGACAACGCCATATCTGCAAGGTAATCACCACCAATGGGTATCACAAAACCCCCTGATACATGTATCCCTTCGCCTATCCTATGCGCAGACAGTTATACAAACGCCTTCGCATCAAAATCGTTCCATCCTAAGTATCCACCAATGCCAATTAAGTCTGCTAAAAATTCAAATTCTTAATCCAGTGTGCTGTTCGTCTTGTCGTACAATCATTTTTCCTCCCAAGCGCTTACCAACTTGGTCCTCTTCTTGGGTGGTCCGGACTTGGTACTGGAACTTTAGAAAAATTAGTAATTGAGAAGAATAAAAGGATGCGAGCTTCACTCGAAACTGTAGACGTGCCAGAGGGTCAAAAAATGTGGTGAAGAGGATCTGGAATGAGAGTGTGATATGAGTGAATACTTACTCGGAGTCTGACTTCGCTAGAGCCTGTTCTTTCATCCTCTGCTCAGCAGCAGCCAATGCCAATGGTCTCATTGCCTCTCTTCTCGCAGCTTGTTTAGCATACTTGGCTCGAGTTTGAGCCTCGTTGACAGGGCCGCCATGTACCAGATTGGTGAGGGCTGTCTCATTGGCTAAATTCTGGCTTCGAGTGCGACTGTGGGAATCGGGGTTATTGGGACAGTTTCTACCATGTGCTGCACCGCCGAGTCTAAGGATATTTTCCCAGTCGGCACCGCAAAGGTAGCACCAGGAGTTTCCACAACGACCTAAGTATTGATTATTAGTAGTGAGCCTGTATGAAGAGGTGTATCTATACATACATTCCATATGGTCACAACCATCGCTTCTCACAACGCATTCTTTGCATTTTGGGCAAATTCTAGAATCCTTTGCCAGCAGCTTAGCTGTGGCCTCTTCCTGCTCCAAACGTTCAATTTGCGAGTCATCGACATCAAATTCGTCGCATGACTGTCCTTGGTGCCATGGTAACTTGTGTTTGACACAAGTCTTGAATTTACAATGGTCACAAACCATCAATGGCTCCGGGCCTTCATGTATTTGACCTCCACCGCACTTGGGGCCTAAGCACATTACAAAGGTATCGGGTCTGGAAGCTATTTCTCTCAAGTAAGAGTAACTGTTCGACAATTAGCAATGAACACAAAGAACCAATAAGAGTTACCGACCGGATAACTACACCCAAAGATGCTTTGAAAAGAATATCGTGATCAGTGAGGATAGCACTACAAAGCGGACACTTAATACCGTTCAAAAATCCATACTCTATATCTGTGGTGATTGATAGATCGAGACATTCCCTGCAAAGTAAAGTATCTGGGTGTCGACAGTCACCCGTGATATTAGACCAGGTGTTCACTCTTAGGACATCCTCAGAACAAATAACACATTCCACTTTGTCAGGTAGATTGTGGGAATTATCATGTGCTTCGTCACTTCCTGATTCATCTTTGGTCTCTTCTTCTTCAACTTCTTCGTCGTCTTCGTCGTCTTCGGCTTCTTCATCGTCTTCATCGTCTTCATCGTCCTCGTCGTCGTCTTCACTATCCGTCTTATCTTCGCTCTCCTCAGTTTCCGAGCTTTCTTCATCATCTGTGCTGTTGGGCTCCATTCCAAATTGACCATTATCAGGTTCGGCGCCGAAGATGTAGTTGTCGCGTTCGGGATTGTCAGGATCTAGATAAAGAGTTCAATACAATTTTCAAGTAGGTATACACACAAAAGATATGATAGTATTAGAGGGCATGTAACTTACGCTGAGGGAAAAGGTCGAAGATATCCATTCCAGGGTGGCGTCTCAAGGCTCTTTCTCTATCTTCCCACTGCAACTCGTGACCAGAATTGACGGAAGCACCAGAATCGGAACTTGAATCATCATCAGAGCCCTCTTCTTCATCGGAATCCTCTTCTTTATCTTCGTCTGCTTCATCTTCTCCATCATCTCCGCTGGACTCTTCCGCAGGTGCAGTCACGGGATGAGTTGATGGGAAATCACCACCATTTTCGAACCATTCCTTGACTTTCTCAGAAACCTCTTCATCAAGACTTGTTTCAATAGTCTGGAGACGAAGAAAAATGGCAAGTCTATCACCCTGGTTTTCTGGGAGTTTTCCGTAGTGTTTTAAGACATGGCGCATCTTTCTTGCATCATGTTCTTTGAAATTGAGTCCGAAGACCTTACTTGACTGGTAGTCGAATGCCATTGTGAAAAGTGATTGCTTCTTTTAAATAATTCTGAGGAATTTGTTTCAGTTGAATTTCTCTGGATGTTCTTGATCTGGATAAGAATGTCCTTGATCAGAGAGATTGTTGAGAAGGTTGTTGTAAAATTGTTGTGTGATTGTGAGGATGTGAGGATGTGTTGAGAAGATTATAAGGAAGTCGAGAGACTCGAGACTGCCTAAAACTAAGGTACTGTAGTTAGGATAATTTAGTCCAATTTAGTCCAATTTAGTCCAATTTAGTACATTAATTAAGTTTAGGCTACCGCTCGGACTCCACCCCCTCATTCTCATACTATTTGACAGAAGTGAATCACATGATACATATAATTTACATTCATTGTTGGGTATGTCATTTTCATTCTCTTGTCTTAATTGGTATATATAAGTTACTCGCAGATTAAAAATGTATTGATTGGTTTTGAGTTTAAATTTGCTTTCAAAGTATCATTGTATGTTTCCACCACTTACTTTTTATCTTATTCCCCCCCCAATTTCCACAACTTGTTAGTTATTTGCACATGGATTTCTATTTCTTTCAATTTCTAGTGCTTTCACTGGACTACCAAAGTAGTTCTCAGGTCCCTCGGTCCCTCGGTCCCTCTTCCTTAAGAGAGATTTCAGCCATCAGTCAATCTTCAATATCAATACTGTCCAGCGTCGTGAATGATCATGATGTACTAGGTATCTCAATGGCTGGACTCACAGTGTTGTTTGTATTGGTTAATGACTCTCAGAGATCAACGAGTAATATTGATGTGGTATTCAACTGTCAAACACAAGCATAGTTCCTTGCCGTACATCTAGTCTTGGGTAGTATGGTAATGACTTTTGCATTTTCTCTTTGCTGGCAGACAAACTCAGCACCCGTACATCAATGACCACAAAGCAGGTGATATATTTCAGTTCTATCCAGCTTAGAGAACAACATGGTCTCTCTTCCTGCCCTTTTGTCAACAGCAATGGTGTACCTGTGGCTATTAACTAGAACCTTTGTGTGGCATAAATTTGGACACTTCTATATTGTCATAGTAGATAGCGAAGCTATCAAAGGAATTCCCTGGCTCTCCAAGACATCTGCTTCATGGTGTTCGCATTTAACTAATTCTTAGACAACTTGAAATAATCCACCACTAGGGACAAGTTTCGGCTCTCATACTATTGAAACCAGTGTTTTCGCTGATCATAATTCATATTCAATCTCCCTCAAAACCCTCCATTTTAATGGTATACAAAATGATGACTGATTTGCCTAGATACTCAATGCTGATTGAATTCCTGAGATACTAGCTACCTTCTGAGTAGCATAATTTTGGCAATGCATCGATGTACAATCTATGGTAGCATTCTTAGTGTAGTCATCGAAAGCTTCGAAAAAGCATAGAAAGACATGAAAATCTCTGAATGCTAAAACGGTGATTTGCAGGACCTCGGGAGTCAGGAAACTAATAAAATTCCAAGTAGTTTGACATTCGAGGCTCAACCCAAATATGTGGAACAAACAATCCAAATTTGTTCTACAACCAGACACCTGGCGTCGAAATAGCATGGTAAATCAGAGCTTCAGTATCACCACCAGTAATTCAATGGCAACTTACCAATTATAACTGATAAGTTCGTTCTGGAAGAAATTTGGCACATATCAAATCTATCAATTTTTAAAATTGGAGCAGGTCACAACTCTATCATTCAGTAAAAACATCAGACCTCTCATTTTCCCCTCGAATTGGGTACGAAAGAGGAGATATAGACACGTTACATACAATTGTATCTTTGAGTACCGTTAATTACTCAATCTCATTAATTTCGCGGCTTGGATTTGGCACGTGGATCGGCCATTGAAGTGGCGTGTTCAGATAGTTCTTCCAAGTGATGAGATCTCCTCAAGCTCAACTCCCTGCTAGGTACCACTGTTACGATTTCTTGCCTTGCTCTCTATGCCTTTCACAGTGTTTATGTATCTGCTGGAGCAAGATTAAAGGTCAATGTACCACTTGACTCTCATCTGAGAGGAACATGTATGAAAATCGAGCGTATTATTCTTTTAAGACACTTTCAGCAAGCAGAAAACTTTGACCCTTTGAGATTTTGTTAACCTTTCACAAAATGATCTCTGTACCACAAAATCTTACCTCATATGCAAACCAAGATCCCAGTGGAAATATATAAAGATTGGACGAAAGCCTTGTCAAAGAAGACGAGGAATCTCCTCCTAAAGACCCATGGTGCTGGGAAAGGCATAGAGGAATATGCAATACTTGAAGATCAGTTACTTTTCCCAGTAGCTATTTCTACTCCAACTTCCGTCAAATTGCTCGCACTTTACACTTATCCATTGTCCGGCAATGGTGATAATGTTCCTTGATACTGGTACTCATGACAAGAGAATTGATGTTCTTGGAAGTTTGGACGGGAAGTCAGTTCACTGCAATGAAAATCTCTGAAAGAAAGTCCTTGTTCGTAAATCTTGATGCTCAAGCGCCAAATGAATTCTTGTGATGTCAATGCAGTGCCGTGACCGGCTCGGCTCTTTTGCTCGAGTTCGTCCACACCCGGACGTTGTGCCGAGGTTTCGGATATCAACGGGCACTCATCCGCAGACGGTCTAACTCAGAGATTATGTAAGCATTATCTTTCGGAACGTCGAGACTTTTCAGTTCATCCCACTATCATGGAATGATCCCAATACCCTGAGCGGAAAAGGAAACTTATTGCTTCCAGTTCTCTTATCAACTATGGGCGTTCATCAAGTTCTCTTTGACTAGAAGGAACCAAAGATAAAATGGCACCTGAAGACGCGTGCTTAATTACGACGACTGAAGCCAATTCTTCGATTCCCTAGAAGCATTGCAAAACGACAATAGAGGGCGTACGAAAGCCTTCTTGACCTTGCAAATACCTCAGCTCAGATAATAGATATTGCCAATTTCCAAAGGTCTTTTGGTGAAGGATTCACCGCGTTCGATTCTCTACTAGTTTGTTGTCTTTTCGTTTGGGTCGTTTTGCAGACACCATTTCAAAACTACGATGACGACTCTTTCTATGTTCCAACACCACCAAAGAGTAAGGCTGTGTAAGACCTATATATGCAGCCAGCAGTAAGTTTTCTTCTACAAGAGATATCAAGACTTAAGCCAGCTATTACGTTTCTTCAAAGCGGACTTTCAAGAGCCCAGACTTACCGGCGTCATATCTCCACACTTCCAATCGCACGAATCATCTTTGACATCGGAATCATTATCCGCGAAGCATACTAGCCATGTTCATTCGTATAGGCTTTTTTGTGTTTCCAGACAGAAGCGTACGTATTATCACGTGAAATCGTGGGACTGTCCACTTCCCGCTCACTAGCTTAGCACAGAGGTCCGAGAGAGGCTAAACTAGAGCGCTGAATAGTGCTGGCGTCCCAAATATTACAAATGGCAATTTGTAAAAAATAGCATCTTCGCGACCCGACTTTATTCCTCGCGAAAACGAGGACCCAGATTTACTTTCAATATTGGATGCACAAAAATCCCTCGGTCCTGTCAGTCAGCCATATACAAACTTATTATGACGACATGATCCTCATCAACAACCTCTCCATTTCACAAACTTTGACATCTTATCCACATATTCTTAACTGCTGATAGATTTGTTTCATGCATATCGAAACCCGAAATCGATGGGCTTTTGACACGGAGATACTTTGCACAAGGCTGTATCACGATAAGAGGAATACCCCGCCTTCAGAAAGTTACCAAATGTTTCGATGTGGATAGCGATCCCATCTTCTCCGAATTTCGGTTTGTGAAGCTTACCCCTTTGCACAACGGGGTGACCGGAAGAATGGTTTCGTCATGGTCCACTTGAGGTGAAAATCTAGCTAGTGCATGCTTAGCCGATCTTTGGATTACGTTCCTGAACATCTCATGCCGCTGTCCGCAATTTGTCCGTTCGTTCATAGTTATTTATGGATCATTCATGGATGGTCTATGGAGACATTGTTCAATCAACAAATCGTTCAACCCATACTATGGGTCCCAGCCGAGGGGTGCATTTTATGGGGTGTTGAGCTTATGATAATAGACTTGTAGATCATGTCAAACTAAGTAAAGTGTATTGCATTTTTGTGAGAATCATCTTTCTCGGAAGAATGTCACTCGATGGGCTGCATATTGATCAACACTTTAGCTCATGAGAATACTGGTTTTCACAATGAATCGATGTTCGATACGCATTGATTCGGTTCTTTCGGTGAGCCATTTCTTGTATACTTCGTATGTAAACAAAAGTCGTTACAAACCAAATCTGCGTCATCGTTTTCTCTCGAGAATTAGTAGCTTGGAAAGATGCCGACGAGAAAGTATATAGACAGCAGTTGCTTCCTCCCAAAAAATTTCCCAGCCAACATCTTCCAGCTTATAACGACAATATCAACTTAATAACACAATAACTTCCACTCGTTAATATGAAGTATTCCGCATCAGCATCACTCGCTCTCGCCGTTGGCGCTTCAGCTGCTTCTATCAGAAGGGACACTTGCTCATATACCCTCACTTCATCGGGAGGTCAATCCGGTATCGTTGGTCAGTTGGATGATGGCCAACTCCGCATCCTTGGCAATCACCCTACTGCAGCCTTCACAATCAACAACGGTGAAACCACTGATTCCAAAGGCCGACCATGTTATTTAACATCAGAGGCTAACCAATACCAATGCGATACTGGTATGAGCGCCACAGGTGGTTTTGCTATCAGCGCAGATGGCACATACACTCAATCTGGATCATCGGTCTTCTATGCATGCCCATCTTCTGACAACGATTACAACATTTATACTGCTCCTGTTGCTGGTCAGGATAAGTGTGTAAAGATTGGATTGACTGCTAGTGGATGTTTCGCCCCATCTTCATCCTCTTCATCAGCAAAATTGAGCACATCCACATCCCAACAGGTTTCGTCCTCTACCTTAGTTCCATCAACAAAGGCCTCATTGTCTGCTACAGTTTCAGAATCTTCAAAGCCTTCAGTCGTTACTGCTACCACAACTCAACAACAGACATGTGCTGCTTCAACCGTTACTGTAGCTCAAACCGTTGTTGTCACCCAAACTCCATCTGCTAAGACCATTTATGTCACTTCGACTGCTCCCGGTCAGACTATTAAAGAGACTCAAACTCAACAGCAGACTGCACCAGCTCAAACTGTCGTGGTTACCCAGACTCAACAAGAATCATGTGCTGCTCCTTCTACAATCACGATCACCCAAGTTCAATCCGCTGCTGGCCAGACTGTCCATGAAACTCAGACTCAACAGGAGACTGCTCCCGCTCAAACTGTTGTGGTTACTCAAACTCAACAACAAACATGTGCTGCTCCTTCCACAGTCACTCTCACCCAAGTCCAATCTGCCGCTCCTTCTACAGTTACCGTTACTCAGGTGCAGAGTATGACTGCTGTTTCCACGAAACAAGTCACCGCCACCGAGTCTGTCAAAGCTTCCAGCGCCCCAGTCAGCACCTCCCAAGTTCAAGCCACTACCAGTGCCGTTTCGACACCAAAGGCTTCGTCTGCTAGCTCAATTGTCTCTTCGGCCACATCCAAGTCCTCGTCCACAGCTTCAGCTTCCAACTCTTGCCCTACTAACCTTGACGGCACCTACTCTTCCCCCAACCTAATCGTTCCCGTATCATCTGCATCCCCAGATAAAGCATACGGTACTTCTTACGATGGTGTTGTCAACAGCACTGTCTCTTCTCTCTTCAACTTCGACATTCCAGCTTCATACGCTTCCAAGACTTGCTCCCTCGTTTTCCTCTTCCCTACTCAAGATATGCTCGAGACTTCTTCTTATACCTTTTCCGGTTCCGGAGCCATTGATTTCAAGCAATTGAGCACCACTGTTACCACCAGCTCTACCTATAACTCTATCGGAAGCACTGCAACTGATTTCGGTAGCAAGGCCATCACACCTGGTTCCTGGACTGTTGTTAATACTTTCGCTTGTCCAGCTGGACAGTCTATCAGCTATGAGATGACTGCTGGTGGAAGTGACACTGATTTGTGGTGGTTTGAGGATTACAACCCATCCCCAATCGGTCTTTTCATCACTACTTGTTGAATTTTGGATCTGAAATGATCTGATATTATGAGCAAAGTTGAGATAAGTCGAGAAAATTTTTCGAGACATGAAAATAAATGAGATGAGAGATGAAATGCATAATGTTCGGAATCTTTCTTTTGTATGGCTCGCATTGGATGGTAAGGATCGGATACTTACACCCAGGTAGGGAATGCATTTTGGAGTCGGTGTAATGAGTTAGACATGAAAGGAATATGTCAGCATGAATGAAAGGCCCAACACCATCACATTCATTATGATATTTGAGTACGGTACACATTCTGTGCACGATTTGTATATATTTTTTCTTTAAGAACAGACATTAATAAATAGAATGATAATGAAAAGAAATGGTCATCAGCACTCAAAAAGGAAAAAGAATGAAGATCTTTGAAACATTGAGATGCATGAACTAAGGGTAAGAATGTTGTGACTTAATGAGCCAACTTGTCAAGAATAATAAGTTGCAATATTCCTCTCCAACTTTATAATAGTTTGGCATACAAGATCTGGAAATTCTAAATTCAAGTTCTACTCATGCAAAATTAAAGCGATAGGGTGATTGACCAAACTCGAAAATCGGAAAAATCATGATAGATTTGGCAATCCCCTCTTCCTAAGCACGAATTTCAAGATCTGAATGCCCATCCCTCATCGAAGGCCTCCAAAAGAGGACTTTCCAACACGTAAACCAATTTATCTACTCTCTCCTGCCCAATTTTCTGTTCCCATTTATTCCCCTGTTTCATCACCACCCCACAAGCCACAATATCACAACCAATCTTCTCCAACAAATCCCAAGCCGTCTTCAGTGTAGCACCGGAACTTACTGCGTCATCAATAATAATACATCGATTTCCTAAAACCAAAGGTAATTGATGCGGATCCAAATATACTTTCTTCAACCCCAGTTCTGGGGATGTAATGGATGATACTGAGGCGGAGAGCGCATCATCGTACCAAAATTTGCGGGAGTAGCCTAGGGGTACATATCTTTCTAATAACCATTAGTTCTATCCTTGATACATTTTTTAAGGAGTAATCTTGACATGTAACATACTTAAGCCCAAATTTCTAGCAACAAGCGGAGCCAGACTAAGACCCAAAGTGGGAAGCCCAATAATAACATCCGGCTCAAAACGACGCACGAGATCGGCAAGAAAATTGGAGAGGGTATCTACTACTTCCATGGAAGCTTGATTGACTAGAAGTGAGGCAACCGCATGCTTGGGATTATCTTTCAGCGGTCTGATTGGGAGAACCAGGAAACGTGAGTCGGGTAGTTTGGCTGGGAATCCATATCTATAGGGCGGGGTTTGCGGGGTGTGGTTGAATGGGAGGATGGTTTGCCAATATGTCGTTGTAGGTTCCGTGAAATGGGTTATAGGCGGAATAGCTTGTTTTGGGATATTACTCGACTCGCTGATAGTTGTCTGGGTGCTCTTTGGCTTTTTGGAAAGCTCTAGATTTTTCTTAGAATTCTTCTCATGAGCATTCTCACCAATAATTACATCGGCAGTAGACGCATCATCCACTTCGTAATTCTGTATATCTGTGGTGGGCTGAGACATTTTTCCTCGAGATATTACGTTGCAGGGAGGAGGTGAAGTTGATATGCAGGATGGTACAGGGTGGGGTTGCTGACTCATGCGGAGATTTGTTCGTACCTACAACAACTACCTCCTGGTAGTTGATGCGACGACTAGGTGGTATGAGGACGAGATGTTTAGGAACCTTTCTATCACGATGCCTATTTTGATAGCAGATTGAGAACAGTTCGTTTAATCTGCATCCAGACCCCTCGTTTTACAGATATTCTCCACAGCAATTCACGCGACAATCATCTTTAGTGAAGTCGTTATAGATTTCTTACATTACACAGTTCTTTGTATTTGCCAAGCTTTACTTGCTGTTGTTACTCCCTTATACTGCGGTCGCTAAGCTACGTAAGAATAATGAAGCAAATACCTAGGTAAGCTCTCTTACTTCTGGCCAATATGTGAAGCTTCTCCAGTTCTTACATGCCACGTTCCTGCACATATCGACAATCAATTTATGGTTAAAATTTCCGTTCTACGTAGTGGCTTGAATTGGTAGATTAAGGTTCAGCGTCATGAAACCGATGAGTTGATTGTAATTTTTGCTGCCTAGATTGTGGAAAGTCAGCCCGTTTCTTGGCGGTGGTAGATTTTCTGACACATGAAAGATTATGTCGGGGTAAATTTGCTCCATGGTATATATCATCTAAGAGTTTTGGGGGCTGTGTAATATTTTCGGGTAGGCATTGGTCGTTTGACGACCTGTAACGTTGCCAGGTGAAGTGGCCAAGAGCAATAGCATCAAGTGACAAGTAATGGCGTTGATATTCTTTGATAATAAGTGAGGAAAGGCTAATGCGATACTAGCGGGGCTTCTCTGGATATTCTGGATAATAAAGAAAAGTGCTTTGAAGTGTAAGAGGAGATAGGGTGCTCGTGTACTGCAGCAGGTTTGCTGTCAAGATATGCAGTTATGCTATATCAGACTTCAGCCTTCCAGCAATCCTGGTAAGCCATTTTCTGCAGAGCTCGGATAGCTGTGTCAACAGAGATGAGTGGGAATCATATTGAGCACCGCGTTATAAAGGCCATATATAATGTGGTGGACCCAGTTTACTTTGTTTAAGATAAGACGAAATCAGTTTGTTTAGAAAGAGCTCGAATCTTCACCATGTTTTCACACCCCAAGCACTTTTCCCCTCTCTGATCTTTTATACCGCCGCTCTAGGTAATCAAACGCCAGCATTCGATGATTTAGTTTCCTCGAAATTCCATTCTTCTACAAATAATAGTACTGCATTGGCGCCTCTTGATGGGCGTTCTTTGCTGAAGTCATGGCTAAGTCCAAGGGTGCTTATCTGTGAAGACCCTGGATATTGTCTATGCCCCAGTAAGCTATCTTCAATCTTGTTTTGGGGAAAATTCTAACAAATATCAAGGCAACGTAGGCTGTTGTCCAAGAGACGAAAACTGCTGTGGAAGTAGCTTCTGCGTCAAGCCTGGAGAGAGTTGTTGCCAAGGTTTCACATGCGAAGTTGGATGGAACTGCTGCACTTATCCTTATTGCTACCCGGATGGAGGTAATTGCTGTTCGGATGGAAGCTATTGCGCTGCTGGAAATATCTGTGTGAATGTAAGGGGTAGCATCAAATGTTGCACGGATTTAACATGTTCTGGACATGCTTCTGGTAGTGTAACTATCAGTACACCTAGTGCCACTACCGCCTCTACCGTCATTCCGTCGTCAATTTCAATAGCTCCAGAATCATCTGTTACCTTGACACCAATACCAGTATATGAGTATTATTATTACACAATCACATGGTTCGTTGATATCCCAAGCCATATCGGCATACATACCCACTAACAAACACTCAGGTATTACTGGAGCTACTACTATTACTACTACACCATTCATCTAGAACTCATTACATCTACCCGCTCAACTCAGATAACAACCACAACCACAATCTCCGTCTACGAAACTGACTCCGCAGCCGCTTCATCCAGCTTCAAACGACTTTCTGCCACCCTCTCATTCCCAACTCCTGCTGCTGCAACACTTCCCACACAAACTACACCAAGCTCGCCTACACAAACTGAAAAAACCACTTATCCTCACACTGAAGCCAGCATAGATACAGAATCTTCACGAGGGACTGGGCCAGCTTCTTATAGCGTCTCTAGCACACCTTCTACAACCACTCGTTCTGTGACTTCGGGATCGAGCAGTTCGTCAACGGCTACTTCAACGCCGGTGGTGGTTACAGTTAGTGGTGCCTCTGGAGCGAGAATGAATGGGCACTTTTGGTCCGTTACCTGTTTCATGATTTTTGGTGCTTGTGTTGTTGCGTTGTGGTTACTTTGAGTTGGAGAGATTTATTTTCATTAGGTTTGTGATCTTGTACAGGATACCGGAGAGTGTTCGCTATTTTATTTGATGAAACACAGTTTTAATTTGAATTATATGTCGTTGTTATTCGCTCTGGATCTTAATCTGTTCATCTTTAATCCTAAAAAGGGATTACCTATGATACATACCTATGTCTAAGATATTCAGGAAAAACCATCTGTATATCTACACACTGGTAATGATTTGCTACTTTCTATTACCTCCCTGACTATTTCAGAAGATAGTATCCAATAACTTCCGTTTGATCATCCTGAGGTTACTGACAGAATATAAATTCAGGGTTTAAGGTTATTCAAATGAATACAGTACAGCACATCAGTCCTCAGGTTATCATGTTATATCCTCACTTCTTATCTCAAAAATCTAGAGCGAGACCCGAGATACTACATTTTAAATAGATGACCCACTATCAGAGAGAGAAGGTGATTTTCCATTCTAATCTTCTGTTTTTCCATCTGCTACTTCCCCAGTTAAAATTCCATTCATATATGCCAAAATATTAGAGAACATTATTTTATTGGTCGATATACACAAATTGAGTGTACCTAGAAGTAAAAATGGGGAAGAAACATGTAGTTTCTTTGTTTCAAGGCATTTTATATCCATTCCAATCTAGAACTCGAAGTCTCTTTAGGTCTGAGAGATCAAGAAGATTCTCGAACTCAAGTTTATATCTATTCATACATATATATCAAGACATAAGAAAGGCGCCACATCTGACATACGATGACGGATATTGAGGTGAAGTGCTACAGGTAGATTTGAATGTTGACACTTATCAAAAAGTTAGATTCAAATTCAGCGCATTCATGGCGAAATCAAACGAAAGAATACACCATGCGTGAATGCAGACATTTTTCGTTCTCCTAAAAATCATAGCAGCAAAAAGCTTGTTTCCGAACTTTGAACTGAATCATAAAGTTCAGATCTTAAACTTCAAAATTTGGATGGACTAGCCAAGCCGCTTCCTCTCGAGCGTTCAGGATAGTGAATTCCAGCTCTTTCTTGAACCAGTGCGTGATGAATAAGATGACGATTCTGCTATTCTGATGCTATTACCAACTAAACTGCTGTATACTAAGTCTGCGATCCGGTTGTCGTGAATCAACCGTATATATTGATACGGCAGAAGACATGTCGCATTCAATACTGTCGTACCATGACATCACATCAAGCGATACTTAAGAACGCATCCTTTCGTCCAAATGATTGAACAACAAACAACATCTGTCATACATTACAATTCAACTTATTAGTGTACTCAAGTCAAATAATAGACTGGTTTCCGTATCGTCCGCAACTTTGAAGGTCTTTTACTAAAGATTTCAAATACCACTGCAAAGCTTTGTGTAGTCTACTAATAAGAGTATTGTCGAACCTTTGAAAGAATGGCTTCCAACCCAGAAGAACCCCCCGACGATGTTCCAGAGAACAGTCGCCCGTTGGCAGCGTCTACATCAACCCGCGCAAGAGCTATGCCAAGCATGCATGAGCTATCGGGCACCGAGAGAAGTTTCAGGACAAGAGATCCCACGACTCGCATTGCGGATGAACACCCGCTGTCTTTAATCCTTCCTATAGTGCGCAATGGGCCATATAGAAATCGGACAATGAATACCACGACGGTTGACGGATCTGGATTAACACGCCCCAGCTATGCAGATCTTGGTGCCAGAAATGTTGACCGAACTCGGCGTCTTAGTAATCGAGCTGAGCCTTACGTCTTAAATTTTCAAAGTGACAGACGTCATGCCTCGCGTACGCGTCTCTTGGACAATCTCAATGAGACAGCCTCTGATGCACACCCTACAGTTGGCGCCATGTACGCCTCACGTGCACGACGCATGATGGACAGTAATGGGAGGGATCCTGATCGAGACTATACTCCGACACTATATGATCCTTTGCCGGCTACAGCCAGAAACTATCCCAATACCTCGAATCCCAGCTCAGTCTATGTTCCGAAAAGATACAGGCCTTTCCCGCTGGTAACAGCCAGAGATGCGCCAGATACCGGTCAAGTCTACACTCCGAGAAGAGAAATTTATCGCCCGCATGTAAGAGCCACAAGCTCTATCAACATCGCAGATACTATTACATTCTCAGCTCGAATCAGTGAGCAAGCACAAATACCTCGTGAATTCAGCGCATCACAGGTTCCCGAGGCCAACAGCGAACAAGCACGAGCAACTCCCGAAGTCAACTCACCACAGCTTCCCGAAGCATCAACCGCCGTCGGTACAAGCGAATGTCCCATTTGTCTTTCTCCCTTCCCTGCTCCTCCCAATGCCGTCCTCGTACACCCATGCAACCACGGATTCTGTCTTGTATGTATCCAGACCTGGATCCAAACCCAACGACAAAGACCCGATGTCCGACCAGTAAACTGTCCCTTCTGTCGAGGTCCCATTAACAGAATCATTGACCGGGAAGGAAATATTGTTGAATATCAAAGAAACAACGTCCCAGGTGTCATTCAAGAAGGTCGGGAAAGGTTGAGAAGAATGCTTGGAGGTGCAGTTGCAAATATTGCTGATTCAAGGCCAAGAGCTTCGCGTACAATAGATCGTGTAAATGCGTTTGATGAGCTGAGGAGAACATTGAATAGGGTGGGACCTGCGGGAAATATTAGTGAGCAAGTTACAATCGTACGAGAAAGATTGGATGATGCAGATGCGGATTCCAGCCCTCCAGCAAACGCGCCTGAGTGGACTAACGGTGCTTACGGCTGGTGGGTCTGAGATGTAGCTTGCATTGACCAAGGAGTATGGAGATATGGGGGGGAGAAGGTTCTGAAGGTCGAATAAAGGAGCATATGAGGAAGAGGACGCATTGTATTCTGGATGTAGGGGATTTAGAATTCGAGTGCAAGCTCACCATGTCACAGTGATATGACATATTGCTCAGATTAATCTGAAGTCATGGCCGAGGGCATATATATTTAATATCTAATAATGTAAATCAATTGCAATGGTGAAAGATGTGCAACACTCTGCACTTCCAACAACGTGGAAACCTGACCTTTGAACTTCTCGCTTTTAAAGTTGGCCATTGATTTCTCTTATCCGTAAATTTTGGGCTCCTAAAAACATTAAAAACAGCCAGCAGGAATATGGATACCCACAAGGAATCTTGACTTGTCGATCAACTTTCACGAAACTTTTTCGTGGTTCTTGTGAAGGACCTTCCTCCATCACAATTACCCGTTTCCTTGTTGTTTACCTGGCTCGACTTCAATCTAGACTGCGCCAATGATCAACTTCTTGCTCGCCTACTAAGATCTCAATGGAAATTGCATCTAGAATATTTGAAGCGGTAACAGCGATGAACATCAAAACAAGAACGACACGAAGGAAACTAAAGATTTGCAAACCACTTGTCTGACCTTTTCTTGAAGCGAAACTAAATGAAACCCCTCCTTCATCTGTTATATCACAGCCTGATCATCCAGATTTACTCATCGATTTTACATGCGAGCTTTTGACTTGCGGTAAACTCCCAGGAGTGTGGCACCTATAAACGAGCCCATCAGCAACTCATTCAACAATCTCGACCAACAACAAAACTCGAGACACCTGAAAACAAAGATTCTAGCTACGACCAGGTCTGATATTCTGAGGCCAAAAAACCCGCCACGTGTCTGAATGACGGCATCAAAATTTGTCGATATGAGCGATAGCGAGCTTCTAGAGCATGATCTTTGCACCAATAATTCCACACCTTTGCAGAGGATCAGACGACAGTTGTCAGGTAAAGGGAAGCTGACTACTGCAATGACGGTTGCTGAACTTTGTGCCTTCATCGACTTCTTGCAAGGTCCGATGATAAATCCTTCAATCTTTATATCTTGCGGTAGATACCTTCCCCTATTATTCTTCAAGCTCCGCTGCGGATGTGATCCTCGGTGTGTGAAGTGCTTTCGGGAATTCATTCACCGGGAATCTTTGACCACAACTGGTAAATTTCGGTGTTTCAAAGCATGGTCATAAAATCTTCTTGATATCTGATCTCGACGAGCAATATCGAGCCCAGCGCTCTTCGGACTATGAGAGCTGCAACTGTTAGGAGCATTTCAACACGCATCTGGATGTGAAGGGGACAAGCAGAAGCATTGGCGAATTGAGGAACGAAAGAAACTTCAAGATTTCCGCAGACGGCGTGAAATCTCAGTCCGGAGAAAAACGGTGTTTTATTTATGGCAAGAAGGGATATGCTTCAAGCCTTTGTTTAGGTATTATAAAGCAAAGCTTAATTGATAGGGGAGTGTGGGGCCATTGAACTACTTTAATGATTCCTAGACCTTTGAGAAAAGTAACTGGCACAGCCATCATACAGGTAACGAATGAGAGTTCTCGTTCACCTATTTCCCGATTCTACATTCATGGCGTGAACGCTGATGCCTTGTGAATACCCAACGCACTCGTGACGATTCAAAAAGGAAGAATCTAGAAGCCGCTGAAAACGAGGAGCCGAGTGGTAACTAAAACTGACTTTTCTAGGTTACCAGTCGAAGAGAGAGAGCTTCCATTCCACCACTTTTTCACATAATATGTGATCTGATTCTAGGTCGTCCCCGCAACGCCAAGAAGAAGTTGCCCTGGCGCATGAAATACCAAGAAGGCTAAATGCTACTGGATCACAATTTTCAAGACCGGCAATTCCAATAAACAATGTGCAAGAGGATTCTAAACCAAGTGAAGTACCAGCTCACCCCCTTTCCCCCTTCAATCAAGAGTACAAGATGGGTTTCTTTGAGAGGTACACGTATTGCAGTGCCATAGAAATCAAGTTTCTTTGGAAGACTTCAAAGAACATAGCACATAGTACATAATATCTGAAAGATGCATAGCTGTATGTATCCAGATCTTCATCATGTTATCTTCAAGTAATAGACCTTGAAATGATGAGATATGAGATGTTTGTAATCGGAGACAACCACTGGTGAACCTCGGCATATCTTGAATGTCTTGGAGAACAAGTGATTGTAATTAGCATTCCACGAGGTGCAGTTAGAACCATCTGCGAAGTCGCAATTTGCGCACCGGGTGCGTCTATAATAAGAAGGTGTTTGAGCTTATCATCTCACGGCTGTACCTTTTCTAGTGGGGCTCGGGAACAACCGAGAACACTTTCCTATGAAGTTGATCCCTTTATTGATATTTTTGATATTTGACCGAATACAATCATCCGATAATATAATTTACATAGGCAGATACTATATCCGGCTCTTATACCCGTGGTAACCGCCTCGCATTTCCTTCGTCTTCCCCTTTATCTACCGAGTTCGAAAAAGTAGCAGGAGAGCTACTTCAACTATACACGTTTTGTTCCTGTTTTGTAGGATTGGCCAGCAAGGTATTGTATATTGATGGATGATCACATAATCACATCTTATCGACCTCGTACTGCGCATATTGTACCAAGAAAGCATACTAAGATTTCCAGGTGATTGGCACAAATTATATTTTCACTGTGAAAAGACCAAGCAACGATACTTTTACGTCAAGTTTACAGTTGAACTTACCGTCAAAATACCCTCGGCTAGGATCTATCCCAAAACGCCACAACCTACATGACAATAAGATCATTTTGATCATGTACCTGCTTTTCGTCGAAGCTTTTCAATCTATTTCTTTGACAGAATGAGAAGCATACATGAACTGGCCTTAATAAGAGATTTGCGGTCAGCTCAAATACATGGATCATGCCCACCTTTCTGGATGTCAGCTACTATGGAAATGCCCACCTTTCTGGATGTCAGCTACTATGGAAATGCCCACCTTTCTGGATGTCAGCTACTATGGAAATGTCCGTGCAATCCGAAAGCTCCGTTGACTTTGGACCCTCTGTTTATTTCTGAACCTCAATTGCAATTTGCAATTGTAGGCTGACTTTCATTTCTGTATCGACGACGAGTATGTAATTTGAAATGTCTCGGGAATCGAAAGGCATGTGTAGGGAAATACACAAGCCTTTTACCCTTAAACAGTGGCCCAATTGAACATCCAGATATCCACAGAGTTTTCGGAAACTTAGCATGTCCTTACTTTCCTGAGATTTCTAATCGTTAACCTTTTGTGGCAAACGCTTGCGCGGCGCTCATAGCAATAGCGACGACGAGCATATGATCCTTAGTAGGGTCAATGTAAGCACTTGGGCAAGTACCGACAAACTGGTAACCTATACAAGTCTTCACACTCCTGAGCGGTGGACAGGAAAAAATATTGGAATTTTATCATCCATCACTCGTTGTACAATTTTCTTCCCGCCATGGCAATTATTTCGATATGTAGTGCATAGGAACATTTCCGATGGGAGTGCCTGGATAGAAGTGTATGGACTTTCAATCTAATCCTCTAATCTCGGAGGTGCGGTCGGTTCGGGCTGGTCGATGCTTGGGTGCTCATTTTAAGCAATCTAGTCCGCAGGTTATCAACGGCGTCCGTTGCGCTACTGATAAACGTAGTGGAGAATTTTCCGTTGAGAGGGGGGGCTATCCGACTTTCATGCACCAATCATCTTGCCATATGTAGGGGTAATTTTCCGGGGCAAATATCATTCATTTCTTGGCGCAGATGGCGATTTTGTTCTTTTTGTAAAAATATAAATACATTGATACCCTAAGAAGGCTGATCACTTCAGTCGCATTCTCCAATCTTGAATTAACGCACATTGAAGTCAGGCTTTCCTCAAAGAACATTTCAATCATGCGTTCCTTTGCCCTCCTCTCCTTTGCAGCTTCTTTGCTCGGAAGCGTCTCTGCCAGCCCTGCTTTAGTAAACCGCGCTGTTGCATTCAACCGAACTGTTGCTCCAGCCGGTGCAATTGTCGTTGATCAAACTGGTACAATTGCCGGCTCCTACACCACATTCCAAGCGGGTGTCAACGCACTATCCGCCACCACAACCGAAGCTCAATACATTTTCGTAGCTCCCGGTGTCTACTTCGAGCAAGTGTATCTCCCACAAATCGCATCTAACCTTACCATCCAAGGTTATACCAACGATTTCCGCGCGTACTACTACAATGAGGCTACGCTCACCTACAACCTCGCCCTCATCAACACCACCTCAGATGATTTAACCGCCACGTTCCGTGCCCACAACACCAACACCAAGGTGTACAACATGGTCATCAAGAACACATTCGGTCACATCAACTCCAATGGACAGAACCTTGCTCTCTCCTCCTACGCCTCCAACGTCGGTTACTATGCTACCCAATTCTGGGGATACCAAGACACCGTTCTCGCCGAGGCCGGTTACCAGCTCTACGCCAAGTGCTTGATCGTCGGAGCTATCGATTTCATCTTCGGCGAGAAAGCTCTCGCCTGGTTTGAAAACAACGATATCCGCACTATCGCCAATGGAGCCATTACCGCTTCAGGTCGCACCAGCGCCGCGGTTGACTCCTGGTATGTGATCAACAACTCCAACATTGCCAATCTCAACAACAATCTCACTCCATACAACAACTATCTCGGACGACCATGGAGAGATTACGCACGTGTTGTTTTCCAAAACAGTTTCTTGGGTGACAACATCAAGGCGGCCGGATGGCAAGAGTGGAGTACCTCGACTCCAAACACTGACGGAGTTACTTTCGGAGAGTGAGTAACCCCATGCTAATATAAATTTCCAAACCTTGAACCCTCAACTAACAATCCCCCCAGATACAACAACTACGGACCTGGAAGCGTTCTCGAAGAAGGCCCTCGCGCAAACTTCAGCTCCCAATTAACCGCTCCCATCGACATCACCACCGTCTTGGGCCCATCCTACACTAGCGAGTTCTACTACGATGCTAGTTACATGTAAAGAATCATCGAGTGTGGATTGTGGAATTTCTAATATATAATTTTTATTGAAGAGGAGAGAGGATATAGGAGAGTTTGTAAATATAATGTCCGATGTATAACTATATGTAATGAGAATTGAACGGTCTAACCTTCACACGCTATCCTTACTTCCGCGGACCCTTAAATCTACTGTGCTTTTGTTTGAGTGTGATTATTGTGAGGGTTGGATAGATGTTGCAATTCAAGAATCTTCGAAATATTCCACGGGCATTTACAATAGTTTTCACTTCTTTCTCTTGTGGTGGTATTGTATTCAAGGTGAATCTTATTAGCTCTAAGTTTATCCTAACAGTCTACTTCATGATAGCTCATTACAATCCTACACAATGACAATATACCCAACAGCCCTCGATATATCACGCAATACCCATACTTCTTGTAATGAACGACGAGTTATATATCAATAATACAGTCAGGACTCATAATGACATCCCATATCCCATCCCATCCTACAACTTCCCCATATTTCGCAAAGCCAGCATTTATGAATGAAAAACGTGCGAATATGTCTAGCTACCTACTTTAAACATACATCTGCATGCATGCATCCATCTCCCCTCCTCTACCCTCCTCTTGGCCTTCCCCTTTCTCTTCTCCTAATTCCGCACCTCCTCTCCCCAGAGCCTCAACCCCATCAAACCCTCCACTAGAAATCCAATCCCTAACTCCTAATTCTACTCCCCACTCCCCGTCCCGCTTACCTCAAACCATCCAACCCATCCAACCCAGTCCAAATCGCATCAAGTAAACTCCAAAGCCCAACACCCTATCACAACCGCCAATCACAGTCCACTCCACCTTCCTCATCCAAACCAACCTACCAACCACACTATCCCCATTCCCATCCCCGCTTCCACAAATACACCAACAAAACTTAAATCCCGCCTCTCCTTCATCTTAATCTCTATCTCGATCTGGTTCCTAAATCTCATGTACTATTTTTCTTTTTAAATCATATCTTCAGAGCTCATTCCAGATCTTATTCCCATCCCACCCAATATACAAATACACAAACACATAAGCATACCAGCATACCATCATACCGCCAAAGCGCTATATCCCCTCCTCCTCCCATTGCATATTTAACAAAACCTGAATACACACCCTACTCAAATTCCCTCCTCAAGTCTCACCCCCATCCCGCACATCACACAACCCCCTCCTCCTCGCGTCCCCTCCTTCCCTCCTCCCCAGATGTCTCAACAAGCTCACCTAGACAGCTATTACCACATGCAATACCATATACCATACACCATACCATAACCCAATAATCCAAGTAACCCAAGTAACCCTAACCCTAAGATATAAACAACCTAACCTAACCTCACCTAAACTGAGCTAAGCTAAGCTGCTATCTCATTACCATCTCATATGTTATAATATCAATATGAGATATACCATGAGATATACCATGAGATATCATTAACACGATGTGATGGTATACTCCGTTGTGATACTCGATTAGAATACTCCATAAATATACTTTATTATGATATACAATCATCCCTCCAGAGCAAATTGCACCAACCAAAACAAAACAGAACGAAACCCAATCCCAATAAACCCCAATAAACTAACTAATCGACACACACGGAATGATATGGAAAGAGATTCTATAAGGATATGGTACTGTATATATGATATGGCATGATATCATATAGAATATAGTTCCCTTAAATATTTCTCCTTACTTCCTTTCACCTTCCGCCTACTCCCTTATTCTTGCCTCTTGGCCCTACTCCCCCCCCCCCCCCTTTTTCCAAACCCCATCTCCATCTCTTATTCCTCCCTTCACTTCCAACCCTCCAAACCTCCCCTCAAATCACACCATTTTCCACCCCTCTAAACCTCACTTCCCTCACTTCCCTCCACTCTTCGAATCCCTCCCTCACCTCCAACTCCTCACCTCCCCTCCTCACTTCCCTCCTCATCGTCCCCTCTTCCCTCTCCTCCCTCCTCTCCCTCTCTCCCCTCTCTCCTCCCCCTCTCTTCCTCCCTCTCCTCCCTCTCTCCTACCCCCCCTCTCTCCCTCTCCTCCCTCTCTCCCCTCTCCTCCCTCTCTCCCTCTCCTCTCCTCTCCTCCCTCTCCTCTCTCCCTCTCTCCCTCTCTCCCTCTCTCCCTCTCTCCCTCTCTCCTCTCTCCCTCTCTCCTCTCTCCCTCTCTCCCTCTCTCCCTCTCTCCCTCTCCCTCTCTCTTTCTCTCTTTCTCTTCAAGACCCTCTCCAAAATCCTCTAATCCTCCACCCAAGCACTCAAGTTCCCATACTCAGAGTACCTTTATCGATCAACTCTACTAATTACTAACCATCCCCTACTCACTTACTACTCACTAGGTACTTACTTACAAATCCTAACACCACAATCATCAGTCTTTCTGAAATCTAAGGTACTCTCTCTTCACACACGATCACATCTATTGAGATCGGGAATCATATGCAACAATTATCAGCTCATCACATAACAACTCAAATCACACCTTACCTCACATTTCAAATCCAACATAGATAAAACAGATAAAGACGTATCTTATTATATTCTTCATACATCATGTCCATATCCATATCTACCTCTCTTCATCTCCCTCATCCATCCATCCAATTCCCAAACCAATGAATACCAATCCATCCCTCATATAAAGTAGAAAAATTTCATTATCTATGTACAGTATCGCCCACGATCCTATCCCATCCCATTCCAACCTGTCCCATTTCATCGCAAAAGATATCCGGATAAGTTCATTTCAACTCAACTCATCTCATCTGAAATGCCAAGAAAATATCCCTCTCCCCCTTCCAAAAACGCCTTGTAGTATGGAAATTCCACTTTGCCAAAAAGGTTCAAAAAAGAGATTACTCCACCAAAATGTTCGCCATTCAATAGTATTGCATACGATATTCATCCTGCAATTCGCATTCTTTTCAACAAGCCCATCAAATTCCACTAAATTCCCATCATGAACCACAAACAAATTTCAATCCACGCATGCAGACACACGCACACATTCATCATGAAACTGTCTTTCCTCCACAATCAGGAATTTTCACTCCATCCTTCAACACTCTATTCACATCCATGATACCCCAGTGATCTTCCCAATTTTGATTTCCTGAATTATATTGAATCTTCCAAGGTTCATCAAATGCTTCGAACCAAAAGTAATTCGTTCCATTTGTAATTGCATCGCAGACCCAGTTCTCCATGAATGTGTTTAGTTCCGTGATTCCTGCCACACTACCTTGAGCACAAGTAGTAGCAGCACCACAATCAGTACCACCTTGTGTAGGCCATCCAGTTTCTGAGATGATGTTTTGGGATGCATTGGTCTTGAAGGCCACATCATGATTTTGCCAAAAGTCCCATGTCCAAGCAGCACTTTCCTCAGCCGTAACGCCAGCGAAGAAGGGATGAATATTAGCCATTACATAGTCGACTGCGTTAGCGAGCTCTGCGGTCCAGTTATCTCCAAGGTCTGAAGAAGCGATCGGGAGATCGATACCACGAGTTGTCATGTTAGATTTGACATCTTGGATAATAGATGTGAGCTGGGAGGCAGTCATATCTTCTCTATAGAGAACCTCATTACCAACAATAACACCAACAAAAGATGCGGATCCATGTTCATCAAAGATCTTGTAGAGCTGTTCGAGTTGACGAGTATTAGTAGTAGTATTTGAATCCTGCCAAACACCCAACCAGACTTTAACGGTACCATTCAATCCTAATCGATCAATAGCATGTAAAACCATCTCCGTTTGATTACAATCAGTACCATAGAGACGAAGGGTGTTGCTGAGTTGCGAAAGCACAGCCACATCTCTTGTAATGTTGTTCTGACTTGCTGGGTATGACAAGCAAGCTGGGTACTGTGTGTACATTGGTGTATAATCGATTCCGGGAAAGACCTTGTGCAAGTCGGGATTGTTCAACAACTTTTGGATCTCTGCTGAATCCTTGTTAAGATCGCCATTTTTGGAAGTATCTGACGATGCAGATTGTCCGTTGTTGACCCCATTCTGAGAGACTCCTGAATCCGATCCCCCTTTCGCGTTGCCCGCCAGTGTACCACCGACAGCACCTCCAATCACTGCCGCTAAAATTAAAAACCCAACCAGTAAAGCAATCCATAGCCTCAACTTTTTGTTACCCCCCGGTGGTTTCTTCAACCATTCGTTTTTTTCCACACTTAGATCGTAAGTGTCCGTCCCATTATATCCGTTTGGTGCATTTGTAACATCATTGTATTGTATATTTTCCCCATTCGCATTCGCATTCTTCTTTCCAACAAGACCACCCAAGGCTCCCACAACACCGCCCGCTGCTATAGCTTTTCCACCCGGTGGTGTTCGTGATCCGCTATCTGACATCTTATTTAAACTCAAGACAGAAGATCTATTAACTCGTCTATATCCCAAACCGTCGTCTCCGTCGTCTGCAATTGTACTCGGGTCAAATTCAACCAGTTCTGGGTCAATTGCCCTTGAATATCGATTATATGGGTAAGGAGAATCCGTGTAAGGGTCTGAAGGAGGATTTCGACCAGAGATAGTCGAACGTGAAGAGGGAGTTGACATTCCGGTGGGGAAAGCAGCAGCATTTAAAGGAGTCAGAGATGATGTTGATGCATCTTGTCGTGGAAACGGGCGTTGGAATGGAGACTCTTGGTATGAAGGTTGTGTTGGATCATATCCCGGGGTAGGTCTTGTGGCTTCCACGCCACTTTCCCTGGCATTTGAATTTGCGACACTCATAGCAACGCCGTTTCTACCACCCGCAGCTTGATCACTAAAATTATCTGCTCCCGATGTAACGTTTGTGTTATTGTTTTGATTGCGTATTCTAGATTCCTGACTGGATTGTGACGATCGATGTGGTGGAGGAATTGGTGGACTATCTATCATCGGACTCACAGGTTCCACTTCCCCATAGTTTTCTCGTGAATGTAATAATGAAGCAGAATTTGACATTCCAATCTGTTGGTTATATGATTCTTGAGCTTGTGATGAATGTGATTGTGAGGCGAAGTTTAAAGGATTACGCGGTTGCGATTGAGGTGGTGGTGGTGGTGGTGGTGGTAGAGGATATCTTGGTGGAGATGTTGGTGGAGATACGAGCGAAGAAGAATCTTGAGAATTAAGATGGATATCTTCGAAAGAATATCGTGACATTATGAGGAAAGAAAGAAAAGAAAGAAGAGGAGAAGAGGAGAGACCGGGAAGATGAGAGTATCTTGAAACCGAAGTGTAGCTCTTTTTCGTTTCGGACGATCTTTTACTCTATTCCAACTAATAATAATAGTAGGTACTCATAGATTGATAGGAATCCCACTTGTTTTTGGGGGGGGGGGGGGGCAGTGGTCGACGGTCGAATAGGATTCTGCACTGGCTCTGGGTCGAATTCTGGGAATGGGAATGGTAATGGAATGGTATTTTGGAGTTTTTGATTTAATATGTGGGATCGTGGGACAACTTGGTTTTTTTTGGTGGATGGTATAAAAGGTACTAAGAGGTGTTTTGATGTATTTCTTCGATTCTTTGATTCTTATCGATCAAATGTGAAAGCGCAAAGCAAGGATAGAGGAAACTTTATTTATCGAGAATGGAGGGCGATACGAAACGATGGGATAATAATACGAGAATGTGGAAGTTATGAATGCGAGAGAGGAGGGAGAGAGAATATTCCAATCCTCAATCGATACCTTCTTCAACGGCGCGGTACAATAATAACACCTCCTTTCCAACTTCAAACTAAAAAAGGCAACCAACCAAGAAAAGAACAAAAAAGCGAAACAGGAACAGGAACAGGAACAAAAACAAAAATAAACAATCCACTTCCCAATAATCATGAGGCTGTATTTTATATAACTACCATTAACAACAATACAGACTTTCCATCTTTCCATCTTTCCATCTTTCCATCTTTCCATCTTTCCCGCATCATACTTCCTCTCCTCCAATAGAATCGATGCCTCCACTCCTTCAACTTAAACAAAAACCACCGACCAACACGAGCTTCCCTCCCTCTTTCCCACCAAATTCATTCCCTACCTAGTACCAACCTCCAACCTCCAGCCTCCAGACCCAACTTTTCCACGTTCTCTCCCATCTCTCCCATAATTGGCTAGAAGCCGCGTGTGTGTACTGTACGAGGCTGGTAACTTAACTTATCAGCACAGTGCACACTGCAGTGCAAGTTAAAAGAAGAAAGAGACGAAGCTAGAGTGGAGTATCTGAGTATCTGAGTACTCGGTACCTTTTGAAAGATAGCCAAATACAAAGTATAACAGGGAACGGAACTTCTTCAACTAAGTCTTCCCTACAATCCTCCAATCCTTCCGCCCCCATCAACGCTGTAGGTATGTCTATCTATCTATCGACTTGTAATCGATTAACCTTCTTTGGTTGGTTGACTGAGAGATCCATTCCATCATGATCCAAGCACACAATCTAGGTACTCACTAAGAGTTACATTTTTAGATGCCAGACCACCTAGTCGACACTAGCGAGGAACAAATCCGGATGTAGGTAGGCAGGTATCTACTATCTCGGTATTTCTAAAGACATAACGTTACTCAAATCTAGACAACAGATTCTAATTACAGCTACCGAAAGACGATATACATATATGACATTCCATCTATTCAACAAAATGAAAGATTTAAACTATGTGCATCCCACTCACTCTCTTCACACCCCAAACAACCTACTCATCGATCGATAGATATACTTTTACAATCTCCCCCCAAGAGCTCTACCACCCCCCAACCACATAATCCATACCCACCACAAAACAAGCTCGGAAGCAAGTCACCCAGCCACTCTCAGCATCAGGGGTATACATCGTAGTATACACCACATTATTACCTAGTCTCACAATCCCATTGCATGCTAGATACCACTTCGGCTTCGTAGATACCCAGGTAGTGGATCCCGCCGAACCGAACAAGCCAATCCACATCGACATCAAAAGCAAGCAAGTAAAAGAAAAGGAAGAAAAACCTTGGTTTTACTGACCTTGCCTACGCCGTATTTCCTTATCCCTCGCAAAAAATAAATTAAAAATGATGACATTTGTTTCAGAGGTGTGAGAGGTGAATGATATATTTTGTGTACTTTGTACGATGTATTGTTATATTGTTATATTGTTATATTGTGAGATAGTCGGTGGGTATGTTTATTATACATATATATATACGTGACATATCTTCATTCTATATCTAGATATATATACACATATATATCCATTTGACAAGCCGTCGCGATCTGAGTACTTATTTATACAAAGTCAAACATGCATTTGACATATGCAGAGGTACGTACATATTTATGGAGATACATACCTACCATATCAAGATAGCACGTGGTGATAGAAACAAAACAATTTGAAGAAACAACCACCTATTTACCTATTTCCTCACAGACAGACCATCAATTCATCAATTCATCAATTCATCGTTCCGCTTGTTCATTCCAATTCCAGATTCTAAACTTTATATTCATAACTCTGGGATTGATGCTCGAAGTGTATTATCTTATATTTCCTTCCTCTTCCTGTTACTATATATCTATGTTCACTCTATTTCCCATGTAAGTGAGTGTAAACGGAGGGACTTATGTAGTAAATAAGTCAATAAATATCACTCAATCGATTATTTACTACCTACTGTTTATTATTTACTACTACCAGTACCTCCTCATCTTTCTCCTCCCACCATTCATACTCACTCACCAACTCTACTAGGTATTTCACAAATAACAAAAGTAAGCGAAAAGACCTAATAAATATCGCTCAATTGTCTACTATCTACTATTTACTATTTACTATTTACGCCCCTCCACCTATACTCTAATAACACTATCCTATTTTCTTTCCTTCTACTATCTACACCTATTTATTACTCATTACACTCATTACCTACCTATCTATCTATCTATTCACACACTATCCACACACTATCCACACATATCTCCCAAGTAATCATAGAATCAGCGATATATTACAAAAACCACTCATACACTTATAAACTCATTCATCTACTACCCACTAGGTACCTATTATTTACCACCAACCACTACCACCACCACCACCACCACTACTAACCATCCATCCAACCCGTTCCAAATCCCTCCAAACCCACCACCTAGCAACCCGCTCGGGTCTATCGCTCGGTTGTTTGTTCATTCATTCATTCATTCATAGATTCAAGCTCCCTCCCTACCTTGCTTGGAAATTTGAAATACCTTGGAACCTTGAATACCTATCCAAGCTCCTAGGTAAAATCAACAAACCCAAATCCCATACCTATCTAGTATACATACTCGTAGAGTATAGTATATAGAGTATATACCCCGCAATACACCACCTAAATCAGATGAAAATGAAAATGAAAATGAAAATGAAAATGAAAATGAGGGGAACCATTACACATTCACATTTACATTTACATCTACATACCGATACTGATACCCATCTACTCATCCATCTACCCATTCATCTACCTAATACTTACTTACCTATTAGTCATATAATATCAATCAAAAAAACCAGTCAAAATCAATCACTCAATTACCAATCACCAAATACCAAATATCTACCTCCCTTCCTACCTCCCTACCGATGAATCCCTCCCTACCAATTGATGATAACTCATAACGTGTTTTATCACCGAGTGGATCATATCACTGAGCAGATCATTTGAAAGTATATCAAAATTATGAATTTTTAAATATTCTTAATTTAATAACTAATTATTATTTTCAAAAAATAAAAGAATTTAAAATGATAATAAAAATTTAGTTTCTTAGAAATTCAGTTTTCATATAAATATTTCTACTATATTCAATAAAAAATTGAAAATGTTATGATTTTTGTTACAAAAAAAACTATTTTTATAATAATTCTTATATTAATTCGAATTTTAGAGAAAAAATTAGATTTTTATAATACCTTTATAATTAAATTTTATATATTCAATTTTCAAAAAATTCTATTGATAAATAAAGAAAGTGCACGGTTACACACAGACGAATTTTGTATGTAAATTGAGTGATCCATTCAGTGATATAATCCACTCGGTGATAAAACACGTTATAATATAATACAAAATGATGCAATCTGTACCTAGATATTGGTGATTAATCAAATTACCTCTCAATCTTACCAATCCATCCAATTCAAATCCCAATACGAACACACCAATCGAAACAATTTATCCCCCCTCCATCCCCCTCCATTCCCCTCCATTTCCCTCTATAGCAAGCTTAACATAAATGACATAACATAACATGATATAACATAACATAACATAACATAACCCCCCATTCATCCACTCCACTGCACTGCACCCCACAAAATCAACTCAAATCAATTCAAATCGAACTCCTCCTCCCCGCATCCAAAGAATTCTACTCTGTCCATCTACCTAGCAGTATCTACCTCGGAATTCCATCTACCTATCTAATCCATCTATCCCTCCATCTATCCCTCCATTCTTACACACACACACACACACACACACACACAAACCTCACAAACACCTCACAAACACCTCCATCATGACAACCCAAGCCAAAGCATTCCGCGAACTAATTGGTGTACCGCCATCTACTGCTTCGGTGCAGGATAGTGTATTAATTATTATTGATGCGCAGAATGAGTACGTATTTCAATTGATTTCAATTTCAATTTCATCTATCTCTATTGCAATTCTCCTCTTTCATGTTCTTTGAAATATCCATCCATCCTCCCCCCACCCATAAAATCTACTCACCACTCCACCCACAGATACGCCCAAGGCCATCTCAAAGTCTCCCAAGTATCCTCCTCACGCAAAGCCATCTCCTCGCTCCTAGAAAAATACCGCGCCGCCCACGGCTCCCTCGCACACATTGTGCACCAAGTGCCTGCGGGGGCCCCCGTCTTCACACCCGACACTGAGCTTGCCCAGGAATTCGAAGAGCTAACGCCCAAGAATGATGAGAAAGTGATTGGGAAACAACATCCTGGTTCCTTTACCGGAACAGATTTGGAAGCGTATATTAAAGAGACGGGAAAATCGAAGCTGGTGTTGACGGGATATATGGCGCATGTGTGTGTGAGTACGACGGCGAGACAGGCGGCTGAGAAGGGTTATGAGGTTTTGTTTGTGGAGGATGCGATTGGCGATCGAGATATTCCAGGAGTGAAGGCGGAGGAGTTGGTCAAGACGGTTTTGGCGGAGTTGGCGGATGCTTTTGGTACGGTGGTCAAGTCTAGTGACATCAATTGAGATAGGTATTATTGTTTAATCTGAATTGATGGTATGCTCTGAATCTTCTGGCATATTTGAAATACGTTGCTCGTGAATGTTCGACTTTGGTTATACCCCTTTCAAACAGTTGGTTTATTCCGCCAGTATATTTTTGTATCCGAGAAATCATGTCGAAGTTGTGGAAAATTTATGATCTCGCAATCTTTGATCATATCATCTAGATGCTGTTCGAGAGTTTCGGTTTTTGATCTGCGAATTGTCAACATCTGCCAATAAAGATATGCCATATAACTTACAACCACAAATTTGAAAAGTTGTCCACATCTGTTCCTATGAGAACTGCAGGTCGAGATCCTTGACTAATAGTTTTATAAACTGGTCCATAGCAATGTATCGCATATACAAGAGTATCCTCTTTGATATAATCAAATGCCAAAGGATCGTCCACTACTTTTCCACCCAAAGATGTGAAGAACTCCTTGTCGCCCTCAGTATTTTGAGGGTCTTGAAATATGCATTGTATCTTATCCTCACCCATACCACCTAAAATGTAATTAGTCCTAGGATCTCCCACCAGCGACTCCCAACACAACTCACCAAACTCCTCGATAATCATCATCAAAGCGGCCAATTGAGTATAACTACTCCTCCTCCCCTCCCTCCTCGCACTCTGCAAACTTCCCAACCCCAAACAAACTACACTATTCACCTTATTCCTCCCATGTAAAATCTTCTTCAACTGACCAGCTGCCTCACTGCTCTCCCACTGCTTCCTATAATTGTCCAAATCCGCTTGCATCTCCTCCATCGAGCGCTGAATATACGCGACCCCATCTTTCACAAAATCTCCCGCATGCGTCCAGGTCTCTGCAGCCCCCGTCTTTTTCCCCCCGCCCACAACATGTGTCCAGCCCTCTCCATCCTCTATCTGTTTCCTCTTAGTCGACTGCGCAATCTTTTTCGTCTTCTCCGTCTCTTCTCCGGTGTCCCTAGCTCCACTCTTCTTTTTGCGATTCGTATGCGGCATTGCTGGTTTGTCTCCGTTCCTATCCTCTGCTACCCGTTTCTCTCGCAACCCAGAACCTCAAAATCCAACGTAAGCAATCTCGCAGGAACCCCGTATCAAGCGATCAGGTAGGTAAGCTTCAGCCCGTCGGGTATGACCTAGTGTAACCCACTGCGCAAACGTGGAGGTTTGAAAAAACGCAATCGCCTGGGGTTGTGTGTAGACTCGTGGTACAATACAGTCAGCCACGGGAAGAAATACTTTTGGTTCTAAAATCGCTGGTTGGGCTGTGTGTTTACAAATTGGAAATCTGGACGGGATGACCGCGGAGAGTATGCGTACGTCTTCAGCTTTCACAACATAACAATGGAATGTGGAATTTTGGGGAGGGGAATGTTGAAGATGGATAATTTTGGAGGGGAAAAATGTGTTGCAGGGTTTATTTTTAGATAATGAGATTATCTACGATATGATATGAGTCTATCAAATGGAGGGGCAGATTATCATCAAAATTATGGCAGAATAGATTAATGAATTGCACCGCCTTTTTTGAAAGCGATATCACAGACGAGACAAGCTCAATCAAGCTGCTACCCCCATTGATTTTTCGTATCTGTTGGGGTCCGTTCATATTTGATTGAGTTTGCTCTTGGGGTCTATCAAGTAGGTGCTAGGTACGGTAGCTAATTAACATGAGAAGCCGAGGATGAAATTCGTCATTCCATTCCATTCCAATGATCCAGTGATAGACATACCATGAATCAGACTATCAATCACACACGTACGTACTAGATACTAGAAACTGCCCAGGTATATATTCCCCAACCTCAGCTTCTCCCAGCGCTTCCTCTTACCGATGTGATACCATAAGACATAAAAACGTCTATCGCTATGATATTCTATGGGGTAAGTCCGGATTTTGACATAATCGTGGTAAGGGATCACGACGTTTACATCTCACGAATATGTAACACCTTACCGGAGCTCCACGCAACGAAAGGGGATACAACATGCTGATTTGCAAGATGTGGATGGAATAGATGTTTGACCCTTGCAGAATTGGTATACGCATTCTGTATCTATCTTGAAATCTTGGAATCGAGGGGATGTAGACTCGGTAGATCAACACCAGATTCCATGAATAAGAGATGGTGATGCAGCTTTATCTTGGCTGTGGAAGTGCAAGTGCATTGAAATTTTGGAGATGAAGGAGAAAGAGAAAAAGAGGAAGAGAGGAAGAGAGAAAGAGAAAGTATTGCAATGCAAGAGCCAAAACAGAGACGAAAGTTTAATCATGATTGTCTTTGTGAGAGATTCATAATTGGTTCCAAATGAATTGTTCATCATATTTATTATACTGCCTGCGTACCATCGATTTCTATATTCGGATCGGTTCTCCCTGTCAGTTACCATTTGTTGTGTTACTGTAGGTTCGATGCGTTTGATGTAACTGTGATAACAAGAGTAGTGTGTGATCTGTTTTTTTTGGTCTGGGGGCTCCGGGACAGTAAGGGATGGGTGATGAGGTGTTTTCAAGTACCTGGTTAGCAGACAAGCAATTGAATACAGTGCAGTGAGTAAGTGAGTGCATGTCGTTCAATTGTATATTCTCGATTATTTGGTTATTCGATTATTCCATCATCTCCTGTTGTCTCTTTCGATACCTGTCAAATCCTATGTACCAGCAAACCTCTCTCGAGCATGTCTTGTACCTGCTTCCCATATGCACGATATTCCTTCCGGAGTCTAGAGTCCAGAATCCAGATCCATTTTCCTTTCCAATGAAGCATTCCTATTCGACATCTAAATCATCCATACAAACAGCTCCTCATTCTATACCCTCTCGAGACCCTCTCTCAAAATCAATGATCATCGGCAGTTCCACAAACCATCCAACCAATCTGCATTCCCCAAACCCTCAATTCTATCCGGGCGCTTACATCAAATCATCTATTAGCCGGAATCCCCTGTTTTTCACTCACACAATCCATTTCGCCCCATCCATCTCATCACCCCACATCCAATCAATGGCCAATGCACCACACCACACCTTTGCCTTCTTCCCACATCTGCATATCTCCCATCGACAAATCAATATCACCCGTCACTCCCAATATTGAAGACTTCCATCCTCACTATCCCGAACAAAGTATAACTCTTGTTCTCTCCCATGTCTCCCATGTCTCCCATGCATCTTCTCCCTCTGCGCTCACCTCCTTCGCACATCTCATTGGTCATGCACATTAAACGCCCATGGTAATTCGGCATATGCACCTAGCATCGAATCTGCTCGTCAAGCATGGTCAGCGCGAATTAGACAATGCGGATGGTGATTATTCAAATACTCATCGAGGGTCCAAAGTGCGGTCCATCCGGATGATGATTATTTTTTTTGCTCTGCCTCATATTAACACTTTTTGAATCTTTCGACGTACGATTTCTATTTCTTGAATTCCTTGGAACGTAATTATCTCATCCATCTAGTGATGTTCTGATAATTATCTGAATTGCATCCATAAAGACCAAAGGAAAGAGAGACTTTGATGTTTGATACTTGAATTGAATACCTACCTACCTACCTACCTACCTACCTGCATATCTCCCTCCCAAGCTTAAATATCGACCACAATATCATATCCGGCAAACATATATACAACGAACCCATTCAATTTCTTCCCAACATCTTTCAATTTTATCATTCGAGCCGGTTTTACACACACCCTTTCTCTTTAAAAGACCGACATTATCACAATGTTTACGACGAGTATATTAACGCTTTTGGCCATCACGACGAGTGTTTTGGTGCAGGCGCATACGGTCATTACATATCCGGGATGGAGAGGTGATAATTTGATTACGAATGAGACGTTTCCTTATGGAATGCAGTGGATGTATCCTTGTGAGTAGACTTTTACTTCATGAACTGGAATCTTTGGATTTGAGTTTGGGGTGCGAGGAGCTGCCTTGGAGAATTGGATTTGATATGGGCACTTTGTTTTTCAAGCTTTCCAAGCTTTTCATATATGCTTATGCACATTCATATCCATCTCCGTATTACCTCCGATCTCCTCCAACTTCTCTCCTTCAACTCCTGTCTCCCAATCCTCCCTCCCGATCAAGCTCACCTCTAACACCCTCCAGGCGGCGGCATGCGCACCACCACCAACCGCACTCTCTGGCCCATTTACGGCGGCGCCATCGCCGTTCAACCCGGCTGGTTTCAAGGCCACGCTACCGCCTTCTTCTACTTTAATCTCGGATTCGGTACCGATGGTCCCGACAACGGCCCCCCCAACATGTCTTTCCCCATGACATCCGTCACGCAAATCGTCGGCCCGAGTAAAAATCCCTACCCAGGAACCTTCTGTTTACCACAAATTCCCTTGCCCGCGAATACGACGGTCAACGTGGGAGATAATGCGACGATTCAGGTTGTGGAGTTGGCGATTCATGGGGCTGCTTTGTATTCTGTATGTTTGGTTTTCCCTTCTTTTTCCTTCCACCTCATATTTCATGATATCATCCTCATAGCCTCCATCATCACTCTCCCCTCTTCTCATCACCCCTAAAAACAAATCCAAATCTCCCCCAAAACATAACCCTAACACCCCCACCCCAGTGCGTAGACATAACCTTCGCGCTCCCCGAAGACGTCGCCGAAGTAAACAGCTCCAACTGTTTCAACTCCTCCGACCTCTCTTTCGCAAACGTCTACACCATCAACGATGCCTCTGATCCTGGCACCTCCTCCAAATCTACATCCACATCCGCCTCCACAGTCACCTCTCCTTCCCGCTCGCTCTGGGCGGCGAGTCTCGCGAGCGTGCTGGGTGTTGCGATGTGGGGTTTCTTGTGAGATGAGAGGTGGGAGATGGGAGATAAAGGAAGATCTGAAATCCCTGGGGAATTTTAGATCGGAGATATGGGAAGGGAAAAGGAAAGATAATCAGATGAAACCCTATGAAAAGAAAAGAAGGACTGTAGATAGTATAGGATATGATAGTATAGGATACGACACAATATGATACCACGGGCAGACAGACACATTAAGTGAGCGTCCGCACCCAACAAGTCGAGAAAGCGGAAATGGATAGGTACCGGAGATTGAAGCAGGATACTCAAGTATCCCAATACGGAACTATATGTATGAGGTGATCACTCAGGCGTTTTATGGGGAAGATTATGATTCAGGAGGAAGGAAGAAGGAATGATATTATTATTTCCTTTTAATTCTCGAGTTTTTCGAGTTTCGATTTTCAATTCTCATCTCAATACAATTATTACTATCAATAACAGTACAATTCATGTCCTTAACTCCGCGTTAAAGACTATGCATTCATACTATAATATCTAAGCGCAAGCGCTGTATGTAATCGACATGCCAGAAGCTATTTAGCTTAAAGAGAAGAAACTAAAAATCGACCCCCAGCTATGCTTTAAATTTTATTTCATTTCGTTCATGTATTCATTATTTTCGTTCCTGCACCATTCTTCCCTCCCCTCATCTAATCTACCTCCCTCTATCCACTACGCAAGTAACTCTCTAATCTCCTTCCCAACATTCTTCACGCGTGGATCAGTCGCCTTCTTCACACAGCCATCCACCGCGGTCAAAACGCCATAAACATCCTTCCCAGCCTCTCTAATCTCATCTCCCACAGTCAAAAGCGTACCTAGGGCCACTAATCCTCTATAAATCACTTCACTATCGACTTGTGTCTTCAAGATACTCGTGACTGTATCCAAAACAGCAAGAACTTGTTCGAAATCCGGGTCTGTTTCTGTAAATAGAACAGCATAGTTAATATAGACGGTCGTAGCAGCTACCAATAAATTTCTATTTGTAGAGGCTTGAATAGCTGTCTTGATCAAGTCATGGACTTTATCAAAATTGTCTGTGGCTAATTGGCGACCTTCGGTGGAATCAAAAAGATTAGCAAAGCCACGAACGGCCATCATGACGTGATTTTCGGAAGGAGGTGAAGATTCTAGAGCAGCTTGTGAAAATACATCGATAATGGACTGGCCATCGTTGGTACGGAAAGTTGCGGTTTCAGGTGCAATGGCTAGGAGACGGAGGAGATCGAGTCCAGCGAGTCGGTCTTTGTAGGGCCAATGAGTTGAGAGCTTGATTGCTAAGTCAAGACCTCCACTAACAGATTGAGAAGTATTTGTGGCGCCGGTAGATTCGAGATGTTTTCGGAGGGTTTGAAGAACTTCGAGCTCTTCAGGATTGAGGGACACACCCTTTTGACCATCATTAATCAATGCTTTGTTGACTTCTTCAATCTTCTTTTGCATCTTTGGTACTGAAGCCACGATAATCGAGAGATACTCTTTTTGTGGGAGGACCTTGGGTGGTGGTGGAATATTTGCAGGGGCTGAGGACTCTCCCTCGCCTGGTCGGTATCTTTGATCGCTACCCCATGCATCCGGTCCAGAACTTTCTTGAGTTTGGCCAATCGTAGCTCCTTGAGTATTGGTTGTGATGAAATTGGCTACTTGCTCCAAGTAGGTTACTGGAAGTTCATTATTTGCAATGAATTTCGTAGCAGCTTCATATGGGTTTTGAGATAAGTTATAAGGAAGTTTGAGGGGAGGTTTGCCATCCTCAATATCAACATCAAAGACAAAATCATACTCCTTTCCGAGGTATTCGACTTTCTTTCCACTGCTTCCAACAGCATCAACAACAGTGCCTACATTTATCCACTGACCTTGTGCTAGATGATAATTAGCTCAATGCCCAACATTTAGCATCAGAAGTAACTTACCACTGGACCATGTATGTGCAGTAACAGCTCCATTTAACTCACGGATCATTTGGACTTGTCCTTCCTTAGTGCCACTCTTTTGTGTAAGGAATTCTGGTCCAGGAAGCTTCTCCTTATTAACTTCAGGCAAAGATTGTTGAGGTATAGATGATTCCTTGACTGAGTCTTCAAATAATGTTGTTGTCTCTGCATCTGCGAAACGCTCCGAATTTTTCGTGAAGACTCGCACCACTCTATCACTTGCACCCGAAACAATATCTCCATTTTCTCCACACACAGCTACACCCCAGACCGAAATTGCAGGATGTGTAATTGTTTGGATGCACCGACTGTCTTTCCATATTCTCAAAGTCCGATCTTCACCAGAACTGATAATTTCTCCGGAAGATGTAGAGGCAATAGAATAAATGAAGTTCTCATGCCCATGTAATTCTGCCACCTGCTTGCCAGAGAGAGTCCATAATCTGATTACGCCATCATTACCTGCAGACGCAAAATCTGCCCCGGATGGATGACCTTTGGGTAACCTGCAAAGAGCTCGAACAACATCTGCACTACCTCGAATAGTCCGCAGTAATTTGCCACTGGTGTTGAATACTCTAATGAGTTTATCCGCACAAGCAGTGATGACAGTTTCCGAATCTATAGCAAGAACGGCCCAGACGCTGCCCTCATGTCCTTTGAGAACCGATTCACATTCCCATTTTCCTAATGGCCATATTCTTGCTTCCGCATCCCAACTTCCACTGATTATAAATCGCCCAGCTGGATCGACATCCAAAGCACATATGTTATGACTGTGTCCTATAAGTAGCGCTTCCGCATTTTCTTCTGGTCCTTTCGAAGGCTGTCGAACTTCAATAACGGTATCTTTTCCACCTGAGATAACTAAACCGTCTGGAAATTGAGAGCTCGGCGGTAAATATGCGACTGTATTTACGAAAGCTGTTGCATGAGAGGAAATGGTGGCATCGAATATTGGTGGATGATCTGAGAGTTGTTTCCATAATCGTACTGTTCCATCTCTAGAAGCCGAAACTACAGCTTTCGCAGATGGGAAAGCTACAGCTCGAACCTATGTTTGAACAACATGTTATTAGTATATGTTGTCGTCACCAACATCCAGGTTGACCTTGTTGGAGAGTGGAGTATGGTATCATCAACTTACATCGTCTTCATGACCAGCCAAAGATGCAGATAATTTGTATTCTGCCATATTTGTTGACTTTATTGCAATTATGTATTTAGTTTTTCAGAAATTGACAGAATTAGAAAGAGAGGGAGAGAGGGAATGAGAGAGTATGAAAGGTTGTTGTTATGTTTTGGAGAATAATGGAAGTTGATTATAGTTACAGTTCCATGTTTGACCATAAGCTTCCTTAAAGTTGCCCCTCTATATAAGTAGGTACCTAAGCAATATATGGGCTATATAGGTAAGCACACGGGTAATAGCATTGGTAGAGGTAGCTACTATCACTGTATGGCGCATGAACAAGTATGGAATGGCGTATCTGAACCCTGTAAGACTACCTACACAGTGGTAATTAGTTCATTCATTACTCAGGTCAGTCACCAATAAACAACACCAATCAATTATATATCAATAACTACTGGTGAACGTATAATAACTTCACTTACCTACCTCGGTACTCATATCAATATCCAATAACCACATTTCCCACTCTCCCCCTTTCCCCAAGAAGCGGATTGTTCATGCTGATTAGTCATAGATATTCGGAGTCGGATTAACTGCCTCCGTGTTGTTTCAAGATAGAGCCTAAGATATTAGTGTAATTAAGGTAATGGTAGCTTAATTCTTGACCTCAATGAAACAAAATCACAATATCCCCGAACGGAGTTCTTTTTGCTTCTTTCCCCTTTCCTTTTCACATTGAGGAAGTTGTCAAGCATCTATCTCAATTCCATTCAAGGCAACAGCTTCATCCATCCATTCTACCTCTTAATCAATATCTTACGAATTTAACGACGTTTAACGAATCTTCTTGAATAACACACTCTCTCTTCTACATATATTAGAGCAGCCTACCATCATCATAGTGCGGTCACTCCCACTCTTTCGCCGCAAAGTATACATCAACCCGCGACTGCAAGAATCGAACTTCTTTCCCTTTAAAAAGATCATAAGTTACAATACTGCTTTCAAGTTTTGATACAAAATCAAACATTTCATACTTCAATTCAAACATACAACGATGGCGGGGCCAGAGAACACCAAACAATACGTTCCTTTGACATGCCATGGTCACTCAAGACCTGTCACGCATATAAGCTTCTGTGGATTTGTGGACGGAAAGGATGATGAGTATTACATGATATCAGCGTGTAAAGGTATGGCATGTCGGAGAAATGTTTCGGATATGGAATTGTCTCTAATTCAATTCGGCAGATAACAACCCTATGTTAAGAAGTGGTATCAACGGCGATTGGTATGTTACCTCTCGAACTTTTGTTCCCGGAAGATATTAATTGATGAACTTAGGATTGGTACTTTCTTTGGACACAAAGGCGCAGTTTATCAAGCTAGACTTTCTCCGGATGCTAAATATGCTGCGACTGCTTCCGCAGATTTCACTGCGTACGTTCTTCGCTCCATTGGGTGACCATCATCACTAATAATTGCACAGAAAAGTTTGGGATACATATACCGGAGAAACCCTTTATACTATCCAGCATCAACATGTCGTTCGAGCTGTCGCATTCCCTCCAGATTCTGGTACCACTCTTGCGACGGGAGGAACTGACAAGAAACTTTTTATTTTTGACCTCGCGAAACTCAATTCTACGGGTGCAAATGGCGCAGGTTCTAATGGCAATGGAAGCGACACTACAAACATTTCTCAAGATGATGGCTTCGAGATTGGACCGGGTGTTCATAAAGGAACAATCAAGGCTGTTGTTTGGACTCGGGACCCAAATATCATAGTCACGGCAGCAGATGATAAAGTGATAAGATGGTGGGATTTACGCTCGCAATCTGTTGTCCAAGAACAAAAAGTTGATGGCGATATTGGTTCATGCGAATTTAGCAACATTGCATCTGGACCAGGAGATATTGGTGAAGGATTACCTATTTTGTCAATTGCTGCAGGAAAAACTTTATATTTCTATGGTGGACCAGCTGCAAACACTCTTATCAAGAAGGTTGTCTTGAATTATGAGGTTGCTAGTGTAGCTATTCATCCACTTCAGAGGAAATATATCACTGGTGGAATTAAGGATACATGGGCGAAGGTCTATGATTTCGATTCTGATCAAGAACTTGGTATGTTCCCTTTCCACCAATCAAGCATAATCTTACTAACAATTTTAGATGTTCACAAAGGTCATCATGGACCGATCTGGAGTATTAGCTTTTCTCCCGACGGAAAATTGTATGCTACAGGTAGTGAAGATGGTACGATTAAGATGTGGAAGAATTGCCCTGGTTCTTTCGGATTATGGAGAGCGGAATCCTAGAGAAGTTGTAATAGATACGGCGCAGGCTCAATGAGCATATTGTACAATACGAATGCGAGCGTTATTTTCATATGATATGAAAGCGCACCGCTGTGTCGAGCAGCGTTAAAACACACGATAATATCGAGTGATTTAGCGAAGGGATGAGACCCCAGAGCGACTTCAGATGAATAAATAAAATTCATCCAATGCAAATGGTACATGCGAAATTGATGTTGAGTGAAATGAACTGACGCAAATGTGTATAATTATTTAAAACTTCATCCTGTCTTATTCTATCCCATATCCCATGTATTCCAAACATCGAATGTCACGATATAATCTATATGTTCGCTGCATCATCACATCCCGTCCACTCCCTTCCATCCCATCAGCATGCCTACTACCAGGTACAAGCACAACCAATCTATCTACCAACCAATCTACCATCCACTTACCAGCTATCTACCTATTTTTCTAACATGTCTACCTACCTACCAACTCGACCTCCAATCCCAATCTGAAAAGTCGAGGGGTCTCCAGGTTTCTTGGGTTTAGTGAGATGCAAGATTAAAGACTGAGTACTTGAATAATGGACTGAATAAATAAAGTGATGAAGTAAATAATCAATGAATTATAAGATTGATATACATACACACATATATACATATACATATTATGAATAATATTCTTAATCCTATCCTATCCGAATCCTATCCTATTACTACCCCATCACCATCACCACCATCATCACCAGCATCACCACCACCACTACAAACCACCCCCCAAAGCCCTACCAAGTATCTACACATACAAACAGACAACTACATATGTACCATACCTACTCAATCATACACACATGAATACCTACCTACCCACCTACTCATCCATAGCCAAAATGATCATCATTCAAGAAGAAAATAAAACATAGCCGCAGCAGCAGCAGCAATCAACAAGTAGTAAGTAATCCAGAAAAGTGAGTAGAAGAACAGTAGTAAGTAAGTATGATAACTAAGCCAGAAAAAGACTTTACAAAAAGAAAAATACACAAAACGCAAGAAAAACAAACTACCATTGAATCATTTATCATAAAGTCATCATCAATCACGTCCCTGTCTTCTTCCTTTCTGTATTGCTTCTCTCTTTTCTCTTCCTTCCCTCTTTCTTCTTCCTTGATCTCTTTCCTCAGCTTCTCCTCCCCTCCTCTCATATCCTCCCCGTCACACACTTTACAAATGCCTCCCACAAAACCTTATGCTTCAATCACAAAATATCCAGGACAATCAATAATTACTCCGTCACACCGACCCTGTTCATCCAACAAATCCTAACCCCTTCCGACCGATTAAACCAAGCCCATACAACCATATCAAATAGACTGACTAATGTGAACACTATCCCCCGCAATTACTTCTTCTTTGCTCTCCTTATTGTCTTCGTATCGTAGAAATATGAACCACTGAGTCTTACTTCTTACATTCCCTCCCCTCTTTCTGCATCCTGTTAACTCAAGCTAAACGTGATATTGGTACATTATCACAATCAAAGCCAAGCATCTCCGCCATTGTCAACTCTGCTCTGTGCGAAACTCAACTTCATATCAATCTTAGGAGGAGCGTTTTCCACACCCGCGCCAGCCACATTCTTTGGAGTGATATTTTTTCGCACTGGACTTTTGTTATCAGGACTAGGACCACATCTCACATCCTTCGTCTCCCAACCATCTTCAATTGCAGCCGCGACCCAACATCTTAAGCCCGCATGTACGCCACCATAGAATTTCTCTTTACATAGACGCAAAGTAGAGCCCATACACTTTTCCCACCCAGAGACTCTTAGTTCTTCGCGAACTTGATTACGTTCTTCGAGAGTGGGTAAAGATGCAATGCAGCCATTAACAATGTCGAGGTGAGAAGCAAGGTAATTTGTTGCATCCCATTCGACACCTCCAACATATGGTGCGGCTGGAACTGGAGGAAGCTCTTGTGGAAAGTGCTTGATCATATATGGTAGATCAGGCGGGGTATCATTTTGTTGTTCTGGAGAATGACGGGAATCTGGGCGCGGAATGACATTGAGATTGTGGAGGAAGATCCAAAAAACCTCTTTAGTGACATTACTAACTTCTTTACACCAAACGCGATAAGGGCGCTGTCGTCGCATATCAAGTACGAAGTCAACAGGGCGTTGTGATTCACTTGGTTCAGGGTCGCGGAGATAGGAGAGGAGGAATCGAGCTCTGGTTGCGCGTTCGCTAAGGGTAGCGGATTTGAGGTAAGTGAATAAAAGCCAAGTGACAATGTTTCGAGTAGTAAACTCCGCTGGTCCCTTTTTCTCCTCGTCAAAAAGCATATGAAGAAGTGCGGGGAAAAGAGTCTTCTGAATAATGTTAAGATGTTGAAGTGCTAAAGCCGTGGTTGATAGTGCTTTCAAGCAAAGCAAAACTTCATGCAGTAAAGCATCTTCATGCTCCTCTCTGTGTGTATGTCAGCCACTGTACCCTCAACAATTGAATTAGTGTAACAAACCTCCACTCAACTTCCATAGTTCTATGTAGTAGTCCCACTATCTCTTCCATTCCGCCTTGACGAACGAAATTGTCAGTCCAGGCTACTGTTTCGTTTCGTAATAATAGCCTGAGCTTATGTAACCTTCCTACTTCCACCGATTCTGGTTTCCGGACCTTCCTCAAGTATGAGACGAAATCATCCGGTGTCTGACCCTTGGCCTTGGCAATTAAATTCTGTGCTACTTGTGCGCCAGCAGAAGTAAGTGATTTACTTCCACCATTCAGAGACTCTGCAGACTTCCTGTTTCCCACAACACCTTCTGCCTTTTTATCTTTTTCGGCAGGTCGTTCCTTACTAGTAGATCTCGAGAGTGTAAAGGTCCGACTTCTTGGTCTCTTCTTCTTCTTCACCTCTGGTGCTTCCTCGACCTTTGCATTTTCACCACTTGTGTCACTACCATGACTGACTGGCCTAACATTTCTCGCGGCAGCGGTTTCGGCCCAATCTTGTTTTATAAAATCTTTCTTCATGGATTTGGCGAGATTTCTCATCTTTCCACGTTGATGCTCTGGGATGTTTCGCCTATCCAACATAGCCTCGAATTCGGTGTCAATATCTCTATCATTGAGAGATCTGTCGGGCCCAAATGTCGCAGAGGTCGGCGTCTGTACTGGAACATATACTCCACTATCCCCCCTTGCCTTTGCTGTAAAGTTGGAAACTGCCGCCATGACTCGAGAACCTCGGGTACTACTTGATGTTTTGATTGATGCAACTGATGTTTCGGTGCTTGATCGTTGGAAGCTTGGTCTTGGTCTTAAATCCATTGAAGTTCGATAATCCAAACTCGGTTTCTTTTCCGTCGAGACTTGTCGCCTTGGAATGTCAACACTGCATCTGTTTTTACTTTCCCCACTAATGTTTCTATGAATGTCTTGGATACTGAAACTGCTGGGTAAATATGTGGAATGCGGCCGTATCGATACACCTTCCCGGCCTGCAAGACTCGGCTGTGAGCTTTGTCCATTGTAAAAGCTTCGTTGTTTGGTTGGCGAATGGTTCTCGGGTGTATGAAGGTCGATCTGATCCTCTAAGAATTTACCTCCCAAAGGTTGTTTTGTGAACATGTCACTCGAGAATTGCGAATATATTGGTGGTCGTGCAGGACGAGTCGCGGATTCTGGAACAGGCGATGATACCACCGGAGTCTGGTTCTCCTTATCCTTTGAATCGCGTTGTGCCAGCTCTACATCTAACTTGAGGTTCTTCGAGGACCTTGGGCGAGTGAGGAGCCCAACAAGGCTTGTCGAGGATTTAGTCTTTTTGGGTTTCGTTGAAGGCTTGTCCCGAATTGATGTTCCCTTGGTAGGCTCCTTTGCTGGGCCTGCCAATGACTTGAGTGACAAGACACTCATTGTCTTCTTATGCAATCCTTTACCCGCATAACCTGTTTTAGGTCGAAGGCCTTCTTGTTGCGAGGTTGTGTAAGGTGAAATGATTGAAGAGGTTTGCTGGTTACGTTGTATATCCGCGAGAGCGCGATGATGGGTGTAATCCGACGGCGATGGCATATCTTCGAAGGCTGGAGAGGCTACAAAAACGTCATTTGGTGAAGTCGCGGGTGAAAGAGTCGATCCGTCAGAAGTTGTGCGCTTATGCATAAATGCTTTCAATACCGAAGCTGTCTTGGGGCGTTTGGAATGTACTGATTCTGGGTAAGGAAAACTGGTAGCCATGATAAAAGCTCGCTATAGAGTACCTAGGCAGGCAGGTAGGTTGGTAGGTAGGCACCAAGTAGATATTATTATACTCGAGTCGTTGTATAATTAAACTGGATTGTGTTATAGATATCTACCATCGGTATGCGACAATGGAAAACGAAACTTTTGGTATGGATGTTATGATTTACTGCAAGCAAAAGCTAAGTCATGGCAATTCAATCAATAATAAGAGTAAAGTCCCGTTGTCGTGAAGTGAAGTCCAGATAAGTAAAGGGTAGACAGGTTAAAGGTACGGCGGTAATGTTTTAATAAGTGTGAGAGGTTTTTGATTGAAATGAAATAAATGGATTTAATGTAATGAAATGGAATTGGGATGAATGAATGGATTGGATTAGATGGCTCTTGTGATCAAACCCCATCCGTCAAATCATTCTAAATGATTTGTTTAGACCTGTTTTGGGGGGAATTAGTTTAATTAGTTGCTATGGGCAACATGCAAAAGGAAGTCGCGTATTCATGTGGTGTGCTATATTTTGGTGTAATTTGATGTGATTGGGTGTAATTGGGTATATTTATGTGTGTTTATATGTATTCATGCGTATCTATGGTGTATTTATGGTATATGTACCTTACTTGGGTGGATATATTTATATGTTATTTATATTTATGTGCATTATGCATGCTTACCTTAGATGGGTGGGTAGATTGGTAAGGAAAGTAAATCATTAGCAGGTCCACGGGGAACTAGGTAGGTAGGTAGGTAGGTAGGTAGGTAGATAGATATAGGTGGACTATGAGTACAATCGCGACTATAAGTATGTATTACGACTATAAGTACAATTACGCCTATTACAATTACGACTATTACAATTACAAGTACAATTACGACTATAAGTACAATTACGCCTATTACAATTATGACTATTACAATTACAAGTACAATTACAACTATAAGTACAATTACGACTACAAATACATCTTCCACTACAACTACCTACCTACCTACCTACCTACCTACCTTAAACATCTGCTAATATACCAAGCTACCAAGGTAATAATTTCCAAGTTTACTACCGAGTACCAAATTACATCGATGATCAAAAGAAGTCGTGAAAAGTGTCATATTACATACAGTATTATTACTTGCCTCCCTCCCTCCCTCACTCCCTCCCTCCCTAGCTATTTCTTCTTCTTCTTCTTCTTCTTCTTCTTCTCCTACTTCTTCTTCTTCTCCTACTTCTCCTTCTTCCCACCCAATCATCATCCTTGCTTTTTATTACTGTCTATCATACCATCCCTAGCATTTATCTTACCTTACTCAATCAGTACCAAGAATTTGACAATCAATCAATTCAAGAGAAAAATGGTCAATAATTTCAATAAATCAATGGGTCCCTCGGAACTTTGTCGAAAGAAAACTCAATTTTCGATTTCGTTTGTTGGAAGGATTAATAAAACCTCTCACTGCTGGTGATGGTGCTTTCCTATCATCTAAACTCTATGATGATTAGGTGTATGCTTAAATACTTATATCTCATCTAAATGTCCCAAAACATCTTTTATAAATGCTTCCTTACCTAAACAAAATGAAACCTCTCCTCTAAGATACTTGGTTTGTCCACCGAATCCTACCAACTGAAGAGTCCCTTTTGCCGATCGAACCCACCTCTTAATTGACTTTCCGGCTTGATTAGTTTGCCTTGCAAAATGGTAAATTTCACAATCCCCTCACAATCTTCAGGTTTCACTCTTGCTAGCCACATACATTGAGCTGCACCCTTATCCTCATCTTCTCCAGGTACCACTTTCGATGGCATGATATCCCCATCCGCGTTGGCTCTTTCAACACCGTCCAACCCAAACGCGTCCGATCTCCGGTAGATCATGACGTTTGCACTGTATTTGTGTCCTCCAACGTGAGATATAAAGTATATACCAACTCCTCCTGATCTATCGTCATCTAAATCGCGGAATAGTCCCAGTGGTCTCAAATGCCTCTCAAATTCCTTCTTCAGTAATGGCGCACTTTGTCCACATCTTGCATCTCGAGTCTTCTGCGAACAGAGAAGGATAAGTGCTCGATGGGGTGATGGACGTGATGTGAGTTGTGCTGCGGATGGAAGAGGATCGGGGAGGGACTGGGGTATCGAAATGGGTCCAAGAGGTGTCATATTGGTAGGGGCTTTGTCAATGAACTCTGTAATCAGAGTTGGCACCGATTGTGGAGTAACGTTGTCAATTACGATGAATGCAGGTAATAGAAGTACCGTCGTAGGCTGCGAATAATCTGTCGAATGTGAAGGTGTGGGTATGTTGGACGCGGAGAGCATAAGCTTCTACGATGGATCATCAGCATGTTTCAAAGCTCAACGATATAGGGTTTTGGCAGGAGGAAGACGACCTACCCCATTACTTGGTTTAACAGAACCATGGTCGATTGCTTGCATTACACTTCCCTTCTCATCTGCGACATCTCTCACCCAATCTGATTTGCCTGTCGCAACTAGAATATGTGTACTCCACCCTTTGACATGACCATATAGCTCATCATCCTCATCTATCTTGAAGCCTTTTGGATACTTTACATGACACGATTCGCAGTCATGATCACAATCATCTCCATCCACCGCCGGGTCAACTTTAGGGAATATTTTCTCGATAGGAGTATTTTCTGATGGCGTTCCAGGAATTGGGGTGGATTGACCCGAAATCGTTTGCTTGGCAGAATTTAATAGGGATTTGAAAGTGGAAGCCATATTTTTGGTCTTCTTGCGCGGGGGATTAGTCGCAACTCTTGTGCCATCATGGCTGGTTTTATTTCCAATCCTCGACATTTTGGTGGGGTCCAATACTAACAATGCTGTACGATAATTGGTTGCAAGCTAATCATCATATTCCGGTGAATGTACGGAATAGTGCCCGAGCAACGTGGAATCTCTTATCAGATCCGCTTTGGCTTTTATCTGATGGATTATGGTATAATACGTGAAAGAACCTCCGAATAAGATCTATGGCCGTAGGAATTGTATTCGATCTGATATTCAATATTCGATATTAGGATTGCGGAAGATGGAAGGAAAAGACAAGAAAAGAAAAGCGTTCAATATATTTATTTCTCATTCTTACTGTCTGACATGATTACCTTACCACTTTGAAGCTTAGGAATATTAATTCACCGTCGGTGATTTTCTTATGTCCGCGAGCTTCGTATCAAGGATCTGTCTAACAAGCACTCTTCATACATCTAATCAGCAAGCGGCCATAACAATTCTTCAACGCCAACTTCTTCGGTCCCGAAAGTCCACCGATGGATGTAAATGAAATAAATCCGCAATATCCATTTCACATGATTGGCCACACCACCACCCAATCTAATCATGCCGCCCAAGATTATATTTCTCACGGGAGCACCTACATATCACTCACTTAGCTGGGACGAATCAAAACTTCACAGTGACTTCACCGATCCCTTCATTCAATTCCTCCATCTCCCTCATCCATACCCGAACTCCGCACCACGGAATAACAACACGAGTGTCTTGGAATTCTCCATCGCTCAGAACCCAGAATGGCGTGAACTTCCTCTTGAACGAAAACATCTCACCACGGGAGCATCTCAAGATCATGCTTTCCAACCGTTGTATGGTGGTCATGCCTCAGATTTCTTCTCAGCTACAACTTTTCTCTCTCAATCCCAGGGATATTCACAATCACTGTCTAATTTGAATTCATACATTTCTCTTAATGATGAAAATGATGATCATCAAGAGGTAGATGGGGTACTCTCTCAATTCTACGAACATTCCTATGCTATCCACGATATCCCCTCGTCTCAAATAACATCCTCGGAGTTTGATTCTACATCATATTCTACATCTGGATATGATTCTCAATCTATATTCCCACAATCTGGGGAAAATCCACAAGTGCCGGTGGCAGGTTACTTGACAAATCTAAAAGATATGCCACATGCACAACATTTAACTTCAATAGTCCCCCAAACTATGACAGTCAATCTGATTGTGGGTATTATTTCAATTTCAGAACCGAGAGCAATATCTACGAGACAAGGAGGAAATGTATCGCTTTTTGAAATATTAGTTGGTGATGAAACGAAAAGTGGGTTTTCGATCAATTTCTGGTTATCAGGAAAGGGCAAAGAAGAAGTCAAAGAAGTATTAGAAAATCTGAGGGTTCAGGATATCGTGTTGATGAAAAATGTAGCGTTGGGAAGCTTTAGAAACAAAGTTCATGGACAGAGTTTGAGGAAGGATATGACGAAGGCTTGGTTAATGTATAGGGAGAAAATTGATAGGAGTGATGTGGGAGGATGTTATGGGAAGAGAGATTTGGAGAGGAAGGAGATAGATGTACAGATGGCGAAGGTTAAGCGGGTGAGAGATTGGGTGGTAGGTTTTGTGGGGGTTGCGACGACGAATAGACGAGGTGTAAAGAGAATTAGGGAAGAATTACCGCCGGATACTCAATGATTAGATGGTATAGTATGTCACGATTTTGGTCTTCTGACTCGGAAGTATGTACTTAGGGTGCTATCTCCTTCTCAAACCCTCACCCTATCCAGCATTTTCCCAACCCGATATCCGAATCCCTATCATCTCCAAATTTATCCAATCAGCTCTTCTCAATCCCAAGCACACATCCCATCCACCCCCTCATGAAATATCACGCCCTCGGCCCCTCCCCCTCAAAATTCCACCCCAAAAACTCTCCCACCCTATGTCCCACCTCCCCATTATTCCCAATCACTCTAATCTCCACAAAACAAACCGGACATTTCGCCGGCGGGTTCATCAAATTCGCATGCGGAATCCACTCCTCCAAGCACCCCGGACAAAACCGATGCTCACACGGTCTCACAATCGATACCCGCGCCGGCAACTCCTGCATACAAATAGGACAAATCGGCACCCCATTCGCATCGCGCTGTCCCAGCGGGGACTCATCGGGAAAGAGCCCGAGAATCCATGATGGTGTATTTGGAGCGTTGGTCCGGGTAATGACTCTCGATCGCTGGAGCATCGCACGCCAGATTACTGCTTGTATTTCTCGTACTGCGGAAAGTTCCAGATCCGGGAAGAAACGAGGGAGGAGATCCGGTGGGAGCTCGTCGTGCATGGGCCAGGGAACTTCAACACCGTTGAGGAGAGATACGATGCGATTCCGGAAGTGTAATGCGGGAACGGGTAGATGCGGTGCCTGATCGTAGTGCATGAGGAGATTGAAGGTGTGTGGGAAAATACGGAGATTTTGGCTGGCGATGGGTCCGATGAAGAGGGGGGTGGGGGGGAGATTGGCTGGTGGAGGTGCGATGTTGGGGGGGTTCTCGTTATCTTCTTCTTCTTCTCCGAGGGGGTATGATATATTTGGGAAGGGGAGAGCATCTCCTCGTGCGGCTGCTAGACGATTCTCGCGGCGTTGACGGATGATATGGTTCCCGGGAGGGGTGTTCGGTGGAGTGCTATTGTTTTGTTCTTGTTGGTTATCCATTTTGAGTTGATAGTTCTCTTTTGTGAAGATCAATAGTCTTGATGTTGATTTCTGAAATCGTTTGAATATTCGACGTTGCAGGAACGATACCTAAATACAAACCCTTGGATTGCCTTATCTCGGATCTGTCTATGAAATACGTACAAATAAGACCCAGCAGTATAAAAACTCGATCTTCACCCACGTAATTTCTTTTTACTTTGTATTGGGCTTAAAGATATAGAGATCACGGTAATAATAAAGATTCTTGAATATCAATGAATGCATGATTCACCACTCAGCCAGTGTTCTTTCTGCAAAGATTCACTCAATCAGAACTATTCCGTCACCATATCGATCATATGATCATAGAGGCCACTGCCACTGTATTAGCAAGCGAGGTGCTAGCACTTCCATGGTTCTTATAAATCGTACTACCTACCTAGCTTCCCATACTTTTGGGTATTAGACAGTCAATATTGATCAAGAATGTTTATAATCATGATACCTAGGTAGGTGGACTAAAGTACTTTATGTTCATCAATTAAGTTGATATTAATATATTTTATTGTTTCATAGTGTCTGATTCATTGTACCCCTCTCTCTTTTGTGAATTTTTCAATTTCTCAGCGAGGGAGGGATTGCGAGATTTGCATCGTTATTCAATACAGTGGTATGTACCCCGGTATATATATATATATATAAATCAATCTTACAGTCGTCTATAGACAAATCCATGCTCGAAAGCGCAATGTGTTTGGAGTATCTATTTATCTATCTATCTATCCAATGGGTATCTACACGGCTAGATAAATATGATCGAAAAGCTAAAACTAGAGGTTGGAGTGTATACCTACTTGACTGATAATTCGTGATCGCCTATTTATGAGTTACCCATGAAGAATTTGGTTAGCAGTTAGCTACCTCTGATAACCGCTATAGGGATATTCAATCCAAAGTTGGAATACTTTCAAGTGTCACTAATTACTTTGGAATAGAATGAAACATTATAGGATAAACATTTTCATCTCATCTCGTGGATAACCATACCTAGTATACGAATCCCAAAAGCTGTTCGCTAAATTTCACAATGTCCAAAACGATGACGCATCATGTCACTATCTACTCACAGTTATATAATTCTAAACTGTGTATAACGAATCTTACACACCGGAATTAAGTATCTCGATGATTTGCTGTGAGAAGGAATGATTATCAACTCTATAGGTATGTAGAATCTGGAATAATATGGAATAATAAGTACCATACGTGTGATAGTTGTAGAAGTGCGAATTGTATTATTCAATTTAGTTACTTGTGGATGTATATGCATTGTAATACAACGTGATACACAGGTCTTGAGTGTACCACCAATCTTTCCCGTGACTCGACCCCCCATCCTATCTCTCACTCCCCCTCAAACCCCCCTCAACCGACCCTCTTCTCTTCAAAGCCCGATCAACCCTATCCATCAACCCACCCCCTCTCACCACCCTCTTAATCTGCACTCCACAAACCGGACATCTAATTTTCTGTCCCTCTCCCTTCCCCTTCCCCTTTCCCTTTCCCCTCTCCATCCCCCTCAAATGCACCATCCAATCCTCTAAACACGTCGTGCAAAATCGATGTTTACACGGTTTCGCAATCGCGGCTCTCGTAGGGAGTTCATCCATACAAATCGGACATGTGGATTTTTCCTCTTCTTTCTTTTTGGATGTAGATGCGTCTACATCTGCATTTCCATTTCCATATCCATATCCACGTTCGAAAAGCGCTAACATCCACCCCGGAGTATCACCTCCATCACGAGGAAACGCTCCATTCGCATTCCCATCTTGCGCCGCACCTCTCCCTCGTCTCTGCAATCCCAACTCTCGATCAATCTCCGCCATTGTCGTATATCCAAACCCCTTCTGCATAATTTCCGGCCAGGGCACCATCGCACCCGCGAATATCGCATCCATGTTCTCTCGAACTTGTCTTCTTAGATGCTGTAGATCTGGGATTCCTTGGAAACGGCGATTGAAGTAATTGATTACTTCTTGTTGAGTTGCTTGAGGGGGCTCAAGATATTCATGGGGAGCGAGAGGGTTTGGGTTTATGAGCTTGTTGGGGCTGGAGTCTTGGGTGTTGGGGTGAGTGGTTTTTGGTTGGAAGGGCTGGGGGTTAAGGAGATAGTTTTGTAGTTGATAGAGGAATGTGGTGATTATGATGAGGCAGAAGATAGATATAGCAATCAAAGATGCAAGTGGATTTCTCTCGATCTTTCTGTTTCGATATTCCATTTTGGGTTGACTGTTTTTCGGTGTCTCGAAGATGCATTTTAGATAGCCAATACCAATACCGGTGGTTGATGTTATTTTGTACATGTCATTTTCCATGACTGGCGTTAGCGGGATAGCGAGCTTTCCTGTATTTTGAATTTTCCGGTGTTCTCTGGTGAGTACTTTGAAAATTAACTCGGATGACGATTGTTGAGATGTATATGCAGATGAGAATCTACATGGAATTAGATGTTAAATAGATGGAGCGAACTTCAACAGAGAACTCCTTATATCAAATCAATATACCACAGACGCAGATCAAAAACCGTAGACTTGCCTCAAAAATATCGTTCCATAGTAACCGTACACGAGGTTTGCGTGTGAATAAGTGTTGGCTTCTTATTCACTGTATCTCGCTAACCCAGAAGATCAGTTGCAATGAGATATTGCAAGTCGACAAGAGTACATCGATTTGAAGTGTAACAAATGAGTTCAGATACATTATGAATGAAGTGCTTTGAATCTGCTTCCTGAGAACAGGGCTTGAAGTTATAGAGACTACACGTGAACTGAAATTTTTGGCTGTCGAAATACGTAGACATGGAAGTTTTTCACTAGCTGAACCAATTTGAACCTCTGACTCCCTATAAAAGATGAAAGACTCCAGTGCCTGATGCACGCTCACACCAGAATGACGCAGCGGCCAAAAACAGTAAGCCCAAATATTCGCTTGATACAACCCAATGACAGAAATCTATTACGACGTTAAGCGATCTATCTATCAAATCTAGATCTCTTCTCTCAACCCAGCTAAGAATCTTTACCTACTTTTGCGGATACGAGTGAGCCATTCCAGCTCGAAAGATCAAGCAAAATGTCAGACAGTAGCAAATAGGCAAGGATTTCCTGAGATCGATAGTGATAGCCAACTGAGCGTTTTCTCAAATGGCTCAATGTCAAAGATTGTGGGATATTTAGCAAAACAAGTCTCTAGACTGATTGCCGATAAGTGGTTTCTACCCAGTCTGGATTGAATTTCAATTTTGTATAAATTTCATTCTATGCATTCAATTTCCAATGCCACACTGCTATATTCGTACAACCATGCGCCGTAATCTTTCCGCGAGACTGTTACTTGCCCTGAATCCCAATATCTTAAATATACCGCTCAAATCTTTACTCGGCGACCCAAACAGCAGCCATACCCATACCAGTACCCACACACATGCTAGTTACGCCAACTTTTTGATTCGTCCTTCTCAACTCATATAATAATGTGCTGACCTGTCTAGCTCCGGTACATCCGAGAGGATGTCCAAAAGCAATCGCACCACCCTTTGGATTGATCTTCTTCTGGTCAAGCCCTAACTCATTTGCGCACCAAAGACATTGACTTGCGAATGCCTCATTGATCTCGAAAATATCTACATCATCCTTGTTGATGCCGGTCTTCTCGAAGACTTTTGGAATGGCGGCCCAAGGACCAATACCCATAAGTAATGGAGCCACACCTGCAATAGATGCGGCAACGTATTTACCAAGGATAGTTTGACCGAGTTTCTCGGCTGTGGAACGCTTCATCAAAAGAACTGCGGCAGCTCCATCTGAAATTTGAGAAGCATTCCCAGCGTGAATACTACCGTCCTTTGCAAAAGCAGGCTTAATTTTACCTAAGCTCTCAGCGGTGATACCTGTTCGAACACCATCATCCTTGGCAACAGTGATGTTCTTTGTCTCGCCAGTTTTTGGGTCTTCCCATTTGACAGTCAAAGGAGCGATTTCCTCATCAAAGAGACCCTCTTGCTGAGCCTTGAGTGCCTTTTGGTATGATGAAGCCGCAAATGCGTCTTGCAGGGAACGTGGAATTCCCTTGTCTTTGGCCATGTTCTCGGAAAGAACGCCCATGGGCACTTTGCAGTTCGCAGATTCTGGGTGGGACTCGAGGAGTTCAGAGAATTCTGTTACTGCACCAGGTCTGCAAATTTAACGTTAGCTTTTTGCTATGCAGAGAAATAGAGAAGAGACCCTTACCCATATTGCAAACTCATGCTCTCGACACCTGCACCAACACCGATATCAATCATGCCGGACTTGATGGCATTTGCGATATCCACGCATGCTTGTAAACCAGATGAACATTGTCTATTCAGACTCTTGACTGCTGCAGATACAGGAAATCCTGCAGCCAAAGCGGCGGCTCGGAATTCAGTAGCTCCACCTCCAGGAGGAAGCACCGACCCAACAGCGATGTCTTCAACTAGCCCTGGGTCGATTTTTGAACGCTCAATGAGAGATTTAAATGCGCCGACAAGTAAATCTGCAGCTGCTGTATCTTTGAAGCCTCCTTTGCCACCCTTTGTAAATGCGGTTCGCAGACAAGCTGTTACGACGATCTAGAATCGAGAATGTTAGCACTTGGCCGAGAGGTATCATTTGGAATGAATAGTTATTCTTACATCATCTGGATGCTTTTCCAAGAGCTTCGCGCGGCCACTATCACCCTCTGTGGGTGCAATAGTGCTTTGTGATCCAGCCAAATGGCCGGAAACTTGCCCAAGACGTTTTTGTGCTATGTACACTGTGAGCTTTGTTTGCAGTCCTTTACTTGCGATAGCCACTCACCAGCTGACATTTTGGCAATGTATCAATGTATTGGGTGATCAAAATTGCGTTATGTGCAATGGGAGATGTTGGAATAAAAAAAGATGTTATATGGGAAGGAGGAAAGAAGAATGCACGTCGGGAGTTGGAGATCGATGGATAGTGATATTGAGGATGCCTCGGTAGGAATTCAACCAATCATGGACGTTAACGGCGATTTCGCACTCACATGCTTTCGCAAGGTTGGTCTCGGAACTCTCAGAGCTCTCAGCCGAAAGCAGAACTTAAGATTTTCTGACATACATTGTAAGGTTAACTGAAGGTCACGCACGGATTAGTGAAAAGGTAAGCAAGAGGCAAGCAATCTTTCACATGCGCTGGATGGGAAGAAGCTCTACTGGAACGGCAATTGCTGTTGTTTCACTTGCCATATGCATGTTCTATGATGTTGCTCTCTCGACAAAGCATTGATGTGTTTTGACATGTGAAGTTCAAGGTTTCTTTGATCATACATGTGGTGTGAATTTAGTGATTTTCCGACTCAAGCGAGATTTAAATGGCGTGTATTTAAAATATTCATTAAAACCACCTTTCCGGAAAACACAAATTTCATTCTTCTCCTTGGACCTTCATCTCAACCTCTCTCGCCTCTTTCACTACCTTCCTACGCGTGCTTATTCTCATCACACCACTCAAAATTACCAGTGCAATAATACAAAGCCCAGATCAATCATAGCACACACTCTTCAGTAATAGTCCACTTATTCATGTGGCAAACCCCTTTGTCGTAAAGGTATTTGATTTGCTTCTCAAGCGATTTCGAGATTCCGGAAAACTTCCATTCGGTGGATTTGAAGTCGCAGAAGCAAGCCGCACGACTGAAACAACGATACGTAGATTGGAGGTTCTTGACACATATCTTGACACTACCAACACCATAACATTCGTCGATTATCTTAATCGCGTTCCTAGCAAGCCGTTTAAAATCCGTGTACCCACTATCTCTCAATGCTCGCTCCCCAGATTTTGGTAGAATGTGTATGATGATATGCTTTGCATATTTCACATACTGTGGGAGCAATCTGATGAATCTTCTCTCTCTTTCGATGATGCCAGGACTCGGATGACTGTTGAGCAATATAGCCAAATTTTTGTTCTCGTCAAAGTCCAACCAGTCATGTAAAATGATATTATTGCCATTTTGCTTCACCTGTATAGATTGACCATTGGTAATCACTCCCGAGATGTAATGTAGCGTCCATTCCGAGAATTCTAGGTCAACGAGTGGAACCGCAGCATGAAGTTGACGATGATTATACCAAGGCAAGTGCAACTCAACGTCTAGCTCTTCAATATTGAATTTATCGAAGATACCTCTCATCTTCGTCAAAAGCTGGGTTGCGTGGTCAGTGTCCTCTCCATAGTCTATTTTTGTTTGGGCGATTTGTACGCCCATGGACTCCTGGGTAATAAGCAATCCGGCAAACTATTTTGATCTGTATTTTTCTCACGCACCCCGAGACTACTGGGAGGTGCTCAAGCAGAGAACTGGAACCAGTTCTTTCACTTTGCTCTCTAGCTGGTCTTTTGTAGTCGATGGTTATGACGAGGGCGTCTCCGTCCGAAACTGACAAATCCTCATGCACCGGGGTTTGAGGAGTGCCTCTCTGTTGTGACATTGTGGTGTTTTTCCAATTGCGGGGGCTCTTTCACTTGCAACTTTCCCAAATCAAAAATACCTCAAGTTTGTCGATGATTTTGGTACAGAATATCGGAGCAGCACAAATGGTGATGTTGAAAAGAAGACGGTGTTTCGGAATTTCTTAAAACACCAAGTAATAAATTATCTCACAAAGAATTATAGCAAAAACAAATGTGTCAGGTAGATCGAGAGTACTACCGCCCAATAGATTGTTCTAGTCCAACCAACTGAGTTTTCCAGTACCGAATTCCCCGTTCAAGATTGCGAGAAATTTCTACACAGCTCCACCTATCACTTCTAGCTTGAATTTGAATAAGTTGTAGTCCCTTGCTTGAAATTGTTTCCATATAGGTAGTGATGGATCGAAATTGAATACAGTCACACAATCACTATTATAGAATCAGACCCCAGATCTTTCAACACAGTGTATGCAGATAGGTAGTTGAGCAGAGCCCAAGAAATAGTTCTCTTGGGTGATCTTCCAAACTCTTTAATCACCCGAGTATATTTATAAGATTCCCGCAATGGCCTGTTGCTGTACAAAGACTCTCAGGAAATGTTTCAAAATATTTAACATCTGAAACTTCATTCTTCCTGGATAGCACTCTAGTAGTCCTGATGTTTCCATTGATTCAACAAACAATGATATATATAGCACTGTAAAAGCTCCCTTTGAACTCTTACAGCAATAAACTTCATCCTCGAACTAAAACCGTACCTTTGCAACAAAAACCAAAGAGACTAGAACACAATGCATCGTCCGGAACTTCAGTACGATGACAATGGTAAGCTCACAATCAAATTCGACTATAGAAATTCCACAGCTGTGAGTGACCTTTCAAAATATGCCTCGAGCGTCCGAACCATACACTTCAAAATCACATTCCCACCCCCCAACCCCAACGACTCTGATCTTTCGAGAGTAACAGGAGAAATCGAGGATATCGTCACCGTCATCAACAACGAATTCACAAACGTGTCCCAATTCGAAGCAACATTCTTCCTCCATAGAATCGATGTAAATCAGCTCTCAAGTGCTCGTGCCTTTCAAAGACTTCGTCTCAGAGGATGCGAGCTGACTTACTTTGTTGAGGGTGAGTGGTCAGATACAGTTGATATGGATTCGGGCTGGCTTGAAGAGCTTGAATGTATACATGGGAGGGCAAATTATAGTAACTATTATCCCGAAGATAGCGATGAGGGTGTAATATGGATGGCATCGGATTCGGAATAGGTGTTAGAAGGTGGGATCAATAATGTGTTGGTGACTTGGTTGTTGACCTCATTTTTGGTATATAGCTAGTAGTCACAGGAGAGTATGATGGGGTACTTGAATACAAATATTCCTTATAAATCATTGTAGTTTCTCGTATAAGGTAAAAACTTTACAGTAGCTACCAGAATTTCCCTTGTCAAGATGGGATCTCAAGGTCTGAGTATAGCTCGTGCTATTTCACGAGTTCCAGCCGGATACTTTTATTTTTCTTCAAATTTCGCACGACTATTCTAAAATCATTTGTAGATGCAGTTGAATCTCGGTATATTACTTCATATGAATCTTTCAAATCATTCAAATCAATCAATGGACTAAATCATAAACAACCCAATAGAGTTTTTTGGATTGGAGATCTGGATTGAGTCTTAAAACAAGAAGCGCGAAATCTATCTAAAGCACTGCACCACAGATTCGCTCAATAACATGAAGAGTGATTTGCAGCAAGATAACGGTTTCAGCTCATCAAGTCTTGAGTTGAATATCCGATACGCAATACTCGGTGCAAGGACACATTCTTGCAGATTTTTGAAACAGAGAAATCATTACAATCGCAACAAATGGTTGATATCATTAGATTGAAGGGATCTAATTCATATTTGCATTCGGAACTAGATATGCTAACTAAGATCCTACGCCTAATGAACGAATGGAAGCAGATATGAGCGATTAGCGATTTTTCCCCGGCGGGAAACTGCAATAATACCATTAGGATTCACCTGCATAATAAAAGGAAGGGTATCTCAAAGATTTGTGAGCCGGTCAAGCTCTGATGAAGTACCGGAATTTGAGTGTGTACAAAGTTACCGAATTCTGCGCGCAACGAGCGCGGGTAGTGATATCCCTCTTCGATTTTCCCTATCAGGAACGATAAAAAGTCCTCAAGCCGACTTTAAATCATGGAAACAACTTGCAAATTTTGAGAAATTGGGTTTACGTTCCCGAAAGACAACCTTGCCTTCTTGACTTTCCGATTTCCATTGAAAATTAGAACCATTTTCTCAATCATCATTTTGCGGTTCTGGAACATGCGTACCAACAAGTGTTTGCGCTCCAATGGTGTAACTTCAATACGGATTGTGGCTGCTTTGCTCAAGAAGAGAGGTAGAATTTTCAAGAATGATTCATGCAATTCCTCGCGCTCATCCACATACTTGATTTCCTTGCGCAGTCTGTGCTTCTTGGTGTGGTCGATTTTGATGACTAAAAGGCTACCGTGCCGCAAATTTAACCATGGATGGGTGGTAATCTTTCTTTCCAGTTCAGAATCGCGCTTCACTTTGATGATCTTTGCTCCCATTCTTCAATCGCAGTAGAGAGTCCATTCCTTGAAACTCAGAGTGTAAAGAAGAATGACAGCCTGAAGCTGGGGAATGCATGGGTCGAAGTCTTCCTCTCTCTTCATGTAAAAGGTTACCTCTACGCTGTCGATATCGGCGTATTCATTCAACAAGTTCCTTATGTTGGTCAATAGTTCGGTCTTCCGAACGGTATCTTCGTGCGCTCGTCTGTCTTCCGGGTCTCGGCATAACATCTCGATGCGGACTCTCCTGGCATGTTGTAGATATTCAGGGAGTCGTGCTAAGAGGGCCTTGTTACTTCTGCGTTGAGTCTGCACTTGCCAATCGTTGTTGATGGTTATGAGAAGGAAAAATTCATCTACAATTTTCAAGCCCTTATGTGGTTTGATGTGCGCAGTAACTCGCCTCAAGCGATCGGCTTGATTGAGTTTGTTCTTGCGTTTTCGCATCGTGATGCGGAAGAAACTCACTTCGCTATTCTATGAAGATTTTCTTAATTGATAAGAATTTGCGGAAAACAGTAGTAAACTTGCGAGAAGCATCAATTTGATTCACGCTGAATGCGTGCTCTTTGTTGAGGTCTAAGACATTCTGACAACAAGTCTTTTCTCGGGCAGGGCGTTCTCGAAAGATTTCTACAAATTCGACTTGTAGTCTACCCCCGTCTCGAATCAATAATGAATTCAGCTTCAAATTCAAGAGCATTCTCTGGTGGTTCATTTTGGCGTTTTCTTCTGATATCCCGATCTGCAAACCTTGCTACATTGGCAAGTACTTAATACTGACACTTTCCCCGAGGGTGCTGACATAGTATCACCATCACACAGAAACGACTTCCATCATCTATCAAGAGTCCAGCCAAACATGACTGACATACGCGACATCCCACGTCACCGCGAGCTCAGCTACAATCGCAATAACAGATCTTTAACAATCAACTACGACTTCAATCTAGGCCACATAGAAAATGAGGGAGAGACCTTGGAGTATACATTAACTCAATATGCCACCTTCACCGAAAAAGTCATCGTCAAAATCCAATTCCCCGAACCACAAAATAGATTTCGCTGCAATGTGCAAACTTTTGGAATCACATATACCGTTGATTACGGACCCCTTAATCAGACTGAGAATTTGCGCCGTATTGCAGATGCTGTTCGAGTCCTTAGAGGGTTTCGTCAGTTGAGAACTCTAGAAATTAGTTTGAGCCTCGACACCGAAGACTTCAGCCGGATCGCTTGTGTCGCTCCGTTTTCTGACTTGCGTAGCCGTTGCCAGCAGTGGAGCATGAGATAAAAACGTGGTAGACATGGAAATTATATTTCTATCGGCCCTGGCTCACCGTTCTACACTCGACTCGAGCACCACAATAATACTAGAATGTTTGAATGACATAGAATTTGTTAACAGTCACTTGTCTGGTAAGTAGATGGAGGTTCCTCTTGAAAATGATGGAGGAATATATTAGCTAGGTATTTATAGTGAATTCAATCATGTCTGCGAAAGCTATACTTTCAAATCTCAACTTTTGCACACCCTTCTCAAATAACCCTGTATTTTCCTTCGAGCTATGAAATCTAGTCGCTAAAAAACAATTTTATTACCATTTCTTTGTCTTGTAGCGAAGTATGAGATATTTTAAAGACACTATTGTCATTGTCAGGTGAAACTTCATAGAGTTGTAGAGATTCGAATCTTGAGACCTGTCTAGACATTTCTGTGTCAAGCAGTGTCTTGAGAGAACAACTAAACTAGTCTCTTCGATGATTCAAGTTGTGAGTGAGTTCCTTGGGCACAAAGATATCCTTCGAGTGCACATTCTACGACCATCTCATTAGCATCTCTAATAGTCTTCATGTTTCCATAGCCTGATACATTTCTTGGAAGATATATAACCCCGGCACATTCGCAATAACTTGCATCTCATCAGCAAAAGCTTACCTTCAAATGAAGAACACTCAAAATTCCTAAAACCAAGGAGACGATCCAAAAACGCCCAAATGGCTTCAGGTATTACTTGGCACTCTGAACTTTCATACCATCATGGGACTTTAACAATCAACTACAACTACGAGGACTCTGACGTCAAACACCATATTTCCCAGTACGCCCCTACAACCCGAGAAATCGTATTCAACATCTGCTTCCCCGAACCAGATAACGACAATACTGGACTCAGAAGAGTCGAGGAAGATCTTTCCGAAATAATCGAAATTCTCAACGACGAATTCAATTTATGTAGAAGCGATGTTATATTCTGGTTGCGCGAACGCAATACTTCGCAGATTTCTTGTGCTCTTGAGTTTCGCAATCTTAGGTGGCAGACTACGTTCGAGTACTATGTGAGAGGATATTGTCAAGAAACAGTGGATATGAATTCGGATTGGTACGCGGAACTGATTGCTAGTCATTGTTCGGATGGAAGCTCGACTGATAGTGATAGCGATAGAGAGGGTTTTTATAATAGGAATACGGACTCGGATTAGGATTTAGAGGAAGGGAAGTTGATCTTGGTGGGATGAATGGTCTTGTAGAGATCTCTTTTTGCTCGTCTTTCTACGTAGCTGGGAGATAAGGAGAGAATGAAAATGACAGCTTGGATAACACAAAGATAATGATATCCATTTTTTGGTGTGGTTATTCGGAGAGAATTGTACAATATGCAAGTCTTTTTGTCACTGCAACGGAACTCTCGAGATCTTACTGGGAGATACTGCCGCTTTGAAACTTAAAGTGGTAATTCATTTCCATGTAAATTGTGCAAATTTTCTGATGTTTCTCATTGTTTATACACAGCTTCAGGAATGGAAATACCACCAAAGTTGGCGATGAGTACAAAAAAAGAATATGTGAAGAAGTAAATGATTATGTTGGTCACAATGGCAGTCAAGATGGATCACTGAAGTTTTTATTTTCACAAAGCACTTGATAAAAGGCAGAAGACATATATCATTGTTATGTAACTGGGAATTATTGCCTCAGTAGCTGCCTCATACATGCGATCCTCTGTTATCGAATGATGAAATAAGTCAATGAAAAACCATGGTACTAGCACTCGCCTCGCTAAAGCCCCTTCATCCTGCGTAAAGCCAAACATACACCATAAAAACCCTGAAAACCAAAAAAAATCGACCCCCATATGATAGCACTTCGGCGGAATACGTTCTGTTCTGTTCGTGGAGAATTTGATCTTGTGTAGACTTTCTCGCTTCCCAAAACACTATGACTGGTTACTGTTCACTCCCTCCGCTCCGGTCTGTAGCCCCTTTCCGTCACCGTCTGTCCTTCCCTTCCGAATCTACATCGCCTGATGTTGTAGCTTTCTCTCTACAGCTCGTAGTTCGCGATCAACTCGAGAATCTGAAAGAACCTTTTGCGTCTCTCCATCTTTGATCTTCAATTCAAAAGCCCAATCGACGAACTTGAGACGATAGATGGAAGATGCAGTGTCAATTTGCTTCCAGTTGAATCGATCAACCGCAATGACGAAAGAGATCTCCTTGATATGAGGGAGATTGTTGATCTTTTCAACAACTTGAGCCAGAATATCACGTCTATCGATACACTGGATATCTTCTTCAGGAGCCTTGGAAGTCATCTTCAAATGAATGATGTTTGTATCGTTGCCATATCTTGGGGTGATCTCGAGCAAAGATTCAATTTCGTCCTGCTCTTCTCCAGGCGATCTGGCAGTCACAAAATCGAGATTAATAGTGAGAGCTGCATTGGTAAGCGCATATTGTACCATATCATGTGCAGGAATATCAGCAACACGATCAGCACGGTGAGTGGCTCTGTTGCGGCGGTTGGCGTTTGATTTTGGTCCCTTGTGGTTGGCCATTTTGAATGATGTAGATTTTGAAATAGGTCGCAGTTTAATTCTGAAGATTGTGGAAAGTTGTGATAATGAGCTCTGAAAGTATTGTTGAAGGTATTATTGAAGGTACTATTGAAAGTAGTGTAACGAAAGGAAGAATGGAGGAGGAAATCTCAGGATCTCTCCAACCTATTTACGATTCCCGACGAAGACGCTAAGACAAAATACATGTACATTTCGTACTTCATTGCCGTACATGATTCTCTCGAGAACTGATTGTACTGGCGAGACTGGATAAGCACTACGGTCGATAAACAGAGATGTTAGGTATAGCATTATATAATCAGTATCTAGATTGAGACTCAAAATATATAAGGGAATCAGGAAAATTATTCCTAGCTCAGTGAATTTAGAAGAATAAATGGAGTATGTATGTGAAGAATCATAAATTTGGAGACAGTAGTCTCCCATCTTAAAATGATTTCCTCCGTTATATGATTTTAACCGTCCACTGCTACTCAAGAGATCCGAATCTATCAAAAAGTTCTTTGAAAGGGCTATATACTATCCTAGAATCATGGAAAAGTCACAATAGAAGCATAACTCTTGTTTTCGACCATCGGTAATCAGATGTTCATCTTCCCTCACTTCGAGATCGACGGTTATTGGATCCATAGTAAGCTTGGATTCAATAATGCTCAACATGATGTATTGCTTGTCTTGATCGACTGGGTCAAACATGACACCGCACCGACTTAAGTTATTGCAAGTAGATGGGATGATGAAGCTACTTTGGATTATGTCACCAACCAACGACCAATCTGTATGTACCCTCAACAGGCGAAGTACGTCGGTACTGCAAACACAAGTGTTGCAACCAACTGGGAATGTCAATCGCTTTACTAGAGAACCAGTGCTTTTGCCTGTGCATAGCATCAAAACGCCCAGTGTAGGCAATAGTATTTCCTGCATTTCGTATACGGGTTAGTTTAGTGATGCGTATCGAATTTTTTCGAAATACGTACGTATGTGGTACAGAATTCAATATCACTAAAAGTATTCAATATTATTTAATTATTTAATACTATTAGCAATATATTAAAATATTGGAATTCATTATAATATCTTTATTCCTATTCAAATTAAACAATAAAATTCCATTCCTTACTTCAAATTGAAATGAAATCCCTTGTTTCTAATCTAATTTATATAGGAATGGAATTTTATTGTTTAATTTGGATAGGAATAAAGATATTATATTGGATTCCAGTATTTCAGTATATTGCTAGTGTTATTTAGATATATAAATACGTACAAGAGTGGTATAACCTCCTTTCTATACGTACTAACTGCAATATCAATATGCTAATACACACCACAGTTTCGCTGTAGTATACTATTGCCTACACTGAAAACGCCTCTAATCAGGCTAATATCCCTTTTCTTGCTTTAAAAAGAGGATATTGGATACAAATCTGTTGGAACAGATACTACAAGGTTGGGCGCAATAATTATACAGAATGTTATGGCCTTACGGTCTACAAGGGTTATTAAATATGAAATAGATCAAAATTATCGAAGGTGATCAAAGTAACACAAAAAACCAGAAGCTGACAGAAAATACAGGAATTGGATTTTTTCTCTTTTTTTTATATGCAGTAGCTGCTAGCCGTATTGTTAAATTGAGTGGTATTATACAAGAAGCGATTCATGGCCCAGCCTCAGAAATTATATACTAAAAAAAAACATGTCGCTGCCACCCAATTCCTCATTATCACCTAACATGGAATGATCATCGCAAAGGCCAATGGCAAGAAGCGGGCAGATGAATCTTTCACCCCAAAATATCCGCAGTCTATGAATCGATTCGCTCAAAAATCCCCATTTTCCATCACCAGTACATCTCATCATTGAAGCGAGAGCTCAATTTACAATCAATGTCAGAATCAATTTCAACTGCGTTCTCCGCACCATTCTCGATAATGGCGAAAGTCCAGTGGGGATGATCCAACCCATAGACGGCGCTGACGGGCTTCACCTGTTCCCAGTAAATCCTTTGTACAGACATTGAGACTCGAACTGAGTCAAGTTGGCGGAACTTGTTAAGCTCATAGACGACGTTGGCCATGGCCCAATGGCGAGCAGCTTTGGTGTTGTTGTTGATGACATCCATGTGGGGGATTCCAAATGCAATATCGATATGGACATTGGTAGCATGGCTCGAGTATTTCGGAAGAATCTTGATTAGAGTCTTGGTGAGCTTGTTGTGCTGAGATGGAGAATTCAAACAAGCAAAGTCGAGTAAAATATTTAACATCTTATCACTGCTATCAAATTTGAGCCATGGATGGATGGAAATTGCTGCAATCTCCCAGTCATTTTCCTCTTGGAGAGCGAGTTTCGCCAATTGTAATTCCATACGACGAGCTTGAAGGGTACGATGGACCGCTTGCACTATGAAACCGCCAGACATAGTGTTCAGCATTTTGCAGTGAAGAAAAGTTTGTCTTATTTGCGTTTGGATGGATGTCTCGAGAGAAAGATGAGAGGATTTAGCGAATTATGAGAGGCAATAGTAGATAAAAAGGCGTTTCTTGTAGAAGAATATTGCTGAATGGTACTGTTACCAGAAGGGTTCTATCATTAAGTAGTAAGAGAGAGGTGTAATGTGTTGTAAAAATGATGTAGTCAGCTAGAATTTGACGTCATATTGATCTAATAGGGAAGGCTAAGATGTTTAGACTCAAACTGTACAATACTGACTGCACGCATAAAAGATGTCAGAAAATTAAAGATCAATCAGCCAACTATAGCATTTGAAAGGGTTGTATCATGCATGTCATTAGTCTCAACCAAATGGTGGTACCTTACGGCACTAGTGAAGAGAGTGGTTTGCGAGAGAGTGGTCATGCACCACCAAAAACAATGCATAGTTAGGTATTGAATATGCAGAATTTTTTTTAGCGAAAACTCCCCAGTATTTAGTTTTATCACACTGGGGAAGTTTACTCGTCAGTGTATAGACCTCTGCATCGTGCAGGAAAGTTCGATTGAATAATTGAACAATACAAGAATATTTAGATTGTATGGATCTAACGTGTCAAAGCAAAACGAAAAATAAAGCAACAATGGAAGCAGAATCTTTCCACGTGGTCGCTCGCACTGCCGTAAATCATATACTACGAAAAGCTGCAAAGAATACAGAGAGACACAAGTGGCACCCAAATCAGCACCTGTGGTTCAACACCCAGAAATTCTAGATGGCTATTCTCAAAAGCGAGCCCGAAGAACTTGTTAATGGCACATGAGTAAGATGCCAGCTCCAGATTCAATCAGTGATCTAAACCATTGATCAAAATCTGTTTCTATAAGCTTCATGCCGTACTCAGGGCCTGACTGCTTGAGTAAACAAGCCGTGAATAGCATCAAGTGCCACGAGCCTCAACGAAGTAGACGGGCAGCGAGCTAGATCCGAGAAAGGAAATTTGACTTTATCTGCAAAATCGCGTGGTCTTTCCTCCTCCGCAAAGATGCTCAGAAAACACCTAGCCTTGGCTCGTGAGTGACTTCAATGAATGAAGAACTTCGGAGAATAGCTATATGCTTTAACTAATCATTGTACCAACACCATGGTGATTTTATGAGTAGCTTGACCATGTCTTGGGTATGGAAAGTTAATGTCGTTCAAAAGCAAAAGCAAAAGTGGGCCGCCTGTTTGATTGAGAAATTTTATTGGCGGGGAAAGAACAGCTGCAACGAAAAGAAGTGCGAACTCTATTTTATAGTCTCAAATTGATAACGTGATTCTAGAATGTGACCTTTTTTCTTGGTGCCGTGAACTTTTACACAAATGTTATCTTATAACTTGCAATCCTTCAATTTGAGGTATCTTGATTGAATTTCTAATTTCTCATTCGACTGAAATTGATGAGGCACAAAAATCACGTCTACTTACGGGGTAAAGGAGTTGTTAAAGCGGATGTATGTATGGTGTTCTACTCTTTGACTAAATGGAAAATCGATCATCATATGATTATACCACGTGAGGTATCATGGCAAACGCATGTGGTTGTAGATGGTTGATCCCCATTCTTGAATTGTTTGATACTAAATTTCATATTTTGATTGTTCTATTTCTAATAAACAATTGTTACAATTGTTAAGATATACAATTTGATACATCAGAAGATATCTATAAGTCAATTTTTTGTAGTGTCCCGTCAGACCTTACACCCACTGGTATACCACATGAGATTACACACATTAAATAAACGGTGATCTGCTTGTCATTTGGTCATACTACAGCAGCAATAATAATGAAAGACTTAGTTGTACAAACACATTGAATCACAAAGTTGGATCAAAATATTCAAAGTTGGAAACGGATTGAGATTTAATTCCGCCCTCTTTTGTCTTCCACTAAAACACCCCCTTTAAGCAAACACCTCCACAAGGGCCCATGCTATACATATATACAAGACGAATCAAAAACCACTTCCTAAGCCATAGGCTTTTCCTTCAACCCCTACTCCTACATCTTATCTACATACGTTTATGCGACGTACTTGACAAGAGTGTCGAAGTATTGGGCGTAAGCAGCACCGGTAGGTGGCTCGAAAGCGTAGATGTAATCACCCCACCATGGGCCAGCACCCCACCACAAAGCACCCAACCAGTACTCGTTATCGGCAGCCAAAGCATCCAACATGCCAGAGATAGCAGATTCACAGTCAGCGTTGACACCACCAGCAAATTCTCCAATGACACCCTTGAGGTTGTTGGTCTTGAGCCATGCGGTAGCATCGGCGATACGCTCAGCACCAATGGTGCTGCTAACACAGGTGGCAGAGGTTCCGGATCCATCAGAGTCGAGGTATTGATGGAATTCGTAGACAAGCTTGTCTTCAGGGTCGGTGATGTTCAACATGGAAACGGAGTTTCCAGATGAAACCCAGGTCCAGGCACCAGTGTAAGAAGTTCCTAATTAACATGTTAGTATAAAAAGTTTTCAGATATTAAGAGAAGTTCGGAGAATGACTTACCCTCAACAAAGATGTATTGGGATTTTGCACCAGCGCCACGGATAGCGGTAACACAAGCTTGATTAAGCTCAGCGTAGATGGTAGCGGTGGGCTCGTCGTGGAACTCGTTGTTGCAGTCAAAGATGACCTTGGAGTTATCGGCGAACTCGGTAGCGAGTTTACCCCAGAAACCACCGAAGTCGGAGGTGGAAGTGATGATGGCGGAGTCATAACGTCCATAGTTGTGAGCTTCCATGACTGCGCTTGCACCAGCAGCGGTAATGTAATCGATGACCTCCTTGTAGCTAGCAAGGTAAGTGGCGTCGAGGTCAGCGGTGATGCTGCTTTGGGCCATACGCTCCAAAAGGAATGGAACACGGAAAATGTTCATGCCACCATCAATCAAAGTTTGAATGGCGGTAGTGTTTGGGAAGGTGTAATCCTTCTCAACAACACCTGGGAGGTTGGTTTGACCGAACTCGGCTCCAGACTCGCTGGCACCGATCCATTGCAACTTTCCGGCAGCTACGCTGCTAGATGCGGCAGCAACAGCAGCCTTGCTGGAGGAAGCGGCAGCTGGAGAGGAAGAGGCAGCTGGGGAGGAAGAGGCCGGGATAGCAACTGCAGCAGCGGACGAAACGGCGGAAGAGCTAGCAACAACCGGACTAGCGGCTGATGAAGCAACGACGGCGGCAGAGGTCTTGACGGCACTGCTTGATGGTGCAACTGAAGTGGCGGCAACGACAGCGGCGGAGGAAGAGGGAAGGGTGGTTTGAGCTACAACGGCAGCGGAAGTGGTCTCATCGTAATCAGCAACACAGCTATCATCCTCATCTCTAACAGCTACCGGAGCTGCGAATGCGGTTGCTGTAAGGCCAGCTGCCAAAACAAAGTTTGTGAAACGCATAGCGTAGAATGAAAAAAAAGAGTGACTGAAAAAATGAATGAATGAGTGACTTTAGTGAGAGTGGTAAGGAAGAGTGAGAAAAAGGGAAGCTTAAATCGGGAGGAGGAAGTATTTATTCAGAAAGTCAAAGAGATAAGATCTCACGATGCTCCACTTCATCGATTAATTAACTTCATTCCCCCTCTCATTTAGAGTTGACAACTTATCCTAATGGTAAACAACGCTCCGGACCCTCTCTGTACTTTAATTTCATGACACTTTTCTTTTTCGGGACTCAGCGTTTCGCTCAAATTCTGTAAACAGATGAACACTATGTGATTATGACGCGAATCACTAAATGACTGTCACCAAGGTCGTTAATTTGTGATCTGATGTGTTTTGTTTAAACAGGGGACCTTGGAATAATTATCGAATCGCAGTCAACGTTTTATCGCTAAAGGGGTAAAGTGGGGAAAATATTCGGATTTAATATCCGAACGTTTATACATGAAACCTTCTATATGGATTCTTGTATGTTTGTTTGTGATGCCTTGCAAGCATCTACCTGTCCCATTGAAAAGCATAGGAATCTTTTGATTTACCACTCTTAAATATCAATAATTCGGTCATTTGACTCAATCCATAGTCCCCACGCGGAGAAAAACCTCGAATTATTCCATGTTCATACAGAGCCATCACGACGAGACCTTTTATTCCCGGAATGAACCGAATAATCTCTCAAGTTACCAAGGGCAAAAGAAGGCAGCGGTAAAAGATCCTTTGGGAAGTGAGGGGGCTCGGTTAAGATCCTTCAAGTAGCATGGGTGTCAGAAAGCTTGTTTTTTCGTGAGATTAGTATTGCTCAATTAATCTATTCTGTTATGGCTAGAACATTCCAAGGTTCTCCTTTTTAATTGATCAATTCGTTGCTGCCATGCCTTTTAGTGAAACGGAAAGGGTGTTTCAAAATTGGGTTTTCGCGGTAGGCTTTTGCACTAGTATCTAAATTATTTTAACCTTCTTGGGGGCTTGAATGGAGATCTACCCCAGATATTGGCATTGTGTCCACAAGGTTGGCCGTATGATATAACTCATTTAGTATGACCCCATCTGAATAATAATGTCCAAAGCTCGCAGCCCATGAGATTGCCGACTGTCATTCGGAATACGGCACAAAATACATTATCTCGAACCGATACTCTCTATGTATAGATACCTATTAGTCGTAAATGCGTCTAGATCTTCAGAATCTAAAATACGAAGACTTTGACATCCTCTCTTTCTCCTTTTCCGTTTCTACTTCCCTTATCCAATCCCACTTGTCGGCTAGAAACAATTTTTTCGCTGCTTTGTCTACACCGAGTGATCTTCCGCCAGACGTAAGGTCCTCTCTATTCAAGCTTTTAAAATCGAAAAAGTTTTCTGGCTTGTCGTCTCCTACTTCTTTGCCTCCTACAACAAATGCCTTCTTGTTGCTATTATTTGTCGACGGGCTAGGGATCCAGGTTTGACTCGATCTTTCTGTTTTCCAGAATTTGGACTTAATGCCAATGCCACCATCAATACAATCTTTTATGTAGCTCAGAGCAGGAAGTAATTTATTACGTAAACCACAATGCCCATGATTCTTATCAATTTGATAACTTGGACATTCTCGCAGTAATGCAATAAGCAGCTCGATATCTCCAGTATATGCTTCGGGCCAAATAAATTCAGGGTCGTCGGGAGGGACTGCTTGATATGGCATGAGCGAGAGAAGGTTTCTTCTCGTCATGAACTTCACCATTTCACCGAGCTGAAAGGAATCGCAGGCGGCTGACGAATCATAGCCTAATTTACATTGTCGTGTTCGAGATGTATACAGAGAAAGAAAATGTGTTTGGAGGGAAGATATCGTCAAAATTATCCGTTGTCGACGATATGAAAGCTCATCTGCAAAGAATTAGCTACATTGTAATTGGTAAATTGTGACCTATCAATCACCTTCTAAACCTTCTGGCAGATCCCACCAAGCCGCTAGAAAGTCAGAATTTGTCTCTTCATATATTGACCAACGAGATGAACCGCGAAGAATGAGCTCCTTCGTCGCTGCGGACAAGCGCAAGGCTTGATTCGTATGGTAGAATATCAGTACCTTCTGTCGCACAACTTCTTCCGATGTTTTGTCGAGAGTTGGCGGATATTTGAAGCTCGAGAATTTCCCCGCAACGTATCGCGCGATCGTAGTCATGCAATCATACCTATCTGCCATAACTACCAAAATTGAAATGTAGAGAAGAGTGATAGACTTGCTAGAATGTGCTGTGCCATGAATGATTCTGAGCATATCCTTGAAAACTGCCTCCCTCCCGATGGTTCTCGTTGCATCATCTTCATCTGTTATTTGTATTCGAGGGAGTTCTCCTGCTGGTAGCTCTGAAGGATCTTTGCTCGAAAGGGACAACTCTGCAAACCTGGCGGATATAGCCCGACCTTCTCCAAATGTATCTGAACCAAGAAGATGTTCGAAATATTTTGAGTGTTTCTTCAAAATATCAAGGCGGACACGGTAAAATACTCGTGCTGAAGGAAACGGCAATTTTGAGTTGCGTAGCTTTTGAATCGTCTCGTTCGGTATCGATTTTGTGCAAGCTTTCGTATTTTCAAAGAGAACTTCAAGGATGACATCTCCATCAGTTCCAATATCAACTATCTCGTGTTCCGCTCCATCGATCTGTATACTCTCTGCCACTTCTATAGGGGCAGCATCGGTGGTCGTAGCCATATTCCTTATTGTTTATTGTGAATAGGAGACATGCACTCTCCAATGTTACTTTTTTGTCGAATTTGCCAGCGCCTGTACGGTTTGCGGAGAAAGTATTGTTAGAGGTTTGCGATCTGTATCCGCCACCCTATAATTGTTGTATATTAGGAATTTCGTCCGAACGTGAATTATGTTCTTGTAACTTTCATGAGCTACATGAAATATTTATTTCAAGGATATGGCCAGGCCATTGTTCGAATGTCCGAGGGAGTAATGTGTAATGTAATAAATTGGGGGGAAGGGAAAGGTAGTGAGTATGTTTTACCAGAAGATTATGAAAGTTGAGGATGTCTATGACATATATCCGAGGTTCAACCGAAAGCAAACGCCAAAATGCGCTTACGCAGTGCAGGCAGGTCATGAGGAAGCTAAATAGTGCTTGAATGTGAGGATGCTAGAGAAGTCTCACCATGGTTTTTGACAGTGATATCATATCTTTTGCCCCCAATACAAGATGGATATAAGAAGCAGAATAGAACATGTAAAAGACTAAAATTATATGAAAACCATGAGACAGAACATTCAGGCTCAAGCACAACAAGTATTGATCTTCTAACACATTCGTCAACATCTTCTTTCTCCTATTCAAACATCTCATATCTAATGCTATATCATTTGACACGTTTGACCACAGCTCATTCATCATTCAGCCATCTTCTGTGGCTTCAGACCTATACAGTCTCCTTTCTATCTTGTGTTGGTGAGTAATTGCTTGTCAGTGTAGAATGCTGGAGCTTTTTTTTTTGAGCAAAGAGCTTGTACTCAAAAGAGTCTCAGAGCTACATTTAACTACTGCCATCTCCATATAGATTGCTATCCTTGAGCTCTCGCAGGTAAGCTTGGCCTTTGAACCTCACTTGTCCTTCAGGTATTTAAATGGTGATGAAAGACGCTCGAGCCATCACTGCCCATCACTGCCATCACTTCCGAAGAAAAGCCGTGTTCCGAGCTTGAAAACCATCCAAAACATTCCTGTAAAAGTAAATCAAAGTAAAGCCTCTGGGATGCTACCAAAACTATTCCTCAATTGAAGTTTCATTGTACATTCAAGCTGTGGCAATAGACAAGTGTCTAGTTCGGCCATGCAATGTTTGGAGCCACCTTTTCAAGCCAGGAACAAACAGACGTTCACAGAGAAATGATAGCCCTTGATATGCATTCTGGCATTGGGGGCCTTTGAAATTTCAACCTTTCGAGTATAGTATCACAATTTCGCCTGAATACTCAATGAATGATCTCGTGAAATTTTCGTCATCCAAGCCGGAAGCTCCATTGGAGATTATAGTTACAGGTCGGTGTGTGTGACTACGTTAACTAGTCTGCACAGCTTCCTCTTAATTACTCCGTACCCTACAAGGGGAGTGGTACACACTGGGGTCATGCCAATTTTTGGCGACAGTTCTGCTCCTGACCAGTCTGCGTCTCAAATCTGGATGCATTGACTAGACGATCGATATGTTAAAAATGCTTGCTCTATGTTCTGGTTAGAGGATGTGAGCCATCCGGCGAGCTGTCGATGTTCAATCTCGATTCCTTTTCTTGTTGAAAGTTATTTGTTATGCCATATATATGAAACTTCTTCTGCTGATATTCTAGTTTCAGACTCGTCACTCTGCGAAAAGATTTGTCGTCGGTAGCGGGTGGCTATAGAGCCATCATTTGGCTTAAACAGACCACATTCGAACTCTATCAGGATCGTCTGATTCTTTCTCAAAAATTCACTGCCAGATTCTCAGTATAGTATCAATCCCTGCTGTTCAAGCTTTGAGACCGGGTCCAGCTCTTGTGAAAAATCGGATGACATAGCTTGATGACCGAAGCTCGCTGGCAATAGTTGTGGAATGAGGAGTCTCTTGGAGAGCCTCAAAGTTTCGGATATGTGCCAGGGTTTGTTTGTTAATGTTATATATAGAATTTTTACACTAGTAAGTTTTTGCAAGATAGGATATAGTCGTAGGCTTCACACTAAAGCAAGGGGCCTCTCGACTATTTGGCACATGTTCGTATTGAGCGATTATCTCTGCATTGGCAAAGCAGCTCTACAAGTACATTAGTGTGGGTTTGATAAGCATCTTATTCGAAGGCATGTCCAAGGTCCATGCTTACTTATCTTCCAATCTTTCATTCGGGCAGTTGAAAGATCAACATAACGTCAAGCTGCGCTGACCTGGAGTTTAGATCTCCGAAAGTTCTTGTATTCAGGGCTTTGGCGTCGAGATTTTCTTTGATGACTTCATGGGTCGGTCAAGAGACGTACGAGCTTCGCGCATTTCCATTATACATCGTGAAAGCTTGGCCTATAATACTTGGGGTCAGTTTCAGCGTTGCCACGTCGGACTAGGAATTTGTAAAAGAGTCGATGGAGTTCAAAGGCTTACTCATAAAGACACATCATTTTGGCCCTCGCATCTCGAGCCAGGGACGCAAAATCCATCGGCTTGGTCATTCCTAGCATATTTTCCAAGTCATCAACGAGCATCCACAAGCCACGAGCCTCAAACGGATTGGTCATATCTATGGATCTATCATCAAACTCCAGCTATTGATCTTCTCTCCGACTAATCTTATTCACTACGATCGGGATGTCGGCGATCGTGCTCAGCGATCGTGTCATTCACTGCAGCGCGAACTAAAAGGTATTCAATTTACTGGGAGCTTTGATCCAAATATTTCTCTGATACGCTCGCTTGTTCCTCGAAAGAGCACAATGATACGTTTTGAGTGGTTTCAAGGTCTTCTCTGTTTAAAAACTTCCTTCTCATTTTCTGAAAGACTTTTTAATCTTCGACAACCAAAACGCGCACCAAGCCAGAAGACTTCTTGCTACCAAGATATTTTATTACCATCAATCTAAAGTCGCCTCCTACATTACTGAAACTTCCTATAGCCTGTAACGAATACCCACAAACTCAATTCACACCTCTGAGTCGTTACGTAAAAGCTTCTTTAACATTTCAAACTACTTACAATACGTACAATTCAATTCAGACTCCTCTCCTCAACTTCACAGACTTTCATAACGAAAATCGTTCTTTCAAATCAATTCTCGCGTTGCTCTGGGCCATTTATCAACGTTATCGACACCTCTGGTTTACACTCAGAGTTCTTCAAATCACTCTTTAAGCTCCACAACCCCATTCTTGCTTAACTTTCGTCTTGTAAGTGTCTTTCTTTCCTTTCCTACCAGAGCGGAATTTTCCCAACGGTAAATCTTATTGTCCTCCCAATGAGATCTCCAATCTTAGATTACTATACTAATCTAGCTTCCAAAGCAACATTAGGATGGATTTCTATAAGCTTTTGCTCTTGTTCTTGATGTTTGTCTTGACTCTTGCTCAAGGTAAGCTTCCCTCTGTCCTATATTCAGCTTTCTATGCTTTGAACCATGGTCGTTGACATTGGTCTAGATACTGTTCCCCTCTCTGCTGTCTCCGCCGGTGCTCTTACCACCGCGGAAACTATTGCTGGCTCGTTTGGCTCAGACCTATCCTCCATGGTTGACACTCTCTCCCATCCCTCTGTATCCACTGGTGCTGGCGATTTTGTCGACCTGGAACGGGCAAAATCAACCGTATACTCTACTTCCATCGTATACGTCTCTTACACCAACGTCGTCGCTACTACTATCCTGCCTCAGGGCACAAGCACTGCTGTAGTCACTCTTAACATCACTTCTACTGCTTCTCTCACCTCTACAATCTTATCAACTGAACTCTCTATAACCACTGCCGTTGCAACCACGGCTCTCTTAACGTCCACAATTTTGACAACAGAGATATTCTCAACCACTGCCATTACAACGATCTCAACTCTATCCACGACTCTTGCCACTGGCTTCTGCCACCTTTTTGCCCAGAATGCCTTGACTCCCTGCATTACTGGCGTTATAGCCTCTACTACATCATCCGCTCCACCTATATCCCCGACTTCAACCTCCTCCCCCGCGATTCGCAATAAACCTAATGGTCTATTCAGATCTCCCAGATTCCTAAAGCGTCGTACCGTCGGATCTCATCAGCATGAGAAGCGAGACCCGGGATGCAGTGCCTGGCAGGCCTCTATCGTAATCACTGCCTTCTTCATTGCGTTTACCTTAGTCTCGATCCTCTGCTTCGCGACAATCCTTCGGGAGAAGAGGGAGGAACCGTCGCGGATTCATGCCTACAAATGGTGGGTGTATGCCGCGCAAGCTGCTTTCTTGGGGCTACTGATTTGGTTGCTTATCTGGTCGGCTATGGCGACGGTGAGAAATGGATGTAATTGATTGGATGGTGTGGGGGGGTAGGGAGTAGGGTGGAGTAACTGGTATGTGGTGGAGGTTGCGGTCCATTATTTGGGTGCGCATCGGTGGATTGGATTATGAAATTGCTTTTAAAGTAGAACTCTGGCGCACGATAGGTCAGATTAGAGCGTAATGGATTTCCTGCCTTTTGATTAGTTATTTTCAAGCGTGCAAGGCTCCAGCCTCGCATATTTTTCAATACCAAGTCAGCTTCCTCGAGAAATTTGTATTTTCATCGTGCCTCAAGGCTGTGCAGCCCTGTGAACCGTGAAACGGTTAAATCGAATTTCAGAGAAATGTTCAATTTGCAAGATTGTTGACTACTTCGGACGAAATTGGTTTGATTGATTGTGATCAACTGGTTACATGAAGTCGGAGCCGAAGGCGAGGGTTGACTCGTGGAGCACAATCAACAAACATTCTGCGATGCCCGCATTCGATCGATTCACATATGGATCGATTGGCTCAATATTCTCTGATGCTGGCTTTACCAATGTTGTGACCGAAGATATTACCATAAATGTGAAACCGATGGTTCGGTTGTTCTTCGTATTGGCATATATCCATATCTATTGGTTTTAGCTATCGGCCTCCAGAAACGTTTTGAAAACACTATGGCAGGAGTAGAAGGGTGGAAGTGCCGGAATAATATTACGTATGTAGTGGTTAGTGGGGGAAAACCGATGAAAAATGGTTCTGGATTGGACAACAGCGAAAGCAGGAAGTTGAAGTGAGATAGCAGATACTTTCACTAGGTAACGCACTAGTTCCTGAGCTATCTTTTAATCAAAAATCAAAATCAATGATACTTACTTTAGTATTGAACGTATCATTGAATGAATAAGATTTCGACTATCTTTAGAAATGTCCTCTCACTCTCATAAAGTATCAGTTACGGGAGTCGTTGCTTAATAGAGGTCTTTTTGACCAATCAGACCGTTAGAATTTTAAGAATTCTCATTATCTTGATATCTTTTTCTCAAAAATTGTGAATCCTTCACTATTTCAACGTATTTGAATGGTTTTTAATTTATTTTGTGTTTTCTTTATTTATTCATTTATAATTATATAACATGATTTATTAATGAGCGGATTATATTAGTGAATAAGTCATTTATTTTACATATAAAATTCATTTATATGTAATCATATACTTTCTTTATTTATAAATATAATCTTCTGAAAATTTGATATAAAATATTTGAATATAAAATAATTTTAAAAATCTAATTAGTTTTAAGAAATTCGAATTTATAAAATTATTATTATAAAAATAGTTTTTTTGTAATAAATATTGTAACAATTTCCTTTCTTTTTTAGAAAATAATAAAATTATTTTATAAAAATTAGATTAATAGAAAATCTATATTTTATAAAAATTAGATTAATAGAAAATCTATATTTTAATTATTTTTTAAGATCTTTCATTCAAAAAAACAATAATTGATTATTAAAATATTAATATTTTAAAAAGCTTGATTTAGATAATTTTCGAAATGATTTGTTCATTAATGTAATCTGTTCACTGATAAACCATGTTATTAGTTTTATATACTTTCTCTATAAAAGTATAAAATTGTAGTAAATCAACCAGTATTTTGTTGTTACGGGAGCTGCCTCTAGGGTCACGTGAAAGTGTCTAGAGATCTCTCGAGGTGGTTTAGACTAGACTTCAAATAGGAATTCAATAAGATTGTAACTAATTGTAATTCTTATAACTATAATAATGAAACTAATAATTGTTCTTAAATACAAAGTTTTATATTATAATAAAACCCATTTTTTATATAAATCTTTATACTGAAGTCAGTCAATAAATCGATCAGCAAGTTGATAAACAAATCGATTGGCTTTTGGTCATATAACACTTATTCTATAATTCTTATTATTCTAACTTATTCTTTTATTTTAAAACCAATTCTTTAGGATATTATTAATCTTAGTGAAGCCTTTTTACTTATTATATTCTGTTTTTCTTAGAATCTATTATTCTAAGAATTATATTCTAGATTTCTAAGGTATTCTATAACTAATACTATATATATACCTAAGGCTTTCTTTGAATGTTTAATATCCCTTAGTATACTGCAGCTGAATTACTAAGGCCTATAATACCATTATAGCCTATAAGTCAGTGATTCTACAGCCTGTTACTAATCCGTTGTAACATTTGTAGTACAAAGACTTTTTATCATTCTTCTTAAAACTATAAAATTCCAAATTTTATGGTTATACGCAGGTTACTGTCGACCCGGAGTAGTCCAATACCACGTGTCGCTCAGAGCCCTATATCAGTTTGAACGTAACACCTTATGTCTAGGTTCAACTGACCCTTCCAACTTTCGTATAGCTCCGTATTTGCTTTGCAAAAGCTAATACCGTAATCAGTCTCTATACGAGAATATACTACCTGACTTATTATATGTGGGGCAACTCTAAGCTGGTCCCTCTTCTAATTAAGACTTAGCGCCTCCTAAACGTGGGGTTATCCTACTATTGCTACTCTCAATTTCTACAGTCCCTCAGTCCCTGTTAACAATCTCAGCACTAGCGTATATCCAAAATCACTACCGGTATACCTAAAAGCCCTTGACAGAAACTCGGCGAGTATTGCTTGGGACAGCTCTCAAAAAGCCCCACCAAAAGTGGCGATGCGGCGCTTTATTCAGCGGGGGAGATTAATCTACGTCAGAGTTCAACAATTCGGATGGTTTCAAACTCTGGTATTTGGACTGAAAGGTTGTGGAGTTCATTACAAGTTCAAGTGAAGTATACGTAGACGTGGGTCTAAATAAAAGAAGAACAGGGACATGGGAACTCCATCAAGTCGTCTTGCCCTGTAGACACCACCACTGCCAGCACTATATATAGGAGGATAAGAGGACGTCTGATTTCCATCAAAGACTTCAATGCCAACATTTATTATCCCACTCACTCCCTTTACGATGGTATTCAGTTTGTTCTTCTTGAAGTTCCTTGCCTGTCTTTTCTTCCTGGACTCCGTGAGCGCCGGCTCGAGCGGCGATCAGGGAGATTCGGATGCTTCTCCCTACTCTCACTCTCGCTCTTGTAACTACTAGCTTGAGGATATCAAACATCAAGGTATTGCAGCCTTCAATTCAAACCCTCGCGAATTTCAAGTCTTTCGCAACGTCAAGGACTTTGGTGCCAAAGGAGACGGCTCTACAGATGATACAGCCGCCATCAATGCTGCCATCAGCAGTGGCAATACTTGTGCCCCTGACTCATGTTTATCGATCACTGTAAGTTTTTACTTGCTGTAGGCTGTTGGTCTCCTCCTAGGACCCGTCACTTTCGGTTTTAAGACGTTACACGTTCCCGCTGACAATTCAAAGAAAGCCCAGGCATTGGTATACTTTCCAGCGGGCACCTACATGGTGAATTCTACTATTATTCAGAACTATGGGGTCTCTCTGCATGGCAACCCCAACTGTTTACCAGTCATCAAGGCACTTCCCGCATTCCAAAATGCACCGGTGGCAATAGGATTGATTGATGGCAACCCGTCAGTTTTTAATTTCACGAAGAAATTGCGCGCATGATTTAACGTAGTACAGATCATCTGCTGCGATCGCCGCAAACATATTTTTCAGACAGCTCCGGAATTTGGTCATTGATACAACCTTGGTACCTGCAAGTTTCAATGTCACGGGGATCAATTGGCCATCAGCACAGGCAACTAGTCTTCATAACATAGTTGTCAACATGCCTACCGTTGAAGGAGTCCAGCACATCGGGCTAATGGGAGGTGGTGAGTTTCACTTTGTGCTTTCTCTATATTGAAATCTGTAGTGTCTCTGCTAACTCACAAGTGCAGGAGGGGAGATGTTTTACAGTGACCTCGTCTTCAATGGCGGTCATGATGGATTCATAATCCCTGGTGGCCAATCGAATCTTCGCAACGTCACCTTCAACGGCTGTGTCACTGGACTCAATCTTCAGACTTCTACCACGGTTACGGCTCAGGGAGTTGCCTTCAATGGTTGCTCCATAGCTATTCAACGTTCGTTGCCACCGGAGCAGTCTCTTTGATTGACAGCTCGCTCAAGAATGTTCAGATTGGCATTGCTTCCGAACGTGGGAATCCCCTCTTCCAATCGTCAGCGGCGGGAAGTTTGATACTCGAAAATGTAGAGTATCAAAATGTGACCATCATGGTACAGCTAGTCGGTAAAGTCGCAGTGCTCGCAGGTGGGACTAGCACCATCTCGGGATGGGGACAAGGTAACAAGCTGCAGGAAAACATCGCCTCCAACTTTTCAGGATCATTAACTCCAACAAAGCGACCAAGTGGGCTCCTCCAGCCTGGATCCCAGAAGTGGTTCTCCCAGGCCAAACCTGGATATGAAAGCCTTGCTGTCAAATCATTCATCAGTGCTCGGTCTGCTGGTGCAAGGGGAGATGGGCTAACAGATGACACGGCGGCTCTTCAAGCAGCCATTTTCGTCGCCGTTGCCCAGTCGAAGGTTCTCTTTCTCGATCACGGAAGCTATAAGGTTACGAGAACACTGTACATCCCCGGTAACACGAAGATCGTTGGCGAAGCCTTCCCAAACATCTTTGCTGCCGGTGAATACTTCAAGTCTCTTGATCACCCACAGCCTCTGCTTCAGGTTGGCAAACCCGGCGAACGTGGAGCAACTGAACTCGTCGACTTTGTTCTAGGTACTCAAGGCGGCACTGCCGGTGCAATTCTCATTCAGCACAATCTCGAATCTTCCACTTCAGGAATTGGTGGTTATTGGGATGTGCATACTCGCATCGGTGGCTGGGAAGGCTCGGAGCTGCAGGTTGCACAGTGCCCGACGACGCCAGGAGTGAAGAAGCCACCCGTTGATGCCAACTGCATGGCCGCATTCATGTCGATGCACATTACCAAGAGCGCTACTGGAGCCTACTTGGAAAACTGCTGGCACTGGGCTGCAGACCACGACATAGACGATCGCAATCTCGGCCAGGTTCAGATCTTTGCTGGAAGAGGCATACTGGTTGAGAGTGCAGCTGGGAACAACTGGCTCATCAATACACCCTCGGAGCACCACTCCAAGTACCAGTACAACTTCGCCAACACCAAGAATATCTTCATGTCAATGGCACAGTCAGAAGAGCCCTACTACCAGCCAAATCCAGTCGCCTCTTATCCTTACCCCTATAAGAAGCAATTGAGTGACCCTATCTTTTCTGGGCCTCTTAACGGCACCGATGTCGCTTGGGCGCAAATCATGACCAACTCACACGACGTTGTGGTGTATGGATCATCTTATTTCACATATTTCGACGATTGGAACACTGGTACGTAGCACTTTTTATCCTGTCCCTTCCTCGGCCACCAAGGACACTTGAGTCCCTATAACCAACCCTTTACTTACTACTTCCTTCAGATTGTACAACCTCTTCAACATGCGCCGAGGTTTTATTTAACATCGACACCAAGTGTACTGGCATAACAGTCTATGGCTTTACGACTGACGCAACCCAATACCTGGTCAATCGTGGAGGTGTCAATCTTGCACCCTCTGCCAAAAATTTATTGTTTTCTTACTTTAGTCAAACTGCTTTCTTTAAACAAAAATAAATTTCGTTGTTTGCCTATCAAAATACTTCAAATACCAGGTTAACGTATTTATTATTAACTACGCTTAAATTGGAAGTCCAACAGTTGGTCCATCAGGGTGGGCACGGACTGGTGCTGACTGGTTCGTACCGCCCCGGGACGCGTTCGATGTGGAGCCGCCACCCGCTTCCTCCCTGTGCCAATATTCAATTTGGAGGGTTACTGCGAATGTTGAGTGTTAATCTTTTCTGAAGTCTGAGTTTAGATACCTTGAAATCTCACACAATGGTTTATTACCAAATGAATAATAGGAGAATTAATTGTAATATCAAGCGATCAAATGAAGAATTTTTTGTGAATTTTGACAGTCAAAAAGTGTCCTGTCAATCCATGCACTCACTGGTCGCCTTGGTGGGGACTATGGTATGGAAAGGGAAGTCTGTTCATGTAACCCTGCCAGGGTTGCCACACTTCGAGCTCCATCTCAACTTGGATGGGTTGAAATTAGGGGCCCCAACTATAAATACCTCCAGTAGATAGAAGCCATGAGTTTCTATTGGTCTCCGAACCTTCAATCCTCACCTCACTTTGTTCGGCCACATGTATACACGTATATAGCGTGGCTATTGAAAGAAAACCCCTCTCAAAATCGCCACAGAAGGCGATTAGCAACAGTTGGGTTAATCTATCGGTACTGGAAGATACAAAGGAGTTGCGGCTAAGCTCGGAATTTCGGCACGCTTTTTTCTCCTCTTTCTTTCGGTCGTTGAACTATTTTTGGAAACTGTGCATAGTTCACTTGCGAGTGTACATCGCTATCACTATTCCGGGATACTATCCCAGCTTAACAAACACCATAACCCTCATTTTCTCAAAGCTCTTGTATATTGTGTGAGGTATTGAATTACTAGTGGTAGAGATTATCATTTAGCTAAAGTTCTTGGCTGGACTAAAGCTTACAGTTGTAAAGTTGAGGAGAATCCTTAGGAATGGCCAGCCGTTTAATTTGTCAGCTACTCCATTACTCGCTATGACTAACGTCTCCGTACATATGGTTTTAAGGGTGATTGATCCTTAACGATTGCTAGTCAAATGATAGGACTGACGGGGCTAAGTGAGTATATAGCCTAACCAATCATTTTCATTTGGAGGCAATGCTGTAGCAGCTACCCAACATAAATCATCCCCCAGCCTATTACATTGATTGCTGGGGTCTGCCCCGAGATAGGCAGCCTTCTCAGTGCTGCTGCATGCTACTCTCAAGGGTCTTGGATAAATTATAGCCTACTTGTCCTCTGGCTTCTCCTGTTCTTTTTCTCTCTGCTTTCTCCGTTTTCTCCGTTTCCTCTTCTGCTTTTCTCACTTCCCTTTCTTCCTTCTATCCCGCCCTACTTTCCCTGCCTCGCGATACATATTATATATGTCAAACAGTACTGTTCTAGCTACCCCGCTGCAGGGCTGGACAAATTCTCCTGATTACAGGGGTACAATGAATATAGTATTATCATGTACTTTTACCATTTTCATTTGCGTTTGGTCAGTCTTGTGTGTCAATATTGGTCCCCATGGAGAAAGTACATGGGCTAAAATCTACCGGAAGCTCAAGTTGGCAGGACTGTGTATTCTCGGACCCGATTTCTTACTGCTACTTACGATCGGTCAATGGGAATCAGCACGCAGTTCCTGTCGTAAATTCAAGGAACGAGGTATTGACAATTGGTCAATGAGACATTCATTCTATGCTGATATGGGAGGCTTCGCGATACAAACAGGGGAAGGAGTCACTTGGCCGTTGGATGCGAATGAAATCCTCTATTTAATCGAAAAAGAATGGATCAAGGGGCCTGTTATTTCAACCCAGTTTGTGCTCGATAAAAACGAAATTGACGACAGAAATAAACAGGGGATATTGTTGCGGGTCTCTACCATAGTACAGGTACTGTGGTTCCTAATGAATTGTATCGCTCGAAAATTACAGCATCTTACTATTACAACGTTAGAGCTTACAACAATTGGGTTCATAATCACGACTATTGGCGTTTTCATATTCTGGTTCGACAAGCCTGCCGATGTCGAAACACGGAGAATCATCAATGTCAGTTTCACAATATCAGAAATACATGCGAGAGCAGGCCAAGAACATGTAAATTGGTACGATACACCGCTTGATTTCTTGAAGGCCGAGCGATCATATTATGAGGTCGCTTGGCGATATTGTCTGAACATACTGTCTGCAATATTCATGATGAACAAAGATCAAGCACGACCTATCAAGTGGCGGCGTGATGATATTTTTCCAGTTACATCTATTACAGGTATAGCAATACTTGCTTTCTTTGGGATTCTGTCATGGGGAACCAATTTCATCGCTTGGAATTCAATCTTCCCCACTATACTCGAAAAGCAAGCATGGAGGGTATGCTCGTCAATACTGTCAGCTGTTGTAATATTTGGTGAAACATATCACCGGTTATTACTCACATGCTTCCCAGATATGAAAAAGGGAGCATGCGATCGATTTGATAGCAGCAAATCAAGCATTATACTTTACGATCCAAAGCTATCTGCGAAAAAGCCATTTTTTGAGAGACTTAAAAGACGAAAAGACCGACTTGTTCTCAAACTCTCAAATATTTCCCCGAATCAAGACCCATCATTAACAATGCAGTTAAGGGTGCTCTTACCAGCTCTATTTTGTGGTGCTGCATACATTATCGCACGGGGATTTATCCTGGTGGAAGATGTAATTGCTTTCCGTGGTCAAGATCCCGATATCTATAAGACTTTAAATTGGGTGGAATTCTTTCCACATGTCTAATACATTGTCTGTTGGGAAGTGGAAGAAGAAAGGCATGGAGCGTGAGGTTCACAACCTATACTAGTGCTCGGGCTATAGCTTTAGCTAAATCTGGACTTTATACCGCTTTTGCTCTCTATATTCATTACGTACCTACAATGTGATCATGATTTGTCCGAATTGTGGCTTTTAGGATTCGTTATTTCCTTGAAGGATGCGCTCTCTTTATCTCTCAGCTCAAATTCACGATCTTGACTATATGGCTCACTAGTTAGTTCGTTGGTTCAAAATCAATCAAGTTATAATCTATCACGGTGCAAGAGATAGGTACTAGATAAGATGTATGATATTCTACAAGGAGTGAAGAAGGAGGCGGGGAGACGCCAACTATATGGAGGGTAGATGCCTAAGGCATCCACATAAGTACGTATTGAACCCGTGACATACTCTCTGAAGTTCACAGTTCCAGTAGAAGTCTTCTATCATCTTCTCTTCATTGCATTAAAGGAGCAAGTATATATATGCATAGTCTTTATGTGCTCCCTGATAGATTTATCTGAGCCACACCACCAAGCTATTAGAGGACAGACCTCTCACAAACATCGTCGATGGAATGAAGGTATAGATACATCCTGCTCAGTACAGATCGTCGGAGATAGATTGGAAGATGGACTACGCAACGAGTAGCCGGGGGGCGAATAACAACTTTAAGATGATTTAATACTCATCTATAGACTATTTATAGAACTTAATTTTTTGATAGCTAAATTTTACCAAGTCTTTTGCCTTTGAAAGAATAGCATTGCATTAGAAGATATAGAGATCACTAATCACGTGATCTCTCCAGTCATATTAGGCTAGATTATGCCGGCTATAACCGGGATAAATGGTTCTGCTGTAGAATTTTTGGTTTGAGGAGGATACAGGTGATGCAGTACCTACGATAATACGTCGTAAATGTCAATATTATGTTCTATCTAAAGAGCTAGCTATCTATATAAAGAAGCAATTTTTATGTGCTACGGAGCTAGCCATCTCGCTTAGTGTATTACAGTGGCCTGATGACTTAAGATCATTCACCTATGTTCACACAGTTCTAATAGTCTAGAAAATCGCTTAATTGGGGTGTAGGAAATGGGGGAGTGTTTAGTATCGGATGCTTTAACTTACATCCAGCGAGGGTTGTGACTATCTTTTAAGCAAACTTGAGCTTGGCCACACAATCGAAAGACTCGTTTGCTGCCCTCTGCGCGAAATGACCCTCTCTGTGTCTATATAACTTAGAGAGAGAATGATAATAACTTGAAGAATATTTAAGAGGTCTTATTGACCTAACTTATGATTGACTTTTGAGGATAAGTCGTTGACAATGATAGCTTTGAAATAATAAGCTCCATGCATTATACATATAATGTTATAGACTGAGGATTATAACTCATTCTGAGCAGGAGTAATCGGATCCTCCACTGCATTTGTAGCTTGTCTTTATGATCTTAATATGTATACATATCTCCAAGAACCTGACGCGTGTACGAGTGGGACCGGCTGGAGCTTTGAGATCGTGATTAATAACTGTAGCGTAAAGTAGAGACTAGTCAAAAAAAATCACAGTATAATGATTTGGACCCATAGTTACATATCAAAAACAGCTTCCACTAATATAGAGCTCAATAGCCTCAAAATACAGACAGCTCCGGAATTCTGTTATCAATACAACCTTGTTACCTCCAATTATCAATATCACAGAGATCAATTGGCTATCAGTATAAGCAACTATTTTTCGTAACATAATCGTCAATATGCCTATTGTTGAGAGAGATGAGTTTAGTTCAAACTTTAGGTAGAAAATCGATATAGTATAGTTAACTGTATTATAATTCTTATAACTATAGTAATGAAACTAATGTTTGTCTGGATCACGAAGCTCTACATGATAATGAAGCTACATCTTTATATAGACTTTCTTTCTCTACTTTGTCTTGGAGACTTCCAGTGTTATTGGATAGTTCGTGGACCTAAAGCGACCCAGAAGCAATGCAGTTTTGTAACGCTTCATCGTATTCGATAATAAAACGTGATGCGGTGCTTAGAAAGAGTCGTTGTAGCAGAAATGCATACTAGAACCTAAGATCAAAATGAAGGAAGACAATTTGAGAGTATCGATCATGTATCCAAACTGATGATTAAGAGGCATTCATCTCACGCCCAAGATTAGGCTCCAATATAACAGACTTTAGGCATCAATTCAATTTTGATTTATCTTGTAGCCTAATCTTTTCTACTAGATTTTCCCCTAGCATAGCGCGTAACTCGACAAGAGAACGAGCTACATCGTTTTGCCTACAAATCATAACAACTAAAGAAAAAAAACGTTGAATTAAAGTAACAGCAGACAAAAATCCAATTATAGCGCTAATATCAAAACATATCTTGAAATGAATCACAAAGTGCTCGAGATCCGTCTTTTCTCAATTTCTTCAAGCCATTCGATATACTGCTCTCTATACTCAATAAACTAGCGACTATTAGAAATATAATTCTTGCAATATCGCGAAAGGTATTTGCAACGTTTTGTGAGAAATTGTGATTGCTTGTTAAAGTCCAACAAATGCGATCGTTCCAGGCCGAGAAAGAAGCCCGGACTTGCAAGCTGTAGCCGCGTCTATGTCTATGGATAAGGACTTTGTGTTACTATAGGAAGCTGTTGGCTTCACACTCCAGTATAAATACCACGCAGATCTACCAGAAATTCATATTATCCCAAACTCATCAGCTTCAGTTACTCTTATTACAAGATCATTTAGAATTTTGACATTTTTCCGAACACCCGTTATCTTACTTGCTCCTTTTAGACTTTATTATTTTCTGCCTCAATTTTCGTCACTATGTCGAGACGCGCAGGGAGTTCTGACTATCCCCAATCTGACAGTTCCATGAAATCTGGTAAATCCGACGATTCCAAAAAATCTGGCAAATCTGAGAATTCCAAAAAATCTGGCAAATCCGACGATTCCAAGAATTCTGGAAAATCCAGCGGATCAAAAGATTCGCAAAAAACACAGAAATCTGATTCATCTCACTACACAGTATTAACCAAGACCATCAGTGAGGATCTTGGGGGGGCAGTAGAGGCGATGAACACACTTGTGGAAAATAACGACGTTACTAAAGCAGAGCAGTATATGGAAGAAAACGCTAAAAATTCGGCGATGATATGGACCGAGGAAATGAAAAAAAAGCATGCGGAATATCACTATTGTCGTAAGGAACGCGTCAAATACAAAGCTCGATATGATAATTTGAAGAAACAACTTCAGGGGATGAATCCTACTCTTGAAAATTTTGATGAGCTCCGAAAGCATGGTATTAATTGGGCCGAAAACGCATTACAGTATGTTATCCAATCCATTCAATGTCTTAAATATCTCAGATCGAATTATGGGATCGAGTATCAAATATACTTGATACTTGATACTAACAATGAAATATGAATATGATATGCTAATGAGTCTTTTTACTTAGGGAACTTGAGGCGCGAATCCAATTCATGATGAACTATCCACGAGCATTTCAATACCCAAAATCATATGAACGTCACCTTACAGAGTTGAAAGGAGTATCCAACAGCGCTTCAAACGCTATTAGATACGTGAGACTGACCAGAGAAAGTCTCATACAGAAGAGAGAAAGTTCCTCCACAGCTTAACACGATAACAAATACAACCATATAAAAATGACCGAATTCTAACTTTAAGCGAAGAAAAAAAATTAGTGTCATTTTGATTGGTTTGATTGGCTGAGGTAATTTGGTTTTCTTGGTTTGTTTGATTTGTTTGGTTCGATTAGTTTATTCTTATTATAAAATGGAAGAAGATGCTAGATCAACTCAGCACTGAGTATATAACTCTACATTGTCAAAAGTATGGTTCACGTGATTCTAAGGAAGGGGGAGCTAGCCCTGATTACCCAGTTGAGAGCTCTGTCTTAATACAAAGCTCGTCCTCTCAAAACTAGAGACACAATCCTTGATATGATAGAGCTCCGAACGCCCTTATGTCTACCCTATGCTTCCCACTTTGTACCCTGTGGAGGTTCATACTTAAAGCATATATCTAGAAATACTAACTACAATTACTTTTCATTAGACTAGTACTATTACACTAAAATCATTTGGGTCCGTAATTGTATCGCCAAACCGTCTGAATCCTCATTCAAAAACGCAATAACGAGGCGCGGTCGCATGCCAAAAGCAGCTTCCACCAACATAGAGTTCAATAGCCTCGAAATACATAGATAACTCGCGCGAAACTGGTCGCTCCAAGCGCTCTTTTTTGAGTCTGGCAGCTTTGCTTTCTTCCTCGACTATCAACCCGAGAAGCAATGATTTCGCAGCATCAGGTGATATATTATGCTGTTTGATGAGTACCCTCACTCCGTTCCTAATCCGATCTGTCGTCTGGTTTTTCTCAATATCCCAGCTGAAATAGTCGTTTGTGAGGCCGAGTATGTTTCCCATCATAAAGTCATATTGCTTTATTGATTCATAATCAGCATGGCTAAGCGTAATCCCCATTCCCCAACAAATGAAGTAAGACGATATCCTGCGGCGGCGTGCAGTATTAGTAGCTAATCTTGTAAAGATCTAGTTTTTCAAGTACTTGCCAATAACCGCAGTTTGCAACTCTATAAGGCATATACTCCTCCATTCGATCGAAATCATCATCTCGACTATCAAAAGTCGCAAGATAATCCTGGAGGATTTCGATCATTCTAGGCGCCTTTTCTGGATCTAAATCGATTGCTTTGCGCAGTACAGTCGCTAGTGCGCTTTGTCGTGCGTTCTTTGAAGCGAAATCTGAAGGCTGCACGTCGATTTTCAATACTTCGGCAAGCGCACTGTGTTCTCTGCATGCCTACGCATCCTTTAGTGAACGACCTCATTGTCCAATCTACAATCGCAGCTTACCGCACCATGATCTAATTCTTCTGTCACATCTTATCAACCATTAGAATTGTTTCTATTTATCTATGTTCATAATGAAGTATAAAGTACCATCGTGTATCCACATGACCTCGATTATGCTAGCAAGCAAAACCAGTCTTTCGACTTCGGCAGAGCAATGACATATCGAAAATGGGTCTCCATAGGCATTGGAATGCCGAATTAACGCGCGACGTCTCTCTCCCGAGTCAGGCTGGGAAGCCTCTCGAGCAACCGCTGACAAAGCACTCTCAACATCCGTAGCACCCACACTTATGGCAGCGGGATAGCGTGAGAAAAAGCCGGGAACTTTCTTGGTATCGATAACCTGGCATGTAGAATAAATATCCATGACTTGCATGTTGGAGCCGAGTGTACCAAACCGGCTGCGAAGTCAAATGTGTCGTGAGACTACCAGTTTTGAAAAGTAACATATGGTGATGGACCTACATTTATTTATCCTTTTTTGGCTGTGATAAGTGGGGAAACCAGGGATTTCTCAGCCCCTGATTTACTGTGCAGGAAGAATAGATTAGCGATTGCCAGAAAAGCGATGACCGACAAGATGAGATAATACAATACAGCGCCACGCCAAGCAAATAAATCAATTCTAGTATGCAACGAGTGAAAAGATTGGCTCAAATTATACTATAGGACTATAAATCATGGTACTATTATCACAATTTTATGGCGTAGTTACGTAACCTTAGATGCCTTACGCATCTACATCCTATGTACTCGGTGACCCTTCGCTTCCTTCTGTTCTCTTTGGAGAATAACACAAACCTTGCCTAACACGTACCCTATTTCATCTTTGCTCCACCAAATCCGATTTTGATCCGTGTCCTGACCCCTCACTAATCCCAGCATTTCTCATATCAATTGTTCTCATCGTCTCCTTGCCCCAGGGTCCCAACGCCGCATATCTCTCCTTTGCGTCTTCGTCTTCATCTTCCTGCCCCATGATCCGATCCCTAACTAGTCTCATAACTCTCCTCCAATCTATCCACAACTTCTTCGCCCACCTTCACCTTCCAGGCTCTCCACGCCGCATACCTCTCCTCATCCGTAACATCATCGGCGCTCCCAAGAACCTGCTCATAATAAGCATCCAAGTCTTTTAAAACTTTATTAGTTTTTTCTATCCATTTAGACCCACAGTCCTCGTTCCATCTCCGAAACTCTATGCTTTCCTCCCCACACGATTCTTTCAACCTTTGCAGTGCATCTTTGGCCAGTTCCTCCGCTTTCTCCTTTTTCGCAAGATACCTCAACATCCTGGCATACCTTAGCTGTGCATCGAGTGAAAGAAGATCATTGCCCTTCAGATTTTCTGTACATAATCAGTGTAGGCAATAGTATACTGCAGTGAAACTGTGGCGTGTATTAGCATATTGATATTGCAGCTAGTACGTGTAGAAAGGAGGTTATACTACTCTCGTATATATTTATATATCTAAAGAATACTAGCAATATACTGAAATACTAGAATCCACCATAAAATATACATTCCTATCCAAATTAGGCTAGAAATAAGGGATTCCCATTCAGTTTGAAATAAGGAATGGAAACTTGTCATCTAATACGAATAGGAATGTATATTTTATATTGGATTCCAGTATTTCAGTATATTGCTAATAGTATTGAATAACTAAATAATATTGAATACTTTTAGTGATATTGAATTCTGTACCATATACATACGTATTTCGAAAAAATTCGATACGTACCACTAAACTAACCCGTATACGGAATACGGGAAATACTATTGCCTACACTGTACACAATAGCCAATTTCTTTTGAAAAATTGTTCAGCCTCATCAAATTTATTGAACTGCTGAAGATTTAGGGCAACCAAAACCGTTGCAGAGCGGAGTTGAAAAAGGTCTTCGCTACGGTATCGCTCTACCAGCTTTAATCTTTGTTGGCTTAAAGCCAGAGAATCTTCATACCTGTTGAGATTTTGAAGTCTAGATCCCAGATCGTCCATGAAACCAAGAATTTTGGCATCCCCTTCCTTGTCGCCATCTAAAACAGCCCCAGGTACTTGCGAAGCTGAAGATTTCTGTAAACAGCTTATTTGCTTCTTCCGTCTGGGTCGTTTTTTCCAGAAGTTTTGCCAACTCGATCTTGATTTTCAAGGTCGTAACATGGGCTTCTCCTAGGAGTTTCACTTGCAGGTCAATCGCCGCCCGATACAATTGTTCTGCTTCCTCCGTAATGCCTAGTTCGATGAGTGTTTTCGTTACTTCAAATAGAGATTTTAAGAATATGGGAGCATCATCGCGTCTATTCTCTTTGTTGTACTCAAAAACTTTGCGCTGTAGCTTCGAGGCTTTTCCCTATGATTAGGTATTTTTAGCCGGTTTTCATCTTGATTCAGAGGAAAGGATATTCTGATGCCTTGAGGGAATTGAAAAATAGGATTTGAACCCTTAGTTCAAGCGTTGCTACCACATACACCGCATCTTGTTAAAGATTAACATAAAAAGCAGTAACTTACAAGCTCGCCAGATTCTTTGAGTCCTCGACTAAGTAAATCCATACTATGAATAGTTCTCTCATTTTTTTCTCCATAAATTCTCAAGTGTAGTGTGTGAAGCTGTTCAGAGATTGACAATGCTTCTTCCGTCATGCCTAGAATACTCAAAACGTCCTGTATTTCCTCCTTGAGAGAGAACGAACTCAGCCAAGTGTTTTCCCAGTGGAATTTCTTTTGTCGCTCAAACTAGCGTCCACCTATGGCTTTTGCTCTCTTAGAAAAATGCATCGAATGAAGAATTTTGCAGAAGATCAATTCACTAAAGTAAAAACTTTCATACTAGTATTGCTTATTCGGAGACTCATCATATGAACCTTCGACGACATCTGGTGTAGTAATATATCCGATGTTCTCTCATGCGCATAGAGGAAAACGAAAACCACTTCCGGGAAATTCGTCACTTCCGGGAAATGTATCTCTGCCAGAGCGGCAATCATTTCAGCTGCCAATACGGTGTACTCCTCACAGAGTGCTTCTTTGGTTCGAAGTCGAATCCAATCCTTGACCAGAGGATGAACAGATACATGGTATTTGCCATTGGTAGAAGCATGAAAGCTTTGTATGAGAGACAGCCTCTCTAAAATTTGCAATGCATCGGCAAATGCATCTCTATTCCATACACCCGCTTCTCTCTGGCAGAAGGCAAACCCTGGATATTTATAACTCCAGGGAAGTTGATAAATCAGATACCTGAAGAAAAGCTCCTCAGAGATATCAAGAGGATCAAAAAATGCA